>NC_136065.1:697177227-698427227 GCF_964261635.1 Lissotriton helveticus | reverse complement strand
ATTAAAGAATTTCTGAGCATATGTGAGTCTGAAAGTATCCTCATTACAGCTCATAGGCATCTCCGTGATAGGCAATATTCTGAACGTGTGGGGTTGAAATCTTTCGGAACACAACAGTGCAAACACAAGCTAGACACCACCCATTTCTACTTGAAATTATGACATCCCCTACAGGTGTGACAAATAGATTGGGCCACGATTTCCATGACTAGCCCCCTGGAGAGTGAAGAGCTTGCTAATAAAGTGGTATCCCTCATATATCAACCATATTGAACAACAATTTTGAAACCCTGTTGAATTTTAGGGCAACTTAGAAGAGAGACTTGTGCCCCATGGAAGATCTGGGAGGTGGCCCTCATGCATTCCCGAGAAGTACATTGAGTCCAAGTTTGGACTATTCCAGCTAAAAATCCTACTAAGGACCTACTACAATGGAAGCCATTCATACGAAATGGGCATGGCATCAGGCCTGTATTGCTTGTGATGTGAGGTGGGCGAGGGCATTTTTCTACATATCCTTTGGGAATGTGATGTGGTTGCTGGGTACTGGACCGCCATTGTCAGAGAACTAAAAAACAATCCTAGATGTGGACTCCCACAATTATACAACTTCTCCTCCTTGGGATCCCATGCGACTTTGCCTCACATGAACACAGCTGCTGCTCTGTAAATTAGGCTTCATGTTGGCGAAAAAGGACATTGCTAAGCACTGGGGCAGGCATCAGCTGCTAACAAAACAACAATCGATTACAGGCCTGGGCACGTATATGGAAGCAGAAAGGGCAGTTAACAGCGGTAGGTGCTGCCTTAAAGAATGTGATAGAATATGAAGTGGTTGGAGCTAACATGGTGGTCTTGGCAAGGGAATACGCATAGGCAGTTGCAAAGTCCTTCATCCATGAAGATAAACTCAGTCATATTAATTGTTAGAGTGGATGGTAGTGGAGAAAAAATTGACAGATGTGAGAGAGAGATTCCTGGTGACCGATCCATTTAATGTTACTGATTAACATGCTGTTCTACTGTGGTTGTGTACTGTTACTTTACTAAAAGCTGCAATAAAAATATTTATAAAATAAATACTGATTTGCCAGTTATCTTGCAACATGGTTTGACCTTTTATTTACCTTTACACAAAACTAATTTCTGTGACATAATGTTGAGGTTCGGTTTTTTCTTCCTGTCTTTCATGTCCTTCTTTAATTCTTAGATTCATCTCTCAATTTCTCTGTCTATCCATTTTATTTTTTCCCCATCCCAAAAAGTGAAGTCCAGACTCAACTCTCTTACACAGAGATAAAGATTCCAAAATGTCATAATATTTTCCATGATACTTTTACACAAAAATGATGATACCCATGTGTGTACATATACACACCCACAAGCCCATGCAAAAAAAAGCAACCCAGAAGTACTTATTTTATAGACCATAGACTGATAAAAACCTGGGCTGGCCACAAGGTTTTAATCTGCAACCTTCAAACTGCCAATGTTACCACATTATGACCTTGATGCCAATGCAGTACTCACAGTGAGAGGAGACTGGCTGGATTAGGGTTCCAACAGCTACTGGTAATATGGAACCATACTGTGGTCATGCCCCATAGAATGATCCCCTCAGTGTCCTGGTGCAGCGTGCCGACATAATGACATATGCAGCGGTGCTTGCACATGCATTGTTTGTATCAGTGCTTAATGTGTGCCTGTGGTTGCCAGTGCATGCCACCTGCACTAATTTCTGGGGCCAGTGGGGCCCATCTACACTCATTGTGGGGGCTGGCACTATATTTCCCCATCCAACATTTTCCGAGAGCAAGAGAGGGAAACCCACTATGGAGAAAGAATGAGTAAAAGAAAGACTGAAAAAACATCACAAAAGAAAAAAGCAGAAACCTGCAAGAGAGAGATGAAGGGGCAGGGAGTGTCTGGAAGTCGGGTTAAGAAGCATGAAGTTAATTCCAGACTTTGCAGACTATGGGACCCATTAGGATGGCGGGCAGAATGCCCCCGCCAGGCTGGCGGTAGCCACCGCCGGCCTGGCGGGGGCAATCCGCCCGCCATCCTCACATAAATGACCCCGCTCCATATTAGTATGGCGGGGGGGACGGCGGCGGACGGAAAGACCGTCTGCTGCTTTTCCGCCCCGGTCACTTTGCGGCCAGGGCGGAAAAGGTTTAATATGGTGGCGTTGTCTATTAGACCCTGCCAGCCATATTACCATGGGCTTAGTTAGATGCCTCTTACCATAGGCTTAGTTAGATGCGGTCTTCACTCTGGGGGCCCCCTGCGGGCCCCCAGAGTGAAGGAGAGGTGGGGGCGCACACGGGGGGTACCTGTGGTACCCCCCTGCATTTGCATTACCAAGTGGCAGGCACGCGCCTGCCGCTTTGTTAATGCAAATGCATTCGTGCATTTTTAGCATTGTGGCGGGCGGTGCTGAGAGCACTGCCCGCCACAATGCTAAAAATGCAGGATGCACCCGCCACAGTGGCAGGCGCATCCTAATATCCCCCACGGGACCCCCGCCCTTATGGCGGGCACTCCCAATACCCAATAGGATGGCGGGGGGACTAAGTCCGCCCGCCATTCTTATGACCCCCTATGTATTCTGAACACCGGTGCTGGCCACAGGCTTCTAAGCAAATCTTTGGGCCCCCAACACTTATTCTTCAACAAATTAAGCACTAGTTTGTATGTTGGGCGGAGGAGCAGCCTGCCAGGGCTATATGGGGCTCTTTTTCCCTCTCTAGCATGGTGTGGCAGCCTATGTCTAAGTTCACTGATAATTCATAATTCTATTTTGTTTGAGTAGTTTCTAGGCTGGGAGTAAGTTTTGACAGCCAAATAGAGCTTGTTTGGCTCCTCACAATTTATATCTTGGTGGAACAGTCCACCAGATGAATATGAGTAGAGCTTATTACTTCATAAATTGCTAAGGGATAAACTCAGAGTTTAAACTGTTTGCTGACTTTCTCAAGCTTTTTATGTGAGATATGTAGATCTTTGTGTGGGAATGTGAGGTATGCATTTTATGTGTGTGATTATATAAAACATGTATTGTGGCCTATAGAGATAGACATTATTTATGCAGTGCTTCAGATCCCATTTCTCTTGATTCTACACTCTGTAAATAAAAGGTGCTACTATAATCTAATGGTATGGGGTGATAGTAAAATCTTTAATGTGGTTAATAGTAATGGCTGATCCCTGTTAATGGTACTTAGTTTATTTAGTGCAGAAGACTAGCGCTCGGTTTGGAACTTGTGACCTGTAGATCACTGCATGTTTCACCACTGAACTTCCGAGTCATCTTAGAGACTGCATTTTTTAAACACTTTATAATTGTTGATAATACCAAACATAGTCCATTTTACCAACCTTAGAATGATGAAATATTGAATTCCAATGCAGACTATGGATAGTTGTTTGCATGGGGCAATGAACTCACTTTGTTACTTTATCGGAATTATAGCTTGCCAGCTGTGGTTAGAAATAGATCTCTTCAATACCGACAATAAACCACAGGACTTTTTTTTATATAAAATACAAATCTGTCCCCTATATTATACAAGCAATGCTCTTCTTTAAGCACATTACCAGTACAAGTGTTTTTATGATTTCAAAATAGCACCAGACATTACATAATTATCTCTCCAGCACATACAATGAGTGACTGCACCCGCCTGCCAGGGGATGTCTGGAGGTGCACTGACAGTGGCCCCCCCATGCAAAGGAGGGAACACCCTCTGGTGATAGCGCTGGCGCTATGTGTGTGCCCGTACTATCTGTATTACAGAAAGGACTGCATAACCGCTTGCTGCCCTTCCTGTAATACCAAAGTTCCCTGGGAGCATGCAAAGAGGACGCACATGCCCTTTTAGTCCCTGGGTCATGGTTCATAATAAGGTTCCATGTGGTCAATGTATTTTTTTACAGATTGGTGAGCAATCTGCCGGTTGCAAATTTGAATGCTCATACCTTACTTCAAAGAGCCAGCGTGCCTCAAGGGGCAAATTACTTATAACCCGGGTCATGAATTGGAATCCCAGTATGAAACTTCAATTGGATAAATGGCACAAGGATGGCACTGGGTTTGGGGTGTGCTCTGCAGGTCTCATAGGGCATTAGCAGCAGGTGCAGTTAGAGGGTTCCCTCCATTTTTCGTAACTCCACTGCTGAAATGGTCGCACTCTATATAGATAGTGGCGTAGTGCTATTTCTGAGAATAGACGCACCTTGATTCTGTTCTGATTTGGTGTTCTCTGTAATACCATTATAATGGGCAGAACAAGGCAAGCAGGATAGCTGTTTCAGTGCAGTGTTCTACCTTTTTAAAACTGAAGGTAAATGCAATGACCAAAAAGACTGAATAATGGGGCCCATTATGATGTCGGGCGGATTGCCCCCGCCAGGCTGGCGGTAGCCACCGCCAGCCTGGCGGGGGCAATTCGCCCGACATCCACACTTGTTTTCCCCCCCGCCATATTAGTATGGCGGGGGGACCGCAGCGGACGGAAAGACCGTCCGCTGCTTTTCCGCCCCGGTCGCCTTGCGGCCGGGGCGGAAAAGGAATAATATGGTGGCGGTGTCTATCAGACACCGCCAGCCATATTATGATGGACATTTTCCAATGCCTTTCCGTGGCGGCATTGCGGCATGCGGAGACTCTCTGCGGTGGCCCGTTGCGGGCCCCCTGAGAGTCCGGGGGGTGGGAGGTGCACATGGGGGGTACCTATGGTACCTCCCCGCATTTCAAAGTGCAACATGGCAGGCACCGCGCGGTGCCTGTCATGTTGTGCTTTGAAATGCACAATGTGCATTTTTACCATTGCGGCGGGCGGCGCTTTCTGCACCGCCCGCCGCAATGGTAAAAATACAGGATGCGCCTGCCACTGTGGCGGGCGCATCCTAATTGTCAAGGCGGGACCGCCGCACCTATGGCGGGCGGTCCCGTTTTGCACTGGGATGGCGCTAAGTCCGCCCACCATCCTAATGGACCCTAATGTGTCTACAGGGTGCTGGGATTTATAAATGTAATCCTTTTCTCAATATGTGGCTGAATGAAGAGTAATACAATTGTTATTCAGAGCAGGCTTTTCTAAGGGAAGCCTGATTGTAGATGGTGATTTCAATATCATACTACTTCCTGTAGTACATAGGGTACATTCCCACTAAATTGAGGGTGTTATGTCAGGGTCACCACAATGAGACAGCAACAACAGGAGTCTGTACATTGTAGAGTATTGAAACAGTAGCTGGTGAGTGAGGCAGCTCGGATGATGCTAATTGCTAAAAAAAAATTCTAAAAGGAGATTATCTCAGTAAAGATTGGTCAATATTTAACTGTTAAAATACAAAATGACAAAATAAATTTAAAATGAAAGGATGGCATTTACCAGAATGTTCTGGGCCTTAAAGGTATCCTTATTAAAGACCTACAACCGAGATATATTCTATCATCCTTTGTCCGGGTGCTACGTCTATCTTTGTTGTCACTTAGTGAAACAGGTACCTCTTTTCCCAGCCCAGCCTGCTGTAAACACTCTAAGTGGTAGGGTGTCTATGTATAACTGAAAGTAAAGCTTCCTATGCAGTGATACAGACACTACGTCCCAAAATAACTCCATAACATCGCTGGATAGCTTGGCGGTGGCAGCCTTCCGCGAATCTTCTGCCATCACAAATGACCAATATAACTTTTTCATTGCAGCCTTTGAAGGAAAACCAGATGTGTCTGGGTTATCCCACAAGTTGTGGAGCCCTAACAAATATAGGGTTATCTTCATATTTTTGAGCCAAGGGATTTTGTTAAAATAGTCAGCCATCATAACATCCAGCAGGGAGTCCGCGTAGCGGGCAAGTTTGGGGGTAGTTCACACACATCTCCAAAACAGCACAGGTTGCAAACGTATTTTATCTGAAACCTTGGAGGCACCTTAGTCACTAAACAGAGGAGAACTGCCTGAACAAAAAGATATTACCTCACTAAAAAATAATCAGTTTTTAATATATAAATAAGAAAGAAATGAAAAATGAAAGTCCACAATTACAGCAATACTATGTGGCTGACAGAAAGTAACCTTCCCAAGGGCACACCTGTGTTAACTTCTGTTATGCTTTAAGTAAGTGTTACCACTATGTGGATACCTATAGGGAAAAAATAATGCCACCTATGCTGTTCACAGCTCGTTTTCCTGCAGCGCCTGACCAGCAGACTGACTGCTCTCCATCAACGGTGATCCGCAGTGTGATAATCAGTGCTGGAAATGAAGAATCCATAAAAGGCCATTGATCACGACTGACATCCACTACTCTCGATGTCTTAAGAGGCTGACCCAAACCCTTTTCTATGTTAAGCTGTCTCTAGCCAGACTTAAAAAGCAACAGCGTTTGGCAGTCAAGCAAATACTTTTTCTTACAGCTGCAAGATGTAATTTCTAAGAAAGTGAACACAAAAAAAATTTAAATGAGGTTCGGAAAGCTGGCAACATCTACAAAACTGTGACCAGGTAGGATGTTGCAAGAATGTGCATAAGGGACAGCTTACCACATTGCTTGATAATAATCATGTTGGAGGTCCACGATGGAGCGTGCTTACGGATCCATATTACTTGGAGGAAACGGCTGAACACTCTTAAGTACTTGGGGCCAAATGCATGACCCATTTTTTGCATGCGCAAACGGGTTAGCGACCCGTTTGCGCATGCAACAACTGTTAGGGCCATGTACAACCCCTATTTAGCAAGTCGCAATTTATTTGCGACTTGCTGAATAGGATTTACGACTCGCAATCAGGAAGGGGCGTTCCAAGAGCATCCCTTTCTCAATGCAACTCGCCCCCCTATGTAAGAATGTTTTGCGACCTGTAGGAAAGTAGGGTCTGCTATCCTATGGTCACCCCAAATTTTTGCTTTTTGCTTCACTGGTTTTAGACTACTGAGGCTGTGGGCCTGCTAATCAGACCCCCAGCCTGCTGTTCTCTCTCTAAATTATTAATACATGTGCTTTAGGTACATACCACAATTGGAAATGGACTCCTTGTCAGCCCCTGTACCATGAACTATAGGTGCTCAGGGCATAGGTGCCACCAAGGCCTACCAGGGGCTGCAGCATATCTTTTGCCACCCCTGGCTGGTTCTTAAGTTGACACAACTGGCTGATCACTCAGCTGGGGCAAGGTGGTGTAATCACCCCTTGTTTAGATATAGTATACCTATATCTAAACCTATATCTGGACACATATAAACCTGTGAGCCACTCCTATGGAAGGCCTCATTAATCCTGGAGGCAGAGTGCGTGGTCTAATGTGAGATGGAGCTCTAGCATGAGCTGAGCCTGTCTGCAGCCGTCGGGAACAACTCCCTAAGCTGTTTCAGGATAATGCCATACCATATACTCTTAAGTGCATTATAATCCTCGCGGTTATATAGCACCTTTGGTTTGGCTTTATCAAAACATGTCGTGTAAGGTGTCATACGATTTGGAATACTATCCCCTCGCCAGTTCTGGCGACGGGGATAGCATTCCACCCCTCTATAGGGGTAAGACATGTTACTTTACTTAAATGCGGTTAATTTCTAAAAGGGCCTCAGATCCACAAAATGGATACTTCTGCCACAGACACAAGTCTGACCCCCTGAAGCGCACTGAAACTCAGCCAAAGGGGCCTGGACAAAGGGTTTCCTGTCGCAGGGAGGTGTCACACCCCCCCAGACAGGAGATAGTGGATTGTAGCAGGGAGGTTTGAAAGAAACCAGACACTGCCTGGGGAGCACAAGGCTGCCCCTTGCATAATCCGGTCAAACTGGTTCTGGGGCACACCAGCCCCAGTCCCAGCGCGGCCTGGATCAAAGGAAAGGGGTGTATCCACCCCCTTCCTGGGTCCCACCCATAGGAGGGGACCTAGCAGGTAATCCAGCCCCCTAGATTGGTATAAGAATGGGAGCAGTGCCAAAGCACTTCAGATTATCCTGATGAAACATAAGAAACAAAACTCTGGACCCTTCAACATCCTACTCAACGTAGAATACTGAAGAATCTCCCTTGTGGTCAAGGAGTGACCACCCTGTGCAAACAGGCACCATCCAGCCCTCGACGTCTGCTTTGTTGCAGTTCCCGCCGGAACTCGAGCAACAGAGATCAACGAGATCAAGCTTGTCTGCCTTCTAACAGCCGGATCCACAGTCCCTGCAGAGCTGAGACCCGTGGAGGCGACAGGAAGCGTGGGGCACACCATCTTGGAAAGACCACGAGACGCTGACCGTGCAGCCCACGAGTGACCCTCGAAGCTGTACAACGGGGTTTGAGAAGCCCCAACCCTGAGCCACTCTTGCACCAAAGTTCAGCCCTCCACACTTGACGAGTGCTGCGTGGGGCCCTTCTGCTTCTTTTGGCTCAACGCGTTGGTCTGGTCACTTGCCAGCTGGCTTGTGGCCCCTGTGCAGACGAAACTTGAAATTCGACTTGTGATTCTGGTTGCTCCAGATTTGCACCAGCTTCCCTGAAAAGGAGCCCCCACTCTGACCTTCCTGGTCCGAGTGAGAAGCAATCTTCCAGTTCCGCGTGGATTGCTTTTGCCAAGTGTTGTTTGCTTCAATCTTAAAGCCGACAGCGCCGACGGCGAGAGCCTGCATGGGACAGGTCATGACCTGCTCCTGGACTTCGTAGATGCCCCAGAGCCCACGTGACAGTGGAGAGAAGCTCCTCAACAACCACCTGATTGCGCCCAACATTGCCTGGTTCCATCCTGGTTCCACCCTGGTCACTGCTGAGTGACCCAGACTCTGTCCCCTC
This sequence comes from Lissotriton helveticus, assembly GCF_964261635.1. Taxonomy (NCBI): domain Eukaryota; kingdom Metazoa; phylum Chordata; class Amphibia; order Caudata; family Salamandridae; genus Lissotriton; species Lissotriton helveticus. Next base: position 698,418,434 of record NC_136065.1, on the reverse strand, counting down.
TGCTTTCAGGTACTTTTCAACTTGAGTCCACCCTTGGACTCCACCGGACACTTCTCCTTCACCTCGCCTGCAGCCCTTTCAGCTTCAAGCACCAAGAACCTGCGTGACGAAACCCGACTCAACTTCGACCTTGTGCACCCACTTCCTGTGGGTGAGGTAACCTTGCAACGCCGGTGTTCCCACACTGGTACACACCTCTAGGGTCTGTGTCTTAAGTTTTGTTCCTCTAGCTTCAGTGGAAGTGTCCTTAAACTCTATTTGTGTAACTTTTACGCACCATTGACTTAACATTGATGCATGCTTGTGCTTTCAGCACTGCACCCGAATCCCGCGGGCTTTTCCTGACTTCAGCATTGCTTGTCCCGACTGCTCCCAGCGATTCCCTAGGCCCTAGGCCTAACCACTGACCGAATGGTCTCTCTTATACCATTTTTTTAGTATATGGTTTGAGTGGCCCCTTGGCCTCATCCAAAATTGTGCAACTTTGTATGTTATACTGTGCTTTTGATTTAACGCTTGTGCCCCTTTATTCATAAAGAATACTGGGGATTGTTTTTAGTAATAAATACATATATTTTTATAATATATACTTGTGTGGTGTCCTTTCATTTGATATTACAGGATTGTATGTGGTAAAACAGCTCGCTTAACACGACCTCTTAAGTTAAGCCTTTAAGGCTGCTTAGTCCATGCTACCCCTAGGATAGCTTGTCTAATAAGGTTGACTTACAACCAGACACCATAAGGGTTGTTTGGACTGATACAGGGTGGTTCCAGAATTGGAAACATCATATATCAGGCCAACTTCTCACATTGGTGAGCAGCGGTGCGGATTTGAGCTTGCTGTTTGTTTTACCATTGCAATCTTTTTATCAAATTGAAAGATCACATCAAGTACCTTTAGGTACATATAAATCAAAAGCTTAGCATATTTAAGTTCTACTGAACTTAGTAGTTGTAGATTAAAGGGATTAGCACACCCTGACTACAACTCACTAGCAAGGTACAGTAGGGAAACACTTAGTGTAGGTAGATGCATCACTTACACCACACTAGAGTCATGTCTGACACAGGAAAAGCCTCAGGGTCTGTTCCTGTGACAGTTGACCTTACCCAGGCAACTTCCAGCTATGACAAACTAACCCACAAAGACTTGGTTGCCTTGTGCATCTCAAGAGGGTTAAAAAGGGGCAGAAGTCCCACCAGTCCTTCCCTGATAGCCATTCTAGAACAGGATGACTTAGAAAAGGCAAATGCAGTTCCCTTAGAATCAGGAGATGGAGTGAACCCCCCAGCCACTGGGACCACCCCAGAGGAGGAAGATGAGGAGGTAGAAGAGGAGGAGGACTCAGAGGTAGAGGACCCTGAATATCAGGATCAAGGGGTTAACCAGGCTGTAGTTGCCAGGCTTAACCAGGCCAACTTAAACCTACTGGGAAATGGAGAGGGCCAGCACCTCCCCAGATCCCACCAGATCATTCTCCCAGGCAACAGAAGAGTGAGATCTCCATCAGGGGACTCTCATATTTCTAGTGCCTCAAGAGAATCTCAGAGAGGTATGACTGCCTCTCAGAAGATAGAGCATAAGGCCAGGATGAGAGCTGTCAAACTCCAAATAGAGAGGGAGGAGGTAGCCCTGGCTCAAGCTAGACTTGCCTTGGCAAGAGAGCAGAAATTGTGTGGCTTAGATGTCACTGGTGGCAGCAATATTCCTAGAGAAAAAGACAGGAGCTATGATAATAGAAACCTGACAAAAATGGTGCCCCCTACAAGGAAGGGGATGACATCCACAAATGGATGACTGCTCTTGAGAGAGCCTGCATGGTACAGCAGGTTCCTCAGGATCAGTGGGCTGCAATTTTATGGTACTCCTTTTCAGAGAAAGGGAGGGACAGGCTCCTCACAGTTAGACCTGAGGATGCCAAAAACTACTCTGTCTTGAAGAGTGCTCTTATTGAAGGGTTTGGCCTAACCACTGAGCAATACAGGTTGTTGTTCAGAGACACCCAAAAAGCACAGACTCAAGACTGGACTGATTTTGTAGATTGTGCCACTAAGGCTCTGGAGGGTTGGTTGCAGGGAAGTAAAGTTTCAGACTATACAGGATTGTACAATCTTATCATGAGAGAACAGATCCTTAATAACTGTACAAACCAGCTGTTGCATCAATACCTTATTGACTCTGACCTGACCTCTCCCCAAGAATTGGGAAAGAAGGCAGACAAATGGGTCAGAACAAGGATTAAGCAGAAACCCCAGAACCAAGGTGGTGACCAGAAGAAAACAGACCAGAAGAGTGGAAATCAGAAAGATAAAGAAAAAGACCAGGAGTCTTCAGGCCCCCAAAATAGTAATAAGGAGGGTGGTTCCCAAAATGGAAACAAGAAAAAGAAGAATGATGGCCCAAAGAAACCTTGGTGTAATACCTGCAAATCAGTTTCACACTGGGGCAGTGAATGCACCAAGAAAAATCCAGTCCCCACCACTGCAGCTCCTAAAGCACCTGCACCCCCTAGTTCAGTAAGCAGTGGTGGAACACAGCCAAAGGGTGTAGTAGCGTTAACCCTGGGTACTGAAGTAGGATCTGGCCTAGTCAGAATCCCTACTCAGGCAGTTCTCCTATATGATGTGGACTTAGCTTTGTCCACTACAGTGAGTCCCAGTAACCTGGGCAAATATAGGCAGATGCCTTTAATCAATGAGAAACTGGCTCAGGCCTACAGGGACACATGTGCCAGTGTCACAATAGTGACACCTGACTTTGTGGACCCTGGACAGATTGTACTAGGTGAAAGTTACCTAGTGACCAATGCAAGCAACTCCACTACCTCCCAGTTGAGCCGCCCTCCCACTGACTATATACAGCGCTCTCATACCTGGAAGCGCTGTGATGCCCTCTTCACTGCCGTGCTGAGTGGTCGCTCCCCAGTCTCACTGCCGAGACCTGGTATCGTTGTGCTGCATTTTTAATTTTATTTGCCAGAAGCTTATTTGCCTTGTGCTGCCCTGCTCGCTGCTCCGCTTTACTTGCGCTGAACCTTCCACATTTACTTTTACTTTCATAGCGCGATAACCCCCGGCGCTGTTCTCTGCCCTCCCCTCCGCTGCCATCTTGGTTGTTGTTGTTGTGCTCGGTCAGCGTCCTCGTGAGCCCGCCCCGCCTCCCAGCTGAGCCGCCCTCGCCCCTCCCCCTTCCCACCATCCATATATGACAGAAGCCCTTGCGCGCAGCGTCCACGCGCAGCGTTCGCGCCCCAGTCGCGCCGAAGGTGCGCCAAAGGTAAGCCCGTCTACGCCCGTCCGCGCCTGGACCGCGCCCAGCGCCAGACCCCCTGGTCCCCGCCATATCCAGCCTTCCCGCATTACTTATGACGCCTCCACCCTCCTAGCTCTTAACCCCGGCCGCCTTCCCAACTGCACCCAAGCCGCTCCTGGACACACCCATGGACCCTTCTCCTGCAATTCCTGCAAGTTCGACGGCACCAAGACCAACTCCTCATCCTCGATCGTCAAACAGAGCTCCGACATTAACCACCTTAAATGCATCCTGCTCAACACCCGATCGGTCCACAGACACGCCATCGACCTCTGGAATCTACTAGACACCATCTCTCCGGACGTCGCCTTCCTTACAGAAACATGGATGAACGCCTCTTCAGCCCCAGACATCACCATTGCCATCCCAGAAGGGTACAAGATCATTCATAAGGACCGCGTCAAGCACACAGGAGGAGGCATTGCCATAGTCCATAAGAATTCCATCCGCATCTCTACCAGCTTAGACGTCAACCTCGCTAGCGCCGAACACCTCCATTTCCAGATCCACACCGACCCCAAGACCACACTCAGAGGCACCCTCCTCTACCGACCTCCAGGATCCCGCGCCCAATTCAGGGACGACATCACCGACTTTATCACCCCTCACGCTCTCCCCTCCAAGGATTACATTCTACTCGGAGACCTCAACTTCCACCTGGATAAGAGCTCCGACCGCAACACCACCACCCTCCTGGACAATCTCGCCAACCTAGGACTCAAACAAATTGTTAATACCCCCACCCACATCGCAGGTCACACACTCGACCCCATCTTCACCTCCAGCAAACATATCTCCTTCAGTCACACCACAACTCTACACTGGACGGACCACAGCTGCGTTCACTTCACCTACAATAAGTCCACAACTCACAACCTCCTTCAACCAACTCTACGAAGAAACTGGAACAAAATCACCATCGACCAGATCTCCTCATCGCTGCTTCAAAACCCCCTTGTCCACACCTCTAACCCCGACCAAGCAGCTATTAACTTCACCCAATGGCTATCCAACAGCGCCGACATCCTAGCACCGTTGAAAAAACATCAAACCAAACTAGGCAGCAAAAACGCCTCTTGGTTCAACGATGATCTTAAAAAATCTAAGAAGCTCTGTCGCTCCCTCGAGAAAACCTGGAAAAAAGACCCAAACACCACCACCAGGAACGCATTCAAAAACGCCACCCGCACACACCACCAACTGATCCGGACAGCCAAGAAAGCCGCATTTAAAGACAGACTAGATAACAACGCCCACAACAGCAAGGAATTATTCAACATCGTCAAAGAATTTACCAACCCCTCCGCCAACTCCAACGACATCACTCCCTCGCAAACCCTCTGCGACTCCCTAGCTTCGTTCTTCCACGACAAAATCGCAGACATCCACAACAGCTTCGACAACCAACCTGGAGACCAACCCACCCAACCTTCTACCGTACCCTCACCCCCATTGAACATCCTCAATGACTGGAACCCTATCTCCACTGAGGACACCATCCGCCTGATGAATTCAATTCACTCAGGATCCCCAACAGACCCATGCCCTCACCACATCTTCAACAAAGCAGACTCCATCATAGCGCCACACCTCCGAGACGTCATCAACTGCTCCCTCAACTCCGGCACCTTCCCGGAAAGCTGGAAACACGCCGAACTCAGCGCCCTTCTGAAAAAACCCACAGCTGACGCCACCGAACTCAAAAACTACCGACCCATCTCGCTCCTACCATTCCCGGCCAAAGTTATCGAGAAAGCTGTCAACAACCAACTCGCCGCCTTCCTCGAAACCAACAAATCCCTCGACCCTTCACAGTCCGGCTTCCGAGCCAAACACAGCACGGAAACCGCCCTCATCGCCGCAACAGACGACATTCGAACCCTACTGGACAATGGAGACACAGTCGCCCTCATCCTCCTCGACCTCTCCGCAGCCTTCGACACAGTCTGCCATAGCATCCTTCTACAGCGCCTCAGTAACATCGGAATCCAAGGAAAAGCACTGGAATGGATCACTTCGTTCCTCACCGGAAGAACCCAGAGAGTCCGCCTCCCACCATTCAAGTCAGAGGCCACTGAAGTCATCTGCGGCGTACCACAAGGATCCTCACTCAGCCCCACCCTCTTCAACATATACATGTGTCCCCTCGCGACCATCGCACCCCAACACAACCTCAATATCATCTCCTACGCAGATGACACCCAACTGATCCTCTCACTCACCAAAGACCCTAATACCGCCAAAACCAACCTTCAGGAAGGAATGAAAGAAGTAGCTGAATGGATGAAGCACAGCCGTCTAAAACTGAACTCAGATAAAACAGAAGTCCTTATCTTAGGAACCTCCCCCTCCGCCTGGGATGACTCCTGGTGGCCAGAGGCTCTTGGAAAAGCACCCATCCCGACGGATCACGCACGGAACCTGGGCATCATTTTAGACTCCTCACTCTCGATGTCCAGGCAGGTCAACGCCGTCTCAGCATCTTGCTTCAACATTCTTCGCATGCTCAAAAAAACATTTCGCTGGATCCCCACCGAAACCAGAAAAACGGTCACCCATGCACTGGTTACAAGCCGCCTGGACTACGGAAACACCCTATACGCCGGCACCACCGCAAAAGTCCAGAAAAAACTCCAACGCATCCAGAACGCATCGGCCAGACTAATACTCGACATCCCACGTAATGACCACATCTCCAGTCACCTGAAAAAACTCCACTGGCTCCCAGTCAATAAGAGGATCACTTTCCGCCTCCTAACCCACGCACACAAATCACTTTACGAACTCGGACCCGATTGCCTCAACACTCGACTTTCCTTCTACACCCCACCCCGCCAGCTACGCTCCTCCTGCCAAGCCCTAGCTACCATGCCTCGCATCAATAAAACCACCATGGGAGGTAGATCCTTCTCCTACCTGGCCGCCAAAACCTGGAACTCACTCCCCACTCACCTTCGTCTCACTCAGAACCATCTTACATTCAGAAAGCAACTTAAAACTTGGATATTCGACAAGTAATCCTCCCACCCTTCCTCAAGCGCCTTGAGACCCTCCGGGTATGTAGCGCGCTATATAAATTCTCTTGACTTGACTTGACTTGACATAGTGTGGCAGTTGTGAACTTCTCCTGGGGAGGGGTAGATGGCCTAAAGAAAGTTGTTGTGAGTGCAGACCTCCCAGTAGACTGTCTGTTAGGCAATGATCTTGAAAGCTCAGTTTGGTCAGAAGTGGAGTACAGGACTCATGCAGAAATGCTAGGGATTTCAGCTCATGTCCTTGCAGTGACAAGGTCTCAGGCTAAGAAGTGCCTTCCTGAACCAGTGGTGGATCTTGAAACAATAGACCAACCACAACCCAAGAGAAGGAGCAAGAGAGGAAAGGCTGAGCCTTCCACCTTGCCCCAGGTTGAGGATCAGGTTTCACAGGAAACTGATTCTGCAGTCCAAGAGGAGACTGTCTCTGAGGAACTTGAACCTGACCAGGTTGAGTTTCTGGGGACAGGGGGACCCTCAAGGGCAGACCTGAGGCAGGCTCAATTAGATTGCCCTTCACTTGAACCCCGCAGACAGCAGGCTGCTGCTGAGGCTGCAGGGGATGCCCAAGGTACCCATACTGTGTATTGGGATGATGGACTCCTTTACTCAGAGGCTAGAGACCCCAAGCCTGGTACAACCAGGAGGTTGGTCATACCTCTGAAGTTTAGGGGTTTCCTTCTTACCTTGGCCCATGATATTCCCCTTGCAGGACACTTAGGCCAGAACAAAACGTGGGACAGGCTTGTTTCACACTTTCACTGGCCTCATATGTCAGAAAATGTCAAGGAGTTTTGTCGCTCCTGTGTCACTTGCCAAGCCAGTGGTAAGTCAGGTGGCACAACAAAGGCCCCCCTCATACCACTCCCTGTGGTGGGGGTACCCTTTGAAAGAGTTGGAATAGATATTGTGGGTCCCATGGATCCTCAAACAGCATCTGGGAACAGATTTATACTGGTGGTAGTGGATCATGCCACCAGGTATCCAGAAGCTATTCCCCTGAGGACCACCACAGCACCTGTGGTGGCAAAAGCCCTAATTGCAGTTTTCTCAAGAGTGGGCTTCCCAAAGGAGGTATTATCAGACAGAGGTACTAACTTCATGTCTAGCTATTTGAAAGCAATGTGGAAGGAATGTGGAGTAAACTACAAGTTTACCACACCCTATCACCCACAGTGCAATGGGCTTGTGGAGAGATTCAACAAGACCCTCAAGGGAATGATAAAAGGATTACCAGAGAAGCTTAGGCGGAAATTGGACATTCTTTTACCCTGCTTGCTCTTTGCTTACAGAGAGGTCCCACAGAAGGGGGTTGGCTACAGCCCTTTTGAACTTTTGTTTGGCTACCCTGTGAGGGGTCCACTATGTTTGGTGAAGGAAGGATGGGAGTTACCTTTTAAAAAGCCTAAGCTAGATGTAGTGGACTATGTACTTGGTCTCCGCTCCAGGATGGCTGAGTATATGGAGAGAGCATCCAAAAACCTGGAGGCCAGTCAAGAATTACAGAAAGCTTGGCATGACCAAAAGGCTGTTCTGGTTGAGTTCCAGCCAGGGCAGAAGGTGTGGGTGTTGGAGCCAGTGGCCCCAGCAGCACTCCAGGACAAATGGACTGGACCCTACCCTATCATTGAGAAAAAGGGAGAAGTCACCTACCTGGTTGACTTTGGAACCCCAAGGAGCCCCCACAGGGTGCTCCATGTGAATTGTTTGAAAGCATTTGTGGACAGGGAGGACATGAGCTTGCTCATGGCCACAGATGGGGAACAGGAGGAAGAGAGTGACCCTCTCCCAGACCTGCTTTCTCAGAACCCTGATGATGGTTCAGTTGATGGAGTAGCCTTGGCAGGCAGCCTCACTGACCAGCAACAGATGGACTGCAGACAGGTTTTGCAAGCCCACAGACACTTGTTTTCACTCACACCCAGCCAGACTAACTGGTGCACCCATGAGGTGGACACTGGTGACAGTCTGCCTGTCAAGAATAGGATCTACAGGCAACCTGACCATGTCAGGGATTGTATCAAGGCTGAGGTGCAAAAGATGTTGGAGCTTGGAGTGATTGAGCCATCGGAGAGCCCATGGGCCAGCCCAGTAGTCCTTGTGCCAAAACCTCATACCCAAGATGGAAAGAGAGAAATGAGGTTTTGTGTGGACTACAGAGGTCTCAATGCTGTCACTAGGACAGATGCACATCCCATTCCAAGAGCAGATGAGCTCATTGACAGATTGGCTTCTGTCAAGTTTCTGAGCACATTTGATTTGACAGCTGGCTACTGGCAAATCAGACTAGCTGAGGAGTCAACAGCCAAGACAGCATTCTCTACCCCCAGTGGACATTATCAGTTTGTGGTGATGCCCTTTGGTTTGAAGAATGCACCTGCCACCTTCCAAAGGTTGGTGAATCAAGTCCTTGCTGGGTTGGATGACTTTTGTGCAGCATATCTAGATGATATTGCTGTCTTTAGCTCCACCTGGGAGGATCACCTGATCCACCTGAAGAAGGTTCTGGAGGCCCTGCAAAAGGCAGGCCTGACTATCGAGGCTACCAAGTGCCAGATAGGGCAGAGTAAGGTTGTGTACCTGGGCCACCTAGTAGGTGGAGGTCAGGTTCAACCACTGGAGAGCAAAATCCAGACCATACAGGACTGGGCTCCTCCAGTTACCCAGACACAAGTCAGAGCCTTCTTGGGCCTGACTGGGTATTACAGAACGTTTGTGAAAAACTATGGGTCCAGTGTGACAACATTAAATGACTTGACATCCAAGAAGATGACAAAAAAGGTTCAGTGGACAGTTAGCTGTCAGAAGGCATTTGATGACCTGAAGAAGACCATGTGCTCTGCACCTATCCTGAAGAGTCCTGACTACTCCAAACAGTTCATTGTACAGACAGATGCTTCTGAGTTGGGGGTGGGAGCTGTGCTTTCACAACTTAATCAAGATGGTCAAGACCAGCCCATTGCTTTTATTAGCAGAAGGCTGACCCCCAGGGAGAAACGTTGGAGGCCTTTGCTGTGGTTTGGGCCCTGAAGAAGTTGAGGTCCTACTTGTTTGGAACTCACTTCCTAGTTCAAACAGACCATAAGCCCCTCTTGTGGCTCAATCAGATGAAGGGTGAAAATCCCAAACTGCTCAGGTGGTCCATTTCCCTACAGGGGATGGACTTTACAGTGGAGCACCGCCCAGGGACTGACCATGGTAATGCAGATGGTCTCTCCAGGTACTTCCACTTAGAACATGAAGACTTATCTGGTCAAGGTTAGCTTAATGTCCCTGCGTTTGGGGGGGTTGTGTAGGAGAGTAGGGTCTGCTATCCTATGGTCACCCCAAATTCTTGCTTTTTGCTTCACTGGTTTTAGACTACTGAGGCTGTGGGCCTGCTAATCAGACCCCAGCCTGCTGTTCTCTCTCTAAATTATTAATACATGTGCTATAGGTACATACCACAATTGGAAATTGACTCCTTGTCAGCCCCTGTACCATGCACTATAGGTGCTCAGGGCATAGGTGCCACCAAGGCCTACCAGGGGCTGCAGCATATCTTTTGCCACCCCTGGCTGGTTCTTAAATTGACACAACTGGCTGATCACTCAGCTGGGGCAAGGTGGTGTAATCACCCCTTGCTTAGATATAGTATACCTATATCTAAACCTATATCTGGACACATATAAACCTGTGAGCCACTCCTATGGAAGGCCTCATCAATCCTGGAGGCAGAGTGCGTGGTCTAATGTGAGATGGAGCTCTAGCATGAGCTGAGCCTGTCTGCAGCCGTCGGGAACAACTCCCTAAGCTGTTTCAGGATAATGCCATACCATATACTCTTAAGTGCATTATAATCCTCGCGGTTATATAGCAACTTTGGTTTGGCTTTATCAAAACATGTCGTGTAAGGTGTCATACGATTTGGAATACTATCCCCTCGCCAGTTCTGGCGACGGGGATAGCATTACACCCCTCTAGAGGGGTAAGACATGTTACTTTACTTAAATGCGGTTAATTTCTAAAAGGGCCTCAGATCCACAAAATGGATGCTTCTGCCACAGACACAAGTCTGACCCCCTGAAGCTGACCGAAACTCAGCCAAAGGGGCCTGGACAAAGGGTTTCCTGTCCCAGGGAGGTGTCACACACCCCCAGACAGGAGATAGTGGATTGTAGCAGGGAGGTTTGAAAGAAACCAGACACTGCCTGGGGAGCACAAGGCTGCCCCTTGCATAATCCGGTCAAACCGTTGTGGGGCACACCAGCCCCAGTCCCAGTGCGGCCTGGATCAAAGGAAAGGGGTGTATCCAACCCCTTCCTGGGTCCCACCCATAGGAGGGGACCTAGCAGGTAATCCACCCCCTAGATTGGTATAAGAATGGGAGCAGTGCCAAAGCACTTCAGATTATCCTGATGAAACATAAGAAACAAAACTCTGGACCCTTTGACATCCTACTCAACATAGAAGACTGAAGAATCTCCCTTGTGGTCAAGGAGTGACCACCCTGTGCAAACAGGCACCATCCAGCCCTCGACGTCTGCTTTGTTGCAGTTCCCGCCAGAACTCGAGCAACAGAGATCGACGATATCAAGCTTGCCTGCCTTCTAACAGCCCGATCCACGGTCCCTGCAGAGCTGAGACGCGTGGAGGCAACCGGAAGCGTGGGGCACGCCATCTTGGAAAGACCACGAGACGCTGACCGTGCAGCCCACGAGTGACCCTCAAAGCTGTACAACGGGGTTTGAGAAGCCTTAACCCTGAGCCACTCTTGCACCGAAGTTCAGCCCTCCACACTCGACGAGTGCTACGTGGGGCCCTTCTGCTTCTTTTGGCTCAACGCGTTGGTCCGGTCACTTGCCAGCTGGCTTGTGGCCCCTGTGCAGACAAAACTTGAAATTCGACTTGTGATTCTGGTTGCTCCAGATTTGCACCAGCTCCCCTGAAAAGGATCCCCCACTCTGACCTTCCTGGTCAGAGTGAGAAGCAATCTTCCAGTTCCGCGTGGATTGCACTTGCCAAGTGTTGTTTGCTACAATCTTGAAGCCGACAGCGCCGACAGTGAGAGCCTGCATGGGACAGAGTGTGACCTGCTCCTGGACTTCATAGATGCCCCAGAGCCCATGTGACAGCGGAGAGAAGCTCCTCGACAACCACCTGATTGCGCCCGACATTGCCTGGTTCCATCCTGGTTCCACCCTGGTCACTGCTGAGTGACCCAGACTCTGTCCCCTCTGCTTTCAGGTACTTTTCGACTTGAGTCCACCCTTGGACTCCACCGGACACTTCTCCTTCACCTCGCCTGCAGCCCTTTCAGCTTCAAGCTCCAAGAACCTGCGTGACGAAACCCGACTCAACTTCGACCCTGTGCACCCACTTCCTGTGGGTGAGGTAACCTTGCAACGCCGGTGTTCCCACACTGGTACACACCTCTAGGGTCTGTGTCTTACGTTTTGTTCCTCTAGATTCAGCGGAAGTGTCCTTAAACTCTATTTGTGTAACTTTTACGCACCATTGACTTAACATTGATGCATGCTTGTGCTTTCAGCACTGCACCCGAATCCCGCGGGCTTTTCCCGACTTCAGCATTGCTTGTCCCGACTGCTCCCAGCGATTCCTTAGGCCCTAGGCCTAACCACTGATCGAATGGTCTCTCTTATACCATGTTTTTAGTATATGGTTTGAGTGGCCCCTTGGCCTCATCCAAAATTGTGCAACTTTGTATGTTATACTGTGCTTTTGATTTAACGCTTGTGTCCCTTTATTCATAAAGAATACTGGGGATTGTTTTTAGTAATAAATACATATATTTTTATAATATATACTTGTGTGGTGTCCTTTCATTTGATATTACAGGATTGTATGTGGTAAAACAGCTCGCTTAACACGACCTCTTAAGTTAAGCCTTTAAGGCTGCTTAGTCCATGCTACCCCTAGGATAGCTTGTCTAATAAGGTTGACTTACAACCAGACACCATAAGGGTTGTTTGGACTGATACAGAGTGGTTCCAGAATTGGAAACATCATATATCAGGCCAACTTCTCACACGACCGCAATTGCGGTCGCAAAAAACTTGCAATTTACGGCCCTCTTCAAGAGGGTAGCAAAAAAGTCGCAAATGGGTAGGGGTCCCCAGGGGACCCCTTCCTCTTCGCAAATGCAGGGGTAAATATTTTTTAGGGGCAGGCAGTGGTCCCAGGGAACCCTACCTGCCCCTAAAAAGAGAAACAAAAACGTTTAATTTTTCTTTTTTTAAATGCATCCAGTTTTCCTTCAAGGAAAAACAGTCCCAGACATGGAGGTCTGCTAAGCCCAGTTGGCCACCATACCTGGGAGGGCCAGCCATTCCCAATGGGTTCGCAAATTGCGAGTGCCTCATTAATATGCATTAGGCCTGCAATTTGCGACCCCATTGGGAATCGCAATCAGTGTCGCAAACACTGTTGTACATACCAATTTGTGACTCGCACATTGTGAGTCACTATTGCGACACAATTTGTGAGTCGCAAATTCCTTGGTCGTACATCTGGCCCTTGAATCCGAACAACTTAATTGTTGAAAGTTTTGAGCTTTAAAGATATTTGGTTAGATCCTTATTCAGTTAACAAACATTTGCGAATGCTTGGTATACCAGCTTTCATTATTAAATACATTCTGTTAATTAGTAATATAAAGTGTTTAGTTCCTACCTTTGACGCAAGGCTTCAAAGGCACAATGTAGCAAGCTGCATCACATCCCAAATCTAAGATAACTAAAAGAAGAGAAAATCCCAAACGGTATTTCTGAAAAGAAAAGTTTGATATTTAGAAAAAATGTTAGGAAAGGGGGAAGGATTGTTATACGTGGCTCTTTCACAGTAGCTCCTGCATAAACACTTGCACGTGCAACACCCCACTGTATAGCTCACTAGCGCCCTGAGTCTCTGCGACTGAAAATGTTTCAAATAAATATAATACATGAACTGTGTTGGGATGAAAAATGCCCCTGTGCCCCAACTGTACTGATGTCTGGATCCCTAATGCTGATTTTTGTTGTCATAGCCAAACATGCACAATGACATTGGCCTGTCTCACAAATTGCTGTCTTTTTGGACCGGGAGGGGCACACAAAGCACGACCCTCACATGGTGGAAGGGCACTGCCTTCACCAGTAGTTAAGCAGCACACGCACAGTGGTTACAACACAGTGTGTAGTCATCTGTAGGAATGAGCATGCCTTTTTTAGCATCTGTCACTGAAGTGAGGCCTACAGCCTAACTCATTCTAAAGTTCAGCTGCTGTGTGCTCAACTCATCCTTGGCATCCATCGCTTTGGTGTGGAGTGCTGCGCAACCCACAAATGGTATACCTGCTCTGGCTGTATGCGTGCCTGGGAAGGATACAATCAGAACCCCCCAGGATATCGCGTTTTTGCAATTTGCAAAAGAATTGAGACGTCTGCACTTTTGTAAAAATCCCACGATTTTTACAAAAGAGCCCGCAAATTTGTATTAAAAAAAATAACATGGGATTGACCTTCTCTCTTTATAGGCTCTGTGCTGTCATTTGAGCCAGTAAAGGTAGGGTGACCAACAGGCTAAGAGGCAGCAGAGCCACCACCTGTGCAATTAGCTTGCAGTGGTTAAGAGACTCTCCTTCCCCCACTCTCCACTACACCCCTCTCCCCCTCTCTCTCCTGTTAAACCCTAACCTTCCCATGTCTCATCTTTCTTTTGTTTTTGCTTTTGTTTATGCCCCCCCCCCCCACCAGCCCCTGCTGCACTGCACACGTCAAGGAACGCAGGTTTTTCTGATGACAGAAAGAGCAGGTTTCATATTTTAATCTGCTCTCTTTGGCATCATATATGCTCCAATTCGAAGTGATGTGCTACTGAAGACTTTGCAAAGTTGCAGATTGTGACATATTACAGTCTCCAGCAATGACAGAGCAAGGCCTTGAAATATTTTTGTGGGAGGCACATTTTTTAGCTTTTTTTGGTCTCACAATTTGCCACCCATTGCTGCAAAATCCTGGGGGTCTGTACAATACAGGTATAATGCAACACTGTGCAGTGGTGCTTGTTAAATGTAAGTGCTGGGTGTACATGTGCCTATGAGTGATACAGTATCTGGAAGACTCTGGGTTCCATTTTGGGAGACACTTGACTGCTTGCGAAACATGAGGAGAGGAATCACCTTAGACAGATTTATGTACTGCTGCATTCCTGTAAGCTGGGTGGCACATAAACTTTAAGGGATGCTCTTTGTTTCAGAGACTGTGCACTGTGGGACGGGCCAGGTGCTTACCCTGCAAGGAGGAGCCGCAAGGACCCTCCATTCGTTTGGGTCACACAGCTGTGTGTGAGGAACTCTAACCCTGCTGAGTGTAGCCCCCGGGCTCCAAAGTTTTGAATTCACCTGATTCAACTGCTGATGAACCAGGTGCCTGCAGGCGGTGCATGCTCTGGGACTCTGGATGGTCTGAACGTGTATGTGCAGGTAAGACTGATTTCAAGCTAGTTGTCCCATGGGAACTTCTTTGCTACTTAGTGTGGCAGCTCCGTAACACTGTTTACTAAAAAATAGAGTCAGAGTGGTTTCTTCAGATTCGGACAACTAGTGGGGCTTACCATGGATGTTGCATATAGTCAATGAGGCATTACCACTATCACGTGGAGGGAGGATGGCTTGGAGCGAGGTGGAAGTGGGACCCAGGAAACTGTCTAAAGAGACACTAGACCCCGAACTCAGAGGGGACTGTGTAAATATCTATGAATGTTGTTAGTGGTAATATAAATACTTATTTTTTTCACAAAAGTAAGTATTTGCCTGGACAATCAACATTTATTGCTTCCTGCATGTTGAGGTGTTGGCCTGTGCCCCCCTTCACCCACCCCTTCGCCCAAGGGAGTGTTGGATTGCTTGGACTACACTATTCCTTGGAGTCAAGTTTTACCCTAAAATATCCGAGCTTTATATTTGATTGGATGCTTTTAACTTGTCTGTGTTTTGCTGAAATTGTAACGGTTTATAATTAACCACACAATATTTATTTTTTTACTTAAGTACTGAAGGGGACTTGATATAGTTGCTCGGGATCCATAGTAAGCTGGGTCATGGGACATCAGGAGTAAAAATCCTCAACCCCCATATGACCTGTGGCCCTCTAAACGGGTTCTGGTATTGTATCGCTGGCCAGATTTATGGAACTAAGGTTTTTGACTAGAGAGAGCTTCGCAGAGGATTTACCACTGATATCAACGTGTAATTTAAATGCTCATATCAGATTTGTTATGACATAGCAATGTCAAACACACAGGGCCATATTTATCAAAAAGTAATGCAGTGCAGCACTGCAATTCACCTTGCTGCGCTGCATTACTGGTACAGGGAAGGAATGGACCATATTTATCACAATAAGGCGCAGTCCTGCCTTTTCCCAGTGCTAGCTGCAAACAGAACAGAGTAAATGAATGCTGAAATACACAAACATTCACCCCAGTCACACATCTGGGTTAAATCAATTGTGTTTTCATGCCACGCCATTCAAGGTTAGACCCAGCCATATGCAAATCAGTCTTGACCCTGTTCCCCTTAGGAACAGTCCAGCCCGAAATGCCAGACCAGGTCTTCCCTAGACTAGAAACAAGCATCCTGGGGCCGACTTCAGGGTAATACCCCTCATCAGCTTGAATCTGGAGGAGTTGTGAGTACAGGACCCAATTCTGGGCATACCCTTCCCACTTGGGACAACAAACACAAACTGAGCAGATGATGGATGGAATCCTGAATTATTCAAATATTCACCCCCTGTCATGGATCTGGGCTAAATCCATTGTTTTTTTGCATGCCACGTCATTTGAGTTTAGACACAGCTATATGCAAATCAGTCTTGACCCTGTCCCCCCTGAAACAGTCCACCCAAACTGCCAGGCCAGGTCTTTCCTGGATCAGAAACAAGCATCCTGGGACCACTCTTGGGGTAACACCCCTAATCTGCCAGGCTAGCTTTTATCTGGTGGCGTAGCAAGCACAGAACCCACCTCTGGGCATACCCTGCGAACTTGGGGCGACAAATGCAAACAGAACAGACGATGGACGGAATTCTGAATTAATCAAACATTCACCCTCAGTCACAGATATGGGTTAAATCCATCGTGTTTGTGCACGCCACGCCATTCGAGTTTAGGCCTAGCCATATGCAAATCAGTCTTGACCCTATTCCCCTTAGGAACAGTCCAGCCGGAACTGCCAGACCTTGTCTTGCCTGAACCAGAACCAAGCATCCTGGGACCAGTTTCGGGGTAACACCCCTCATCTGCCAGGCTAGCTTGAATCTAGTGGCTTAGCAAGCACAGGACCCACGTCGGGGCATACCTTTCACACTTGGAGCGACAAATGCAAACAGCACAGATGATGGATGGAATGCTGAATTAATCAAACATTCACCCCCAGTCACAAATATGGGTTCACTCCATTGTTTTTGTTACGCCATGCCATTCCAGTTCAGACCCGGCCATATGCATATCAGTCTTGACCCTGTTCTCCTTGGGAACAGTCCAGCCCAAACTTCCAGACTAGTACTTCCCTAGACCAGAAACAAGCATCCTGGGACCAGTTTCGTGGTAACACCCCTCATCAGCCAGTCAAACTTGAATCTGTCAGCGTAGCAAGCACAGGACCCATGTCTGGGCATACCTTTCACACTTCGGGCGACAAATGCAAACAGCACAGATGATGGATGGACTGCTGAATTAATCAAACATTCACCCCCAGTCACAAATCTGGGTTCGATCCATTGTTTTTTTTATTCCACGCCATTCCAGTTCAGACCCAGCCATATGCATATTAGTCTTTACCCTGTTCTCCTTGGGAACAGTCCAACCAAAATTGCCAGACAAGTTCTTCCCTGGACCAGAAACAAGCATCCTGGATCAGTTTCGTGGTAACACCGCTCATCAGCCAGTCCAACTTGAATCTGTCAGCGTAGCGAGCACGGGACCCACGTCTGGGCATACCATTCACACTTGGGGCGACAAATGCAAACAGCACAGATGATGGATAGAATGCTGACTTAATCAAACATTCTCCCCTAGAAACAGCGCTGGAGCACAATGTGCTGCATACCATCAACATAGGCACTCTTCCACCATTGGGCAAGGGTGCCTGCGTTGCAAGTAGGATCGTTTTTGTGCATTTAGGAACACTTTCCTGCACAAAAAGAATCCCCAGAGACATTTTCCTCTTTCTATGTGTGCTTCTGAATGCAGACCACACAGTAAGAAGGAAAGCGCAGAGAAATAATATTTCTCATTGTCATGCCTCCACTGGGAAAAGCGTAGCAGTTTGACGCATTCCCAGATCTACCAGTAATGGTAAATCTGGGAATGCATCAAAATCCTTGGTTGTTGCGTGGGAACACCCCAGCACCACCCATGGAATGCCTCCCAGGGGCAGAGTAACGCAATGCGTGCTGCAAAATGACGCAACCCCTTGATAAATTTGGCCCACAATGTTCTTATACATACACAGTCACATGAATGCGGTGGTGGTTGTAGTGGTGATGGTGCTGGGATTGTAATTAATTAATTGATAGTAGTAGTAGTTGTGATGACGGTAATAGTGATTGGGATGGTAAACGTGATGGTGATAGTAATGGTGATACAAGAGGTGGGGGTGTTGGCAATAATAGTGGTGGTAGCAGTAGTAGCAAATAATGGCTGGTTCTTGGACCAACTTGAGCTGCGGTGAAATGATAACAAGGAAGGGAGGACAGAGAAGAAGCCTGACTTACAAACAAAAGACACAGGAAAACGTGTGATGGGACAGCACCAGTGATTGCAGTAAACATGTCCCTCTGCAATGGAGCCCAGAGCTGGATGTGCAACAAGCATCACAGGAGAGCATTAGTTTGCCTCTTGGTGCCTGTCTCCTCTCCATGTGAAAGTTGATACTAAGCATGCAAAGCCACCTGTCTCCCGCTTGCTGACAACCTAGACAAATAATGGCTGGGTTAATGAAAAAACTCAACTGACTGTGAAGAAAACAGTTAATAATGAAGGTGGCTGCCCAGCCCCCTCCTCTCTGTGTGCTGTGAGCTGAAATACATTATGAACGGCATGCAACCAGAGCAGTGAGTGAAAGAGGCTGAACCAAATGCACCTTTCTGTGTGTAGCATCTCTAGGAATACGACGTATTCACTTTGGAGATAAGAACATGGAGGCCAGTCAGCTAAATCCGTCTCTAGCTGGACCTAGAATATAACATGTATTGTAACCTACACATTTAATAACAAGGGATATTTTCACTTCTCCTTCCAGCTAGTCGTTGCATCAGTGGCGTCACTAGGGGGGTGCGGGGGGTGCGGACCGCACCGGGTGACACCGTCGCATGGGGTGACACCGTTACGCTGTTTTCATGTTTTTGTATGATACCTCCTGTGTTGTTTTTCGCTCCATATCGCGCCCTGAATCCCCCCCTCCCCCCCCCATCCCTTTTTTGACTGCTTGAAGTCTGAGATCCCGCCCTGAACGTCTTTCATTAACTCCCGGGGCCGCCGAATTGGCGTCATCACGCCAATCTAGCATTTACTTGAAAAGACCAAGACCATCCTTTTCCGGCATAACGCTCTAGCCGTCTGACGCCGGGACAGCGTTTCTTCTGCCACACCTTTTCTTCACGAATACGGTTAAGTGCTGCTGGTCTTTTGCAATGTATATTGCCTTGCTGTTGAGCTTTTTTGAGCATTCCTCCCCAGATCGTTTATTTCCGCATTTCCTGGCTTCTTTAGACTGGATGTCTCGTATATCCATGCACAGAGGACACCCCTTCAGCACCCGCTAGCCCTGCACCATGGCATGCTCCCCTGTGGATTCACCTCCACTTCAATTCTAAAGTGAACGCAACATCCGAAAACTCTGTTGCCTTCGGTAATTATTTTCATGTCCGCCCACCTAGCTGTCATTTCTTTTCCGACCCAGTACTATTCCGACCTTAAATAGTTCCTTGCCCTTGGATGTATTATATATTATCTGGTTAAAGTACTTTTTCTTCCTTGTTCTGTTGCAGCCATTCTTTTGCATGCAGCAAAACTTTCGCCAACCAATATTGTCTGGACGTGATTATTTAAAATATAGTTTTTTCGTCATTTACCGGATCCCATTGAGTTTCTGGCTATCTTCATCTTTTAGCGTCTGTTCTCAGGCCTGGAGAATCATTTACTTGATTTATCTGCTCTTATCCAGCTGAACCATGTTTTTGCTTTCATTATTTCCTTAATAGACATCCTTATGGTGTTTATTGTTTTGATCTGCATTTTCGACTCTCCACATTTGTGTTCGTGTACAGTGCTCAGGTACTATGCTTCACTGCCAGATGTTCTTCTTACCTCCTATGGAGAGCACGTTACAGCCACCAGCGCTCTGTACGCACTGTCACAGGGTCCCAGGAAGTTGCCCTGACTAGGCCTCAGAAGGAGGCTTTGCCAATGTTACATTTCACGAGTGGATTTCTTTACGTCAGCCCCTTGACGCCTGCCCACCCTGGACTCGGAACCCCTCTACCATGCTTGACAGACGACTAATGCGCAGAACAAGCTGGTCATTCCTGAGGTGAAACTCTGAGGTGAGGTTTGACACGTTTTCTCCGCAAAACCCCCATTTTAGACGTTTTCTGCCCCCATCCTGGCCAGCCTCCCCTTCCCCGTCCCTGCTCTGCTCGAAGGTGAGGGCGAGTGTGTCTTCTGTGTCTATTTAAACTTTTCCACTCAGTGTTGCGTGGACGAATTCAAAGCGAATTTCTTGAGTATATTTCAGTCACTTTGAGAAGAGCCAAAAACTTTGAGGGAGAAACCATCGGGGGTGGAGGGTAGAAGGTGATGAGAAAAGGGTTAAAAGAGTAGCAGGCGGGGGAGGGGGGTGCAGGCGGAGGGGGTGGATGGTGCAGGCAGAGAGGGAGATGGTGGCAGGCAGAGGGGAGTCATGGTGCCGGCAGGGGGTGAGATGGTGCGGGCAGGGGGTGAGATGGTGCAGGCAGGGGGTGAGAGGGTGCAGGCAGGGGGTGAGAGGGTGCAGGCAGGGGGTGAGAGATGGTGCAGGCAGGGGGTGAGATGGTGCAGGCAGGGGGTGAGATGGTGCAGGCAGGGGGTGAGATGGTGCAGGCAGGGTGGAGATGGTGCAGGCAGGGGGAGATGGTGCAGGCAGGGGGGTGATGGTGCAGGCGGAGGGGTGAGATGGTGCAGGCGGAGGGGAGATGGTGCAGGCGGAGGGGAGATGGTGCAGGCGGTGGGGAGATGGTGCAGGCTGCCTCCACGTTTTCTCTTTGCACGGAGGAACCACCGTATATAGCTTAACCCTAAGGTTGTTCGGTTTTTGTCGGATGTCCTATTGAGAAAATACATACCCACCCTTAGTGATTGTTAAACAATATCGGTCAGAAGTGCAAAGAAGCAATTCGTGGGGACAATTATTTCTCCACGGTGTACTCACCGATAAATAATATTTAGCGTTGACTCTGTGCTCTTTAGATTATGCACTTCCACTCTGTGGTTTTATAGTCAGATCACCAGTATCTGGGAAAACAAGATTAAATTCAACCAGAAAGAAGGAGAATAGTTCCGATCTTTTTACATATTCTTCTTATATGAATTCGTCATTGACACCATTTCCTGGTTTTTATTAAGAACCTTAGGTATTATTTAACTATAATTTAATCACTGATTTCATCAAACATGTGGTAACTTACAACATTATTCCCTCTATCCTTGGTTCAATTATAAAAATGTGTCCAAATGTTTTTACCAAGGATTGTTTCCCCAATTATCCTTTTACAGGTACTTGTAATTCTTGGTTAGTCGAATACAGCGCGTTATTTCCACTCAGTTAGAAAATAACCCTCTAGGGGCTTAGCATATCACTATATTGTTTCCCCAAATTTCTTTTTACAGATGCTTGCAATTCTTGGTCAATCGAATGCAAGTAAGGCAGCGCATTATTTCCACCCAGTTAGAAAAGAACCCCATAGGGGCTTAACATATCACTATATTACCGCCTCTCCAGGAATATGGTAAGCGAGTTCATGGGGGCCCCAATTAAGCAAAGTTCTCCTACAGTCCATACCTCTAATATTCTGGTCGGCCTCCCTGTTCCTCCGTGCGTCCGCCTTCGTCTTCATTCAAAGGGTAAACTACACTCTCGGGCGCCTGGTTTTTATGCTGGCTCTCCTCAGTATGCCCCGGAAGTACAAGCCGGCTTATTTTTCTAAGAGGTTTTCTCCCACTAGATAACTCTCAAAACGGGCGAATGCTATTAAATATCAATTCCTATATCTTTATTGGTTCCTAATGTTATTAAGGAACATATTTTGAGAATCTAATTGATTTATCGTGTTAAAATCCCTCCACCCGGAAGTAAATCACGGGGACTTTCGTCTTTAGAATGATAATTTCGATGTGATTGTCGGAGTTAATTTCCCCGCAATATTATTCATTATTTGGATATTATATTCGTTTCGTTTCTCCTCTACTTCAATTAAAAGGTTGGCACTTCGATCGAGAGAAATCAAGGAATTTACATTGTGAAGTATATTTTAGCGCGGCCATTTTGGATTGGGCAATTGAAAACCGAGAGGTGGACTAACTTATCGCTTGGCTTGATTCAAGCATCGACGTTAGGGTAATCAAAATTAAAATTTAATATCCAAAGTCCCTTATCTCGCTCCTTCATTAGGTATTTATTAGGAATGCTCTGTTTACCTCGCTTTTGACCTCTATGGGAATATCGTTGATACAGTCAACAAATCAGAAAACTAGTGCGGCCATTTTCAATTGGGATGATGTTACCATCAGCGAAGGGCTAGAATATTATGTGATTAGAATACAGTGAAATGCGACCACCTGGATTTCCACATTAATCTAACAAAAACAAATTTTTGGAAACATAATCATATTAATAGTATAATACAAATTATCTGTATTCTTTCATATGACCACAATAGAGTCCAGCACTTATATTTCAACAACAGTGCAAATTTATGTTGTCTCAAAAATATCCCTTCACAATGCAATAGAGAATATATACAGCATTAGTCATTACTATATGGCAGTAAAATCTACATGGCAGCATTATGTTGCGGCTTATTATAATAATTACAGTTACGACCGAACTTCCCATAGGATGTTGTAACTGCTTTACACTCAATATTCAATGTCCATATAATGTAATGCCTTGTTATTCACATAAATCACTTGATACATTCATACACATTTTTACACAGCCATAATTGTTCATCAGTGGGCGTTTATGGAAAACAGTTTTCTAATATTTATCGCATGTATATGTCACTTCTACACCGTAGTACGGGTCTGTGAGATATTATAGAATGAGTCTCTCCCATTCTTCTCTATTATTCAGGCCAGTTCTGAAGGAATTAAATAAAGACATATAAAATTGTTCCCTTTTCTTTCGTTTGATAGTGGTATCACCACCTCTTATGTTCTGGGTGATTGCCTCAACTCCGCACCATTTTAAATCATTAATGCGGTGATTATGTGCAAGCCAATGTTCCACTAAGGGAGCAGTTTGTTTCTTCGTGCGAATTGCGGATTTATGTTCCGTAATTCGTGTTCTAATCTCCCTGGCAGTTTCTCCAATATATATTTTATCACACGGACACTTGACCATGTAAATCATGTTTTTGGTCCTGCAGTTCATAAAGCTTTTCAATTTGTGATTTAAGCCATTATGCGAGATAGTGTTCCCTTTTATTTGTGATTCGCAGTTGGAACACATATTACAAGCAAAATTGCCCGTTGGGAGAGGGGTTTTTTGAATTGTAAGGAAAGGTTCTGGTTTAGTCTCTTTAAAGGTATGTACCAGACAGTTCTTAATAGTCTTATTCCTGCGGAAACTAAACATTGGTTTAGCAAGTTTTATACCCTGTTTGTCATTTAGAAGGGACCAGTTACGGTTGATGATGTTTTTAATTGTATTACTGGCCACACTATAGTTTGTCACAAAAATTAGTTGGTCCTTTTTATCTGGTGTTTGTCTATTTTTATCAAACAGCGCATCTCTGTTGTAATATCTTGCGCGTTTGTACGCTTTTTTAATTAGGCCCTTAGGGTATCCACGGTTCTTGAGTTTCTCTGATAGAGTATTAGCATGTTTTTCAAAATCCTTAATGTCGCTGCAATTCCGTCTTATTCTTAAAAATTGTCCAAAGGGAATATTATCTTTCTGACTCCTTGGATGGTTGCTTTTGTAATGCAGTAGGGTATTTCTATCAGATGGTTTCGTGTAAAGATCTACCCCTAGGACTCCGTTTTCTACTCTGATCTTAATATCGAGGAATTCAATCATCTCTTTATTATAGTTTGAGGTGAATCTCAAGTTGTGGTCGCCTAGATTAAGCCATGTGATAAATTCAATCAGCATCTCCTCCGTACCACTCCAAATGAAAAAAACGTCGTCGATATATCTCGACCAACATGTTATGTTTTCACTGAAGGGTGCCATGTCATTATATATGTGTTTATCTTCAAATGCTGCCACGTAAAGACATGCCAGGCTCGGCGCACATGTTGCGCCCATGCTTGTCCCTTTGATTTGCTTGAATAATTCATTCTTGAATATAAAAATATTATTTTTTTTAAAAATTTCTGCACACTCTATAATAAATGTAGAATGGTCATTCAGGTCCTCATCACCTATTTTAAGTAGGCCCTCTAACATTTTAATGGTATCGTCTTGTGGAATGTTTGTATATAGGGCCTCTATATCCAAAGTGACCAACCATTGGGTTGTGGGATTGTATGCTATGCCCTCTATTTTCTCAATCATATGGGTGGTATCTTTGATATAGGCTTTCTGATTCTGGACGATCGGTTGAAGGAATCTATCTATATACTTACTTAGTGGTTCGGTTATAGAATTAATGCTGGACACTATGGGCCGCATAGGTGGATCTTTTATGTTCTTATGTATCTTTGGGAGCCCATAAAGGGCAGGAATAACCGGATTCTCATTTCTAAGGAATTTATATTCATCTATACAGATAACTTCATCTTCCTTCGCATAATCAAGAAGGATGTTTACCCTATTGATCAATGCATTCCACTCCGACCTATTGGATTTACAGTAGTGGTCAGGATTGTTTAAAAGGAGGAGCATTTTGTTATTGTATTTCTCAGTTTGCATGAGTACTATGCTACCTCCTTTATCGCCTGGTTTAATAGTCAGGTCCAGATTGTTTTCTAAATTTTTTAAGGCTAGTCTCTCATCCCTATTCATATTGCTGGGTCCTTTTAGTGGGTGAGTTAGTAGGTCAGCAATATTGCTCTCCACTGCTCTTTCGAATAGATCTACTTGTTTATTTACCATACTTATATTAGGAGTCCAATCTGACTTGGGTTTTAGTCCAGATTTGTTGTTGGGTCCCTGTCTAGGAGGTTTGTCTTTAAAAAACTCATGCAGTCTTACTTTCCTAAAAAACCCTTGCAGGTCTCTTTCCAAATTGTACTTATCGACATTGGTATTAATAGCAAATCCTAATCCTTTTTCTAAAACTGAATTTTCAACTGTAGTTAGAGTGATGTCTGAGAGATTTATAATAGCGGCTTTCTGGTTTAGTCCCACTTGGGTTGACTCCTTGTATAATATCTCCTCTGCTGTTGAGGTTGAGGGTAGAATTTCCCTCTTCCATTCCCTCTCTGTTGGTGTTGGTAATTTCCCCGGCCCCGTTGTCCTAAAAAAGGCAAGGATTCTCGGGCTGGGGTGGAGTTGGCTTCTCCCTCATTGTTTTTATCCCCTCTAGAGTCATTATCCGAGTCTGTACTCGTATATGAGGAGTCACTGAATCCTACTCTCTTTTTGGGATATGTTCTGCGCGGTTGTTGCCAGTTATTCCTATTATGAAAGTTCTCTCTAGGGCGATCAAAAAAATCTTTTTGTGTGTACGGGTAGACTACCTCTGTATTATAGTTGGCAATGTCTTTATTAAGTTTAGTCAATTTTTTCCCATAGAGGAAGTCCCTGTACCCTGTTACATCCCTTTGGATTTCCTCTAGTTTTTTCTTTGCATCCTCATATGCGTTGTTATTTAATTTGGCTTCTAAGTCATCTATTTCTTTTCTTTCTACTATAAGGATGGTGTTAGCGGTTTCAATTATAAGCAACATCCAGTCCCTGCTGCACCTATTCGCAATCAGGGTCCAGTTCTCTATGAATTTGGGATGGCGTATAAAAACTCCTGGCTCGTTTTTAATTTGAAGGCCATTTGGTATCATCCCTTTCTTCAGATAATCAATGAGAAAGTCTGCGTGTACCGTGGATACCCTAAGGGCCTAATTAAAAAAGCGTACAAACGCGCAAGATATTACAACAGAGATGCGCTGTTTGATAAAAATAGACAAACACCAGATAAAAAGGACCAACTAATTTTTGTGACAAACTATAGTGTGGCCAGTAATAAAATTAAAAACATCATCAACCGTAACTGGTCCCTTCTAAATGACAAACAGGGTATAAAACTTGCTAAACCAATGTTTAGTTTCCGCAGGAATAAGACTATTAAGAACTGTCTGGTACATACCTTTAAAGAGACTAAACCAGAACCTTTCCTTACAATTCAAAAAACCCCTCTCCCAACGGGCAATTTTGCTTGTAATATGTGTTCCAACTGCGAATCACAAATAAAAGGGAACACTATCTCGCATAATGGCTTAAATCACAAATTGAAAAGCTTTATGAACTGCAGGACCAAAAACATGATTTACATGGTCAAGTGTCCGTGTGATAAAATATATATTGGAGAAACTGCCAGGGAGATTAGAACACGAATTACGGAACATAAATCCGCAATTCGCACGAAGAAACAAACTGCTCCCTTAGTGGAACATTGGCTTGCACATAATCACAGCATTAATGATTTAAAATGGTGCGGAGTTGAGGCAATCACCCAGAACATAAGAGGTGGTGATACCACTATCAAACGAAAGAAAAGGGAACAATTTTATATGTCTTTATTTAATTCCTTCAGAACTGGCCTGAATAATAGAGAAGAATGGGAGAGACTCATTCTATAATATCTCACAGACCCGTACTACGGTGTAGAAGTGACATATACATGCGATAAATATTAGAAAACTGTTTTCCATAAACGCCCACTGATGAACAATTATGGCTGTGTAAAAATGTGTATGAATGTATCAAGTGATTTATGTGAATAACAAGGCATTACGATATATGGACATTGAATATTGAGTGTAAAGCAGTTACAACATCCTATGGGAAGTTCGGTCGTAACTGTAATTATTATAATAAGCCGCAACATAATGCTGCCATGTAGATTTTACTGCCATATAGTAATGACTAATGCTGTATATATTCTCTATTGCATTGTGAAGGGATATTTTTGAGACAACATAAATTTGCACTGTTGTTGAAATATAAGTGCTGGACTCTATTGTGGTCATATGAAAGAATACAGATAATTTGTATTATACTATTAATATGATTATGTTTCCAAAAATTTGTTTTTGTTAGATTAATGTGGAAATCCAGGTGGTCGCATTTCACTGTATTCTAATCACATAATATTCTAGCCCTTCGCTGATGGTAACATCATCCCAATTGAAAATGGCCGCACTAGTTTTCTGATTTGTTGACTGTATCAACGATATTCCCATAGAGGTCAAAAGCGAGGTAAACAGAGCATTCCTAATAAATACCTAATGAAGGAGCGAGATAAGGGACTTTGGATATTAAATTTTAATTTTGATTACCCTAACGTCGATGCTTGAATCAAGCCAAGCGATAAGTTAGTCCACCTCTCGGTTTTCAATTGCCCAATCCAAAATGGCCGCGCTAAAATATACTTCACAATGTAAATTCCTCGATTTCTCTCGATCGAAGTGCCAACCTTTTAATTGAAGTAGAGGAGAAACGAAACGAATATAATATCCAAATAATGAATAATATTGCGGGGAAATTAACTCCGACAATCACATCGAAATTATCATTCTAAAGACGAAAGTCCCCGTGATTTACTTCCGGGTGGAGGGATTTTAACACGATAAATCAATTAGATTCTCAAAATATGTTCCTTAATAACATTAGGAACCAATAAAGATATCGGAATTGATATTTAATAGCATTCGCCCGTTTTGAGAGTTATCTAGTGGGAGAAAACCTCTTAGAAAAATAAGCCGGCTTGTACTTCCGGGGCATACTGAGGAGAGCCAGCATAAAAACCAGGCGCCCGAGAGTGTAGTTTACCCTTTGAATGAAGACGAAGGCGGACGCACGGAGGAACAGGGAGGCCGACCAGAATATTAGAGGTATGGACTGTAGGAGAACTTTGCTTAATTGGGGCCCCATGAACTCGCTTACCATATTCTTGGAGAGGCGGTAATATAGTGATATGTTAAGCCCCTATGGGGTTCTTTTCTAACTGGGTGGAAATAATGCGCTGCCTTACTTGCATTCGATTGACCAAGAATTGCAAGCATCTGTAAAAAGAAATTTGGGGAAACAATATAGTGATATGCTAAGCCCCTAGAGGGTTATTTTCTAACTGAGTGGAAATAACGCGCTGTATTCGACTAACCAAGAATTACAAGTACCTGTAAAAGGATAATTGGGGAAACAATCCTTGGTAAAAACATTTGGACACATTTTTATAATTGAACCAAGGATAGAGGGAATAATGTTGTAAGTTACCACATGTTTGATGAAATCAGTGATTAAATTATAGTTAAATAATACCTAAGGTTCTTAATAAAAACCAGGAAATGGTGTCAATGACGAATTCATATAAGAAGAATATGTAGAAAGATCGGAACTATTCTCCTTCTTTCTGGTTGAATTTAATCGTGTTTTCCCAGATACTGGTGATCTGACTATAAAACCACAGAGTGGAAGTGCATAATCTAAAGAGCACAGAGTCAACGCTAAATATTATTTATCGGTGAGTACACCGTGGAGAAATAATTGTCCCCACGAATTGCTTCTTTGCACTTCTGACCGATATTGTTTAACAATCACTAAGGGTGGGTATGTATTTTCTCAATAGGACATCCGACAAAAACCGAACAACCTTAGGGTTAAGCTATATACGGTGGTTCCTCCGTGCAAAGAGAAAACGTGGAGGCAGTATTCAAAGGTAAATGATTGTCTCAGAGAATTAAAATCATTGAGGCACCGATATCACAAATTTCCAATGACTGAGGGACCTCAAGCTATAACAACTTATTTATATTTTTATAGCTTCCCAGCGTGACTAAAATCATCAACTACCAGTCCATGCTGAGAGAAAAAACTGAATATACCTATCAGACTTGAATCTGGGATCAGATATCAGGTACCAGATTGTCCATAACCAATAGTCACAGGATGTAACTTTCTTTATGAAAAGAAAGAATGGGGTTGGAGAAGACAGTCTAGGTAATATCTAGACACTTCAATAAACGAAAAAATAGCTTAAAGGGGGTGTAATATTGTTGTATAAGCAAAAGAGAGTAAGCCAACTGTATCGCTTTAAGTGTAAGACATGATATGGCACTAAATTGTTGTTGTTTGACTTATAGATTCTATGAAAATTATATGTTTGTCCTGATGAAGGTGCAAAGATTGAAAGCCACCGAAACGCCGCGTCGACTTGTTTTGCTTATTGTATTTGTTCATTTTAATTTGTAATTGTAATCCTTTCACGTAAAGGCTGTCTTAGTTGTTTTTAATTTTTTAAGATTGTAACCCATTTGGGAGGTCCAAATAAATTTTGAATTGATTTTTATCTTTTTGTTGATACTTATCATTCCATTACAGTTTATTGTTTAAGTGCTCACTGCTATTGGCTCACTGCTGTTTTTGCCCCGTGTCTACCTCTCTGTTAAAAAAAACCCCTTGGGATTATTTCCTTCAGCAATCCAAAGCTGCTTCTAAGTATAGGGACTTCCTTGTGTTAATTCTAGCACATATATTGAGACCTAACAAAGGCACATCGGGCTACCAGTCCCTACAATTTTGCCAAGTTTCGTGCAAATCCATTCAGCCGTTCGGGCTAAAAGTGAGGCCAACCGCCCTATGGAAAACTCAATGTTAAAAACACGTTTTGGGACCCCCCTTTTTTCTCGGCCCCCCCTTGACGAACCCCCCCCAAATTTTTAGGGGATGCTCAGAAACAAAATGTTCCATTTTCCTGAAAATTTCAGCCAATTCCGTAGACAAACGCCAAAGTTATTAGACATAGAATTTTCAAAATTCCCATAGAG
Source organism: Lissotriton helveticus (assembly GCF_964261635.1). Classification (NCBI taxonomy): domain Eukaryota; kingdom Metazoa; phylum Chordata; class Amphibia; order Caudata; family Salamandridae; genus Lissotriton; species Lissotriton helveticus. Next base: position 698,388,857 of record NC_136065.1, on the reverse strand, counting down.
AAAAAATCCTAACTATATATACCTACTGGCGACCGCCAGTAGGTAATATATATATATAAAAAGGGGGGTCCCAAAACGCGTTTTTCCCATGTTAATTTCCATAGGGCGGTTGGACTCACTTTTAGCTCGAACGGCTGAATGGATTTGCACGAAACTTGGCAAAATTGGAGGGACTGGTAGCCCGATGTGCCTTTGCTAGGTCTCAATATATGTGCTCCAGTGGATTTTGAGAAATTAACGTTCAAAAAAAGATATATATCTGTGACAGCGCTCCGGGCAGCGCTCTGCTTCGCGTACTTTTCGCGTTAGGGAGCTTTGCGAAGCGAAGCTGATTGGTTCTCCGGTGTCTGTAAACATTCCAAACAGTTCGAAGCGGCCGCCATCTTGTCTCTCGGTAGGATCGAGAGACAAGAGGAGGCCAAAGCGAAGGGGCAAATGACCATAAGGGGGCATAGTAGATCCTCCCTGACCCCCTAGGTTTGATGTGGAGGTTTTAAAAGGGCCCCGCGGGGCAAAAAAAATAAATAAATAAATAAATCGAACGGGTGAATGAATTTGCATGAAACTTGGCAAAATTGTATGGACCGGTAGCCCGATGTGCCTTTGCTGGGTCTCAATATATGTGCTGCAGTGGATTTTGAGAAATTAACGTTCAAAAAAAGATATATATCCTTGACAGCGTCCCGGGTAGCGCTCCGTTTCGCGTACTTTTCGCGTTACGGAGCTTTGCGAAGCGAAGCTGATTGGCTCTCCGGTGTCTGTAAACATTCCAAACAGTACGGAGCGGCCGCCATCTTGTCTCTCAGTAGGATCGAGAGACAAGAGGAGGCCAAAGCGAAGGGGCAAATGACCATAAGGGGGCATAGTAGATCCTCCCTGACCCCATAGGTTTGATGTGGAGGCTTTAAAAGGGCTCCGCGGGGCAAAAAAAAACCAAAAATCGTTTTTTTGGGTGGGGTGCGCCCGGTTAGCGTAACGGGAAGCGGACTGGGGAGCATACTACAAGGAAACAAGAATTATTGACTTTTAACTTATTGTATGTTTATAGACTTTTTTTTACTTTTTTTTCTGCTGAGTGACGTCTCGGCCTATCTCCACGTGATGCAGTCCCTACCATCTCGGCGTTTAAGCCCAGGGGGACCGGTAGTGTGGGAGAGATAACGTCTGTTAACGTTCGATTCGAAGGAAATCAGGAAGTGTTGAAAAACATTGTCTGCGCCATCTTGCCTTTTTTCAAATGCCACACTTTTGTCGTGCACGGCAGCCATTTTAGATGCCTTGACCAGACCCACTCTCTGCACGCTGTCGATCCTTAGCATGGCTCCCCACCCTCGCAAGCATCTCCCCCAGGCACTGGTCACCCCCGCTCTCTGTCTTATGCATGGGCAATAAACCTCCCCCCATCTGCGCTGCTCTTCCCTGAGAATCACACTCTGTGCCCGCCCGACACCTCCCTTTCGCCCTATTCACTACCGCACCCTCTGACACTCCTCTTCCTCTGTGTCCGATTGTCCAGGCCGGTCCCAGGCTATCAGGTAGCCCTGCAGATGTACTTTATGGCCCCAGCTGTAAAGAATCACCCCTCTTCAAAGGAGTTACAGTAGATCAAGGCCCCCACCCGATGAGATCCGTCACACCACACGCGTTCCTACTATCTGAAAACCATCCTGTATTGTGATTGGGGAGGGGACCGAGCCTGAAGCGGAAGATTCCAGGGATGCCTCTTTGTACATCAAAGTTTTTACAATTATGTGTCACATTAAAAATATATAGCACTCCAACAAAGTAGTAGGATTATAAAACTTTAATAACTTATAAATATAAACAACGCAACAAAAACAGTAAAAACATTTAAACATTTTTAGGAAAAAAGAAGGGACAATGGTCAGTAGCGGTCGGTTGTGCGAATAGTCCCAAGGCAGCACAACGTCCTGAGTTCTGGACGGCACCCAGGTGATGTTGCCTGGGTGCCGCACTGGTTTTGGGTATCCTACAATGCTGCTCCGAATAACGGCGTGGGGCGTCCCGGGGGGTGGCTCGTCAGTAGCGGTCTGTTGTGCGAATAGTCCCAAGGCAGCAGAACGCGCTGAGATGTGGATGGCACCCAGGTGATGTCAAGTAAGTTGCCGCACTGGTTTTGGTATCCCACAATGCTGCTCCGAATAACGGCGTGGGGCGCCCCGGGGGGGGGGGGTGAGGCGGTGTGAACGGGCCTCCCCAGGTGGAGGCTCGTCTGCTGTAGTGGGGCGCCCCTTTACCGTTTCAGTTGCCATTCCGCCCGCTTTTGGTACACTGTGTCAAAATCCGCCATTCAGCTGAGTTGCGCCCACTCTTGCGGTGCAGCGATAGGCGGCTGCCACAGGACTCTCAAAATGGCGGAAGGCTCTTTCCTTTTTGGGCCTGGTCCACTGAAATGGCCCTGGGACACCTTGGAAATCGGTCGCTTGTCTGCTAGGTCTTGGACCCCATTCTCGAAAGCGTCCCCTCAGCCTTGAGGATTCTACAAAAGTCTTGGGGGCCCCCGACTCCTGCAGGCTTCCGGTGGGGAGCGGCTGCCATGATTGCTCGTGGAATGACCACGACGGAGCCACGAGATGGTGGTGCTCTCATGCTGACGCCAGCTTCAGTCTGAAACATCCAGAAACAAGGTGGGGCTTTCATCGTTTGGGAAAAAAATAAGTTTTCATCCAATGAAAAGTGTTATTTTTAGGTCATATGATCAAGCCTTCCATCATTAGGAAACCAAAAGTAAAATGAACCAATGAAAAATTTTATAAACAAGTCACATGACCTGTTATGCGGCATAGAGTATAAAAAGCGTAGAAAATCCGTTGGCACGTGAGGCGGCGTCAGTAGCGGACCGATGTGCGAATAGGCCGAAGGCAGCACAACGCGCCAAGATCCGGATGGCACCGAGGTGGTGTCTAGCAAGTTGCCGCACTGGTGTGGCCATCCTACAATGCTGAAAGTCGGCGTGGGGCGCCCCGTTGGCCTGTGAGTTTGCATCAGTAGCGGACCGATGTGCGAATAGGCCGAAGGCAGCACAACGCGCCAAGATCCGGATGGCACCGAGGTGGTGTCTAGCAAGTTGCCGCACTGGTGTGGCCATCCTACAATGCTGAAAGTCGGCGTGGGGCGCCCCGTTGGCCTGTGAGTTCGCGTCAGTAGCGGACCGATGTGCGAATAGGCCGAAGGCAGCACAACGCGCCAAGATCCGGATGGCACCGAGGTGGTGTCTAGCAAGTTGCCGCACTGGTGTGGCCATCCTACAATGCTGAAAGTCGGCGTGGGGCGCCCCGTTGGCCTGTGAGATGGCGTCAGTAGCGGACCGATGTGCGAATAGGCCGAAGGCAGCACAACGCGCCAAGATCCGGATGGCACCGAGGTGGTGTCTAGCAAGTTGCCGCACTGGTGTGGCCATCCTACAATGCTGAAAGTCGGCGTGGGGCGCCCCGTTGGCCTGTGAGATGGCGTCAGTAGCGGACCGATGTGCGAATAGGGCCAAAGGCAGCGCAACGCGCCAAGATCCGGATGGCAACGAGGTGGTGTCTAGCAAGTTGCCGCACTGGTGTGGCCATCCTACAATGCTGCGCCGAAAGTCGGCGTGGGGCGCTCCGTTGGCCTGTGAGTTCGCGTCAGTCAGTGGGGGTTGTTTGAGGATCTGACTGCATTGGAAAGCAATGTGATGCTGTGCGTCGCCCCCAAGATGAAGGTTCCTCGGCTGCAGTGGGGAGCCCCTTGGTGTTTCACTCGCTATGCAGCTGAGTTGCGTGCGCACTTGCAGCGAATAGGCCGAAGGCAGCACAACAATATTTTCTGAATAGAAGACACCACAAGGCGCTGAGATTCGGTTGGCACCGAGGTGGTGTCTAGCAAGTTGCCGCACTGGTGTGGCCATCCTACAATCCTGCTCCGAATAACGGCGTGGGGTGCCCGAAGGGAGGGGGGGGGAGGCGGCGTGAACGGGCCTTCCCAGGTGGAGGCTCGTCTGCTGTAGTGGGGCGCCCCTTTACCGTTTCAGTTGCCATTCAGCTGAGTTTCGGCCGCTCTTGATGCTACAGCGACAGGCGGCTGCAACAGGACTCTCAAAATGGCGGCCTGTTCTTTGCATTTGGGCCTGGTCCACTAAAATGGCCCTGGGACACGTTAGAACTCGGACGCTCGAATTTTTTTTCCTTTCCTCTACATGCAAAAAAGGTAAATGCCCGGTACGTTACCTGCCTCATCTGCCACGATGTACTCTCCAGAGGAACCGAAAAAAAATATAGTTATGGTAACTATACCATGCATCGTCATATATGGAGAGGTGGCACCGATTAATTATAGTGCTGCACAAAAGAGAGATTTGGAGGAGAACCCCCGACCTGCCAGTACATTCACCAAAGAAGTGGCACTGACAGCATCAGAGGCAAGGGAAACGGTCCCAAATATTTAGAAGAACTTTGGAAAGATTAAAATGACATGTTTAGATTGTGGCAAAATAATTTCATGTGGACAGATGAGTGTTACTCTAATAAATACAGCATATGAACATCATCATAGTCGATGGTTGGTAGAGACAGTGATGTCACTGACCATGTCATGAATGATGTAATATGTGACATCATCAGCAGTGGATTGCGGGTGCGCGATATACAGTTAGTGCAACTAACTATATATGGAATTTCAATGGTTTTGTGTGAGTAAAATAAGGTTTTTTAAATGCTAATCCCTAACTATATATGGTCTATAACCTATGGTTTTTTCAGTGAATATATATATATATACATATATATATATATATACATATATATACATATATATATATATATATTACCTACTGGCGGTCGCCAGTAGGTAGTTATAGTTAGGATTGTTTTCCATAGGGAATCCGCAACATTCTATTGGGAATAACTTTGGCTCAGATTGAGGGATCTGCCTGTAATTTTCCTCAAATTTGCCTCGCGGTGGTCCGCTCCTTCCCTGAAAGTTTGGGGGGGGGATTCGTCAAGCGGGGGCCGAGATAAAAGGGGGATCCCATAACGTGTTTTCCCCATGTTAATTTCCATAGGGCGGTTGGACTCACTTTTAGCCCGAACGGCTGAATGGATTCCCACGAAACTTGGCAAAATTATAGGGATTGGTAGCCCGATATGCCTTTGCTATGTCTCAAGATATGTGATCCAGTGGAGTTTGAGTAATTTAGGTTAAAAAAAATATATATATCTAAAAGCGCGCACCGGTACGCGCACCGGGGAGCGCTCCCGGCGCGCACCGCGAGTTCGCGCGCGGAAAGCTGATTGGCTTTCGGGTGTCTGTAAACATTCGAAACAGTCCAGAGCGGCCGCCATCTTGTGTCTCGGTAGGATCGAGACACAAGAGGTGGCAATAACAAAGGGGGAAATAACCAAAAGGGGGCAGGGTAGACCCCCCTGACTCCCTAGGTTTGATGTGGGGGCCATAAAAGGGTCCCGCGGGACAAAATTATTTTTAATTTTGTTTCGATTTTTGCGGGGGATCGCCCGGTACGCGCACCTGGGAGGGTACCATGGGGAAAAATAGTGAAAAGAATTAGTGTAAAATAATCCTTTTGAGTGATCAGAGGTAGGGTAGCTCTGAAAAGAGCTTTTGGGTTCTGTGGCTTATTTAGGTACCTACAAGTACATCCCACACACACCCACACGCACACACCCCACACACACACCACACACACACCCACACACACACTCCTCACACACACACACCCACACATCTCACACACACACACCCCACACACATAACCCTACACCCCCAAACCCACACACTCCCCACACACACCTCACACACCCACACCTCCACCCACACCCAAACACCCCACACACCCACACCGACACCTTACACATCCACACCCACACCCACACCCACACCCACACACCCCACACACCCACACTCACACACACACCTCACCCCCCCCCCACACACACACACACACACCTCACAGACACACCCCACACATCCCACACACACACCTCCCCCCCACACACACACACACCTCACCAACACATCCACACATCCCACACACACACACACATCCCACACACATACCCCCCACATGCACACCCCCCCCACACACACCTCCCACACCTTCACCTACACCCAAACACCCCATACTCACACACACACCTCACCCCCCCCCCCCCACACACACACACACCTCACAGACACACCCCACACATCCCACACACACACCTCCCCCACACACACACACACACCTCACCGACACATCCACACATCCCACACACACACACACATCCCACACACATACCCCCCACATGCACACACCCCCCACACACACCTCCCACACCTTCACCTACACCCAAACACCCCACACACCCACACCCACACACACACCTTACACCCCCACACCCCCACCCACACCCACACACCCCACACACCTACACCCACACACACACCTCACCCCCCACACACACACACACCTCACAGACACCCCCCACACATCCCCCACACACACCTCACCCCCCTCACACATGGGGAAAACCCAGTGAAACAGTAAAATAATAATTTAAAGTGCTTAGAGGTAGGGTAGCTCTGCATAGAGTTGTTGTGTTGTGTGGGTGATATAAGTACCAGCATGTAGGTACCAATGCAGAGTTTTAAATTCAATGTAGACTGTGTCCTCTATAGATAATTTGCATGTTGTTACAGAAGTTATTGTGGTATATGGAATCTATACTATAGTCTGTCAGGAAAGCAGAAACAACATGGAGGCAGGAGATGAAAAAGAGATGTCAAATACACATTGGAGATAATAAAGTGGGAGAAAGGAAGTAACTATGAGCAAAATTACTATGTAACACAAAAAAGTTGCACAGTATACTATAAGTCTCACTTTATCATTTTGGTACTACTTCATGAATTACATATAAAAATGAATAATGTCTCAAAGAATTTTTGATTATTAAATATAAATTGATTTTTCGGATTCTTTTTCTTCTTCTTTGGTGAAAATTAGTGAAAAAATTAGAGTAAAATAATCATTGAGAGTGATCAGATGTAGGGTAGCCCTGAAAAGAGCTTTTGGGTTCTGGGGCTGATTTAGGTACCTACAAGTAGGTTCCAATGCACAATCTTAAATTCAGGAGGAATATTCTATTCCCCTCATCTGAGAAGTGCACACCATCTCCTCTGTAGATATCTTGCATGTTGTAACGCAAGTTGTTGTAGTATATTGAACTCATTCCATAGTCTCTCATGTAAGCAGAAACAGATTTATTCACATGTTTCCTTGCTTTTTCAATCCGTGGACAAAATTGGTTGGACCACTTCCATTTCTGTCTTTGGCATATATTGGAATATACCAAGGCAGTTTGTGGAAAAAGTGTCATCAATTGCCCAAAGGTGTCCTTTAAAACCATTTCCAGACCTACCCCAGTCAAAGTGCCTAGGTCATTTCCACAACAGTGCAAAATTATAAGGTCAGGGTGTGGCAGATGGTAAAAGGTTTTCACCAATGGTATCAATTGATGACATCTCAATCCTCTTTGGCCAATCCATTTTATGTGCACATTTGGTAAATCAAGGTTGTGAAAATTTCTGATAGCTGCATACCTTTGAGCCCAGTGAATGTAGCTATGTCCAATAATCCAGACAGAGTACATAGTGACAGGAGGTTCTGGTGCAGTCAGATGAAGTGTAGGAATGAAATGGCAGTTGGAGTTTGCAAAAAAAACTGTGGAGTTTCAGTGCTCTTGAATCACAAGCAATGATTGGTGGATTCAGATAGTTGAAAAGTGAAAGTTAGGGTGCATGGTTGTGTTCTGTGAAAGAAGTCATTTGAATGGTCAAGAAAAAGTCATTAAAAGAAAGATTGCACCTGATAAGCTGCTTTATTGATAGGTCAAACATCCTTGCTGAGTTCATGTGCAACATTGTAGAATAAACTTTTCACCCTGAGAGCTCAGTGAGGAGGGAGTTGCTATGGTAACAGGTAGAAAGGGCTGAGGGGGGGAAAGGTGTTGATTTGAAAATAGAGAGGGAAGAGTTTTGATTGGTTACCATGAGGAATATGTGTGTAGAATTAGAGGTTTTCTGTGCCATTCATGGTTGCAGTGCCTGGAGTACATACCTTTTGCTCTGCTAAAGAAATATTGGTGTGTGTATCTGACACTGTTCTCAATCTCCCAAAGCATTTGTAAAGGTGAGTTATGATTCACTCAATATAGATAGAGAGTTCAGATTAAGAAGCACATTGAGCTTCTTTGCTGTTGGTTTGTGTGATGCTTTTTGAAAATGCATGGTATCAATATTTGCAATAGAGAGGAAATGTATTTTGTAAAATAGTGAGTTTTCAGTAGTGACCTGGAATGCTTGTACATAGGAGCTGCGCTGTGTTTCTAAAATGTTATTCAAAAAACGATTTTGGGGCAAATCAATGGTTTTACATTTTTGAGAAGGAATAAATAGTGTGTGCATGATTACATAAAAATATTTGAACCTTTCACAATTATTCACCTGTGTTACCTCAGATTAGGAAGCAGAATGAGCTTCTTTGCTGTTGGTTTGTGACATTTTTTGGGTAATGCCTGGTAGGAATGTTTGTAATAGAGAGGAAATGTATTTTGTAAAATAGTGAGTTTTCAGAACTGAAATGGAATGCTTGTACATAGGACCTGCGCTGTGTTTCTAAAATGTTATTCAAAAAACGATTTTGGGGTAAATCAATGGTTTTACATTTTTGACAAGGAATAAATAGTGTGTGCTTGATTACATAAAAATATTTGAATCTTTCACAATCATGTCACTTGTGTTACCTCGGATTAGGAAGGACACTGAGGGCCTTATTTATGAAAACAGCGATGCGTGAGTTTTCACTGCGCACTCCTTGCGACACCAATGATGCGTCATATTTAATGTATGACACATAATGTCGCAAGGAGTTACAGATAAGTCAGTATTTCTGACGTATCTGTAAGCGCAAAAGTGACGCATTGCTGGAGCATGTCACAAAAGTGACGCAACTCCAGCAATGCGTGTTTTCAAATGGGGAAAGCCCCATGTGAAAGGGTTTGCGTCAGTCGTACGCCTGCTGTGAGGTAGGTACAAGATTTTGACATAACAGTGTCCTAAAAGTGACGCAGTGAAATCTCATAGATTTCACTGCGTCACTATTACAAGGTTTTTTACGGGGGAACGCCCCCTCTGCATACATTATACCTGACACAGGTATAATGTGGCGCAGGGGTTTAAAAAGTGACGCATCTACCTAGATGTGTCATTTTTTAAATATGGCGCAACAAGGCACATGTTTTATGCTGCCGATGCGTCACAAAAAGTGACGCATCACCAGCGGAAAACTAATGCAGGGCCTCATAAATTAGGCTCTGAGCTTCTTTGCTGTTGGTTTGTGTCATGCTTTTTGATAATGCTTGTTATCTACATTTGCAAGATAAAGGATTTTTATTTTGTGAAATAGTGAGGTTTCAGTAGTGAAGTTGAATGCTTGAACATAGGAACTGTGCTGTGTTTCTAAAATGTTTTCAAAAAACGATTTTGGGGCAAATGAATGGCTTTTACATTTTTGAGAAGGAATAAATAGTGTGTGCATGATTACATAAAAATATTTGAACCTTTCACAATCATGTCACCTGTGTTACCTCAGATTAGGAAGCACACTGAGGGCCTTATTTATGAAAACAGCGATTCGTCAGTTTTCACTGCGCACTCCTTGCGACACCAATGATGCGTCATATTTAATGTATGACGCATCATGTCGGCAGGAATTACAAATAAGTCAGTATTTCTGACGTATCTGTAAGCGCAAAAGTGACGCATTGCTGGAGTCGCATTGCTGGAGTGTGTCACAAAAGTGACTCAACTCCAGCAATGCGTCTTTTCAAATGGGGAAAGCCCCATGTGAAAGGGTTTGCGTCAGTCTTACACCTGCTGTGAGGCAGGTACAAGATTTTGACATAGCAGTGTCCTAAAAGTGACGCAGTGAAATCTCATAGATTTGACTGCGTCACTATTACAAGGTTTTTTACGAGGGAATGCTCCCTCTGCATACATTATACCTGACGCAGGTATAATGTGGCGCAGGGGTTTAAAAAGTGACGCATCTACCTAGATGTGTCATTTTTTAAATATGGCGCAACAAGGCACATGTTTTATGCTGCCGATGCGTCACAAAAAGTGACGCATCACCAGCGGAAAACTAACGCAGGGCCTCATAAATTAGGCTCTGAGCTTTTTTGGTTTTGGTTTGTGTCATGCTTTTTGATAATGCTTGGTATCTACATTTGCAAGATAGAGGATTTTTATTTTGTGAAATAGTGAGGTTTCAGTAGTGAAGTTGAATGCTTGTACATAGGACCTGTGCTGTGTTTCTAAAATGTTATTCAAAAAACGATTTTGGGGCAAATGAATGGCTTTTAAATTTTTGAGAAGGAATAAATAGTGTGTGCATGATTACATAAAAATATTTGAACCTTTCACAATCATTTCACCTGTGTTACCTCAGATTAAGAAGCAGACTGAGCTTGTTTGCTGTTGGTTCATGTAATTTTTATGGTAATGCTTGGTAGGAATGTTTACAAGAGAGAGGAGATGTATGTTACCTGTGTTTCCTCAAATTAGGAAGTGGATTGTACAGATGAGGTGAGGCATGTGCAGGGGCCCAAAGGAGTTGAGGCCTGTGTCCATGAGTGCAATTGAGAGGACTTACCTCCTCTGACCCTTAGACAAACATTATGTAATCTGTGGCCCTTCGACAGGCATCAATACATTGAGTATAATTGATGGTACCAGGGTGCAGATGAGATGAGGCGTGTTCAGGGGTGTAAATGAACTGAGGCCTGTCTAATGGTGCAGATGAGTTGAGGTCTATTCTGGGTTGCAGATAAGGTGAGGATTGTCCATGGGTGCATAGGAGGTGATGCCTGTGTTGAGGAGTGTAGTGGAAGAGAGGTCTGTCCAGGGGTGGAAAGGAGGTGAGGGCTGTATCTAAGAGTGCAGTGGGGGATCGGCTTCATGAAGTGCAGTCCAGTGGACTCTTAGACACCGGCCTCACCACCTATGTTCCCCAGGACAGTCCTTACCTCATGTGTACAATCTGCTTACTAATCGGAGGAAACACAGGTGATATGATTGTGAAATGTGCAAATATATTTTTTTAAACATGCAGATACTATCTAATCCTTGTTAATAATGTAAAAGTAATTCATGTGCCTGAAATATTTTTTGAGAATTATATTTAAAAAACAGAGATAAGGTCATATGTAGAAGTATTATAGTGTTTATATTGTTTGCTTATTGTCATTGTTTTGTTGTTTGGTGATAGTGGTCTATAATGATTTTTTTATTTCTATTTTTGTTTTCCACAGATTTAAATCAAGATTTCAATAGTAAGGAAATATGCCCTCAAGGGAAAGGAGACGAAAAGATTGTAAGCGGAAAAAATCAAAAACAGCAACGGAATTAAAGCAGTCTCCTAGAACAAATACTTCAAAAAACAGGAAAAAAGCTCCTGGTAAGAAAACTAAGTCATTCTTACGGAACGTATGTAGATCCCAAAAAAATGTTGGACAGTATGTAGAAAAAGAGAAGGAGAGATTCCCAAAAATTTTTACTACTGCAGCAGGAGACAATAATATGTACAGGAATAGAAGGCAAAATCAATTTAGGGACATTCGTAAATGGATGTTTCGCAATAGGGTGGTTTTAAATTTGTTAAAAAATATTAAAAAAGGTAAACAGAGATCTGCTTTTTATAAGAAAAAGAAAAGTGTAGAGAAGATTGTTGATCATGCTTTTGAAGTTAAGAAAAATATTTATTTTAATAATCAATAGAATTAGGATACTTAACAAGACAATTGATGTTTTCAAATGAAACAGTAAATGGAAAAGAGTATTTAATCGGACTAATTTTTGTAAAGTTTTTTCTGGAGAATGGATGCACAGTTCAAGTTGTGAGCCATTTTTTAATGAGGAGAGTTACTTTCAGGAGAATGATTTAGTGCATGCAGTTGACACCAGTGGTCGAGCATATGAGGTGAAAGACGGCTGTCCGATTGAAAAAGAGAAACTTGTGCCTAGAGAACCAGAAGAGGTGTTAACTGATGAAGTTTTAGGGAGACGTACTAAGGGTCCAGTGTACACTTGGAAGTGTAGTAGTATTTGTAGTGTGCGACAGGAATCAATCGATTTGTTTTGTAATTTCTTACGTACATATAGTAAGAAAACTCTAAAACAGAAAATTAAGATGTGGCAAGACTTAGATCCTTGCAGAGTGAGAGAAAACACAGGTTTGCAAGGGCATTCACTGGCTTGTCTTTCTAGAAAAGTCTGTCAGAGTGTTTTTCATCATTTTAGGATGCTAGCAGTGCATCATAACAAAATGAGGAAATTAGTGAGAAGGTTGTATTATGCAAAAAGTCCAGCACTTAAGCTTAAACAATTAAACAGTGCTCTTTTGCATGGTACTGAATTAGATGTGAAGAAGATTTGTGAAGAAATTGAGATTTGTTATTTTAGTGAAAAAGAGGACAGTGTAGAAATTGACACAGAAATTCAAGGTAATGTGGAGGACAATGTACAGATTTCAAGTACAGAAAAGTTTGACCAGGAAATTATCAGGTTTAAGGTGAAATCAAGTGAAAGGCCGAATTTTACTTGTCTGTGTTTTCGACGAACTCATTATAAGCATCAAACTAGATTAGTTGATTTATACATAAAAAGTGAAAAGATAAATAATTATGAGTGGAAGGATTTTGCAACTTATTTGTAGGTGGAGAATTCTTTTGATTTGAGTACTGATCTGCGTATTTGTAAATATTGTTATGATAAATTAAATCAAAACAGAATGCCTGCTAGAGCTGTTCATAATAATCTTGAGTTGGTAGACATTCCTCCTGAATTGATGGATTTAAATACATATTAGTGTATTTTGATTCAATGTGTCCATCCTTTTCAGGCAATTGTTCGCATGGAGCCTAAGATAGGGAAATTGCCTCCATCAGATTTACAGAGAGGATTAAAGGGAAGAGTTGTTTATTTGCCTCTAGATTTCAAGAAAAATATTGATACAATTGGTGTAGAGAAAGTGGAAGAGGAACCTCTGGTTATTCTAGTAAATGGGGTTCCGACAAAGAGTAAGAAAATCTGGCAAGATTTAGTGGATGTTAGGAAAGTCAAAAGGGCAACGTTGTATTTGGTCAAAAACAATGAGTACTACAAACATGTATGTGTTGGAGCAGAGGAAACAGCTGCAGATGAAGACAGTGATTGTTCAGCTGGCCAAATTGAAAAAGTTGATGTGTCTAGAAGTGAAGAAATATATGAACATTATACTGTTCATCCTTTGCATTCCAAAGAAGTAATGGGGAATGCAATTGACTTGTTTCAAATGAAATCAGCAAAAGGAAGTCCCATTAGTGTATGGGAAGAAAGTTTGGAAGCTCGTTGTTTTCCACAGCTATTTCCAACAGGTCGAGGTGGACGATATGACGATCGACCACTTCAAATTCCAGCATCTGAATACCGGACTTTAAGATTATATGCTGAAGATCCAAGGTTTCGTCAATGCATCCCATATTTGTTTCATCTACTGTATGAAAGTGACTTGTCTGGGCTTTCTTATGCAGTAAACCATATACTGAAAAGTGGAGCACATCTCCAAAATGTTTCGGCGAGGGACTTTATGGAGAAAGTTAATCTGCAAGATAATATTTTGAAATCTCATCTAATCAATCTCATGGCATGTCAGCGTGGTACAAACGAGTACTGGTACCATCGTCATGGGGAATTGAAATGTATGCTAAGAAACTTAGGAACTCCTACATGGTTCCTCACTCTTAGCTGTGCCGAGTATGCATGGGACGACTTACTTCAATTTATACGCGAGGCAAATGCAAATATGCAAAATATAGAATTCAAAACACCTGGAGAACTGTGTTCTTTGGATCCAGTGAATGTATGCAGATATTTTTTTTGTTGAAACTTTTTATTGAAAGTAAAAACAAGAAAACAGAAAAACAAAACATAGCAAGGCATTACAATAGACCTGTGTCATCATTCGGCTCGTGGGGGGGGTACAAACGTAAATCAGATATCGTTGCAACCAGTAAATCGGGGGGAGGGGGGGAAAAGGAGACCAGAAGTATACAAAACATCTATAATCCTGCGGAGGAAACATCAGGTTGGGAGGAAGACAATTCAATATCACATTCCGATATGGGGGGAGTACATATATCACCACGGTATGTGTTCCACTGAGTCCAGATTTTCCCCCATTTGCCAGGTGTGCCACGGGAAACATAAACCGTTTTTTCTCGAAACATGCACCAATCCATGTTTTGTTTCCACACTAAGACTGTCGGAGGCCTCTGGGCGCCCCATAGCTGGGCAATGTCATGCTTGGCGATCATGTTACCCAAGGTCGCCCATCGAAGCTGCGCCAGATTGTAATCATTCGGCTCCCAGACGTTCAGCAAGCACCTCCGCGCTTCAGGCATCAGCCGTACACCCGTAACCTCCCTCATTACCGCATGCACGCGATTCCAATAGCTCAGCACAGCCGGACATTCCCAAATCATATGGAGAAATGTGGCCACCATACCGCATCCACACCTGCACAATCCATCCGTCGAGAATCCCATTCGCACCAGACGCGGACCAGTCACATACACCCTATGCAGAATTTTGAGTTGGACAAACCGAAGGCGTGCCGGGATAGCCACCTCTTTCGGGGAAGAGATCGCGGCCTGCCAGTCTTCATCATCGAGCTCCAGACCATCACCGGTCCACAACCCTCGGAGGCCTTCCACTAAGTCAATCCTAGTATTAATCAGTTTTTTATAAATTAGCGAGATAGTGCTATCAGGGACATGCCCATCTAGTATCCTATCTTCAAGCGGGGATGCTTCCGGCACGTCCGAGCCGCGGGGAAAAACAGACAAGACTGCGTGCCGGACTTGCGCATACCGAAAGGATTCCCTATCATTCAATCCATACTCAACTTTCAATTCCTCAAAAGTTTTGATCCTATCCTTGATCCACACATCATCGACCCTGCTGATCCCTATCATGTCCCACCGATCGAATCCCTTTGATTGCCAAAGGGAGCCAAGTTTATCCGAGGCATAGAGTGGAGTAGCCCGGGTCGGTCTGTCAGCCCATCCTGTGGCCGCCGTAGCCCGATACCACACCTGCACCGCTGTTTTAGTGGGACCCGTAAGAGATCTACTGGCTGACGTCGCGTATAGAGCCCTGTTGTAATCGCCGCCGGGCAGCAACCATTTATCCTTCGCAAAGGCCGGGTTCAGTGAATGAGCATAGATGCCGTGGTTGATGGCCCCTAACTGAGAGGCCCAATAATAGCGACGGACGTCCGGGAGTGCGATGCCGCCATCATACCAAGGGAGCGTGAGCTTCGAAAGGGCAATACGAGAACGGCCCCCCCATATCAACTGTCGCTGTAGACATTCAATCTCCCGGAAATACCCGGCTGGTACTACGTCAAGTGTGTTTTGAAGCGCATAAAGAAATCAGGGGAGCGACATCATCTTAAACAACGCCGCTCGTCCCAGGGGAGAGAGAGGGAGTCTGTTCCATGTTTCTATATCTGCCCGAAGACGTCGGAGAGGGGGCAACAAATTGCGCTCGTAACGAAGCGTGGGGTCTAGGGTAACAAAGATTCCCAGATATTTGAATCCCTCGAGCACCACCGAGATAGGACATCCACTTGGCAAGAGGGGAGCATCGCCGGAAAGAACATAAACGCAAGATTTTGACCAATTGATGACTAGACCGGAATTTTTACTGAAAGAAGTCAAAACGTCGAAAAGGACGATCAACGACTTCCGGGGCGCCGTAAGGTATAAGAGTATATCATCCGCGTACAGAGATATACGGTCTTCAAATTTCGGAGACCATCTAATACCCTTTAAGGATGGTTCCCATCTCAACCAAGCCGCCAATGGCTCTAAGGCAAGAGCAAACAGAAGTGGGGACAGAGGACAGCCCTGGCACGTACCCCTACCAAGCACAAAGGAGGCCGAAACACGTCCATTCACCACTACCTGGGCTAAAGGGCCGGCATAAAGCAGCTGCACCCAACGGATAAAGGCGGGTCCAAAACCGAATTTAGAAAGGACCGCCCAAAGATAAGGCCACTCAAGCGTATCAAACGCCATAGTGGCGTCTAGGGACGCCAAGATGGCCGACTCCCGTAGAGTCCCGGCTCGCGCTAGGACTCCATGGAGGCGCCGAAGATTAAGTGCCGTATTGCGATGTGGTATAAAGCCGGATTGGTCCGGGTGAACAAGATCTCCTATAACAGATATCAAACGAGTAGCAAGAACTTTGGCCAGGATCTTAGGTTCAACATTGATCAGGGAAATAGGTCTGAAAGATTTGCAGCGGTCACGCGGCTTTCCCTCCTTATGGATAACCACTATGGAGGCCAGCCTTTGATCAGGAGGAAGAGACCCTTTCTCTAGGGATTCCAAGAACATCGATCGCAAATACGGCGCCAATACGTCGGGACGGAGCTTGTAAAGCTCGATGGGGAGTCCATTAGGGCCCGAAGCTTTCCCGGAGCGAATCAATCGGATAGCGGTCGCAATTTCATCAACCGTGAGCGGAGCTTCCAGTAGGTCCCGCTCCGGGTCAGACAAGCATGGCAGCGAGATATCGCGTAGAAGCAAGCGGGAGTCCTGCTCTGGTCGATCGGACACAGGGGAGTACACTACCCGAAAATAATCGGCGAACCGCGCCACGATCCCAGCAGGGTCAGTGATACTTTCACCATTCACATCAACTATGACGGGGATAACTCGACTCGCGCATTCTCTCCTATCCAACCAAGCAAGCAACTTCCCAGCCTTATCTCCCACATCATACAGACGCCCCTGCTGTTCACGACCCATCTCTTTCGCAGCGTCAGTCACAAGTGCTCTATATTCGTGCTGTTTTAGGTCTAACAAGTGCAGCTGCTCAGGGGAGGCTCCAGAGTCCAACTCTCCCTCAAGAATGGTAAGTTCAGTCTCAAGACGGGCAACCTCTTCCCGCTTACACCTCTTAACATTGCCAATCGATGAGAGGGCTTGTCCCCGAATGACAGTTTTATACGCCTCCCACAAGGAGACAGAAGAGGACACTGATCCCACATTGTCAGCAAAGTAATGATCGATCGCTTTAAATAATTCCACTCTAATCTTAGGATCACGGAGGTACCATGGGTTAATCGGGGCAATCCGACCTCCCGACCCCAGACGAGCGTTTACAACTAACCACAGCGGGGAGTGATCCGAAATACCCCTGGCAAGATGTTTCACCTCCCCTATGAGGGAAGCCTGGGAAGAGGGCATCAAAACATAATCTAATCTCGAAAGGCTGCCATGGGCCCCGGAGTGAAAAGTATACTGCCGTTGCCCAGGATGATGTAAACGCCAGCAATCGGTTAGCCCCATTGCCTCCAGGAAATCCCCCAGCCAGGATTGAGATTTAGCGAGGACACGGGGAGGGTGACGATCATACATTCCATACACTACTGAGTTGAAATCCCCCCCTGCTACAAGTACACCCTCGGGCACTCCCAGGATCACTTTTCCCAAATCAGCATAGGTCGTAGTTTGAAGGCCTGGTGGTATGTAAACCGAGAGTAAAGTAATCACCCTCCCTTCCCAGCGCCCTACAATAGCGGCATAACGCCCCCTATCATCAAGTATAACGTCATCAATAGCAAGGGGGAGGTAGGTTCGAACCAGAATGCCCACCCCTCTGGAGCCGGAAGTGAAACCCGAGTGGGCCATGAGATGGTATCCACGCCTATTCATGGCGTGGCACGTATTACCAAGCAAGTGCGTTTCTTGAAGCAAAACCACATCAGGAGACAAGCGTCGTAGCAACTGTAAAACCACCCCCCATTTAATTCTGTCTCCCAACCCATTTACGTTCCAACACAGAATGCGTAGTCCCCTATCCCCCATCCCAGCATCCACCCCAGGTCCCCCCCCACACCCGCCGCGACACTGCAACACAGGAGATCGTCAGTACTATGCCTTGAATAAAACAAAAAACCCTAAACTTGAACCCCCCAACCCCCCAAACCAACATTATACCCCCCACCCCGCACCCCTGCGTGAGACTCAAAAGCCACCCCAACTTGCAGTGTGCCTGTCGCCCTAACATACAACTAATCTACGAAAAGAACCCAAGAGGAGGAAGACACACCCGACCCCCTCCCACACCCCATTAAGACAACACAATAGCGGACAACAGTAGCATAGCATCAAACCACTGCCGAAAGTCAATACGTTGGTCCAGGAGGCGATTCACTCCCTATTCCTGCTCCATCAGGCCGCCCTCCGCTCCACCGGAGTGTTCCGAATGATCAAATTGTTCCTGTCCAGGGGGCAACGAGTCCAACCAGTCACTAGCAGCTCCAGGATGGTCAAATAAAAACGTTCTATCATTGTGAACCACACGCAGTCGAGCCGGGAAAAGCATGGCATATTTCATGGCTCTGTCTCTCATTCTCTTCTTCACCCCTTGAAATCCCAGTAGCTGCCTCTGAACCTGTTGGGTGAAGTCCAGGTAGAAGCTGATCGCGGCGTTTTCATATTTCGTAGGGCCTGATGTGCGGGACGCCTGCAGGATCGCATCTCTGTCACGAAAGTTAAAGATCCGCGCAATGATGGGGCGCGGAGAAGCTCCCAGTTTGGGCGGGCCACTCGGGATTCGGTTGGCCCGTTCCACTGCGAAAAACTTGCTCAGGCCCTTGGGCGCTAGGTGATTCAGGACAAGGTCCTCCACCAGTAGGTCTACCGCTGACGAGTCCGTCGTCTCCGGGACACCAACCAACCGGACGTTGTTCCGCCGTGCGCGGCCTTCAAAATCGTCCAAGCGTCGAGAGAGGTAGTCACGGGCTGATCTCAAATTACCGACCTCCGTCTGTAATTCAGAGACGTCGGCAACAAGACTGGATGTCTTAATGTCAAGGGATTTGACTTTCTCGTTAGTCTTTCCGAGGTCTGCCCTGATCAGAGTAACATCTATAGCAACCGTGTCCAGCTTGTGAGTCAGGGCCTCATATTGTTGTCCCAACGCGGCCTTCATCCCAGCAATGGCGCCCACGACGTCCTTCAACGACGGTTCTTCATCCAACAGGGAGTCATCCCCAAAGGTGGCCGGGGGTTTAGTCACACCACTCGGAGAGCTCTTAGTGAGGGTGTAGCGATCCATAACGTTGGACTGCACAGGACCTCCCCGAGTTGCCGGTCTGGTCTTGCGCCTCTCCGCCTCGGGCTTGGTAGTCATTTTAGGTTGTGCGCCCCGGAGGGTATTCTGAGACCTAGTAAAAATGGCGACACTCTATACGCCCGGATCAATTCGGAGAATAGGTGGAGGGCCAGCCACTGATCAAAGAGCAGCGAAAGTCCAGATCACCAAACGATGACGTGGTAGTGAAAGAAACAAGCGACCAGGGCGACCAAGGCAAAGTCAATGAGGCCAGACCACAGGAATCGAAACTGAAAGTAGAAGACCGGGCATAGGAGCCTCGCCTGGGCCGTTGTTATTCGATTACCACCTGGCTGGCAGAGAAGGCAAGCCCGGGGCAGTACCATGGAGCAGGCCAGAAATGTTCAAAAGTCCTTATCTTCGGTTCCCGGGGACCAAATCGCAATCTGGAAACGGATAAATGATCAGCCAGGTCACGATCACAAAAGCCCGTCGTCTAAATCAGGATGAGATACAGGATGATCGGCGGAGGTGGCGAAGGTCCGGGAGCGTTGAGCTCACACGACCATCTTGGGTGCGCGCTAAGCTCCTCCTCGTATGCAGATATTTTAATCATAGATTTGAAGCTATGATGTCTTTCATTACCAACAAAAAAAATCCTCCCCTTGGAGAGGTTTTGGATTTCTTTTGGAGAAAGAAGTACCAAGCGAGAGGTGCTCCTCACATACATATGTTGTTGTGGATTAAAGATGCACCCAAATTTGGAACAGATTCGGATGAGACAATGATGAGCTTCATTGAAGAGTATTCAACATGTGCTGTTCCGAAAACTACTGAAGAAAACAGTTTAAGCCAACAAGTTTTACGCTTTCAATCCCATCGTTGTGGAAAGTACTGTCGTCGAAAATTCAGAAACAAGGACAAGTTCTACACAAAATGTCGTTTTGGTTTTCCACGAGCAGTGATTTCTAAAGGAAGAGTAAATAATTTGATGTCTTCTCTGTGACATACTGTGACGAGGAAATCACCCAAAAATACATACAATTTAAAAAGAAACGAAGAGTCCAAGTACATCAACGACTACAACCCAGTGATTTTGTCCATGTGGAATGCTAACATGGATATTCAGTTCGTTGGTGGAAACTCTATTGCTGTGGCTCGATATGTGACGTCTTACATCACAAAAAAAGAAAAGACAGAACTGAAGGAAATGTGGGAGAACATTTCACATGAAAAGAGTATAAGCAAGAAATTATACACTTACAGTCTAAAGATGTTGTCACATCGAGAAATTGGAGCATATGAATGTTCCGATCAATTGTCATCAGCAAGTCTATATGCTAAATCTAGAACCATCATTTGGGTGAGTCTAGGTCTTGCTGCAACACGAAACCGAGTTTTGAAATCTGTACAGGAAATAGAGTATTTGGCGGAGAAAGAACCAGAAAGTACAGATATTTTGAAGAAAAACTTGTTGGATACATACCATCCAAATAGAAGTCCTTATCTTGAGAACGCTTGTCTCTATGAAGTTCTGCAAAGATATATTTATAAGAGGAACATCAGAGAAGATATCAATAATGGAATATATGCTGTCATTGGTTGTGAAGGATGTCTAGTGAAACAGAGAAAAGATCATTTGATTAATCATCGAAAATTGAGTTGTGAAAATCCAGACAAAAGAGAATTTTACTATTTGGCTCTTTTGCAACTCTTTAAACCATGGCGTACAGAAGAGGAACTACTTGGAGATTTTCTCTGTTACGAAGACTCTTTTAATGCAACGAAGGATACCATAGAATGTCCTGTTTTTCCAAATTATCTGCAAATGTTGAATGAAGAAATAGAGCAAGAAGCAACAATTGCTGCAGAGATTGCGAGAGACAGTTCTCAAGACAGTCAGAGTTCTGCCTCATTGAGTCAGGATCCACTAGGAGGACCAATTATCCAAAATGAAGCTGCCAATGCCATGGATGAGGTGGAAAGAGCTATGGAGCAAGCTCAAGAGGATGTCATTAATTTAGAAGATTTGGTGAAACAATTAAACCTTGAGCAGAAACAGATATATGACGAAGTCACAGAACAGGTTGAACATTGATTCAGTCATGAGGAGAAAGAGTGCTCATGTACATCATTTAAGCCTGTCCAACTGTATGTGAGTGGAGAAGCGGGAACTGGAAAAAGTTTTCTGATTAAAGCAATTGCAACTTATCTGCAGAAAAGGACTGAATCACCGCTCTCTTGTGTTGTTACCGCTCCAACTGGGCTGGCAGCACATAATATTAAAGGGATTACTTTACATCGTTTACTGATGCTGCCAGTTGAGCATGATAACAAATTGCAATACCACAAGCTATCTGGAGATGCGTGTTCCGAAGTTTCCAGAGTCCTGAAGAAAATGAAACTTCTTATCATTGATGAAGTAATCATGGTCTCAAATCTAATGCTTGCTTTTGTGCATTTGAGAATGCAAGAAATTCTTAGAACAGAGTATGATGTGTTATTCGGAGGAAAACACATTATTGTTTTTGGAGATCTACTGCAGTTGACTCCAGTGAAAGGGCAACCAGTGTTTAAAATGGTCACGCATGGAGATACCAGGAGGTGCCTAGGAAGCATTGGAAACGTTAATATATGGTTAAATTTCAAATATGCAGAACTACTCCAAAATATGCGGCAGGCAAAGGATGAAGATTATAAAAGTATTCTACAAGATGTAAGAATCGGAAAAATAAGTCAGCATGGGAAAGTAGCTTTACATGGACGATTAATTTCAAATTTGTACCCAAATGAAAACATTCTTCCAGAGAATATTTTTAAGAAAATTAACGAGAAGAAATCTGGCATATGTTTGATGCCTACTCTGAAAGAATGTTCCATGTTCAACAACAAAATGTTAAAGTTAGAAAATGAAGAGATAGTGAAACTGGAAGCTAGAGATAAAATAGAGCATATGGGAGCAACAATTATTTTGTCAGAAAATTTGAAATCAAAATTGGATTCATTAGAGAAGACTATATCTAAAACTGCTGGTTTTGAAAAGACTCTGAATGTGTGTTTAAATTGTCGTATCATTTTGAGAAGGAATTTAAATGTTGAAAGAGGTCTGGTAAATGGAGCAATGGGTCAAGTTGTAGGTTTTGTGAATTACAAAAATAGAGATGGAATTGAAATTTTAAAAATTAAATTTGATGGCATTGACAAAATAGAACACATTTGTCGTTGTTCAGCTAGATTTTTGCTTGTGAAAGACTTATATGTTCGCCGGAAACAGTTTCCTGTTTGTTTGGCATATGCAGTGACAATTCATAAATCTCAAGGTTTAAGTGTAGATAGTGCTTTGGTGAACATTGGAAGTTCTGTGTTTAAAGATGGTATGGCATATGTGGCATTATCACGAGTCAGAACTTTATCAGGATTGTACTTGATTGAGTGTGATGAAACAAAGATTTGTGCTGATCTAGATTGTGTTAAAGAATACAATAGGTTAAGAAGAGAGTATGCTCCACATTTGCCTCAATATCCTCTGTTTGAAAAACTTGTGGTAGGCCAAAAAAGAAGAAATGAGAATAATTGCAGTGAGGTACTAGCAAAAAGACAAAAAGTAGATGAAACTGTAATTGTAAGCAGAAAGAAAAAGGATTCTGTTGAAGATGTTGTTGGATTTCAGTTTGAAAACAGTTCTGGTGTCAACTGCTATGCTAATGTAGTGGTTAATGTTGTTTTTTTTCTTCAAAATTTACAAGAACAGATTGTTGAAAATTGGGATCAAACATTCTGCTGTTTATTGAATTCTGTGTTTGAGAAATGTAGCAGTGATAGAGCAAAAATAGAAAGTGTTTCAGAAATTAGAAATCTTCTAGCTATATGTTCTGGTCAAAATCAATTTTCACAGATTATTCAGCAGGATTGTCAGGAATTTTTAATGTATATGTTTGATGTATTGGAAGATGAAGGAGTAGATATAAAAAATCTTTTTAGCCTTTCTTATCAATGGCAGCATGACTGTGACAACTGTACTTTATCAAGTAGTACTAGAATAGACACTGAAAGATTTATATATTTTAGTTTACTAGACTGCAAATCAGTGCCTTTTAATAATCTAGTTAAAGCAGCTGATCACAATATGGTGTGTACCCAATGTAAGTCTGCAATGCTGTCCACATTATTTTTACAAACTTATGGTAAATATGTGATTTTAATGTTCCAACGATGTAGACCTGATGGAAGTAAATTGTCAACTTCTATAAAAATTTTTGTGGCTTCTCAGTTATCAATTTCAGGAAGAACCTTCGCAACTGTAGCTATTATATATCATGACGGTCCTTCAACAACATCAGGGCATTACACATGCTATTTAAAAAATTGTAAAGGTTGGACCCTTTGTAATGACACTCATTTGACTTTCAAACAACGTTTGCCTTTTGACTTAAAAAATTCATATCTAGTGTTTTTAGAACCAAAATTTAAGTAAAGGTAATTGGCCTATGAAGACGGGAGCAGTTAATAAAGGTTAGTTTGCTGTTT
The DNA here is from genome assembly GCF_964261635.1 of Lissotriton helveticus. Taxonomy (NCBI): domain Eukaryota; kingdom Metazoa; phylum Chordata; class Amphibia; order Caudata; family Salamandridae; genus Lissotriton; species Lissotriton helveticus. The sequence continues at coordinate 698,365,115 of NC_136065.1, read as the reverse complement.
AAAATTATATTCTGAGTAAAAGTGATCAAGATAATATAAAAAATTGAGTTGTCATATAGGTACTGTAAGTGGATCTCATAGTAAGTGATATCAGTATTATAGGAAATGATGAACATGAGTGAGTCAGAGATGGAATTACGAAAATTTAAATATTGTGAAAATGTTGTTTGAGCCTTTCTTTCAGAACGTCTGAAAAACAGTAATTTTAGAGTTTGTTTTAATTAATTTGAAAATATACTGATACATCTGACACTATTTGGCCTTAAGGAATGGTGAAGGAATGAGCAAAGAGTTATGACTGAACAGAAGGAGTATATGAAAATAATGAAAATATTTCAGATGTTCTTCAAGGTTTTCTTCTAGAAATTCGATGAAATGGAATTTTTAGAGAACAGCAGAGTACTTTCAAACGAAAAGGACCTTCATGATATAATATTTGGCCTAAAGGAAAAGTAAGTGAATCAAATATTAGTGTACATTTGTTATTTTTAAGTTTAGATTTTTTTTTAAAACACAATCTTTTTGATTGTGTTTTTTTTCCCCGCTGTCATATGATGAGTAGTTTGAACTCACTTTTTTAAGTGAAATTCAATATATTCTGAGAACAGCAAAAATAAACTATGTAACATGTTGTACAAGTTAATCTATAGTTTGTATTCTGTAATTTAAAATATATTCCCATTGTCTCACACTCACTTTCCTTTTTCCATCCTCTTTCAGCTCTTTTTACTCACTTATAATGTCTTTCTTTCACTCTCTTTCAACCCCGTTCTTTTAGTCCACTTCTTTCACAACCCCTCATTCTCATTTCAACTGTCTGCATCCCTTCTCTCTCTTGCATAACTATTCAGCTTTCAGTCTGTCTGCTTTACTTTCCTTTTCCGTGTTTTCCTCCTTTGCTCATTTAGTAATTCCTCTTTACTCACTCACCAGTATTGTCGCACTCTATCACTATAAATCATCCACTCTCCCTCGCTTATCTTTGTTTCCTCCTTTCTTTTGACCTCTTCTCTCTATTTTCCGTTCACTACCTCTATGTCCTCAGTCCCTCACTCTCCTTGTGTTATGTTCACTTGTGTTTATCTACCTTGTATTATTTCTCTTACAACAACTTCACTGCTCCTCTCTCATCGTTCATCAACCTATTTCTTTGAGTCTGGTTTCATTACTACCCCTCATTTCCTATGTTTCAGTGTCCTTCTCTTTATTTTCATTACCGAATCACTTTCTCTCAGTGCCACTGCTTTAGTCCTCTTCTCCTCTCTTTCCTTCTTTTGCTCCCTTACTCATTTTTCTTTCCTCACTCATTGTACTACACTTTACTCAGTCCTTCCCTTAGTCCCTCTGTCTACTAACCTCCTCACTCTTTTTCCCTCAATCCTTCTATATTATCCTCTCTCCCTTCATCCCTTCACTCTATGACTCTCCTTCACTTACTCTCAGTAATCTTCCATTCCTCATTCTTCTAAATGGATCCTTTATTAGACTCCTTTCCCTCTCAGTCATTATCTTTTTACTTACTCCTGTTTCCTGATTTAGTTTTGCTAATTCATATTCTTTTAGTATCTTTCTTACCTTCAGTTCATTTTTCTCTTCTTCTCTTACTTTCTGTCAGTGAATCTATATGCCTTACTCTTAGTAATTTGCTCTCCTTCTATTTCTTTTTCCCTCTTTTTGTCCTTCTACCTTACTTTATTTCTAAATACACTGTTATGATTTGTAATCTCTTCATTTGTATCTTTAATTTTAAATAAATATTTCACTAATTAAAACTTATTTTTTCTTCTCTCTTTACAGATACAAAATGTAGTAAAAAAAATGTAATTAAAGTTACATTTATTATATGGTAAGTGTGACTAAAAAATGTAGTTTGTCATCACCCTTTGCTTTAACCTCACTACTATTTTCTCAAACTACCTCAGTCCTGTTTCTTTACTCTGCTTCCCTCACTTATTCATATTCTCCATGTTTACTCCCCTTTCCCTATTTCCCCTCCTACATTCAATTTTTTTCAGTCCCCATTCTTTACTTCCCTTACCCTCTGTTCCCTTCCTTTGCTCACTCACTCATTCTCTTTCCCTTAATCATTTACTACACTCCTACACACATACCTCCCCCCAACACACACACACACCTCTGACATACACCCCAGACACACACCACACACACACACCTCACACACACACACAGCCACACACACACTCCTCACACACACACACCCACACATCCCACACACATACACACTCCACACACATACCCCCCACACCCACCCCCCACACATATCTCACACACCCACACCTCCACCTTCACCCAAACACCCCACAAACCCACACCCACACACACACCTTACACCCCCACACCCCCACCTACACCCACTGACTCCCTATAAGTCACCCACATTGCCTTACTTACCTTTCTTTCCTGTTTCACTCAGACTCTTTCAGTCACTCCTTCCTTTACTCTCTCTCTCTTTTCTCTCTGTCGCTCCCCATGTCTTAACCTTATTCACTTTTATCCACCCTCTTTCACCCCTCTTTACTTACACTCACTGCTCTTTTCTCACCCTCCCTCACCATTGTTCATTTATTCCGGTTCCGGCACTACCCCTCATTCCCCATTCTTTACTGTACTTCCTTTTATTTTCAACACCCACTCACATTCTACCAGTACCTCTACTTTAGTCTTCTTTTTCTCTCTTCCCTTCTTTCACTCCCTTATTCATTTTCCTTTTCTCACTTACACCCTATTACACCTTCTCTGTGTTTTTACTATGTAATAAACAATCCCTCTGTGTTGCTCCCTCTAGCTCTTTTTCTATTAACATTACTCTCTCTGCGTTCTTCCCTCATGCTCACTCTTTCTTTATTCTTTTTTGGGTTGCGCGCCGCGGGGCGCATCCCGGTGCATGTACCAGTGCGCGTACCCTAAGGAAAAAAGAATGACAGAGATTCTTTCAAAATATAGGTTTATTTTTATAAAATAAAGGTAGTTCTAAAAAGAACTGTTTTTTTGTTGTTTTTTTTCCCTTTTGTCCTCATAACCACCATGTAGACAAAGTGCCAAAGGAATTAACGGAGAATAACTGTCTCAGTTTGTCTGAAAAACTGGAAGGGACGCATATCTTATGGAGGCCGACTCTCCCTCAGTCTTCCACCGTAATCCAAGGAGGCACTGGGTCCTTAATTTGCCAACCCGTAGCAAATCTTGGGGTAGTTTTAGCAGCCAAGTGGGGGCCGGGCATGAACCGGATAACGGCTGTTCCATTGGTGCAAAATATAGAAGCACCATAGGAGATCAATCATTGGACTCGGGGGGAAAAAAAAAAACCAAAAAAACCCGAATAAATCACTGAAGCCACGTGAGTAGATGCCAAAAGGCCCTTTTTCTGTGATTACCAGATCTGGCCAGATCTGTAACTGAGGTCTGCAATACTGAGTTTTGCCAATCTCTAAAGGAGGGAGGTAAGGGGTCTTTCCATTTCCTGCAGATCTCTCTTCTTGCGAGCAGGATGGAATAAAAAACTAGACATCTGGGTAAGTGTTGTACTCCTTCTAGGACTCCGAATATTATTAGAGACAAATCCATTATGACAGGTCTTCCTAAAGTCTCCGTAAGGCAATTGCTGATATCCTGCCAAAATGCTGTTAATACCGGGCATTCAAAAAACATATGTGTATCCGAAGCAGCAATCAAACCACATTTAGTACAAGACACTGACTGACCTCCTGCGAATTTAGAGAGTCTTAAAGGGGAATAGTACGCCCTATAGAGGGTGAAGATATGATTTCTGCGAAGCCACGATGGCTTGACAATGCTCCACAGAAGCTCGAAAGAAGACTTCCAAAGAATTTGTAAGTTCAGATCCACCAGAACAGAACCCCATAATGACTCTGGCAAGACAAAGTCTCCATCCGCCTCCTCCAAAATGAAGTTATACCATTTAGATATTTCTTTCTTTGCTGGACCTCTATTTAGTAAGTCGGAGATAAGTGGGCTATGTCCTCCAAGTTTAAACTTATTCTTATTGGCAGGAGATGCTTTATAGGCTGCAGTCCAACTATAGATCTGAATATATTTGAAGCGTGAAAAATTAGGGCCAACCTTGGCTTTCAGATGTTCCCACGAAAATAAATCTCCCTCGTAGAAAAGGTCCCCCCAAACTTCCATACCTGCCTCTCTCAGAGGCACTGCCAAGATGTCATCAAGCCAGGCAGGATTTTCAGGGAAGTCCCACAACTGAGTTTTTTCACAAAAGTAATTTACTTTTATGGATTTCATAATTTCAGCCCATGTTCGAGCAAAACCCTGTAGAGTAGTTTAATTTTATTTTAAAACTTAGGATTTCCAAACTTAAAAAGAAAACTAGAATGATTAATGTTTTCCCCCTCCAACATAGCTGCATACATTAGTCCCACCCCCGAGGCTTCGGGATCCTTCAACAACATCCTTGAGTGGGATAATTGAAAGGCCCAAGCATAGATTTTTAGATCTGGAGCCGCCAAGCCACCCTTATCAGGTCGCCGTCTTAGTTTTTTCCAGGCGATACGTGGAAGATGATTGTTCCAGATGAAAGATGAAACGTTTGATTGAAATTTGGCTAAGATATTTTGATCAAAGTATAAAGGAATGGTATTAAATAAAAAAGAAATTTTTGGAAGAATAGACATTTTGATAAGATTGACCCTACCTATTAATGACAGAGGGAGGTGTGACCAAGATTGGAGAAGCTTACGGCAGTCTTTAAGTACTGTGGACAAATTAACTTGGACTATTTTGTTAATATCTTTTACAATTGTCAAACCTAGATAACGCATTGAAGTGCCAGGTTGGAGTTCTATTGGAGGGTTCTCATCATTCCAAATAAGCATTTCCGTTTTGGCTGCGTTGATTTCATAACCAGACACTTGTCCAAAAGCATGAGCCAATTTCACTATAGCCGGAAGAGCCGTAGCGGCATCTGATGTTAAAATAAGTACGTCGTCGGCATATAATGCCACCTTCCTCTTCCAGCCTTGATAATGGAAAGGTTTGATGGAGACCTCCTCCCTTAGATATTGCGCAAAAGGCTTGATGTAAAAATCGAAAAGCAGGGGGGAGAGCGGGCACCCCTGTCGGGTTCCCCTCGTGATAGAAAAAGGGCTCGATAGATCACCATTAACAAGAAGAGATGCAGAAGGATTACTATACAACAGGCCAATCGCCCTACGAAAACTTTACCCCACACCAAACTTGGCCAAGGCCTCCGACAGGTACACCCAATTGACCCTGTCGAAAGCCTTGGTTGCGTCCAGCGTTAGGGCCGCCAATGGAAGCTTATTGGATGTTGTGATATCTATGGCACCAATTAAATCATAGGTCAATTCATATAATTGTCTGCCCTTTAAGAACCCCTTTTGATCCGAATGAAGGACAGAAGGTGCGATATCGGCCAATCTTGATGATAAAACTGTGGTAAAGATTTTGTAATCCACGTTTAGAATGGATATTGGCCTATACGACCCACACTCTTCCTTAGGTTTACCTGGTTTTAAGATAAGGGTAATAGAGGCGTTATCCCAAGATGCTGGGGGGGACATTCCTTCTAAAAGTATTAGATTAAACATCTTTGTGAGGAAAGGAGCGATCTCCGAGTCTAAGATCTTGTATAACTCAGCTGGAAGGCCATCGGGCCCCGACGCCTTCCCCTTCTTAGATATCTTAATAGCAGATATCACCTCACTCTCTGTAATGGGACTATCCAAGTATTGGGATTGTTCAAGAGAAAGGGAGGGTAGAGTAATATTATTCAACCAACTCTTAACAGACTCAACCGATATCACTTTGTCTTCTTGGTATATTACCTGGAAGAATTCCCTAAATGCCTTCCTGATATCATCATCTGAAGAGAGGTTGATGTTACCTATTTTTATAGATGCAATGTTGTTCCGGACCTGATCTACTTTGGTCTTCCAAGCTAGCAATTTGCCTGCACCTTCACTATATTCGAAGTGAGCTAACTTGCTGGCTTCCCATCTCTGTTGGACCCTCAAATTTAAGGTCGAAGCCAAACTTCCCTTCAGAGTCATCAATTTATTGTAAAGAGGATCTAATATAGACCTCGAAGCTGTACTATTGAGGTCAATCTCATGTTGAACATGAGCCGTATCTAATTCTATAGAAGAAATCATTTCATTATAGCTCTTCCTCCGAAAGACAACTTTGACAACAACCAACCCTCTCAATGTTGCCTTAAATGAATCCCAAATAATTCTATCAGAGGCTGTACCATTATTGGACAGAAAGAAGTTGTGAGTCTCTGACTTTAGGAACAAGATATCCTCCTCATTAGTGAGAAGGGAACGATCAAAAGACCGAACAGTCGGAGTTTTTTTACTACAGAATCCCACCACCAATTTAACCGCGGAGTGATCTGAAAGATGCGAAGGGAGATATTCTATTGTTTTAACAGAATCGACCAATCTTTGAGTGGTCAAAATATAGTCAATCCTTGACTTATGGTGATATTTAAAATTCCTATAGGAGACCCCCTGTTGGTTTCCTGACCTTTGTCGCCAAACATCCACAAACCAGTGCTGTCTCATAGCATCTAGTAAAAAAGATCTAGTTTTAGACAAAACCATGGATCGATTATTAGGGGACTTGTCCAAGATGGGGTCCAACACAATGTTAAAGTCGCCGGCTAAAATTATAGGTCCAGAAATAGAAAGTAACTGCAAAAAAATTGTTTCCAATGAAGAGGGGTCGTCCTGATTCGGACCATAATAGCCAACTATTGTAATTGAAAACCCAGCCATAAGAACTGAAGCTATAGCCCATCTGCCAGAAGAATCTACGACATGTGAGATTAGCTTAGCTTTAGCTCCTTTTTTAAAAATAATTGCAACCCCTCTTGTATGAGAAGTTTGTGTGGTAGAGACCATAAAGTCAATCCATCTATTCTTTTTAATTATTGCCGACAGTTCAGAATGCGTAAGGTGGGTTTCCTGCAACACCATGACCTGCGCATCCGAGTCCTTCAGATATTGCAGAATTCTACTAGCTCGGGGTTTGGTGCGGAGGCCATTGACGTTCCAGGAAAGGAGACCTACACTACTCATCTCTTAACCAATAGGGCACCATGATTAGTACTGTACCAGAAGAGATAATTATAGTGATATTAAGTACTTGCGTCCAGCGATTATATGTGAGATATGAGTTACCATTCCAAAAACTACTTTTTGCGTTTTTGCCACCCCTGCGCACTCACCCGCTCGAGGTGAGAGCCCCCCCCCCCCCGTGAAGAACCCTTGCATTATCTAACCGGAACTAAGTCCAGTAGATAGTGCCCCACCGGTTGATCCCCTACAAAAAGTCTAACCACTATCTATTCAAGTGAGTAAACCTAAGTGAGTGAAAAAATTCTGAGAAATTTTGATTGAAGCCATAAGACTTTTAACTAGTGTTTATTTAGTGCATATATAGTGCATATAGATATATGTGCCTCAGCCCCTTGATATTCATATTGAGAATATGAAAGATTGAACAACAGGACTTATTTAGGCAGTTAGGGAAAGAGAAAAAAAAAAGGCACCTAATATTAAAGCCTGCGGCTCCCTTTGCCCAAATCGTTAGTAGCTCATCCACTGGTTGCACGGTTCTGACATTAAGCCTAGCAGGGCGCTTTACCCAGATCCATTAATAACTCATCCGCTGCTTGCACAGACCTGATGTTATACATCTTATTATTGTGCATTACTTTAAGAGCTGCCGGAAACATCAGCTGAGCTGTTGCGCCCAATTTTCTGAAAGCATCCAGGCGCCTCCCAAATTCCCATTGCTTTTCGAGTGTTGTTCGGGAAAGGTCTGATCTTATCAAAAAAGTAAAGCCTTTCCCAGACAAAGACTTTTGTTTCAAGGCCATATTTAAGATGCGTTCCTTTAGGACATAAGTGTGAAAATTAGCCAAAATTGTGCGCGGTTTAGATCTCTGTGGATTCAGTTTAAAAGGGTCTCTATGTACCCTCTGTATATCGACTGACAGTTCTGCGGGAGTGTATTCTAGTGACAGTGCTTCCTTCAGTAATGAGACGATATATTGTTTAATGTCTGACCCTTCAGACCCTTCTGGAACATTCAAAATACGGATGTTTCCCCTTCTTGCATTATTTTCAAGGGACTCCATCCTCTCGCTAAGAGCCAGATCTTCCTTTGTAAGTTTCTTATTATCCTGCTTCGCCTTATCCAGATAAACTGAATGAATGCCAACCGTCTCTTCTAACACTCCAGTTCTTATAGTGAGACCTTCGATTTTATTGTCAAGTGATTCACAATAATTTTTGAACTCTAGTTGATTGGCAGATGATTCGGCAAATCCTTTCCTTATCTCCAGAGTGAGAGCTGAGAACATCTCTAGAACAGAGGCTGCCGTCATCGGAACTTGAGAGGCTAAGGGAGGGGCCAATAAGGAGTTAGTATCAGGTTGGACGGAATTAACAAAATCATCTTCATCTGGACCCCCAGACGCGCCTCGCAAGTCAGTAGGATCTAATTCTTCAGCCTCTTCAGAATAAACTGTAGTAGGATCTTGGGGTAAACTCAGCAGCTGCGTGGATGAAGACTGAAACTGAGATTGTCCTGGCTCTCTTTCTGGGTCTAGCGATCTTTGCGGGCTTGCTGCTAAATCAGTAGTTGCAGCCATTTCTATTACTTGACCAGGGCACTTTTCAGCTTGATCTGACCCCCCAGATAACGATGTATCCAATGATATGGCAGGTTGGCAAGAAAATATGGAATTACCCTCTGAGGTTGACGCCATGTCTTGACCGTTTAAGCCTTCAGGAAGATGTAGAATCTGTGGAATGGCTTTAAAATAGGAGCAAAGTGAAGGTGTAAGTTTGGAGCCTGCTGGAAGTAGTACTTTAGAGTCCTTGGTCTTCGCTTTGGTTTTACTCTTCACACTTGGGGTTTTGGGCTTGAATTCAGTGTTCAAAAAAGAAGAAGATTTCGTCTTGGATGATATATTGACCCCTTTCCCGACTTCTATTCTCCCTTCTAGAATACCGACTTTATTTAGATCTATTTTCTTTTTTCGTCCACAACCTCGACCTCGTTTAGACTCGCTTTTGGGAGTATTAGGTAAACTGTCAGTGGTATTAAATGCACCAGGGATACTTGGAGTATTCTTATTTGAAGGGGCCTGTAAATGCTCCTCGACAACGACAGCTTTAATGTCAAAATCAGGCAGAGTGAGGGTGTTTTCTATCAGTGACTGGTCGATAAAACTAGTATTAGCCAATTCATACCCAAAAGACCCCTCCACTGCAGCAAAGGAAGCGGAGACTTGTAAATATTGGGGCTGATCTTGTACTCCTCCCTTAAAGACTGAGACTGTACTTGTGTCAGTACTTGTGTCAGTACGTCTCTCAGGCTCTGACTCAATAACCCTTCGGGGAGAAAAGAGATTTCTCAATCTTTTACCCTTCCTTAGCTCCAGGGCGGCTATACAGATCCTCGGGCTAGATAGAGTGGCTGGTACTTCTAAGCGCTTTTCCACGAGGGGAGAAGAAGGGGCTAAAGCGTTGCTCACTAAATGAGCAGTAGGACTGATGGACGTTTTAATTACACTTTCTAATCTCCCTCTTACACAAACACTCTGAATGCAACAGAGCCCGGAGCTTGGCACATTAAAATCCGACTTGCCTGCATCAGATGAGTTCACTCGGGCCCCCCCGCAACACCCTCTACCTCCATAGCCTTATCTGCAGCCGTCTTCGACTCCGCACTCACTCCGGCCGAGGCTGAGGCCGAGATACCATGGAGATAGAGAGAGGACTCCCGTGCGCCGCCAGATGCTCTGCCAGGAACTGAAAGAAGTTGAATGTAGGAGGGGAAATAGGGAAATGGGAGTAAACATGGAGAATATGAATAAGTGAGGGAAGCAGAGTAAAGAAACATGACTGAGGTAGGTTGAGAAAATAGTAGTGAGGTTAAAGCAAAGGGTCATGACAAACTACATTTTTTTAGTCACACTTACCATATAATAAATGTAACTTTAATTACATTTTTTTACTACATTTTGTATCTGTAAAGAGAGAAGAAAAATAAGTTATAATTAGTAAAATATGTATTTAAAATTAAAGATACAAATGAAGAGGTTAAAACTCATAACAGTGTATTTAGAAATAAAGTAAGGTAGAAGGACAAAAAGAGGGAAAAAGAAATAGAAGGAGAGTAAATTACTAAGAGTAAGGCATATAGATTCACTGACAGAAAGGAAGAGAAGAAGAGAAAAATGAACTGAAGGTAAGAAAGATACTAAAAGAATGTGAGTTAGCAAAACTAAATCAGGAAACAGGAGTAAGTAAAAAGGTAATGAATGAGAGGGAAAGGAGTATAATTAAGGATGCATTTAGAAGAATGAGGAATGGAAGATAACTGAGAGTAAGTGAAGGAGAGTCATAGAGTGAAGGGATGAAGGGAGAGAGGATAATGTAGAAGGATTGAGGGAAAAGGAGTGAGGAAGTTAGTAGACAGAGAGACTAAGGGAAGGACTGAGTGAAGTGGAGTACAATGAGTGAGGAAAGAAAAATGAGTAAGGGAGAAAAAGAAAGAAAGAGAGGAGAAGAGGACTAAAGCAGTGGTACTGAGAGAAAGTGATTCGGTGATGAAAGTAAAGAGAAGAACATTGAAAGATAGGAAATGAGGGGTAGTAATGGAACCGGACTAAAAGAAATGGGTTAAAGAACGATGAGAGAGGAGCAGTGAAGTTGTTGTAAGAGAAATAATACAAGGTAGATAAACACAAGTGAACATAACACAAGGAGAGTGAGGGACTGAGGACATAGAGGTAGTGAACGGAAAATAGAGAGAAGAGGTCAAAAGAAAGGAGGAAACAAAGATAAGCGAGGGAGAGTGGATGATTTATAGTGATAGAGTGCGACAATACTGGTGAGTGAGTAAAGAGGAATTACTAAAAGAGCAAAGGAGGAAAACACGGAAAAGGAAGGTAAAGCAGACAGACTGAAAGCTGAATAGTTATGCAAGGGAGAGAGGGGATGCAGACAGTTGAAATGAGAATGAGGGGTTGTGAAAGAAGTGGAGTAAAAGAACGGGGTTGAAAGAGAGTGAAAGAAAGACATTATAAGTGAGTTAAAAGAGCTGAAAGAGGGTGGAAAAAGGAAAGTGAGTGTGAGACAATGGGAATATATTTTAAATTACAGAATACAAACTATAGATTAACTTGTACAACATGTTACATAGTTTATTTTTGCTGTTCTCAGAATATATTGAATTTCACTTAAAAAAGTGAGTTCAAACTACTCATCATATGACAGCGGGGAAAAAAAAACACAATCAAAAAGATTGTGTTTTAAAAAAAAACATCTAAACTTAAAAATAACAAATGTACACTAATATTTGATTCACTTACTTTTCCTTTAGGCCAAATAGTATATCATGAAGGTCCTTTTCGTTGGAAAGTACTCTGCTGTTCTCTAAAAATTTCATTTCATCGACTTTCTAGAAGAAAACCTCGAAGAACATCTGAAATATTTTCATTATTTTCATATACTCCTTCTGTTCAGTCATAACTCTTTGCTCATTCCTTCACCATTCCTTAAGGCCAAATAGTGTCAGATGTATCAGTATATTTTCAAATGAATTAAAACAAACTCTAAAATTACCGTTTTTCCGACGTTCTGAAAGAAAGGCTCAAACAAAATTTTCACAATATTTAAATTGTCGTAATTCCATTTCTGACTCACTCATGTTCATCATTTCCTATAATACTGATATCACTTACTATGAGATCCACTTACAGTACCTATATGACAACTCAATTTTTTATATTATCTTGATCACTTTTACTCAGAATATAATTTTAAACAGCAAACTAATCTTTATTAACTACTCCCGTCTTCATAGGCCAATTACCTTTACTTAAATTTTGGTTCTAAAACCACTAGATATGATTTTTTTATGTCAAAAGGCAAACGTTGTTTGAAAGTCAAATGAGTGTCAATACAAAGGGTCCAACCTTTACAACTTTTTAAATAGTATGTGTAATGCCCTGATGTTGTTGAAGGACCGTCATGATAAATAATAGCTACAGTTGCAAAGGTTCTTCCTGAAATTGATAACTGAGAAGCCACAAAATATTTAATAGAAGTTGACAATTTACTTCCATCAGGTCTACATCGTTGGAACATTAAAATCGCATATTTACCATAAGTTTGTAAAAATAATGTGGACAGCATTGCAGACTTACATTGGGTACACACCATATTGTGATCAGCTGCTTTAACTAGATTATTAAAAGGCACTGATTTGCAGTCTGGTAAACTCAAATATATAAATCTTTCAGTGTCTATTCTAGTACTACTTGATAAACTACAGTTGTCGCAGTCATGCTGCCATTGATAAGAAGGCTAAAAAGATTTTTTATATCTACTCCTTCATCTTCCAATACATCAAACATATACATTAAAAATTCCTGACAATCCTGCTGAATAATCTGTGAAAATTGATTTTGACCAGAACATATGTCTAGAAGATTTCTAATTTCTGAAACACTTTCTATTTTTGCTCTATCACTGCTACATTTCTCAAACACAGAATTCAATAAACAGCAGAATGTTTGATCCCGATTTTCAACAATCTGTTCTTGTAAATTTTGAAGAAAAAAACAACATTAACTACTACATTAGCATAGCAGTTGACGCCAGAACTGTTTTCAAACTGAAATCCAACAACATCTTCAACAGAATCCTTTTTCTTTCTGCTTACAATTACAGTTTCATCTACTTTTTGTCTTTTTGCTAGTACCTCACTGCAATTATTCTCATTTCTTCTTTTTCGGCCTACCACACGTTTTTCAAACAGAGGATATTGAGGCAAATGCGGAGCATACTCTCTTCTTAACCTATTGTATTCTTTAACACAATCTAGATCAGCACAAATCTTTGTTTCATCACACTCAATCAAGTACAATCCTGATGAAGTTCTGACTCGTGATAATGCCACATATGCCATACCCTCTTTAAACACAGAACTTCCAATGTTCACCAAAGCACTATCTACACTTAAACCTTGAGATTTATGAATTGTCACTGCATATGCCAAACAAACAGGAAACTGTTTTCGGCGAACATATAAGTCTTTCACAAGCAAAAATCTAGCTGAACAACAACAAATGTGTTCTATTTCGTCAATGCCATCAAATTTAATTTTTAAAATTTCAATTCCATCTCTATTTTTGTAATTCACAAAACCAACAACATGACCCATTGCTCCATTTACCAGACCTCTTTCAACATTTAAATTCCTTCTCAAAATGATACGACAATTTAAACACACATTCAGAGTCTTTTCAAAACCAGCAGTTTTAGATATAGTCTTCTCTAATGAATCCAATTTTGATTTCAAATTTTCTGACAAAATAATTGTTGCTCCCATATGCTCTATTTTATCTATAGCTTCTAGTTTCACTATCTCTTCATTTTCTAACTTTAACATTTTGTTGTTGAACATGGAACATTCTTTCAGAGTAGGCATCAAACATATGCCAGATTTCTTCTCGTTAATTTTCTTAAAAATATTCTCTGGAAGAATGTTTTCATTTGGGTACAAATTTGAAATTAATCGTCCATGTAAAGCTTCTTTCCCATGCTGACTTACTTTTCCGATTCTTACATCTTGTAGACTATTTTTATAATCTTCATCCTTTGCCTGCCCCATATTTTGGAGTAGTTCTGCATATTTGAAATTTAACCATATATTAACGTTTCCAATGCTTCCTAGGCACTTCCTGGTATCTTCATGCGAGAACATTTTAAACGCCGGTTGTCCTTTCACTGGAGTCAACTACAGTAGATCTCCAAAAACAATAATGTGTTTTCCTCAGAATAACGCATCATACTCTGTTCTAAGAATTTCTTGCATTCTCAAATGCACAAAAGCAAGCATTAGATTTGAGACCATGCTTACTTCATCAATGATAAGAAGTTTCATTTTCTTCAGGACTCTGGAAACTTCGGAACACACATCTCCAGATAGCTTGTGGTATTGCAATTTGTTATCATGCTCCACTGGCAGCATCAGTAAACGATGTAAAGTAATCCCTTTAATATTATGTGCTGCCAGCCCAGTTGGAGCGGTAACAACACAAGACAGCGGTGATTCAGTCCTTTTCTGCAGATAAATTGCAATTGCTTTAATCAGAAAACTTTTTCCAGTTCCCGCTTCTCCACTCACATACAGTTGGACAGGCTTAAATGATGTACATGAGCACTCTTTCTTCTCATGACCGAATCCATGTTCAACCTGTTCTGTGACTTCGTCATATATCTGTTTCTGCTCAAGGTTTAATTGTTTCACCAAATCTTCTAAATTAATTACATCCTCTTGAGCTTGCTCCATAGCTCTTTCCACCTCATCCATGGCAGTGGCAGCTTCATTTTGGACAATTGGTCCTCCTAATGGATCCTGACTCAATGAAGCAGAACTCTGACTGTCTTGAGAACTGTCTCTCGCAATCTCTGCAGCAATTGTTGCTTCTTGCTCTATTTCTTCATTCAACATTTGCAGATAATTTGGAAAAACAGGACATTTTATGGTATCCTTTGTTGCATTAAAAGAGTCTTCGTAACAGAGAAAATCTCCAAGTAGTTCCTCTTCTGTACGCCATGGTTTAAAGAGTTGCAAAAGAGCCAAATAGTAAAATTCTCTTTTGTCTGGATTTTCACAACTCAATTTTCGATGATTAATCAAATGACCTTTTCTCTGTTTCACTAGACATCCTTCACATCCAATGACAGCATATATTCCATTATAGATATCTTCTCTGATGTTCCTCTTATAAATATATCTTTGCAGAACTTCATAGAGACAAGCGTTCTCAAGATAAGGACTTCTATTTGGATAGTATGTATCCAACATGTTTGTCTTCAAAATATCTGTCCTTTCTGGTTCTTTCTCCGCCAAATACTCTATTTCCTGTACAGATTTCAAAACTCGGTTTCGTGTTGCAGCAAGACCTAGACTCACCCAAATGATGGTTCTAGATTTGGCATATAGACTTGCTGATGACCATCGATCGGAACATTCATATGCTCCAATTTCTCGATGTGACAACATCTTTAGACTGTAACTGTATAATTTCTTGCTTATACTCTTTTCATGTGAAATGTCCTCCCACCTTTCCTTCAGTTCTGTCTTTTCTTTTTTTGTGATGTAAGACGTCACATATCGAGCCACAGCAATAGAGTTGTCAGCAACGAATTGAATATCCATGTTAGCATTCCACATGGACAAAATCACTGGATTGTAGTCGCTGATGTACTTGAACTCTTCGTTTCTTTTGAAATTGTATGTATTTTTGGGTGATTTCCTCGTCACACTATGTCACAGAGAAGACATCAAATTATTTACTCTTCCTTTAGAAATCACTGCTCGTGGAAAACCAAAACGACATTTTGTGTAAAACTTGTCCTTGTTTCTGAATTTTCGGCGACAGTACTTTCCACAACGATGGGATTGAAAGCGTAAAACTTGTTGCCTTAAACTGTTTTCTTCAGTAGTTTTCGGAACAGCACATGTTGAATACTCTTCAATGAAGCTCATCACTGTCTCATCCGAATCTGTTCCAAATTTTGGTGCATCTTTAATCCACAACAACATATGTATGTGAGGAGCACCTCTCGCTTGGTACTCCTTTCTCCAAAAGAAATCCAAAACCTCTCCAAGGTGAGGATTTTTTTTGTTGGTAATGAAAGACATCATAGCTTCAAATCTATGATTAAAATATCTGCATACATTCACTGGATCCAAAGAACACAGTTCTCCAGGTGTTTTGAATTCTATATTTTGTATATTTGCATTTGCCTCGCGTATAAATTGAAGTAAGTCGTCCCATGCATACTCGGCACAGCTAAGAGTGAGAAACCATGTAGGAGTTCTTAAGTGTCTTAGCATACATTTCAATTCCCCATGACGACGGTACCAATACTCGTTTGTACCACGCTGACATGCCATGAGATTGATTAGATGAGATTCCAAAATATTATCTTGCAGATTAACTTTCTCCATAAAGTCCCTCGCCGAAACATTTTGGAGATGTGCTCCACTTTTCAGTATATGGTTTACTGCATAAGAAAGCCCAGACAAGTCACTTTCATACAGTAGATGAAACAAATATGGGATGCGTTGACGAAACCTTGGATCTTCAGCATATAATCTTAAAGTCCGGTATTCAGATGCTGGAATTTGAAGTGGTCGATCGTCATATCGTCCACCTCGACCTGTTGGAAATAGCTGTGGAAAACAATGAGCTTCCAAACTTTCTTCCCATACACTAATGGGACTTCCTGTTGCTGATTTCATTTGAAACAAGTCAATTGCATTCCCCATTACTTCTTTGGAATGCAAAGGATGAACAGTATAATGTTCATATATTTCTTCACTTCTAGACACATCAACTTTTTCAATTTGGCCAGCTGAACAATCACTGTCTTCATCTGCAGTGGTTTCCTCTGCTCCAACACATACATGTTTGTAGTAATCATTGTTTTTGACCAAATACAACGTTGCCTTTTTGACTTTCTTAACATCCACTAAATCTTGCCAGATTTTCTTACTCTTTGTCGGAACCCCATTAATTAGAATAACCAGAGGTTCCTCTTCCACTTTCTCTACACCAATTGTATCAATATTTTTCTTGAAATCTAGAGGCAAATAAACAACTCTTCCCTTTAATCCTCTCTGTAAATCTGAAGGAGGCAATTTCCCTATCTTAGGCTCCATGCGAACAATTACCTAAAAAGGATGGACACATTGAATCAAAATACACTCATATGTATTTAAATCCATCAATTCAGGAGGAATGTCTACCAACTCAAGATTATTATGAACAGCTCTAGCAGGCATTCTGTTTTGATTTAATTTATCATAACAATATTTACAAATTCGCTGATCAGAACTCAAATTAAAAGAATTCTCCACCCACAAATAAGTTGCAAAATCCTTCCACTCATAATTATTTATCTTTTCACTTTTTACGTATAAATCAACTAATCTAGTTTGATGCTTATAATGAGTCGTCGACAACACACACAAGTAAAATTCGGCCTTTCACTTGATTTCACCTTAAACCTGATAATTTCCTGGTCAAACTTTTCTGTAGTTGAAATCTGAACATTGTCTTCCACATTACCTTGAATTTCTGTGTCAATTTCTACACTGTCCTCTTTTTCACTAAAATAACAAATCTCAATTTCTTCACATCAAATTCAGTTCCATGCAAAAGAGCACTGTTTAATTGTTTAAGCTTAAGTGCTGGACTTTTTGCATAATACAACCTTCTCACTAATTTCCTCATTTTGTTACGATGCACTGCTAACATCCTAAAATGATGAAAAACACTCTGACGGACTTTTCTAGAAAGACAAGCCAGTGAATGCCCTTGCAAACCTGTGTTTTCTCTCACTCTGCAAGGATCTAAGTCTTGCAACATCTTCATTTTCTGTTTTAGAGTTTTCTTACTATATGTACGTAAGAAATTACAAAACAAATCAATTCATTCCTGTTGCACACTACAAATACTACTACACTTCCAAGTGTACACTGGACCCTTAGTACGTCTCCCTAAAACTTCATCAGTTAACACCTCTTCTGGTTCTCTAAGCACAAGTTTCTCTTTTTCAATCGGACAACCGTCTTTTACCTCATATGCTCGACCACTGGTGTCAACTGCATGCACTAAATCATTCTCCTGAAAGTAACTCTCCTCATTAAAAAATGGCTCACAACTTGAACTGTGCATCCATTCTCCAGAAAAAACTTTACAAAAATTAGTCCGATTAATTACTCTTTTCCATTTACTGTTTGATTTAAAAACATCAATTGTCTTGTTAAGTGTCCTAATTCTATTGATTATTAAAATAAATAATTTTTTCCTAACTTCAAAAGCATGATCAACAATCTTCTCTACACTTTTCTTTTTCTTATAAAAAGCAGATCTCTGTTTATCTTTTTTAATATTTTTTAACAAATTTAAAACCACCCTATTGCGAAACATTCGTTTACGAATGTCCCTAAATTGATTTTGCCTTCTATTCCTATACATATTATTGTCTCCTGCTGCAGTAGTAACAATTTTTTCGGAATCTCTCCTTCCTCTTCAAATTTGCTCTCTCCTTCTCTTTTTCTACATTCTGTCCAACATTTTTTTTTTATCTACATATGTTCCGTAAGAAAGACTTAGTTGTCTTACCAGGAACTTTTTTCCTGTTTTTTGAAGTATTTGTTGTAGGAGACTGCTTTAATTCCGTTGCTGTTTTTGATTTTTGCCGCTTAGAATCTTTTCGTCTCCTTTCCCTTGAGGGCATATTTCCTTACTATTGAAATCTTGATTTAAATCTGTGGAAAACAAAAAAAAAAGCATTATAGACCACTATTACCAAACAACAAAACAATGACAATAAGCAAACAATATAAACACTATAATACTTCTACATATGACCTTATCTCTGTTTTTTAAATATAATTCTAAAAAAATATTTCGGGCACATGAATTACTTTTACATTATTGACAAGGATTAGATAGTATCTGCATGTTTAAAAAAAGTATATTTGCACATTTCACAATCATATCACCTGTGTTTCCTCAGATTAGTAAGCAGATTGTACACATGAGGTAAGGACTGTCCTGGGGAGCATAGGTGGTGAGGCCGGTGTCTAAGAGTGCACTGGACTGCACTTCATGAAGCCTATCCCCCACTGCACTCTTAGACACAGCCCTCACCTCCTTTCCACCCCTGGGCAGACCTCTCTTCCACTACACTCCTCAACACAGGCATCACCTCCTATGCACCCCTGGACAATCCTCACCTTATCTACAACCCAGAATAGACCTCAACTCATCTGCACCATTAGACAGGTCTCAGTTCATTTACACCCTTGAACACGCCTCATCTCATCTGCACCCTGTTACCATCCATTATACTCAATGTTTTGAGGCCTGTCGAAGGGCCACAGATTAGATAATGTTTGTCTAAGGGTCAGAGGAGGTAAGTCCTCTCAATTGCACTCATGGACACAGGCCTCAACTCCTTTGCGCCCCTGGACATGCCTCACCTCATCTGCACAATCCACTTCCTAATTTGAGGAAACACAGGTAACATACATTTCCTCTCTCTTGCAAACATTCCTACCAAGCATTACCATAAATATTACACAAACCAACAGCAAACAAGCTCAGTCTGCTTCCTAATCTGAGGTAACACAGGTGACATGATTGTGAAAGGTTCAAATATTTTTATGTAATCATGCACACACTATTTATTCCTTCTAAAAAATGTAAAACCATTGATTTGCCCCAAAATCGTTTTTTGAATAACATTTTAGAAACACAGCGCAGGTCCTTTGTACAAGCATTCCATTTCAGTTCTGAAAACTCACTATTTCACAAAATACATTTCCTCTCTATTGCAAACATTCCTACCAAGCATTACCCAAAAATGACACAAACCAACAGCAAAGAACCTCATTTTGCTTCCTAATCTGAGGTAACACAGGTGACATGATTGTGAAAGGTTCAAATATTTTTATGTAAACATACACACTATTTATTCCTTCTCAAAAATGTAAAACCATTGATTTGCCCCAAAATCGTTTTTTGAAAAACATTTTAGAAACACAGCGCAGGTCCTATGTACAAGCATTCCATTTCAGTTCTGAAAACTCACTATTTTACAAAATACATTTCCTCTCTATTGCAAACATTCCTACCAAGCATTACCAAAAAAATGACACAACCCAACAGCAAAGAAGCTCAGTCTGCTTCCTAATCTGAGGTAACACAGGTGACATGATTGTAAAAGGTTAAAATATTTTTATGTAATCATGCACACACTATTTATTCCTTCTCAAAAATGTAAAAGCCATTGATTTGCCCCAAAATCGTATTTTGAATAACATTTTAGAAACAGAGCCCAGGTCCTATGTACAAGCATTCCATTTCAGTACTGAAAACTCATTATTTTACAAAATACATTTCCTCTCTATTGCAAACATTCCTACCAAGCATTACCCAAAACATGACACAACCCAACAGCAAAGAAGCTCAGTCTGCT
Source organism: Lissotriton helveticus (assembly GCF_964261635.1). Taxonomy (NCBI): domain Eukaryota; kingdom Metazoa; phylum Chordata; class Amphibia; order Caudata; family Salamandridae; genus Lissotriton; species Lissotriton helveticus. Next base: position 698,345,010 of record NC_136065.1, on the reverse strand, counting down.
TCCTAATCTGAGGTAACACAGGTGACATGGTTGTAAAAGGTTCAAATATTTTTATGTAATCATGCACACACTATTTATTCCTTCTCAAAAATGTAAAATTCATTGATTTGCCCCAAAATCGTATTTTGATAACATTTTAGAAACAGAGCACAGGTCCTATGTACAAGCATTCCATTTCAGTACTGAAAACTCACTATTTTACAAAATACATTTCCTCTCTATTGCAAACATTCCTACCAGGCATTACCCAAAAAATGTTACAAACCAACAGCAAAGAAGCTCATTCTGCTTCCTAATCTGAGGTAACACAGGTGATATGATTGTGAAAGGTTCAAATATTTTTATGTAATCATGCACACACTATTTATTCCTTCTCAAAAATGTAAAACCATTGATTTGCCCCAAAATCGTTTTTTGAATAACATTTTACAAACACAGCACAGGTCCTATGTACAAGATTTCCATTTCAGTTCTGAAAACTCACTATTTTACAAAATACATTTCCTCTCTATTGCAAACATTCCTACCAAGCATTACCCAAAAAATGACACAAACCAACAGCAAAGAACCTCATTCTGCTTCCTAATCTGAGGTAACACAGGTGACATGATTGTGAAAGGTTCAAATATTTTTATGTAAACATACACACTATTTATTCCTTCTCAAAAATGTAAAACCATTGATTTGCCCCAAAATCGTTTTTTGAATAACATTTTAGAAACACAGCGCAGGTCCTATGTACAAGCATTCCATTTCAGTTCTGAAAACTCAATATTTTACAAAATACATTTCCTCTCTATTGCAAACATTCCTACCAAGCATTACCAAAAAAATGACACAACCCAACAGCAAAGAAGCTCAGTCTGCTTCCTAATCTGGGGTAACACAGGTGACATGATTGTAAAAGGTTCAAATATTTTTATGTAATCATGTACACACTATTTATTCCTTCTCAAAAATGTAAAAGCCATTGATTTGCCCCAAAATCGTATTTTGAATAACATTTTAGAAACAGAGCCCAGGTCCTATGTACAAGCATTCCATTTCAGTACTGAAAACTCATTATTTTACAAAATACATTTCCTCTCTATTGCAAACATTGCTACCAAGCATTACCCAAAACATGACACAACCCAACAGCAAAGAAGCTCAGTCTGCTTCCTAATCTGAGGTAACACAGGTGACATGGTTGTAAAAGGTTCAAATATTTCTATGGAATCATGCACACACTATTTATTCCTTCTCAAAAATGTAAAATTCATTGATTTGCCCCAAAATCGTATTTTGAATAACATTTTAGAAACAGAGCACAGGTCCTATGTACAAGCATTCCATTTCAGTACTGAAAACTAACTATTTTACAAAATACATTTCCTCTCTATTGCAAACATTCCTACCAGGCATTACCCAAAAAATGACACAAACCAACAGCAAAGAAGCTCATTCTGCTTCCCAATCTGAGGTAACACAGGTGATATGATTGTGAAAGGTTCAAATATTTTTATGTAATCATGCACACACTATTTATTCCTTCTAAAAAATGTAAAACCATTGATTTGCCCCAAAATCGTTTTTTGAATAACATTTTAGAAACACAGCACAGGTCCTATGTACAAGATTTCCATTTCAGTTCTGAAAACTCACTATTTTACAAAATACATTTCCTCTCGTCTTGCAAATATTGATACCATGCATTTTCAAAAAACATAACACAATCCAACAGCAAAGAAGCTCAGTCTGCTTCCTAATCGGAGGTAACACAGGTGACATGATTGTGAAAGGTTCAAATATTTTTATGTAATCATGCACACACTATTTATTCCTTCTCAAAAATGTAAAAGCCATTGATTTGCCCCAATACCGTTTTTTGAATAACATTTTAGAAACACAGTGCAGGTCCTATGTACAAGCATTCCATTTCAGTTCTGAAAACTCACTATTTTACAAAATACATTTCCTCTCTATTGCAAACATTCCTACCAAGCATTACCCAAAAAATGACACAAACCAACAGCAAAGAACCTCATTCTGCTTCCTAATCTGAGGTAACACAGGTGACATGATTGTGAAAGGTTCAAATATTTTTATGTAAACATACACACTATTTATTCCTTCTCAAAAATGGAAAACCATTGATTTGCCCCAAAATCGTTTTTTGAATAACATTTTAGAAACACAACGCAGGACTTATGTACAAGCATTCCATTCAGTTCTGAAAACTCACTATTTTACAAAATACATTTCCTCTCTATTGCAAACATTCCTACCAAGCATTACCAAAAAAATGACACAACCCAACAGCAAAGAAGCTCAGTCTGCTTCCTAATCTGAGGTAACACAGGTGACATGATTGTAAAAGGTTCAAATATTTTTATGTAATTATGCACACACTATTTATTCCTTCTAAAAACGTAAAAGCCATTGATTTGCCCCAAAATCATATTTTGAATAACATTTTAGAAACAGAGCACAGGTCCTATGTACAAGCATTCCATTTCAGTACTGAAAACTCACTATTTTACAAAATACATTTCCTCTCTATTGCAAACATTCCTACCAAGCATTACCCAAAAAATGACACAACCCAACAGCAAAAAAGCTCAGTCTGCTTCCTAATCGGAAGTAACACAGGTGACATGATTGTAAAAGGTTCAAATATTTTTATGTAATCATGCACACACTATTTATTCCTTCTCAAAAATGTAAAATTCATTGATTTGCCCCCAAATCGTATTTTGAATAACATTTTAGAAACAGAGCACAGGTCCTATGTACAAGCATTCCATTTCAGTACTGAAAACTCACTATTTTACAAAATACATTTCCTCTCTATTGCAAACATTCCTACTAGGAATTACCCAAAAAATGACACAAACCAACAGCAAAGAAGCTCATTCTGCTTCCTAATCTGAGGTAACACAGGTGATATGATTGTGAAAGGTTCAAATATTTTTATGGAATCATGCACACACTATTTATTCCTTCTCAAAAATGTAAAAGCCATTCATTTGCCCCAAAATCGTTTTTTGAATAACATTTTAGAAGCACAGCGCAGGTCCTATGTACAAGCATTCCATTTCAGTTCTGAAAACTCACTATTTTACAAAATACATTTCCTCTCTATTGCAAACATTCCTACCAAGCATTACCCAAAAAATGACACAACCCAACAGCAAAGAAGCTCAGTCTGCTTCCTAATCGGAGGTAACACTGGTGACATGATTGTGAAAGGTTCAAATATTTTTATGTAATCATGCACACACTATTTATTCCTTCTCAAAAATGTAAAAGCCATTGATTTGCCCCAAAATAGTTTTTTGAATAACATTTTAGAAACACAGCGCAGGTCTTATGTACAAGCATTCCATTTCAGTTCTGAAAACTCACTATTTTACAAAATACATTTCCTCTCTATTGCAAACATTCCTACCAAGCATTACCCAAAAAATGACACAAACCAACAGCAAAGAACCTCATTCTGCTTCCTAATCTGAGGTAACACAGGTGACATGATTGTGAAAGATTCAAATATTTGTATGTAAACATGCACACACTATTTATTCCTTCTCAAAAATGTAAAACCATTGATTTGCCCCAAAATCGTTTTTTGAATAATATTTTAGAAACACATTGCAGGTCCTATGTACAAGCATTCCATTTCAGTTCTGAAAACTCACTATTTTACAAAATACATTTCCTCTCTATTGCAAACATTCCTACCAAGCATTACCCAAAAAATGACACAACCCAACAGCAAAGAAGCTCAGTCTGCTTCCTAATCGGAGGTAACACAGGTGACATGATTGTGAAAGATTCAAATATGTTTATGTAAACATGCACACACTATTTATTCCTTCTAAAAAATGTAAAACCATTGATTTGCCCCATGCCGTTTTTTGAATAACATTTTAGAAACACAGCGCAGATCCTATGTACAAGCATTCCATTTCAGTTCTGAAAACTCACTATTTTACAAAATACATTTCCTCTCTATTGCAAACATTCCTACCAAGCATTACCCAAAAAATGACACAAACCAATAGCAAAGAACCTCATTCTGCTTCCTAATCTGAGGTAACACAGGTGATATGATTGTGAAAGGTTCAAATATTTTTATGTAAACATACACACTATTTATTCCTTCTCAAAAATGTAAAACCATTGATTTGCCCCAAAATCGTTTTTTGAATAATATTTTAGAAACACAGCGCAGGTCCTATGTACAAGCATTCCATTTCAGTTCTGAAAACTCACTATTTTACAAAATACATTTCCTCTCTATTGCAAACATTCCTACCAAGCATTACCAAAAAAATGACACAACCCAACAGCAAAGAAGCTCAGTCTGCTTCCTAATCTGAGGTAACACAGGTGACATGATTGTAAAAGGTTCAAATATTTTTATGTAATCTTGCACACACTATTTATTCCTTCTCAAAAATGTAAAAGCCATTGATTTGCCCCAAAATCACATTTTGAATAACATTTTAGAAACAGAGCACAGGTCCTATGTACAAGCATTCCATTTCAGTACTGAAAACTCACTATTTTACAAAATACATTTCCTCTCTATTTCAAACATTCCTACCAAGCATTACCCAAAAAATGACACAACCCAACAGCAAAGAAGCTCAGTCTGCTTCCTAATCTGAGGTAACACAGGTGACATGATTGTAAAAGGTTCAAATATTTTTATGTAATCATGCACACACTATTTATTCCTTCTCAAAAATGTAAAACCATTGATTTGCCCCAAAATCGTTTTTTGAATAACATTTTAGAAACACAGCGCAGGTCCTATGTACAAAATTTCCATTTCAGTTCTGAAAACTCACTATTTTACAAAATACATTTCCTCTCGTCTTGCAAATATTGATACCATGCATTTTCAAAAAACATCACACAAACCAACAGCAAAGAAACTCAATGTGCTTCCTAATCTGAACTCTCTATCTATTTTGAATGAATCATAACTCACCTTTACAAATGCTTTGGGAGATTGAGAACAGTGTCAGATACACACACCAATATTTCTTTGGCAGAGCAAAAGGTATGTACTCCAGGTACTGCAACCATGAATGGCACAGAAAACCTTTAATTCTACACACATATCCCTCATGTTAACCAATTAAAACTCTTCCCTCTCTATTTTCAAACCAACACCCTTCCCCCCCTCAGCCCTTTCTGCCTGTTACCATAGCAACTCCCTCCTCACTCACCTCTCAGGGTTAAAAGTTTATTCTACAATGTTGCAATTGAACTTAGCAAGGGTGTTTGACCTCTCAATACACCAGCTTATGTGGTGCAATCTTTCTTTTAATGACTTTTTCTTAACCATTCAAATTACTTCTTTCACAGAACAGAACCATGCACCCTAACTTTCAGTTTTCAACTATCTGAATCCACAAATCATTGCTTGTGATTCAAGAGCACTGAAACTCCACAGTTTTTTTTCAAACTCCTACTGTTCCAACTGCCATTTCATTCCCACACTTCATCTGACTGCACCAGAACCTCCTCTCACCATGTACTCTGTATGGATTATTGGACATAGCTACATTCACTAGGCTCAAAGGTATGCAGCTATCAGAAATTTTCACAACCTTGATTTACCAAATGTGCACATAAAATGGATTGGCCAAAGAGGATTGAGATGTCATCAATTGATACCATTGGTGAAAACCTTTTACCATCTGCCACACCCTGACCTTATAATTTTGCACTGTGGTGGAAATGACCTAGGCACTTTGACTGAGGTAGGTCTGGAGATAGTTTTAAAGGACACCTTTGGGCAATTGATGACACCTTTTCCACAAACTGCCTTGGTATATTCCAATATATGCCAAAGACAGAAATGGAAGTGGTCCAACCAATTTTGTCCACAATTTGAGAAAGCACGGAAACATGTGAATAAATCTGTTTCTGCTTACATGAGAGACTATGGAATGGGTTCAATATACAACAATAACTTGCGTTACAACATGCAAGATATCTACAGAGAAGATGGTGTGCACTTCTCAGATGAGGGGAATAGAATATTTCTCCTGAATATAAGACTGTGCATTGGAACCTACCTGTAGGTACCTAAATCAGCCACAGAACCCAAAAGCTCTTTTCAGAGCTTCCCTACCTCTGATCACTCAAAATGATTACTTTTCTCTAACTTTTTTCACTAATTTTCACCAAAGTACGCTCCCCGGTGCGCGTACCGTGCGCTCCCCCCGCGAAAATTTAATTTTTTTTTGCCTATATGGGCCTCCTAAGACCCCCTCAGAAAACCTAGGGGGTCAGGGGGTGTCTACCGTACCCCCTTTTACCCATTCCCAATGTTGTTTATCCTCCATCTTGTGTCTCAATTCTTCCGAAATACAAGATGGAGGACTCCCGTTGCGCTGCCGGTACGCGTACCGGGGCTCGCACCCGTAAGCATTCCCAAAAACATTTTAAATTTAATTTACATAAAAACCTATGTAGAGATGTTCACCAAATATAGAATAGGCCATACTACATCCAGGTCCCTACCATTTTCCCAAATTTGATGGAATTCCATTGAGCCATTTGGCCTGTAGCCCTCTCTAAATATCCTGAGGTAAATTACATGACAAAAACACCTCTGAAGTGTTAGAGTTTACAACCAATTAAAATGTTACTTTCAATTTCTAGTAATATTTCCTGACATTTGATTGGTTATGTACATGAATATTAATGAAAAAAGAGGGAAACACAGCCATTTTGACTACAACTTCCTTGCCTGAGACTAACAGCGTTTGGAGATTGAGGGAGCTGAGGGAGCCTGCTGTCGCCTACCTGCTTCTGCCGCCCCTGCTCGCCGGACCCGCTTCGCGGGTCCCGCTTCGCGGCTAGGAGCGGACCTCTGGCACCTGGAAGGGGCTTGTTAGCGCAATTCCAAACCGGCAGGGCTGCGAGTGTGTAGCGGTGGACTCCAAGCTCCAGGAGTCCCCGCGCGCCCGTCTCCACCTGGGCTGCTCTCCCTGCCGGCTCCGCCCCTAGAGTTCAATCAGACCAATTAGACAGCAACAAAAGGGAAGCGTCTTCCCCGCTGCGCGGGAGCGCGCGGGAGGGCGCCGGGAGAAGCCCGGGACAAGGGCGGGACCGTTTGTGGCCGTTCGTGACCCGGAGTGACCGGACCGGGCCCCCCCCCTAACTTGTGTGAGTATCCTTCTATAAGGTCTATGGCTGGCAGAGACAATAGGATCAAATCCTCCTTAACTGGTAGCCTGTCAACCGCCGGAGGTATGGAGAAATTCCTCATAAGGGCTAATAACATTATAGACAAAGAGATAGTCATACTGGAAAAGCGTTTGTCAACCGAACTCATCACCCTCAAACGCTTATCCCTAGGACCCCTTGCTAACGCTAAAACGCCCAATAGAAATAGCGATCAGTCTGCTATTACGGAGACAATATCCCCGCCTAGAGAAGATCCCGGACCCTTGGCTACCCCGGTTACCACAACTGATATTGTGGCTGACCTTAACTGTGTACCCATAAGCAATAATGTTTCCCTCTCACCCTACCTTGATGTGAGTACTACTGAGAATAAGAGTCAAGGGGAAAGACAGGGAGCTGTGAGGAAACGGAAAAGAGTGTATAATAAGAAAGAAACTAAAATGGGAAGAGCTGCAAAATCTGCTAAAGTGCGGGAGGTGCCACCCAAGACCACTACTAATCCCCCTGACGCCCACCCCCCGAACAGAGAAATATCTATGGAATGGGCAGTGGCCATATTTAAATCAATTATATCCCCATTAGAGGCTAAACTGGATAGGCTATGCTCCAGAATATCTAATGTAGAGAAAACATCTGCCTCCATTTTAGCCACCCTTGGTAACCTCCAGAGCCAACAAATCCCTCCGACCATTATAACTCCTCTGATCGCCGCTCCTCCCAACCCGCACCAGAACCAAGTAAATATTCCCCCCATTAATACTTGTATACCAACCCATATCCTCCCCCAGTCCAATAATCCTACAGTCGATAAGGTGGCGAGTCAACTATCAAGCCTACCTAATCCACCAGCCCATATGGCTGAGGGAAACCAGGGAGCATCGAGTGAGGTACACAATACCCCTAGACCTAGATGGCCTGATCTTCCACCGGAGGCTAATCGGCTTACTGTCATTCTAGCCGGAGTACCGTTACTAGAAACAGGGGAATCAGAAACCTTTTACTCCCTGAAAAATAAAGTAATAAAATGGCTTAATTGGAACAGACCTCTCCCGGGCCACTTACACAACGAAATTATTATGGTCAGGAGGGTTTCTTGGATAGGCAAGACCCCTAAAAACATCAATGGGGACTGCCTAATCGTTAGTTTCAGAGACCCCCGCACAGTATCTCACATATGTGCAGGTTTTAACAGATCTTTTGATTCAACCATCCAGACACTTCCTGTTTCCTACTTCTTTCCACCTTCTGATACCCGTTACCAGCCGAGAAGAGGGGATTGGACCGTGGTGGAACGGAGGCGTAGGCAACGAGCGTATGATGCTGGTCCGCCCAGACAACCCCAATACACACCCCAATTCCACCCCTTCACGGATCAAAACCGCTTTGGTTGCCTGGATGGCCTAGAGGGAGTCGACTGACTACACCTCGTCTCTCCCTCCTTTGTCCCCCCCTCCTTGGAGCAGACCTATGTCCCAGTTAATTCTAATGTCTTACATACGGTTCATTCACCAAATTCTATCCCAGCTATCCCGACCAATTTGGTCCAGATTCCACCTGTTATAATCCCTATTATACAATGCTCGATAACCATTCCTATTGTTCCTACCCCAGTTACCCCCATTGAACCGGACCTGATCCCTCCAGATACGACCCATACTACACCTTCTATTCCAACTATCCCCATAAATACAGTACAGGACCAAAAGTTAAAGGGATATTTATTGGCGAGCTGGAATATTGCTGGGTGGCGGCAAAAAGTTACAGCTTTGGGTTGGAGGGAACACATTGTGGACTTCGACATTTTATGTCTGCAAGAAACGTGGTCGGTGGAAGATATTTTTTATGATGGTTTTGTCTCATACAATTGTAATGCGGTAGAATCTGCAATGGGGAGGGCCAAAGGGGGATTACTAGTTTTATTGTCTGTACACCTCCCTATTCATGTAAGGAAAAGCCACACAGTGGGGGCCCACTCGCAAATTTTGGAAATGTTAGTAGGCAGGGATAGAAATTTATTGCTGATAAATCATTACAATAACACCTTTGACCCTTCTAGTACCACTGTAGTCGACGAACTTGAATCTGTTCTGGACTCTATTCTTTGCAATTCGGCTGTATCGTATGATATTGTCTGGGGGGGAGATTTTAACATCAGAACTTGCCCCCTCTCATATTCAACTACATGTGGATATGATGGGGAAAATGGGGAGAATTTACTACACTTTTTACACTCCCCATATGGCACTTCTCTTAACAACCTAATGTTAAAATCTGATGTAATCATCCAGCAACATGCCCCTGACAACGAGGATAACCTGCCGCCAACCTTTACGGGGAGAAACACTACCTCCATTATTGATTTTTTGATCATTTCCAACCGGGTAGCTCCCCATTGTTCGGTCCCACAGATCCTAGATCTCGGTCTGAGTGACCACAATGCTCTTACTATGACCATATACTATGAGCATCACAGGGATGTATTCTCCGGCAGGGTTGTTGACGACATTATCCCTTGCAGACCAAATGGGCCTCGCATCAAGTGGTGTGGGGAAAAAGCAGAGAATTTACATTGTAGGGTGGTGAAAGCTGGCCTAAATACGATACTTAGTTGCCTTGATATGGAAGCCCCCCCGGATCAATCTGTAAATAACTTTGAGAAGCTGGGTGCCATAATTAAACAAACCCTCACTACTAAGAAGGCTAAAACTAGAAGGGATACACAGGGTTGGTTTAACCAAGCTTGTACAAGGGCATTAAAAGCCCTTAAACTTGCCCTCTCCACAACTCCGAGAGACAGGGAAGCGGTTACATCTCTGAGGGCCAATTACAAAAATGAGCTTAAAATCAGGAAACAAGAACTAAGAGAAATAGCCTGGGAAGATCTGAGCAAAGCTGCAGCCCTCCGGGACAGTAAACTATTTTGGAGTACCATCAACAGCCCTTTCCTGCAAAAAGAGGAATTCCCTGTTCTCACTGCCCAAGTCAGTGAAGATGGTTGGGTGTCCCACTTCTCAGGGATCTTTGATCCTACTGGAGAGCCCGATGACAATTTTAAATCTATCTGCATTACCCGAGTTGAAACTCCAAGAATTACCACCCATGAGGTGGATATGGCAATAATGAATAGTAAAGGGGGAAAGGCTCCAGGCCCAGATGGGGTACCAATCGACCTATACAAATTTGATCCTGCTCTCTGGAGCCCATTATTGACCATAGCTTTTAATGCTGCTATGGATAACAGGACTCCCTCTACCTGGGGTGAATCCATTGTAATCCCAATCTTTAAGAAGGGGGATAGAGGAGAGGCAAAAAACTACCGCCCTATCTCCCTCCTGGATTCCTCACTAAAAATCTTGAGTAGGGTCCTGTTAGCACGTTTGGAAGATTGGGCCTTAGACAACAATATTCTTGCCCCATCCCAATATGGCTTCAGAAAGGGCCTTGGTACGATTGAACAATGTATCAACTTGAACCTTTTAATAGGGAAGTATACCAAGGCCAAGCCGGGATCACTATTCTTGTGTTTTGCAGATCTTTCAAGCGCCTTCGATCTGGTCGATCATGCCCTGTTATGGTCAACTTTACTGGGTATGGGAGCCCCCCCTGATATTATTCATTTTCTAGCAAGGCTCTACTCAAATTTATCTGCCCAAATCCGCTATGGACCAGAGGGGGAGTGCACTCGAAAGTTTAGAGTAAGATCTGGCATCCGGCAGGGATGTGTATTGGCCCCGTTGCTTTTCTCGCTCTTCATTAACTCGGTTGAGCAAGAATTAAAGCAAATCCATGCTGATGCCCCCCAAGCAGGTGGCACCCCCATACCGGTATTACTCTATGCCGACGATACTGTTCTACTGTCCAGGACCCCCATAGGCCTTCAAAAATTGATGGACGGGTTCTATGATTTTATACAAAGAAGGAAACTTAAAATCAATAATTCTAAAACGTTTGTCATGGTGTGTGGGAAAAAGCTGAAACTTTTTAAACCCTTCTGTTTTAAGGAAAACCATATTGAAATTGTTACCAATTTTTGCTATTTGGGTGTTACTTTTAATGATAGAGGATCGTGGGCCCCAGAGGAGATTAATGTTAAAGCCAGAATGGGGAAAGCATCTTCAGGCATCTTCCGCTTTGCCTCTAAAGTAGGAAGCCGCCGTATTGTTGATATGCTGACAATATTCAACCACAGATGTACCTCGATAGCATTGTATGGTTCAGGGGTGTGGGGACACTGCAATGTCAGGGCCCTGCAAATCGAAGAAAACAAGTTCATCAAACAGCTGCTTTGTCTTCCCTACTCGGCATCTACTGTTTTATCTCATTTGGAACTAGATTTGGATTACCTGTCCGATCTTACCGGTCTAAGGCCATTGCTGGTATGGAAATCCATTTTTACCAAGACGGAAACTGCCTTTACCAAAGACATTATCAAGGACTGTTTACTCTTGGATAAAGTTTTAAGTATCCCATGGTTAAAATATGTAGTTACGACTGCTAAGGATTTGTTTGATATGGACTTACGTAATGACCCCACCTGTTTGAACTCACTAAGCAAACAGGAACTAAAAAATGATTATCTTATGGCGAAATCGGATGTGCGAAGTTATGCTACCAGAGAATATTCCACACATATTTTCCACTTTTCACTGAGGGATGATAGTTGTGGTATTCCTATGTACCTAAATGTTATTCACAGACAGTCTCATCAGTTTGTCCTCTCAAGATTGAGATTAGGTATAGTACATAACCTGGTTGCCTTTCCAACAATGAAACTCCATCCAGTTACCCCTTGTCCATGTGACGGTTTTACTAAACAAAGCACATCGCACTTTTTATTACTATGTCCTTTGTATAAAGCACAGCGTATTTGCTACCTCAAGCCTATGTTCCTTAAATACTCTATGTATACTACAGGTAATGCCATGAGACTTCTTTTCTCACTTTCAAGCCCTGATATATGCTTTTTTACTGCCACTTTTATCCTGAAATCTATTAGAGCTAGGCTTAGTATGGTTTTCGCGTAAATTTATGTACAGCAACCCGCACACCATGTGACAAGGTTATCCCCGTTCATCTTTTTATGTATTATGTACATGTAATGTTTTTAAACTGTATACTTTTATGATGTTTTTCTTAAACATTCGAATAAAGTTATAAACTGAACTGACTACAACTACCTGAGGTACATCTTGAAAGGATTTTTACGTTTTTCTTCTTCACCTCTCTCAAAAGTAAGTTGTTAATTTGTAAGGAGCACTTTAAATTAATTAGTAAAAACGTTTTCTGATAGTTATTTATTGTCCCTCTGTTATAGTTATAGCTTGAGATACGTTTAGCTATTATATTTATGGATTAAGTTAGGCTTCTCTAGTATAATTATGATTTTAATTAGTCTTCATCACATGCACTTTTTAATAGTTCTACTTCCTGCCTGATACCATACACTGCCCAAAGATAACTTCACTGTTAAAAACTCAGAAGTACCTGTCTGAACTTAAACCTAACAGTGCCCTATCTCTACTGATATATTTATTTTGTATGCAATTTACAGCCACAAAATGGAAGGAGAACAAAAGAAATTTATTATTTCATTCGAAATTGATCTGGAGAACAACCCAGAGGAAGAGATTAATGAATTAGACTTTTTGGATCAGTCTCTTGATGAAGAGTGTCTTAAATATGTGGAAGAAATGGAATCATGTAATCCAAATGAGGACATTCCTGACGAAATAATGTTGGAAGTGTTATTAAATTTTGAAAAATCAGAGCAAATTTTTTTTATTTAATAATTTAAAATTGTTCCAGACATTATTCTTTTTTATATGTAATTCATGAAATAGTACCAAAATGAATATAATATTATGTGAGACTTATAGTATACTGTGCAACTTTTTTATGTTACATAGTTATTTTCCTCATAGTTACTTCCTTTCTCCCACTATATTATCTCCAATGTGTATTTGACATCTCTTTTTCATCTCCTGCCTCAATGTTGTTTCTACTTTCCTGACAAACTATGGTATGGATTCCTTATATCACAATAACTTCTGTAACAACATGCAAATTATCTACAGAGGAGACAATCTACATTGAATTTAAAACTCTGCATTGGTACCTACATGCTGGTACTTATATCACCCACACAACACAACAACTCTATGCAGAGCTACCCTACCTCTAAGCACTTTAAATTATTATTTTACTGTTTCACTGGGTTTTCCTCATGGTATGCTCGCCGGTACGTGTGTGTGGGGGGGGTGAGGTGTTTGTGGGGGATGTGTTGGGTGTGTCTGTGAGTTGTGTGTGTGTGGGGGGTGAGGTGTGTGTGTGGGTGTAGGTGTGTGGGGTGTGTGAGTGTGGATGGGGATGTGGGTGTGTAAGGTGTGTGTGTGGGTGTGTGGGGTGTTTGGGTGTGGGTGGAGTTGTGGGTGTGTGAGGTGTGTGTGGGGGGTGTGTGGGTGTGGGGGGTATGTGTGTGGGATGTGTGTGTGTGTGTGTGGGGGATGTGTGGGTGTGTCTGTGAGGTGTGTGTGTGTGTGGGGGGGATGTGTGGGGTGTGTCTGTGAGGTGTGTGTGTGTGTGGGGGGGTGGGGTGTGTGTTTGAGTGTGGATGTGTGGGGTGTGTGGATGTGTAAGGTGTCGGTGTGGGTGTGTGGGGTGTTTGGGTGTGGGTGGAGGTGTGGGTGTGTGAGGTGTGTGTGTGAGGAGTGTGTGGATGTGGGGGTGTGGGTTTATGTGTGTGGGGTGTGGGGGTGTGTGTGAGATGTGTGGGTGTGTGTGTGTGAGGAGTGTATGCGTGGGTGTGTGTGGGTGTGTGTGTGGGGTGTGTGCGTGTGGGTGTGTGTGGGATGTACTTGTAGGTACCTAAATCAGCCACAGAACCCAAAAGCTCTTTTCAGAGCTACCCTACCTCAGATCACTCAAAATGATTATTTTACACTAATTTTTTTCACTATTTTTCACCAAAGTACGCTCCCCGGTACGCTCCCCGGTTGTTTTTGCCACCTCTTGTGTCTCGATCCTACCGAGACACAAGATGGCGGCCACTCCGGACTGTTTCGAATGTTGACAGACACCCGAGAGTCAATCTGCTTTCCGCGCGTGAACTCGCGGTGCGCGCCTGGAGCGCTCCCCGGTGTGCGTACCGGGGCGCGCCTATAGATATATATATTTTTTTAACCTAAATTACTCAAAATCCACTGGATCACATATCTTGAGACATAGCAAAGGCACATTGGGCTACCAGTTCCTACGATTTTGCCAAGTTTCGTGGGAATCCATTCAGCCGTTCGGGCTAAAAGTGAGTCCAACCGCCCTATGGAAATTAACATGGGAAAAACACGTTTTGGGACCCCCTTTTATCTCGGCCCCCGCTTGACAAATCCCCCCCAAACTTTAAGGGAAGGAGCGGACCACCGCGAGGAACATTTGAGGAAAATTACAGGCAGATCCCTCAATCTGTGCCAAAGTTATTCCCAATAGAATGTTGCGGATTCCCTATGGAAAACAATCGCGGTCGCCAGTAGGTAATATATATATATATATATATATATATATATATATATATCTGGCGGTGGCCAGTAGGTAGTTATAGTTAGGATTGTTTTCCATAGTAAATCCGCAACATTCTATTGTTCTATTGGGAATAACTCTGGCGCCGGTTGAGGAATTTGTGTGAAATTTTCCAAAATTTAGGCCAGTTCCGCTGCGCTCCTTCCCTGAAAGTTTCTGGGGGATTCGTGAAGTGGGGGCTGAGAAAAAAGGGGGGTCCCAAAACGTGTTTTTCCCATGTTAATTTCCATAGGACGGTCTGACAAGTCTACAGCCCGAACCACTGAATGGAATTACGCCAAACTTGGCAAAATTGTAGGGACTGGTACGCAGATGTGCCTTTGCTATGTTTGCTGAAAATTGCTCCAGTGGTTTTTTGGAAAATTAACTTCAAATACACATATATCTATAGGCACGCTCCGAGCGCTCCCGGGTGCGCGTAACGGGGAGCGCAACCGGCGCGCTACGGGAGTTCGCAAGCAGAAAGCTGATTGGCTGTCGGGTGTTTGTCAACATTCTAAACAGTCCGGAGAGTCCACCATCTTGTGTCTCGTAGAATCGAGACAAAAGAGGTGAAAAAAGAAAGGGGGATATAATTAAAAGGGGGCAGAGTAGACAGCCCCTGACTCCCTAGCTTTTCTGAGGCGGGCCTAGAAGGACTCTGAAGGGCAAAAAAACATTTTTTTTTTTTTTTAATTTTCGCGGGGTAAGCGCTGGCTACGCTCATCGGTGCGCTCTCCAGTACGCGCACCCTGAGCGCACCACGGGGGAAAACAGTGTAAAAAAATAGAGTAACAAAATAATGTAGAGTGTTTAGTGGTAAGTAAGCTCTGAAAAGAGCTGTTGTGTTAACTGGGTGTTTTTTGTACCTACAAGTAGGTACCAATGCAGAGTCTTATATTCAAGAGGAAAACTCTATTCCCCTCATCTGTAAAATGAACACCATCTCTCCTATAGATATCTTGCATGTTGTAACGCAAGTTGTTATGGTAAATGGAACCCATACCATAGTCTCTCATGTAAGCAGAAACAGATTTATTTACATGTTTCCTTGCTTTCTCAATCTGTGGACAAAATAGGTTGGACCAGTTCCATTTTTGCCTTTGGCATATATTAGAGAATACCAAGGCAGTTTTGGGAAAACGTGACATCAATTGCCCAAAGATGTCCTTTAAAAGCATTTCCAGACCTACCCCACTCAATGTGCCTAAATCATTTCCACCACAGTGCACAATTATAAGGTCAGGGTGTGGTAAATGCATAGAGGATTTTACCAATGGTATCAATTGGTGACTTCTCAATCCTCTTTATCCAATCCATACAATGTTTACATTTGGTAAATCAAGGTTGTAAATACCTCTGTTAGTTGCATATTTTTGAGCCCAGTGGACATAGCTCTGCCCCACAAACCAGACTTTTGTCATTTTGAAGATAGGTGTGTGAAGGCAGGTGTGCTTCTAGTCGTGGAAATGAAATGGCAGTTTGATTAAGAAAAAAAGTGTTTGAGAATCAGTGCAGATGAATAAGTAGATATGATTGGAGCTTTCTTAAAAATCTCCACTGAAAATTAGGCTGCATGTTTTTTTTTTGTAAGAAGTCATTTCAATGGTTGAGAAAAAGTCATTTAAAGAAACATTGCATTTTATTAGCTAGTAGATTGAGAGGTCAAGCAGGCTTGATGGATTTTTTGCAACATAGTAAAATGAACTTGTGAACTCTGTGTTGGTTTTAGAGGGAGTTACCATGGTTACTTGGTGAATGAGCACTGGGGGGATGGGTGAATGTTATGGGAGTTTTAAAGTATTGAAATCTTCAACCAATTAAAATGTGTAGTTTGGTTTTGAATTTGGGGGGGAATAATTTTAATTGGCTATGTGCCAGAATATGGCTCTGAAATCAGAAAGAATCTGTGCCATTATTGAAAGGCTATCAGTGAAGGAAGCATTGTTCAGAGATTCTGCTTAAGAAAATCTTTTGACTGTGACTGACACTGTTTGACATCTTCCAAACCATCTTTAAAGGTGAGTAATGAATCTTTTAAAAAAGATAGAGAGTTTAAAGATTTTTTACAAGTATCATAGTGTGTGTTTCTGTGATTTAAGGAATGATATTTTTACCTTTTTCTATAATGTTAGCTGTGTGTTAATAAGGTAGTCTTTTTTATAAATTGTTTTTTGTGCTTGGATTCAATGCTGGTTTAGAAATTGTGTGATGGTTTCATTGGAGTTGTAAATATGGTCATTTTTTTTAAGCACATTGTGCAATCTGTAGCATGGGTGGAAGGAGTGAATGTCTGGAGAGGGATAGGAATAGCAGATAGAAACCCATATGAAATGGTGGGGAGATGCATAAACACACAGCTATGTCAAAGATTGTGCACGCAGCTTGTAAATATGCAGGCAGACAAAGCAATCTTTGACATAGCGGTGTGTTTATAAGGTAGACTCTCACAGTTATAAGATCTCTCACAGCATTTCATATTCTTGGCTGGGTGTATATTTACAAGCTGTGTGCACAATCTTTGACATAGCTGTGTGTTTTTAAGGTAGACTCTCACAATGTTAACATCTCTCACATTACATAAGGTAAGGTCATGGGATTGTCCCATGTGAAAAGATGCATTGCTGGAAATTATTTTTTTTCTACAATTTTTTACACTGTTTTTTCCTGTGGTGCACTTGAGGGCCTCATTTATGACGCCATGCGTCACTTTTATGACGCCGGTGCGTCACTTTTTGTGACACAGCAGTGGTGTAAAAGTTGCACCTTGTTGAGTTATATTTACAAAGTGACGCATCTAGGTAGATGCGTCACTTTGTAAAGCCCTGTGTCACATTATATGTGCGTCAGATATAATGTATGCAAAGGGGGCGTATTGACGCGAAGAAGGGTTGTACAAATGACGCAGTGAAATCTATGAGATTTCACTGCTTCACTTTTAGGACGCTGTTGTGTCAAAATTTTGCACCTGCCTCACAGCAGGTCTAAGACTGACGCAGGCCCTTTCACATAGAGCTTGCCCCATGTGAAAGGAAGCATTGCTGGAAATTATTTTTTTAAATGGCATAAATTGAGATAGAATATACAAAAAAAGAGAAACATATTTACAATATGCGTGTGCAATCTTTGACATAGTTGTGTGTTTATGCATTTTCCCACCAATGCTGTGAGAGATATTAACATTGTGAGAATCTACCTTATATATATTAATATTGTGGACATGTGCGTAAGATCACACTGATGGGTGAATTAATCTTCACTCACAGTGTGATCTTAGGCAGATTAGCAGGATGTTACATGTAATGAGAAATTAATGTTATGTGTTGCTTATATATAGGTGGCCTGTTTTTCGTCTGTAGAGAAAGTGAAACAATATGAGCAGAGACACACATACTGCTTGCAGAGACAGACATGGTACATTATATCTAACATTCTGATCATGTGCCTAAGATCACACTGTGAGTGAAGCTTCATTCACCCATCACTGTGATCTTAAGCAGCGTCACAAATACTGTTGGCAGAGACAGACATGGTACATTATATCTAACATTCTGATTATGTGCCTAAGATCACACTGTGACTGAAGCTTGATTGATCTATTATTGTGATGTTAGGCAGAGTCACATATACTGTCGGCAGGGAAAGACATGGTACATTATAACTAACATTTTATTAATCTGTCTTAACTCACACTGTGAGTGAAGCTTGCTATAATGAACAAATAGAGTGCTAACATTTAGATTGCCCCAGTATTGGAACTTTCATAGATTCCCATGCTTTTGTATAATTCCCCGTCGTCGGAATGGGAGTCTCGGTAATAAAAAATACCATAGTAGTAGGTACAAAAAAGAAAGGAAAGGCCTAGGCCTCATTCCCTTTTGTAACATATCAGCCTCTTTTTGTAAAAGAGACCAAACTCTAGGCGTCAGCCAATGAGAAGAGCCTCACCCCTGGAACCTTCCTGAAGGAACCTCAGAGCCTCAGATTTTCTACCGCACGTTTTGCTAGGGAGTCTCCATTGAGCTCTGCTCTATTTCCAACACTTTCAAGTAGATTTCTACAGTTTTTTCTTCAGGATTTCTTCAGTTTTTTCTTCAGGATTTCTTCAGTTTTACTTCAGGAATCTCTCCTTTTCCTCAGTATGTCTGAAGTTGAGAAAAAGAAAGCCCATTTCAAGCCCTGTTCCACCTGTGGGAAGAAAAGGCTGTTTGTGGAGGACAAACACATGGATTGCATTTACTGCCTTTATCCGGATCTCAAGGCAGAGGACTGCAAAATTTGCAGTACTCTCTCCACCAAGACCTTGAGAGATCGTGCTGGAAGACTGCTTACATGGCTGCAGAGGCAGAAGGAGAGAAAATATGCAGTTTCCAGTGATGAGGATGAATCGTCTTCATTTGCTTCCTCAAAAAGGTCAGTGAAAAGGGGTAGAGGTTCCCCATCTTCCTCGGTTGGGCGCCCCTCAAAGGCTTTTAAAAAGACCCCCAGAGAGTCTGATAGCCGGGGTTCAGGGAGTTCCCCCCACCGTAGTGGGAAGGATAAGGCAGAACTGGTTTCGCCTCATGAGGGTGAGAAGACAGACCCAGCCTTCAAAAAATCCTCGTCACATTCTTCAGAGAGGAGTTCTAAGTCCTCTACGATGAAGACATCGTCGACGGTGGGTCCGTCGACGAAGAAATTGAAGCCCAAAATCCAATTGGTCCCGTCGACGGGCTCGTCGGCGGGAGAGTCGTCGACGAAAGCTTCGTCGTCGTTGTCGAAGAAGGTATCGTCGACGGCAGTGTTGACGGGAGATGTGCCGACGACATCGTCGACGAAGACGTCGTCGACGGCTTCATTAACATCGTCGACGAGGAAACCATCATCGTCGACAGCAGTGACGACGACAACGGCGTCGACGACGGTATCGACGACGGTGGTGTCGTCGACGAGTGCATCGACGACGACAACAATATCTACAACGTCGGCGGGCTCGTCGACGGTGGTGTTGACGACGACATCTGTAATTCCAATATCGTCGGCGAGGATATCTCCAGCGCCGACGGAACCAACGACGATTCTGGCTACGGAGAGACGAGTGACGGTTTCTTTAACGAGAATCACTCCTGAGATGACGTCCCCGAGAAGGGTGACCCCTTTACCGCCAACTTTGTTGTTGGACCAGGGAGAATCTGAGGAAGACGGACAGGATGCTTATGACTATGCCAATAGCCCGTCTCAGCTACTAATCAAGAGTCAAGAGACAGATTCAGAAGGGGCATATGACCAAGAGGAAAGAGAATATCAGCAAATGGCCCACTCTAGGAGCTATGTGCCACAAGACATGACTTCGGTTCCTACAACTTTCCTGCATGACCTCCACAAGATGTTGCAGGACTATAAGTCAAGAGCAGAAAGATCAACACCACGTAGGTCTGCTCCTTCGACACCAGTGAGGAACCCCTCATCTGTAGTCACTCCGGTACGTCCGATACAGACGCCACCTCAACCTCAGCGGCCGGTTCCTCAGGCTCCGTCAGAGCCAGCTGATGACCCGGATGGGGATGGTAATGATGATGAATCATCCAATGATGACCAAGAGTCAGATCATGATGGGGATGAATATGATGACTACATCATCCCGGACCAAGCTTCGCCACATCAAGACTTGGTAGATTCACCTCCTGTTGACATCGGCAGTTTTCACCAGCTGATGGAACGTGCAGCTGGGAGATTTAAACTGGTAATGCCCGCTCAAACTACGGACTGTTTCTTATATGATTTCAAAGAAACGCTCCGCAAGACAACAAGATCGATTCCAATTGTGGATCATTTGTAGGAGGAAGGTTTGAAGGCTATGAAAAACCCAGCAATGGTGGTCCCTGTGCTACCGCGTCTGGATAAGAAGTATAATGCACCAGATGATGGACCTGCAGCGTTAACTAGGGGTGGGCGGGCAGCTACGCTCCGTCCACGGAGCATGCGTAGTGCCGTCTGCTACGCATTTTGCGGTGCGGGCGTAGTAGCCGGCACTACGCATGCTCCGTGGACGAGCGTAGCTGGCCCGCCACCCGCCTCCCTCCCGCCCTCAGTAAATACCCCCTTCAATGTTTAAATAAGTTTAAAACCACTTACCTGGTCCGCGCGCGTCCCGGGGCTCCCTCGTCTTTTTCAGTGCGCGTCTTGAACCCTAATGCGCATGCGTGGCCGCCCGCGCATGCGCATTTCTCGCTAGAAATGCGCATGCGCGGGCGGCCACGCATGCGCATTAGGGTTCAAGACGCGGGCACTGAAAGAGACGAGGGAGCCCCGGGACGCGCGCGGACCAGGTAAGTGGTTTTAAACTTATTTAAACATTGAAGGGGGTATTTACTGAGGGCGGGAGGGAGGCGGGTGGTGCGTAGTGGGGCTACGCGAAGTGCGCAGGTGGGCGTAGTTTCTCGCCCACTTTGCGTAGCTTCGCGAAGCCCCACTACGCTCACTACGCCCAGGGTTAGCGTTAACGGGCCATCCAAAACCTGACTCTGTCATCTCACAGGCAGCACAGAGGAAGTCGCGGAACCCCTCTGCTCCCTTAACGGCCCCTCCTGACAAGGATGGACGATGACTGGATAACACGGGCAAGCGTTTTTCATCGATGGCTAGCCTGCTAATACGGGCCGCCAACGCTTTGGCGATATTAGGACGATATGATCGCCAATTATGGTGTGATGTAGCTCCATATCTGGAACAGCTTCCACCGGAGTCAGTGGTGGAAGCAAAGAAGACTTTACAAGAGGGTGAGGCGGTCTCTATGGAAATTATAGACTGTGCCATGGACATTGTCACGACATCCTTTCGGGCGTTGGCAGGAGCGGCAGTGTTAAGACGCCAAGGGTGGCTGAAGGCGACTTGGTTTAGACCGGAAATTCAGAACAAGGTACTTGATCTGCCCTTCGATGGCGAGGCCCTATTCGGGAAATTGATAGATGATACTCTTCAAGAGATCAAAAAGGACACTGAAACAGCCAGGTCGCAAGGTACCCTCCAGTATCGCAAATCTCCCTTCAGAGGTTCGAGAGGCAGAGGAGGTAGTTATAGAGGTTCATACCAACAACAGCAGCAACGCTATTCTTCAAACACTTCAGGATACCAGCAAAACCGCCAGTCATACCAGCAAAGACAGGGCCAATCCTCGGGTTACTCGAGGCCTTACAACAAGGGCAAGCAGGCTGCCCGTGGATGGGACACGTCCAAGCGCCAATAGCGGCCTCCTGGCTCTGCCTACTGTTCCCTCCTCCAAGATATCATCAGTTGGAGGCAGGGTTTCAAAATTCCTTCAAAATTGGTCCAAAATAACATCGGACCGTTAGGTGATCAACATCATAAGGCGAGGACATACTTTGGAATTTATGGAAGTCCCTCCACCCAGGCCCCCGGCAGCCATTCCATCGAAACATCTGCGTCTCCTAAGGCTCGAAGTACAACACATGCTCCGCAAAGGGGCGATAGAGCCGGTCCCCTCCAAACAACAGGGCCAAGGTTTCTATTCCAGGTTCTTCCTGGTGAGAAAGACGCTGGAAAAATGGCGCCCCATCTTAGACCTCAGGGAGCTAAATACCTATCTCGTCTCCCTATCCTTCCGGATAGTATCCTTACAGGACATATTGAAGATGATCAGTCCGGGGGATTTCATGGCCACGCTCGATCTGGAGGACGCATACTTCCATGTCCCGATTCACCCAGCACACAGAAGGTTCCTACGCTTCACAGTAGCCAAGAGCCATTTTCAGTTCAGGGTTCTTCCGTTCGGCCTTCGCTCTGCCCCAAGGATTTTCACGAAGGTGCTGGCACCGGTGGCAGCATTTCTGCGAAAGAACCACTTCCAGGTCTTCCCTTATCTGGACGATTAGTTACTGAAGGCCCCGTCCAGAAGGTTAGCGCAGGACGCTGTGCAGGCTTGCACCAATCTGTTCCAGAATCTGGGGCTCACTTTGAACAGAGAAAAATCCACGCTGAGGCCCTCAAGAAGAGCACGGTTCCTAGGAGCAGTGTTAGATTCAAGGCTCTGGAGGGCGTTTCCTACTCAAGAGAGGATAGAGAAGCTGCAACGGTTGGCACGAAACCTTCGGGGAAAAAGGTGTCTTTCTGTACGCAGCTACAAGTTGCTGCTAGGGGTGATGTCCTCATGTATTCCCCTAATTCCACACTGCAGACTGCGGATGCGTCCCCTGCAGGAGCAACTGGACCTCCAATGGAAACAAGTGCACGGATCGTTCGAGGACAAGGTGGTTGTCACTCGGGAGATGAGAAAGGCAGTGATTTGGTGGTCACATCAAGACAATTTGTGCCAAGGTCTATCCTTCGCAAGTGTACCATCGCCTCAAATACTAACGACGGATGCGTCATTGGAGGGATGGGGAGCAGTGATGCAGGATCTGCAGGTCAGCGGCCATTGGTCTCCTCGCGAGCAAAAACTGCATATCAATCTGTTGGAGCTGAGAGCGATCAGGCTAGCTCTTCAAGCTTTTCTTCCGCGACTCCAGGGTTCACAAGTTCTCATCAGGACGGACAACACCACAGCTATGCATTATGTGAACAAGGAAGGAGGGACGAGATCACTCCTCTTGTCACGAGAAGCTCAGCAGATATGGGAATGGTCAATTCTTCAGAGAATTTCACTAAAGGCGGAGCACTTACCAGGAGTGCTGAACGAAGGCGCCGGCAGACTGAGCAGGTTATCCTCAGTCAGTCACGAGTGGGAACTAAAACAGCAGGTTCTGGATCTACTATTTCAGACATGGGGCACACCGGAGGTGGACCTATTTGCAATGCCAACCAACAAAAAATGCCGGTCCTACGCCAGCAGGTTCCACCATCAAGGCTCATTGGGCAATGCCCTGTCGATAGCCTGGACGGGGAGGTTTCTTTATGCGTTTCCACCAATTCCCCTGATTCCACGCCTCATCATGAAGATGAAGACAGAACCATGCAAGATACTCCTAATAGCCCCAGCATGGCCGAGACAATTTTGGTACACAGAACTACATCTGCTGTCGCTAGTTCCTCCAGTCCTGCTGGAGGAGGTGCCGGATCTTCTGTCAATGTCCGGAGGACAGGTTTGGCATCCAGACCCAAAATCATTACACCTGACAGCATGGCTCCTGACCAGCGAGAATTCATGAATGTCCCTCTTTCCAAGGAGATAAAGGACATCCTTTCCCAGGCAAGAGCACCTTCAACAAACAAGACATACAGATTAAAATGGAAAAGGTTTTGTATTTGGTGTAAGAAGGAAAAGGTTGATCCTTTTACTTCAAAACCTCATCAACTCCTGCCTTATCTACTCTCGCTAGCAAAGTCTAATCTGACCCATTCTACGATCAAGGTCCATTTGGCGGAAATTTCAAGATTGAGGAGATCTGACTCTGGTCCTTCATATGGTCTTCAGGAATTGTCAAGCAATTCCTCAAAGGCCTGTTCAGGGTCTATCCACCAGTGAGACCTCCTCCTCCAACTTGGCATTTAAACTTGGTCCTGGCCCAACTGATGAAGGAACCATTTGAGCCGATTCACCGCTCAGACTTGAAATACTTGTCATGGAAATTGGCTCTACTCTTAGCCCTGACATCGGCTAGGCGAGTGGGGGAGTTGCAGGCCCTTACTATCCAAGAGCCGTTTTTACAGTTCAAAAGGAACACGGTCATCTTGCGGACGAACCCAAGATTCATTCCTAAAGTTCCTACTGACTTTCACTTAAATGAACCAGTAATTCTAAAGACATTTTTTCCAAACGCAGTCACTCCAGCGGAGAAGACGTTGCACACTCTGGATTTACAGAGATGTCTGAAATTCTACTTAGACCGTACCAAGACATTTAGAAAGACTTCGCAATTGTTCATTGCCTTTGGTGGTCCAAGCAAGGGTCTCCCTCTTTCCAAACAGGGGATCTCAAGATGGATTTCGAGTGCTATTCTGCATTGCCACAACATAGCAGGAAACCTCTGGGGGGCAGGATCCGTGCTCACTCAACGAGATCAGTGGCATCCTCAACAGCCCTCTTTGCGGGGGTACATATAAAGGACATTTGCAGGGCTGCTACCTGGAGCAGTGTGCACACTTTCACTAAGCATTACTGCTTAGAGTCATCGCAGCAGGATGATACGGCGGTGGGCCAGGCTGTCCTGAGGAATCTCTTCAAGTGATTGGTGAGCTTTCCTTTCTTTCCCACCTTCCATTGGTAACACATTTTGTAATTTCATTTTTTGATGTTATAAGGTACTTATTTACAAAATGTGTTTATGATGCTTTACTGCTTGCTATTCTGATACAAAAGCATGGGAATCTATGAAAGTTCCAATACTGGGGCAAGAAAACAAGTTACTTACCTGTAACTTTGGTTCCCCAGTATTGGTAACTTTCATAGATTCCCATGCGCCCACCCACCTCCCCGGGGAAAGCTCAGCCTTCAGCAAGTAGGGTGTCTAGCACACAACGGCTACGAAAATCTGAGGCTCTGAGGCTCCTTCAGGAAGGTTCCAGGGGTGAGGCTCTTCTGATTGGCTGACGCCTAGAGTTTGGTCTCTTTTACAAAAAGAGGCTGATATGTTACAAAAGGGAATGAGGCCTAGGCCTTTTCTTTCTCTTTTGTACCTACTACTATGGTATTTTTTATTACCGAGACTCCCATTCCGACGACGGGGAATGATACAAAAGCATGGGAATCTATTAAAGTTACCAATACTGGGGAACCAAAGTTACAGGTAAGTAACTTGTTTTCATATATGGCAAATGTGTGACACATCTGAATTCCTAAAGTAAAAAAGCATTGAAAATACAATAGATTTGGTGTGATATTAGGCACATGTGCACCATATTACATGTAATCTACCATCTCTTTGTCTGCAAGCAGTATATATGTTTCTGCTGATATTATTTCAAATTATTTTCAGGCGAAAAACAGACAACCTATCTGTAAACAAAACATAACATTAAATAATAAATAATATTTAATATTGTGGAAGTGGTTTGTAAGTATGCCAATGAAACCTTTACACTATTTCTGGACCAGCATTAATATCTAACATTGAAAATGTATGGCAAATGTGTGACACATCTGAATGTCTTGTTGATGGAACCTAAGTAAACAAGCATTGAAAATGCAATAGATTTGGTGTGATCTGAGGCACATGTGCACGATATTATATGTAATCTACCATCTCTGTCTGTGCAAGCACTATGTGTGTCTCTGCACTAATTATTTCTCTGTATCTACAGGCCAAAAACAGACCACCTATATATAAACAAGACATAAAAATTAATTAGTTAATCGTTTTTGACAGAAAGCAAAGCACATGTAATGTATATGAGCCTTTTGTTCTATACTAGTGTTTATATTGTTTACTTATTGTAATTGCTATGTAATATGTTTGTAGTGGTCTATAATATGTTATTTTTTAGTTTTCCACAGATTACAATCATCTATACAAACAAACAAAAAGATGCCTTCTAAAAGAAGAACAGAAAAAATTATAAACGAAAATTAAGGTCTAAGGAAAAAGAAATTCAAGAACCAACCAAAGTAAAATCTTCAGAGAAAAAGAAAAATGCTCCTGGTAAGCAAATTAAAAATTTTCTAAGGAAGTTAATGAAATGTGAAGCAAAAAAAGTTGTTTACCTAAGAAAAATGAAACACCTGTAATTTAAAAAAAGACAGGATATCCTTCTAAAAATATTAGACGTGTACAAGGAGATAATATCTTGCAAAGAAATAGAAGAAGCAAACAATTTTCTGACATTCGTAGACGAATGTTTTACAACAGGATTATATCGAATTCATTAAAAAATATAAAAAGTTATAAACAAAAGACAGCTTTTTACAAGAAAAAAAAAACATAGTTAAGATCGTGGATGAAGCATTTAAAGTGAAAAATAAATTGTTTTGTTTAGTAATGAATATAATTCGTACACTAGATAAGGTAATCAATGTGTTCAAATCAAAATGTAAGTGGAGGAGAGTAATTAATCGGACTAATTTTTGTGATGTTTTTTCTGGAGAATGGAAGCATAGTTCAAGTTGTGAGCCATTTTTTAATGAAGAAAGTTACTTTCAGGATAATGATTTGGTGCATGCAGTTGACACCAGTGGTGGAGCATATGAGGTGAAGGACGGTTGTCCGGTTGAAAAAGAAGAGATTGTGCCTAGAAATACAGAAGAGGTGTTAACGGATGAAGTTTTAGGGAGATGTCCTAAGGCTCCAGTGTATACATGGAATTGTAGTAGTATTTGTAATGTCCGACAGGAATCAATTGATTTGTTTCGCACTTTCTTACGGACATATACTAAGAAAACTGTGAAACAAAAAATGAAAATTTTACAAGAGTTAGATCCTTGTAGAGTGAGAGAAAAAACAGGTTTGCAAGGGCATTCACTGGCTTGTATTTTAAGAAAAGTATGTCAGAGTGTTTTTCACCATTTTAGGATGTTAGCAGCACATCATAATAAAGTGAGGAAATTAGTGAGAAGGTTGTACTATGCAAAAAGTCCAGCACTTAAACTAAAACAATTAAACAGTGCTCTTTTGCATGGAACTGAATTAGATGTCAAAAACATTTGTGATGAAATTGAGTTTTGTTACTTTGGTGAAAAAGAGGTTAGTGCAGAAATTGATACAGTAATGGAAGGTAATGTAGAAGAGAATGTAGAGATTTTAAGTACAGAAAAATTTGAAAATGAAATTATAAAGTTTAAGGTCAATTCAAGTGAAAGGCCTAATTTTTCTTGTGTTTGTTGTCGACGGACTCATTATAAGCATCAGACTAGATTAGTTGATTTATATGTAAAAAGCGAAAAGATAAATAATAATGAGTGGAAGGATTTTGCAACTTATTTGTTGGTTGAAAATTGTTTTGATTTCGGCTCTGATCAACTATTTGTACATATTGCTATAATAAATTAAATGAAAATAAAATGCTTGCTAGAGCTGTTCATAATAATCTGGAGTTGGTAGACATTCCTTCTGAATTCATGGATTTAAATACCTATGAGTCTATTCTGATTCAATGTGTGCATCCTTTTCAGGCTATTGTTCGCATGGAGCCTAAGACAGGGAAATTGCCTCCTTCAGATTTACAGAGAGGATTAAAGGGAAGAGTTGTTTATTTGCCTCTAGATTTTAAGAAAAATATTGATACCATTGGTGTTGAAAAAGTAGAAGAGGAACCTCTGGTTATTCTAGTTAATGGTGTTCCGACAAAAAGTAAGAAAATCTGGCAAGAATTAGTGGATGTTAGGAAAGTCAAGAAGGCAACGTTGTATCTGGTAAAAAATAATCAGTACTATAAAAATGTGTATGTGGGAGATGAGGAAACAACTGTACAAGACGACACTGATGTCTCTGCTGGACAAATAGAAAAAGTTGATGTCTCTAGAAGTGAAGAAATTTACGAACATTATAGTGTTCATCCATTGCATTCCAAAGACGTAATGGGGAATGCTATTGACTTGTTTCAGATGAAAAAAGCCGAAGGAAGTCCCATTAGTGTATGGGAAGAAAGTTTAGAAGCTCGTTGCTTTCCACAGTTATTTCCAACAGGTGAAGGTGGACGATATGACGACCGACCTGTTCAAATTCCTGCATCTGAATACCGGACTTTAAGATTATATGCAGAAGATCCCAGGTTTCGTAAATGCATTCCATATTTGTTCCATCTACTGTTTGAGAGTGACTTGTCTGGACTTTCCTATGCAGTAAACCATATATTGAAAAGTGGAGCACATCTGCAAAACGTTTCGGCAAGGGACTTTATGGATAAAGTGAAACTGCAAGACAGTGTTTTGGAATCTCAGCTAATTAATCTCATGGCATGTCAGCGTGGTACTAGCGAGTATTGGTACCGTCGTCATGGGGAATTGAAATGTATGCTAAGAAACTTAGGAACTCCTACATGGTTCCTCACTCTTAGCTGTGCTGAGTATGCTTGGAAAGACTTACTTGAATTTCTACGAGAGGCAAATAAAAACATTGAAAATATTGAATACAAGACACCTGGAGAACTGTGCTCTTTGGATCCAGTTAATGTATGCAGGTATTTCAATCATAGGTTTGAAGCTATGATGTCTTTTATTACAAACAAAAAAAATCCTCCGCTTGGAGAGGTGTTGGATTTCTTTTGGAGAAAGGAGTATCAAGCAAGAGGTGCTCCTCATATACATATGCTGCTATGGATTAAAGATGCACCAAAATTTGGAACAGATTCAGATGAGAAAGTGATGAGTTTCATTGAGCAGTATTCTACATGTGCTGTTCCGAAAAGTACAGAAGAAAACAATTTAAGACATCAAGTTTTACGCTTTCAAACCCATCGTTGTGGGAAATACTGTCGTCAAAAATACAAATCCAAAGACAAGTTCCACGTCCAGTAACATCGAAAGGAAGAGTCAACAATTTTATGTCTTCTCTCCGACATACTGTGACAAGAAAATCACCCAAAAATACATACAACCTAAGAAGAAATGAGGAATCCAAATTCATAAATGACTACAACGCAGTCATTTCATCCATGTGGAATGCTAACATGGATATTCAATATGTGGCTGACAACTCTATTGCTGTGGCTCGATATATGACGTCTTACATCACAAAATCAGAAAAGACGGAACTGAAGGAAATGTGGGAAGAAATTTCACATGAAAAGAGTCTAAGCAAGAAATTTTACAGTTGCAGTCTAAAGCTGTTGTTGCATCGAGAAATTGGAGCGTATGAATGTTCTGATCGGTTGTCATCAGCAAGTCTATATGCCAAATCTAGAACCATCATTTGGGTGAGTCTAGGTCTTGCTGCAATACGAAACCGAGTTTTAAAATCTGTACAAGAAATTGAGTATTTGGCGGAGAAAGAACCAGACAGTACAGATATTTTGAAGACAAACATGTTGGATACATACTATCCAAATAGAAGTACTCACCTTGAGAACGCTTGTCTCTATGAAGTTCTGCAAACCTACACTTTTAAAAGGAACATCACAGAAGACATCAATAAAAGTGTATATGCTGTAATTGGATGTGAAGGCTGTTTAGTAAAACAAGGAAAAGGCCATTTGATTAATCATCGAAAATTGAGTTGTGATTCTCCAGACAAAAGAGAATTTTATTACTTAGCACTTTTACAACTCTTTAAACCTTGGCGTAGAGAAGAGGAACTACTTGGAGATTTTCTTAATTATGAAGATTCGTTCAATGCAACCAAAGATACCATAGAATGTCCTGTTTTTTCAAGTTATCTGCAAATGTTGAACGAGGAAATACAGCAAGAAGCTACAATTGCAGCAGAGATTGCTAGAGACAGTTCTCAAGACAGTCAGAGTTCTGCTTCATTGAGTCAGGATCCACTAGGAGGACCAATTATACAAAACGAAGCTGCCATTGCTATGGATGAAGTTGAAAGAGCCATGAAACAAGCTCAGGAGGATGTACTTGATTTAGAAGATTTGGAAAAAGAACTAAACGTTGAGCAGAGACAAATATATGACGAAGTCACACAACAAATTGAGCATGGTTTATCACATGAGAAAAAAGAGTGCTCATGTACATCATTTGTGCCTATCCGACTATATGTCAGTGGAGAAGCAGGAACTGGGAAAAGTTTCCTGATTAAAGTGATTGCAACATATTTGCAGAAAACAACGGAATCATCACTCTCTTGTGTTGTTACTGCTCCAACTGGGTTGGCAGCACACAACATTAAAGGAATTACTTTACACCGCCTATTGATGCTGCCAGTGGAGCATGATAACAAATTACAATACCACAAGCTATCTGGAGAAGCTTGTTGTGAAGTTTCAAGAGTACTAAAGAAAATGAAACTTCTTAATATTGATGAAGTAAGCATGGTATCAAATGTAATGCTTGCTTTTGTGCATTTAAGAATGCAAGAAACTCTTAAAACAGACTATGATGTGTTATTTGGAGGAAAACATATCATTGTTTTTGGAGATTTACTGCAACTAACTCCAGTGAAAGGACAGCCAGTGTTTAAAATGCTTACGCATGAAGATACCAGGAAGTGTTTAGGAAGCATTGGAAATGTTAACATATGGCTAAATTTCAAATATGCAGAACTGCTTCAAAATATGCGACGGGCAAAGGATGAAGATTATAAAAATATTCTACAAGATGTAAGAATTGGAAAACTAACTGAGCATGGCAAAGAAGCTTTACATGCACGATTAATTTCAAATTTGTTTCCAAAGGAAAATATTCTCCCAGAGAATATTTTTAAGAAAATTCCTGAAAACAAGTCTGTCATATGCTTGATGCCAACTCTGCAAGAATGTTCAATCTTCAGCACCAAAATGTTGAAGTTGGAAAATCAAGAGATTGTGAAACTGGAAGCTATTGATAAAATAGAACATGAAGGAGCCACTATTATTTTCAGAAAAGTTGAAAACAAAATTGGATTCTTTAGAGAAGACAATATCCAAAACTGCTGGTATGGAAAAGACTCTGTATGCATCTTTAAATTTTCGTATAATTGTACGACGTAATTTACATGTGGAAAGAGGTTTAGAAAATGGAGCAATGGGTCATGTTGTAGATTTTGTGAATTACCGAAATACAGATGGAATTGAAATTATAAAAATTAAATTTGATGGTATTGAAGAAGTACAACAAATCACTCGTTGTTCTGCTCGCTTTTTGCTAGTGAATGATTTATATGTCCGCAGAAAACAGTTTCCTGTTTCTTTAGCATATGCAGTAACTATTCATAAATCTCAAGGTTTAAGTGTTGATACTGCTTTGGTGAATATTGGAAATTCTGTGTTCAAGGAGGGCATGGCATATGTTGCTTTATCTCGAGTGAGAACTTTATCTGGATTGTACTTGATTGATTTTGATGAGACAAAGATTAATGCAGATCTAAATTGTGTAAAAGAATATAATAGGTTAAGAAGAGAGTATGCTCCAAATTTACCTCAACATCCTCTGTTTGAAAAGCGTGTGGTAGGCCGAAAAAGAAGAAATGAGAAAAATTGTAATGAAGTTGTAGCAAAAAGAAAAAAAGTAGATGAACCAGTAATTGTAAGCAGAAAGGAAATGGATTCAATTAAAGATGTTGTTGGATTTCAATTTGAAAATAGTTCTGGTGTCAACTGCTATGCTAATGTAGTGGTTAATGTTGTTTTCTCTCTCCAAACTGTAAAAGAACAGATTGCTGAAAATCGTGATCAACCACTTTGTTGTTTATTAAATTCTGTGTTTGGGAAATGTAGCAGTGATAGAACAAAAATACAAAGTGTTTCTGAAATTCGAAAGGTTTTAGACATATATTCTGGTCTAAATCAATTTTCACAGAATATTCAGCAAGATTGTCAGGAATTTCTAATGTATATGCTTGTTGTTTTACAAGATGAAGGAGTAGATGTAGAAAATCTTTTTGACTTTTCTTATAAATGGCAACATGATTGTGACAATTGCTCCTTTTCAAGTAGTACTACAGTAGACACTGAAAGATTTATATATTTGACTTTACCAGACTGCAAATCAGTGTCTTTTAATAATCTAGTTAGAGCTGCAAATCAAAACATGGTGTGTACTTAATGTAAATCTGAAATGCTATCAACTTTATTTTTAATAAGATATGGACAGTATGTTATTTTAATGTTCCAACGATGTAGACCTGATGGGACTAAATTGACTACATTAATTAAAAATTTTGTGGCTTCTCAATTATCAATTTCAGGAAGAACCTTTACAACTGCAGCAATTATTTACCATGATGGTCCTTCAACAACATCAGGACATTACACAGTTTATTTAAAATGTCAAAAAGGTTGGCAGCTCTGTAATGATACTCAATTGACTTTCAAACAACGTTTGCCTTCTGACTTACTAAATTCTTACCTGATTTTCTTACAACCGAAATTTTAGGGAAGGTAATTGACCTATGAAGATTGCAGCAGTTAATATAACTTAGTTTACTCTTCAAAATTACTTTCTGAATGAGAGTGATGAAGGTAATAAAAAACATGTAGTTCTCATAGAGATAGTATATGTTTAATATATAAAGTGTGCTGTGAGTATTATAGGAATTATTTATTAAATGTAAACTAGAGATGGAAGTAAAACTCTTGTTTCATAACGTGAAAGATGTTGGAGCTTTTCTTGCAGAAAGTCGGGTAAATGAGACATTACGAGAACAGTGGACTAATTTCCATAAAAAAGGACTTTCCATATACTATTTGGCCTCGTGGAAAAGTGGATGGATCAAAAGTGAGTTTAGATATGGTTTTTAAAAAATTACATTATTTAAGTAATTATTTAATGTTTTTTTTTAAACACAATCATTTTGATTTTGGTTTTTTTTGCCCGCTGTTATATGATGAGTACTTTTGAAGTCACTGTTTTAAGTGAAATTCAATATATTCTGAGAACAGCAAAAATAAACCATTTAACATGTTGTTGAAATTATTTTGTATTTTGTATTATTAAATATATAATATTATCCCGTTCTCTTATACTCACTTACCTATTTCCACCCTCTATCACTTCTCTTAACTTACCCTCGCTTGCCTTTTTTGACTCTCCCTCACCTCCCTTCCTTTATTCCATTTTCCACACATATTCTCATTAACCACTCCTTCATGGCTCATTACCTCTCTCCCATCCACCAATTTCTAGCTGTCAGTCACTCTACTTCACTCCCCTTCCCTTTATTTCTTTTCTTTATTCCCTCAATAATGCTCCTTCTCTCATTAACCCTATTACACTTTACTCACTTCTTTTCTCACTTCCTATATCCTCTCACATCTTCACTCCCTTTCCATCACAGCCTGTCTCTTAGCTTCAGTGTCTGGATCCTCTCAATCTATCACTCCTCTTCCGTCATGCTTACTTCCTAAAAATGACCTACACTCCCTTCCTTACCTTGCTTTACTCTCTTACTCAGTTCCTTTGTGTCACTCTTTCCTTTACAATTTGTATATTCTCACTCGTTTACTTCGTTTGTCTCTAGCTCACTTGCTTTTATTCTCTCTTTATTTTTCCTTTTTCATCAACCTTCCTGCATTTCACTCATCCTCACTTACTCTTGTTAATCTCCTACTTTGTCTCTTGTATTGCAAATATATATATATATTATAAATATTGTAACTTATTTTGTTTTGTCTTTCACAGATATAAATTTAAATGAAAATATCAAACTAAATTGATATTACTTATAAGGTAAGTTTGATGTAGAATATTTATTTTCTCTATACTATTTTCCTTAACCTCACTACTCTTCTCTGATGCTCCCACTCCTCTGTTCCCTTATTGCACTTGCCTCACTTATTCTGAATCCCCACGTTTACTCCCCTTTTCCTCACTCCTCTCTCACACTCACCTTCTTTCAGACCTTTTCCTTTACTTTCCTTCCTCTCTCTTCCTTTCCTTCTTACTTTCTCTCCTTACTCCACTTCACTAACTCCTTCTCTTACTCCCTCTGTCCTCTTACTTCTACACTCCCCTTACCTCATTTTCTCCGTCAATTTAGTCTCTCACTCGTCTTCTGTCGAGATCGCTCCCTATAACTTAGTTATAGTCACACACTCTCCTTTTTTGATACCTTCTCTTTTACTTACCTTCCTCTCTCTTCCCATCCTTTGCTTTTTCATTTTTTTCCTTTCTCTTACTCTTCTTACTCCACTTCAATAACTCCTTTTCTCAAATCCTCTGTCTTCTTATTTATTCACTCCACTTTTCTCCGTCTTTTTCTAATACCCTAAATAATTAAAATAAATGCATCCTTTCACATGGAGCCAGCCCCATGTGAAAGTACCTGCATCAGTCTTACGCCTGCTGTGAGGCAGATGCAAGATTTTGACACAACAGCGTCCTAAAAGTGACGCAGTGAAATATTATAGATTTCACTGTGTTACTTCTATGAATTTTACTTGCGTCAATACGCCACCTTTGCATACATTACATCTGACGCAGGTATAATGTGGCACAGGGTTTTACAAAGTGACGTATCTACCGAGATGCGTCACTTTGTAAATATAACTCAACTAGGTGCAATTTTTACACCACTGGTGAGTCACAAAAAGTGACGCACCGGCGGTGTAAAATTGACATATGGCCTCATAAATGAGGCCCTCAAGCGCACCACAGGGAAAAACAGTGTAAAAAATTGTAGAAAAAAAATAATTTGAAGAAATGCATCCTTTCACATTGGGGCCAGCCCGATGTGAAAGGGCTTGCGTCAGTCTTAGGCCTGCTGTGAGGCAGGTGCAAGATTTTAACACAACAGCGTCCTGAAAGTGACAAATCTCTTAGATGTTACTGTGTCACTTGTACGACCCATCTTTGTGTCAATACACCCCCTCTGCATATATTATACCTGGTGCAGGTATAATGTGGCGCAAGGGTTTACAAAGTGACACATCTACCTAAATGCATTACTTTGTAAATATGACTCAACAAGGTGCTATTTTTACACCACTGGTGCATCACAAAAAGTGACGCACTGGCGCCATAAAAGTGACACATGTCCTCATAAATGAGGTAATGAAGCGCACCATAGGGAAAAACAGGTCTTCTCTTTTATTATATTTCTTTTCTTTTGTTTTAATTCATTGTTTTATATATTTCCCTTATTTTATTCTCCTGACTCCACTTCAATTACTACTTCTTTTTCTTTGTCTGTCTTCTTAGTTCTACGCTTCCCTTCCTTTAATGTCTTTCTGTTAGCCTAATTCTCTCCATCCCTTTAGTCTCTCACTTTTCTTCTGTCACGCTCACTGCCTATAACTCGTCCATACTCATACACTCACATTCTTTCAGACCTTATACTTTACTTTCTTACCTCTCTTTTCCCATCCTTCACTCCTTCACTCATTTCACTTTCCTTACTCCTCTTTCTGCAGTTCAGTAAGTGCACATATTCTCATTAACCACTCCTTCATGGCTCATTATCTCTCTCCCATCCACCAATTTCTAGCTGTCAGTCCCTCTACTTCACTCCCCTTCCCTTTGTTTCTTTTCTTTATTCCCTCAATAATGCTCCTTCTCTCATTAACCTTATTACACTTCACTCACTTCTTTTCTCACTTCCTATATCCTCTCACATCCTCACTCCCTTTCCATCACAGCCTGTCTCTTAGCTTCAGTGTCTGGATCTTCTCAATCTATCACTCCTCTTCCGTCATGCTTACTCCCTAAAAATGACCTACACTCCATTCCTTACCTTGCTTTACTCTCTTACTCAGTTCCTTTGTGTCACTCTTTCCTTTACTATTTGTATATTCTCACTCGTTTACTTTGTTTGTCTCTAGCTCAATTGCTTTTATTCTCTCTCTATTTTTCCTTTTTCATCAACCATCCTGCATTTCACTCATCCTCACTTACTCTTGTTAATCTCCTACTTTGTCTCTTGTATTGCAAAATATATATTATAAATATTGTAACTTATTTTGTTTTGTCTTTCACAGATATAAATTTAAATGAAAATATCAAACTAAATTGATATTACTTATAAGGTAAGTTTGATGTAGAATATTTATTTTCTCTATACTATTTTGCTTAACATCACTACTCTTCTCTGATGCTCCCACACCTCTGTTCCCTTATTGCACTTGCCTCCTTTATTCTGAATCCCCACGTTTACTCCCCTTTTCCTCAATCCTCTCTCACACTCACCTTCTTTCAGACCTTTTCCTTTACTTTCCTTCCTCTCTCTTCCTTTCCTTCTTACTTTCTCTCCTTACTCCACTTCACTAACTCCTTCTCTTACTCCCTCTGTCCTCTTACTTCTACACTCCCCTTACCTCATTTTCTCCGTCTCTTTAGTCTCTCACTAGTCTTCTGTCCAGATCACTCCCTATAACTTAGTTATAGTCACACACTCTCCTTATTTGATACCTTCTCTTTCACTTACCTTCCTCTCACTTCCCATCCTTTGCTTTTTCCTTTTTTCCTTTCTCTTACTCTTCTTACTCCACTTCAATAACTCCTTTTCTCAAATCCTCTGTCTTCTTATTTATTCACTCCACTTTTCTCAGTCTTTTTCTATTACCCTAAATAATTTCCAGCAATGCATCCTTTCACATGGGGCCAGCCCCATGTGAAAGTACCTGCATCAGTCTTACGCCTGCTGTGAGGCAGATGCAAGATTTTGACACAACAGCGTCCTAAAAGTTACGCAGTGAAATCTTATAGATTTCACTGTGTTACTTCTATGAATTTTACTTGCGTCAATACTCCCCCTTTGCATACATTACATCTGACGCAGGTATAATGTGGCACAGGGTTTTACAAAGTGACGTAGCTACCTAGATGCGTCACTTTGTAAATATAACTCAACTAGGTGCAATTTTTACACCACTGGTGAGTCACAAAAAGTGACGCACCGGCGGTGTAAAATTGACATATGGCCTCATAAATGAGGCCCTCAAGCGCACTGTGGTAAATAAATAATTAATTACCGGTACTATTTTTGAATACATTAAATAAAACAGATAGCTCAATAAATAAGAGGCAGGATCCGAGGAATCTGAGTCTAACAGGCTTTAATCAGGCACAAGGGAAGGGACAGGATCGGAACAGCCTGAAATAGAATGGCATGGACTGGCAGCTGCAACGTCTCATTAACAGTACATGGTATATATAGTAAAACATTATAATTGCATTACATACAGTAGGCGTAACAAGTGACAAACGTAAGATAAGAACAAATGGGCGTACAAAGAAGGCGTGCACAGGGCGTGCACGTAAACATGTGATGAGAACGTCACAGAAGTGTCATAAATGGGTGGATACATGGAGGGGGCTACCTGGGCAGCTGGAACCTTTAACCTACTGGTGCGTGCAAACGGGCCATGACGTGTAACTAGGGAGAGCTGGGGGCTATGACTTCTGTGCTA
Organism: Lissotriton helveticus; assembly: GCF_964261635.1. Classification (NCBI taxonomy): domain Eukaryota; kingdom Metazoa; phylum Chordata; class Amphibia; order Caudata; family Salamandridae; genus Lissotriton; species Lissotriton helveticus. Next base: position 698,307,411 of record NC_136065.1, on the reverse strand, counting down.
GAAGAGGAGACTAAAGTCTGCGATGTCAGGACGACATGTACCTATATCATATCTGGTATCTGGTGTTTGGAGAACATGTTGATAGAATCTAAAAGTTATCAGGGCAAAGGCTACTTGACACTAAGACTGGTACATGCATATATTATTCGTGTATTGCGTGTGCTATGAATCTTCTATGGATATTAATTCAGTAATTCACTTGCATGGAGACAGAAAGACTAGACTATAGCTGAAGATGTTTATGCGGTTCGTTAGCTTAGGAATGTGAAGACGGAAAGCTGAACTGATAACTAGAGGCATAACATATTCTTGGCAGACAGGCAGGCAGAGACAGGCCGGGCACCGCGCTGCGCGGCAGAAAGTAAGCGAAGGGTCAGGGATGCGGGAGGGGGCTGCATCGCTCCTCGGAGTGGTTTCAGGAGACTGGAGCTTGAATCTGGTTTTCAGGCCCTTGAGGCCTAGTAACGGGGACAATTCGATGAATTAACGTGCAGAATGTAAAACGTGGGCAACATAGGCCTAATACTCGTTGCTTTCACGGGACTGGAAACTGGCATACTAAAGTTGGACACAACTATAATTGCGTCTTTTAATCGATCATAGGGGGACATATGCATATCGATCATGCACATATAACATAGGATGGGGAACACGTAGGCACACATGACAAGGCAAAATTCAATTTTCCTCATTCCCTCCTTGTGCCCTACGTTTCCTTCAGGAAACATCAATATTCATGATTCCATCTATCTGTTCATAGAGCATCATTTGCTCGTCTCGGATTGTCTTGGAACGGGACTTAGGACTAGGAATACAAGATGTAGCGCACAAGCCGCAAATCGCAGGGCCACATTGTAAACAAAGACAGCAACTGAATATGATGATTACTGCTATACCCAGGAATGACAATACTTTCCATCCCCAGGCAGATATTATACTCCAGAGCCAACCGGACCATGTCCAGGTGCCTGGATTCTGGTGTAACTGATGGGCTATTTTATGAAGTCTGGTTATAGCTGAATATACAGACGGTGCGTTATTAGGAATGAAAATGCAGCAACTAGATCCGATGACTCTACAAGCTCCGCCCCTATCGGCCAGTATGACGTCAAGGACGAGACGATTTTGGAGCACAACAAATCTCATAGCAGATTGTTCTTCAGTTAAGTTACCTAGAGCGGAAGTAGTCTCATTCACTACTGCTTCAAGGGTTCTGGTTAACCTATGTATTAGCTTACTATTCTGGACAGGACCTATGAAGAAAAAGAAACCTTTATTGAAGTCTGTATACTGTTCTAATGCAGTTTCAGTTTGATCGACAATTGGGGACTCGATCTCCCTTCTATGTCTAACGTGTACTAGATGTGTATTTCTGTGATAATCGGATGGGGCTAGGAAAACTGGTGGCAGTAGGAAGGCAATGTAACATGTTCCATCCCAATCCAAAGGCAGACGTACATATGCGGTCTGGCCACATACAAAATAAGAATGACGTGAGGCTTTGAAAGTAGATTTCCCACTGTCACTATACTCGACCACAGTATTACAATCACTGTGTCCTAGATGTACTGAACCATTCTTTCTGACACATAATTCGCCTTTCACTGGTAGAACTGTAATAGCAGGCAAATCTGGAGTAGTCTCGGACTGAACATTCAGAACCATGAAATTTGAGGAATAATTACCTAGATCATATACTTCATTTTCTAGATCTAACCCTGTTCTATGGGAAAGACCTTCCTTGTCTGGGAAACATGTTCTATTCAGAAAGGACATATCGTTTGAGGATGACGTTAACGTGGACCATGCTCCACACGAACCATTGTGTGAAAACGGATAGGGAAAAAGTGGCAGAACTCCCTTCAGTGTCTGGAAAGGGGGGAGTCGACCACACACCCAACAATTAGTGGCATTGCTGGTCTGGTGTGAATAGTGTAACATTCGGATAAAAGTATTATTGCGCATGGCAAGACGATAGGATAACTCGTGAGGAGGTAGTTCACTAAAAGTTTGCTCTACTGTAACATTAGAAGACAAATGTACATGTGAAACGATAGGAAAACATAGATGTAAGGCATAACTTATGCAGGTAACCATAAGACTCAGAAATAACAAAAATAATAGAGTCACAATGCAGCGACTTTGAAGATTCTTACAATAACGTATTCTCTTAGAGCTTTGACTAACTCTCTCACTATGGGGGTCTATCTCATACATGTCAGGAACCTGTCTAACCGCTTCACCCGAGAGGGACTTAGACAATTAAACTGGCTGACTTACTAGACCTTAACTTTTCTTTATACTCCTGCTGTGGAGTTTTCTCTAACAGGGGAAGTTTAGAGTCAGTATCTGGGCAGTCCTTGAGAACGGGGCAGTCCTTGAAAAAAGTTTTTGGAGGGAGTCCATGAAATCGCTTCACGTGACTGGAATGCAACCAGCCTTTTCGGCCCTCGACCTTGATTGCAGTCCTTGTTGTCATCAGAACGAGTTTTGGTTCTTTCCATCGGGGCTCCAGCGGACTTGAACGATCAAAATTACGAATCAGAACGAGGTCGCCTGGTATGACCTCGTGCGGTTTCACTTGGGTGTTGTCTGGAAAAGCAGCGGCAACCTGTGAACGACAAGAGAGTAGTGCAGACATCAAGGAAGCCAGGTAATCTGTCAGCATATTACTGTCAACATCAGTAATTGTACGTGGTCTAGGTGTACCCCACATGTTTGGGGGATGACCGAAAACTACCTCGAAAGGGGACAGACCTGAACGGGAGTGTGCAACCATTCTCATGTAAAAAAGGGCGACTGGCAGTGCTACTATCCAATCTACGCCTTTCTCTGCGCATACCTTGGCAATGCGGATTTTCAGGGTCTGATTATGTCTCTCTACGAGACCAGCTGCTTCAGGATGTCGTACACAGTGGAACTTCCACTGGTACCCTAACAGAAGGGATACTTGTTTCATGAGTTCGGATGAGAATGGCTGGCCGTTGTCTGAATACACGACCCTCGGTAATCCATAGCGGGGGAAATACTCACAAACCAACTGCCTAGCAGTGGTCGCGGCAGTGTAATCTGAGACTGGATATGCTTCTGTCCATCTGGACAAAGCGCATACAACTACGAGGACATACTTGAAACCTCGACATCGATCCATCTGTATATAATCCATCTGGAGGACTTCAAAAGGGTGGTCAGGAGGATGGAATCCACCTTGTTCCACCGGGACACCTTTACCTGGATTGAACTGACAACATATCGTGCAGGTACGCACTTTCTGTTTGGCTGCTGCTCGTAAATGCTTGTTAAACCAGAGGTTCTGAATACTGTCTAACATGGCTTTTTCTCCTAAATGTGCTGGACTATGTGCGGTGTTAATAATGACTTGAACCATAGAGTCGGGGAGAAACCATGTGGCTTTTCCCTTCGTCAACCATCCTTGATCTGTCTGGACCCCTCCTTGTTCAGACCACTTCTTGATTTCATCTGGGGTAGCATGTGACTGTATATCTAGTACGTCTTGAGTGGGGTCCTTAACTGTCATACAAATCGTCTGAACTGGAACGTCTGTCTGAGTCGTGTTAACTATAATGTCTGGAGTCTGGGCTGTAAGCTTGGCTGTTCGATCTGCCAGGTCGTTACCCTGGGAAATGATGTCAGTGACTTTCGTATGTGCCTGGCACTTCATGATAGCGATAGCTGTCGGTAAATGTATTGCATCTAACAGAGCTTGAATGAGGGGGCCATGCTGAATCTTGGTTCCATGAGAAGTCATAAAACCTCTTTCTTGCCAGAGTACTCCAAAGTCGTGAACGACTCCGAATGCATAACGTGAATCTGTATATATGTTTACTTTCAGGTTCTTGGCTCGTATGCAGGCTTGGGTCAGAGCGATGAGCTCTGCTGCTTGAGCAGACAGGGTGTCAATACGATGTGTTTCTATAACTTCAGTTTCAGTAGTCACTGCATACGCGGCTACTAGTTCTCCTGTACTTGTTCTCATACATGAACCATCCACATAAAGTGTCAGGTCGGGGTCAGGTAATGCAATGTCTGTCAAGTCTTGTCTTGGCTTTGTCATGGTGTTAACAACTTCCACACAGTCATGTGTGGCAGGATTTGAAGTAACTGAAGGTAACAGTGTAGCGGGATTTAAAATGTTGCAGCGTCTGATTTCTATGTGTGGCTGAAACAATGTCAGTTCATAACCTGTTAAACGTGCAATTGTCAAGTGCTGAGTCTGTGTTCGGTTCAAAAGAACTTCCACGGAGTGTGGGACTTGTACTGTCAGGGAATGTCCTAACACTATGGAATCACTTTGTCTGATAGCTAGGGCTGTGGCTGCAACTGACTTGAGGCACGCAGGCAAAGCCTGGGCCACCGGATCTAATGTGCTAGAAAAATAAGCACATGGCTTGTGTTGTCCTGCTTGATCTTGCGTAAGACCAGATAATGCTGTACCATCACGTTCAGTGACAAAAAGTGTAAAAGGCTTACTGTAGCTTGGTGTCGCTAGAACAGGTGCTTGGCATAAAGCTTTCTTTAACTCATTGAAAACAAGTGTATGTTCTTGGGTCCAAGGGAGGACAGTCAATGTGGCTGCCTCCTGTGTCGTTAACTGTATCAGTGGCTTGGCTAGATATGCGTACTGAGGAATCCATTGTCTGCAGTAAGAAGTGAGGCCGATAAAAGCTCGTACCTCCTTCTGAGTCTTGGGCTGTGGAAGATGTGCTATTAACTGGATACGGTCAGATGTCAACTGCCTACCCCTCTTGGACAGTAAGTGTCCAAGGTAGACCACTTGCTGGACACAGAATTGTAGTTTCGAAGGGGACACCTTGTGCCCCATCTCGGCCAGGAAATACAAGACTGTAAGTGACGCAAGTTCGCAGTCACGTTCAGAACGGGCTGTGATCAATAGATCATCGACATACTGGAGCAGGGCAGTGTCAGTTGGCATGTGAATACTGTCTAGTTGTCTTTTAAGTGCTTGACTGTAAATACTAGGACTTTCTGTGAAACCTTGAGGAGCTCGTGTAAATTTATAGCTCCTTCCATTTAAACAGAATCCGAAAAGAAACTGGCTGTCTGGATGAATGGGGACACTAAAGAATGCGTTCTTGAGATCAATAACAGTAAAGAACATAGCTTCGGAATCAATGGCAGTCAATAGGGAAGAAATATCTGGAACCACTGGGTACTGGGGTATGATACATTTATTAAGTTCTCGAAGGTCGATCACTAATCGATAAACTGGAGGTGCATTGGGATCAGTACGTTTAAGGATCGTAATAATAGGAGAATTACATATATTGGAGTCAGTTTCTACAACTACTCCTTGAGCCATGAGCTCGTCAATAATTTTGGATAAGGCTGCTACAGCCTCAGGTGGCAATTTGTACTGTCGGATTCTTGGCAATACAACACCTTGTTTCAGAGTAACACGATAGGGTGTAATGTGCATACAACCTACATCAGTTGGACCTTGCGCCCATAAATGCGGTGGTACATTCAATAATCTTGGATCAAAATCACGTAATACATAATGACCTTTAAAATCACGCAAAAACAATCGTACTCCTTCTGGGGAACAGCATATAACTGCTCCTAATTCTTTCAATGTCTTGATGCCTAGTAAATTTTCTGGACATGATTTCGTAAGTAACAAGTCTGTAGTTCGGGACAATGGACCAACTTCTAGGGAAACTGGTTTCGATATTTCATTAACAATAGGCTTTCCTGAAAATCCAAGGGAAACATTTCTAGAGCCTGAGAGTGGAGCCCCTGGAACCTCGTCATGACTGATGGTAGTCCTACTTGCCCCTGTATCAATCAGAAACTTTCTGTCTTTCCCTAATACTTGACTGTGTACATAGGGACCCTCTTGATCTACAGGAACCTCGATGAGAGGCAAGCCAACCTCCCTCTCTAGGCTGTATCATGAATACTGCTGATATTCTGGATAATCTGACTGTGCGTACTGGTACATCTGCTGTGTAACGTGTTGTGTGGCAGCTATAGGCTGCGGTGCTGTAACTGTCTGTTGTGCATTCTGCGGTGTCTGAGCATTCTGCGGAACTTGTTCTTGTCTAGGAGGACGTGGTCTCTCTTTTGTCTTACCTGTAGCTATATTGTGTTTCAGAACTGCACATTCGTTTATGTAATGACCTGGCTGTTTACAATAATTGCAGGTCCCCTTAACGGGAGCTGTAGTATGACTAGTTTGATTCGGACCCCTCTTCTGACTGTCTTGTGGAACAGACTGTGCAACTAGTACTTTCATTTTCGTGTCTTTCATACGTCTCCTTTCGTGTTCTTGCTCCTCCCTGATTCTGTTCTGGTGATACTGGAGCATCTGAAGCATTTGTGACGGAGTATTTGCTTGCCAGGTACTTTCGACTTTCAATACTCTATTTTTAACTTGCAGTAAAGAATTCTCAACTAGTTTGGTAACAAAAAGATGTGGATACGATTCACTACTTGTCTTCAGACCACTATTAATAATGAAACATTTCTCAAATCTAGAATAAAAATCACTAGTGTCTTCGTCCTGTTTCTGTTTACAGGCTGAGATGGCATCCCAATCTTCCTTTTTCGTGGCTAGTAATCTTGGCAAGACTTGTATCAGTAACTCGGGCAATGCTTTAGCTTTATCCCCAAGACCGGTACCTGGAACTCGTGTGTTATCTTCTGTCTCTAATGCGGTCCAATCTATCTTTTTCTCTCCCACCTCCCATTCTTTTTCTTTGAGTTTTTCATATATGCCCGCAGGCAACAGGACCTTTAACATTTTAATGATGTCAGGATACGTGTATTCTCCCATACGGAGCATGTCCTTTAATTCACGGTGGAACCCTGCTGGATCTTTGTCGTGACAGGGTATTAACTTTTTCATTTCCAGAAGCTCTATTTTCGTGATAGGGGTGTAAACAAATACTCGTTCGAGATTTCCTCCCTCTCCCTTAACTGGATGTACTTCTCGCAACGGATTCTGTCTGTCTATGTAGAATGATTTCCTTACTGGGGGTGGAACAGGAACAAAATGTGGATTCAGGAACGTTCTATATTTGTGGCGCTGTTCTAGAATGACACTAATTAAATCGGTACCTAGACCTTTCCATCGGTTTAGGAGTAACTCGTTCAGTACATCATGTAATGGACCTGGATCAGAATGCTGATCCTCATACAGTGTAATGAGGTGCTGGATCATATACATACCCACCAGACGCTGCTCGGCTGGGGGCAGCTTCAGAAACATTTGGGCCACTACTTCGTCTGGAAACGTGGCAGAATCACTAACCCATCGGACTGCTGATCGGGCTAGTTCTTGTTCATGCATGGTACTAAGCTCACTATAACCTATTCGTAATTTCAGATTTGTATCGGTGGCCTGGAATACTTGTTCAAGAGAACACTGTTCTGGTACGGGAGGAGGAAAAACTTTCTTGTAATCTAGACGTGAATGTCTGTCGGAAAATCTAGTTCTACCTACATACGCTATTCTGGAGGGATTCTCGCTGTCTACCTCTTCACTTGAAGAGTCATTCTCTTTCTCGGTTGCTCTTTTTGCTTCCTCCTTCTGGTGTATACTTATAATTTCCTTACGAATTTTCCTGTACATACTTTCTATACTACCTTGTGACTTGTGTTTTCCCTCGGCTATATTGTCACTCCACCTAGTCAGGCCTTTCATCTCGTCTTTATCTTTATCAGGATAATCTTGTTCTCTTATTAAACAGTTAATCAAGAATTGCAAAATCATGCCTTGAATCTCGACTTTCCTGTGTACCATAGCTTCGTGAATACTTCCTGGGTTCTCCCCAGTATGGATAAAATGATATATTCTGTCTAGATGTTCCTTCATCTCGGGCAGGGTGGCCAAAAAGTTGGCAACTCGCCTTAAACGTACTGAATATAATATCATGTGATCTTTGCCTGGAACTGAATCATATATGCAGTCAGTAAGATGTCGCTTGAGGTCTGCGTATGTAGTTACTTTTGGCGTGTGCTGTAACGTTGCGTCTCTCAGCGTCAGTCGTTTTACTTGAGGCGGGGTGATAGGAGCACCTCCCCCTGCTCCTCCTGAACTGGAATCGTTAACTAATACTGAATGTGCAGGTGCTGGTAAAGTGACTGGTACAGTAGGAGTACGTAATGTGGGTTGATCCTGGGGGACTGGCGCATGGACAGGACCAATGACTGGAGGCACAGGAATTACATTAACAGGAGGCTGGACTTGAACTTGGACTGGCGGAGTAGGATCTGTATTAGCATATTCTGGGACAGTGTCGTCTAAATAGGACGAAAGGAAAATTTCAGCTGCAGTCGGTTTATGACGCAGTTTAATCGGGACCAATGGTGGCGGTAAATTACAGGGTGCTTCCGGGGTTGCCTTCGGCAAGCCCTCGGCAAGAAGAGGATACATACCTTTAATAAGGGCATTTCTCTGTCTGTCTGACTGTTCTGCTCTAACTCGTTCACCTTCTTCTAGAAGTTCCCTTTCTTGGGCTTTTTCTGAGGATTCTCTACTTAACTCTGCTTTTCTGAATTCTTTTTCGGTTCTTCTATGAGATTCTTTGCGCCATAACTCGATGGCATCTTTCTGAGACAGTCTGGCTTTCCTTTTCCATAATGCCTCTTCTACTCTCATGATGCACTCGGCATCCCATGTTCCTGATACAGGCCATCTATATTTCTCTTCAAGATACTCGGTATAATCAACCCATAAATCTAGATACAGTATGGCATCTAAGCCATGCTTATGATACATAAAATGTCCAGGACTGTCCCTAGGAGGGACAGGAACTGCTTCTTCGAGTAACCCTTTTCTGGTTTTTATCTGACATAACTTTGAAAACAGAGGCATTTTCGAGTCGTACTTGAATTAAACACAATACACAATAATCACAGTAATGAAATGGCAAACAAATCACTCATACCACGACATAGAAATACATTAATAACAGTTCGAACAGAATACTACCTGATACACTGAAAACATAATACTTGAATTTCTCGAGAACGGACTTACTAGAATTACTGGATGCACTGCTAAAACAGTACAGAACATACCGGTCTCATAAAGAGACACGTCATACCGTATCCACCTAGATGGACACGTCGGACTGGATCTGTGTACCCAAACCCATCGGACCGGAGACAAACTAATGACCCCGTCTAGATACTCCCCCAGCAACGGTACTCACCGGGAAGCAAAACTCGAAGGCCTCGGACTGGACTGGACTGCTACTGGACTGCTACGACGTCGGACTACGAACTTCGGACTTCAGAAACAGGTGGGCCTCCGGATACCTCGGACCTTGCTCTCTCGGCTTGGGCTCTGGTCGGGACGAACCGCATTCCTCACCGCCTCGTCTGGATGCCGGACCGCAGTCTCCGTCTCCTCCGTGGGCCTGAGGGAGACTTGATGAAGCAGAAATATCTGCACGTGCACGGTAGAGTTCCGTCACGGCTGTAGAAGGGTCAGGGGGCCTGCGTTACATCGCCGGCGCGTGGGGAAGGGGCTCGTCCCTATTCGGGCGCCATTATGTGGTAAATAAATAATTAATTACCGGTACTATTTTTGAATACATTAAATAAAACAGATAGCTCAATAAATAAGAGGCAGGATCCGAGGAATCTGAGTCTAACAGGCTTTAATCAGGCACAAGGGAAGGGACAGGATCGGAACAGCCTGAAATAGAATGGCATGGACTGGCAGCTGCAACGTCTCATTAACAGTACATGGTATATATAGTAAAACATTATAATTGCATTACATACAGTAGGCGTAACAAGTGACAAACGTAAGATAAGAACAAATGGGCATACAAAGAAGGCGTGCACAGGGCGTGCACGTAAACATGTGATGAGAACGTCACAGAAGTGTCATAAATGGGTGGATACATGGAGGGGGCTACCTGGGCAGCTGGAACCTTTAACCTACTGGTGCGTGCAAACGGGCCATGACGTGTAACTAGGGAGAGCTGGGGGCTATGACTTCTGTGCTAGAAGAGGAGACTAAAGTCTGCGATGTCAGGACGACATGTACCTATATCATATCTGGTATCTGGTGTTTGGAGAACATGTTGATAGAATCTAAAAGTTATCAGGGCAAAGGCTACTTGACACTAAGACTGGTACATGCATATATTCTTCGTGTATTGCGTGTGCTATGAATCTTCTATGGATATTAATTCAGTAATTCACTTGCATGGAGACAGAAAGACTAGACTATAGCTGAAGATGTTTATGCGGTTCGTTAGCTTAGGAATGTGAAGACGGAAAGCTGAACTGATAACTAGAGGCATAACATATTCTTGGCAGACAGGCAGGCAGAGCCAGGCCGGGCACCGCGCTGCGCGGCAGAAAGTAAGCGAAGGGTCAGGAATGCGGGAGGGGGCTGCATCGCTCCTCGGAGTGGTTTCAGGAGACTGGAGCTTGAATCTGGTGTTCAGGCCCTTGAGGCCTAGTAACGGGGACAATTCGATGAATTAACGTGCAGAATGTAAAACGTGGGCAACATAGGCCTAATACTCGTTGCTTTCACGGGACTGGAAACTGGCATACTAAAGTTGGACACAACTATAATTGCGTCTTTTAATCGATCATAGGGGGACATATGCATATCGATCATGCACATATAACATAGGATGGGGAACACGTAGGCACACATGACAAGGCAAAATTCAATTTTCCTCAGCACCACAGGGAAAAACAGTGTAAAAAATTGTAGAAAAAAATAATTTGAAGAAATCCATCCTTTCACATTGGGGCCAGCCCGATGTGAAAGGGCTTGCGTCAGTCTTAGGCCTGTTGTGAGGCAGGTGCAAGATTTTAACACAACAGCGTCCTGAAAGTGACGCAGTGACATCTCTTAGATGTTACTGCGTCACTTGTACGACCCATCTTTGTGTCAATACACCCCCTTTGCATATATTATACCTGGTGCAGGTATAATGTGGCGCAAGGGTTTACAAAGTGACACATCTACCTAAATGCATTACTTTGTAAATATGACTCAACAAGGTGCTATTTTTACACCACTGGTGCATCACAAAAAGTGACGCACTGGCGCCGTAAAAGTGACACATGTCCTCATAAAAGAGGTACTGAAGCGCACCATAGGGAAAAACAAGTCTTCTCTTTTATTTTATATCCTTTCTTTTGTTTTAATTCATTGTTTTATATATTTCCCTTATTTTATTCTCCTGACTCCACTTCAATTACTACTTCTTTTTCTTTGTCTGTCTTCTTAGTTCTACGCTTCCCTTCCTTTAATGTCTTTCTGTTAGCCTAATTCTCTCCATCCCTTTAGTCTCTCACTTTTCTTCTGTCACGCTCACTGCCTATAACTCGTCCATACTCATACACTCACATTCTTTCAGACCTTATACTTTACTTTCTTACCTCTCTTTTCCCATCCTTCACTCCTTCACTCATTTCACTTTCCTTACTCCTCTTTCTGCAGTTCAGTAAGTGCACATATTCTCATTAACCACTCCTTCATGGCTCATTATCTCTCTCCCATCCACCAATTTCTAGCTGTCAGTCATTCTACTTCACTCCCCTTCCCTTTGTTTCTTTTCTTTATTCCCTCAATAATGCTCCTTCTCTCATTAACCTTATTACACTTCACTCACTTCTTTTCTCACTTCCTATATCCTCTCACATCCTCACTCCCTTTCCATCACAGCCTGTCTCTTAGCTTCAGTGTCTGGATCCTCTCAATCTATCACTCCTCTTCCGTCATGCGTACTCCCTAAAAATGACCTACACTCCATTCCTTACCTTGCTTCACTCTCTTACTCAGTTCCTTTGTGTCACTCTTTCCTTTACTATTTGTATATTCTCACTCGTTTACTTTGTTTGTCTCTAGCTCAATTGCTTTTATTCTCTCTCTATTTTTCCTTTTTCATCAACCTTCCTGCATTTCACTCATCCTCACTTACTCTTGTTAATCTCCTACTTTGTCTCTTGTATTGCAAAATATATATTATAAATATTATAACTTATTTTGTTTTGTCTTTCACAGATATAAATTTAAATGAAAATATCAAACTAAATTGATATTACTTATAAGGTAAGTTTGATGTAGAATATTTATTTTCTCTATACTATTTTGCTTAACATCACTACTCTTCTCTGATGCTCCCACACCTCTGTTCCCTTATTGCACTTGCCTCACTTATTCGGAATCCCCACGTTTACTCCCCTTTTCCTCACTCCTCTCTCACACTCACCTTCTTTCAGACCTTTTCCTTTACTTTCCTTCCTCTCTCTTCCTTTCCTTCTTACTTTCTCTCCTTACTCCACTTCACTAACTCCTTCTCTTACTCCCTCTGTCCTCTTACTTCTACACTCCCCTTACCTCATTTTCTCCGTCTCTTTAGTCTCTCACTAGTCTTCTGTCCAGATCACTCCCTATAACTTAGTTATAGTCACACACTCTCCTTATTTGATACCTTCTCTTTCACTTACCTTCCTCTCACTTCCCATCCTTTGCTTTTTCATTTTTTCCTTTCTCTTACTCTTCTTACTCCACTTCAATAACTCCTTTTCTCAAATCCTCTGTCTTCTTATTTATTCACTCCACTTTTCTCAGTCTTTTTCTATTACCCTAAATAATTTCCAGCAATGCATCCTTTCACATGGGGCCAGCCCCATGTGAAAGTACCTGCATCAGTCTTACGCCTGCTGTGAGGCAGATGCAAGATTTTGACACAACAGCGTCCTAAACGTGACGCAGTGAAATCTTATAGATTTCATTGTGTTACTTCTGTGAATTTTACTTGCGTCAATACTCCCCCTTTGCATACATTACATCTGACGCAGGTATAATGTGGCACAGGGTTTTACAAAGTGACGTATCTACCTAGATGCGTCACTTTGTAAATATAACTCAACTAGGTGCAATTTTTACACCACTGGTGAGTCACAAAAAGTGACGCACCGGCGGTGTAAAATTGACATATGGCCTCATAAATGAGGCCCTCAAGCGCACCACAGGGAAAAACAGTGTAAAAAATTGTAGAAAAAATAATTTGAAGAAATGCATCCTTTCACATTGGGGCCAGCCCGATGTGAAAGGGCTTGCGTCAGTCTTAGGCCTGTTGTGAGGCAGGTGCAAGATTTTAACACAACAGCGTCCTGAAAGTGACGCAGTGAAATCTCTTAGATGTTACTGCGTCACTTGTACGACCCATCTTTGTGTCAATACACCCCCTTTGCATATATTATACCTGGTGCAGGTATAATGTGGCGCAAGGGTTTACAAAGTGACACATCTACCTAAATGCATTACTTTGTAAATATGACTCAACAAGGTGCTATTTTTACACCACTGGTGCATCACAAAAAGTGATGCACTGGCGCCGTAAAAGTGACACATGTCCTCATAAATGAGGTACTGAAGCGCACCATAGGGAAAAACAAGTCTTCTCTTTTATTTTATTTCCTTTCTTTTGTTTTAATTCATTGTTTTATATATTTCCCTTATTTTATTCTCCTGACTCCACTTCAATTACTACTTCTTTTTCTTTGTCTGTCTTCTTAGTTCTACGCTTCCCTTCCTTTAATGTCTTTCTGTTAGCCTAATTCTCTCCATCAATTTAGTCTCTCACTTTTCTTCTGTCACGCTCACTGCCTATAACTCGTCCATACTCTTACACTCACATTCTTTCAGACCTTATACTTTACTTTCTTACCTCTCTTTTCCCATCCTTCACTCCTTCACTCTTTTCACTTTCCTTACTCCTCTTTCTGCAGTTCAGTAAGTGCTTCTGTCAATCCCTCTGTCCTCTAACTTACTCACTCCCCTTTTCTCACTCTCTCTGTTACCCTCATTCTCTCTGTCCTCTTAGTCTCTCACTCCTCTTCTATCATGCTCACTCCCTATTAGTGAGCCATACTCTCACACTCATCTTCTTTCAGACCTTCTCTTTTACTTTCCTTCCTCTCTCTACACTCCCCCTTACCTCATTCTCTCTCTGTTAGTGTCATTCTGTCCGTCTCTTTAGTCTCTCGCTCCTCTTCTGTCAAGCTCACTTCCTATAACTTAGTTATACTTACACACTCACGTTCTTTCAATCCCCCTACTTCACTTCTCTTCCCCTCTCGTCCCTTTTTTTCCTCCTTCACTAATTTTCTTCTCCTCTCTCATTAAAATTAGGACTGGGGATGGCAGCGGTGGTTCTCTAATGCTCAAACAATGATCAAAATACTTTGTTCCCCGTAACAAAGTACGGCATCACAATTTTTGCATTTGATGGAGGCCTCATTAAAAACAGGTTGATTATTTGGGATCAGCTGCTCTGGTTGCCCCCTGACCGATGCAGTTATTCCTCTAGTTGAAGTAGAGGCACTATTTCTTGGAGCCTCTCGTGCCAGAGCCATGACACTCTTTCGGGCATAGTTCTGGGCGTGCCTCCTCTACACGTGCCGATTCATAGTTTGATTACCAAAATTGTACTTCATTCTGGGGTCTTTTCTGCAAAATATAGTATGGCACATATTGAATTCCAAGTTTGGAGTATTACAATTCTCTGTATTCTGAAAATACAAAAAATGGCCGCGATAGTGTACATTAGAGAGAAATAGTGAGAGAAAGAAGGCATGAGATGAAAAAGAGATGTGAAATGCTCATTGGAGAAAATATATAGGGAGATGGGAAGTAACTGTGAGTAAACTTACTATGTAATACAGAAATGTTGCACTCTATACTATAAGTCTCACTTTATACCACAATTATTTCACTACTATCTCATAAATTTCAAGAACAATAACAGAAAAAATGTCTCAAACAATTTATAATTTATAAATATAAATTTATTCTTCAGAATTTTCATAATTTAGAAGTACTTCTAGCATTATTTGATCAGGAATCTCCTCATCACAACTCTTCATAAATGACTACTGGAACTCAACATCGTCCAAACATTCCAATAATTGAGCATCCAATGTTTTATCATTAAAATCCTCCATTCCATCGTCTCTGAAAAGAAGGTCTTCTACATGGATAGTGTTATGAATAGGATCATTTGACACCTCAATCAAATTCTCCTCAACGAAGGTTGCAGAAATTTCAAAATTAATATTAACGGTGTCCTCATTGATATTCATATTCTTTTCAAATTTCTTGCTGTAAATAGCAGAAAAAAAATCACTTTAATTTATCGTTTTTAGTAATAGATAATATTAAACTAGCTTTATCAAGTATTACATTCCCCTTACAAATTAATAACTCACCTTTTAGAAAGGAGTAGAAGAGATAATACTGTGTAAATTTCACACCAGAAATAGAACACCAAATATTCCTCACAAATGTACCTCAAAGAGTACTATCACAAAATGGCTGTGTTTACCTCTCATTAGAGAACCATTTCATTAGTAGAAAACTAAGGGTGGGCGGCCAGCTACGCTCCGTGCACGGAGTGCGCGTAGTGCCGTCTCCAATGCATTTTGCGTAGCGGGCGTAGCCAGGCGGCACTACGCGCGCTCCGCAGATGGTGCGTAGCCGGCCGCCACCCGCCTCCCTCCCGCCCTCCCTAAATATTTAAATAAAATGATAGAAAGCTTTTAAAAACACTTACCTTGTCCGCCGCGTCCCCGGGGCTCCCTCTCGCCGTCCCTGGATTCGCGCCGCCATTTCGGATACTAATGCGCATGCGCGGGCGGCCGCGCATGCGCATTTCTCATGAGAAATGCGAATGCGCGGACACCCGCACATGCGCATTAGTATCTGAAATGGCGGCGGCACGAATCCAGGGACGGCGAGAGGGAGCCCCGGGGACGCGGCGGACAAGGTAAGTGTTTTTAAAAGCTTTCTATCCTTTTATTTAAATATTTAGGGAGGGCGGGAGGGAGGCGGGCGGCGCGTAGTGGGGCTACGCGGAGTGCGCGGGTGGGCGTAGTTTTGCGCCCACTTCGCACACTACGCCCAGGGTTATAGAAAACCAATGAAACTTTATCACACACAAATTCAAAACCAAAGAAACATTTTAATTGGTTGTAAATTTCAAAAGCTAATTGGCTCTTGGGTGTCTGTAAACATTCTAAATGGTCTGCATAGTCCGCCATCTTGTGACTCAGGGGCAGAATAGTCACCCTCTGACCACCTAGGTTTTCTGCGGAGGGCCTAGAAGGACCCTGACAGGCAAAAAAACTTTTTTTTTTTTTATTTTCACGGGGTGAGCGCTGGGTGCGTTCCCAGGTGTGCTCTCCGGTATGCGTACCCTGAGCGCACCACAGGGAAAAACAGTGTAAAAAATAGAGTAAAAAAAATAATGTAGAGTGTTTAGAGGAAAGTGATGCATTGCTGGAATGTGTCACAAAAATGATGCAACTCTAGCAATGCATTCTTTCACATAGGGCCAGTCTTACGTGAAAGGGCCTGCATCAGTCTTACGGCTGCTGTTAAGCAGGTGCAAGATTTGGATGTAAGAGCGTCATAAAATTGACGCAGTGATATCTCTTAGATGTCACTGTGTCACTTCTACGACCATTCCTTATGTCAATACACACCCTTTGCATACATTACAGCTGGCGCAGGTATAATCTGGCGCAGGGGTTTACAAAGTAATGCATCTACCTAGATGCGTCACTTTGTAAATATGACTCAACAAGGTGTATTTTTTACACTACTGGTGCGTCACAAAAAGTGACGCATCGGTGGCGTAAAAGTGACACATGTCCTCATAAATGAGGCCTTCAGTCTTCTACTCATGTGTCATATTTAATTTATGACGCATTATGTCAGAAGTACTTACAGATACATCAGTATTTCTGACGTATCTGTAAGCGCAAAAGTGAAGCAATGCTGGAGTGTGTCACAAAAGTGACACAACTCCAGCAATGCATCTTTTCACATGGGGCAAGTCCTATGTGAAAGGGCCTGTATCAGTCTTTCGCCTGCTGTGAGACAGGTGCAAGATTTTGACACAACGGCGTCCTAAACGTGACGTAGTGAAATCTTTTAGATTTCACTGCGTCACCTCTATGACCCTTTCTTGCGTCAATAAGCCCCTTTTGCATACATTACACCTGATGTAGGTATTATGTGGCGCAAGGGTTTACAAAGTGACACATCTACCTAGATGCGTCATTTTGTAAATATGACTCTACAAGGTGCGTGCATTTTTTACAGCACTGGTGCGTCACAAAAAGTGACGCACCGGTGGCGTAAAAGTGACGCATGGCCTCATAAATGAGACCTTCAGTCTTCTACTCATGCGTCATATTTAATTTATGACACATTATGTCGAAAGAAGTTACAGATACGTCAGTATTTCTGACGTATCTGTAAGTGCAAAAGTGATGCATTGCTGGAGTGTGTTACAAAAGTGACACAACTCCAGCAATGCATCCTTTAACATGGGGCCAGGCCCATGTTAAAGGACATGCGTCAGTGTTATGCCTGCTGTGAGGCAGGTGCAAAAATGAGGCCTTCAGTCTTCTACTCTTATTTTTTTTTTCACTTTCTCTGTTTCTTCACTGCCTTACTTACCTGGTCTCACACTTACTTGTCTTTATCCAGTCTGTATCTCTAGTCTTTCCAAAACATCACTGCTCTTTTCATACCCTTCCACACCCCCATTCCTTTATTACATTTTCTTCGCATATCCACATTCCCCATGTTCACTCTCCTTCTCCTCACTCTCCTTCCCCACACTCACCTTCTTTCAGTCCCCCTACTTCACTTCCCTTATCCTCTCATCCCTTTCTGTGCTTTCTCACTAATTTTCTTCTCGTTTATCAATGCACTCCACTTCACTTATTTATTTATTTATTTATGTGCTTCTATAGCGCCTGAATAGACCCCCGAAGGGGTATCTCTGCGCTTTAGCCATACAAGAAACATATATTATACCAGGTCAGTACCATTGGTTTATGGGTCGTAGGGAGTGGTTAACTACTGGAGAAAAGGTGGGTTTTAAGGGTTTTTCGAAAAGAAAGATGGTCAGTAATGTATTTTAATGGGAGGGGTAGGGAATTCCAGAGAACAGGTCCTGCGTGCGCCAAAGCCCTGCCTCCTTGGCGGGTTTTTAAAATTTTTGGAACCTGTAGGAGCTGGAGATTGCTGGAGCGTAGTGAGCGGCCTGGGACATAGGGAAGAAAAGCCGTGGTGAGAAATGTTGGGCCCTTCCCTATCAGGCATTTGTGAATAGTACACAAGATTTTAAATTTAGTGCGTTGCCGCACTGGTAGCCAGTGGAGTTCAGCCAGTAGGGGCCGGGAGGGAGTCCTAGATGGAACATTCAGGACTAGCCTCGCCGCCGTGTTTTGGACTACTTGTAGTTTGTTAAATTGGCCTTCATTAGTTGATAAAAGAAGGCCATTACAGTAGTCCAATCTACTGATGACCAAAGCCTGGACCAGGGTCTTTCTATGATGGTCCGGGAGATAGGGAAACACCCTTCTCAGCAGTCCAATGACCCCAAAGCATGTACCAGCAACTTGGTTGACATGATCTTTAAATGTCAAGGATTGATCAAATAACACTCCCACATTTTTTATGGTCTGCTTTGGGATAGGGACAGGTCCCAGTTCAAGAGGCCACCACTCATTAGACCATAGTGTCACCGCATCCCCAAACAATAAAACCTCCGTTTTGGCAACGTTGCACTGAAGGCAGTTCTCAGCCATCCATTTTGATACTGCCCTCATACCTCCTGCAAACGATTTTTGTAAAGCAGGGGAAAAGGTTTTAAAAGGGAACAGAAGTTGGGTGTCATCAGCGTAAGACACCGGAATAAACCCAAAGGATCTCACTAAGTCAGCCAGGGGGGCCACATACACATTAAATAATGTGGGGCTTAGGCATGAGCCCTGTGGCACACCCCTGGTGAGCTCCCTGGAGATGGATTTATGGGAGCCCAACCTGACTTCTTGAGAGCGGCCCGAGAGGAAACTCTCCATCCAAGACAGAGCCACTCCTCCCAATCCTACCCCTCTCAGACGGCCGAGAAGCACTTCGTGAGACACCGTATCGAAGGCAGCGGATAAGTCCAATAGCACCAGAATCATCGACCCTCCGCTGTCCAATGTCATCCTGATGTTATTGGTGACAGCCAGTAGGGCTGATTCGGTGCTATGATTGGGCCTGAATCCAGATTGTGAAGGATCCAGGCCATCCGCTGTCTCGATATAGTTTGAAAGGTGGGTGTTCACGTGCTTCTCTGTCATCTTGCCGATGTATGGCAGGAGAGAGATGGGACGTAGGTTAGATAGATCTGTCCAGGGTGCGGTCGCTTTCTTCCTAATCGGGTTTACTACCGCAATCTTCCATTCCTTGGGGACTTGTCCTTTTGCCAGGGAGGTATTCATGACTGCCTGGATCGAGGGCCCCAAGAGGGAGATCAGAGGGGCCATCATTTTAGCAGGGAGGTGGTCATTGGGAGAGCCAGTTTTCATGTGGCTGATGAGGGTTACAAGATCTTGCTCAGTGACTGAAGGGATGGCTAGTAAGGGGTTTATATTATGAGTGGATGGCTTGACTGGGAGTGGAGACGCGGTTACTACATCCCTAGAGGATAGAATCTTGTTATAAATGAGGTTAATTTTGTCCTCAAAGAACTCCGAGATTTCGTCACAAAGTATTTGTGAAGCATCCTCGGAGCTGTCTCTAGCTGTGGGTTTTATAAAATTCTGCAAGATCTTAAACAATTCTCGAGGACAGTTTCCTGCCTCCGCCAGTTGTACGGAGAGATAGTTTTTCCTGGCTAGTTTTATTTTTTTATAATATGAGGATTGAACCTTTTGGAAGGCTTTCCTTGCATCTTCATTTTTTGAGTTCCTCCATACTTTTTCTAATCGTCTGCATTTGTGTTTTTGCTCTCTAAGATCAGGTGTATACCATTTCTCTTGTTTGGTGGGGGAGTATTGTTTGTGTAGTTTAAGAGGGGCAAGGGTGTCGATGGCGGATTTCAGTGACGTATTAAATTTCTCTAGCGCAGACTCAGCAGTGTCTGCAGCCTTGACTACAGGTTGATCCCAGTATTCGTGCAGATTTCCCACGGAGATTTTGTGCCATTGTCGACGGAAGATTGGCGGGGCGGGGTTTTTTGTAGTCGCTTGATCGGTCCAGACAGATGGAACTCAATTAGAAAATGATCTGACCAGTGGACTTTTTTAGCAGGAAGGCATCTTATTTTCGTGCAGTTGGAAAATATTAGGTCAAGAAGGTGACCGCCTATATGTGTGGCACCGTTATTCATTACGTTTAACCCCAGATTAGACAAATCAGCTGTTAAATGGGTTGTTTCCGGGAGTCCTGGGTTATCCATATTTATGTTAAAATCCCCTAGGAGGATAAAATCCTCCTTGGCTTTCAGATGAGGGGCTAATATTTCCAGAAGGGACAGAGCAAAATCTGGGTTGGGGGCTGGTGGACGATACACCAGTGCTCCTTTCCAGGAGATGTTTCCTACTGTAATTTTGAAAATCATAATTTCCATCATAGGACTACACCTTTGCTCTAAAATTGTTGCCTTAAACATATCCTTAAATATGATCGCTATTCCACCTCCTGTTTTATTGGGCCTGTCAGCATGTATAATTTTATAGCCTGAGGGGACCCCCAACATAATAGCTGTTGTCGTGTGGGGTTTCATCCAGGTTTCAGTAAAAAAACACATATCGGGCTGTTCAGAAAAAATAAGGTCCCAAATCTGTAATTGATGCTTAGGCAGGGAACGTACATTTAAAAGGAGACATTTAAGTTCCAGGGGAGCTATTCTTTTTGGGGCTTTATCGTAGGTGCTATTCCTAGACATGTCTGATTGAAAGCGACATTGGAGGCAAGAAAAGCTCCCCTCAAGCTGTTTACATAGTAGCCGTGTATCACAATTTGCCCTGGGTTGTAATCGCCGGAGGGTTTCGGGGGCATATGTAATGTAGTTAATACCTTCTGTACCGGGAGTCATCGTGATAGGGCCCTTAGCCTCCGTGCCTCAGTCTGCCTCGTCCTGTCGCGGACGGGCGCAGACTCTTTTTAATTTTTTTAGGAACACAGCTCTTTGATGAGAATTGGAGGTAGTTCTGAAAAGAACTTTTTTTTTTCTTCTTTTTTCTTTTTTTTAGAACAAAAACAAAAACAGGGAATGGGAAACTGCTCAACAGGAGCAAAAAAACAAAACAAAATTAGGGCTGGGAATGGCAGCGATGGTTCTCCAATGCTCGAGCCATGAGCAGAACACTTTGTTCCCCATAGCAAAGTAGCTGATCGCAATATCTGCATTTAATAACGCCTTTATTAAAAGCAGGCTGAATGTTAGGGATCAGCTCTTGTGATTGCTCCCTTCCTGATGCAGTTTGTCCTCCGGAGTAGAGGCCCCATCACTGGGAACCTCTCTTGCCAGAGCCCTGACACTTTCCCGAGCAAAATTCTGGGGGTGCCTCCTCTCCACATGGTGAATCATTGTGGAGTTACCAAAAGAATATTTCTTAGTGGGGTCACCCCATGACAGGACAGTGTGACAAATCCTGCACTCCACTTTTGGAGCATTTACTTTCTTCTGGTCATCAAGAATAGAATTTTTTTTCCAAATAAAGTGTTCTTTTATTTTCGGCTGAGGAGGCTCTTCATCAAGAAATTCATTGGAGTCATCTTCACTGTTGGATGGTCTGGCAGCCATGATAATCCAAGATTTTATTCCCACAAAGATCCGACAGCAAAAAGGCAGGTCTTGCAGTCACAAAAGTGAAAGAAGAAGTGAAGGAAATGGGTGGGGATTTCATTCTTTGTAAAAAAAAACTTTTAGGAACCAATGAAAAGAGTTATTTTAAGGTCACATGACTTGACGCGCTTACGCTGCGTGCACCGGAGCGCTTCCGGGGGCGCTTACGCAGTGCGAACATAGGCGCTTCCGGGGTCGCTTACGCGGCACGAACGTGGGCACTTCCGGGGGCGCTGATGCGGCGCGCCTGAGTGACGTTGTGATAGCTTTACGGAAATGCTAAATCATTTTCATTTCGTAAATCTAAAATAATGCTTTTTTAAGTATGGTACTGAATGTCTTGCATTATTATTTAGTTTTCATACATATATTTTTTTACGAACGCAGAAATAGCGCTCTCGCTGTGCTCTCGGAAGAGCTTACCAGTGCGCGCACCCTGAGCGCTACAAGACAAAATGATACGGGTAAGCTCACCGGTGCGCACACCCTGAGCGCCCCAGAAAAAAAAAAACATTTGAAAAAAATTTATTTTTTGTAAAAAATGATTAAAAATTAATACTTATAAAAAACAGCAAATAAAAAAAATATCATAGGTTACAAACTTGATATAGAAAGGAATTAGCTTTTAAAAAACCTTTGAAATTCTGTGAAAAAACCATAGGTTTCACAAATGTTATAGTTAGGAATTAGCTTTTAAAAAACCTTTGAAATTCACTAAAAAAAAACATAGGTTTCACAATCGTTATAGTTAGGAATTAGCATTTAAAAAACCTTTGAAATTCACTGATAAAACCATAGGTTTCACACTCGTTATAGTTAGGAATTAGCATTTAAAAAACCTTTGAAATTCACTGAAAAAAACATAGGTTTCACACCAGTTATAGGTAGCTGAACATTTTACTTATACAAAACCATTGAAATTCCCACGTTGTAGTTAGTTGGACTCACTATAACTCGCGCGCCCGCAATCCACTGCTGATGATGTCACATATTACATAATTAATGACATGGTCAGTGACATCACTGATGACATCACTGATGACATCTGAAATGACATCACTGATGACATCACTGATGACATCATCCATGTGATAATATAATGTACCTCATCACACTCTAATCTAACCTTTGATACATCCAGTGTTGAATACAGACTACAATTCCTGAAACCATTGAAACACCAATACCAGTTACTACATACACACTCACTGATTCCTAAGTCTACACACACATCCACTCCTTCACCCATACAATCACTCATACATACAGTCACTCATCAATACAACACTATCATATGCACTCATACACCTATACAGACACTCACACAGTGCCACTCATCCATGGAGTTACTCACAAACCTAGTCAGTCATGCAAAGAATGAATCATACTCCCATTTCCTCATGTATACAGTTATACACACATAACCTTACTTATTCATACATATACTAACACATACTTACTCTCTTTTACAATCACTGATACAAGTACACATTGATCCATACAGTCACTTACGCAATCACAGACTCTCATGTATAGTCATTGATATATGCTAACTCCCACATGCATTGGTTTTATAAATATACTTACTTGGATGTATACCACTAAGATATCCATTCATTCGCCAACACACCCATGCACACAGTCAACCGCTTATACAGTTGCTTTCACATGCCCTCTTGAACTCATACACCAAGTGAATCAACTGCTCACACATGTATGCACAGAGTCACACACCTCCGAGCCACCAACACACACTCACCCTCACATACAAATACTTGGGCAACCAATCAATAACCCATGTAGCCACTCATATAGCTACTGATCAACACATGCAGCAGCTTAGACAACAACAGACATACTGATGCACACATTCAGACAGTTTAGTCACTAACCAATGCATTCAGTAAGACACATTTAATCACTCACTCATACAGTCAGTCACGCACCTACTAAATCCTTCATCCAGACACTCATACATACACTCATTCTTCAATATGTAAAACATATTTGAACTTTACAGAAACACACTGACACTGGATGATGTCATCAGTGATGTCATTTGAGATGTCACCAGTGATGTCATCAGTGATGTCACTGACCATGTCATTAATGATGTAATATGTGACATCATCAGCAGTGGATTGCGGGCGCACGAGTTATAGTGAGTCCAACTAACTATAACGTGGGAATTTCAATGGTTTTGTATAAGTAAAATGTTCAGCTAACTATAACTGGTGTGAAACCTATGTTTTTTCAGTGAATATATATATATATATATATATATATATATATATATATATATATATATATATATATATAAAAACTAAACCCTTTAAGGCATAGAGTGACGCATAAATCATGCAAAAAAGAAGGAGAGAACTCTGGGTACTTCTCAAGTTTAGGTGGAAAGCAGCTCCTGTTAGAGCACTCTCAACACCAGAGACACTCTAGATCTGCTCACCTCAAATGTCTGTTTTTCTATCAAAGTTTTTAAAGATAGGATTAGCACAGTGTTATCCACGGCGAGATAGAAAATGACAAAGTATTTTGCCATTTATACAGTAAAGTCTTTAAGCATAGGACTAGTACAGTGCTGTCCTTGCCGAGCTGTAACATTACAAAAGCCATTTATCACTCCAGGCACAATATTACAGCTTTGAATTGGTAAAATTCCAACTCAAGCCAACCTGAAATGAGTAAAAGCAACCCCTGACACAGTGTTTCACTCTAATTAGAGCTTTTCAGAGGTATAGCTTTGTCCAGACACAAGGGAGCACCCAGTATTAAGTCAAAACAAAACCCTTTCAGGCATAGAGTGACGCATAAATTATGCAAAAAAGAAGGAGAGAACTCTGGGTAGTTCTCAAGTTTAGGTGGAAAGCAGCTCCTGTTAGAGCACTCTCAACACCAGCGACACTCTAGATCTGCTCACCTCAAATGTCTGTTTTTCTATCAACGTTTAAGCATAGGATTAGCACAGTGCTATCCACGCCGAGATAGATAATGACAAAGTCTTTTGCCATTTATACTGCAAAGTCTTTAAGCATAGGACTAGTACAGTGCTGTCCTTGCCGAGCTGTAAAATGACAAAAGCCATTTATCACTCCAGGCACAATATTACAGCTTTGAATTGGTAAAATACCAACTCAAGCCAACCTGAAATGAGTAAAAGCAACCACTGACACAGTGTTTCGCTCTAATTAGAGCTCTTCAGAGAGGTATAGCTTTGTCCAGACACAAGGGAGCACCCAGTATTAAGTCAAAACGAAACCTTTTCAGGCATAGAGTGACGCATAAATTATGCAAAAAAGAAGGAGAGAACTCTGGGTGGTTCTCAAGTTTAGGTGGTAAGCAGCTCCTGTTAGAACACTCTCAACACCAGCGACACTCTAGATCTGCTCACCTCAAATGTCTGTTTTTCTATCAAAGATTTTAAGCATAGGATTAGCACAGTGCTATCCACGCCGAGATAGAAAATGACAAAGTCATTTGCCGTATATACAGCAAAGTCTTTAAGCATGGGACTAGTACAGTGCTGTCCTTGCCGAGCTGTAAAATGCCAAAAGCCATTTATCACTCCAGGCACAGTATTACAGCTTTGAATTGTTATAATTCAAAGCTGTAATATTGTGCCTGGAGTGCCGGGGGTCGAGAAAAAAGGGTGGTCCCAAAACATGATTTTCCGTAGGAAAATTTAGACAAAGCTACAGCCCGAACTGCTGAACGGAATTACACCAAATTTGGCAAAATGGTAGCCCTTGGTTCAAAAAGAGCCCTTTTTATTAATGGTGTAAATCCGTTCAGTAGTTCCTGAGAAGTTAGAAAAAGAAAAAAATATCAATATCTAGGGCAGCAAAGGGTTCGAGAACCCCGCCCGACCACGATCTTCATTCTAATTGGCTGCCAACACTCCAAACCAGGAAGTGTTGGCAGCCATCTTGTGACTCGGTAGAACCAAGTCACAAGCAAACAGTAAAAAAAAAAATTTAAAAAACAAGAAAGGACGGCAGGGTAGAAACACCCTGACCACCTAGGTCTGCTCAGGGGGTCCCACAAGGACCCCCAGGCCCAAAAAACCCATATTTGTTTCTAATTCTGGTGGAATTCACGCTGGGGTTGCGAATCCTGCAGAAATATTTGTAAAAAATGAAGCGGGGGCTTCATTCAAATGAGGCCCCTGGATGGGCCAGGTCCCGGTAGCATTGCCCAATTCATAATTTAAAAATTGCTCTTTAAAAAAAAAACCTGGGAGAGGGGCTTGAGCCCCCCACATGCCCCGGGGACCGCCACCTCCCTGGGGCACTAAGTATGTAAATGCAGGGGTGTGTTGCGGAACCCCGAGCCCAGGGACCAGCACCTCCATGGGCTTTAAATGGTAGGGAGAGGGGCCAGGCGGGCCCCCTCCTGGAGCCCTTGTGAGCCATGGGGACCGCCCCGGGGGCTTTTCTTAAATGTTCGTGGGGCACACGGCCCCCCACTGCTCCGGGGACCGCCACTCCCGGGGCTCTTTTTATTTATAAAAACTGTTTGGGGGGCTCACATGCCCTGGGGACCGCCTCCTCCCTGGGGCACTAAGGGGCACATTAGGATGGCGGACGGAAGTGCGTCCGCAGCTTTGGAGTAAGCGGAAAATGCCTTTTCCGTGTCCGCCTGCCGCGGACACTCCGTCCGCCATATCAGGATAGGAAAGAGTGTCAAAATTCCGTCCGCGACGGAAGAGCACGCACCGCCGCCCAACTACACCCGACCACGCGGCGGACGCAACCAATCCAGAGACTCCGTCGTGCGGACTGACGTCTACGACTGTCCCCCAAATCAAGATGGCGGAAAATACACATAAAACCGCTGCGGAAAAACAACCTGTCTGAACACGGCGGATTCCCCACAGCAAAGATACCATACATAGCAGAGATACCCACCGCAAGCTGCACGCCACCATGGACCCAGCGCTACACGCTTTCCCGATGCTCTTCGCGATCCACCACGTCCAAGTCTTGGCCCACTATCGACGACGACGCAGGTAAGGCACAAACCAATCGCTGTCTGGAGGGGAATACCTGCAAGGGTCGTGACGTTGGGAGGGGGAGTGTCATGTTACCGAAACCACTGATCACAAGCAAATACAAATACACAATTGTAGTACGCAAGCAGGAATGAATACGACAAACCACGACACATGATTGACTACCTTTATTACACATAATAGGGGTATAATCACAGTGTATGCGTGAGCATGGGCAAAGTGTGCACCAGAGCATGAACATCAGAGGCAGCACATCAGAGGGCAGAATGCAGTATCAGAGCATCAACAGGGCAATGTGGACAACAGAGCAGGTACATCAGAGTCAGCACATCAGAGGGCAGAATGCAGTATCAGAGCATCAACAGGGCATTGTGCCCAACAGAGCAGGTACATCAGAGTTAGTAAACGAGAGGGCAGAATGCAGTATCAGAGCATCAACAGGGCATTGTGCCCAACAGAGCAGGTACATCAGAGGCAGTAAACGAGAGGGCAGAATGCAGTATCAGAGCATCAACAGGGCATTGTGCCCAACAGAGCAGGTACATCAGAGGCAGTAAACGAGAGGGCAGAATGCAGTAGCAGAACAGCAACAGGGCATCGTGGACAACAGAGCAGGTACATCAGAGTCAGCACATCAGAGGGCAGAATCCAGTATCAGAGCATCAACAGGGCATTGTGGACAACAGAGCAGGTCCATCAGAGGCAGCACGTGAGAGGGGCTAAGTGCATCAACAGTCCATTGCACTGGACAGGTCCATCAGAGGCAGCACATGAGAGGGGCCAAGTGCATCAACAGTCCATTGCACTGGACAGGTCCATCAGAGGCAGCACGTGAGAGGGGCTGAGTGCATCAACAGTCCATTGCACTGGACAGGTCCATCAGAGGCAGCACGTGAGAGGGCACAATGCAGTATCAGAACAGCAACAGGGCATTGTGGACAACAGAGCAGGTACATCAGAGTCAGCACATCAGAGGGCAGAATGCAGTATCAGAGCATCAACAGGGCATTGTGGACAACAGAGCAGGTACATCAGAGTCAGCACATCAGAGGGCAGAATGCAGTATCAGAGCATCAACAGGGCATTGTGCCCAACAGAGCAGGTACATCAGAGGCAGTAAACGAGAGGGCAGAATGCAGTATCAGAGCATCAACAGGGCAATGTGGACAACAGAGCAGGTACATCAGAGGCAGCACATCAGAGGGCAGAATGCAGTGTCAGAGCATCAACAGGGCATTGTGGACAACAGAGCAGGTACATCAGAGGCAGCACATCAGAGGGCAGAATGCAGTATCAGAGCATCAACAGGGCATTGTGGACAACAGAGCAGGTACATCAGAGGGCAGAAAGCAGTCTCAGAGCATCAACAGGGCATTGTGCCCAACAGAGCAGGTACATCAGAGTCAGTAAACGAGAGGGCAGAATGCAGTATCAGAGCATCAACAGGGCATTGTGCCCAACAGAGCAGGTACATCAGAGGCAGTAAACGAGAGGGCAGAATGCAGTATCAGAGCATCAACAGGGCATTGTGCCCAACAGAGCAGGTACATCAGAGGCAGTAAACGAGAGGGCAGAATGCAGTATCAGAGCATCAACAGGGCATTGTGCCCAACAGAGCAGGTACATCAGAGGCAGTAAACGAGAGGGCAGAATGCAGTATCAGAGCATCAACAGGGCAATGTGGACAACAGAGCAGGTACATCAGAGGCAGCACGTGAGAGGGGCTAAGTGCATCAACAGTCCATTGCACTGGACAGGTCCATCAGAGGCAGCACGTGAGAGGGGCTAAGTGCATCAACAGTCCATTGCACTGGACAGGTCCATCAGAGGCAGCACGTGAGAGGGTACAATGCAGTGAACAGCACCCCACATCACAGAATCAGGTGGACTGCGTGAACTGCCTGCCTCGGACACACTGCCAGCACCAGAAACAGGAGTGTGAGACACAGCCACAGCCACAGCCCGAGTGAGTGACACATGGGCCACAGACCCAGACACACTGCCAGCACCAGAAACAGGAATGTGAGACACAGCCACAGCCCGAGTGAGTGACACATGGGCCACAGACCCAGACACACTGCCAGCACCAGAAACAGGAATGTGAGACATAGCCACAGCCCGAGTGACTGACACATGGGCCACAGACCCAGACACACTGCCAGCACCAGAAACAGGAGTGTGAGACACAGCCACAGCTCGAGTGACTGACACATGAGCCATAGACCCAGATACACTGCCAGCACCTGAAACAGGAATGTGAGACACAGCCACAGATGTAGTGACTGACACATGAGCCACAGACCCAGACACACTGCCAGCACCAGAAACAGGAGTGTGAGACACAGCCACAGATCTACTGACTGACACATGAGCCATAGACCCAGATACACTGCCAGCACCTGAAACAGGAGAGGGCACAACTGAGGCTGTGCTACTACATGATGCATGACAGCAAACAACAGACACAGTGCCACTATCTGAAACATGAGAGTCTACTGCACCAGCACAACTGGGACCACAGAAATGATGAGCCACAGGGCTGTATGGGCCAGGAGGCAGGGTGGCCCTGGGAGCTGGGGATAGCTGTACTTGAGCGACATCGGGGTGGGCAGGTGTCAATGGTGTGTGTCTGCGTTTCTAAGGGATATGTGAGTGCACCCTGGACAGGACAGGACTGGCAAGTGGTGGGGACTCTAAAGAATTATCACCCACCATAGGTGGAGCATCTGCTGCCGGGGGTCGGCTTTCTGGGGACGTGCTGGAGCCTGCTTGTCGTTTGCTGTGTGCCTGCCGCCTGGACTCTGAATCATGTGTAATGGGGGATGCAACAACAGGGGACTCCCTCCTCTGCTTCTGACGGGCCTGGATGGGAGTGGAGGTATGGGGGACTCCGCCGCGGAGACATCTTTTTTCCGTTCCTTCGACAACATCAGCCTCAGGGCAGCCAGGGGTGATGTATGCCTGTCCTTGATTGCGCCAGTGTCCATGGGAGAAGCCTTGTCCCTAGGATGTGCCTTATCCGTAGGAGGAGTGTTGGCTCTGGACTTTCCCTGTGCCCTGGACGGTGCCCTGTTCCTGGCAGCAGACTTGTCGTCTGTGGTGTACCCGTCTCCAGAAGACACCTTCTCCCTGTGTGTGTCCCTGCCCTTGGGAGATGGCCCTTGCTCTGTTGTGTGCCTGCCCTTGGGACTCTCCCTGCTCTTTGGAGGTGCCTTTGTCTTTTGACTGTCCTTGTCCCTGCCCTTGGGAGATGGCCCTTCCTCTGTTGTGTGCCTGCTCTTGGGACTCTCCCTGCTCTTTAGAGGTGCCTTTGTCTTTTGACTGTCCTTGTCCCTGTCCTTGGGAGTGGCCCCTTCCTTAGTATTGTCCTTCTCCTTGGGTCTCTCCCTGCTCTTTGGAGGTGCCTTGGTCTTTTGACTGTCCTTGTCCCTGTCCTTGGGAGTGGCCCCTTCCTTAGTATTGTCCTTGTCCTTGGGACTCTCCCTGCTCTTTGGAGGTGCCTTTGTCTTTTGACTGTCCTTGTCCCTGTCCTTGAGAGTGGCACCTTCCTTAGTATTGTCCTTGTCCTTGGGAGTGTCCCTGCTCCTTTGAGGTGCCTTTGTCCTCTGACTGTCCTTGTCCAAGGGAGTGTCCATGGAATTTGGGAGTATCCCTTGCCTTGGGAGTACCTTTTGTGTGGAATGCCTGTGTAGCATGTGAAGGCATGTCCCCCAACACCACTTGTGGATCCTGTGTGTGTACTCCAGTGTATCTGACGTTGTCTTTGTGAACAGATTTTGCTGACCTAGGGGATGGTGTTTGTGCACTCCGTGCCCTGACGTGCTGTCTGACGCTGCTTCTAGTGCAATAACCTGTATTCGAGTCCTGGTCAGAATATTCACTCCCCCCCGAGACATCCAGTGGTGTAGATGGGGAAACAGAAGTAGCACCCTGTCCATGCGACTGTACAATGGCAGACGACACACTGCTTGCCAATGAATGAACTGTCCTGTGTAGACCAGCAAGATCGCCATGCATCCCTTCCATGAATGCCACCACCTGCCCCAACTTCCTATCATGGTCTTGGAATGCATTTGTCATATTGGTCTGCCCCACACACAGCTGTTGCAGCAGATCAACAGCCTCAGCACAAAGTGCATTTTGGGTCACCGTGGCAGGGGCAGCGGTGCCTGCACCGAACGCCACTCTGCTCCCCCTACTCCTGCGTGCACGAACAGTACATGGTGCAGTTGGCGGCAGTGTGGGCCCTGTGTGCTGTGTCTCGACCGAAGGTGTTGATTGCCCACTCCCAGTCTGTGACAACAGTGCTGGCTCACCAACACTCTCGGTAGATGAGGACGATGGTGTCTCCACATGCGAGTCCTCAGGGACGGTCCTGTCCCCCTCTCCGGCGCTGCCCTCCTCTGTGTCAGTCTGCGTGTGCGCGAAGTCTGATCCGGATGCATTGCCTCCACTCATCTCCTCCGTCTGTGGCTGAGTGCCCTCTGCCAAAGCTGAAATGCACAGAAAAGAGGTGTAAGTCATGGGCACACTCACGTACAGGACAAGGAATCCCTAATTCCATTGCTGACAAAGTTCTTCTAGCCCCCATCTTGCACATGGCCCACCTCTACCAGTCATCCTCACATGACATAAGCGTTGTTGGCTGTGACACATGTACAGCATGCGGACAGGGCAGGAGCATGTACATCTGCACACATGTCTTGCCATGGGGCCACGGACCACTACGGCATGTGCCTCAACACTCAACTACTAAGCAAGTGGCGTGTCAACATGCCGGACCTGGATGTCAAAATACACTCACCCAATGGCACCAACATGGCATCGCAGCGATACATACGCACCACGGAAGTCACTACTGTGTCTGGGCACCAATACATGCATTGCACTCCCAAGTAACATACACAGACAGTCTGCTCACCGCTAGTTTGCTGTTGATCCACACTCAGCCGTTCGGACAGGTCAGGATGCGTCACTGCAATGATACGGTGCATGAGAGGGGTCATGGAGCGTCGGGCCAGACGTGGCGTCCTTGGAATCATCCCCAGTGTCACTTCCGCTACATTCTTGCTCAGCCTTGAAATGTCGTCCCAGCGTTTGTGGCAGTGTGTATGTCGTCTATTGCACACCCCCAATGCCCGTACATCACGTGCTATGCTCCTCCACACGTCCTTGCGAAGGTGCAGCTTGACCTACCATGATGGGAGACAAAAGGGTGCAAGTCAGTGGACAGTTTGCCTGTCACACAGATAGGTTCAACACGTATCTGTCAGCTGCCATGCACATTCCGACAAATATGTCGGGCCCACAGTACACAGCTAAGATTGCAGAAGCCAGGAGTCATTGACCACCTCATGCACCCCAACATGTCCCACACTGCACTTACCACCTGTCCGGGTGCGCCGTAGAGCCGTCCAAAGTTGCGGAGCACACCGTCCACGAGGACATCAAACTCCGCGGCGGTGAAGGGACGAGACCGGATCTCTTTGACTCTCGACATGGCAAGATCACGGAGTATGCCACTAGAGCAGCAGTCGGTGGTCAGCTCAGCAGCAGCAGGTCGAGGTGATGGTCACAGGCAGCAGTCGGTGGTCAGCTCAGCAGCAGCAGGTCGAGGTGATGGTCACAGGCAGCAGTCGGTGGTCAGCTCAGCAGCAGCAGGTCGAGGTGATGGTCACAGGCAGCAGTCGGTGGTCAGCTCAGCAGCAGCATGTCGAGGTGAACAGCCAGCACTGGTTCCCAGGGTAGGATGTGTGCTTTTTGACATCACACATATATAGGGCACTGAGCACATGTCAGTGGTATACGTAGGCAGCAATTGGTCAGCCCTGGATACGTGTTTGTAAAAGGGCCAATGACTGGCCCTGGTGTTGCGGTGCACTGCTTCCGCTACTTTCGATTGGCCATACGCGGCCAGCGTTCCCTCTTCCCATTGGCTGCATGTGCACGGACCGTCACGGTCACACATCGGCAACCGCATGTGCAAGCTTCCGGGACGGATGCTTCTTTTGCAACAATGTTCTATCACTGGCGCCACCATGGCGGTGCACGACTTCGGCGGGGGAGGTGCAGGCCAACACACCCTTTAGATGTAGTCAATGGACATGGCAGTTCATGACCCCCTTACAGTCACATTGCATCATCCACCGTACACCGGCTGGACCAGCCGGCACGGCGGTCCTAGGCCGGGCCTGGCACGGCGGTGGCTGACATGGCTGGCACGGCGGTCCTAGGCTGGGCCTGGCACGGCGGTGGCTGACATGGCCGGCACGGCGGTCCTAGGCCGGGCCTGGCACGGTGGTGGCTGACATGGCCGGCACGGCGGTCCTGGCCCGGGCTGAACGTGCAGGTGGTGTGCCTGGCCGACAACATCATCTCCCATGTGTGTGCAAGATTTCCAGGCTCCGCACATGACGCCCACATCATGCGGAGCAGCATTGTCCCCCAACTGATGGCAAATCTGCGTCCCGGTCATGCGTGGCTTGTTGGTGAGTATGCTGTGGGGACTTTTGTGATTTCTGTGTGGCATGGGGTACCCACCAATTCTGGTTGTGATATTTGTGTCTGTCATCCCCCTACATAGGCGACTCGGAGTACCCAAACGGGCCCTGGCTCCTGAGTCCCATATGTAATCCTACTACAGCGGGTGAAATGCGCTACAATGATGCACATGGAAGGACAGGTAGAGTGGTGGAACATACTTTTGGACTGCTAAAGTCTAGGTTTCGTTGCCTGGATAAGACCGGAGGGGCCCTGCCTTACTCACCAGGCAAAGTATGCAGGATCGTGATTGCCTGCTGCATGCTCCACAACCTGGCCGTGCGCAATGACATTGAACTGCTCTTGGACCCTGAAGACCAACAAGTTCCTCGGCCTCCCATCCCACCCATGTCGACTGATGAGGATAGTGGTGAGGAGGAATGTGTGGACCAGAGGCGCCAGCTCATTGATTGCTACTTCCCTTGAATGTGAGTAACTACCTCTTGTGCCGGTTGACAATGCCTTATGTATGTTTGCTGGTGTTATGTGGATGTGGTGTGCATCAGCTGGGTGTTCTGCTATGGGATGGTTGCATAGGTGTGTGTTCATTTATCTGGACATGCAAGTCTCCATGATGTGTGTCCTCTCATCCAATGATTTTGTGTTGAGTGTGGTTTGTGGAATGTTGCTGTGCTGTGTGTTGTGATGGGTGTGAATATGTTTCCTGACGTGTGTTTGCTGTCTCTGTATTTCCCTAGGTCACTCCCGCAGCGGCATGATTATGTACGACTTGGATCCCTGCACCTGGTTACGTCTGTTTCTGAGGCAATCATGTGATTAAACATGGAGGCAACACATCATTGAGTGTGTAAGTGGCATTTATTTACAGGTTTGCATTGGTGCTGGTGAATATTTACAAGTAAGTGTGGGGTGGGGGAGTGTGAGTTGAAGGTAATGGCAGATGAAATGTCCGTGCTGACACCACATTGGGTGATATCAGGCTAGTCCAGCAGACCTGTGCCAATGATTGGCTATGTGGGACAGGATAGTTGGCAGGGTGAATGGCTGGCTCAGGCAGTGTCAGAGTCATTGTCGGCCCCTCTTGGTGCGTGTGGATGGAGCACCCCCACTGCTCTCACCCACTTCCAGCCTCGGACGGCCCCTCCGTCTTTGAGGTGGAACGGAGTCAGCTGGGGGGGCAGGTTGCTGAGGGGTCACATCCGTCGCCAGGGGCACAGGTGGCAGTGGCGGTGGCGGTGGCGGTGGCGGTGGTGTTGCTGGCCGTGGCGTCTGGACACTTGGTTGAGGGGGGGTGGGGTTGTTGCGGGCTATCCATTCCCTCCACATTGTTGTCTGCTGGCCCATGATGTCCACTATCTGGCCAAGGCGGCCCGCAATGTCCCGCAACATGTTAGTGTTGTCCACCGAGTCCTGGTGGGCACGATCTGCATGTTCCTGGCTACGGTCGTAGGAAGCCTGGCACCTGGCTAGGGCTTCAAGTGACTCTGCCACAGGATGGGGTGGGTGGCCTTCCTCAGCGCGACGGAGTGTGGATCTCCTGATTGGCTGATGTGGCCTCGCCTCTCTCCTTTCTGGCCCACTCTCCCTGCTTGGGTGGGGGGCCGATGGCCCTGCGTCATGCCGTGGGTTAGGCAGGATAACACAGGCAGGAGTGGTGGTACTGGTGGTGGTGGTGGTGAGTCTGCAGCTCACTGTGGCCGGTGTTGCTGGAGTTACACAGGCGACGGTTATCGGGGCCGGCATTTCCTATGAGCCAGATGACCCTGGCAGTCTGCTTGGGCCCGCACCATCCTCCGCATCGGAGCTGGCTGTGGCATCGTCCCCAGAGAGTCCGGTATGGGTGTGAGGCGAGTCTTGCGGCCGGTTGCTGGTTTCACCAGTCAGATTACGATCACCTGAGGGACAAGATTGTGCTGATCAGTACTGTGGACATTACATGTTCATATCAATTTGATTACATTTCAGTGTCCTGTCGCACACACCCCACCCACCAACATCGCCCTCCCTGTGGACATGGGGGCCTGTTGGGAGCTGTAGTGCTGGTCTTTCACACACCCCACCTACCTCTTGCACACACCCCACACCCACCACCGCCCTCCCTGTGGACATGGGGTCCTGTTGGGAGTTGTAGTGGTGACCTCTCACACACCCCACACCCACCACCGCCCTCCCTGTGGACATGGGGGCCTGTTGGGAGTTGTAGCAGTGACCTCTCACACACCCCACCCACCACCACCGCCCTCCCTGTGGACATGGGGGCCTGTTGGGAGTTGTAGTGCTGGTTTCTCACACACCCCACCCACCACCACCACCCTCCCTGTGGACATGGGGGCCTGTTGGGAGTTGTAGTGCTGGTTTCTCACAAACCCCACCCACCACCACCACCCTCCCTGTGGACATGGGGGCCTGTTGGGAGTTGTAGTGCTGGTCTCTCACACACCCCACCCACCTCTCGCACATACCCCACACCCACCACCGCCCTCCCTGTGGACATGGGGGCCTGTTGGGAGTTGTAGTGGTGACCTCTCACACACCCCACCCACCACCACCGCCCTCCCTGTGGACATGGGGGCCTGTTGGGAGTTGTAGTGGTGACCTCTCACACACCCCACACCCACCACCGCCCTCCCTGTGGAGATGGGGGCCTGTTGGGAGTTGTAGTGGTGACCTCTCACACACCCCACACCCACCACCGCCCTCCCTGTGGACATGGGGGCCTGTTGGGAGTTGTAGTGCTGGTCTCTCACACACCCCACCCACCTCTCGCACACACCCCACACCCACCACCGCCCTCCCTGTGGACATGGGGGCCTGTTGGGAGTTGTAGTGGTGACCTCTCACACACCCCACACCCACCACCGCCCTCCCTGTGGACATGGGGGCCTGTTGGTAGTTGTAGTGATGGTTTCTCACACACCCCACACACCACCTCCGCCCTCCCTGTGGACATGGGGGCCTGTTGGGAGTAGTAGTGGTGACCTCTCACACACCCCACATCCACCACCACCCTCCCTGTGGACATAGGGGCCTGTTGGGAGTTGTAGTGGTGACCTCTCACACACCCCACACCCACCACCGCCCTCCCTGCGGACAAGGGGGCCTGTTGGGAGTTGTAGTGCTGGTTTCTCACACACCCCACACACCACCACCGCCCTCCCCATGGACATGGGGGCCTTTTGGGAGTTGTAGTGGTGACCTCTCACACACCCCACCCACCTCTCGCACACACCCCACACCCACCCCCGCCCTCCCTGTGGACATGGGGGCCTGTTGGGAGTTGTAGTGGTGACCTCTCACACACCCCACACACCACCACCGCCCTCCCTGTGGACATGGGGGCCTGTTGGTTGCCTTTTACATTTTGGTGAGTATGTGGCCCACGTGCATGGGTTGGGGCCTGGGAGATGTGTCTTCTCAGTTGTGTGAGGCTGACCATGTCGTTCTGATCGTGGTGCTTGGTTAGTACTTACCAGCCTATTCTCCTTCCTCAAGTCCTTCCAGGCTCTCTGGGTGCAGTATGCCCAGCACCTTTTCCTCCCAATCTGTGTAGGGTATGGGCTCCGGGGGTGTGCCGCCGCCAGTGTGATTAGCTCTCACATGGTTTTTGGCAGGGATGCCTTTCACCCGGGTTTTCAGGTCATGCCACCGCCTCTGTATCTCGTGCTTCATCCTTGGCACGGTCCCTGACGCATTCACCCGACTGACGATCCTGTCCCACATGTGATTTTTTTGCGCCACGGTGGTCTGCTGGACTTGGGCCCCGAATATGTGGGGCTCAAACGGATAATTTCATCTACCATTATCTTCAACTCGGTCTCCGTGAATTTAGTTTTTTTTTAGGGTGCCATGGTGTGTGGTGCTCAGGGTGTGGGTTGAGTGAGTTGGGGGGTGCAGGTGTGTGTTGTGTGGTATGTAGGAATGGTGTGGTGGGTGTTTGTGTGGTGGGTGTGGTAGGGTGGTGGATGTGTGTCTTCAATTGGTGTATGCTGTCGCTCGTATTGGGCCTCTTGCTAGCAGCTATGCTGTGATGCAAAGGATTGTGGTAGTGGGTGTGAGTCATTTTATACTCGTGTCTCAATGGTAGTTGGCAGTCAGGTGGTAGGTGGGTGTGTTGACTAGTGTGCATTATTGGGTACTTGGGGGTGTGTAATTGTGGCTTGTGATTGGTGTTGGTTTTTCAGGTGGGGGGTAGTCCTTTTTCGTGTGTTTGCAATTTACTTCCGTCGGGATGTTGTTCGTGTTGGGCTTCCGCTGTGATGCACTGTTTCTCGTTGCAATCTTTCCGCCGCGGACGTGGAGGGCGGTGCGTACCGAGGTACAGGCGGCGTTATCCTAATCGCGGACACGGAGCCTTCGCAGGTATGGCGGTGGAGGTGGCTGTTCCCGCGTTCATGTGCGTCCGCGGCGGAAGGGGTTTCGTCGGTTCCGTCCGCTTGCGGCGGGCTCTGGTGTACTCCGTCCGCCGCGGACGGACTTTGGTGTTCTCCGTCCGCCGCGGTCGGAGGTTCGTACCAGTATAATCCTAATCGGTTTTTCCGCGGAGCGGTCCGGAGTATCTTGCCCGCTTCCTTGGCGGACAGGACACGTTTCCGTCCGCGATCCTAATCGACCTTTTAGTGTGTAAATGAGGGGGTATGTTACGGAACCCTGATCCCCGGGTACCACCACTTCCACTGGGCTTTAAATAGTAAGGAGGGGGACCAGGAGGGCCCCCTCCTGGATCCCTTGTTGGCCCTGGGGACCGCCAACCCCTAAGGCCAGTTCCTGCAGTGTCCCAGGGTACCCACCCATAGGACACTGCTGTTTGCTATGGCAGGGTGGGAGCACGGGTCCGGCCCTGCCATAGCAAACTCTGCTTTGGATTTTGGAAGCAAGAGGAGGTTTCCTGCTCTTGCTTCCAAAATAAAAAGCAGGATTGCTTTTCCACACGGGAAGCTGCATGTCAGCAGCTCCCCGTATGGAAAAGAAATGCCCGCTCCGAAGGAGGCGGGGAGCCGGTGGGACCGCGGGTGAATTGGGGCTCCCCCCACGGTCCCCAACGCACAGGCTGGCCCTGGGGGATAGGGTACCCGGGCCAGGATTGGCCTGGGAGGGGAGCCATGCGGCCCGCCTTCCCAATAAAGTAAAAAATAAGACTGACCGGGGGATGGGGTCCCGGGGGCCATAATTGGCCTGAGGAGGGGGGCCATCCCCTAAAAATACATTTTAAAAAGGATGGCCAGGCCTCGGGGATGGGGTCCCTGGGGCCCGAAGTGGCCCGGAAGGGGGGCTATGCGGCCCCCTCCCCTTACATTTTTTTATAAAACTTTTTTTTAAAGGAAGGCCCGGCCAGAGGGATGGGGTCACCCTCCAAATAAATACAAAATACAAAAAATAAATACTGACGATGCCCTGGGGGATTGGGTCCCAGGGGCGGAAAATGGCCTCGGGAGGGGGCCCGTGTGACCCACTTCTGTTTTAAAAAAACATAAAATCAACATAATAGGGGTCAGGCCCTGGGGGATGGGGTCCCCAGGGCCCAAAAAATAGGAAAGGAAGGGGGGCCACACAGCCCACTTCTAAAAAAAACTAAATTAAAAAAAGACAGCATTGTGCCGGAGGCCCCACCCCCTCCCAGCAACACTATGCAAATGCGCTCTGTGGCACGCTTTAAGTTGGGGAATTTATTCCCCTTCAATCCTGAGGGTCCCTGGGGGCCAACAAACCCACCAGGTACCTCCATTAAGTGCCACAGGGCTGCGTCGCAGAGGTGGTCCGAGGCAATGCCCATTTTACACCTCTTTGCAACGCAGCTCTGTGGTGCTTACTGAAGGTACCTGGTGGGCTAGTTGGACCCCAGGGACCCTCAGAATTCAAAGGGACTTAATCCCCCAACTTAAAACGTGCCACGGGTGCGTTTGCACAGTGGTGAAGGGAGGGGGCGGGCCTAATGTGACAAGTGTGCAAACATGCCCTCTGGCGCGTTTTAAGTTGGGGCAATTAATTCACTTTCAATCCTGAGGGTTCCTCTGGGCCAACAAGCCCACCAGGTGCCTCCAGTAAGTGTCACAGGGCTGCGTTGCTGAGAGGTGATCTGAGGCCACGCCCCTTTTTACACATCTCTGCAACGCAGCTCTCTGGCGCTTACTGGAGGTACCTGGTGGGCTAGTTGGACCCCAGGGACCCTCAGGATTCAAGGGGACTCAATCCCCAAACTTAAAATGCGCCACAGGGTGCATTTGCACAGTGGTGAAGGGAGGGGGTGACATATGTGCAAACACATCCTGTGGTGTGTTTTAAGTTGGGGGATTAAGTCCCCTTGACTCCTGAGGGTCCCAGGGGGCCAACTAGCCCACCAGGTACCGCCAGTTAGCGCCGCAGAGTTGGGCTGCAGAGAGGTGTAAAAAGGGGCATGGCTGCGGACCACCTCACTGCAAGGCAGTCCTCTGGTTCTTACTGGAAGTTCCTGGTGGGCTAGTTGGACCCCAGGGACCTTCAGGATTCAAGGGGAATTAATCCCCCAATTTAAAACCTGCCAGGTGGCGTGTTTGCACAGTGGTGGAGGGAGGGGCGGCCTGATGTGACATGTGTGTACTTATCCAATCACTCTGCAAAACCCAAGCACTTCTAAATTCACCCTGTATTCTCCTTGCAGTACTTTAATCATCCAGTCAGTACCCATATACTTATGCAATGACCCAGGCACAAACACATGCACTGCTACAATCCCCTGAGCACTACTGATGCAGTCCAGCATCTCCGTGTCACTACCCATGCACTCCTCCAATCACCCAGCCAGTTCCATGTACTTATCTAATCACTCTGCCAAAACCTAAGCACTTATAAATTCACCATGCACTCTCGTTGCAGTAATGTAATCATCCAGTCACTACCCATGTACTCATGCAATGCCCAGCCACTAACACATGCACTGCTACAATCCCCTGAGCACTACTGATGCAATCCAGCCATCTCCTTGTCACTATCCATGCACTCCTCCATCACCCAGCCAGCACCATGTACTTATCTAATCACTCCGCCAAAACACAAGCACTTATAAATTCACCATGCACTCTCCTTGCAGTACTCTAATCATTCAGTCAGTACCCATGTACTTATGTAATGACCCAGGCACTAACACATGCACTGCTACAATCCCCTGAGCACTACTGATGCAGTCCAGCCATCGCCTTGTTTTTTTAATTTTATTTTTTTAATTTGTTTATTCAAAATTTCACATTTATTACATCAAAGTTGTAGAAGTAGGGAAAGTTGCTGAGAAAATTGCGGAATCAAGATATTACACTTTAATGAAGGACTCACAGAATCTGTACATTTTCTTATTTGACCCTTGTACATCCCCCCCTTACAACAACTGCACGGAACCAACACAAACAAAACTCAGTGCTATAAGTAAATGGGAGGAAGAACAGTGCACGGAGTCATTACATATACAGTTTTTGCATTCAACAATTGCTATTTTTCCTTGACGTGAATTGTGATTCAATAAAGCCAGCGAGGGAACACACAGTCACCTATCGAGGCACATGCAGATCCAGTCGCAAAAAAGAAGTGCACATAATGCTCGGAACCCAGCCAACACTCAGAAAGCATAATTACATATTCCTGTATAGAAAACAGCAAGCAGAGCTGCGACATGCAGCCAAAGACACAAGGATTCCATCTCTTTATCCAGTAGTATCGCCCGCCACCCCAGAAGGAGACTGTGCCGAGCCGGGGGTGCCTGATCTAGCAGTCGACCAATGCAGGAATGGTTCCCAAATGTCCCTGGGTTGGGAAGCAGAGGGCATGAGTTCCCAATAGTTATCCAGTTGCGTATGGCCATAAGTGACGTTTGCTAGCCATGTATCAAATGTAGGCACTGCCCTACGACCCCAGTGTACAGCTACCTGTCGCCTAGCATAGAGCAGCAGTAGGGCGTGGAGTTTAGGATTAGTAGGCGCAGTATCAATGACATATCCCAACAGTCCAAGGGCCGGGGAAGGGTCATCCGCTCTAAGGAGGATCTGATTAATAGCAGAGAAAATGACCGACCAATATTCAGCAAGCTTAGGGCAGCTCCAGGCGACATGCAAGAAAGAGGCCCGCTCAGCGCCGCATTTCCAGCAGTTAGAGTTATCTCTCAATCCCATGCGATGCAGAGACAACGGCGTACGGTAAAATCTGTGTAAGAACTTGAACTGGATAAGCCGGAGTTTATAGTTAGGTGATAACTCAGTGAGTTGTGTAGTAACCAAGTCCACGCTGGTATTAGTATTTCAGGAGGATTTATCCAGGTTGGTTACAGCTTAGTAGTACAGTAGATATAAGCCCCACCAGGAGCACCCAGCTAGGCACTCAGCCCTTCTCCAACTGTGAGTTCCCACTCCCAACATTCCATTTTACATCATTCAAGCAGGGTTCCACTGGCACAGCATAAATAATAGCAACCCAGGATACTACAAGTTGTTTACAGCAAAAGGACCACTGATCTTCCGTCAGAGGCTCCTCCAGCTCCGCATTCCATGGCTGCATGGATGTTGGTACCACAATGGGGGCCTGTTCCTGCATGCTGTTATACAGTCTGGAGACCAGTTGTTTGGGGGACGCCCTAGCGAGCACGTCCTGGAGCGCTTGTAACTGTGGAGGTTCTTCAGATAACTCCCTCCAGAACGCCCTACTGGACATTCTCAACTTAAGGTAGGTAAAAAGATCATTGAAGGTTAGGGGCTCTTCATCTCCACCTGACTGGGGGTCCCGAAACGTGCCATTCGGGTATAGATCAGCAAATGTACGCAAAGGGGCACCATGTTGTGGTAAATAAATAAATAATACCTCTATTTTTGAATGAATATATGAATAACAGATAGCTCAATAAATAAGAGTCAAGATTCGAGGTAGTAGGAGTTTGCAGGTTTAATACAGCATAAAGGACAGGAACAGGACAACCTGCACGGACAAGATCTGGGATGGCTAGCTAGCACAACTTTAATAACAGTGCACAAGTATATATACTAAAACAATTGCATTACAGTGAATTACAGTAGGCGGAGCAGTGGGTGTGGTCAATAGCAGTCGCGAAAGATAAGGGTGAAAGTGGGTGTAACAAGAGGCGTATACATAGACATGTGATGTAAACGTAACAGAGTATGTCATAAATGGGGCGGAAACATGGAGGGGGCTACCTAAGGAGCCGGGACCTCTAACCTAATGGTGCGCGCAAACTGACAATGACGTGTTACTAGGAGAAGCTGGGGGCTATGAACTCTGTGCTAGGAGTAGAGACTGAAGTCTGGAGAGTCAGGGCGACATGTACCTAACCCCTATCTAGTATCTAATGTTTAGAGAACATGTTGATATAAACTAAAAGTCAGGAGGGGAAAGGCTAACAGACTCTAAGACTGGAGCATGCATTATTCTACATGTAGTGCGTTGAAGAATATTAAATGACCATTAAATGCAGTATTTCTCTTACATGGAGACGTAAAGGCTAGACAATGACGGAAACTATTGATGCGATTCAGTAGCTTAGGAATGCAGAGAAGGAGGGCTGGACTGATAACTAGAATCATAACATACTCTTGGCAGACTCGTAGGCAGAGCCAGGCCGAGCCGGGCACTGCGAGGCAGGAAGTAAGTGAAGGGTCGAGGATACAGGTGGGGGCTGTATCGCTCCT
The DNA here is from genome assembly GCF_964261635.1 of Lissotriton helveticus. Classification (NCBI taxonomy): domain Eukaryota; kingdom Metazoa; phylum Chordata; class Amphibia; order Caudata; family Salamandridae; genus Lissotriton; species Lissotriton helveticus. The sequence goes on along the minus strand of NC_136065.1, from coordinate 698,264,563 downwards.
CAGCGAGGGCTCAGGAGACAGAAGCTGAATCTGGTGTCCGGGCCCTTTTGAGGCCTAGAAACGGGGACTTTTCAATGAAATAACGTGCACACTGAGAAACGTGGCAACGCAACTTTACATAGGCCTAATACTCGTAGCTTTCACGAGAACTGGAAACTGGCATACTAGAGATGGACACAACTGTAATTGCGTCTTTAATCAAACATGGGGAATACATATGCATATTAATCATGCACACATAACATAAGATGGAGGACACGTAGGGACACAGAACATGGCAAAATTTACTTTTCCACATTCCCTCCTTGTCACTACGTTTCCATCAGGAAACATCAATATTCATGATACCATCTATTATTTCATACAGTATCATTTGCTCGTCTCGAATTTTCTTGGAACTGGATTTAGAACGGGACTTGGGACTGGGAATACAGGATGTAGCACAAATGCCGCAAATCGCAGGGCCACATTGTAAACAGAGGCAGCAACTGAATATGATCGCTACTGCAATACCCAGAAATGACAATACTTTCCATCCCCAGGCGGAAATTATATTCCAGAACCAACCGGACCATGTCCAGGTGCCTGGATTTTGGTGTAACATATGGGCAATATTATGGAGTCTGGTAATAGCTGAATAAACAGACGGTGCGTTATTAGGAATGAAAATGCAGCAACTAGATCCGATGACTCTACATGCCCCGCCCCTATCGGCCAGTATGACGTCAAGGACGAGACGATTCTGGAGCACGACAATTCTCATAAAGGATTGTTCTTCGGTTAAGTTACCTAGAGCAGAAGTAGTCTCAATCACTACTGCTTCAAGGGTTCTCGTTAATCTACGTATCAGTTTACTATTCACGACAGTACCTAAGTAGGGAAGACACCTTTATTGATATCTATGTATTGTTCTAGAGCAGTTTCAGTATAATCGACAATCGGGAGGTCTCTCTTGTGTCTAGTATGTACTAGTTGGGAATTCCTATGATAGTCAGGTGGGGCTAGAAAAACTGGTGGCAGTAGGAAGGCAATGTAACAGGTTCCCTCCCAATCGAGGGGCAGACGAACATATGCGGTCTGACCACAAACAAAATAAGAATGACGTGAAGCTTTGAAAATAGATTTCCTACTGTCACTATACTTGACAATAGTAGTACAATCACTATGGCCTACATGTACGGAACCATTATTTCGGACACATAATTCACCTTTTACTGGTAATACTGACATAGCAGGTAAGTCTGGAGTAGAATCAGACTGAACATTCAGGACCATAAAATTCGAAGAATAATTACCCAAATTATAAACTTCATTTTCTAGATCTAACCCTGTTCTGTGGGGAAGACCTTGCTTGCCTGGGAAACATGTACTGTTAAGAAAAGACATATCTGTTGAGGATGACGTTAACGTGGACCATGCTCCACACGAACCATTATGTGAAAATGGATAAGGAAAGAGTGGCAGAACTCCCTTCGGTGTCTGGAAAGGGGGGAGTCGACCACACACCCAACAATTAGTGGCAATGCTGGTCTGGTGTGAATAATGTAACATGCGGATAAAGGAATTATTACGCATAGCAAGACGATATGAGAGTTCATGAGGAGGTAGATCACTAAACGTGTGCTCTACTGTAACATTAGCAGACTTATTTACATGAGAAACTGGAAAACACAAATAACATGCATAACTTATGCAGGTAATCATAAGGCTGAGATATAGCAGAAAACATAAAATAATAGTGCAACTTTTAGAGTTCTCACTAACTCTCTCTCTGTGGGGGTCTATTATATACATGTCAGAAACCGGTCTAACCGTTTCACCTAGGGGAGGACTTAGACAATCAAACTGGCTGACTTATTTTACTAGACCTTAATTTTTTCTTATACTCCTGCTGCGGAGTTTTCTCTAACAGGGAGGAATCTGTATCATTGTCTTTTGCGGGACAGTCCTTAAGAATAGTACTTTGACAGTCTTTACAATCCTCGGAAATGTTCTTGGTAACAGGTTTTAGTCCAAAAAATCTTTTCACATGTGACAGGTGGACCCAGCCTTTCCTGCCTTCCAGCTTGACGGCAGTACGGGTGGCCAGGAGGACCTGCTTGGGCTCCTTCCAGCGGGGCTCCAGCGGACTTGAACGATCAAAGTTCCTCACAAGAACCATGCATCCGGGAACGATTTCATGCGGTGCCACCTCGGTATTGTCTGGAAATGCGGCGGCAACCTGTGAACGACAAGAGTGTAGGGCAGACATCAAGGAAGCTAGGTAATCTGTCAGCATATTACTTGAAACATCGGTAATACTTCGAGGTCTAGGTGTACCCCACATATTAGGGGGGCGGCCGAATACGACCTCATACGGGGACAGACCTGATCTGGAATGTGCGACCATGCGCATATAAAACAAAGCGACTGGCAGAGCTACTAGCCAGTCCACACCTTTCTCTTTACATACTTTTGCAATTCGAATTTTCAGGGTCTGATTATGTCTCTCTACGAGACCGGCTGCTTCAGGATGGCGTACACAATGAAACTTCCACTGGTACCCTAACAGAAGGGAGACATGTTTCATAAGCTCAGATGAGAATGGCTGGCCGTTATCAGAATATACGACCCTTGGGAGTCCATAACGGGGGAAGAATTCACGAACCAACTGCTTGGCATTGGTCGCGGCTGTGTAATCTGGGACTGGATATGCCTCTGTCCATCTGGACAAAGCGCATACAACTACAAGGACATACTTGAAACCTCAACATCGCTCCATCTGAATATAATCCATCTGGAGGACTTCAAAAGGGTGGTCAGGGGGCTGGAATCCACCTTGTTCCACCGGGACACTTTTACCTGGGTTAAACTGGCAACATATCATACAGGTACGGACCTTCTGCTTGGCTGCAGCTCGTAAATGCTTGTTGAACCAAATGTTCTGGATACTGTCTAACATAGCTTTTTCTCCTAAATGTGCTGGACTATGTGCGGTATTGATAATGACTTGAACCATAGAGTCGGGGAGAAACCATGTGGCTTTTCCCTTCGTCACCCATCCCTGATCTGTCTGGACCCCTCCTTGTTCGGACCATTTCTTGATTTCATCGGGAGTAGCATGTAACTGGATATCTATGACATCTTGAGTGGGGTCCTTAACTGTCATACAGGTAGTCAGATCTGGAGTATGTGTCTGTGTCGGATTAACTGAAATGTCTGGAGTCTGTGCTGTAAGCTTGGCTGTGCGATCTGCTAGATCATTACCTTGAGAAATAGTGTCAGTAACTTTCGTATGTGCTTTGCATTTCATAATAGCGATAGATGTCGGTAAGTGTATGGCATCTAACAGAGCTTGAATAAGGAGACCATGCTGAATCTTGGTTCCATGAGAAGTCATGAAACCTCTCTCCTGCCAGAGCACTCCAAAGTCGTGTACGACTCCAAATGCGTAACGTGAATCCGTGTAAATGTTAACTTTCAGGTTCTTGGCGTGTATGCAGGCTTGGGTCAGAGCAACTAGCTCTGCTGCTTGAGCGGACAGAATGTCAATACGATGTGTTTCTATAACTTCAGTGTCTGTAGTCACTGCATACGCGGCTACTAGTTCTCCTGTACTTGTTCTCATACATGAACCATCCACATAAAGTGTCAGGTCGGGATCTGGTAATGGAATATCTGTCAGATCTTGTCTTGGCTTAGTCATAGTGTTAACTACTTCCACACAGTCATGTGTGGCAGGATTTGAAGTAACTGATGGTAACAGTGTAGCAGGATTTAGAACGTTGCAGCGTGTGATTTCTATGTGTGGCTGGAACAGTGTCAATTCATAACCTGTTAAACGTGCAATTGTCAAGTGCTGAGTCTGTGTTCGGTTTAAAAGAACTTCCACGGAGTGTGGAACTTGTACTGTCAAGGAATGTCCTAATACTATGGAATCACTTTGTCTGATAGCAAGTGCTGTGGCTGCAACTGACTTGAGGCACGCAGGCAGAGCCTGGGCTACAGGATCTAGTGTGCTCGAAAAATAAGCACAGGGCTTGTATTGTCCTGCTTGATCTTGTGTAAGAACAGATAATGCTGTACCTTCACGTTCAGTGACGAAAAGTGTAAAAGGCTTACTGTAGTTCGGTGTAGCTAGAACTGGAGCTTGGCATAAGGCTTTCTTTAACTCATTGAAACTAAGTGTATGTTCAGATGTCCAAGGGAGGACAGTCGATACGGCTGCCTCCTGTGTCGTTAACTGTATCAGTGGCTTGGCTAGAAATGCATACTGAGGAATCCATTGTCTACAATAAGAAGTGAGGCCGATAAAAGCACGTACCTCCTTCTGGGTCTTGGGCTGAGGAAGACTCGCTATTAACTGGATACGGTCAGGTGTCAACTGCCTACCCCTCTTGGACAGTAAGTGGCCTAAATAGATCACTTGCTGGACACAGAATTGAAGCTTCGAAGGGGACACCTTGTGCCCCATCTCGGCAAGGAAATACAAGACTGTAAGGGATGCTCGCTCGCAAGCACGTTCAGAACGGGCTGTGATCAGTAGATCATCGACATACTGGAGCAGGGCAGTGTCAGTTGGCATGTGAATATTGTCTAGTTGTCTCTTAAGTGCTTGACTGTAAATACTAGGACTTTCTGTGAAACCTTGAGGAGCTCGTGTGAACATATAGCTCCTTCCATTTAAACAAAATCCAAAAAGAAACTGGCTGTCTGGATGAATGGGGACACTGAAAAACGCGTTCTTGAGGTCTATGACTGTAAAAAATGAGGCTTCAGAATCAATGGCTGTCAATAGGGAAGAGATATCTGGGACAACTGGGTACTGGGGAATAATACATTTGTTGAGTTCTCGAAGGTCAATCACTAATCGATATACTGGGGGTGCATTTGGATCAGTACGTTTCATGACTGGAATGATCGGAGAATTACATACATTGGAGTTAGTTTCTACAACTACTCCTTGAGCGATGAGCTCGTCAATAATTTTGGATAAGGCTGTTACAGCCTCAGGTGGCAATCTATACTGTCTGATTCGTGGTAACACTACACCTGGTTTGAGAGTCACACAATGGGGTGTGATTTGCATATAACCTACATCAGTTGGACCTTGTGCCCATAGATGCTGCGGAACATTGGACAATCTCGGATCAAAATCTCGTAATACATAGTGACCCTTGAAGTCACGTAAGAACAATCGTATTCCCTCTGGGGAGCAGCAAATAACTGCACCTAATTCTTTCAGTGTTTTAATACCTAACAGATTTTCTGGGCATGACTTCGTAAGTAACAGATCAGTAGTGCGGGACAATGGACCTACTTCTAAAGTAACTGGCTTAGATATCTCGTTTACAATAGGCTTTCCTGAAAATCCAAGGGAAACATTTCTAGAGCCTGAGAGCGGAGCCCCTGGAACTTCGGCGTGACTGATGGTCGTCCTACTTGCCCCTGTATCAATCAGAAACTTTCTGTCTTTCCCTAGTACTTGACTATGAACATAGGGACCTTCTTGATCTACAGGTATCTCGATGAGAGGCAAGCCTACCTCCCTCTCTAGGCTGTTTCATGAGTACGGCTGATACTCTGGATACTCGGACTGTGCATACTGGTACATCTGCTGTGTAACATGCTGTGTTGCAGCAATAGGCTGCGGTGCTGGAACTGTCTGTTGTGCATTCTGTGGCTGAGAAGTCTGTGAAACTTGTTCTTGTCTAGACGGACGTGGTCTTTCTTTAGTCTTACCGGTGGCTATGTTGTGTTTCAGAACTGCACACTCGTTTATATAGTGACCTGGCTGTTTACAATAATTGCAGGTCCCTTTAACGGGAACTGCAGGATGACTGGCTTGATTCGTACCCCTCTTCTGACTGTCTTGAGGAACAGATTGTGCAACTAGTACTTTCATTTTCGTGTCTTTCATACGTTTTCTTTCATGATCTTGCTCTTCTCTGATTCTATTCTGGTGATATTGAAGCATCTGTAACATCTGGGACGGAGTATTAGCTTGCCAGGTACTTTCGACTTTCAAAACTCGGTTCTTAACTTGTGGACTTGAATTCTCGACTAATTTAGTAACAAAGAGATGAGGGTATGACTCGCTACTTGTCTTGAGGCCACTGTTTATAATAAAGCATTTCTCGAATCTAGAATAAAAATCACTAGTGTCTTCGTCTTGTTTCTGTTTACAGGCTGAGATTGCATCCCAGTCTTCCTTTTTAGTGGCTAATAATCTTGGCAAAACTTGTATCAATAATTCAGGTAATTCTTTACATTTCTCTCCTAGACCGGTACCTGGTACTCGTATCTTATCTTCAGCTTCTAGAACTGCCCAATCGATCTTTTTCTCTCCCACCTCCCATTCTTTTTCCTTGAGTTTTTCATATACCCCTGCGGGCAACAGGACTTTTAACATTTTAATAATATCTGGATACGTGTATTCTCCCATACGGAGCATGTCTTTTAATTCTCGGTGGAACCCTGCTGGATCTTTGTCATGACAGGGAATTAATTTCTTCATCTCTAAGAGTTCCATCTTTGTAATCGGAGTGTAAACAAACACTCGTTGCATTTCACCATCCGCTGTCCTGACTGGGTGTACTTCTCAAAACGGATTCTGTCTATCTATGTAAAAGGGTTTACTTTCTGGGGGTGAGACATGAACAAAATGCGGGTTCAAAAACGTTCTATATTTGTGACGCTGTTCTAGGATGACACTAATTAAATCGGTACCTAGACCTTTCCATCTATACTGGAGTAACTCGTTCAGGACATCGTTTAACGGACCTGGATCAGAATGTTGACCCTCATACAGAGTAATGAGGTGCTGGATCATATACATACCCACCAGTCGTTGCTCGGCTGGAGGCAGTTTCAGAAACATTTGTGCCACTATTTCGTCTGGAAAAGTGGTAGAATCAGTAATCCATCGGACTGCTGATCGGGCTAGTTCTTGTTCATGCATAGTACTTAACTCACTATAACCGATTCGTGATTTCAGAATGTGATCGGTAGCTTGAAATACTTGTTCTAGAGAACCTTGTTCTGGTGCTGGATGAGGAACAGTTTTCTTGTGCTCTAGGCGTAAATGGCGGTCTGGAAATCTAGATTTTCCTACATACGCTATTCTAGTGGGATTCTCGTCGTCTACCTCTTCAGTAGAAGAGTCATTTTCTTTCTCGTTTACTAGTGCTTCTTTGCGTTTCTCGTGTAACCTTATTATTTCTTTACGAATTTTCTTGTACATACTCTCTATGCTACTGATGGTTCTGTGCTTACCCTCGGCTATGTTATCACTCCACCTTGTCAGGATTCTCATTTCGGCCGGATCTTTAGTCGGGGAATCTTGTTCTCTTATTAGACAATTAATCAGAAACTTTAATAACATGAGCTGGATCTCAGCTTTCCTTTGAGACATGGCTTCGCCAATACTTTCTGGATCATCCCCTGTACGGATGAAACGATATATTCTGTCTAGATCTCCTTTCATATCCGGTAGGGTGTCCAAATACCCGGTCACCCGTCTTACACGGATGGAATATATAACTGTACTATCATCACCTGCGACTGGATCATAGCGGCATTCAGTAAGAGCTCGTCGGATATCTGCAACGGACTTATATTTGGGCGTACGCTGTAACGCACATTCATGTAACTCGGCCAACGTTCTACGTTGGTGTGGTGGCGGGGTACCAGGAGGACCTCCTCCTGCGGCCCCTAAACTAGAATCGTCGACTGATACTCTTCGTGCTGGCAGAGTGGGAAATTGTAATGTAGGCTGGACCGGGGGTACCGTAACAGGTACTCCGGTGACTGGAGGAGCAGGATTTACATTATTTACAGGAGCTGGCAGAACAGGATTTGCATATTCTGGGACTGTGTCGTCCAAATAGGACGAAATAAAAATATCAGCTGCGGTCGGTTTGTGACGTAGCTTGATCGGAACTAATGGTGGCGGAAAATTACTGGATGCCTCCGGGGTTGCTCTTGGCAAGCCCTCAGCAAGAAGAGGGTACATACCCTTAATAAGGGCATTCCTCTGTCTGTCTGACTGTTCGGTTTTAACTCGTTCACCTATCTCGATTAATTCCCTTTCTTGGGCTCGTTCTAAGGATTCTCTACTTAATTCTGACTTTCTGATTTCTTTTTCGGTTCTTTTATGAGATTCTTTGCGCCATAACTCGATGGCATCTTTCTGGGACTGTCTGGCTTTCTTTTTCCATAATACTTCTTCTACTCTCATGATGCACTCGGCATCCCATGTACCCGATACGGGCCATCTATACTTTTCTTCTAATTCCTTGGTGTACTCCACCCATAAATCTAGATATAATATGGCACTTATGCCATGCTTCTGATACATAAAATGACCTGGACTGTCCCTAGGCGGGACAGGAACTGCTGCTTCTAGCAGACCTTTTCTGGTTTTTAACTGACGTAATTTCGAGAATAAAGGCATGACTGAACTGTAATCTAGACACAATACAATACACAATGAACACGATAATTACTCCACTCTCATACCACGACATTAAAAATACATGAAGAACATTTAAAATAACAGTTCGAACAGAATACTACCTGGAATACTGAAAACAGAATACATGAATCTTCTCGAGAACAGAACTGACTAGAACAGAGACTAGATGCACTGCTGAAACAGTACGAAACTTACCGGTCTCATAAAGAGACACGTCAGGACCCGCATCCACCGAAATGGACACTTCGTTTTGGGTCTGTGTACCACCAAAACCCACGGACCAGAGTCAATTAGATTGACCCTGTCTAGATACTACCCCAGCAACGGTACTCACCGGGCAGCAAGAACGGAAGGCCTCGGACTGGACTGGACTGCTTCGACGCCGGACGGACGAACTTCGGACTTCTGTTACGGGTGGGCCTCCGGATACCTCGGACCTTGGACTCTCGGCTTGGGCTCTGGTCGGGACTCGCCGCGTTCCTCCACCGCCTCGTCTGGATGCTGGACCGCCACCTCCGTCTCCTCCGTGGGCCTGAGGGATACTTGAAGCAGAAATATCTGCACGTGCACGGTATGGTTCCGTCACGGCTGCAGAGGGTCAGGGGGCCGGCGTGGCTTCACCGGCGCGTGGGGAAAGGGCAAGTCCCTATTCGGGCGCCATTATGTGGTAAATAAATAAATAATACCTCTATTTTTGAATGAATATATGAATAACAGATAGCTCAATTAATAAGAGTCAAGATTCGAGGTAGTAGGAGTTTGCAGGTTTAATACAGCATAAAGGACAGGAACAGGACAACCTGCACGGACAAGATCTGGGATGGCTAGCTAGCACAACTTTAATAACAGTGCACAAGTATATATACTAAAACAATTGCATTACAGTGAATTACAGTAGGCGGAGCAGTGGGTGTGGTCAATAGCAGTCGCGAAAGATAAGGGTGAAAGTGGGTGTAACAAGAGGCGTATACATAGACATGTGATGTAAACGTAACAGAGTATGTCATAAATGGGGCGGAAACATGGAGGGGGCTACCTAAGGAGCCGGGACCTCTAACCTAATGGTGCGCGCAAACTGACAATGACGTGTTACTAGGAGAAGCTGGGGGCTATGAACTCTGTGCTAGGAGTAGAGACTGAAGTCTGGAGAGTCAGGGCGACATGTACCTAAACCCTATCTAGTATCTAATGTTTAGAGAACATGTTGATATAAACTAAAAGTCAGGAGGGGAAAGGCTAACAGACTCTAAGACTGGAGCATGCATTATTCTACATGTAGTGCGTTGAAGAATATTAAATGACCATTAAATGCAGTATTTCTCTTACATGGAGACGTAAAGGCTAGACAATGACGGAAACTATTGATGCGATTCAGTAGCTTAGGAATGCAGAGAAGGAGGGCTGGACTGATAACTAGAATCATAACATACTCTTGGCAGACTCGTAGGCAGAGCCAGGCCGAGCCGGGCACTGCGAGGCAGGAAGTAAGTGAAGGGTCGAGGATACAGGTGGGGGCTGTATCGCTCCTCAGCGAGGGCTCAGGAGACAGAAGCTGAATCTGGTGTCCGGGCCCTTTTGAGGCCTAGAAACGGGGACTTTTCAATGAAATAACGTGCACACTGAGAAACGTGGCAACGCAACTTTACATAGGCCTAATACTCGTAGCTTTCACGAGAACTGGAAACTGGCATACTAGAGATGGACACAACTGTAATTGCGTCTTTAATCAAACATGGGGAATACATATGCATATTAATCATGCACACATAACATAAGATGGAGGACACGTAGGGACACAGAACATGGCAAAATTTACTTTTCCACAATGTAGAGAGAGATCACCTCCACTTTCGGCCAAGCAGGGCAGCATAGGGTTGCATCTTAACGTGATAGCCGGTGCATACAAGAGCGGAAGCTGAGCCCTCTTTTGGAGCTCCCGCCACACCCACCTGAGCATGTTTGCGGTATCTATGTCCAGGGAGGGGCGTGGCGATTTGGAATACAAGGCTACACTCAGAGGCAATGGGGTCACTGAATCCATTTCCACTGCAACATGCGGCTGGTACGGCGTAGGATATGCCCAAAAATGTACAAATTGGGCTTGTGCACACAGTGCATAAAGGTGCATATCAGGAGCGCCCAGTCCTCCCTGACGAAGTGGCAGTGTCAAGAGAGCCCATGATATCCTGGCCTGACCTCCAGCCCACACAAGTGATATTAAGGAAGATCGCAGACAGGTATGAAAGTGTTTCGTTAATGGGATTGGGATATTCACAAAGAGGTAGAGGAATTTCGGTAATACCACCATCTTTGCAAGCGCGATCCTCCCGGCTAATGACAGAGGAAGTGTCCTCCAGATAGCCACCTTGGATTCTAACCAGTGTACCGCTTTTCCAAAGTTAAGGGACCAAACATCCTGTAAGTTACGGCTAATCCAGATGCCTAAATATTTAACAGAGTCCACCTCCCAGCGTAAAGGGTAATCAGAGCTCACTTCAGAGGTAGTATCTGTCAGTGGGAATGTGACTGATTTAGCCCAGTTGATCGACACACCTGCCGGTCCTTCAAATTTGACAAATTCGCGAAGTAGAGGGTTAAGGTTGTCAGTGGGGTTCGAGACATACAGAGTAACATCATCCGCATATAAAGATATTAAGAGACTACGGGAACTAAAACTGATGCCTTGCGTCGTGTGGTGCTGCCTGACCCTAGCAGCAAGTGGCTCCATCGCGATGGTGAAGAGCAGCGGAGACAGGGGACAGCCCTGTCTTGTGCCTCATGAGATGTCAAAGGGTTCGGACAGCAATCCGTTCACCCGCACTCTCGCTGTGGGGGAGGTATACAACAATCGTATTAGATTAATGAAAAGTGGACTGAATCCCATCCTGCTCAGAATCCTGAATAGATAAGGCCATTCGAGCGAATCGAAGGCTTTGGTAGCGTCCAAAAAAACGACCGCTGCTTGTACCGTTGGGTGACGGTAGTGCAACACCGAGAAAATAGTTCTCAAGTTATGCGATGTTGCGCGCCCCGGTATAAAGCCCGATTGGTCTGGCAGGGCCACCATCGGTAGTAATGGCTGCAGTCTGTCGGCAATGATTTTCGCATATATTTTCACATCTACGTTGATGAGGGAAAGAGGCCTGTAAGAATCTAGCGACTGGCTATCTTTATCTGGTTTTAAAAGCGTAATAATCAGGGCTTCCCGCATGGATTAAGGCAGAATACCGGTCTCAAGGGCCTCGGCGAACACCTCATGCAGCCGCGGCGCCAGTTCCTCAGTATAGGTCTTATAAAAGGCGGTCGTGAGGCCATCAGGACCAGGGCCCTTATTTAGCGGCATACTTTTTATTACTGCGGCAATATCACGAGCCGTGATCGGGACGTCCATGTACTGGCGGTGTGCGTTGTTAAAGCACACCAACGCTATAGTGTCTAGGTAGGCGTCAAGGGATTCTGGAGTCATAGTGTGTCTGGTTTTGTACAGGTTATAGTAGAATTCTGTAAAAGTGTGGAGAACTGCCTCTTAACCCACCACCAGCTCCCCGTCCGGGTTCACAATGGAATGTATATATGTGGACTGCTGCTGGTGGAGATTAGGCGCGCCAGTGTCCTACTGGGTCTGTCCCCTTCCCGTATCTGCGGGCTTCTGCTTGTTTTAACAAGAACTTCACCTCCCGCTGTGCCTCCTCGTGAAAGTCTAAAAGTTTAGCTTTAATTTGAACAGCTAATGCAGGTGTGGGACTATCACAGAAATGTGATTCCATCTCCTTCAGCTCCCCCTCAATCTTGCTTAGCGTATTTCTGATGGATTGCAGTACCCCTGCCCTACGTGCAATGCATTGCCCCCTGATTATCACTTTAAATGCATCCCATAGTACAGATTCCGTTGATACTGAGCCCGTGTTCGTTTCAAAGTATTGGACTATGTCTGCTCTGATTTCTTCAGTGAATACTGGGTCTAACAAGGCGTGTGGCGGTAAGCGCCAGGCGAAGGCCCGGGTGGGAGCATCCGGCAGCTTAATCTCTAATAGGCATGGGGCATGATCAGATAGTGATCTAGCTTGATTGTACACATTCGCTGTCCACGTAGCCACCTCAGGTGACACCAGCCAGTAATCTAGCCTCGACCAGGCAGCATGGTGACTTGAAATACAGGTGCCCTCCCTGAATGCTGGGTGCCTAGACCTCCATATGTCAAGAAGTTGACCTTCCTGGAGAATGTCTAGCAGTGCCTGCCTAACGTGTGGGTGCAGCGGCTGCGATGCCCCCCTGCGGTCCAGATCATCATTGAGTACAACATTAAAATCTCCCCCCAAATGACAGTTGAGCAATCCATCAATGCAATCTGCGCCCATACAGATCTGAAGAAATCCGGGTTGTGCACATTAGGACCATACATCGCCATCAACACCAATGGCTTACCCAGTAAGGTACCGTACAACACTACAAATCTACCCTCCGGGTCAATGTGCACAGCATGTTCCTTCCAATCTAAACCTCTACGTATAAGAATAGCCACCCCGCGGGCATAGTTAGAGTAAATAGCAGAATAAATCGAGCCCCATCTGGAGTGTTTCAGCCTCGGGGATGGTGTGGAGTTGATGTGTGTTTCTTTCAAAAAACAAATATCTATTTTGTGTCGTACAAGATAGCCATGCATTAATCTCGCTTTCTTGGCATCACTAAGTCCGCGGATGTTCCAAGTTAACATTCTTGTTACTGCCATTGCAATGTTGATACTGCATTTCCACCAGGTAATAGCTGGTTAATTGTATAACTTAAACCAATGAACTCACAGCGCAATTGAGAATAGTATTGAGCACTTACCAAACAACCCAACAACCCCTTCCCCCCTCCACCCACAGCAACCCCCCAATCAGGTCGTGTCATACCCCCCCCTAAGTTACGCATAGCGTAAACACAAAGAAAAGTTACAAACATTGGGAATCACCCCTTGAGGGCATGGTGTCCCGAGCATACACCCCTGCTTGCACAGGGTGGCTGCACAGTTCAGCCTAGGTTGTAAGTCAATGACCTGTATACCTTAAAGTTATACAATTAAACAAAAGAGCCAAAGCAGCAAACCAGGTCATGCACAACGATTCATATTGTTCCTAATATATAGTGGTGCAAACTCTTCCAACATCCGCTGCCCTGGGATGCGTGATTAAGGGAAATATAGAGACAAAGCAGAAGGTGCACTCTCAAAAAAAGTCAATATCAGAAATTTTTTCTTTTTTGCAAAAATTCTTCTTTATTCCAAAATTCTTTTTGACATCTTAGGCACAGCCAACGCGTTTCGTTCCTTTCTTGTTTTTTTGGAACTTCGTCAGGGCTGTAATAATTACAACATATATAACATAAATATACAATAAACAAAAACAGACCAAACAATTGACAAATACAAATATCGAACATTATCAAAATATTAATACAAAAACAATACATATTCAAAAAACCCAGAACTGCACAAACTGAAAAGAAAGAGTTATACATTGTTTAAAAACCAATAGGATCAATAGTGATGTCTGCAGTCCCAATCAGAGCACCTAACTGTCACAATCCCCAAGAAAGGAATCATGCGGACTAGAGAACATCTTGAACAGTATTGTAATCCAATGGTAACAAACATATTGTTAGTACATAAAAGACGTTTTTATGCATTAAAAAACACACACATCTAACCCCTACAGTGTCCTATAAAAATAGCATTTTACGTCATCTTCATTGCTTTAGGCTAGTATGGAACAAAAATGTAGAACAAAGTATTTGTTCTAAAAGTTCTGTCCTGTGTATCTAAAAAACCCTTCTGTTTCCACTGAAGGGCTGGAGCAAAAGAGAATTCATTTCTGGTTCTAAAACTTAGCCATTGTCCTAAATAAAGACAATTCCTCCTGAACCCCCCATTATCCAAACGAGAGTCAAAAAATGCCATCTTAAAGAGTTCTAGAATCAAATATACCAAATTGAAGAGTTCAGGAAATCCTCATATGCGAATATAGTAACGCAGAATGGATAAGAACTGAGACTAGCCTTCACCTAATTCAGAAGTCTCTAAAGGTAAAAAGAGCTTACCGGAAATTTTGATAAGCTCAAGACTCCAAAAGGGTAGATTCAAAGTGTCGAATGGATCCGAATAGTGATCTGTACAGGTCAAATATACGCCCTAAATAGAAAAAAGCAGAGATATATAGCCATTCGGAAATGCACATATAAGTACTTTGAATTATCCATAAAGCTAAATAAAACTAAGAATTTTGACACCAAAGGACACCAAAAGGCGATATCCATTCGTTCTAAACCAGTATCCCAAATGGGTGTCTACCCCCGGGATATTGAAAGGAGATTATAGAAATCCTGTCTTATAACCATAGTCCCAAATCCGGGACCGAGTAGTTCCCACAGAACGATACCACTTCTATTCATGTTTGTGTACCTCAGGGGTAAGAGATGGCGTTTATCTGCCTATGGATCCTGGAGATAGCTGTTGTCTCACGTTGAAAGATTAAAACCTGTAGTGATCACAAAAATATCGAATAGACGCTTATTTACAAAAAAATTGTTCACATATAAGCACGTGATACTTGCCACAATTCAGATCCCTAATGGGATAGTCAAATATTACTAGTAATTTGAGCAAAACTAGTTCACCCAGCCTGTATCTTCATTAGTACTAGGCTCAATAACAGCAAAATACAAGTCTCCCATAGCAATATCACTCTCAGTTCCAATAGAGCACAGGAAGATGGGCCCATATTATTTTATATATCATACTACTTATTTAAACAAAAAAGTTCAGTTAACCTACGGTAGATTCTTTGCATAATGTGGACCATTATTCTAGAGTCCCAAATATTTATACTTCTGCAAAGAAAGTTTAATGCCATAAGGAAAAAAATATGTATAAAATTGTATCCATACCAATTTTTTATTTGGGCCAGCCTCTTAACTGTATGTATAACCTCAAGGTTTCCCAGAAGATAGTCCCTGCCCAAATACTTCAGCGCGATACCAGACAAATGCAAAAAAAAATCGCCGAACCTAGAGTAACAAGAAAAGAGAAGGGACCCAAGTTTCAAAAGACAGGTCCAAATGTCCAAAACGGAACCAGCGCTAGAGAAACCCATCCCGTGCCCCTGTCTATAACACATACCTTTGATAGGGTGTCGGACGTCCAGCTGTCGGCATACGCGGCGTTCTGCAAAGAACCCATGCGCGCCATACTGTTTATAAAGCGATGCGCTAATTAAGCACACCTGTGTACCCGGTAACTTGCACCCTGAACATGTGACATGGTCCAAGTTGGACTCAGCCGACGACGGAGCGCCATCTTGGAGTGTCCACCGCGACTGAGAGTCACATTTGCACGATGTAATGGCTCGTAGACAGAAGAAAAAAACGGCGAAAAGTAAACAAGAAAAGGCAAAAAACCAAGGGGAATAACTCACCCAGTGGATTGTATTCCACGTTGGAAATCGGATCAAAAACAGATTAAAACAAAGAGGAAGCGTCTATGTCAACAGCGCACCCTCACCACGTGATAGGGTCCTAAACGGCCTCCATCGGCGTGGAACCCCATCTTGGAACGGTGATTTCAGATCTAAAACTAACATCGCCGAGACATGCAAGTGAATGGAATAGTGATATGGTAAAATAAAGAACATACCAAATATATGGATTTGCACGAAACTTGGCAAAATTATAGGGACTGGTAGCCCGATGTGCCTTTTGTAGGTCTCAATATATGTGCTTCAGTGGATTTTGAGAAATTAACGTTCAAAAAAAGATATATATCTGTAACAGCGGACCGGGCAGCGCTCCAGTTCGCGTACTTTTCGCGCAACGGAGCTTTGTGAAGCGAAGCTGATTGGTTCTCCGGCGTCTGTAAACATTCCAAACAGTCCGTAGCGGCCGCCATCTTGTCTCTCGGTAGGATCGAGAGACAAGAGGAGGCCAAAGCGAAGGGGCAAATGACCATAAGGGGGCATAGTAGATCCTCGCTGACCCCCTAGGTTTGATGTGGAGGTTTTAAAAGGGCCCCGCGGGGCAAAAAAAAATTATAATAATAATAATCGAAAGGCTGAATGGATTTGCACGAAACTTGGTAAAATATTAGGGACTGGTAGCCCGATGTGCCTTTGCTAGGTCTCAATATATGTGCTCCAGTGGATTTTGAGAAATTAACGTTCAAAAAAAGATATATATCTGTAACAGCGCTCCGCTTCGCGTAACGGAGGTTTGCGAAGCTGATTGGTTCTCCGGCGTCTGTAAACATTCCAAACAGTCCGTAGCGGCCGCCATCTTGTCTCTCGGTAGGATCGAGAGACAAGAGGAGGCCAAAGCGAAGGGGCAAATGACCATAAGGGGGCATAGTAGATCCTCCTTGACCTCTTAGGTTTGATGTGGAGGTTTTAAAAGGGCCCGCGAGGCAAAAAAAATAAAAATAATAATAATCGAACGGCTGAATGGATTTGCACGAAACTTGGCAAAATTGTAGGGACTGGTAGTCCGATGTGCCTTTGCTAGGTCTCAATATATGTGCTCCAGTGGATTTTGAGAAATTAACGTTCAAAAAAAGATATATGACTGTAACAGCGCTCCGCTTCGCGGAGATAAAATTATATCTGTATTACCTAGCTGTTGCTAACACCAGTTAGCGACGGCTAGTAGGAGATAGCGACCATCTTGGGCCCCACTTTGCATGTGAGTGATATTTATCACTAATGATATGCAAAGTGGGCATGCCAAGATGTTAGCGACTGGAAACAGTCGCTAACATCGCTATCTCCTATTATCAACTTTTGGAAATATTCGCGATAAGCGCGAATATCTCCAAAAGCTAGCACCTGCCCTGAGCAGTTCTAAGGCATGTTATCCAATGGGAGGTGGATAACATGGCTAAGAGCATTAGCTCGGTAATGCATGAATATCGCTGAGTTTTCAGCGATATTAATGCATTGCGGTCGTTTTTTATCGTATTTGTGATAAACCTTGATAATAGCAAGGTTTATCTGCGATAATTTCTGACGATGCTTAGCGGTAAAAAAATCGTTGCTAAGCATCGTTAGGGATAAATATCGCTTAACTTTGGTAATATGCCCCAACGTCTGTTAACGTTCGATTCGAAGGAAATCAGGAAGTGTTGAAAAACATTGTCTGCGCCATCTTGCCTTTTTTCAAATGCCACACTTTTGTCGTGCACGGCAGTCATTTTAGATGCCTTGACCAGACCCACTCTGTGCACGCTGTCGATCCTTAGCATGACTCCCCACCCTCGCAAGCATCTCCCCCAGGCAGTGGTCACCCCGCTCTCTGTCTTATGCATGGGTAATAAACCACCCCCCATCTGCGCTGCTCTTCCCTGAGAATCACACCCTGTGCCCGCCCGACACCTCCCTTTCGCCCTATTCACTACCGCACCCTCTGACACTCCTTTTCCTCTGTGTCCGATTGTCCAGGCCGGTCCTAGGGTATCAGCTAGCCCTGCAGATGTAGTTTATGGCCCCAGCTGTAAAGAATCACTCCTCTTCAAAGGAGTTATAGTAGATCAAGGCCCACACTCGATGAGATCCGTCACAGCAGACGCGTTCCTATTATCTGAAAACCATCCTGTATTGTGATTGGGGAGGGGACTGAGCCTGAAGCGGAAGATTCCAGGGATGACTCTTTGTACATCAAAGTTTTTACAATTATGTGTCACATTAAAAATATATAGCACTCCAACAAAGTAGTAAGATTATAAAACTTTAATAACTTATAAATATATACAAGAAAACAAAAACAGTAATAACATATAAACATTTTTAGGGAAAAACAACGAAGTAGCGGTCGGCTGTGCGAATAGTCTCAACGCAGCACAACGTCCAGATTTCTGGCGTGGGGCGTCGTGGGGGGTGGGTCATCAGTAGCAAACTGTTGTGCGAATAGTTCCAAGGCAGCAGAACAATGGCACCAAGGTGATGTCCAGTAAGTTGCCGCACTGGTTTTGGTATCCTACAATGCTGCTCCGAATAACGGCGTGGGGCGCCCCCGGTGAGGCGGCTTGAACGGGCCTCTCCAGGTGGAGTGTCATCTGTTGTAGTGGGGCGCCCCTTTACCGTTTCAGTTGCCATTCCGTCCGTTTTTGGTCCACTGTGTCAAAAGCCGCAATTCAGCTGAGTTGCGCCCACTCTTGCGGTGCAGCGATAGGCGGCTGTCACAGGACTCTCAAAATGGCGGCAGGCTGTTTCCTTTTTGGGCCTGGTCCACTGAAATGGCCCTGGGACACCTTGGAAATCGGACGCTTGTCTGCTAGGTCTTGGACCCCATTCTCGAAAGCGTCCCCTCCGCCTTGAGGATTTATCAAAAGTTTTGGGGGCCCCCGACTCCTGTAGGCTTCTGGTGGGGAGCGGTTGCCATGATTGCTCGCGGAATGACCACGACGGAGCTACGAGATGGTGGTGCTCTCATGCTGAAGCCAGCTTCAGTCTGAAACATCCAGAAACAAGGTGGGGCTTTCATCGTTTGGGAAAAAAAAAAGTTTTCATCCAATGAAAAGTGTTGTTTTTAGGTCATATGATCAAGCCTTCCATCATTAGGAAACCAAAAGTAAAATGAACCAATGAAAAGTTTTATAAACAAGTCACATGACCTGTTATGCGGCATAGGGTATAAAATGCGGAGAAAATACGTTGGCACGTGACGCGGCGTCAGTAGCGGACCGATGTGCGAATAGGCCGAAGGCAATACAACGCGCCAAGATCCGGATGGCACCGAGGTGGTGTCCAGCAAGTTGCAGCACTGGTGTGGCCATCCTACAATGCTGAAAGTCGGCGTGGGGCGCCCCGTTGGCCTGTGAGTTTGCGTCAGTAGCGGACCGATGTGCGAATAGGCCGAAGGCAGCACAACGCGCCAAGATCCGGATGGCACCGAGGTGGTGTCTAGTAAGTTGCCGCACTGGTGTGGCCATCCTACAATGTTGAAAGTCGGCGTGGGGCGCCCCGTTGGCCTGTGAGATGGCGGCAGTAGCGGACCGATGTGCGAATGGGGCCAAAGGCAGCGCAACAATATTTTCGGAATAGAAGACACCACAAGGCGCTGAGATGCCAAGATCCGGATGGCACCGAGGTGGTGTCTAGCAAGTTGTGGCACTGGTGTGGCCATCCTACAATGGTAAAAGTCGGCGTGGGGCGCCCTGTTGGCCTGTGAAATGGTGTCAGTAGCGGACTGATGTGCGAATGGGGCCAAAGGCAGCGCAACAATATTTTCTGACTGACACCACAAGGCGCTGAGATGCCAAGATCCGGATGGCACCGAGGTGATGTCTAAGTTGCGGACCGATGTGCGAATGGGGTCAAAGGCAGCGCAACAATATTTTCTGTATGGAAGATACCACTAGGCGTTGAGATGCCAAGATCCGGATGGCACCGAGGTGATGTCTAGCAAGTTGCTGTACTGGTGTGGTCATCCTACAATGCTGAAAGTCGGCGTGGGGCGCCCCATTAGCCTGTGAGATGGCGTCAGTAGCGGACCGATGTGCGAATAGGCCGAAGGCAGCACAACGCGCCAAGATCCGGATGTCACCGTGGTGGTTTCATAGTTGAGAGGCACTTCATCTGCAGTGGGGCGCCGAGATCCGGATGGCACCGAGGTGATGTCTAGCAAGTTGCTGTACTGGTGTGGTCATCCTACAATGCTGAAAGTCGGCGTGGGGAGCCCCATTAGCCTGTGAGATGGCGTCAGTAGTGGACCGATGTGCGAATGGGGCCAAAGGCAGCGCAACAATATTTTCTGAAGAGAAGACACCAAAAGGCGCTGAGATTCCAAGATCCGGATGGCACCGAGGTGGTGTCTAGGAAGCTATGCAGTTGAGTTGTGTGCGCACTTGCGGCGAATAGGTCGAAGGCAGCATAACAATGTTTTCTGAATAGAAGACACCACCAGGCGTTGAGATTCGGTTACCACCGAGGTGATGTCTAGCAAGTTGCCGCACTGGTGTGGCCATCCTACAATACTGCTCCGAATAACGGCGTGGGGTGCCCGAAGGGGGGGGGGGGGAGGCGGCGTGAACGGGCCTTCCTAGGTGGAGGCTCGTCTGCTGTAGTGGGGCGCCCCTTTACCATTTCAGTTGCCATTCAGCTGAGTTTTGGCTGCTCTTGATGCTACAGCGACAGGCGGCTGCAACAGGACTCTCAAAATGGCGGCCTGTTCTTTGGATTTGGGCCTGGTCCACTAAAATGGCCCTGGGACACCTTAGAACTCGGAAGCTCGATTTTTTTTTTCCTTTCCTGTACATGCAAAAAAAGGTAAATGCCCGGTACGTTACACACTTCATCTGCCACGATGAACTCTCCAGAGGAACCGAAAAAAAATATAGTTATGGTAACTATACCATGCATCGTCATATGGAGAGGTGGCACCAATTAATTATAGTGCTGCATAAAAGAGAGATTTGGAGGAGAACCCTTGACCTGCTAGTACATTCATCAAAGAAGTGGCACTGACAGCATCAGAGGCAAGGGAAACGGTCCCAAATATTTAGAAGAACTTTGGAAAGATTAAAATGACATGTTTAGATTGTGGCAAATTAATTTCATGTGGACAGATGAGTGTTACTCTAATAAATACAGCATATGAACATCATCATAGTCGATGGTTGGTAGAGACATTTTGACTATATCCTGGACCTGCCCGTCCTCGCCCAAAATGGCGCCGGAATAAATGGAACTCGTAACTCCTTGTTGTGTACTGGTTGCAGAACCTTGAAATCACGAGATACGTATGCAGTTTTGAAGCACATGGCGGGCGGGGACGAGAATTGATTGAATATTTCGACATCCCTATTGATATTAAGTTCTGATGTGTTATTGATTACTGTACTATTGAAAGTTCGAATTAACGTCACTGATGGTACTTGCCCGCAAATGTATATCTAGATAATTTTATTGTAACTGGCCCTGTCGTATTTTAATTATAAAATGTACGTCCACCGATTCCGTAACTGTTAGACACCTTAGTTCTTGCAACCTAATGGCCCGCCCGTTACGTTCCTCTACAGTGTAAATGTCTACTCATCATATACGATTACAGTTTGCTCCGTGGCCGGCCCACGTGGTTATAGGCTCGTATTTGTATAATGACATTTTCACAATAAAGGTTTTTAAAAGAAAACATGGTAGTAGTATATACATTGGTAAAGTTTTTAATAATAGACACTGTTTTAGAATCAGTAAAAGGCAAGTGAAATAAAGCAGACCAATTACATGAAGGGTAAAAGGTATAATTCGAAGGAACGCAGTAAAGATAAATGGTCAAGGGCTGTTGTGTTTTCTACTCCTGCAACATAAAGTGATCGATAAGAATCTCATATTCAGGCGTATCGGCGACTAAGACAGCAGGTCGACCCTCTTTTGCTCAACGGCTCCGTCATGGGACGAAGAAACGCTCTTTTTCTCGAAAAAAGAATATATTTTACTTGCAGGACAGTTGTAAATTTTCCGGGAAAGTACATTAGCCTGGAACATTATAACATATATTTAAGAAAAAATAATGTTCGGAAGTAATAAAAAGCGTAATTTTTAGGTCATATGACCAAGCCTTTCATCATTAGAATAAGAAAAGTAAAATGAACCAATGAAAAGTTTTATTAACAAGTCACATGACTTGTTATGCTTACGTTACGCGCTGCGCGCCCCGGATGACTTCCGGATGCGCTAACGCGGCGCGTCATATGACGCATTACGCGACAACGCAGGTCCAGAATATAGTCAAAATGTCTCCACCAACCAGCGGTTGGAACACAACCCCTTTCAGCAGGCTAAATAGTTCTGTTAAATGACAACAGAAGGGACAGGCAACAAGAACCATCAGTCAAAGAGGGGAGGGCTAGTTCTTCTCTACCGGGTTACATTGGGGCGCTACCGGAACTGATCGAATTGGTAGTCTACAGTGTTTCTGGATATTCAGACTGAAGCTGGGGTTAGCATGAGAGCAGCACCATTTCGTAGCTCCGTCGTGGCCATTCCGCAACCAATCATGGCAGCCGCTCTTTATCGTTATTTTGGGTGGGGTGGGTGGCGGAGCCAAGCTGTTTTGCAGCCATCATTGTGTGGAGTTCAGTTCATCTCACTAGTTTTGTATTTGTCATGAGGGGTTGTTCTTAATGTTTCTATTTTAGCGAGGTCAAAAAGAGATCCCATTAGTGGCCTACTGATTTTGCTCGATTCCTTTTCTTTTTTTTTTACACGATTTTTCGTTATCTGCGAAGACTAAACAGAGTATTGCGACTCTGTGTTTGTTTGTAAATAGAGAATGAACCAAAGAGAACCAATTCTAAAACAGTAAATACTTGGATAACAATCAATCAAATGGAGAGAGAAGCAGGCACGACTTATTACAACGGGGGCAAAGGCCTGCGTTAACTACCCTTCACTATGTGCAAAGAGAGAGTACTCCTAATAGAAATGAGGGGGGGGGGCACCATTCAAAGCAGATCAGTGTGCATAAACACGAAAATGTTTTCACTTACCACGTACTTGACATTCGACAGCTTATGATATTTGCTATTAAAAAACCATTGAAATTCACTGAAAAAACCATAGGTTATAGACCATATATAGTTAGGAATTAGCATTTACAAAACCTTGAAAATTCACTGAAAAAACCATAGGTTATAGACCATATATAGTTAGGAATTAGCATTTAAAAAACCTTATTTTACTCACACAAAACCATTGAAATTCCATATATAGTTAGTTGCACTAACTATATATCGCGCACCCGCAATCCACTGCTGATCATGTCACATATTACATCATTCATGACATGGTCAGTGACATCACTGATGACATCACTGATGACATCTCAAATGACATCACTGATGAGATCACTGATGACATCATCCAGTGTCTGTGTGTTTCTGTAAAGTTTAAATATGTTTTACATATTGAAGAATGAGTAGATGTATAAGTGTCTGGACGAAGGATTTAGTAGGTGCATGACTGAATGTATGAGTGAGTGATTAAATGTGTCTCACTGAGTGCATGGGTTAGTGACTAAACTGTCTTAATTTGTGCATCATTATGTCTGTTGTTCTGTAAACTGCTGCATGTGTTGATCAGTAGCTATATGATTAACTATATGGGTTATTGATTGATTGTCCAAGTATTTGTATGGGAGACTGAGTGTGTGTGTGGCTGGCTGGGAGGTGTGTGACTCTGTGCAGATCAATGTGTACTTGTATCAATGATTGTATAAGAAAGTAAGTATGTGTTAGTATATGTTTGAAAATGTAAGGTGCTCTATGTTTAACTGTATAGACAAGAAAATGGAAGTGTGATTGATTCTTTACAGGACTGACTAGGTGTGTGAGTAACTCCATGGATGAGTGGCAGAGTCTGAGTGTCTGTATAGGTGTATGAGTGCATATGATAGTGTTGTAAAGATGAGTGATTGTATGTATGAATGATTGTATGGGTGAATGAGTGAATGTGTGTGTAGACGTAGGAATCAGTGAGTACGTATGTAGTAACTAGTATTGGTGTGTCAATGGTTTCAAAAATTATACTCTGTATTTAACACTGGGTGTAACAGAGGTTATATTAAAGTGTGAGGAGATGCATTGTATTGTCACATTAATGATATCATCATTGATGTGACCATTGATGTCAAAAGAGATATCATCAGTGATGTCATTTGAGATGTCATCAGTGATGTCATCAGTGATGTCACTGACCATGTCATGAATGATGTAATATGTGACATGATCAGCAGTGGATTGCGGGTGCGCGATATATAGTTAGTGCAACTAACTATATATGGAATTTCAATGGTTTTGTGTGAGTAAAATAAGGTTTTTTAAATGCTAATTCCTAACTATATATGGTCTATAACCTATGTTTTTTTCAGTGAATATATATATATATATATATATATATATATATATATATATATATATATATATATATATATATATATATATATATATATATATATATATATATATATATATATATATATATATATATATATATATATATATATATATATATATATATATATATATATATATATTACCTACTGGCGGTCACCAGTAGGTAGTTATAGTTAGGACCTAGTTTCCATAGGAAATCCACAACATTCTATTTGGAATAACTTTGGCGTCGGTAGAACCGAGCCACAGGAAAACAGTAAAACAAAGTTGAGAAGGAAGGGAAGGGGGCAGGCTAGAAACATTCTGACCCTCTAGGCTTGCTCAGGGGGTCATACATGGATGTTTAGGCTCTATTTTATTTTATTTTTTTCAAAGAAAAATCGCGGTGTACACGTACGGAAATCTGTACAATTACAAGCACGAGCTGCATGCTGATTAGCCGTCACTGTTTGTCAACACTCCAAACAAGGAAGGGTTGGCAGCCATCTTGTTTATTGCTAGAACCGAGTCACAAGAAAACAGTAAAACAAAGTTGAGAAATAAGGAAAGGGGGCAGGGTAGAAACATTCTGACCCTATAGGCTTGCTCAGGGGGTCGTATATGGATGTTTAGGGTATATATATATATATATATATATATATATATATATATATTACCTACTGGCGGTCGCCAGTAGGTATATATAGTTAGGATTTTTTCCCTATGGGATTTTTGAAAATTCTATGTCTAATAACTTTGGCGTTTGTAGACGGAATTGGCTGAAATTTTCAGGAAAATGGAACATTTTGTTTCTGAGCAGCCCCTGAAAATTTGGGGGGGTTTCGTCAAGGGGGGCCGAGAAAAAAGGGGGGTCCCAAAACGTGTTTTTAACATTGAGTTTTCCATAGGGCGGTTGGCCTCACTTTTAGCCCGAACGGCTGAATGGATTTGCACGAAACTTGGCAAAATTGTAGGGACTGGTAGCCCGATGTGCCTTTTGTAGGTCTCAATATATGTGCTACAGTGGATTTTGAGAAATTAACGTTTAAAAAAAGATATATATCTGTAACAGCGGACCGGGCAGCGCTCCAGGACGCGTACTTTTCGCGCAACGGAGCTTTGTGAAGCGAAGCTGATTGGTTCTCCGGCGTCTGTCAACATTCCAAACAGTCCGTAGCGGCCGCCATCTTGTCTCTCGGTAGGATCGAGAGACAAGAGGAGGCCAAAGCGAAGGGGCAAATGACCATAAGGGGGAATAGTAGATCCTCGCTGACCCCCTACGTTTGATGTGGAGGTTTTAAAAGGGCTCCGCGGGGCAAAAAAAAAAAAAAAATAATAATAATCGAACGGCTGAATGGATTTGCACGAAACTTGGCAAAATATTAGGGACTGGTAGCCTGATGTGCCTTTGCTAGGTCTCAATATATGTGCTCCAGTGGATTTTGAGAAATTAACGTTAAAAAAAAGATATATATCTGTAACAGCGCTCCGCTTCGCGTACTTTTCGCGTTACGGAGCTTTGCGAAGCTGATTGGTTCTCCGGCGTCTGTCAACATTCCAAACAGTCCGTAGCGGCCGCCATCTTGTCTCTCGGTAGGATTGAGAGACAAGAGGAGGCCAAAGCGAAGGGGGAAATGACCATAAGGGGGCATAGTAGATCCTTCCTGACCTCTTAGGTTTGATGTACCATTTTGTCAAGTTTGGTGTAATTCCGTTCAGCCATTCAGGCTGTAGACGTATGTAAATGTCCTATGGAAAATTGCATGGGGAAAACACATTTGAAAGTGTTGAAATTTAGAACCAATTAAAATGTTACTTTGGTTTTGTATTTGTGTGTGATGAAAGTTAATTGGTTATGTATATATGTCAAATGAGAGGAAAGCACAGCCATTTTGTGATACTACTGTCTGAGGTACATTTGTGAGGAATTTTTGGTGGTGAATTTCTGGTGTTTGATTTACACAGTACTAACACTTCTGCTACTTTTAAAAAGGTGAGTTGTTAATTTGTAAGGGGAACTATGTTGTACACTTGAAGATAATTTGAAAAATGTTTTCTGTTATTTATTTGCAGTCCTTCTGTTATACTAAATACTTGATAAAGTTAGTTTTATATTATGTATTACTAAAAACGATAAATGAAAGTGATTATTTTTTTCTGCAATTTACAGCAAGCAATTTCAAAATAAAATGGCTCACAATGAAGAGACCGTGGCAATTTCTTTTGAATTGTCCACTACATTGATTGAAATTGAGAGCACCAATAATGAAATATTGTCACAAGGAGGACATGACTTGTATGATTCCATTAGATTGATTGAAATGGACAGCACCAAGAATGAAATATTGTCACAAGGAGATGACTTGAATGATTCCACTACATTGATTGAAATTGAGAGCACCAATAATGAAATATTGTCACAAGGAGGAGATGACTTGTATGATTCCATTAGATTGATTGAAATGGACAGCACCAATAATGAAATATTGTCACAAGGAGGAGATGACTTGAATGATTCCACTACATTGATTGAA
This sequence comes from Lissotriton helveticus, assembly GCF_964261635.1. Classification (NCBI taxonomy): domain Eukaryota; kingdom Metazoa; phylum Chordata; class Amphibia; order Caudata; family Salamandridae; genus Lissotriton; species Lissotriton helveticus. Next base: position 698,237,682 of record NC_136065.1, on the reverse strand, counting down.
ATTGAGAGCACCAATAATGAAATATTGTCACGAGGAGATGACTTGAATGATTCCACTACATTGATTGAAATTGACAGCACCAATAATGAAATATTGTCACAAGGAGGAGATGACTTGAATGATTTTTTTGATCAATCTCTTGATGGCGAATTTATCGAGTGTTTGGAGACCATAGAGTTACAAGAATCATCATTGGAGACTTTTAATGAGGACATTGCTGATGAGGACATGTTACTAGTTCTTTCAAATTTAGAAAATTCTGAAGAATAAATTTATATTTAGAAATCAAAAATTGTTTGAGACATTATTCATTTTTATTTTTAATTTATGAGGTTGTAGCGAAGTGATTGTAGTATAAAATGAGACTTATAGTATAGAGTGCAACATTTTTATGTTACATGGTAAGTTTACTCATATTTACTTCCCTTCTGCCACTATATTATCTCCAATGTGTATTTGACATCTCTTCTTCATCTCCGGCCTCCTTTCTCTCACTGTGTGTCTCCGATGCATCTTATCGCTGCTATTTTGTGTAATTACAGAAGAGAGTAAAATAAAATAGTTCGGTACGTGAAAAGGGGGCAAAGTAGAGTACTCCTCACCCCCTAGGCCTTTTTAGGCGGTCCCAAAAGGATCAGTTTCTGCTTTCCTGAGAGATTAAGGTATGAGTTCCATATACCACAATAACTTGCATTACAACATGCAAGATATCTATCTCCTATTACCAACTTTTGGAGATATTCGCGCTAAGCGCGAATATCTCCAAAAAGTAACACCTGCCCTGAGCAGTTCTTAGCCATGTTATCCAATGGGAGGTGGATAACATGGCTAAGAGCATTAGCTCGGTAATGTATGAATATCGCTGAGTTTTTAGCGATATTCATGCATTGCGGCCGTTTATTATCGCATTTGTGATAAACCTTGATAATAGCAAGGTTTATCTTCGATAATTTCTGATGATGCTTAGCGGTAAAAAATTCGTTGGTAAGCATCGTTAGCGATAAATATCGCTTAACTTTGGTAATATGCCCCAACGTCTGTTAACTTCGATTCGAAGGAAATGAGGAAGTGTTGAAAAACATTGTCTGCGCCATCTTGCCTTTTTTGAAATGCCACACTTTTGTCGTGCACGGCAGCCATTTTAGATGTCTTGACCAGACCCACTCTCTGCACGCTGTTGATTCGTAGCATGGCTCCTCACCCTCGCAAGCATCTTCCCCAGGCACTGGTCACCCCCGCTCTCTGTCTTATGCATGGGCAATAAACCTCCCCCCATCTGCGCTGCTCTTCCCTGAGAATCACACTGTGCCCGCCCGACACCTCCCTTTCGCCCTATTCACTACCGCACCCTCTGACACTCCTCTTCCTCTGTGTCCGATTGTCCAGGCTATCAGCTAGCCCTGCAGATGTAGTTTATGGCCCCAGCTGTAAAGAATCACCCCTCTTCAAAGGAGTTATAGTAGATCAAGGCCCACACCCGATGAGATCCGTCACACCACACGTGTTCCTACTATCTGAAAACTATCCTGTATTGTGATTGGGGAGGGGACCGAGCCTGAAGCGGAAGATTCCAGGAATCACTCTTTGTACATCAAAGTTTTTACAATTATGTGTCACATTAAAAATATATAGCACTCCAACAAAGTAGTAGGAATATAAAACTTTAATAACATATAAATATATACAACAAAACAAAAACAGTAAAAACATTTAAACAACGAAGAGACCGTGGCAATTTCTTTTGAATTATCCAATAGATTTATTGAAATTGACAGCACCAATAATGAAATATTCTTGTCAGTAGCGGTCTGTTGTGCGAATAGTTCCAAGGCAGCAGAACGCGCTGAAATCTAGATGGCACGAAAGTGATGTCTAGCAAGTTGCCGCCCAGCAAATAACGGCGTGGGGCGCCGCGGGGGTGAGTGAGTCCAGTAGGCACCACAGCTATTCTTACCGGCATTGCAGAATTACTGCTGGGGACAATGCCTGTGCTGTAGCAGGGTCACAGCAGAAACAAAAAGGATTCTGTTGAAGATGTTGTTGGTTTTCAATTTGAAAACAGTTCTGGTGTCAACTGCTATGTTATTGTAGTGGTTAATGTTTTGTTTTCTCTAGAAAATGTAAAAGAGGGGGAGGCAGTCCAAAGTTCCGTTAAAAGGGCAAAGGAAAGGATCGGTGGTTTGAACTATCAGTCAAAAAGGGGAGGGGGTGCAACAACTTTTCCTACCGGGTCACACTGTGCTTTCACCGGAAGTGAGGTCTGCAGGATTCTAGTAATTCAAAGTGAGGCTGGCGCCGACGTCCCGCGGATACAGTTTCGTCACTCCACGGGTGATCATGGCAGTCATTCCCCATCGGGGGTCGGAGACTCCCGCGGCTCCTCTAGAATCTTCAAGGTCATGGAGGACTACGGTGGTGGAGTCAACCAGTGACCGGGCCATTTCTTTATGCTGGGCCCGCTCTTGCCAGGTCGACCGCCATTTTGAGAGTTCGGTAGCTACTGGCGATCGCGGGGTCAAATGAGCGGACGGGCTCCACCCTGCCGGGCGAGACGTTGCAGCATGGCCACAGTGGAAGAACCCTTTTCCGGGCGCCTGGAGCGCTGAGGGTGCAGCTGGGAAGCCTCCACCTGGGGAGGCGGGAGAGGCCTGTTCGCACCGTCTCTCCCTCCCAGTGCACCCCACGGCGTCTCGCTTGAGATTTGTTATGGCCGGACCAGGCGATGAGGACGAGGGGGGGGGGGTCGGAGGCATGTGCAAGACATCCCCCCCCAGGGTTGTTGCAGCAATTATACAAGAAAGAAGAAGTGTCCCGTCCGTCTTCGGGCCGGGCTTCCGGTAGATGTCGGCCGGACGCCCCTGGCTCTGGCCCCATGAACGGGTTTCTTGGTTTATTGGCTGCAGCCGGATCCCGTCGGCCTCGGCCCCCCGACCGTTGGTGGCCGGACCGGAAGAGCATGTGGCGGGACTACCTGCAACTCTCAAGGGCCACCGCGGCCGGACTGGGAGAGAGAGGGGAGGGTCGAGGAGACATTCCCCCCCCCCTGCAACTGTTCAGCGTTGTAAAGGCAATCCCCTGGCCGGGTCCCGCTGGTCTCGGCGTCTCCTCCGGCTACACCCTACGTTAGGATCTCCTGGCCGAGGCGTGGCAGCAGGACCTGCCTTATATGGGCTGCTCCCGGCTGGGCGTAGCCGGAACCCTGCCCCACCTTGGAAGTTTCCAGAGTGGGGGCGGATGTTCTACTGACTTGCATTTTCCCTAGTCTATCGATTTTTTGGGCGTGGCAGGCGGTGGGACAGCGAGGGGTGATTTGGTTTCTCTTACTGTTTTTCTGGTCTCTCACCACTGGCATATTTCTAACGTTTTCTTGTTTCTAGGACATTAATAGGTTTTATCATTACGTTATGTTATCGTTTCTTTGTTCGTTGTTTAATAAAAGTTCATGTTCATCAGTGGCCTACTGATTTTCGATTTCCTATTCTTTTCTTTCCAGGTTGTTTCATGCTAAAGTTTCTGTTAACAGGATACAGTGATCACTTCGTTATTATTGCATATGTCCTTTTCACTAGGGGTGCTCTCTGGTCGGGCCAGATGACGTATGTCTAGTAAATGGTCCGGGTGAAACAGGTGCATCAATCAGTGGGGAGTAGATAGGCATGACAGATTACAACGGGGGAGAAAGGTCCGCATTACGTACCCTTTCACTACTTGCAAAGATTTTCCTACGTTTATTTGCAAACAGGGAATACCTGCAAAAAGAACTAATTCCCAAACAGTCAATGTTCGGACAATCAATCAATCAATGAGGAATGAAATAGGTACGACGTGTTAAAGGCTTGCGTTACCTACCCTTCACTATCTGCAAAGGGAGAGAGAATATTCCTATTCTTCCTCGTTTGCAGGTAGAGAAGATCCTTAAGAGAACCAACTTCGAACAATTCAATGCTCGATTCAAACAATCAACAAGGGGTACTGTGAACACAAATGAACGCCGCTTATGTACATACGCATTGCTATTTTCAACAGGTTGTTCCTAATGTTTCTATTTTAGCGAGGTCAAAAAGAGATCCCATTAGTGGCCTACTGATTTTGCTCGATTCCTTTTGTTTTTTTACACGGTTTTTCGCTATCTGCAAAGACTAAACAGAGTATTTTGACTCTGTGCTTGTTTGTAAATAGAGAATGAACCAAAGAGAACAATCAATCAAATGGAGAGAGAAGCAGGCACGACGGATTACAAAGGGGGCAAAGGGCTGCGTTAACTACCTTTCACTATCTGCAAAGAGAGAGTACTCCTAATAGAAATGAGGGGTGGGGGGCAGCATTCAAAGCAGATCAGTGTGCATAAACACGAAAATGTTTTTACTTACCACGTACTTGACATTCGACAGCTTATGATATTTGCTATTAAAAAACCATTGAAATTCACTGAAAAAACCATAGGTTATAGACCATATATAGTTAGGAATTAGCATTTACAAAACCTTGAAAATTCACTGAAAAAACCATAGGTTAGAGACCATATATAGTTAGCTGGACATTTTATTGACATAAAACCAATGAAATTCCATATATAGTTAGTTGCACTAACTATATATCGCGCACCCGCAATCCACTGCTGATGATGTCACATATTACATCATTCATGACATGTCAGTGATGTCATTTGAGATGTCATCAGTGATGTCATCAGTGATGTCACTGACCATGTCATGAATGATGTAATATGTGACATGATCAGCAGTGGATTGCGGGTGCGCGATATATAGTTAGTGCAACTAACTATATATGGAATTTCAATGGTTTTGTGTGAGTAAAATAAGGTTTTTTAAATGCTAATTCCTAACTATATATGGTCTATAACCTATGGTTTTTTCAGTGAATTTTCAAGGTTTTGTAAATGCTAATTCCTAACTATATATGGTCTATAACCTATGGTTTTTTCAGTGAATTTCAATGGTTTTTTAATAGCAAATATCATAAGCTGTCGAATGTCAAGTACGTGGTAAGTGAAAACATTTTCGTGTTTATGCACACTGATCTGCTTTGAATGGTGCCCCCCCCCCCTCATTTCTATTAGGAGTACTCTCTCTTTGCAGATAGTGAAAGGTAGTTAACGCAGGCCTTTGCCCCCGTTGTAATCCGTCGTGCCTGCTTCTCTCTCCATTTGATTGATTGTTATCCAAGTATTTACTGTTTTAGAATTAGTTCTCTTTGGTTCATTCTCTATTTACAAACAAACACAGAGTCGCAATACTCTGTTTAGTCTTTGCAGATAACGAAAAATCGTGTAAAAAAAAAGAAAAGGAATCGAGCAAAATCAGTAGGCCACTAATGGGATCTCTTTTTGACCTCGCTAAAATAGAAACATTAGGAACAACCCCTCATGACAAATACAAAACTAGTGAGATGAACTGAACTCCACACAATGATGGCTGCAAAACAGCTCGGCTCCGCCACCCACCCCGCCCAAAATAACGATAAAGAACGGCTGCCATGATTGGTTGCGGAATGACCACGACGGAGCTACGAAATGGTGCTGCTCTCATGCTAACCCCAGCTTCAGTCTGAAACATCCAGAAACACTGTAGACTACTAATTCGATCAGTTCCGGTAGCGCCCCAATGTAACCCGGTAGAGAAGAACTAGCCCTCCCCTCTTTGACTGATGGTTCTTGTTGCCTGTCCCTTCTGTTGTCATTTAACAGAACTATTTAGCCTGCTGAAAGGGGTTGTGTTCCGACCGCTGGTTGGTGGAGACATTTTGACTATATTCTGTACCTGCGTTGTCGCGTAATGCGTCATATGATGCGCCGCGTTAGCGCATCCGGAAGTCATCCGGGGCGCGCAGCGCGTAACGTAAGCATAACAAGTCATGTGACTTGTTAATAAAACTTTTCATTGGTTCATTTTACTTTTCTTATTGTAATGATGAAAGGCTTGGTCATATGACCTAAAAATTACGCTTTTCATTACTTCCGAACATTATTTTTTCTTAAATATATGTTATAATGTTCCAGGCTAATGTACTTTCCCGGAAATTTTACAACTGTCCTGCAAGTAAAATATATTCTTTTTTCGAGAAAAAGAGCGTTTCTTCGTCCCATGACGGAGCCGTTGAGCAAAAGAGGGTCGACCTGCTGTCTTAGTCGCCGATACGCCTGAATATGAGATTCTTATCGATCACTTTATGTTGCAGGAATAGAAAACACAACAGCCCTTGACCATTTATCTTTACTGCGTTCCTTCGTATTATACCTTTTACCCTTCATGTAATTGGTCTGCTTTATTTCACTTGCCTTTTAATGATTCTAAAACAGTCACTATTATTAAAAACGTTACCAATGTATATACTACTACCATGTTTTCTTTTAAAAACCTTTATTGTGAAAATTTCATTATACAAATACGAGCCTATAACCACGTGGGCCGGCCACGGAGCAAACTGTAATCGTATATGATGAATAGACATTTACACTGTAGAGGAACGTAACGGGCGGGCCATTAGGTTGCAAGAACTAAGGTGTCTAACAGTTACGGAATCGGTGGACGTACATTTTATAATTAAAATACGACAGGGCCAGTTACAATAAAATTATCTAGATATACATTTGCGGGCAAGTACCATGGGTGACGTTAATTCGAACTTTCAACAGTACACTAATCAATAACACATCAGAACTTAATATCAATAGGGATGTCGAAATAGTCAATCAATTCTCGTCCCCGCCCGCCATGTGCTTCAAAACTGCATACGTATCTCGTGATTTCAAGGTTCTGCAACCAGTACACAACAAGGAGTTACGAGTCCCATTTATTCCGGCGCCATTTTGGGCGAGGACGGGCAGGTCCAGGATATAGTCAAAATGTCTCTACCAACCATCGACTATGATGATGTTCATATGCTGTATTTATTAGAGTAACACTCATCTGTCCACATGAAATTAATTTGCCACAATCTAAACATGTCATTTTAATCTTTCCAAAGTTCTTCTAAATATTTGGGACCGTTTCCCTTGCCTCTGAAGCTCTCAGTGCCACTTCTTTGATGAATGTACTAGCAGGTCAGGGGTTCTCCTCCAAATCTCTCTTTTATGCAGCACTATAATTAATTGGTGCCACCTCTCCATATGACGATGCATGGTATAGTTACCACAACTATATTTTTTTTCGGTTCCTCTGGAGAGTTCATCGTGGCAGATGAAGCGTGTAACGTACCGGGCATTTACCTTTTTTTGCATGTACAGGAAAGGAAAAAAAAATCGAGCGTCCGAGTTCTAAGGTGTCCCAGGGCCATTTTAGTGGACCAGGCCCAAATCCAAAGAACAGGCCGCCATTTTGAGAGTCCTCTTGCAGCCGCCTGTCGCTGTAGCATCAAGAGCAGCCGAAACTCAGCTGAATGGCAACTGAAACGGTAAAGGGGCGCCCCACTACAGCAGACGAGCCTCCACCTAGGAAGGCCCATTCACGCCGGCTCCCCCCCCCTTCGGGCACCCCACGCCGTTATTCGGAGCAGTATTGTAGGATGGCCACACCAGTGCGGCAACTTGCTAGACATCACCTCGGTGGTAACCGAATCTCAACGCCTTGTGGTGTCTTCTATTCAAAAAACATTGTTATGCTGCCTTCGACCTATTCGCCGCAAGTGCGCACACAACTCAACTGCATAGCTTGCTAGACACCACCTCGGTGCCATCCGGATCTTGGAATGCCAGCACCTTTTGGTGTCTTCTCTTCAGAAAATATTGTTGCGCTGCCTTTGGCCCCATTCGCACATCAGTCCGCTACTGACGCCATCTCACAGGCTAATGGGGCGCCCCACTCCGACTTTCAGCATTGTAGAATGACCACACCAGTACAGCAACTTGCTAGACATCACCTCGGTGCCATCCGGATCTCGGCGCCCCACTGCAGATGAAGTGCCTCTCAACTATGAAACCACCACGGTGACATCCGGATCTTGGCGCGTTGTGCTGCCTTCGGCCTATTCGCACATCGGTCCGCTACTGACGCCATCTCACAGGCTAATGGGGCAACCCACGCCGAGTTTCAGCATTGTAGGATGACCACACCAGTACAGCAACTTGCTAGACATCACCTCGATGCCATCCGGATCTTGGCATCTCAACGCCTAGTGGTATCTTCCATACAAAAAATATTGTTACGCTGCCTTTGGCCCCATTCGCACATCAGTCCGCAACTTAGACATCACCTCGGTGCCATCCGGATCTTGGCATCTCAGCGCCTTGTGGTGTCAGTCAGAAAATATTGTTGCGCTGCCTTTGGCCCCATTCGCACATCGGTCCGCTACTGACGCCATCTCACAGGCCAACGGGGCGCCCCACGCCGACTTTCAACATTGTAGGATGGCCACAGAAGTGCGACAACTTACTAGACACCACCTCGGTGCCATCCGGATCTTGGCGCGTTGTGCTGCCTTCGGCCTATTCGCACATCGGTCCGCTACTGACGCCATCTCACAGGCCAACGGGGCGCCCCACGCCGACTTTCAGCATTGTTGGATGGCCACACCAGTGCGGCAACTTACTAGACACCACCTCGGTGCCATCCGGATCTTGGCGCCTTGTGCTGCCTTCGGCCTATTCGCACATCGGTCCGCTACTGACGCAAACTCACAGGCCAACGGGGCGCCCCACGCCGACTTTCAGCATTGTAGGATGGCCACACCAGTGCTGCAACTTGCTGGACACCACCTCGGTGCCATCCGGATCTTGGCGCGTTGTATTGCCTTCGGCCTATTCGCACATCGGTCCGCTACTGACGCCGCCTCACGTGCCAACGTATTTTCTCCGCATTTTATACCCTATGCCGCATAACAGGTCATGTGACTTGTTTATAAAACTTTTCATTGGTTCATTTTACTTTTGGTTTCCTAATGATGGAAGGCTTGATCATATGACCTAAAAACAACACTTTTCATTGGATGAACACTTTTTTTTTTTTCCCAAACGATGAAAGCCCCACCTTGTTTCTGGATGTTTCAGACTAAACTGGCGTCAGCATGAGAGCACCACCATCTCGTAGCTCCGTCGTGGTCATTCTGCGAGCAATCATGGCAGCCGCTCCCCACCAGAAGCCTGCAGGAGTCGGGGCCCCCAAAACTTTTGATGAATTCTCAAGGCGGAGGGGACGCTTTCGAGAATGGGGTCCAAGACCTAGCAGACAAGCGTCCGATTTCCAAGGTGTCCCAGGGCCATTTCAGTGGACCAGGCCCAAAAAGGAAAGAGCCTGCCGCCATTTTGAGAGTCCTGTGACAGCCGCCTATCGCTGCACCGCAAGAGTGGGTGCAACTCAGCTGAATTGCGGCTTTTGACACAGTGGACCAAAAGCGGACGGAATGGCAACTGAAACGGTAAAGGGGCGCCCCACTACAACAGATGACACTCCACCTGGAGAGGCCCGTTCACGCCGCCTCCCCCGGGGCGCCCCACGCCGTTATTCGGAGCAGTATTATAGGATACCAAAACCAGTGCGGCAACTTACTGGACATCACCTTGGTGCCATCGTTCTGCTGCCTTGGAACTATTCGCACAACAGTTTGCTACTGATGACCCACCCCCCGCGACGCCACACGCCGTTATTTGCTGGGTGGCAACTTACTAGACATCACTTTCGTGTCATCTAGATTTCGGCGCGTTCTGCTGCCTTGGAACTATTCGCACAACAGTTTGCTACTGATGACCCACCCCCCGCGACGCCCCACGCCGGAAATCTGGACGTTGTGCTGCGTTGGGACTATTCGCACAGCCGACCGCTACTTCGTTGTTTTTCCCTAAAAATGTTTATATGTTATTACTATTTTTGTTTTCTTGTATATATTTATAAATTATTAAAGTTTTATAATCTTACTACTTTGTCGGAGTGCTATATATTTTTAATGTGACACATAATTGTAAAAACTTTGATGTACAAAGAGTCATCCCTGGAATCTTCCGCTTCACGCTCGGTCCCCTCCCCAATCACAATACAGGATGGTTTTCAGATAATAGCAACGCTTCTGCTGTGACGGATCTCATCGAGTGTGGGCCTTGATCTACTATAACTCCTTTGAAGAGGGGTGATTCTTTACAGCTGTGGCCATAAACTACATCTGCAGGGCTAGCTGATAGCCTAGGACCGGCCTGGACAATCGGACACAGAGGAAAAGGAGTGTCAGAGGGTGCGGTAGTGAATAGGGCGAAAGGGAGGTGTCGGGCGGGCACAGGGTGTGATTCTCAGGGAAGAGCAGCGCAGATGGGGGGAGGTTTATTACCCATGCATAAGACAGAGAGCGGGGGTGACCACTGCCTGGGTGAGATGCTTGCGAGGGTGGGGAGCCATGCTAAGGATCGACAGCGTGCACAGAGTGGGTCTGGTCAAGGCATCTAAAATGGCTGCCGTGCACGACAAAAGTGTGGCATTTGAAAAAAGACAAGATGGCGCAGACAATGTTTTTCAACACTTCCTGATTTCCTTCGAATCGAACGTTAACAGACGTTGGGGCATATTACCAAAGTTAAGCGATATTTATCCCTAACGATGCATTGCAAAGATTTTTTTACCGTCAGAAATTATCGCAGATAAACCTTGCTATTATCAAGGTTTATCGCGAATACGATAAAAAACGACCGCAATGCATTAATATCGCTGAAAACTCAGCGATATTCATGCATTACCGAGCTAATGCTCTTAGCCATGTTATCCACCTCCCATTGGATAACATGGCTAAGAACTGCTCAGGGCAGCTGTTACTTTTTGGAGATATTCGCGCTTATCTCGAATATTTCCAAAAGTTGATAATAGGAGAAAGCGATGTTAGCGACTGTTTCCAGTCGCTAACATCTTGGCATGCCCACTTTGCATGTCATTAGTGATAAATATCACTCACATGCAAAGTGGGGCCCAAGATGGTCGCTATCTCCTACTAGCCGTCGCTAACTGGTGTTAGCAACAGCTAGGTAATACAGATATAATTTTATCTCCGCGAAGCGGAGCGCTGTTACAGATATATATCTTGTTTTTGAACGTTAATTTCTCAAAATGCACTGAAGCACATATATTGAGACCTAGCAAAGGCACATCGGGCTACCAGTCCCTAATATTTTACCAAGTTTCGTGCAAATCCATTCAGCCGTTCGATTATTATTATTATTATTATTTTTGCCCCGCGGGGCCCTTTTAAAACCTCCACATCAAACCTAGGGGGTCAGCTAGGATCTACTATGCCCCCTTATGGTCATTTGCCCCTTCGCTTTGGCCTCCTCTTGTCTCTCGATCCTACCGAGAGACAAGATGGCGGCCGCTACGTAATGTTTGGAATGTTTACAGACACCGGAGAGCCAATCAGCTTCGCTTCGCAAAGCTCCGTAACGCGAAAAGTACGCGAAGCGGTGCGCTGTTACAGATATATATCTTTTTTTGAACGTTAATTTCTCAAAATCCACTGAAGCACATATATTGAAACCTAGCAAAGGCACATCGGGCTACCAGTCCCTACAATTTTGCCAAGTTTCGTGCAAATCCATTCAGCCGTTCGATTATTATTATTATTTTTTTTTTTTGCCCCGCGGGGCCCTTTTAAAACCTCCACATCAAACCTAGGGGGTCAGCGAGGATCTACTATTCCCCCTTATGGTCATTTGCCCCTTCGCTTTGGCCTCCTCTTGTCTCTCGATCCTACCGAGAGACAAGATGGCGGCCGCTACGGACTGTTTGGAATGTTGACAGACGCCGGAGAACCAATCAGCTTCGCTTCACAAAGCTCCGTTGCGCGAAAAGTACGCGTCCTGGAGCGCTGCCCGGTCCGCTGTTACAGATATATATCTTTTTTTAAACGTTAATTTCTCAAAATCCACTGTAGCACATATATTGAGACCTACAAAAGGCACATCGGGCTACCAGTCCCTACAATTTTGCCAAGTTTTGTGCAAATCCATTCAGCCGTTCGGGCTAAAAGTGAGGCCAACCGCCCTATGGAAAACTCAATGTTAAAAACACGTTTTGGGACCCCCCTTTTTTCTCGACCCCCCCTGGACGAACCCCCCCCCAATTTTCAGGGGCTGCTCAGAAACAAAATGTGCCATTTTCCTGAAAATTTCAGCCAATTCCGTCCACAAACGCCAAAGTTATTAGACATAGAATTTTCAAAAAACCCATAGAGAAAAAATCCTAACTATATATACCTACTGGCGACCGCCAGTAGGTAATATATATATATATATATATATATATATTCACTGAAAAAACCATAGGTTTCACACCAGTTATAGTTATTAATTAGCATTTAAAAAACCTATTAAATTCACTGAAAAAACCATAGGTTTTACACCAGTTATAGTTAGCTGGAAATTTTACTCGCATAAAACCATTGAAATTCCCACGTTATAGTTAGTTGGACTCACTATAACTTGCGCGTGCAATGCACTGCTGATGACGTCACATATTACATCACTCATGACATGGTCAGTGACATCACTCATGACATCACTGATGACACCATCCAGTCAATGTGTGTATTTTTAAAAAATAATTATGAGTTATATATGTATATGTAAAAGTTGATGGAAGAATAAATGTTTAAATTGATTGGTTAACTGGTTTATTAAGTGTATCTTAGTGAATACATATATTAGTGAGTAATGTTTAAATATTTAAATATATGTATTAGTGTTTCACTTTGTGTATAAGTGGCTGCATGGGTTGGTAAGTAGCTACATGTGTATGTATATGGGTTATTAGATGTTTTTTTTAGTTTCAGTATGAGTGTCTGTATGGTTTGGTGGGGGTATTACTTAGCACATACATGCATGAATGACTGACTCTGTTTGTATGTGTTTTGAAGACATCATATGTGCAGGACTGTATGGGTGGATGAGTGTGTATATGTGTGTGTTAGTGAGTGAATGACTGTCTCACTACTGTCTTTATCAGTAACTACATATGTTTTAATGTAGTATGTCAATATTGATGTATATAAGTGAGTATATGTGAGAGTAAGAGATTGTAAGACTTCCTGTTTAAATAAGTATGTGTTTCTCTAATTTATTGTTTAAGAGAGTAAGTATGTGTAAGTTTCCTTAGAAGTAAGGTGGTAGTGTGTGTATAGCTGTATATGCAAATAAATGGATGTTCAATAGTTTATTTCCATGTGTGAGTATGTGTGAGAGTATCTTTTGGAAGACTGTCGGTGTGTAACAGAATGTATAGGTGTATCACTACATATGATGAGTTAGTATATGTATGAGTGACTATATATAACTGTTGGTGAATGAGTGGATGTGTACATAGATGGTGGAATTATTGAATTGGTTGTTGTAACTGGTATGGGTATCTCGATTTTTTTGAACATTTTAGTTTCTATTATTGAATATGTGTTTCAAGGGTTACATTACAGTGAAAGGAGGTCCGTCAGTCTACCACAAGGATGGTGTCATCAGTGATGTCATGAGTTATGTCACTGACCATGTCATGAGTGATGTAATATGTGACGTCATCAGCAGTGCATTGCACGCGCAAGTTATAGTGAGTCCAACTAACTATAACGTGGGAATTTCAATGGTTTTATGCGAGTAAAATTTCCAGCTAACTATAACTGGTGTAAAACCTATGGTTTTTTCAGTGAATTTAATAGGGTTTTTAAATGCTAATTCCTAACTATAACTGGGGTGAAACCTATGGTTTTTTTCAGTGAATTTCAATGTTTTTTTAATAGCAAATGTTAATAGGTATAGAAAGTGAAACATTTTAAAACGTATTTTATATTGTATAAACATGTAAAAAAAAATTACCCGGGGCGCTCACCGGTGATGACACGGGTAAGCGCAATGTTACGATGCGACCCGGGGCGCGTACCGGGGAGCGTCCCGTTAGCGCTATTCTCGCAAACGAAAACAACATTGTGACGTTTCGCGTAACCGCGTGATGCGTCATATGACGCACAGCGTAATCGCAACCGAAACGTCCTGACGCGCTTACGCTACACACCCGCGGGCGTGCCCCGGAGCGCGACTACGGGCGCGCCTCGGTGCACGTAGCGTAAGCGCGTCGGGTCATGTGACCTGAAAATAACACTTTCTATTGGTGCAGAACAGTTTTGGTTTCCAAATGAGTATAGCCTGGGTCTTGTGACCAGCCTGGGTCTTGCGACCTGAAAATAACACTTTCTATTGGTGCAGAACAGTTTTGGTTTCCAAATGAATAAAGCCTGGGTCTTGTGACCTGAAAATAACACTTCTGATTGGTTAAGCACAGTTTTTTTTTCCAAATGATAAAAAACCCCGCCTTTCTTCCTCACTCTGACTTTGTCTTTTGACTGAGGAAGACCTGTTTCATATACAGAGACAATTCTTTTGTAATTTGAAATGGCTACTGTAGCAGCAGCTGGAGCATCTGCACCACCACCACCACCACAACCACCAAGAGGACCACCACAACAATACATTGCTGGTGGAGAAGAGGAGGAGGAGGAAGAGGAAGAAGAGGAGGGGAGCAGATGGCTGCTGGAAGAAATTACCCCATACAAGCCAAAAGAACACATTGTATGGGAGTTTTTTTCTCTTCCAGAGGGCAAGAAAAAAGTTAATGCGGCCAAGGTAACGTGTCGAATCTGTGGTGCAGAACTCTCAAGGGGCAATCCAAATAAAAAATATTCATTTGGGAATCATACCATGATTCGGCATATGACCCGGAAGCATCCTGCTAACTATTCTCGTGCAGAGATCAGGGAACTGGCCAGTCACCTCCCCCAGTGTTCAAGGACCAGCTCAAAAAGAAAGCAACCCAGTCAATCGGACCCAGAAACAACGGAGACGATGCCTTGCATTCAGCAACAATTTGGTACTTTTAGAATCACTTGTACTGAATGTGGCAAGCTCATTGCCTATGGTGAAAAGAGCGTAAAGCTGATTGTCCTTGCTGGTCAGAATCACATTTGCCCCAAACAAAAGAAGTAATTTTTTTCGTTTTTTGTTTTTTGCTCCAGTTGAGCCATTTTCAATTCCCTTTCTCTTTGTTTCTTCCCATAAAAAATAAAAAAAAATATAAAACTGTTTTGAAAAGCCAAAAAAAGTACAAAATGTTCAAAAAACATTAAAAAAAATATAAAACAACAAAAAGAATTTAAAAAAAAGTTATTTTCAGGACTACCTTTCATTTATAAAATTAAACCTATATTTTTAAAGGATCTCTGTCAATTTTTTGTCCTTAGGGTACGCGTACCGGGGCGCGCCCCGCAAAAAAATAGAAAAAAACATTTAATGAAGCAGTTAGCATGAGGGAAGGACACAAAGAGAGTTATGTTAAGAGAAAAAGAGCTACAAGATGACCACAGAGGGATTATTTATTACATAGTAAAAAATAGAGAAGGTGTAATTGGATGAAAGTGAGAAAAGTAAAATGAGTAAAGGAGCGAAAGAAAGGAAGAGAGAGGAAGAACACTAAAGTAGAGATAGTGTGAGACTGTGATTGGCTGTTAAAAGAAAAAAAAAAGGACAGTAAAAAATGGACAATGAAGGGTAGTGGCGGAACCACGATAAATGAAGAACGATGAGGGAAAGTGAGAAAAGACCAGGTAGTATGAGTAAAGAGGGATGAAAGAGGGAGAAAAATTGAATTAGGATAACACATGGGGAGTGACAAAGAGAGAGGACAAAGAGAGTAAAGGAAACAGTACCTGAATGGACTTGAGTAAAACAGTAAAAAAAGATAAGTAATGCAGTATGTGTGACTTATAGGGAGTCAGTGGGTGTAGGTCGGAGTGTGGGTGTGTAAGGTGTGTCTGTGGGTGTGGTTGTGTGCAGTGTTTTGGTGTGGGTGGAGGTGAGGGTGTGTGAAATATGTGTGAGAAGTGTATGAGTGTGGGGTGTATATGTGTTCGATGTATGTGTGTGTATGGAGTGTGTGTGTGTTTTTGAGGAGTGTGTGGAGGAGGTATTTTTGTGTGTATGAGGTGTGTGTGTGGTGTGTGTGTGGGGTGTATGTTAGAGGTGTGTTTATGTGTTGGGAGGGGGATGAGGTGTATGTGTAGGAGTAAGGTAAATAATTAAGAAAAAGAGAATGAGTGAAGAAGCAAAGGAAGGGAACAGAGTGTAAGTGAAGTAAAGAATAGGGATCGAATGAAGTTGAATATGAGAGTGTAAATAATGAAAGGGGAGTAAACATGTAGAATAAGAATAAGTGAGAGAAGCAGAGTAAAGACACAGGAGTGAGGTAGATTGAGAAAATGTTAGTGACCTTAAAGCAAAGGGTGATGACAAACTACATTTTTCTAGTCATACTTACCATATAATAAATGTCAGTTTAATTAATTTTTTTTACTACAGTTTGTATCTGTGAAAGAGAGAAGAAAAAATAAGTTATAATTAGTAAAATATGTATTTTAAATTAAAAGATACAAATGAAGAGGTTAAAAATCATAACACTCTATTTACAAATAAAGTTAGAGTAAAGGACACAGAAAGGGAAATAAACTAGAGGTAGAAGGACAAAAAGAGAAAAAAAGAAATAGAATGAGAGCAAATTACTAAGAGTAAGGCATATAGATTCACTGACACGGAGGAAGAGAAGAACAGAGAAATGAACTGAAGGGAAGAAAGATACTAAAACAATGTGAGTTAGCAAAACTAAATCAGGAAACAGTAGTAAGTAAAAAGATAATGACTGAGACAGAAAATAGTCTAATTAAGGATGCATTTAGAAGAATGAGGAATAGAAGATAACTGAGAGTAAGTGAAGAACAGTCTTAGAGTGAAAGGATGAAGGGAGAGAGGATAATATACAACGATTGAGGGAAATGGACTGAGGAAGTTAGAAGGCAGACACACTAAGAGAAAAACTGAGTAAGGTGGAGTACAATGAGTTAGAAAAGGAAATGAGTAAGGGAGCAAAAAAAGGAAAGAGAGGAGAAGACGACTAAAACAGTGGTACTGAGAGAAAATAATTTGGTGATGAAAGTAAAGAGAAGGACATTGAAAGAAAGAAAATCAGGGATAGTAATAGAATCAGAGTAAAAGAAATGGGATGAAGAACGATGAGAGAAGAGCAGTGAAGTTGTTCTAAAAGAAATGATAGAAGGTAGATAAACACAAGTGAACATAAGACAAGGACAGTGAGGCACTGAGGACATAGAAGTAGTCAACGAAAAATAGAGAGAAGAGGTCAAAAGTAAGGATTAAACAAAGATAAGTGAGGAAGAGTGGGTGATTTATAGTGATAGAGTGCGACAATACTGCTGAGTGACTAAAGAGGAATTACTAAAAGAGCAAAGAAGTAAAATACGGAAAAGGGAAGTAAAGCAGAGAGACTGAAAGCTGAAAAGTTATGCAAGGGAGAAAGGGGATGCAAACAGTTGAAATGAGAATGAGGGGGTTGTCAAAGAAGTGGAGTAAAGGAACGGGGGTTACAGACAGTGAGAGAAAGACATTATAAGTGAGTAAAAAGAGCTGAAAGAGGACGGAAAAAGAAAAGTGAGTGTCAGACAATGGGAATATAATTTAATTTACACAATCCAAAGTATACAATAACTTGTACAACATGTTACATAGTTTATTTTTGCTGTTCTCAGAATATATTGAATTTCACTTAAAACAGTGAGTTCAAATTACTCATCATATGACAGCGGGAAAAAAAAACACAATCTAAAAGATTGTGTTTTTAAAAAAAAACTTAGATACTGACAAATGACAAATGTACACTAATCTTTGATTGACTTACTTTTCTTTGAGGCCAAATAGTATATCATGGAGGTCCTTTTCTCGTTGCAAAGTACTTTGCTGTTCAGTAAAAAATCCATTTCATCGACTTTCTAGAAGAAAAACTCCAAGAACATCTGAAATATTTTCAATATTTTCATATACTCCTTTTTTTCAGTCATGACTCTTTACTCATTCCTGCACCTTTCCATTTGGCCAAATAGTGTCAGATGTATGAGTATATATCAGTACTCCTCCCGTCTTCATAGGCCAATTACCTTTACCTAAATTTTGGCTGTAAAAACTCTAGGTATGAATTTATAAAGCCAAAAGGCAAACGTTGTTTGAAAGTCAAATGAGTGTCGTTACATTGGGTTCAACCTTTAGAAGTTTTTAAATAGCATGTGTAATGCCCTGATGTTGTAGAAGGACCGTCATGAAAAATAATAGCTACAGTTGTAAAGGTTCTTCCTGATATCGATAACTGAGAAGCCACAAAATTTTTAATAGAAGTTGTCAATTTAGTTCCATCAGGTCTACATTGTTGGAACATTAAAATGACATAGTGACCATAATTTTGTGGAAATAATGTGGACAGCATGGCAGACTTACATTGGGTACACACCATATTGTGATCCGCTGCTTTAACTAGATTATTAAAAGGCACTGATTTGCAGTCTAGTAAAGTCAAATATATAAATCTTTCAGAGTCTATTCTAGTAGTACTTGATGAAGCACAGTTATCTCAGTCATGTTGCCATTGATAAGAAAGGTTAAAAAGATTTTTTATATCTACTCCTTCATCTTGCAATACATCAAACATATACATTAAACATTCCTGACAATCCTGCTGAATATTCTGTGAAAATTGATTTTGACCTGAACATATGTCTAGAAGATTTCTAATTTCTGAAACACTTTCTATTTTTGCTCTATCACTACTACATTTCTCTAACACAGAATTCAATAAACAGCACAATGTTTGTTCCCGATTTTCGACAATCTGTTTTTGTAAATTTTGAAGAAAAAAAACAACATTAACTACTACATTAGCATAGCGGTTGACCCCAGAACTGTTTTCAAGCTGAAATGCAACAACATCCTCAACAGAATCCTTTTTCCTTCTGCTTACAATAACAGTTTCATCTACTTTTTGTCTTTTTGCTACTACCTCACTGCAATTACTCTCATTTCTTCTTTTTCGGCCTACCACACGTTTTTCAATCAGAGGATATTGAGGCAAATGTGGAGCATACTCTCTTCTTAACCTATTGTATTCTTTAACACAATCTAGATCTGCACAAATCTTTGTTTCATCACACTCAATCAAGTACAATCCTGATAAAGTTCTGACTCGTGATAATGCCACATATGCCATACCCTCTTTAAACACAGAACTTCCAATGTTCACCAAAGCGCTATTTACACTTAAACCTTGAGACTTATGAATTGTCACCGCATATGCCAAACAAATAGGAAACTGTTTTCGGCGAACATATAAGTCTTTCAGGAGCAAAAATCTAGCTGAACAACGACAAATTTGTTCTATTTCATCAATGCCATCAAATTTAATTTTTAAAATTTCAATTCCATCTCTATTTTTGTAATTCACAAAACCAACAACATGACCCATTGCTCCATTTACCAGACCTCTTTCAACATTTAAATTCCTTCTCAAAATGATATGACAATTCAAACACACATTCAGAGTCTTTTCAAAACCAGCAGTTTTAGATATACTCTTCTCTAATGAATCCAATTTTGATTTCAAATTTTCAGACAAAACAATTGTTGCTCCCATATGCTCTATTTTATCTGTAGCTTCCAGTTTCACTATCTCTTCATTTTCTAAATGTAACATTTTGTTGTTGAACATGGAACATTCTTTCAGAGTTGGCATCAAACATATGGCAGATTTCCTCTCATTAATTTTCTTAAAAATATTCTCTGGAAGAATGTTTTCATTTGGGTACAAATTTGAAATTAATCGTCCATGTAAAGCTTCTTTCCCTTGCTCACTTAGTTTTCCGATTCTTACATCTTGTAAAATATTTTTATAATCTTCATCTTTTGCCTGCCGCATATTTTGAAGCAGTTCTGCATATTTGAAGCTTAACCATATATTAACGTTTCCAATGCTCCCTAAGCACTTCCTGGTATCTTCATGCGTGAGCATTTTGAACACAGGTTGTCCTTTCACTGGAGTCAACTGCAGAAGATCTCCAAAAACAATAATATGTTTTCCTCCAAATAAGACATCATAGTCTGTTCTAAGAATTTCTTGCATTCTCAAATGCACAAAAGCAAGCATTATATTTGACACCATGCTTACTTCATCAATGATAAGAAGTTTCATTTTCTTCAGGACTCTCGAAACTTCGGAACACGCATCTCCAGATAGCTTGTGATACTCCAATTTGTTATCATGCTCCACTGGCAGCATCAGTAAACGATGTAAAGTAATCCCTTTAATGTTATGTGCTGCCAGCCCAGTTGGAGCGGTAACAACACAAGACAGCGATGATTCAGTCCTTTTCTCCAGATAAGTTGCAATTGCTTTAATCAGAAAACTTTTTCCAGTTCCCGCTTCTCCACTCACGTACAGTTGGACAGCCTTAAATGATGTACATGAGCACTCTTTTTCCTCATGACTGAATCCATGTTCAATCTGTTCTGTGACTTCGTGATATATCTGTTTTTGCTCAAGGTTTAGTTGTTTCACCAAATCTTCTAAGTTAACTTCATCATCTTGAGCTTGTTCCATAGCTCTTTCCACCTCATCCATGGCAGTGGCAGCTTCATTTTGGATAATTGGTTCTCCAAGTGGATCCTGACTCAATGAAGCAGAACTCTGACTGTCTTGAGAACTGTCTCTAGCAATCTCTGCAGCAATTGTGGCTTCTTGCTCTATTTCTTCGTTCAACATTTGCAGATAATTTGGAAAAACAGGACATTCTATGATATCCTTGGTTGCATTAAAAGAATCTTCGTAACAGAGAAAATCTCCAAGTAGTTCCTCTTCTGTACGCCATGGCTTAAAGAGTTGCAAAAGAGCTAAATAGTTAAATTCCCTTTTCTCTGAATTTTCGCAACTCAATTTTCGATGATTAATCAAATGGCCTTTTTTCTGTCTCACTAGACATCCTTCACACCCAATGATAGCATATATTCCATTGTCAATATCTTCTCTGATGGTTCTCTTATAAATATAGTTTTGCAGAACTTCATACAAACAAACGTTCTCAAGATGACTACTTCTATTTGGATAGTATGTATCCAACATGTTGGTCTTCAAAATATCTGTACTTTCTGGTTCTTTCTCCGCCAAATACTCTATTTCTTGTACAGATTTCAAAACTCGATTTCGTGTTGCAGCAAGACCTAGACTCACCCAAATGATGGTTCTAGATTTGGCATATAGACTTGCTGATGACAATCGATCAGAACATTCATATGCTCCAATTTCTCGATGCGACAACATCTTAAGACTGTAACTGTATAATTTCTTGCTTAGACTCTTTTCATGTGAAATGTCCTCCCACATTTCCTTCAGTTCTGTCTTTTCTTTTTTTGTGATGTAAGACGTCACATATCGAGCCACAGCAATAGAGTTGTCAGCAACGAATTGAATATCCATGTTAGCATTCCACATGGACAAAATCACTGGGTAGTAGTCGTTGATGTACTTGGACTCTTCGTTTCTTTTTAAATTGTATGTGTTTTTTGGTGATTTCCTCGTCACAGTATGTCGCAGAGAAGACATCAAATTATTTACTCCTTCTTTAGAAATCACTGGTCGTGGAGAGGCGAAACGACATTTTGTGTAGAACTTGTCCTTGTTTCTGAATTTTCGACGACAGTACTTTCCACAACGATGGGATCGAAGAGTAAAACTTGTTGCCTTAAACTGTTTTCTTCAGTAGTTTTCGGAACAGCACATGTTGAATACTCTTCAATAAAGCTCATCACTGTCTCATCCGAATCTGTTCCAAATTTGGGTGCATCTTTAATACACAACAACTTATGTATGTGAGGAGCACCTCTCGCTTGATACTCCTTTCTCCAAAAGAAATCCAAAACCTCTCCAAGGGGAGGATTTTTTTGTTGGTAATAAAAGACATCATAGCTTCACATCTATGATTGAAATATCTACATACATTTACTGGATCCAAAGAACACAGTTCTCCAGGTGTTTTGAATTCTATATTTTGTATATTTGCATTTGCCTCTCGTAAAAATTGAAGTAAGTCATCCCATGCATACTCGGCACAGCTAAGAGTGAGGAACCATGTAGGAGTTCCTAGGTTTCTTAGCATACATTTCAATTCCCCATGACGACGGTACCAATACTCGTTTGTACCACGCTGACATGACATGAGATTGATTAGATGAGATTCCAAAATATTATCTTGCAGATTCACTTTCTCCATAAAGTCCCTCGCTGAAACATTTTGCAGATGTGCTCCACTTTTCAGTATATGGTTTACTGCATAAGAAAGCCCAGACAAGTCACTTTCATACAGTAGATGAAACAAATAGGGAATGCATTGGCGAAACCTTGGATCTTCAGCATATAATCTTACAGTTCGATATTCAGATGCAGGAATTTGAAGTGGTCGATCGTCATATCGTCCACCTCGACCTGTTGGAAATAGCTGTGGAAAACAACAAGCTTCCAAACTTTCTTCCCATACACTAACGGGACTTCCTTTTGCTGCTTTCATTTGAAACAATTCAATTGCATTCCCCATTACTTCTTTGGAATGCAAAGGATGAACAGTATAATGTTCATATATTTCTTCACTTCTAGAGACATCAACTTTTTCAAATTGGCCGACTGAACAATCACTGTCTTCATCTGCAGCTGTTTCCTCTGCTGCAACACATACATGTTTATAATACTCATTGTTTTTGACTAAATACAACGTTGCCTTTTTGACTTTCCTAACATCCACTAAATCTTGCCAGATTTTTTTACTCTTTGTCAGAACCCCATTAACTAGAATAACTAAAGGCTCCTCTTCTACTTTTTCTATACCAATTGTATCAATATTTTTTTTGAAATCTAGAGGCAAATAAACAACTCTTCCCTTTAATCCTCTCTGCAAATCTGTAGGAGGCAAAATCCCTATCTTAGGCTCCATGCGAACAATTGCCTGAAAAGGGTGGACACATTGAATCAAAATAGACTCATATGTATTTAAATCCATCAATTCAGGGGGAATGTCTAACAACTCCAGATTATTATGAACAGCTCTAGCAGGCATTCTGTTTTGATTTAATTTATCATAACAATATTTACAAATACGCTGATCAGAACTCAAATCAAAACAATTCTCCACCCACAAATAAGTTGCAAAATCCTTCCACTCATTATTATTAATCTTTTCACTTTTTACATATAAATCAACTAATCTAGTTTGATGCTTATAATGACTTCATCGACAACACACACAAGTAAAATTCGGCCTTTCACTTGATTTCACCTTAAACCTGATAATTTCCTGCTCAAACTTTTCTGTACTTGAAATCTGTACATTGTCTTCCACATTACCTTGAATTGCTGTGTCAATTTCTACACTATCCTCTTTTTTATCAAAATAACAAATCTCAATTTCTTCATAAATCTTCTTCACATCTAATTCAGTTCCGTGCAAAAGAGCACTGTTTAAATGTTTAAGCTTAAGTGTTGGACTTTTTGCATAATACAACATTCTCACTAATTTCCTCATTTTGGTATGATGCAGTGCTAACATCCTAAAATGATGAAAAACACTCTGACAGACTTTTCTAGAAAGACAAGCCAGTGAATGGCCTTGCAAACCTGTCTTTTCTCTCACTCTGCAAGTATCTAAGTCTTGCAACAACTTCACTTTCTGCTTTAGACTTTTCTTACTATATGTACGTAAGAAATTACAAAACAAATCAATTGATTCCTGTTGCACACTACAAATACGACTACACTGGACCCTTAGTACGTCTCCCTAAAACTTCATCAGTTAACACCTCTTCTGGTTCTCTAGGCACAAGTTTCTCTTTGTCAATCGGACAACCGTCTTTCACTTCATACGCTCGACCACTGGTGTCAACTGCATGCACTAAATCATTCTCCTGGAAGTAACTCTCCTCATTAAAAAATGGCTCACAACTTGAACTGTGCATCCATTCTCCAGAAAATACTTTACAAAAATTAGTCCGGTTAATTACTCTTTTCCATCTACTGTTTGATTTGAAAACATCAATTGTCTTGTTAAGTGTCCTAATTCTATTGATTATTAAAATAAATAATTTTTTCTTAACTTCAAAAGCCTGATCAACAATCTTCTCTACACTTTTCTTTTCTTATAAAAAGCAGCTCTCTGTTTACCTTTCCTAATGTTTTTTAACAAATTTAAAACCACCCTATTGCGAAACATTCGTCTACGAATGTCTCTAAACTGATTCTGCCTTCTATTCCTATACATATTATTCTCTCCTGCTCCAGTTGTAGGATTCTTTGAGGTTCTCTCCTTCCATTTCAAATTTACTCTCTCATTTTCTTTTTCTACATGCTGTCCATTATTTTTTTTTAAAGTACATATGTTCCGAATAAAAGACTTAGTTGTCTTACCAGGAGCTTGGTTCCTGTTTTTTGAAGTATTTGTTGTGGAAGAGTACTGTAATTGATTTTTCTCGGTTACGTTGTTTTCTTGTCCTTTCCCTTGTGGGCATGTTTGCTAACTCTTGAAATCTTGATTTCAATCTGTGTTAAAGAAAAAAATAGCACATTATAGACCACTATTACCAAACGACAAAGCAATGACAAAAAGCAAACGATCTATTCAGGGTTACAGATCAGGTGAGGATTCTCCAGGGGTACACAAAAGGTGAGGCCTGTATTGAAGAGTATATTGGAAGACAGCTCTGTCCACAGGTCCAAAGAAGATGAGACCTGTGTCTAAGTCCACTGCACTCTTATACACAGGCTTCACCACCTATGCTTCCCGGGAAAGCCCTCTCTTCCACTACAGTCTTGATCATAAACCTCACCTCCTCTGTCCCTCTGGACATGTCTCACCTCATCTGCACAATCTACTTCCTAATCTCAGGTAACACAGATGACATAATTGATCCTCATTTATAAAGCCATGTGTCAGTTTTGCGCTACTGAAGCGTCACTTTTTGTGACGCATTGGCATCATAAAACATGTGCCTTGTTGCACCATATTTAAAAAGTGACGCATGTAGGTACATGCATCATTTTAAAAACCTTTTGCACCACATTATACCTCTGTCAAGTGTAATGTACAGAGAGGGGTCATTTCTCTGCAAAAAGCCTCGTAATAATGACACAGTGAAATCTATAAAACTTCACTGCATCACTTTTAGGAAACTGTTATGTCAAAATCTTGCACCTGCCTCACAGTAGGGATAAGACTGAGGTAAACGCTTTCATAAGCAGGAGTGCAGATGAGATGAAGCCCCTCCAGGGGAGCACAAAACGTGAGGCTTGTGTCCAAGAGTGCAGTGGACAGGACTAAACTGGAGTAGTGTGCAAGAAAAAGATGAGCCTCATTTATAAAGCCATGCATCAGTTTTGCGCTACTGATGCGTCACTTTTTGTGACGCATTGGCGGTATAAAACATGTGCCTTGTTGCACCATATTTAAAAAGTGACGCATGTAGGTAGATGCGTCACTTTTTAAACCTCTGCACCACATTATACCTCTGTCAAGTGTTATGTACTTTACAATGATGTTACCTGTGTTAACTCAGTGTAGGAAGCATATTGAGTTTGTTTGCATAGAGGAATTGTATTTTGTAAAATAGTGAGGTTTCAGTAATGACATGGAATGCTTGTACATAGGACCTGTGCTGTGTTTCCTAAATGTGATGTCAAACACGATTTTCAGGAAAATGTATGGATTTTATATTCTTGAGTACAATGTGGCGCAAAGGTTTAAAAAGTGACGCATCTACCTACATGCACATCATTGTAAAGAGTCAAATTGACACCTGTATCTAAGAATGCAGACGGGGATAGGCTTCATGAAGCCTAGTCCACTGCACTCTTAGATACAAGCCTCACCACCTACGCTCCCCAGGAAAGCCCAAACATGTACCTTTTTGCACCATATTTAAAAAGTGACGCATGTAGTTAGATGCGTCACTTTTTAAACCTCTGCGCCACATTATACTCAAAAATGTAAAAACCATTAATTTTCCACAAAATAGCATAGATCCTATGTACAAACATCTGCCTCACAGCAGGGATAAGACTGAGGCAAAAGCTTTCACATGGAGCTTCACAATTTTACAAAATACAATTCCTCTATGCAAACAAACTCAATATGCTTCCTACACTGAGTCAACACAGGTAACATCATTGTAAAGAGTCAAATTGACACCTGTGTCTAAGAGTGCAGTCGGGGATAGGCTTCATGAAGCCTAGTCCACTGCACTCTTAGACACAAGCCTCACCACCTACGCTCCCCAGGAAAGCCCAAACATGTACCTTTTTGCACCATATTTAAAAAGTGACGCATGTAGTTAGATGCGTCACTTTTTAAACCTCTGCGCCACATTATACTCAAAACTGTAAAAGCCATTCATTTTCCCCAAAATAGCACAGATCCTATGTACAAACATCTGCCTCACAACAGGAATAAGACTGAGGCAAAAGCTTTCACATGGAGCTTCACAATTTTACAAAATACAATTCCTCTATGCAAACAAACTCAATATGCTTCCTACACTGAGTTAACACAGGTAACATCATTGTAAAGAGCCAAATGTATTTCTTTAAACATGCACACATTCTTTATTCCTTTTAAAAAATGTAAAAGCCATTCATTTTTCCCAAAATCGTTTTTGACATCACATTTACAAAACACAGCACAGGTCCTATGTAGAAGCATTCCATGTCACGACTAAAACTTCACAATTTTACAAAATACAATTACTCTATGCAGTAAAAACTTTTTACCAAGCATTATCAAAAAGCATGACACAAAGCAACATTAAAAAACCACAATTTGCTTCCAAATCTTCTCCGTAGAGTATACAAGTCTCTATGTATATTAAATGAATCATAACTCACCTTTACAAATATTTTAGGAGATTCAGAACAGTGTCAGATACACACACCAATATTTCTTTAGCTGGGCAAAAGGTATGTTCTCCAGGCACTGCAAACCATAAAGGCACAGAAAACCTCTAATTCTACACACATATTGCTCATAAAAACCAATCAAATCTCTTCCCTCTGTATTTTCAAACCAACACCCTTCCCCCCCTCAGCCCTTTCTACCTGTTACCATAGCAACTCCCTCCTCACTGAGCTCCCAGGGTTAAAAGTTTATTCTACAATGTTGCAAATCACCTCAGCAAGGATGTTTGACCTGCGAATACACCAGCTTTTCTGGTGCAAGGTTTCTTTAAATGACTTTTTTTACCCATTCAAATTACTTCTTACACAGAACACAACCATGCACCCTAACTTTCAGTTTTCAACTATCTCATTTTACCAATCATTGCTTGTGATTCAAGAGCACTGAAACTCCACAGTTTTTTTTTGCAAACTCCTATTGTTCCAACTGCCATTTCTTTTCCACACTTCATCTGACTGCATCAGAATCTCCTCTCACCATGTATTCTGCCTGGATTAATGGACATAGCTATATCCACTGGGCTCAAAGGTATGCAGCTACCAGAAAGTTTCACAACCTTGACTTACCAAATGTGAAGATTAAATGGATTGGCCAGAGAGGATTGAAATGTCACCAATTGATACCATTGGTGAAAACCTTTTTGCATTTGCCACACCCTGACCTTTTAATTGTGCACTGTGGAGGAATTGACTTGGGCACTTTGACTGGGGTAGGTCTGGAAATGCTTTTAAAGGACACCTTTGATCAATTGATGGCACTTTTTCCTCAAACTGCCTTGGTATATTCCAATATATGCCAAAGACAGAAATGGAAGTGGTCCAATCAATTTTGTCCACAATTTGAGAAAGCACGGAAACATGTGAATAAATCTGTTTCTGCTTACATGAGAGACTATGGAATGGGTTCAATATACAATAATAACTTGTGTTACAACATGCAAGATATCTACAGGGGAGATGGTGTGCACTTTTCAGATGAGGGGAATAGAATATTCCTCTTGAATTTAAGACTGTGAATTGGTACCTACCTAAATCAGCCACAGAACCCATTTGGGCCTCCTAAGACCCCCTCACAAAAGATAGAGGGTCAAGGAGTGCCTACGATGCCCCCTTATACCCATTCCCAACGTTGTTTGTCCTCCATTTTCTGTCTTAAATCTACCGAAAACAAAATGGAGGACTGCCGTAGCGCTGCCGGTACGCGTACCGGGACGCGCACCGGGAAGCGCTCTAAAAAAAAATTTACAAGTTAATTTACATAAAAACCACTAGAGACACTTTCACCAAATATAGAATAGCTCATACTACATAACAATCCCTACCATTTTTCCAAATTCGATGGAATTCCATTGAGCCATTTAGCCTGTAGACCTCTCTAAATACCCTGAGGTAAATTACTTCACAAAAACACATCTGAAGTGTTACAATTTACAACCAATTAAAATGTTACTTTCATTTTCTACTTTTTTTTCCTGACATTTGATTGGTTATGTACATGAATATAAATGAAAAATGAGAGGGAAACACGGCCATTTTGACTACAACTACTTGAGGTACATCTTGAAAGGATTTTCGCATTTTGTCTTCTTCACCTCTCTGTAAAGTAAGTTGATAATTTGTAAGGGGCACTTTAAGTTAATTTGTAAAAACATTTTCTGATAGTTATTTACTGTCCCTCTGCTATAGTTATAGATAGAGATAGGCTCCTCTGTTATATTTATGGATTGACTTAGGCTTCTCTGCTATAATCATGAATTTACTTACGTTTCTTCACAGGCACTTTTTCATATTTCTACTTCCTGCATGTTACCATACACTGCCCAAAGTTAACTTCACTGTTAAAAAATCAAAACTACCTGTCTGAACTTAAACCCAACAGTGCCATATTTCTACAGATTTTTTTTAATGCAAATTTCAGCACAAAAATGGAAGGAGAACAGAACGTTTCCTTTGAAATTGTCCTAGATATGAACAATGAAGAAATCATTGAACCCAATGACTTGGAATTCATGGATGAATCACGGGACCATGAACTTCTACAATGTGTAGAATCTGTGGATTTGTTAATTCAATATGAGGATGTTTTTGACAGTCAAATGTTGGAAGGTATGTTCACTCAAAAAGAGGACATTTCAGACAGTCAAATGTTAGACGTTCTATCAAATTTTGAAAATGAATCTCAAAAATAAATTTATATTTAATAATTCTAAAATTGTTTGAGACATTATTTATTTTTATATGTAATTCTTAAACTAGTACCAAATTGATTATAATGTAAAGTCAGACTTATAGTATACTGTGCAACTTTTTTGTTTTACATAGTAATTTTGCTCATAGATACTTCCTTTCTCCCACTATATTATCTCCAATGTGTATTTGACATCTCTTTTTCATCTCCTGCCTCCATGTTCTTTCTGCTTTCCTGACAGACTATGGTATGGATTCCATATACCACAATAACTTCTATAACAACATGCAAATTATCTACAGAGGAAACGGTGTACATTGAATTTAAGACTCTGCATTGGTACCTACATGTTGGTACTTAAATCACCCACACAACACAACAACTCTATTCAGAGATAACCTACCTCTAAGCACTTTAAATTAATATTTTAGTGTTTCACTGAGTTTTCCCCATGTGTGGGGGTGGGGGAGGTGTGTGGGGGGGATGTGCGGGGTGTGTCTCTGAGGTGTGTATGTGTGTGTGTGTCTGGGGGGATGAGGTGTATAGGTGTGTGGGGTATGTGGGTGTGGGTGGGGATGTGGGTGTGTAAGGTGTGTGTGTGGGTGTGGGTGTGTGGGGTGTTTGGGTGTAGATGGGAGTGTGGGTGTGTGAGGTGTGTGGGGTGTGTGTGGGTGTGGGGGGTATGTGTGTAGGATGGGTGTGTATGTGTGGGATGTGTGGGTGTGTCAGTGAGGTGTGCGTGTGTGTGTGGGGGGTAGGTGTGTGTGGGATGTGTGAGGTGTGTCTGTGAGGTATCTGTGTGTGCGTGTGTGTGTGTTGGGGGTGAGGTGTGTGTGTGTGTGTGTGGGTGTGTGGGTGTGGGTGTGGATGTGTAAGGTGTCAGTGTGGGGGTGTGGGGTGTGTGGGTGGAGGTGTGCGTGTGTGAGGTGTGTGTGGGGAGTGTGTGGGTGTGGGGGTGTGGGGTTGTGTGCGTGTGGGTGTGTGTGGGACGTACTTGTAGGTACCTAAAACAGCCACAGAACCCAAAAGCTCTTTTCAGAGCTACCCTACCTGTAATCACTCAAAATGATTATTTTACACTATTATTTTCACTATTTTTCACCAAAGTACGCTCCCTGGTATGCTCCCCGGTGCGCGTACCGAGCGCTCCCCCCGCAAAAATAAAAAAAAAAACAAAAAAAATTGGGACCCGCGGGACCCTTTTATGGCCCCCACATCAAACCTAGGGGGTCAGGGGGGGTCTACCCTGCCCCCTTTTGGTTATTTCCCCCTTTGTTTTTGCCATCTCTTGTGTCTTGATCCTACCGAGACACAAGATGGCGGCCGCTCCAAACAGTTTGGAATATTTACAGACACCCGAGAGCCAATCAGCTTTCCGTGCGCAAGTCGCGTGGCGCGCCCAGAGCGTGCCCCGGTGCGCGTACCGGGGCGCGCTTACAGATATATACATTTTTTTTAACCTAAATTACTCAAAATCCTCTAGAGCACATATCTTGAGACATAGCAAAGGCACATCGGGCTACCAGTCCCTACAATTTTGCCAAGTTTGGTGAAAATCCATTCAGCCGTTCGAGCTAAAAGTGCGACAGACCGCCCTATGGAAATTAACATGGGGAAAACACGTTTTGGGACCCCCCTTTTATCTCGGCCCCCGCTTGACAAATCCCCCCCCAAACTTTCAGGGAAGGAGCGGAGAGCCGAGGGGCAAAGTTGCTGAAAAATTCAGGCTTATTCCTCAACCGGCGCCAAAGTTATTCCAAATAGAGTGTTGCGATTTCCCTATGGAAATCAATCCTAACTATAACTACCTACTGGCGACCGCCAGTAGGTAATATATATATATATATATATATATATATATATATATATATATATATATATATATATATATATATATATATATATATATATATATATACATTTTTTTAAAGAAAAATCGCGGCGTACGCGTATGGAAATCCGTAAAATTACGAGCACGAGCTACATGCTGATTGGTTGTCAACTGTCTGTCAGCATTCCAAACCAGGAAGTGTTGGCAGCCATCGTTTATTTTGAAGTATGCGGGGGCTCACGGGTCTCCTATATTCTTCGGGGACCGCCACCTTCCTGGGGCAGTAATATTTAAAATAGGGGGGTCTGTGATTGCACGGATTTCCCAGCTCCGGGGACTTTCACTTCTCTGGACTTTTTAATGTTGGGAAGGGGTCGCGCGGCTTCCTTACTGGAACCCTTGATGGCCCTGGGGACCATCATTTCCCAGGGCCGGCTCTTGCAGTGTCTCGGGTTATTATTAATATTATTATTATCGGGTGCCTATCCCCGGGACACTGCTGTTTGCTATGGTAGGGCAGGAGCGCCGCGGCTCCCACTTTAGCACAGCAAACCGGTTTACTATTTGAAAGAGAGAGCAAGTTAATCTGCTGTCTCTTTCAAGTAGGACAGCAGATTGCTTTTCGTTAGAGAGAGCAGCATGTAAGCTGTTCTCTGTGAGAAAGCAATGCCGGCTCTCGAAGGATGCGGGGAGCCGGCTGGGACCATGGGGGCATTGGCGTTCTCTCCACGGTCCCCAATGTTATTTTTTGAGTCCCGGCGGTTGGGGTCCCTTTGCAGCTCCTTAAACATTTGTTCATATAACTTTTGCAAAATCTTTTTTTGTGTTGGGGAACAGAGTATTACTCCAGTGACTTTGTCATCCATGTATCTTTTTTACTTTTTCTTTATTTGAATTCCGCTTTATTTACAGAATGTTTCTACCTTTCTTCACAATGAGTTCCACAGCGTAGCGTCCATTGCAGTGTTTTTAGCCTTTTTGTTCTTTTGGTGACTTACCAGTTTGTGTTCAAGATTCGGTGACCTATTTGTGTTGCTTTCCTTTGTGTATCTTTTATGCAGCCTTTTTTTGTGTATGTTCTTTTGTATCTAACTTTATTTATTCAGTGCTTAATCCAGTGTTCCAAATATAGGAGTACATCTGCAGACATGTAGTTTACACCTTTCCTTTGCCTCCCTCAACCCTAATTGAGAACGTAATGGGGTGAGTCAAACTAAGGCAGTGCTGTCGTCATTGTTTTAAGTTTGCAAAACAGTAGGTAGTATAAATAAATCAATAAAGCACTTGACACAATGCAGAGTGACACTGTATTTATTGTATTTCATTTTAGAATATTTTGAAAATAATATACACTCATGTAGAAAATATTGTTGGTTTAATGGCAGGATATTTCATATGAATCACCACATATGCTGATATTACAGTGAAGATAAAATTAAATGTTTATCTTTTTGTACAAGGACCTGCAACATAAGAAATTCAGTATTGAAAATCAACAAAATTTGAAAGACGGTTTAGACATTAGTAACAGTCTCATAGAAGAGCTAAACATAATTTTTATAAGTAGGGAGAATGAAGAGAAAGATATACATGCTGTAGATATCAGCTGTGATTTTCTAAACTAAACTTTAGATGCTGATTATGTGGAAGCATTAGATAAGATAGAGTATTATCATATGAATTTGTGTAATCAAGAAATTGAAGTAAATCATCACAAGCATAGTCAGCAGAGCTTAGTGTAAGGAACTATGTAGGAGTTTCTAAGTTCCTTAGTATACATTTTAGTTCTCCATGACGATGGTACCAGTACTCATTACTACAACGCTGACATGCCATGAGATTAATGAGGTGACATTCCAAAATATTATGTTTCTGCTGTACTTTATGCATAAATTTGTTTGCTGAAACATTTTGCAGATGTACACCTGTTTTCAATATATGGTTTTCTGCATAAGAAGTCCAGACAAATCACTCTCAAACAAAAGATGGAACAAATATGGAATACATTGTTGAAATCTTGGATTTTCTGCATATAATATTGATGTCCGGTATTCAGATGCAGGAATGTGCACAGGTCGGTCATTATATCGTCCTCTTTTTCGTGTGGGAAGGAACTGAGGGAAAGAACAATCTTCCAAGAATTTTTCGCATACAGTAATGGGACTTAACTTTGCTTCTTTCATTTGGAATAACTCTATAGTATTCCCCATCACTTCTTTAGAATGAAGTGGATGAATACTGTAATGTTCGTAGATTTCTTCAGTTATGGAAACATCCAGGTTTTCAATTTGTCCAGATGGGAAGTCAGTATCTTCTACAGTTATTTATTATTTTCCCACATACACATTTTTGTAATATTT
This sequence comes from Lissotriton helveticus, assembly GCF_964261635.1. Lineage (NCBI taxonomy): Eukaryota > Metazoa > Chordata > Amphibia > Caudata > Salamandridae > Lissotriton > Lissotriton helveticus. The sequence continues at coordinate 698,204,469 of NC_136065.1, read as the reverse complement.
TTTTTTTTATAGCAGATAGAACAGAACGTTGCCTTTTTCACTTTCCTAATATGCACTAATTTTTGCCATATTTTCTTACTCTTAGTAGGAAAGCCATTGACACGGATAACTAAATGTTCATCCTGTACATTTTCTACACCAATTGTCTGTGTTTTAAGTAAATCAGGATTGTATTGAATGTTTTCTGTAGTGCTAGCGCTCTTGGTTGTGAACTGTATTGAGCGGAGAATTGATTGAAGGCACTTCTAAGCACACATAGTGAACAGAAATTTACACTGAAAGCTGAATTAAAAGAGTGAACCCCGCTGTCTGTAATGTAGATTGAAGGTACTAATTGATACAAATATTGATGAATGTTATTTTGTACAGTTAACAGAATCTGAGGACAGAGTACAATTGTCTCTACGTTAAGGAAAGTAAGGGTAGATCCAATGGTGTCCTTAATGTAGAAGGAAAGCTAAATTGAAGTCGTGAATCAGCGTGTCAGCAGTGTACATTTAATGGTGGACTGTATCATCTGTAATCACGATTGAAATGAAACATAGAACATCTATGGAATGCATTGTCAAAATATGTATGTTTCAGGGACATAATAATTCAAATTGTGACCTGTGTTGTCTGTAGTGTAGACTGTCATTCAGTGTTCTTTTGGACTTGCAAGACAAATTTTGTTATTGTTTTAAACCTATAACTGATATAAAAGAAGTTCATCAAATTCAAGAATAATTGATAACCCTAGCCAAGTAAGGTAGCAAGTGTGCAAATTTTTAACTGCGTTTGGGTGGGGTAGTAGCTACATCAAAAACGCTTGATAAAGGGCCTTGAGTGAGCGGAGAATTGATAGAAAGCACTTCTCAGGACACATAGTGAAGATAAATTTACATTGAAAGCTGAATTGAAGTTGGGAACCCTGCTGTCTGTAATGTAGATCGAAGGTACTAATTGATACAAATATTGATGAATGCTATTTTGTATAGTTAACAGAATCTGAGGACAGAGCACAATTGTCTCTACGTTAAGGAAAGCAAAGGTAGATCCAATGGTGTATTTAATGTAGAAGGAAAGGTGAATTGAAGTTGTGAATCCGGCTGTCCGCAGTGAACATTTAATGGTCTAGTGTATCATCTGTAATCATGATTGAAATGAAAGATAGAACATGTGTGGAATGCATTGTCAAAATATGTATGTTTCAGGGACATAATAGTTCAAATTGTGACCTATGTTGTCTGTAGTGTAGACTGTCATTCAGTGTTCTTTTGGACTTGTAAGACTAATTTTGTTAATGTACTAAAACTATAACTGATATAAAACAAGTTCATGAAATTCAAGAATAATTGATAACCCTAGGCAAGTAAGATAGCAAGTGTGCAAATGTTTAACTGCGCTTGGGCGAGTTAGTAGCTACATCAAAAAGGCTCGATAAAGGGCCTCGAGTTTGAATCAGAATATGAAATTGAAGAATAGTTGATAACCACAGCGAAGAAAGCCAGCAAGTAGGTTTGTGTATGTGTGGATGATATGTTGATTGAGTGGAAGATGAATAAGGTGAAAAATAAGAAATGCTGAAGATGTGCAAGCTACCCATTTCCTTGTAAGGGAAGTGGGTGTTTGGTTTTCCAGTCCATTACACCGACAGGGTGTCGGATTCTGCATTGGGAGCCTGAGAAATGGACACCACATATAAGGAGGCAAGCTAGTGCACAAAGTACACACACTGTGCGGTAGAAAGGATGCAAGAAAGGACACAAGTGTGCAAATTACCCACTGCTATTCATGGGTAGTAGTTAACAATAAAGGTGAATGAAGGGCCTGTAGTTTGAATTTCACTTTCAAGAAGAATAATTGATAACCCTAGCGAAGAAAGGCCGCAAATGTGGAAATTTCTACAACAAAAAAGCTTAATAAAGGGCATTGACTTTGAATCAGAATATGAAATTGAACAATAATTGATAATCCCAGTCAAGAAAGGCAGTAAGTGTTCACTTTTAGTACAATAAATACATTAGTAGATAGTGCTCATAGCTTTATTATTTTTCAACAATAAATGTATTCTATTAATATCTCATAATTTAACAGACATTCCAATGCAACTTCATCAGATATGTCATTCAGATCAATTTCCTCGTCAGCAGTTTCTGATTTAATTTGTGCTAAAATTTCAACATAATTTAAAACTGTGCAGTATCTCTATGAAAAAGGCTTCGGACAGGATAGTAGCTACAACAAAAAGGCTTGATAAAGGGCCTGTACTTTGAATACGAATATGAAATAGAAGAATAGTTGTTAACCATAGCCAAGAAAGGCAGCAAGTAGGTTTGTGTACGTGTAGATGATGATGATGTGTTGATTGAGTGGTAGATGAATAATGTAAAAAATATGAAAGTGTCCAAATTACCTACTGCCATTCACGGGTAGTAGTTAGCAAGAAGGCTCAATAAAGGGCCTGTACTTTAAATTACAACAACAAACAGAAGATTTGATAAGCATAGACTATAATTGCTCTTTTTTAATATTATTAGACTTTTAAGCTTTTGTTTATACATGAACTGTAGGAAGTGCGCAAATTACCCACTGCCATTCACGGGTAGTAGTTACCAAGCAGGCTCAATAAAGGGCCTGTAGTTTGAATTTCAATAAGAAACAGAAGATTTGATAACCATAGACTATACTGGCTCTTTTTTAATATTGTTAGACTTTTAAGCTTTTGTTTATACATGAACGGCAGGAAGTGCGCAAATTACCCACTGCCATTCACGAGTAATAGTTACCAAGAAGGCTCAATAAAGGGCCTGCACTTTGAATTTATATTACAAGAAGGACAATTGACAACCCCAGCCAAGAAAGGCAGCAAGTGTGCAAATTTCCCACTGCTTTCGGCCGGGGAGGTAGGTACAACAAAAAGCCTCGATAAAGGGCCTTGACGTTCAATCAGAATATGAACTTGTGGAATAATTGATAATCCCAGCCAAGAAAGGAAGCAAGTGTGCATCTAAAGCAACAAAGTTCTGTGAAGTGTGTGATGATGTGTGGTGCAAGCAGCACGGATTGGTAGCAAAATCTTTAAAATCAAGTTTTCTAATAAATATTGGTTGTCCATTCACAGAAGTTGAAGTATATTTTCAAAAAGTATGATGTATTATTTTCTAAATAAGTAATCTCATTCAATACAGTGACATGGTGATGATTTGTGGTGCACTGAGTTAGTAATACCTTTAGCGCTGAGCTTGAATGTACCCTCTGATGATGTGTGGTTGGGGTGAGGTACAGTAATTGAAGTAATGTCTTTTGTTGATTGAATTCTGCATCAATTCCATTTAAAAGGGACAGTATGTCTCACTGTGACATAAAAGTGTTCACTCTTGTTTGTGATCATTTATGGTGCGCTGAGTAAGTAGTATCTTTGGCGGTGAGCTTGTATGTTCCCTGTGCAGTGTGGATTGAAGGCAGTTGTTAACAGACATAGATGAATGTTTTTTGTCACTTATTTAAACAAAATGTGAAACACATATAGTAGAATTTTGTCTGCATTAAATCAATGAAGGCTGAATTTCCTAGTGTTCAAAGTTTAAGAAAATGTGAGGATATTGTGCAATTGTCTGTCTTTTAAGTAAATCAAGATTGTATTGAACGGTTTCTGTAGTGCTGGCGCTCTTGGTATCTAGTAGTGAACTCTACTGAGCGAAGAATTGATTGAAGGCAGTTCTCAGCACACATAGTGAAGAGAAATTTACATGGAAAACTGAATTGAAGTTGTGACCCTGCTGTCTGTAATGTAGATCGAAGGTACTAATCGATAGAAATATTGATGAATGGCATTTTGTACAGTTAACAGAATCTTAGGACAGAGTAGAATTGTATCTGCGTTAAGGAAAACAATGTTGAATGTAATGCTGTCCTTAATGTGGAAGGAAAGCTGCATTGAAGGTCTGAACACAGCTGTTCGCAGTGTAGGTTGAAGGCAGTTGTTGACACAAAGATCGATGAATGCTATTTTGTACAGTTAACAGAATGTGAGGACACAGTATAATTGTCTCAGCCTTAAGCAAAGGAAGGCTGAATGCAATGCTATCCGTTATGTAGAAGGAAAGCTTAATTCAAGTTGTGAACCCAGCTGTCCGTAGTGTAGATTGAAGGCAGTTCTTCACACAAAGATTGTAGAATGGTATTTAGTTACAGATAACAGAATCTGAGGAGACAGTATAATTGTCTCTGCCTTAAGGAAAAAAAGGCTGAATGCAATGCGGTCCTTAATGTAGAAGGAAAGCTGATTTGAAGTTGTGAACCCAGCTGTCTGGAGTGTAGATTGAAGGTAGTTGTTGACAGAAAGATCTGTCAATGCAAGTTGTACAAGTTACCAGTATCTGTGGACGCAGTATAATTGTGTCTGTCTTCAGGAAAGTAAAGCTCAATACAATGGTGTCCTTAATGTAGAAGGAAAGCTGAATTGAAGTTGTGAACTGAGCTGTCCGTAGTGTAGATTGAAAGCTCTTGTGAGCAGTTATAGATGAATACTATTTGTGACATTCTTTTACAAAATCGGAAGACATAAAATCCATTAGTCTCTACCTTAAATAAAGCGAGGCTGAATTCAATGTTTTCTGTAGTAGTGGAGCTCTTGCTATGAAGTTTGAATTTTTACTGACCGCAGAATGTATTGAAGGTTGTTGTAAGGACAGATATTGAAGATAATTTTAGTTCTAAAGCTGAGTTAAAGTTGTGAACCCTTCTGTCCGCAGTGTAGATTGAAGGCATTTGTTGACACAAAGGTCGATGAATGCCATTTAATCACAGATAATAGAATCTCAGGATACAGTATAATTGTTTCTGCCTTAAGGAAAGCAAGCAAGAATACAATGCTGTCCTCAATGTAGAAGGAAAGCTGAATTGAAGTTGTGAACCCGGCTGTCCGCAGTGTAAATTGAAGGCAGTTGTTGAGACAAAGATCGAAGTATGCTATTTAGTCACAGATAACAGAATCTAAGGACACAGTTTAATTGTCTCTGTCTTAAGGAAAGCAAGCAAGAATACAATGCTGTCCTCAATGTAGAAGGAAAGCTGAATTGAAGTTGTGAACCCCGCTGTCCGCAGTGTAGATTGAAGGTAGTTGTTGGCAGAACGATCGGTCAATGCAAGTAGGGAACGCAGATGTCCGCAGTTTAGATTTAAGGTTGTTGTTGACAGAAAGATCGATGAATGCTATTTTGTCACAGTTAACAGAATGTGAGGATACAGTACAATTGTCTCTGCCTTAAGGAAAGCAAGGCTGAATACAATGCTGTCCTTAATGTAAAAGGAAAGCTGAATTCAAGTTGTTAACCCAGCTGTCCGCAGTGTAGATTGAAGGCAGTTGTTGAGACAAAGATCAAAGAAGGCTATTTAGTCACAGATACCAGAATCAGAGGACACAGTATAATTGTCTCTGCCTTAAGGAAAGCAAGGAAGAATACAATACTGTCCTTAATGTAGAAGGAAAGCTCAATTGAAGTTGTGAACGCAACTGTCCGCAGTGTAGATTGACAGCAGTTGTTGACGCAAAGATCGATGAATGCCATTTAGTCACAGATAACAGAATCTGAGGACACAGTATAATTGTCTCTGCCTTAAGTAAAGCAAGGCTGGATTCAATGCTGTCATTAATGTAGAAGGAAAGCACAAGTGAAGTTGTGAACCCTGATGTCTGCAATGTATATTGAAGGTGCTACTCGACACAAACATTGATGAATGTTATTTTGTACAGTTAACAGAATCTGAGGACATAGTACAATTGTCTGTGCCTTAAATACAAGTAATAATATTTATTGTATAGTTAGTAAAAACCATTACAAAATGTAAATTCAGCCATGTTAAAACACACGAAAATGTACACTGTTGAGTGAATAAAAAAAGTTCTAAAAATGAGAGCGTCTTTCGGGTTAGTAAAGTAAATGTGTTCAGGGCTCATGACTTCGCCAGTTTATTTTGCTTTTTCTCGAAATTGTCAATGAATTTGATTGCCCTGCAGATGAGTTGCGGATCAACTGAGCAAAGGATTAGCATGATCGCAGACCGGCAGGTGCGTGTTCCATATTCCTTAAACTTGGTCTTCAACCAACTCCGATGTTCCAGGTTCAGGGCCGGGCAAATACAGATCAGGTGGATAAAGTCTTGTCTTCCTGCGCCACATAAACAGCATCCATCACTTTCTTGGGGCTTCCATTTTGGTAACTCAGCATTTGTTGGTAGGCTGCCCAGCCTTAAATTGAGGTATTTCCGTTTGATGAATGTCGAGAAAGCAAGGTCTAGGTAGGTTGCTGGTGCTAGTTTTTTGTAAGATTGAATTGTCATCCAAGCGTGGGACCGATGACTAAAAGTTATTTTATCATTTAGCAGCGAATGCCTATTGGCAGCCTTTTTTGTCAACTGTTTAAAGGAAAGCATTGGAAGCTTGGATTCCCAAAGTGCAGCCAAGTTAGTGGATTCAAGTGATGATTTAAGGTACTTGGCATAGTGCGAGTTGGAACTTTTACTGATCGTTTCCCACATGGCACGGTACAGCGCAATTTCTTGGTTCATCCACACATCGTACCAGAATTTTATGGTCTCATACTTTTTCAGCAGGACTTGAGATTGCAAACCGAATTCGAGTCTGACTTGTGCGGGTGTGCCTTAAATAAATTGAGACTAAATATGTCATACTCTTTTTTAAGAGTTTGCAGCAATCTTAAATGCACAAGGGCAAGCATTAAGTTTGAAACCATGCTTATGTCATCAATAATGAGAAGTTTCATTTTCTTCAAGAGTCTTCACAACAAGCTTCTCCAGATATCTTGTGGTATTGTAATTTGTTGTTATGCTCCATAGGTAGTATAAGTAAATGATGTAATGTAGCATTGGTAATGTTAACATTTGGTTATAACTTTTATATAAGGAAGTTATAACAAATATGCAATAAAGAAATGATGCTGAATATGGAACTATTCTACAAGAAATAAGAATTGGAGAAATGACTGAACATGTCAAAGAAGTTTTACAGAGGCGATTAGTTTGAAATTTGTTTCCAAAAGAAAATATTGTTGCTAAGCTTGTAGGTACTTTTAAAATAAGTGACAACCCCAGTGAAGAAAAGCAGCAAGTGTGAAAATATCCTACTTTGTTCGGCCGGGGTATTAGCTATAATAAAAAGGTTCAATAAAGGTCCTTGACTTTGAATCAAAAAATGAAATTGAACAATAATAGATAACCCCTAGCCAAGAAAGGCAGTTAGTGTGCACATTTTCACTGCCTTCGGCCGGAGTCATAGGTACAACAAAAAGCCTTAATAAAGGGCCACAAGTTTGTATCAGAATATGAAATTCACGAACAATTGATAACCCCTAGCCAAAAAAGGCAGTTAGTGTGTAAATTTTCACTGCCTTCGGCCGGAGTCGTAGGTACAACAAAAAACCTCACTAAAAGGAAGGCAGCAAGAGTGCAATTTTTTACTGCCTTCGGCTGGGGTACTTGTTACAACAAAAGGGCTCGATAAAGGGCCTGTAGTTTGAATACGAATATGAAATAGAATAGTTGATAACCATAGTCAAGAAAGGCAGCAAGTAGGTGTGTGTGTACGTGTAGATAATGTGTTGATTGAGTGGAACATGATTAATGTAAAAACTAAGAAAGGCTGTAAGTGTGCAAATTAGCCACTGCCATTCACGGGTAGTAGTTTGCAAGAAGGCTCAGTAAAGGGCCTGCACTTTGAACTAGAATAACAAAGAGAAGATTTGATAACCATAGACTATACTGGCTCTATTTTAATATTGGTCGACTTTTGTTAAGCTTTTTTTCATACATGAACGGCAGGAAATTCACAAATTACCCACTGCCATTCACGAGTAATAGTTACCAAGAAGGCTCAATAAAGGGCCTGCACTTTGAATTTGTATTACAAGAAGGACAATTGACAACCCCAGCCAAGAAAGGCAGCAAGTGTGCAAATTTCCCACTGCTTTCAGCCGGGGTAGTAGGTACAACAAAAAGGCTCAATAAAGGGTCACGAGTTTGAATCAGAATATCAAATTCAAGAATAATTGATAACCCCAGCCAAGAAAGGCAGTAAGTGTCCAAATTTACCACTGCCTTCGGCCGGGGTTGTAGGTACAACAAAAAGGCTCAATAAAGGGCCACGAGTTTGAATCAGAATATGAAATTCAAGAGTAATTGATAACCCCAGCCAAGAAAGGCAGCAAGTTTGCACATTTTCAACTGCCTTCAGACGGGGTAGTTTTTACAACAAAAAAGCTTGATAAATGTCTAATAACTAATGTTGAGGACAGCGCTGCTCCTTTTTCTTGTTTTTGATGTGGTTGATATAGTGTTTGCATAACACAAAAGTTCATCACAATAAATGCATAGAAATTTAAGTTTGCGAAACTCAAGATCAATATGCGAGTATGGACTGTTTGCTAAAGATGGTGTTGCAGCTGTTGATGTGCTTGGTGCAGCAGCAAGTGGTTGTCCTGCAATCTCTGTGTTGCAGCTCAAGCAAAGTTGTTGGGGTGCAAGTAGTTTATGTGTTTTGTACTATATTTGATGTGCCAAAGGACTATTGTATGGATTGATCACACCTTGAAATAGTTGTTTGGCAAATTTTACAGGCTACTAATGGTTGGTGGGTTTCAGTTAGTATGTGTTTGGACTTCGCTTGAATCTTTAGGGGACGCATTAGGGATTCCATAATACAGAAATACTTTGTAGTGAGTGACATCCAAGTATATTTTATGAAGAACGGTTGAATTCTACATCCACCTCTAGGACTACTGGGAAGGTAGTATTTCAAAGTGTTTGACAGGTTACACTACATGTTTCTATGTAGCTAAAGAAAAGTTAGCTTCGTTATGTATGGGCATCCTCTCACACAAAACTCAGCACTCAGCATTCAGGATTGTAAAGGCTTACCATAGGAGTGACTGATGAGTTTACATATGTCAGTTTACAAAAGAAAAAACAAGTATGGTTGTTCTACATTAGAGATATACAGACCTGAAAGACTATGCATGTAAATTCATGAAATCTTTTTTGAAGGTTTGGAAGAAAGCAGTAAAAGGGTATTTAGAAGCAATACTGTCCAGCATAAAAAGTGCATAAGTATTTGGACAGTCCTGCAGTCTAGTCTTGTGTCCAAATTATCTTAAAAAGTAATGTTGAGACACACTTTTTTTCACCTGTTACAATGTTCACAATGCTTTTAGAGTTGGAGCAGACTTCGTCAAACATTCCTTCTTAATTTTCTTTTTGAAATTGCGTAATGATTTTGTTTATCTGTTCAAATATCAATTTTAATCTTCCTCTTTGAAGGTGAAGAAGCAACACCGCTCCTCTACACATTATTGTTGACTAAAAAGTAGTGGTAATTCCACTATCACCAAGGTAGATATCTGACAATAGAATGAATTATATTTTTATACCTCTATTCCATAGTCCTAATTCAAAAGGTGTGTTTAGACTCAACAAAATTAAGACATTTTTCACATATACCGGCAGTAAAAGCAAGTATGATTTACATTTGCTTTTGTGAATTGAAGGTGGTCATCTGTTGCATTCGAAACATTGGGCCTGTTGAGAAGAAAGTGAAAAGTATGTTGTTATTAATATTGCATTGTTTAAAGGTGAATAGCTTTTTTAAATTAAAACTTTATATGTATTTACATGGTAAACATAGTTCCAAGGTCAGAATGGCCTTTTGAGTCTGTGCAAACCCACTAACTTCCATGTTTTATGCGTTTTTAACAACTCTTCTCTAATCTTTTTTCATAGTGAAGAATGTTGGAAATTTCTTCCCGACAATGGCAGACATCAACCTTCTTCCTGAGTAGGGAAAAAAGGTGTTGGAGGAAAAGTGAATTTGTAAACATTCAGATTTTCACATGAGCAAATCTACACATACAAATTTGCTCATGTTAAAATGTAGTTCACAAATATTTTCTGTAAGTACTATTTTTTGTCCTACTTGTGTACATTTTTGGGAATTCACAAAAGCTGTATAGCTGCACTTAATGCTAGGACATATTCCATGGGTGCACTTTTGAGACTTTCTTGAATAATTGGGCCCCTAATTTGGTCTGGCATTAACCGTGACCTTTTGCGTTTATTACATCTCTCTCTCTCTCTCTCTCTCTCTCTCTCTCTCTCTCTCTCTCTCTCTCTCTCTCTCTCTCTCTCTCCCTCTCTCTCTCTCTTCCCTACACTCTCATCCACTCTGCTCTCTCTCCTGTCTCTCTCTCCCTCTCTCTCTTTCTGTCTTTGTATCGGATGGCTTCACAGTGAGTCACAGCATTATGCTGTTTCACAAGGAGCATATCAGCACACAAAGTAGTTTTGTTCAGTGTCAGTAACTACTGTGGAAGTTTGTGCTTTTTAAAACCAAAAATATTTTTTGCTTATGCCAAAGTTTGTTATAATAGTGAGGGCGCAGCAGCTTACATACCAATAACATTTTACAAACACGATGCCAAAACGAGTCACACAATTACAAAAGTAAAAAGGTGACCATCAATTTCAGACCTACTGTGTTTGCCAATGCTTGTTGAATTTTGTTTCCCATAATCTTATTGAAAGTAGTTACAGAGAGTTTCCATAAGGAATATTTTTGGGAAATACTAGCATGGACTATAACGTTAATAAATGATGTTGCAAAAAAATGGTAACAGAAATTTTACAGTAGTTTTGCAAAATGTTTTTTTCCTGCTTTCTCTTTTTTATGAACATTTTATTTTGAAAGCAAAGTATTATTAAACTTGCTTTTAAGCTTCTGCAATTATTTGCATCAAGTCGCAGAGCATTCTGGGAGCAGTATACATAGCCTCATAGTGCTAAACTTTGGAAGTGTGTGTACACTTTTTTTACTACAGAAACTGTCAGTAGTGCAGTCTGAGTTTACAACATTTATTTGCAACAGTCACTCTAACTAATAATAATGACTGCATCAATGTTGTACAGGTTTGAAGGTCTTTAACATATGGACACAAATATTAACTCGGCAGCAGACACTTCTGATAAGCATACGTGGGTCAGGCGTGTTTCAGAGCTGCACGCTTTTGTATACTGGAGCCACTGACAGTTGTGCACTCATTGTTTACAACATTTACTTAGAGTGCGCTCCCGAATAATAAAGGCATTCAATTAATGAACCATTAATACAGGTTTGAACAGCATTAACATATGGGCAAACATATTATGTTAACTGCAGACAGTGCCCTTCTCTGACCCATTATGTGGTACTGCTAACTGGCAGCCATAGGGTTTGTGCTGCTGGGAATTGGGCCTACTTGTGCCAAGGACACAATACACATGAATACTTGTTGCCCTTGACCTCAAACAATATGTGCTGTGCGTCGGGCTATAGACATTACACATCCCTGACGGTGCATAGTCAGCTTTCAAATATAGTGCACGCAATTCAGAAAAGATTCTTACGATAACGTTTTCTGTATAAGTTGCTGAAGCTTTTTGGTTGCAGACACCACAATACTTTTCAATAGACCGTAAATGTAAAAAAGATGTATATTAGGGAATCATAATAGCAATGCTAACCATTGAAAAGGTAGTTTGCAAATTATTGACATGTTGCAAGTGTTTTAAAATGAAAGTAATGGGGCTGTCACAACTATTCAAAAGAAAACGAATTGTTCGTATTAGGATTGGGGTAAAAAACGATCATAGGTTTCAGAGCAACCGTGTTAGAACCATAGTAGTGGTGAGACAAAATGAAATGCAAATAGCAATATCGTTCCGACGAGCACTATAGATTCGTTTAGTAGATATTCATCAATGTTATCCTTGAAAACCCTCTTTGGTATTTACGAGTATTTTAAAGAAGTTGCATCAAGCAAAAAAATGGTCGCAAACGGGCAGATTCTCAGAGTTTTTCAATTTGTGGTACTCGACAAGGCTGCCCGGCATCTCCACTGCTTTTTTCTATTTATATCGATATCTATCTTAATCGGTTGAATCGAGCTGAAGAAATAATGCCAGTGGAGGCTGCAGGCATTTCCTATAGGGCGTTGGCATATGCCGATGATGTGGTGGTGATCCACCACAGATATTAGAAGGGCAATGCCAAAGATTGAAGAGATTGCCGCTCAGTTTGGTGCCTTTTCAGGATATAAGTTAAATCCCTCTAAAACCCAAACTATATTTGTAGGCCAGAATCCACCGACAGATCTTAATATAGTAACCACGGCAACATACTTGGGAATTAAGTTAACAACTCCGATCTCTGATATTCCCAAACATGGGAGCAGATTAGGATACCGGTTTTTCCATATCCTCCGGGCCGGCGGAAGCCACCGCCGGCCCGGAGGATACGGAAAAACCGCAGAGGACCCACCAAAGACCCACCGCCACATTAGGATGGCTGGTGGGTCCAGGTTTATGTCCGCTGCTTTTCCGCCGCGGTTGGCGGACAACCGCAGCCGAAAAGCCCTAATATGGTGGCGGTGTCTCTCAGACACCATCAGCCATATTAGGATGGCCAAAAAGAAATGCTTTTCCATGGCGGGTTTTCCGCCGTGGAAAAGCATACGGAGCTTCACTGCGGGGGCCCGTAGCTTGAAGCTGCACCTGCCGCAATGTTAAAAATAGGATGTGACCGCCAGGGTGGCGGTCACATCCTAATTGGAGAGGAGGGAACTCCGCAGGCCATGCGGAGGTTCCCTCCTCCTCAATGGTCGCAAATGGACTCAAGTACGTCCGCGATCATAATGAGCCCCTTAATCTTATTCCTATTCCCAAAAAGGCAAACACTACTCTGGAGCGTATTGACCATCTACATTTGGCCCTACATGGCAGAAACAATGTATTAAAAATGTTAATACTTCCAAGATTCCTATATCTTTTTCGAACTATACCTCTCGAATTTCCAATAGAATTTTTTAAACAACTTGAGAGAATGGCCGCGAGATTTCTTTTGGGCTATAAGCGCCATCGTAGAGCTTTTAAAAAGTTAACTCTTCCAAAGGTGAGAGGGGGATGGAGCACTCCACACTTCCTGTTCTATTACCTAGCATCAATATTGCAGTTTATTAGTCCTTTAATTATTGGAACTAAAGCCCCAATTTAGGAAGCACACTCTCCGTCTATCAATGAAATTCCTTTAGAGGCAGAGGCTCGCGGCTGCTTGCTAAAAAATATAGAACCGAGCTATTATAAAAAAAACTATATTTAAGAATTGTAACAGCAGCATATCGGGCATGGAAGATTATTAAGCGACATGTGGGCATTCCAAAAATTTTGAAGTACACTCCGTTGACATCCAAGCATATTCTTCCTGCTATCTTTAGGGATCATATTATGATAAAATGGTCTAAACAAGGAATCAATTGCATCGGTGATCTATGGCAGAATGACGAAATGATTATTTTTCAGACTCTACAAGCTAAGTTTAATATTTCAACTCTTGATTACTTTAAATATTTTCAATTGCACAGTCATTTTAAAACTTTATCACCTGCTGAACGCTCAGGGTTTCAGAAGATTCACCTGATTGAGTCTCTATATACCAAAAGAAAGATTACTTTCTTTTATAATTTGCTGATCTCAGTTTATTCCGATGACTTAACATCAGTACAAGAGTGGTGGGCGTCGAACCTGGGGGTAAATAATGTGCTGATTGAAGATTCCATTCTGATGGCTAACTCCATCCTTCTGATGGGCAGATCCCGAACTCAGCATTATATGGTTCTTTTTGATTTATATCATACCCCGGCAAAAATCTCTAAATGGGGAGCATTGTCACCTATAGTTTGTAAGAGATGTTTGTTTAAGGCAGCATATGCAACCCACATGTTTTTTCTTTGCCCACAGCTATCATATGTTCTCTCTGAAATTCAAATCTTTCTGTCTTTAATACTTGGAAGCTCTGTAAATCTGACGTCAGAGCTGGTACTGATAGGGGTATCTTCTGAAAACCTATCAGATGATAAGAAAAAGTTGATATTTATCTGCATGTCTGTATATCGTGCTTGCATTACTCAAGAATGGATAAGCCCAGACCCGCCATTATTCCATACTTGGAGGGCTCGGCTGTTAGCTAAGTATAATCTAGAACATGCCATCTATGCTGTGAAAGGACGCAGAAAAAGATTTTTGGAGGAGAAAATTTGGGCCCCAGTGCAGCAATGGATTCAGGGGGAATTACGGGGGTAGAAGGCTTGTCTTTCTAGGTTACTGTTTTAATGTGATCCATTAATGTTTATTTGTGCTCTGAGCACCTATTGAACTGTAATGTCTTTTTCTTTTTTTTTCTGATTTCCTAATAATGTCTTGTACCTGACTTGCTTGCAATAAAAAACTGAAAATAAAAAAAATAAAAAAGGATCTCACCGTTGTATGCTACTTATGGTTTTCACCCCAAGATCTTACCACTCACCATAACAGAGGTGGCCAATATTCCTTCTGTAACGAATCAGGTGAAGAAAATACAACACATAAAAGGAAAAGGAAAAAAAACATGTGAATTATGCCAATAGTAGTATAAGAAATAGGCTGACTGACATTAATGCGTGAGTCCTCAGTATCAACCAGGGGACAAGGTGTGTCTTTCTAGTGAAATGATATGCTTTAGGTTGTGCAGCATTTTTCACCATAAATACGTAGGCCCTAACAGAGTTATGAAACAAGTGAACCCTATGGCGATTAAACTGTAATTGCCAAATACTATGCATATTCACTGTTTTTCATTGTAGCCTCTTGAAACCCGCAGCTTCAGTTAGACGCAAGGCAGCACCTCCTATTCTTAGTGCTGGACAATGGGAGTAGTCCAGCAATGGGAGGACTCCAAGTTGCAAGGGGACAATTGTGGTATTAGGTTTCATGGAAGAGCTATTTGGATGAGGAAAACTCTTGGGAACCTTGCTCTAATTTCCATGCACCTCAGGCAGTACGAGTGTTTCACCTCGCTCATCCTTCCAAACCAGGCATTAAGAGGTGCCATGGAGAAGGGTGTACTATCAGGGTTTAGACTCATATAGCACCTTGTGGAGCAAAATGAGAACAGCATATATTCTATATGTTCACTGAGTGTGGTTATAAAGGTTTCAATTGATAAGGTGTCATGAACATGTGTTTTCTTATGCTATTTCTTTCATTGTCAGCAGCAAAACTACAATCCCTATGATGCTACAGGGGCTAATGATTTAGGGATAAAAAGCCTGTGCACACGTTGGCCGGCGTGCGTTATTTATGTTGATGAAGTGTCCTAGTGGAGGAGGTATGTGAAGCGTGGAAAGGTAAGAAGCATTTGCAGTCCTTCCCGCTCCCTGTTCCGAAGGCACGCCCTGTCTGAGGTATATGCATGGGGCATCTCCGAGTGAGTGCTGTGTTGCTCTACTATTGTCTCCCAGATAGGGAAGTCATCGGCAGCATTTGGTGCCTATGTTGTTTGGCCATTTTTCCTTCATCCTAGCTTGAAAAGCACGCTCAGCGCTGTGTTTTGTCTGCATCTATTCAGTAGTTCCCGATGGACGAAAGGGCTGCATTCTGAAGTTGGGGCTAAAGTCTGCCTATCGCCTGTCCCCAGTACATTTTCATGTTCCTAAAACATCACTGTAGAGGATGTGATGAAATTACAGTACTCATTGACAGGCATACTTTGTGAATTTATCATTACACTGCTTGTTGGAATACATTTCTTGAACTCCTAAGAGGGAATGACTTTATGTGGCTTCTATTGAGGATTATCAATGGAATAGTTACAAGAAATCCAGTTCTAACTTAATAGTTTATTATGGTGTTTGGAAAGCATTGGTGTATTATAGCAAGTACTTGGCAGCAGCTTTTTCTTTCTTCCTAAAGCTTCAACTTTCGTTCTCCGTATCGATGAATGGTCCCGAACATTAACTCTATTGAGTTGTTTTTTGGTTTTTTTCATTGAGAGTTCATACAAAATACATTACAGATACATAGATACATAGTAAAAGCCAATTCTTTCCCATCATAAATACATAAATACAAGAACATACCATCCATAAAAAGATAATAGGCAGATTGAATAACTACTATACCACTGTATCATTTTAGACTCTTGCTGCTCTCCAGGCAGCTACTGGAGCCCAGAGTCGCATGCCCGTTTCCCTTGTCTTGGCTCCTTTTAGTTCATACAGTGCTTCCTCAATGTTATGTATACCCAACATTCTACACATCCAGATTTGAAACGTAGGTGGTTCTGTATCCTTCCAAGCTGCACTGATGAAAATCCTAAAGATTGCTACAAAGATAAAAACTAAAGCCTCAATCTCAGTGCGCATATTTAGTTTCACATCACATCCAATTATTATCAGGGTTGGGGATAGATTAATTTTAACATCTAGCAGCCCCTCTAAAAACAGTTTTAAGAGCAAAAATATACTCAATCAGGATTTGTGGTGAAAGTATTGATTTAGGCATTTCAATCCTTGTTTTTGTGGTATGTATGACAGAACGTTACAGAAACAGTCACTGGATCACGTCTTGAGTGATGTCATCAGTAATGTCATTTTAGATGTAAATAGTGATGTCATCAGTGATGTCACTGACTATGTCATGAATGATGTAATATGTGATGTCATCAGCAGTGCATTGCGGGGGTAATGGCCAAATTTCTCTGGTTTTGTACGAGTGAAATGTCCAACTAACTATAATGCCCCTGAAACCTGTGGCTCTTTCAGTGAATTTCAAATGTTTTTTAAATGCTAATTTCTAACTATGTCTACAAAGGTAGGACATGTGCAAAAAGAGGAAGAAAGGCACAGAAAGAAGCAATAGAAATGCAGTAAGAGACAACAGAAGTCCAGAAAGAGGAAGAAAGGTGCAGAAAGAAGCAAGAGATGTGCACAAAGAACCGACAGAGGAGCAGAAAGAGGCCCTGTTGCAAAGTCATCCTGTGCCCCTAAGTTTTTTTACTGATGGGTACTGGTGGTAACTAACTCTGACTAACCAGGCCTGGAACCAGTGCTATGCTGAAAGATACTTAGAATACAGTGAAAACACCTACATACACTAGGGAACACTATGGGTTGGGGTACCCCTGTGATTGACATGACCTCTCCTGTATGACCCTAGTACAAAATAGGGCAGGGGGATTACAACTACCTCTAACTAAGAGGTGCAGAATGAGGCAACAGAAGTGCAGAAAGAAGCAATACAGGTGCTGAAAGAGGCAAGAGAGGTGCAGAAAGAAGCAAGAACAGTGCAGAAAGAACCAACAGAGGTGTTAAAAGAGGCAAAATGGATGCAGAAAGGGGTAGGAGAGGTGCACAAAGAGGCAAGAGAGCTACAGAAAGAGGCAGGAGGGGTACATACAAAAAAGAGAAGTGCAGAAAGGCAAAAGAATTGATGAAAGAAGCAACAGAGGTGTAGAAAGAAGCTAGAGAAGTGCAGAAAGATGCACGTAAGGTTCAGAAAGAACCAAGAGCAGTGCAGAAAGAACCAACAGAGGTTCAGAAAGAGGGAAGAGGGGTGGAGAGAGAGGAAAGAGGGATGCAGAAAAAGGGAGGATGGGTACACAAAGAGGCAAAAGAGGTACGTAACAGGCAGGAGGGGTTCAGAAAGAAGAAAGAAAGGAGGAGAATGAAGCATGTAAAGTGCAGAATGAAGCAACAGGGGTGCTGAAGTAGGAAAGAGATGTGCAGAAACAGGCAAGAGAAGTGCAGAAATAGGCAAGAAAAGTGCAGAAAGAGGCAAAAAAGGTACACAAAGAGATAACAGGTGCAGAAAGAAGCATGTAAAGTGCAGAAAGAAGCAAAAGTATAGAAAGGAGCAAGTGAGGTGCAGAAAGAACCAACAGAGGTGCACAAAGAAAAAAGAGAGGTGCAGAAACAGGCAAGAGAAGTGCACAAACAGGCAAGAGGATTGCTGAAAGAAGCAACAGAGCTGTAGAAAGAAGCAAGAAAAGTACAGAAAGAGGCAAGTGAGATGCAAAAACAGGCAGGCAAGGTACAGAAAGAGGGAAGACGAGTGCAGAAAGAGACAACAGCGGTGCAGAAAGATTCAAATGGTGTACAGAAAGAGGCAACAGACATGCAGAAAGAGCAAAGAGAGGTGCAGGAAAATGCAAGAAAAGTGCAGAAAGAGGCAAAAGAGGTACATAAAGAGACAACAGGGATGCAGAAAGGGGCAAGACAGGTGCAGAAAGAAACAATGAAAGTGCAGAATGAAGCAGCAGGGGTGCAGAAAGAGGAAATAGAAGTGTGGAAACAGGCAAGAGAAGTGCACAAAGAGGTAAGAGGATTGCTTAAAGAATCAACAGAGATATGGAGAGAAGGAAGAAAAGTACAGAAAGAGGCAAGTGAGATGCAAAAAACAGGCAGGAAAGGTACAAAAAGAGGGGAGATGAGTGCAGAAAAAGACAACAGGGGTGCAGAAAGAAGGAAATGAGGTGCAGAAAGAGGCAACATATGTGCAGAAAGAGTAAAAGAGAGGTGCAGAAAAGGCAAGAAAAGTGCAGAAAGAGGCAAAAGAGGTAGATAAAGCGACAACTGGGGCACAGAAAGAAGCAAGCAGGTGCAGAAAGAAGCCTGGAAAGTGCAGAATGAAGCAACAGGGGTGCAGAAAGAGGAAATAGAAGTGTAGAAAGGAGCAAGTGAGGTGCAGAAAGAACCAACAGAGGTGCACAAAGATGCAAGAGAGGTGCAGAAAGAGGCAAGAGAAGTGCAGAAAGAGGCAAGAGAATTGCTGAAAGAAGCAACAGAGGTGTAGAAAGAAGCAAGAAAAGTGCAGAAAGAGGCAAGTGAGATGCAAAAAACAGGCAGGAAAGTTACAGAAAGAAGGAAGACGAGTGCAGAAAAAGACAACAGGGGTGCAGGAAGAAGCAAAATGAGGTGCAGAAAGAGGCAACATACGTGCAGAAAGAGTGAAAGAGAGGTGCAGAAAAAGGCAAGAAAAGTGATGAAAGAGGCAAAAGAGGTAGGTAAAGAGACAACTGGGGCGCAGAAAGAAGCAAGCAGGTGCGGAAATAAGCATGGAAAGTGCAGAATGAAGCAACAGGGGTGCAGAAAGAGGCAAGAGAAGTGCAGAAACAGGCAAGAGAAGTGCAGAAATAGGCAAGAGATTTGCTGAAAGAAGCAACAGAGGTGTGGAAAGAAGCAAGAATAGTGCACAAAGAGGCAAGTGAGATGCAAAAACAGGCAGGAAAGGTACAGAAAGAGGGAGGACGAGTGCGGAAAGAGACAACATGTGTGCTGAAAGACGCAAATGAGGTGCAGAAAGAGGCAACAGATTTGCAGAAATGGCAAAGAGAGGTACAAAAAAGGCAAGAAAAGTGTAGAAAGAGGCAAAAGAAGTACATAAAGAGACAACAGGGGTGCAGAAAGAAGAAGACAAGTGCAGAAAGAAGCAAGGGAAGTACAGAATGAAGCAACAGTGGTGCAGAAAGAGTCAAGAGAAGTGCAGAAACAGGCAAGAGAAGTGCACAAAGAGGCAAGAGAAGTGCACAAAGAGGTAAGAGAATTGCTGAAAGAAGCAACCGAGGTGTTGAAAGAAGCAAGAAAAGTGCCGAAAGAGGCAAGTGAAATGCAAAAACAGGCAGGAAAGGTACAGAAAGAGGGAAGACAAATGCAGAAAGAGACAACAGATAGGCAGAAAGAAGCAAATAAGGTGCTGAAAGAGGTGACATACGTGCAGAAAGGGGGAAGAGAGGTGCAGAAAGAGTCACAAGAGGTACATAAAGAGACAACAGAGGTGCAGAAAGACGCATGGAAAGTGTGGAATGAAGCAACAGGGGTTCAGAAAGAGGCAAATGAAGTGTAGAAAGAAGCAAGTAAGGGGCAGAAAGAGCCAACAGAGGTGGAAAAAGAGGCAAGAAAGTTGCTGAAACAGGCAAGAGAAGTGCACAAAGAGGCAAGAGAAGTGCTGAAAGAAGCAACAGTGGTGTAGTAAGAAGCAAGCAAAGTGCAGAAAGAGGCAAAAGAGGTACATAAAGAGACAACAGAGGTGCAGAAAGAAGCATGGAAAGTGTAGAATAAAGCAACAGGGGTGCAGAAAGAGGCAAGTGAAGTGTAGAAAGGAGCAAGTGAGGTGCAGAAAGAGCCAACAGAGGTGGAAAAAGAGTCAAGAGAGGTGCTGAAACAGGCAAGAGAAGTGCAGAAAGAGGCAAGAGAATTGCTGAAAGAAGCAACAGTGGTGTAGTAAGAAGCAAGAAATGTGCAGAAAGAGGCAAGTGAGATGCAAAAACAGGCAGGAAAGAGGGAAGACGAGTGCAGAAAGAGACAACAGGGGTGCAGAAAGAAGCAAATGAGGTTCAGACGTGCAGAAAGAGGAACGGAGGTGCAGAAAAAGGCAAGAAAAGAGCAGAAAGAGGGAAAAGATGTACATAAAGAGACAACAGGGATGAAGAAAGAAGCAAGACAGGTGCAGAAATAAGCATGGAAAGTGCAGAATGAAGCAACAGGGGTGCAGAAAGAGGCAAGAGAAGTATAGAAAGGAACAAGCGAGGTGCAGAAATAGCCAACAGAGGTGCAAAAAGAGGCAATAGATGTGCAGAAACAGGAAAGAGAAGGGCACAAAGGGGCACAAGAATTGCTGAAAGAAGCTACAGAGGTGCAGAAAAAGGCAAGAAAAGTGCCGAAAGAGACAAAAGAGGGGTTCAGAAAGAAGCAAGACAGGTGCAGAAAGAAGCATGGAAAGTGCAGAATGAAGCAACAGGGGTGCAGAAAGAGTCAAGAGAAGTGCAGAAAGAATCAACAGCGGTGTAAAACGAGGCAAGAGAGGTGCAGAAACAGGCAAGAGAAGTGCACAAAGAGGGAACAGAATTGCTGAAAAAAGCAACACAGGTGCTAAAAGAAGCAAGAAAAGTGCAGAAAGAGGCAAGTGAGATGCAAAAACAGGCAGGAAAGGTACAGTAAGAGGGAAGACGAGTGCGGAAAGAGACAACAGATGTGCAGAAAGAAGCAAATGAGGTGCAGAAAGAGGCAACAGATGTGCAGAAAGAGAGTAGAAAAGTGCAGAAAGTACAAGAGATTTGAAGAATTAGGTCAAGAGAAGTGCAGAAAATTAAAGAAACATGCTGAAAGAAGCAATAGAAATGCAGAAAGAGGCAAGAGAGGCGCAGAGGGAAGCAAGAGTGGCTTGCACACCATTAGTACCAATTTAACACCCACATTTAGCAATAACAGGTGAACATTGTAGGTTTGCAAAGGGCCTTCCACCACGCTGTAACTCTTGCTGCTGCATTTTTGGTAACGTTTGACCTGTTTCAGCTAGAAACAAGGCTTTTTTGTTCAAATCTGCATATTAGGGTGCATTATGTGGCTAATGCAGAAAATGTATAATTGTGAGAAAGTCGGTGCAGCCAAACATTCACATAATACCAGTGGCCCTGCTCATACCTCTGACTTGGTCCAAAAGTGCTCCTTAGTGATTCCTTCTTTTTTTGTCTCACTGAGTTCATAGTTGAGATTCTATGGAAACAAGGAAGACTAAACCTGAGGTTACCACTGCACAACACAGACTACCATACCACATAATTACTCTCCATAATCCCACTCTACATAATTCCTATATACTAAATACCACATACTTTTCTATCCACATAATTTCACTGCACAACCTATCATATAATTCCACGACACACAACGTACATCCACTCCACTCCCAAAAAACATTAGTAAAAAACTTTTGCATTTACAACGCCAATAGCTCTAATTATCACACATGCGAAACCTATGACATTGCAAACACTTTTTTAACTAGTAGTCGCATTTGTAGAGTGCTCCGACCAGCACTCAGGAATTCCGGTGCGTAGGGCTTACATGAGGTCTCAGTAGGGCTTCTTAGCCCCCAAAGTCCCTCAGGAGTAAATTGGACATCATCCCCCATCCTGTAGTCTGCCAGGAGGCGCGTTTGCAGAATGGTGAAGAAAGGGGGGCATGGCCTCCAAAGTCGTTTTAGCAATGTGTGAGACTTACTGGAGGTAACAAGAGGGGTAGTTGGCTGCCAAGGACAACCTTGGGTGCCAACTACTTCTCCTATTGCCACCAGTAAGTCACACACAGCAGCATTGCTAATTTTGAAGAGCAGGCCATGCCCCCTCTTCCAACCACTCTACAAACGTGTTCCCTGGTGTGCTCGTGGACACGTTTGCACACTTGTTATGTCAGGCCCCGCCCCCTCCCTGCACCACTGTGCAAACACACCCCAGGCGCATTGTAAGTTGAGGAATTTACGTTTTTTTTTCTCAGCCAGATTCGCGACCCCAGCCCGAATTCGGTGGGTATTGTTTTTAATGCTTTTCGTGGCCCTGGGGGTCCTTGTGGGACCCCCTGAGCAGGCCTAGGGGGGTCAGGGTGTTTCTTCCCTGCTCACTTGTCTTAATTTTCAACCTCTTTTTCACTGTTTTCTTTTTACTCAGTTATAAAGAGTCACAAGATGGCTGCCAACACTTCCTGGTTTGGAGTGTTGGCAGCCAATCAGAGTGAAGATCGTGCCCGGGAGGGTTCGCGAACCTTTCTCGGTGCTCAGATATATCATTTTTTCTTTCTTTAATTTCTCAGCAACTACTTTACACCATTTAACAAAAATGGTTCTTTCTGAACCAAGGGCTACCTTTTTGTAAAATTTGGTGTCATTCTGTTCAGCAGTTCAGGCTGTAGCTTTGTCTAAAGTCTCCTATGGAAATTAACATGGGAAAAATGAGTTTTGGGGCCCCCCTTCTTTCTCGGCCCCCGCTTGATGAATCACCCCAAAACTTTCAAGAAAGGAGCTGACCGGACCGGGCCACTAGTTTTAAAAAATTTGCGAAGATTCATCAAACGACGCCAAAGTTATTGGGAAAACAAGAAACATTTTTTTAATAGAAACCAGGTTCTAACTATAACTACCTACTGACGAAATGTATATATTCACCGAAAAAAACACAGATTTCAGGGACGTTATAGTTAGCTGGAAATGTTATTCGTACAAAACCAGAGAACAAAGATGAAACAGGAACAAAGCAAGTGGTGGGAGTCGTGCCCCCGACAACAGTATATAGATGTGGGCAGAATACCCAGAGGCCTTAGAATCCTCTTTGCTCCCAGTTATGAGAATCCTAATCCCAATATGATGCGGGAGTGGGGGAGTGCAACCTTGACTCCTCTAAAAAAATGGTACAGATTTTAATCAAGTATGCGGATGTTGATCGTGCCCAATTACTGAAGGATATTGATGAAATCAATGAGGAATTGGAGAGCATAGGTCAAACAGAAGAGAAGGCCAAACTGTACAGTGAAATGTTAACAAGATTAAAAAAAAGAGGAAGACAACGCGATGTCCGGCAAGATGTCGGCTGTGTGAGATCCCCCGACACTCACATCCATGGCTCCCCTGCTGATCCCGATGACCCCCTGAGGCATTGAGGCGTTCCTACCTGACGGCATTTGAAATGCACGAAGGAAGCTCTGGCTGGTCCCCACTGAATGGATGGTGCAGAGGCTGTTCTCATTGTGTGTCCTGACAATCTTCAGCGAGAGCCCTGCAAGTCTCTGACCAGGGCAGATGCTGGGAATCCCTCGCACGGCTTTTACTGATGGCGGCTGCCGGCTGTGGGATTATGAACGTAAGAGAGGCGCAGCTAGGCAACACAGACGCCAGAGAGGCCAGCGCACAACTCACGGGTCAGATGACAGCTCGCGGTGCTCGGACCAAGGCGCGTTCCACAGCGCAGGCTGTCTCCGTGTCAGTCCAGCCTGAATAAAACAGAAAGGCATAAATTGACAAAAAAAGAATGAGCATATCACCGGTAAGAGCGGGAAGCAAGAAGTGAACAAACACTCCCTTATCAAAAGTGGGGTAACTGGGGACATGAGCAAAAAACAGTTAGCTATTACAAGCCTGTTTTCAACTAAAGGCATATCTGAATCTGCAAAGGGGCAAGTCAATTCAAAAGAAGTAATCAGCATAACTGAAAACTCTGCTGTAATTTCTGCCCCCATCAATGTTGAACCGTCTGGCATAGACACCACAGGCTCTAACACCTCTAACATCACTTTAGACCTAATGGCGGATGGGCCGCTATCATAGGGGTCCTGCGGTGAAATACCTGTAGTGGGTAAGCCAGGAGTAAACTTAGGCAAAACCCCAGGAGGTTCGGAAATCTTAACCAAAGGCTTTACCACTGATGCGGTTATTCAAGGTGAGACTCCTAGTAGAGCCTTAGAATCCCCTATTGGACTCAATACAACTAACAATAAAGACATAACTCTCCCTCCACTGTCCATCATAGAGGGAAAGGACATATTGGGGGAAAATAATCAGGAGACGTCCCTCTTTCTCCAGACCCTCTGGAAGACTTTTATTTGCTAAACGAGGAGTCCGGGGATTCAGAAAATGTGGCATCAAACTCTATCAGCGAGGGGGAATGGGTTGAGGAAACATCCACAAGCCATTGCAGTCAGCAAGAGGAAAAAAGGCTACCCAGGAAAACCAAGAGACTTTCAGATGGAAAAAAAGGCACTCAGGGAAGGAAAGCGACAGAGGTGGAGGGAGAATTAGGATGGGATTACTCAGACACGCAAACACTATTCTGTAGTGGTATGGGATTGCCCACGAAACACTCAGCGAGTTTGTCCAGACAGAAAGACTCGGGTCCACCCGAAGAACCATCCTTATCCCTAATACTACAGTCCCTCAAGTCATTTCAAGACGAAGCCAAGCTAGAGAACCGGCAAGCCTGACTGGCCTCTAAAAAAATTCAGGGCTCCATTAGGAAAGTCGGGAAAATATGCACACAGATTGTGGTAAGAGTAAGTCTGCTGGAGAATCGGACCGAGTTGCTGGAAACTACGGTTGAAGATTTGAAAAAAGCAACAATGTCCCAAGGAAGCACCCTAACCGACGTGATGTGGAAACTGGGGGAGGCAGAAAACCGGCAACGCCGTAACAACCTGAGGCTTCTTGAAATACCGGAGAACAGCGAGGGAGTAGACATCAGGAAATTTGTCATCAATCTGCTAAAAAACTCTCTCCCAGAATTTGAGCATTGGGACAGGGACAAAGAAATCCAGCGGGTGCAGAGATTTCCACTACGTATATCCAAATGGAGCCCAAACGACCAGTAATACCCAAGAGCAATTCTAATCTTTTTTTGGGAACTTTCTTCTGCGGCAATCAGTGTTTGAATTGGCAAGACCAGAGAAGAAAATGAACTGGGAGAGCTTTTCGTACTTCGTTCGCCCAGACTTTTCCCACGCTACAGTAGAGAGGAGATTTGATTGCGTCTTTTCAGAAATTGGGGGCTACTGTCTTTCTACAAAATCCTGCAAAACTTAAAGTTAACGTCCAAGGACAGTATTTTTATTTAACTTCTGAAATTCAGGCGCAGAAAATGTTAGAGGAATTCACAACAGGCCTAAAGAAAAATGCTAGTGAGAATAAGCATTAGATAATGGAGAATTAGAAAAAAACGATAAGATATGAAATAATGTGGCTATTCTCTATTGTCTGTAATTACTGTCAACTTTCACCACTCCCTCATATCAGGTGCTTTAAGTATGGTCAGTGGTTAGTGGTGTCCTGTATTAGGTAGTTATGCTCACTAACCTTTGTGGCTGTTTTATTTAAAAGTGGGAGAAATGGAAAAGAAAAGGGGAGAGGGGGTGGGAAAAAAAGAAAAAAGAAGGGAAGAAAATGTTTTTTTTAAAAGGGGAAAAGGGGAGAAAAAAAATTTCAGGGATAGGAGCACCTTCAGGTGGTAACTAGAAAGGTAGTGAGTTTTTGTTTTAAAGCTATGGTATAGTATATAGAGAGCACGGTGGGGTGGGGTGAGGATGAAATAGACGCCATCAAAACAGGCTCAGAACTGAGCCTGATTGCCTACATACTGGTGGGGGGTGGAGGGGAGGGCAAAGGGAGGGTGGGCAAGCTCTGACCTGGAATATGTACAAATTCTGAATTTAAAGTTATA
Organism: Lissotriton helveticus; assembly: GCF_964261635.1. Lineage (NCBI taxonomy): Eukaryota > Metazoa > Chordata > Amphibia > Caudata > Salamandridae > Lissotriton > Lissotriton helveticus. The sequence continues at coordinate 698,178,599 of NC_136065.1, read as the reverse complement.
ATTGGTATTAGCGAGAGAGAGTACAGAAGAAGAATGAATACAGAGAAGATAAGTAAACACTCAGCAGGGAGTGTTAAAACATCCCTGCTGAGTGTTTACTTATCTTCTCTGTATTCATTCTTCTTCTGTACTCTTTCTCGCTAATACCAATTATAACTTTAAATTCAGAATTTGTACATCGACATGGAAAGGTAAAAATCTTGTCTATTAACATCTGTGGCCTTAACGATGAAAAGAAAAGGCAAAGAGTGACTATTGGGCTTCAATTACCGGGGCTAATATTCTCTGTGTTCAAGAAACACATATTGAGGGGTGACCAATACATCTGCTCAATAAACTAGGTTTTAAACTGGTCACTGCTACAGCACAAGGGGTCAGGACAAAGGGTGTAGCTATCTTAGGGAAAGCAGGTGGGATGCAATTTACTCGCTCAGCAGCTAATAAATATGGACGGTGGGCTATTACAGAGTGTCATCGTAACAGCGGGCTAAAATAACTATCTGTTCAATATATAGCAACATTAGTGACAACCCCGAAGTTTTGGATCAAATATCTAATGAGCTTGTCCATTGGCCGTTCCCTGTGATAATGTGTGGGGATTTTAATCTAAATTTACCTAGTGACTGGTCAGAGGATTCTCGCTTCAAGTATAAAGGGAGAAAGCCAAGAGTATTTCAAGCCTTCAAAAACCTCTGATTAACCCATGGTCTCATTGACATCTGGCAAGCGGAACACCCAGATGATCCTGGCTTTACGCACTATTCCTATCCTCATGCGCTTCTTACAAGGCTGGATTATTTTCTGGTTTCTAACACCCTTTCCTCTAGCTGTACTATCGAAAAATTACCAAGGGTACTTTCCGACCACAATCCTCTTCTTTTAACTATGGAAATTGAGTCAACAAAATGCAATACAAAAATATGGACGTTTGAAAGGGCATTATTAGCAAACGAGAAGAATTGCGAGGTTATGCGGCAGTGGATTCCTAGATTCTCAGAAGAGAACATAGGTAGTGCACCGATTGAGATTGTCTGGGATGCCCTAAAGGCCGGAATCAGAGGTTAAACACTGCAATTTTCATTAAATGCTAACAAAAAAGCGGAACAAGAGATGGAAGTACTCCAGAATAGTATTGTGATTGCAGAAGGGGGGTTAATAAAAGCTATCCAGGAGGGAAGGGATGTTGAAAATGAGCTTAAGCAGATCGCAATTGCTAAAAACGGTGTTATTGAGGTATTAACGACAAGAGCTATTGATAGAGCACCAATATATAGGGAGAATGTCTACGAGCTAAGCGAACAGGTTGGACATCAGTTAGCTGTAAGAGCCCAAGAGCAAAGCACCGCAAATTTTATTAAGGTTATTCGGGACCCAGAAGTAGGGCTAATTACAGAACCTGATGGAATTAGGACAGGGTTTAAAAAATACTATTAGGCTTTATATAGAGAAACTGATACACAACATGATATACAACAGGATGCAATTAATGAATATATGAAGCAAGAGATTGTATGAGGCTAGAGAGTAGTCATGAGGAAAGCATGGATGATATCCCGCAATGGGAGGACATTTTTCTTGCATTGAATAGCCTTGCCACAGGTAAAGCGAATGGCATGGATGGGATCCCCACTGAATTTTATGTTAAATTTATGTTAAATTCTCCACTCAAGTGAAAAATATACTGTCAGAGTTGGTTGCCCATATATTTCAAGGGGGACGACCTCCGGGGTCTTGGTCTATGGCCAAAATTATAGTTTTTTTAAAAAGCATAAGGATTCTACAGAGCTAGGGTCGTACCGCCCCATAACGTTAATAACTAGTGATTCTAAAATTTATGCTAAGCTATTAGCCACACGATTAGCCCCAAATATACATAAAATTGTATCTGTACGACAGCATGGGTTTATCCCTGGTCAGGATACTACTGATCACATACAGAGAGTAATCTCATTGTTTGACTGGTGTGAGGTTTCAGGAGACCCTATGGCACTAATATTACTAGATGCCAAAAAGGCTTTCCATAGGGTCTCCTGGAAATATCTCTGGACAGTCATGACAAGAAGTGGTATAGTGGAACCCTATATTAAAGTGGTGCAGATGCTGTATAAGGATCCGTCTGGTGTTGTCATGGAGAATGGGTCAGTTTCAGAATCGCTGCCCATCACCAGAGGGACTAGGCAGGGGTGTGCATGCTCGCCTCTCTTATTCGGTATATATATTGAGGATCACTGAAACAATATCGACAGATCGAATTTCGACTACCTAAAATATTGAAGTAAAATTATCGAGTACAAAAATATCGACTACCAATACTTAAACAAGTAACTACACAAATATCGACTCCACAATATGGCAAAAAAAAAAATCGATTACAACAATATCGACACCAAAAAATATCGTTAACAATATATATCGACTTTCAACACATATAAAGACATAAGCAAAAATTTTGAATACAAAAATATAGACCACTAAAATATCGCAAAACACATTTTATCGACTTCTTGATACATCATAAAAAACACATTACACAACAAAAATACATGGTAAATAGTAACATAACTCTACATAATTATATAAAATCAAACATACTATAATAACTGAGTAAATAAACATCAAAAACATTATAAAAAGTACATTTTCGAAAATATAATACATTCACATCATAATAATATATAAAACATTATACATCTCATACTATAAAATATTTTTTTTAAAATAGATAGAAAAAAAAGGCTCCACTAAAAAAAGCATTAATTGGCGTCTTCCATATAAAGCACATAACTCCCAAAAAAATTCAAACACTCTCAAGCAACCAATAAAAAACAACAAATAAATAGGCAGAACGATGAAAACAACCAACACATTATAGAAACACTATAAAAATAAAACCAACACACAACTAGATAACACTTTACGCCACAAAACGTGAAGAAGGGGAAACTCTGCCAGATTTTCACCAGAAGTGAGACCTGCTACATTAAAAAAAAGACTACACAAAAGAAAAGTAAGTACCACTACCTTATAATAGCGACTAAACTTAGCACTAAAATCTAAAAACAATAAATTAAACAACAATAACTGAAACATTTTCTTTCCTTATTACCATGTCTTGGAGATATATCAAAAGTTTTAAAAAAAAAGCTCAACTTTTACAGCTCTATCAACTCTAAAACAAAAGTAAGTATATAAACTGAAATAACAGAGACAACTTTTAAAGGAAAAACTAACATGAAAACATCCTTATGCAAAGAAATCCAGTAATAAAAATAAAACATATACAATAAATCTCATTTTCTTTTCCCAACAGAACCATTGACAAAATAAAAAGAAGTAAGGCATCCAAAAACACAGAACAGCCCGCCAAACAACTAAGAAAAAGGTAAATATATATTGATAATGTTGTAAATGCAAATGATGAACCTATAAACCATACTAAATATCTCTATGCAACATTTATTTACTTTAGAAAGAAAAAAGAAAAATGACTGAAAGAGCAAAATGTATAACTTCACAGAAAGGTAAAATGCTTTTATATTATATGGGCTATACATATACACAAGAAAAACAGCATGAATTGAAAGTGTTTTGGAAATGCAGCAAATATTACAGTAACAAATGTTATGGTCGAGCTATAACACACGAAACAACTGTAAACAATACAACAGAACATAATCACCCTCCCAACATGACTGAAATAGAAATTAGACAAATGCTTGACTCACTAAAAGAAGCAAGTACTAGCACATACCACCCTTCTACAACTATCCTTAAAGAACACTTAAAAGTTCTTCCCCAACATGCATCAAGCCAACTATCTTCCATCGAATCTCTAAAAAGGACAATAGCTAGGCAAAAAAGAACAACTTCCACGACTCAACCTGCCCCAAAAACCTTTGAGCAAGTCCAAATTCCCCCTGAACTGAGAATAACTCATAATGACGAACCTTTCATCCCATACGACAACTCATCTAATGAGAAAAGAATTATAATGTTTGCTACAGCAGACAATATGGTGAAATTACACCAATGTGAAACATGGATGATGGATGGTACATTCTCAGTATGCCCAACACCTTTTGTAGTGTAGTTCCTATCATCCCAATAGGCTCTGCGCATTGGAATAATATCTTCAATAGTATAGACGTAGGACAGAGGTTAACTAGGTCTTCTACTGACGATATTAGACTTAAAGTTTAATGTTTGTGCCAGCTAGCTCAGAGTTCACTAGAAACTTTCTCGAATACACAAGGAGGAGTTTAACTTCACTGGATAGACAAGAAGGGATTTAGTTTCTGACAACCATAGAACATGACAACTTTGCTCTCCCCTGATCAAGAGTGTATCTCTAGAGTCGTGTGAAAACAAAAGACAACTTATTTTACTCAGTCAGTTCAGTGCATTCTTAGTTTCACCAGATTGTAGAGAAAAGGAAGAGACGGGCGTGTTCAATAAAAATATGTTATTTATTGATCAGTCTCTTTTCTCATACAAGAGAAATGAATCGCTATTATTGTAATACTTAGAGTTAAGTAAAGTGCATACAGTAATAACAGAATTATAAAATAATACTGTAAAAGCATTGATATGGTTTCTTAGCCATATGATACTTAAAATGGATAAAATAGATACATACATATATACATTGAATAATCGTACTCAACTGGTGCTTCTAACTACGCCTACCCCAATGTACCTGACCTAAGCCTAATACGTGGCGGGAGTAGATAAGTAGCAGTTTAAGTTAAGTTTGCTTTGCCAAGGGTCTGCTTCAAGAATTCTCTACAAAGGATGATTCAGTTCAGTACCTGGGAGTTTAGAAGGCTGGAGGGCTGGTATCTCTATCTCAGGTCTTGATATTCCAGCGGCCTGCGAGGGCTGCTTGGAAGCGCCGGAGCTGGATTTCTCAGCAGGAGAAAAGGCAGCGTCTCTCTCTCTCAGCGCGTCAGAAAGGAGGGGCAGCGTCTGTGGGCTTCGCTGTCAGCTGGGCTCCTCGGCAAGTCTCGCTGCTCCAATCTTGTCACCACCTCGTGTGTTTGCTTAAGGCAATGTCGGTATTATTTATACCTGAAAGGTGCCGGGATTGATGTAAGGATGGACATAAATACGTCAATAAGGATGTCATACGAACTGATCGTTCGCACATTCTTTACTGAAGTTCTCGGCTAAATCAAAACAATGGCTGCGGGGATTTCCCAGGTCGTGGTAGGTTTGATTTGTTTTGAGAACACCGTATGCCTATTAGGGGGCTGGAGGAAAAGTGCTTGCCTAATGAGATGGCATGCGCTATGACCTAATCAGATAACGGGCTTCTGTGCCGTTGTGTGGCTAATCAGATAACGGGTTTCTGTGCAGTTGAATGGCTGCTAGTTAATTATTAACCAGACAAGGGTCAGAAATAGGGGGATCGATACAGTACCCATAGTAAATACACCACACCCACTCCACATAATCTATGTCCATATTTACAAGTCTAGGCATAGTAAACATACTAGTAGTGCATGTGTATACCGAACCACCCCAAAATACAATCAAATGCATTTTGAAATTGCAAAATGGGAAATACACGAAAAGATGAGTATAGTCACTATATGCACTTCAAGCAGCATAATAAAGCTAAATCTAAACGCATATTTTGAAATCAGCATAAATGAAATGCGGAAATTACACATGAAATGGCTCTTAATACAGAAGAAAAAAGTCGAGACCATCTCATCACAAAATTCATAATACTCGTGAACATGCTAGAGGGTAGCTAATGTGTCTTGAGTAGCTAAAGATAGAAATTTTTGTTCTCTAAGAATAGTTTTACTTTAAGCAGAAGATAAGTGTCCCAAAAAAATCGTAAATATTTTGGAATGGAAGGGGAAAAAATGTCTCGCTCTCTGTAAAAACTGGTGAGAAAATTTCTTTTGCTGTATTTTCAAAGTTGAAGGCCAAATACAGGGTGTAGGGAACGCCGTGTGCTAGTTTGTTCAAAGTCATTCTTTCTGCTCTGGTGAAAACATCATATTGTTGAGACTTTCGAAAAAACTGTCAACTGCTTCTTGTGAAAGTTCCACTAGCTCGGATAAATTTTGTAACATGCATTCATGAGCATGATTGCCTTCATAGATGTTTTGTTCAGCATAGCTGACAGAAGGTTGTACCTGATCGATGCTGCTTTCATCTTGTACTTCACAACTCTTCAATCGTAGTGGTGAAGTCTCCACGAATGCCGTCATCAGGATTGATAGCCGCTGGGGACAGCACAATGCATGAGCCGTTACCGGACCCAACAAAGTCTCTGCGTCCATTGGCACATCCGATTGTAGTGTCAGACAGGTGTCCAACACGCATTCTTCGCCGCATAGCAAGCACCTTAATACAGGCATAACACAACTTTGCCACATCGGTCTGAATGAAAGAAACCAAGTCATGTTTAAATCTCGTAGCCTTGCTAGTCCAAGGACTTTAGTTATGCGGTCCCGGTAGCCAAGAGCTCGGATTGTTTCTTCCATTATCGCTGGTGTCTTGTCTGTGACGTGGTTTGCCATAGCGAAGTAACAGGATCAAAAATAGGATGCCTGCCACTAGTCCCAAAAGGAGAGGAAGTCCGCCAAAGATGGAATGGACAAAATCAGGAAAAATACCCAGGATGGCTTTGAATGGGGTTAAAGCTCCCGAAAACACTGTCTTAAATACACTCGCGATTCCGCTTGTATCAGAAATATTTAAGATTTCGCTCAGTATTTCTGCGAAATGTATGGGGGAATTAGTTGATAATAGTGAATGAATCTCAGCCGTTGTCCTTGCAACTTGGAGATCATATGTTTCTTTTGATGACGATAACATGGTTGGCGTCTGTAGGAGCACTGTCTTCATTCTGCTTAAAGTATCAATTCGAATAGAAGAAATCTTCAAACTGGGCCACAACCTTGCCTCCCTGTCTCGGGCATCGTTCGGGTACAATACTCGTTCACAGCACATGACCTTCGTAGTCACGGTTATGAGATAAGGTTTTCCGGGCAACAGACTGCAACATCTGCGATCTACAATTAGAATGTAACTCCCGTTCGAGAGTCTCTTAAAGAATGGTTCTATTTGTGTTGCAGGTGTGCCTAGCTGGTGACATGAAAGGTTATTTGAGTTCCCTTCACAAGCTCCATGCAAACTAATACCCTGACACAGAAGTGTACCGCTTAGTGACCTTTCACAGTTATTGCCACTAAGGAACACACTTTGTCCTTTATTACTAACACATGCGTGTGTATAGGGCAAGTAATATATAATATTTATTATCCCGTGTATTATCCATTCAATGACAGGTCGTTCTGACATTGTCAATGGTAATCTCTCAAGTTTTTCAATGCTCAGAATTGTATAGTCAGCGCCCTTCTGTGCCAAACTGATTCGTTTATCAGTAAGGTTAAAGATATTAAGTAGTGACGTTGTGTTGATTAAACGCCAAGGCACATAGCCTGAACGCAGATTTTGTAACATCCAGCCAAGTTGTACAATAGAACGCAATTGGGACTGACCGTGTTGTAACATCAGTAAGTCTTGCGATATTATATCGATTGCTGAAGATACAATACTGTCCAGTGAATATATTCTGGAGGACAGAGTCATTAACCCATTGTCCACAACAGAAAGTGATTCTTCCAAATTAATACGGTCAAATTCCCGTATTTTTTCTGCTGTCTCAATTTGAGTTACTTTCCAAACTTCATTGTAAGCTGCATATCTAGGGGCCGCTATATAACGTTTTTGACGCTGTTTGCGTGGTCCCATAATGAAATCACGCAAGTCAGCACCTTCTTGAAGTAAAGTTAGGTGTTGCTTAATTTCTGCCAGTGTGGATGTTTGTAGCCATTGAAGGCAGAGCTTGCCCACACTGTAAGTAGTTACTATCCCTGGATGTTGTCTTTGGGAATATCTAGGGTCTGGCCTGGTCAATTTGAACCCCTGTATTTTGTTCAGGAATCTGTCTTGACAGTTATTTGTGTCTGTGGGCCAGATCAACCATTGTTTCCAATCAGGATGTGTTCTGTTTTGGTTTAAAATATGGTTTACGTCTATCTCAACCTCTATAGAGTTATTACTATTCGTTGTTGGCTTTGGAATAGACGCTTTGTTTAAGTCTTTGATTTTGGCTAAGCCAAGACAGGTAGTTTGTTGAATAGTGTCATTCAAAAATATAATTTGTTCTGGGATCATGCAGGCTCTGGACAATGATTCTATACCTTGTACTTGCCAATCTTTTGTACCCCAAACAGTTTTTGTTTCAATGTTACTGTTCCAGAAATCAAAACCAAATGTATTCATTTGCTCAAAAAATGAATCTGAATATATCAATTTTGTGTTTGTAAGCATGGTCTTCATACCTGTCTTATTTGACAATTTGAAATAAAATGTTTCTGCATTACTTGTATTAAACCCTGAAAAGTATGAATATTTATCAAAAAAATTTTTGGAACTACCCTTTGGTGGAGTAGCACAATGTTCCCATTGGTTATAATTTAAAACATTCCTAGGTTGTGCAGATTTATGGAGATAATGGTTACCATAGTGGTTATAGCAGAACATTTGATCATAATTAGACGAACCCTGCAAATAATCATGTTCTGTAAACTTAGCAGACATTACTAGGTCAGACATCATATCATTAATACTTTCAAAGTCCCAATCATCAGCAAATGTGCTTGGTTTTACAAAGTCACTTAACAAGATCTTAAATTGGTGTGGATACTTCAGGATTTCAACCGGGCCATAGATTTCATAATCAGTATTGTCCCATGCTACACCGCCTGGTATAGGATTGGCTGTGAAGTTCACTGAAGAAAGTTCTCTTTTCTTGACATGTGAAGATGTGTGTGGTTTAAGGACCAAGTTGATTTTCTGGCTTGCTGTGTCCATTTTAGCATATTTGCCCTCAATGAAATGTCCCAAGCATAGTACCATGATGAGCCAAAGTATGAGGACAAATGCACCTAATGTCACTCAAATTTCAATCCATGGAGAAGTCAGATAGGTACTCTTTAGTTGCTGAAAAAGTTCCTTTGCTTTGTCTTTAAAAGTTTTTGTTGATGGCTGTACTTCTGGTTCGCTTTGTTCTTCTGAAGAATCATCGAAGTTGATGAAGTAGCCGGATGCCGTTCTGTCAATTGTTCCAATTGCTTCTGGATTACTTCTTGTTTTTGGCTTTTGCTTTGTTTCATTAGAAGAATCTGTAGTTACATCATCGTAGGTTGTTGTTTCTTGATGAAAAGCTTTGATTTGGGTTTTAAGAGGTTCAAGTTCCATTGCTTTGTTGCATAGTCCTTGTTGTTTCACTGTAGATTTTCCAAATGTGATCAGTCTTTCAGATTGAACCTCTGTGGATGTAGCAAACTTTGGTGTTCTGCTACTTCTTGGGAGTCCACTTGGCCTACTATTTGTTATCGGCCACATGATTGTGGTTTAACCAGGTTGATGGATATGACTCGGTTCTCCTTTTTACCAGCAAGGGGCGGTAGTACTACTGATCTTGTCCCGTTGATAGACAAGACAGGAACTGCTTTTCTGTAAGAAGGCCCAAATTCCTTCTTTACCGCGATCTTTTCTCTGACTAGATCCCCGACTTTTGGAATCCAGACAGGCCTTGCTGGGACAGGTGGTTTTTCTTCAGTGGTTGCTGGCTGCTGTTTCAACTTTATGTTGCTCAGGTCTTTTCTTGTTTCATTTAAGTCCTGTAAAATAGCCAAGCGATCTTTGATATCAAAGCATTTTTCTTTAACCACTGAAGTCTGACTATCTAAGTCCTGGATTAACATTCTAGTCCCAAACAATAGTTCGTACGAACTGAGTCCTTTCAGAGAATTTCTTGGCAGGTTATTTAGACTACGTTGGACACTTATTAAATGTTTGACCCACCCAGCTCCTGAACCTAATATCTTTGCTGTTATAGATTGCTTTATGTCACGGTTTTTTCTTTCTACGATTCCGTTTCCCTCGGGATGAAATGGACAAGAGTACCGCAATGCAATGCCCATGCTGGTCATGGCCTCCTTATAAGCCCGAGAGCTAAAAGCAGGACCCTGGTCAGAATGTAGCATGCCAATTGCGTATGTGCCGATAAAGACTCGCAAATCTTTTATAACAGTTCTGGCGTCAGCCGATCGCTGGGGCCACATCCATATGAATCTCGTGCATGAATCCACTGCGACCAAGATATATTTATAGTTACCATCCCTTTGTAAGGGACCACAGTGGTCCAGGTAAACACAGGCTAATGGTTTATCTGAGATTAGAAGGTGCGTCTGTGCTGGTCGTTTCACTGTTGATACTTTCATTCTTTGACATATTTCACATTCTAGAACATAGTTCCTTGTTTGTCGTCGCATTTGTGGCCACCAGTATCTCTGTTTTAATAATGATACTGTGGCTGAAACGCCAGCATGTACAGAAGCAAGCCCTTCGTGTGCCGCTATAATGAGTCCTAACCTATGTTCCATGTTTGGAATTGCCCTATCCCCCACTCCAGGGATTCGAGCAAACGGAACATTATTTGCGTCAGTAATGTATGAGTACTTTACTGGAAAGCCTTTTGGGAGTGTTTCTATCGCATCTTTTACTGTAGCGCTGACAGCTTGTAATATTTCGCTGTCTATTTTTGTTTTTGACCTGGTGATGGCAGCTACGGAAGCCGTTTGCACAGCTGCCTTCGCGGCCTCATCAGCCAATGAATTCCCTGCAACGTGAACGCCATCACGTTGATGACTCAGTGTATGTATCATGTGAGTCTTTTCTAGTTCCTTTTGCAAAAGAACTACTTGTTCCCAAAGCATGTTATGCTTGATTGTGCCACCTTTTGCATCTTTAAAACCGTTCTGAGTCCCAGATCTGCAAGTATTCATTGTAAGATTGGACGCAATAATATGAATCGCACACTATGAGTGTGGGGAATTCTCGATCGGTATTCTCAAGCGCCATCTTGAGTGCTAGTAGTTCAGCTCACTGAGCTGTACAATCTCCTAGAGATTGCGTTTTAGTGACCACTGGTTTAAATTTTCCTTCGTGCCAGCGACCTTTTACAATCGCGCACGCAGCACTGTAAGCTTGCTTACCCCCCACTGCGGGTTGTGCTGATCCGTCTGTATATATTATACAGCCGTAATGTTCTAAAGGCAGAATCTCGGTCGGCGGAGGACATTCGAATTCTTATTGGAGAAACTCTTGTGTTTTTAAGTTGGGATCAAATTCGTATGCCACGTCTGTTGCAGCAAGAGAATTAGCCCATTGTATCCATCTCGGATGGAGTGCTTTAGCATTCGGAATGCTTGCCTTTGTTACCGCCTCCAGGGCTGGTATCGGTGTCACGATGATTATTCGTTTACCTTGTGCTAGGGCTCGTTCTTTTGCTACTGCAGTCTGTACCGCGGTTAGAATTTTTTCCGTTGGGCTAAATTTCATTTCAGCTTTTGTGTACAAGTGTGATTTGTATGCTATTGGTACCTTCTCTCCCTCATTAGAGGTCAGGTATGTGAATCCGCATCTTCCTGGGATGACTCGAATCACAAGGTTGCGTGTGTTGTCACGTGTTTGTAATTTTGTTTTGACTAACATATCTGTTTGTAAAGATCTCAAAATTTCTGTGTGTTTTTGAGTCCAATTGATTCTTTTAAAATCTGGTTTTATAAGGTCATAGAGAGGTTTAACTCTCTCTGCATAATTTATAATGTAAGTTCTTCCGAAATTTAGGAAGCCTAGAATTGATTGTAAGTTTTTTAGTGTTCTAGGTGCTTGGACTACAGCACATTTCTCTAGGAAATTGTCAGCCAGGCTTTTGCCTTCACTTGATAGTTCATATCCTAAAAACAGGACAGTTAGATGGGCAATTCTTGACTTTTTAAAGTTGAATTTGTAACCCTCTGCTGCGAACCCAAGTATTATGGTGTTCACTCTCTTCAAGTGAGTATCCGAGTCATCATCTGTTAGATAGATGTCATCGACATAAGATAATGCCTCATCATCATATATTTGTAGTAACTCTGTTACTCTTGCTGAGAATAATCCTGGGCTGTTCTTGACTCCCTGGGGCAAACGACAGAAAAATGTTTGCGCGACATTTATTGAGAACGCGGTCAAATATCTGCTTTCTGGTGCTATATTTTGACAGAAGAAACCATTAGAGATGTCTAATGTTGTTTTGTATTTTTTGCGCACTATGTTATTCATTAGTGCAGCACTATGCGAGTTTTGTACTGCAAAAGTTTTGCAACATGAGTTAAGGTGTCTGTAGTCCAAAACAAGACGATATGAATTATCTGGTTTGGGGACAGGAAACAAAGGATTATTCATTTGTGAGGTGCAAGTTTCAATCACCCCCTGGTATTCAAGTTGATCTAGGATCTCTTTTACCCGTTTTTTAGCTTCTTGCTTAATTGGATACTGCCTCTGAGCAGTAGGTTGTGATTTTAACTGGATTTTGTGAGGAGGAGAGTCCTCATCCCATCCCAAATGGTTTTTATATAATGCAGGAGCTTGGGCTACTGCCTACTTTCTTGCAAGTGTATATTTTTTATGAATTGGAATATGATTTGAGAAGGCAGGCATAATTATTTCTTCGCCATGATGGCACTCCCTGACAAACTCTGGTGGCCAGTCTCTTTCCGCTAGAAGGATATCATAGCCTTTGGAGAGATTATCCCAAAAGAGACCCCTTATTTTCCTAGTCTTATCCCCCTCTATACGCAATGTTATTTCATATATTTTATGAGGTTTGCTAACTCTGGTATCTGCAGTTTCCACCTGAATGTATTCATTCGTGTCCACTGTCTCCAGATGATTCATAAGGATCTTGCGAGCTATGCTCACTTCTGCTGCGCTGTCTAGCATTGTCTGAGCCCATTCTCCGTTTTTCAGCTGTGTCCTCAGTATTCTCGGCATGGTTGATTACTTTAATACTGGCTACCTTCTTTTTTGGAAACTGTAATTTTTTATTTTGATGAGCAGGTTCCTTGTCTTTGGACTTGACGTGCTCTTCCCTGTGTTCTGACCGTCCTCTTCTTTCTGATTTCTGCGAGGAAGTCTGAAAAGATTGAGAGGGACGTGTATCAATATCTTGATATCTATCAGGTTTCTTCAGATTATCCCTATTTCTAAGGTTGTATTTTTTCTCAGAGGGCTCCCTTTGGGGAGACTTGTGTCCTTGGTCCGGAGATCTTTCTCTCCGCCGAGGAGACCTTCCTCTGGACTGGAATCTTTTTTCTTTAGGAGTGGATTGTTTATTTCCATCCCAGCTCTTTTTTTGAGTGTTTAGATTATTTTTAATAAATATTTTTTCAGGTTTTTCAATGAGTTGGGGTTTCACCGGTTTTCCACCCAAACTATCTCTTCCTAGTTCTTCATAGGATTTTTCTATGATTCTGGCAATTTCAAATGGTTGGTCTGCTATATCTGTCTCTTTTAACCTCTGGCGGATCGCCACATTTGCTGCTTCTCCCTTTATATTGGCTAGTAATATTGCCGAGACCTGCTTGAAGTCTTTTAGTAATTTCATACCAAGAGTTAAAGCAGGTTCTGGACCGTATTCATCTTGAATTTGTTTTAGCACATCTGGTATTACTGACATGGATGGAACACCATGTGTTTTTGTGTAAATGGAAGCAAAGACTGTACCCCAAGTGTCACAGTCCTCCACATGTGGTACGATTCCCATTGGAAGACAGATAGTCAGAATCCTGTGTTTCTCAACCGGGGTGGTATCTGGAAATACTGCCTCTATTTGAGTGATTTTTTGTGCTAACCAGAATGGAATTTGTTCCCGTTTTGCGGGTACTTTACCTAGACAGGACTGTCTGTTCTGTGGTGTAATTTTATTTGTGTTCCCCTGGTGAGGGATCAGCTGTGGAATTTTAATAGCTGGTAGGACTGTTGAAGTCTGCATTACATATTGGACTAATTGTCTGTGTATTTTAATTAGTTGTTTTAGCTGTGCTAAAAGATCTGGTGCAGACATTTCTTCAATGTCTGGATGTGGTGTGTATCCGGATAGGACCGGCCACGTTGCTCCTGGTCTACCTAGTGGACCGAGCCTGGTGATGTGATTATTATGTTTTAGGGCGCCATTAAACCAGAGCAGGTGCTCTTGGTATTTGAGTGGTATTTCCACCTCCTCGAAAGGAGTGTACTCATTTGGAGGTTCCTCTATTTTGTAATAGTGGAAGTCCTTTGTTACAGTGTTTGCTGCTGGAAAGTTTATCCATGAATAGAATACCTCTGTCTGCCGATATTCGTGTGCCTCGATTACGAATATGACTGTACCACCTCTCGGTGTCAGCCCATTTCTATAAGTTTTAAAGTTATAGATTTCCTTATGTTGACCGGGATGAGTATTGCCTCCGGGTCAGTTTGCAGCAGAGTATTGTCAGCTGCTATGAGTTCAGCTGCTATTCTAGCTGTCTCCCTTTCTTCTTCAGTTTCTGACATTCTAATGTCAAGAAAATTATTTTATATATTTGCAGATCAGGTTTCTATGGAAACAAAGATTAGATGCACAATATTTTGGAACAGTGTATCCTTCAACGTTGAATAAACCAAGAACCATACATAGGAGTCTCCTCCTACTAAGTTTGGCGGATTTAACCTTTCACCCACTCCAGACGTCTTTAGAGTATTATGGGGAAAAAGGGTCTGTGTGAAAAAGAACGACTGAGTTACTTTAATGTCTTACGTTAGATTTATCGCCCATCCAAACACGTTGGGCGCCATGTAGTGTAGTTCCTATCATCCCAATAGGCTCTGCGCATTGGAATAATATCTTCAATAGTATAGACGTAGGACAGAGGTTAACTAGGTCTTCTACTGACGATATTAGACTTAAAGTTTAATGTTTGTGCCAGCTAGCTCAGAGTTCACTAGAAACTTTTTCGAATAGACAAGGAGGAGTTTAACTTCCCTGGATAGACAAGAAGGGATTTAGTTTCTGACAACCATAGAACATGACAACTTTGCTCTCCCCTAATCAAGAGTGTATCTCTAGAGTCATGTGAAAACAAAAGACAACTTATTTTACTCAGTCAGTTCAGTGCATTCTTAGTTTCACCAGATTGTAGAGAAAAGGAAGAGACGGGCGTGTTCAATAAAAAGATGTTATTTATTGATCAGTCTCTTTTCTCATACAAGAGAAATGAAACGCTATTATTGTAATACTTAGAGTTAAGTAAAGTGCATACAGTAATAACAGAATTATAAAATAATACTGTAAAAGCATTGATATGGTTTCTTAGCCATATGATACTTAAAATGGATAAAATAGATACATACATATATACATTGACTAATCGTACTCAACTGGTGCTTCTAACTACGCCTACCCCAATGTACCTGACCTAAGCCTAATACGTGGCGGGAGTAGATAAGTAGCAGTTTAAGTTAAGTTTGCTTTGCCAAGGGTCTGCTTCAAGAATTCTCTACAAAGGATGATTCAGTTCAGTACCTGGGAGTTTAGAAGGCTGGAGGGCTGGTATCTCTATCTCAGGTCTTGATATTCCAGCGGCCTGCGAGGGCTGCTTGGAAGCGCCGGAGCTGGATTTCTCGGCAGGAGAAAAGGCAGCGTCTCTCTCTCTCAGCGCGTCAGAAAGGAGGGGCAGCGTCTGTGGGCTTCGCTGTCAGCTGGGCTCCTCGGCAAGTCTCGCTGCTCCAATCTTGTCACCACCTCGTGTGTTTGCTTAAGGCAATGTCGGTATTATTTATACCTGAAAGGTGCCGGGATTGACGTAAGGATGGACATAAATACGTCAATAAGGATGTCATACGAACTGATCGTTCGCACATTCTTTACTGAAGTTCTCGGCTAAATCAAAACAATGGCTGCGGGGATTTCCCAGGTCGTGGTAGGTTTGATTTGTTTTGAGAACACCGTATGCCTAGGGGGCTGGAGGAATAGTGCTTGCCTAATGAGATGGCATGCGCTATGACCTAATCAGATAACGGGCTTCTGTGCCGTTGTGTGGCTAATCAGATAACGGGTTTTGTGCAGTTGAATGGCTGCTAGTTAATTATTAACCAGACAAGGGTCAGAAATAGGGGGATCGATACAGTACCCATAGTAAATACACCACACTTTCTATCAATTATACACCATCCATGGACACTATCAGAACTGCAATATTCCCTTCATATATAGCCTCCTACCCAACAGACAACCTATGTTGAACTACTAAATAAAATAAAAGAACAAACCAATAATTACTTCCCACCAAAAATGATCATTGACTTTGAAAAAGCAATGATAAACTCAACTCTAAAAACCTACCCTCACACAGCAATCCAATGTTGCTACTATCACTTTAACCAATGTATATGGAAACATATAAAAAAAATCTGCCCTAAGCTCCCAACACTACAATGACAGTATTTTTGCATACCAGGTAAAAAATTAATAGCGCTAGCCTACGTTCCTGTTACAGACGTAGCAGAACATTACAACCTACTAATAGACAGCCCCTATTATACGAAACAAAATTAAGCCCTCTGTTAGATTACTTCGAGGACACTTGGGTAGGAAGGCTACACAGATCAGGACACAGAAGAAAACCAAAACTTCAAATTCCCTGGTGGAACGTCTACCTAAGTACCCTAAATAAACAGGCTAAAACTAACAACTCTGTTGAAGGATGGCACAATGCTTTCCAAGCAACTACAGGCAGAGGTACCCCTACACTACATAAACTACTCCAATCATTACAAAAGGAGCAAAGTTACCAACAACTTCGAATGGAGCAATCTGTAACACTAATTGGCCCTAAGCTAACTAAACAAACTAAAAAAATGTACAATACCTTACAAGACCAAGTATCCCTATACTCTGCTACCAGAGGCCTACAATATCTGTCTATGATAGCAAAAACAATTCTGTAAACATATCTAACATACCTATACTAAGCAATATTAAACATAAAATATATGTATTAGATACATGCTAGAAACTGTAACAAAATTGTAATATATATTTAATAAAATGTATTTAAATATATCAGAACAATTTTCTTATAATTTCTAACATATAACAAAAACTAATTAAACAAATAAAATGACAATCCCACCCAAGAAATAGAAAAATAAAACTTACTCACTTTGTTGCTGAAGACAAACCTTTGTCATGAAAGAAATCCTTCCATAGTAGTAATCCATCCAAACAATCCAAAGGAACCCATAAAAAATGCAAAAATGCAAACAAATCCCAAAAAATTCTTCTGCAATACCATCCACTCAAAAACCCTTAAAAACCCGAAAATAGTTATCAAAAATTTTAAAAATGCTCCAAGGAAACCAAATGTTAAAACTAAAAATAAAAACACATCCATAACGATTCTTCTCCAAAATAGATCCAACAATAAACCATTAAAAACCCGAAAATAGTTACAAAATGAAATAAACACTCCTTGGAAACGCAAAAATATAAGAAAATGTGTTTAAAAAAGAATAAATAATATTCTACACACTTCTTACTTAAAAAACGCAATCTTCTCCCAAAAACAACATCCACGAGAAGTACCTGAAAAATAGAAAGAAAACATACCCACCCACACACAATACACCCCAACATACATCTTCAAACATTATTAAACATTATACATATCATGTAACTAACATCTCTAACACTATTCCTACCTCAACATAGTACGGCCAAAACGAGTAAACCGGAAGCAAACGAAAACCATAACTACCACCTAAAACACACACATCCTACAGGTACCCAACACTAGAAAACCTATACACACTCCACAAACACTCAAACTGTGGGTACTTTAAACCATGAACTGGGCACTTAGTAAAGGGAAAAAAATGTGCACTCCACTATATAATTGGTTAGGTTCGTCGTACTTGTTTGTTTGATGTGGTGCTACTAGGAAAGGGGTGACCCTAACAAACCCCTCGACAATATATTACAAAGCATACATTTACAATTTGAGAAAACTAAACCTGTGCACACACAATCTGAATATAAACAATTAAGATTTTTTCAGTGTTCTTGGAAGCAATGAAGAAGGGCACTCTGTGTTGGCACTTGTATTTATTGCGCCAGCCGACACGTGTTTCATTGGAGTGGGGTACACTCCAAATCCTCAGGGCTGGAGAAAAAACAAAGAAAAAGAAAAACTTAACTGGCTAATCTAGCCAGAATGTCAGTTACAACTCCAATCCAAATGGATGTAGAGTGAAAGCCACATACAAGTGCTGTTGATTGAAATCCATACGATATATATCAAGCATACATTGAGTCATTATTACTTGGTCCAGAAGGCTTTAAGAGAAAAGAAAGTGAACAAGTGGAAAAGAAAAGAACCCCATTGTGAGTGTCAAGAAGAGAAAATTTACTGGTGACAAAAAGCGGCGCTCCTGGTCACAAGTAAGCAACCCAATGCTTCAAAATAAAATTCCTTGAATAATACTGATTCTTAAATAAAATTTACAATTCTAACCGAACATTTGTTAATTCTCTAAACATTATTCAAATGAAAATAAAGCATTGATGTCTTTGATTACTAATACATTTCATATCACAAGTTTTCGAAAATGTCACCCACACGCGTGTGAAGGGAAAGGAATATATAGAGACCCACAGTGCCCATTTAGGAGGAATAATCCATTATGGTGTCATTTTGAAAGACCCATTTTTGACCGACCATATAGGGGAAAAGGGTTAAAAGTCTCTTCCTTAACACCACAACCCGGTGCTGTTGAATGCATATCTAAATCCTAATGGATGAGGTGGGTAATCCCTAAATAGGAGAACAGACAAAGAGGAACTGGTTGTGAGTCCAGGCTACAAATAGTAGTAGTATTGAACCGAGTATAGCGATAAGAAGAACTGAAAATAACTAAATATTGGGCTTACCCCACGACTGGTGATAATTCCAACCAAGTCAGGGTGTCAGTAGATTGGTCAGTAGAAAAAGGCCAGATGAATAACGACGCGCTGTAACCGGAGCAGTACCATAACACATAGGGGAGAGAAACACACAATTAGAGAAAAATTTGAGGACCTATTTTTGGGCAAAGCGACAAAGCTCAGGGGCCTAGTTAAAATAAGTTATAAAAACTGCAATCTTAATCGGGCAATCAAAAGTGCCGAAGGAGTTGACGTGACTGGTTGGCGTCGACAGTGCGCTAACCACGTAATGTTACTGCCCAATAATCAAAAGGTAAATGAACATATGGTAAAAAGAACAGATGGCCCCAACAATAAGCGAAAAACCACGCTGCTGGTAGACTGAACAAAGTCCAGCCAACGAGTGAAAGTTCTAGAGAAATGTTATGAGGTAATGTTTCAACAGGTAATAACATTAAAGTATCAGTCTAAATACCAAACACACCTGTAGCGTGCAGTTAAACTGCAAGATAAATTAATGCGCCGGTACTGGGCCAGGAAGGATGAGGGTGGGACTTAGATGAGACTAAGGGTTTAAAAATATAAAAATCGGCTGTTTTCAGAACGCATATGGGTACTACCAAATTAAGCACAATCCAGAGTGAGCAGCTCAAACTTACGGTAATAATTAGTTATAGACGAAAAGAGTAGCTGCCGGTGGTCTATCCGATGGTGAAATTGTATCATCATAGAACTGTGAAAAAGAGAGCCTGATTAATACATAAGCCCCTTGCTATACCTATATTGCTCGTGAGAACAAAATGAGGGGAGAACGTCTCACTCACATTGTCAGTAGCAAGTACGATCAGGAACCGCTGCCTCAGTGGGCCCTCCGGTCAAAATGACACCATAATGGATTATTGCTCTTAAATGGTCACTGTGGGTCTCTATATATTCCTTTCCCTTCACACGCATGTGGGTGACATTTTCGAAAACTTGTGATATGAAATGTATTAGCAATCAAAGACATCAATGCTTTATTTTCATTTGAATAATGTTTAGAGAATTAACAAATGTTCGGTTAGAATTGTAAATTTTATTTAAGAATCAGTATTATTCAGGGAATTTTATCTTGAATCATTGGGTCGCTCACTTGTGACCAGGAGCACTGGTTTTTGTCACCAGTAAATTTTCTCTTCTTGACACAATGGGGTTCTTTTCTTTTCCACTTGTTCACTTTCTTTTCTATTAAGCCTTCTGGACCAAGTAATAATCACTCGATGTATGCTTGATATATATCGTAGGGATTTCAAT
Source organism: Lissotriton helveticus (assembly GCF_964261635.1). Classification (NCBI taxonomy): domain Eukaryota; kingdom Metazoa; phylum Chordata; class Amphibia; order Caudata; family Salamandridae; genus Lissotriton; species Lissotriton helveticus. Next base: position 698,158,447 of record NC_136065.1, on the reverse strand, counting down.
CAACAGCACTTGTTTGTGGCTTTCACTCTACATCCATTTGGATTGGAGTTGTAACTGACATTCTGGCTAGATTAGCCAGTTAAGTTTTTCTTTTTCTTTGTTTTTTCTCCAGCCCTGAGGATTTGGAGTGTACCCCACTCCAATGAAACACGTGTCGGCTGGCGCAATAAATACAAGTGCCAAAACATAGTGCCCTTCTTCATTGCGTCCAAGAACACTGAAAAAATATTAATTGTTTATATTCAGATTGTGTGTGCACAGGTTTTGTTTACTCAAACTGTGGGGTCCATTAGAATGTCGGGCGGTGGCACCACCGCGGTGGTGGCGGGGCGGAAAAATAGCTTTTTCTGCCCGCGAGCAGCCGTACTCACGTCCGCCACATTAGTATAGTGAAACATAGGCCATTTCCCGTCCGCCGCGGAGCGACGCGCACCGCCATCAAAGTGCGCCCGCCACCGCGGCTATGGGAGCCAATCGAGACTCTCTGCCGTGCCGAATGACGTCCGCCCCGCTTGACAAATTAGATGGCCCAAACAAGCAGACGCACCGCAGCTGAGACACCGCCCAGCCTGAGCAGGCGGAAAGTCGACAGCGGAGCGCGAAATACGAGACCTGGTCATGAACGCCATGGACCCAGCACTCCATATGCATCCGGTGATGTACCTGCTACAACACTACCGCCAGATGGCCCACCGCGGACGGCGCTGCAGGTACGCAACTACACATATGCAACACACAACACATGCCGACACAGGGCCCAAGCACCACACAGACACCCTGCTGGGGGACACAACACATCCACACGGGCACCCACACATCACCCCCCTGACAACTAGGCACCCCTCTGCATCCGGAACACACATCGTCCGCCAACCAGCAGCAACGTCCCGGTTCCGGTCACGTCACCGCCACGGTCAACACATGCGCACTATGCAGAATGCAGGGCCACTTCAAGGCATGGGCAGGGCACAAACACCATAGGGATACACCACCCCCAACCACACATCAACACACCCCAACAAGTCACAGGCCAGGTGCCCATCCCGTGCACCACCCAGGCACACCAACACGCACTGCAACAACAGGCACAAGGCACACCCTCTGCACCACACAACACACAACCAGGGACACAGTCACTGCAGGAGTGGCTGACAAGGAACACACAACACCAGTGCCACACACACTGAAGGCTCACAATCCTTGCCAGCACATACACACACAAACAGACACACACCCTGGGTGTAGCCACACACACAACACACACACAGGGATGCCTCAAAGAAAAGCCTGCACTAGAACAACACACAAACACTACAGGATCACATACTGAACTCCAACAGAAACAGACATACCCAGTCAGCCAAACAGGGGAAAAGCAATGGGATCACAGACACAACTGGAGTACACAACAACAGTACACAACAACATTACTCAGGACAAAACACACACACCATAACACCAATCACACAAGAAATGCATCTGGACAAACACACACTGCCACATCAAACCGACCACAGATGCATATGAAACCCCAATCAACAAACACCACAAGACATCAGGGGATGTACATCAGGCAATGTCAAGGCCACATACACACAGCACTGCATGCACAACAAGCAGTGTGTGCACAACAAGCACAACAGCCACACACACACATGATCGACACAACTGCATCACGCACACCACAAATCAGCACTGCACAAATACAACAGCACACCCAGGAACTGAAGCAATACCACAGCCAACATCCTCACATCCAACACAACAACTACACATGGACCATTCTGGGATACAAGAGCCCAGCCACCTCCACCAGAGCACTGGCCAGCACACACAGCTGTAGTGCATATGACCACTACAGAATGACCAATAGCACAAGGATAGCACACATAAACCATTGGGGCAATGTCCAGAGCGGAATAACACTCATGGCCCTAGAGCTGCACCCAAAGCACAAGCCCACAAATGAAGTGATGTGGAGGCACACATACATGGAAACCAAGGGGACAGCTGACATCAAAGTGAAACAGCCTGCATGTCAGTAGCAGACATGTAAGGGGTGTACCACACACAAATAGAGGGAGAGAACACCCACAATGGCAAGGCACAAGTGGCACACATAGTGGATGGTCCAACACCACACACACCATGCCATACAGGAGTGAAAAAAACACCATGTGCCTGCAATGCATGACAAACACAATGCCAGTCTGGAGCAGCAGGGCCACACAGTTTACACAAAAACACCCAAAACACATTGAGGATCAACCAAACACAACACTGATGTGCAACTCACACACTTTGCACACTTCAAACTTACAAACACAACAAGGAGGAGTCACACACAACATCATGGATACACCAAGGCACAGCACAGTGCACTACAAACAGCTCACACAAGTGCATACAATCCTCTACACAGGTCAAGACAAAACAAACAACTGGAATACAACTCCTGGGTGACACATGTGTGGCCCCACAATACAGGAGCACACATACATCCACTACAAACCCACACCCTTCACACTGCACACCTCTGCTACACCCAAGACCATGCATCTCATGTAGGCCATGGTACCAGGACCAAGGGCCAACACAAGATGACCATACACATACACGGTTGGGCACACAGAAAGGAAACCACAAACATACTTCATGACATATCCCAGCCAGATCCTAAACATTTGCACAGCATCACACCCTGTGCTGGCAGTGTCCCCCAACCCGACATGTGAACAGTGTAGGCAACAGTAGCAAATCACTAACAAGATGTCTGCATAGCTGGTAAAATAAACATCACACATGACAACATTTGCAGGCTCAGAATGCCTGAAGACCCTGTCACCCCTGTCCAAAAATATGATGCCTGCAAAGAGCCTTGCAATGTTGAAGTTATACTTGGAGCATGGCGCACAGGCAATCAAATGTGAACAGAAACAGAACTTTAATCAGCAAAGACACTGACAAAACACACAACAGAAGTAACTGTATTTATTCACAGATTGCACAGATGTAGCGGTACAACAATTTCAGACAACAGCAAGGCTCAAAATGATGTACAAATGCCAGATACCATGCACAGGTGAAACACAAACAGGAAGGCCAGTGTCCATAGCACAGGGGAGAGGACAACACAGCAGAGCAACAGGGCCAGTGTCCGTGGCAGGGGAGAGTACAGCACAGCAGAGCAACAGGGCCAGTGTCCATGGCAGGTGAGACAGCAAGTAGACGAGAGGCTGCACAGGGGAGAGTACAGCACAGCAGAGCAACAGGGCCACTGTCCATGCAGGGGAGAGTACAGCACAGAGAGTGGAGAGGTGTGGTTCACTGGTTAGAGGCGGCAGACCCGGAAGCAGAGAACGGCCCGGGACCAGGGTTCAATTCCCGACGCGGCAGGGTCGTGGACCAGGGTCAGCGGACTCGACAATTCTCGCCTCAGTGTCTACTCTAACCAGGGAACACACTCGGTAACTCTGGGCATTAAGCGTGCCTCATCTCTACAACGGCCCCCCACAGACGCCGAGATGCCTGGTTTCACCTTGGAGATACCCAGAAGGGACCATCTCACAGGGAAAGCCAGGATGGGTTCCCCAGCGGTCTTCAGCGCCGGGACGCTCACGGGCAGCTGTGCGCTTTACATATCCAACAGATTTACATTTACATTACATTTACATTTACAGCAAGTAGACGAGAGGCTGCACAGGGGAGAGTACAGCACAGCAGAGCAACAGGGCCAGTGTCCATGGCAGGGGAGAGTGCAGCACAGCAGAGCAACAGGGCCAGTGTCCATGGCAGGTGAGACAGCAAGTAGACGATAAGCTGCACAGGGAAGAGTACAGCACAGCAGAGCCACAGGGCCAGTGTCCATGGCAGGGGAGAGTACAGGACAGCAGAGCAACAGGGCCGGTGTCCATGGCAGGTAAGACAGCAAGAAGACGAGAGGCTGCACAGGGGAGAGTACAGCACAGCAGAGCAACAGGGCCAGTGTCCATGGCAGGGGAGAGTACAGCACAGCAGAGCAACAGGGCCAGTGTCCATGGCAGGTGGGAGTACAGCACAGCAGAGCAACAGGGCCAGTGTCCATGGCAGGGGAGAGTACAGCACAGCAGAGCAACACGCCCAGCAATACACCCATGTTCCAAACAATGTACAGGACCAGCACACCTGTATGATGCACAGGCGTATGAAGGTGATGTCAACTCACTCCTGGCTGTCATGCGGACTTGTACCTGGCTGTGTGTCGGGGAAAGCAGGCCCACTTGACTGTGGTGACAGAGCCCCAGGGGCTGTGGGGCTAACAGTGGCTTGGCAAGCTGGAGGGCTGTGTGGACCACGTGGCATAGTGGCACATGGAGGTGGAGTCATGCAGGCCTCTGACACAGTGTGGGTGGGTGAGGTTAGCGGGGTGCCCTTCCACTTTTTGGGAATATGAAATGGCTTCCCTGTCTTGGGGTTGATGGGAAGTGGTGATGACACAACAGGCACACACCCCAACTGTCCCACATCAGGTGCAGACACGGGCACTACCTCTGCAGAAGTGCTGGAACACACGGAACGCTTGGTCTAGCTACGTCTCTGGACCACCTTCCCCTCTTTGCCAGATGTACCCCCTACTGTGCCCTCCTTTGCCTTCTTGCCAGGGGTGGTCTCCTCACTGCCCTCCTTTGCCTTCTTGCCAGGGCTGGTCTCTACACTTCCCTCCTTTGCCTTCTTGCCAGGGGTGGTCTCTACATTTCCCTCCTTTGCCTTCTTGCAAGGTGTACCCCCTACAGTGCCCTCCTTTGCCTTTTTGCCAGGGGTGGTCTCTACACTGCCCTCCTCCACATGCAACAATGGATGTGGAATTGGGGTAGATGTTTTTGGTGGATGTGTCCATGTGCTCTTCCTTGGTGTGCCCCTGATATGCAAGACCTCCTCAGTGGGCACAGACAATGCATGGGTAGGTTTGTGTGATGTACTACAGACAGGAGAGTCTATTGTTGGTGATCCCTCTGCAGCATGTGAGGCTGGTGTCTGCCTCATTGCTCTTCTGGCCTTGCCCTTCCCTGACCGGCTCTTGTCTGTGCATTCTGGGGTGGCCATGTTCTTCAGTGGGGATGGTGTCTGTGGGCGGGAGTGTTTGGGTTGTGTCTGTTGTGTGCTTCTGGTGCTGTACCTTTTTGTTGACGCAGGCGAAGCGTGCACACTGTCATCTGATGTGGCCACTGACTGGGGGGTGGACAAAGGCACCTGAGCTGCAATGGGAGCATGTGCCTGTTGAAGGGCTGACGTGACTGTGGATGACAACGCCTGGACTGTACGGTGTAGCCCACCCACCTCTGAGTGTATGCCCTCCATGTATGCAACCACCTGACCTAATTTCTTGTCATGGTCACTGAAGGCATTGAGCAGGGCGGTCTGGCCCACACAAAGCTGGCGCAGGAGCTCTACACACTCTGCACTGAGGTCAGCAGGGGGAACAGGTGCAGGGCCAGCAGTGCCAGGTGTGAGTGTGACTCGTCCCCTCTTAATGACACGGACACGGGCAGCACCAGAGGAAGTGGATGGGAGGCTGGGCACTGGCCGCTGGGTGGTAGATGATGATGCAGACTCCCCATCCCCTGTGCCTGCCAACATGGATGCATCCCCGCTGGCATCTGATGATGTGGTACTCTGTGTCTCTGGCACAGATTCCTCCTGCATACTTCTGTCCCCCTCAGATGCACTGGTGGGCTCTGTGTCACTGGCCTCCAGTGCAGCTGTAGTGCTGCTCTCGCCACCACAGGTTTCTGGCTCATGCTCCTCCGTGGTCTCTTGCAAATCTGCATGAGAGAAAGATACAAGGTTGTGTACAAGGTGAAGAAGTGGAGGAGAAGTGTGGCTCACTGGTTAGAGGCGGCAGATCCGTAAGCAGAGAACGGCCCGGGACCAGGGTTCGATTCCCAACGTGGCAGGGTCGTGGACCAGGGTCAGCGGACTCGATAATTCTCGCCTCGGTGCCTACTCTAGTCAGAAACCACACTCGGCAACTCTGGGCATCAGCTTGCCTCATCTTCACAACGGCCCCCCCAGACCGCCGGGGATGCATGGTCGCACCTTAGAGATACCCATCAGGGATTATCTCTCAGGGTGAGCCAGGACGGGTTCCCCAGCGGTCGAAGCGTGGAGATACTCCTCCGGGAGTCGATTCCTAGCGCTATATAAACCCACAATTAAATTAAATTAAATTAAATTAAAGTGTCATCATCTGCTCACACGAATTACAAGCAATGCAGTATAGGAGATGCCCAAATGTACATGGTAACCGCCACACCCTGCAATCACTGTGCAGCAACACACTACATAGACCACAACAGTGCCTGTAACGCACAAATAATACCATGAATTAGCCATGTTGATGCAACACAGAACTCCGCCCTGGCCGTAGATGGAGTGCCCCCCCCACTCGCCCTGCCTCAGGGACGTGATGTGGATACAACACTTATAACCAATGTCAGAACTTCAGGGAACAGGAGGGGACAACACACACATCTATTAGGTCATTACAGTCCACAATGCCAAGTAGGCCATAGCAAGCACCATGTGGTAACCTGGGGCACATTGTTGTATGATGTGTGGGCCTCAACGATCATGGTGCATTCAAAGTAGGCATTCATGAAGTCACACTCAGAAAGTCGACACTGCTGTTCAACCCATTATGGATTCCCCACACTATCCCAATGAAGAACGACCATGTGTAGCCTAACCCATCTGGCAATGCGAAAGTACAGCAGGGATTATCAGCTCAGTAAGGCCAGGGTGGGCCAATGCCTGATAGAACGACACATCACAGCAGTCACTCACATTACACAGCACATCACAGCACCGCACACACATCACATGGGTCTCCGGTGCCACAGGCCCTGTACACATGCATACACTCCCAGCAAATGTCACCCTCCCCAGATATCCACCACCCCTGCCTTGCTGCCGATGCTCCCTCAGACGTGCATCCAGGTGTGGATGAGTCACTGCCAAGATGCGGCCCATCAGTGGAGTCATGCTGCGCCATGCCAAACGCCCTGTGCGTGGTAGCATCCCCAAGGTCATCTCTGCCACTTGCTTTGCCAGCTGGCTGATGTCGTCCCACCTCTTGTGACAGTGGGTGCATCGTCTGTTGGAAACCCCCAGGGCTCGCACCTTTTCTGCAATGGCCCACCACAAGGCCTTACGCTGGCAAGACGCAGACTCATGACTAATTGTAACCTGCCTCCATCCAAAACTGGGGGCCCACTCACAAGGGCACTATGCATGGCCCAGACATTTGTGATTGCATGCACACATTGGGGCGTATATGGTCCATGATATTCCCACAAATGCATGATGCCTCAACACAATATGCATCGACAGAAATGTGTAGGTCTGCAGTAATCCAGGGCATAGATGGGGCTTATCTACTATTCAGTGTGAAGGAACTGGAGCAAGGAGCATGTAAGTCTGGGATGTATAATCGTTTTGTTGGGCAGGCCCTGAATCTACTCTCAGGGTCACACTGACACAGACTACAGGTGCACACAGAAATATTCACACATGCAAATACTGTCCTGGCACCTACATGGCTATCAACCGTTGGATCTGTGTGTCTGACAACGTAACACACACCACACACACATACAAGGCCAGGCATATAAAAGAGTGACATTGTGAAACATACACTCCCTTGCCCTGGAGACAGCTTGTCTGTCAGTGTTTCACACAACACCACACCACCAGGCATATACTGCAGCTGCGCAACTACACGTCTGACATCCCCCTGCCCTCCAGCTACCTTCATGATGACTTACCACTACATTGGGACCACTAAACAGCCTTGGGTACTGTGCCAGCACCTCATCCACAAGGACCTCCAGCTCCTCACTTGTGAATGGACTGACATGGATCTTTTCTGTCCTTGCCACCCCTGTGGACATGTAACACCTGTGGTGGAAGTGAGTGGTGAGGGGTCCAAGGCGGCAGGCTCTTCAGGCAGCAGCAGGAGAGGGTCCCAGGCAGCAGGCTCTTCAAGCAGCAGCAGGAGAGGGTCCCAGGCAGCAGCAGGAGAGGGTCCCAGGAAGCAGTCTCTTCAGGCAGCAGCAGGAGAGGGTCCCAGGCAGCAGGCTCTTCAGGCAGCAGCAGGAGAGGGACCCAGGAAGCAGCAGGAGAGGTTCCCAGGCAGCAGGCTCTTCAGGCAGCAGCAGGAGAGGGTCCCAGGCAGCAGGCTCTTCAGGCAGCAGCAGGAGAGGGTCCCAGGCAGCAGCAGGAGAGGGTCCCAGGCAGCAGGCTCTTCAGGCAGCAGCAGGATAGGGTCTCAGACAGCAGGCTATTCAGGCAGCAGCAGGAGAGGGTCCCAGGCAGCAGCAGGAGAGGGTCCCAGGCAGCAGGCTCTTCAGGCAGAAGCAGGAGAGGGTCCCAGGCAGCAGCCTCTGTGAGCAGTGGAAATGTGAGGCTCACTCCCACAGATTTATAGCCCCCTGGGGTCGTTTGGAAGCTGCAAAGCAGCAACAATTGGTTGTCCAGGTCTGCCTCTTTCAAAAGTATGCAATGACCGCCTCCGCGGTGGCGGAGCACACCTTCCGCGACTTTCAAATCTGCATCATGCCACCGCGATCATCGCTCCCATTGGCTGTAGGCAATGCTCCATGGCGGTGATGCATGCAATGACCGCCTCCGCGCTGGCAGAGCATGCCCACCGCCATGTACACATATCCATTTGCCAATGCCTACCCCACTTGTGAAGGTGGTGGTGCTGGCGTCACACCGCCGGGGACAGGCGGTAGGTACCGCGATGCATGCGGCGGAGCATGCCCACCGCCATGTACACATGTCCATATGCCAATGCCTACCGCACTTGTGAAGGGGGCGGTGCTGGCGTCACACCGCCGGGGACAGGCGGTCGGTACCGCTATTTTCATAACCATTAATGGCTATGTCAATCCTGAACACTGTATCAGTACAAAGCAGCAACATGGTGAAGGGCACATCATTGTTCACACAATGCCATACTTCCATGTCATCCACAGATAGACGCATGTTCAGTGTGACACACTTTGGTAAATGTACTTGGACTTTGGTCTGTGGTCCCTGCCATGTTAGTTATGCATTTGATGGCTGATGATGCTTGACACTCTTGAGCTGGTGTTCATGATGTAGTACAAATCCATTTGTTGTGGGTCGGTGATGACCTTGACAAGGCTTGTGTCACAGCATTGTATCGTATCAGACTGGTGCATTCACAACAGCTCATGCACACAACTGAACGTTTTCCTGATACTGTGATCATTGTGTTAATGGATGTGTGCAGAGTTTACATGATGCATTGAGGTGTGACAGGTACAGCAGATGGGTATGATACGGACATGAAAATTTCCAAAACATTGGCGGATGTTGCAGCACCTTACCTGCACATGTGAATTGTGTTCTCCAGTATGTGCGCATTCACATTCCCCGATGTGTTTGTGGCACTTGTGTATTGTCAGTGGAGAGGTGTGCCCTCTGTGTGTTTCAAAAGGCCAGACATGTAACCTGGTGTGCCATGCATCTCTCTGCAAGCGATGTTTTTCCATGACATCATTGAGTGTATGTGCTGTGCCCATCTCATGATGGTTGTCACTGACATTTTCAATTTTACATCTCAACTAGGAGGAGGCCAAATCTCCTACGTCACCTGACAGTGTTGCTTGTTTCTCTCCTCCGGCGGTAGGCCAATGACTAACCTGTGACGGCCGACCCAGCTGCTGGTTTGTGATAATCTCCATCAGCCGACAGTGGCAGCATCTTACTAACCGCCACCGAGCGCCTGGGAATACACGGCTCATCTCTGCTTCCTCTGAGTGCACTCAACGTTCTAGCACTCCCGCTCCTTCCGTGGCTTGCCCAGTTCGCCGCCCAGCTCTCCATACCCAGTTCACCGCCACGATGCTGGATACCGATGACCCGACTGCTCGACCAACATCTGATAGCGAGATGACCCCCACCGGATAAAATTGCTGATGGTGCGCTGATCCCACACAGACACAAGGTGAGACCTGCCTCTATGGTGCTGCTTTGTCCCAGCTCAGCACTTCGGAACCGGCACTGGTCCCGCTCTCCTTAACACGCCTCAACTCACCTAACTTTGTGAGTTATGCTTATGACTCACGAGATCGGCTGACTGGAGTACGAGCGGACATTGCAGGCTGAGCTTTGGAACTCAGTACCGGCACCAAGTGCGGCCTTCCTCGCCAAGCCCTGAAATGCCTTAGTTGTTTAGTTAATTGATTATTTAACCCGAGTGAAGACACTTTCTGGGAGCGCTGTTTTTAAATATGGGGGTTTAATAGTTATAGTGGCAGGGCAGGGTGAATTCAGGAGCGAAGCAGCGCTGGGTACCTGAAACACCGAAAATGCTTGATCCAACTAGCCTTACAAAATGGTGCCAAAGCCAAGATCTGACGACTTCGAGGCCCCTCAAGATGGACGCGCTGCCATCAGAATAACAGCGCCACTTTTCAACAGAAACACTCCTGATCAATTTTTCCTCTGAATTTGAAACTGCTCCCTTCCTTAGCCTGGAGCTCCACCTTGTGGCCTAATCCTGAACTTCGTACCCCTATGTTTATTTATCTTACATGTCCTGTTAATTTTTTCGATCTGCCCTTCATGTACTTTCTATGGTTTTTACTTTTGATGTTTCTAACTAGCACCAGTTATTTTATGTCCTATATGTTTTTTACCGCTATAGTTATTTTCAACTGCCAATTTTTGTAGTGATTTTTTATGTCAACCTCGATACAACCTCCTATTCCCTTCCCTTCCTAGCCCTTTAGGTTTTCACTTCTGATTCCCTTTTTTGAGTATCTGTGCTATGATTGTTTGATTCGCTGGACTGTTTTTAACAATGCACCCAACTTGAGAATCTATGCAGTTTGAGGACCCGGTTCTTTTAGTCCTGAACCTAGCGATCCTCACCTTGTTTAGCTTTGCGGGGACTGACTATTTGCTTTGCTGGGTATTTTCAACATTGCTTTAATTTTGCTCCCCCCATTTGTAGCGGTGATGTGATCTGTTTGTTTCACTGGACTTTCTTCTGCTTACCTCCTTCGTACTTTACTTAACTCATGTTCTTTTGGTCCTGAACCTAGCGATCCTCACCTTGTTTAGCTTTGCGGGGACTGACTATTTGTTTTGCTGGGTATTTTCAACATTGCTTTAATTTTGCTCCCCCCATATGTAGCGGTGATGTGATCTGTGTTTCACTGGACTTACTTCTGCTTACCTCCTTCATACTTTACTTAACTCATATTCTCTTGACTCTGGCCCCTTTCTCTCATACCATCTCACATTCCCTTTCTTTGTTCTTTTCCTCTGCCTAATCCTCCCCTTACCCTTTCCCAACACTGCGTCCTTCCACTCCTCCCTTTCCAAGTCTCTCCCTCCATAGCCTCAATCCACTGCCCTCCCTTGACTTCTCAAGTAACAATCTGATTCTCCTCTCCCCTACATTTTTCTTTGCCCAATATGCCTCCTCTCAATATCCCTTCCCCCTCCCAGGACCTTTCTCTATCTAAACATGGTCCCAACTCCTGGTCCATTGCATACCCCCCCAACCTTTCTAAAAACGCTAGAAAAAAACTCAAACATAACCTCCTCATTCGAAATCCTGAAACACTTATTGTTGACAACTACTACAGCTCTACCGCCCCCATTAAAACGAATTACATCTTCTACTCCAAACGCCCCTCTAAATGGAAAAGCATTTTCACACAACATCTCCCAGTCACTAAAACTTCCAAAATACCCCATGGCGACAAACTTTCCACCACTCCCTCTCCATCCTTTTGTGGGGAAATCAACATCTCCATTTTTAAAACTGGTAGCATCCTCATCCAAGCGGCCGTACCACATCTTAACACCTCTGAACTCCATTTCAGATTCTTGGCCATCCAACTATCTAATTGCTCCGATAACCTCCCATACTCTCCACCTCCTCTCTCCCCACCGCCCCCACCCCACCAGCACACCTCTCCCGCCCCTGACCTTTCAACATCCTACGACACTATGCAAACGTTATCACCCATCCCCTCCTTCCTCACTATGACCTCCCCTCTCCCGTTGATCCTCTCCTCACCCCCTCACTCTCAATCCCCCTTGCACCCAATCAGCCCACCCATTCCCCTCCCTATTACTCCACCCTCCTGGCCCTCTATCACAGTCTCCCCTTCCTTTCCTCTGCCAACCCCCCCTCACTCCTCCTCTCCCAACTCCTCCTCACTCCCACTGAATCACAATTCTCCTCACCCAGATTCCCCTTCCATTCCTCCTCTAACCCCCTCACTCCTCCTCTCCCAACTCATTCTCACACCCGCCGAATCACAATACTCCTCACCCAGACTCCCCGTCCTTTTATCCTCCACCCCCTCATTCCTCCTCTCCCAATTCAGCCTCACACCCCATGAATCACACTACCCGTCACCCTTCTACTCCCAAATCACCCTCTCCCCCCCTGAACTACACTCTTCCCATTATCCCTCCTCACTCCTATTCCAATCTGCAACTGTACCTCCTTGCTTTCTCCAAACTTCTCATCCACGGATGTCTCATCTCCTCCCTACCCTGACATGCCACTCCTTCTCCCCTTCAACTACAGCCCTACCTGCTCTCCTGCCTGCATCGGCTCATCTCCTCCTCAGAACAGGCCTCCTGCCTGCATCTGCTCACTGCCTCCTCAGAGCAGACTCCCCTCTGCAGCTAACTCCGAACCCCATTTGTCCTCCTCCCCCCCACACCCTACATACCCCCTCACTCTTATCTCAAACTCCCTCCGCAACATCGAACTTAGCCTCTCCACTCTTACCAGAGATCTCTCTCGTCTTAGGAACGATTTCTACAACCTCAAATCCAGCGACCTCCCTCCCCGAAGAAACACCGCTAGCCCTGATCTAATAAGCCCCACCACCTCCAAACCGTGGAAAACAACGCCCTTTCTCTGCTGGGCTCAAAGACCACTCCGCACCACTTGTACCCTCTCGCACCGGGAGATTTCCGACCTTCAAAATTCCTACCCCACATACTCATCAACCATGAACACGCCTCCCCCTTCTCAAGCATCCCCGTCATATTGGGGACTAGTCGTATTCCCCTCTCACCTATCTCACCTAGACCCCCTCCTCATTTCATCTCCATCAATGCCCTCCCATCTCCCAAACCCACTCCCAAACCCCTCACCTGCATGCTTGTTAACTGCCGCTCCGCTGCCCGACATGCCATAGAAATCTCTGAAACCATCCTTAGCGAATCCATCGACATTGCGTTCCTTACAGAATCCTGGCTTAATGACCACTCTATAAGCATTCTTGACATACTCTCACCCCCGGGCTACTCCATCATTAGGAAAGACAAACCCATCCGAAAAGGCGGTGGTGTAGCTATCATCTTTAAAGACGAACTACAGCTCTCCCTTATCAATAACACCGAATATGCCTCCTTTGAATTCCTCGTAGCCGAACTCAAAATACAGGGTTCCCCCTCCATCCGCCTTCACAATATATATAATCCGCCTGGAAATCACTACCCATTCATTGATGACAATGATGTCTGTCTGTTGGACGGAGGCCTACACTACCACTCCCACCATGCCCCCTGGCCCACAGCTGAGCAGGATACAGGCCTCCCCCACCCAGGAGCAAGTGTCAGCCATTGCACAGTTCAACAAATAGACTTACAGGTAGGTAGGCATCTTGTATTGGAGCACTATTTGGGTTTGGGAGGCCTGTATCACTACTCCCTGCATGTCCCCTGGCCCACACTCCAACAGCATGGAGGCCTCCCCCACCCAGGAGCATGTGTCAGCCATTGCACAGTTCAACAAATAAACTTACAGGTAGGTAGTCATCTTCACTTGGAGGGTGTTTGGGGGAGGGAGGGCTGCACTACCACTCCCACCATGCAATCTTGTCCCACAGCTGAGCAGAATAGAGGCCTCCCCCACCCAGGAGCGTGTGTCAGCTATTGCACTGTTCAACAAACAAACTTACAGGTAGGTAGCCATCTTCACTTGGAGGGTGTTTGGGGGAGGGAGGCCTGCACTACCACTCCCACCATGCCCCCTGGCCCACAGCTGAGCAGGATACAGGCCACCCCCACCCAGGAGCATGTGTCAGCCATTGCACTCTTCACCCTCACGTAACAGGTAGGTAGCTATCTTGCTTGTGATGTCTGTCTGTTGGAGGGAGGCCTGCACTACCACTCCCACCATGCCCCCTGGCCCACAGCTGAGCAGGATGCAGGCCACCCCCACCCAGGTTCATGTGTCAGCCATTGCTCTCTTCACCCTCACCTAACAGGTAGATAGCCATCTTGTATTGGAGGACAGTTTGTGGGTGGGAGGCCTGTATCATTACTCCCAGAATGCCCCCTGGCCCACACTCCAGAAGCTTGGAGGACTCCCCCACCCAGGAGCATGTGTCAGCCATTGCACTCTCCACCCGCACCTAACAGGTAGATAGCCATCTTGTATTGGAGGACAGTTTGTGGGTGGGAGGCCTGTATCACTACTCCCAGCATGCCCCCTGGCCCTCACTCCAGCAGCTTGGAGGCCTCCCCCACCCAGGAGCATGTGTCAGCCATTGCACTCTTCACCCTCACCTAACAGGTTGGTAGCCAGCTCCACTGGGAGTTTGTTTGGGGGAGGGAGGTTTGCCACACAACTCCCACCATGCCTCCTGTCCCACAGCTGAGCAGGATACAGGCCACTCCCACCCAGGAGTATGTGTCAGCCATTGCATTCTTCACCCTCACTTAACATGTAGGTAGGTATCTTAACTCTTCCTGATGTGTGTGTGTGTGTGTTAGACCTACATCCCTAAACGCAACAACAATTGCATGCAATGAATTGACATTCAACATGTATGAGTAAATGATGTTCCTCTGCACTACGATATTACACACAGTGTTGCCATGAATTGTACTACTGGTGACTTCATAATTGTGTAGTGTACAGACAGTCGATGATACGCAGATGATACAATACTTGCACAGTGCCCAACACTGACCATTCTCAATCTATTCCACAGGTGATGAAGAACTCACTGCTGAGGACCACCCCAACGACCAGCAGAGCCAGTCTCCACCCCCGGCACATGGACTCTCAGATGTGGACTCCCAGGACAGTTTGGACGATGAGCTCCGGCCCGGCCCATCTGGTGTGCCACAGACCCAGAGGTCCCAAACCCCCATCCTCCCCACCACCACGTCTGCTGCAACAACAGCACCGCAGAACTCTGCTGTCACGGTCTCTGCCTCCACCGCAGCCACCACCGCCACTACCACTAGTACCACCAGTACCACCTGCAGCACCCTCCCTGTCCCAGGGGATGACCAGCCCACAGCAACAACTGTGGACGGCAGGGAGAGAGTGCGTGGACCCACAGTGGTGAGCCAAGAGGTCCGTGGCAGCAGAGCAGGTGGGAGGGCCAGGGTCACCACCAGACCTCGGGAGGAGTGGACACCATCCCTGGGCCACTTCACCAGAGTTGTGGAGGCATACCAAGAGGTCCAGGGACAAAGTGGCCGGTCGGATTAACTATTAAGGGAGCTCATCCTGCTGATGAGGTCCATCGACAACCGCCTTGGACAGATGGTGGACCTCATGGGCCAGCAAGTGGCGTTGCAGAGGGACAGGCCTGTGTCCCAACCACCTCCTCCGTCCCCTCCTGTTGTGCCGCAGGATGACAGTGCACCATCCTCCCCTGTGCCAACAGAGAGGGGCGAGCCCTCTGACGCCACTGGCCGTTCAGCAGGCCCCCCTAGCCAAAAAGATCTAGGGGGCGTCCAAAGAAGAGCCTTGGAGTATCCGGAGGCAAAGCCCCTGGCACATGCCAGTCACGGAGCCAGCTGTGATGACAACCCTCTTGCCCACTGCATTCACTGTTTGGACTGTCTTTCTCCGCATTTCCTTGGCAATGGCACCTGTCTGTTGGACTGGGTCACCACATCCATGTGGTGTCTACTCTTGCATCTCATTGAACAGGACTGTCAACTCACTGCTCATTCCCCACCTTTATGTAAATATTCCCGCACAATTCACATGTCCACCTTCAAAATAAAATACCTGACGCACCTGAGTTTGTGCATTATCGTTTTTAGTACAATATTTACAGTGTTGACAATGTCCATGATGTGTCCAAATGATGTACAGTATGTATGGCAGTATTCTTCTTTAGCACCTAGGGAGACACAAGAGAACAACAGTCACTGGTCTCATTGTGGCATCACAGGCAGAACCCTACACAAAACATACACAAGACACAACAGGCATACTAGACAATGGGCTCCAGGTGTGAACAAATAGGGTCCAGCATACGTCCCCATATGGAACATCAATGTCACATTTACCACACACAGGTGACTGAACGTGTGCCTGTCGGTTACATCCGCGCATAGCCCTTCACAAGAACAGCAACCATACCAGACAATGTACACGTTGTACCTTGTCACCCACCTTCAAGTGAAGTAGCGGTCGATGAGCTGCTGGCGCAGGTCTACTCCTTCCTCCTCTCCACTGTCCTCATCACTGGACTCAGGTCCTTGAGCAGGCGGTGGCCTTGGTTCCTCACCATCGTCCAGGAGCAGGGGGGACCCCCTTGTGGAAGGCCAGGTTGTGCAGCATACAACATGCCACAACAATCTTGCACACCTTCCCAGATGAGTATTCCGGTGCACCTCCGGTCCTGTCAAGGCTGCTTAATCTTGACTTCAGCATGCCAAAAGTCCGTTCGGTTACCCGTCGGGTCCTGCCATGGGCCTCATTGTAGAGGATGTCAGCCGGGGTCCTGGGATTCCTGATGGGCTCAACAGCCATGGCCTACTGTGATATGCTGAGTCACCTGTGAATGACAAACACCCATTGCAATGTTGCACAGCCAGAGTGCATCAAGTAACATACAGCATGCCATATCAGTAGGCATACTCACACACAATCCAAGCACGCTCGGGATGCAGATTCTACATCATCCGTTTCACCATGCTGTTCCTTATGATGTACGAATCATGCGCTGAGCCAGGATACTTTGCACAAACATGAGACATGGTCAAGTCTGCAAGGCACACCACCTGCACATTGATAGAATTATAATGTTTGCAGTACCTATAAATGTGCTCCGTCACCTGTGGTGCCACCAGACCTACATGGGTGCAATCGATGGCACCAACAACATGTGAGATGCGCCCAAGGGGATAGAAGTCCCCCTTCACGGCAGCCAATTCTCCTCTCCAATGGAAATGGATGTAGCGATTCTGATACAGGATCATGGCTGCAAGAACATCCCTCAGCACCATGCATTTTTTTTTTTTTTTTTTTTATTCCTCATATACCAAGATGGGTATTCTGGGTGGGGAATCCCCTCCTCTCTCCTATTTTTAAGATGTTCCACCTTCGATATCCAGCCCTAAGGGGATAGATAAAGGGAAAACCCCTCCAGCTTATACTGTTTGCTTAATCCACTCCAATCCTCTTTAACCGGGGAACCCTTTATTGGTTTGGAGAAAAAGACCCAACAGTACCCAGGTGAAAACATTGGAATATCCTCATCTGTTCGCCATGCCACAAGGGCCGCCCAGATCTTATCATAGCTAAAGCTATCATAGGCCATGTCAGATTCACTGACATAGATGACATATTTCAGGCAATCTGGAAAAGTTGGGGGTTTCATGTCCTTCCAGGATCTCCATATTTCCCGTCTTGCTAAGATCATCACATAAAAAGTAAATTTAGCCGCAATGTCATTCGGATGGTATTCTGCAACTAGCCCAAACAGAATTGTCCTCGGGGTAACCACAATTCGTATTCCCAGTACCTCCGCCAGGAACTCTTCTACTTTAGACCAGTATTCTATGAGCATTGGGCATTCTGCAAACATTTGAAGATCATCAGCAGCAGGAAATTTGCATCTTGGGCAACAATATTCTAGGCTCGTAATTTTTACTAGTTTTTTCGGTGATAGGTATGCTCTGTATAGAGTAAAGAGGTGATTCCTTTTGAGGGGGGCGGACTTTACCACGGAATTTAACATCACAAAAGAATCTGCCCACAGTTCTTTTAGGTTATCATGATCCAAGCCCGCAGCACCACACCACAACTTTTGAATTTCTGACTCTGTCACTCCCTCTATTTCTAACATAGCCCAGTACCAATAAGATATCTCTTTTTTCCATCTCTGCTTTCTATTTACTAGATCAAACTATGGATTTGGAATATTAAAAAACCATGGTATAGTGGCCCACCAAGCTGAAAGCTGATAATATTTAAACCTAGTGAGTGTTCCCCCTGTTAATCTAGAAAGGGATTCCCAGTCCATAAGCTGTGAGTTGTTTTGCAGATCTCGCCAGTATATTATGCCCGCTAATCTGAGGGGGCGTGATAGCTGATCTCTAAGGCACTCTGGTGTTCCCGGGGAATCCCATATCGGAGCCTGGGGCGCATAGTAAGAAATTCCCAACTTTCTTCTAAGAAATACCCCGTTTTTTAGAGCTGTATCCAAGATCTTTAATCTAACTTTCTTGTAGAACCTGGGTCTCCAAACTTAAATAAAAAGTATTCATGCCCCTGCGGAATGCCATGCAATAATGCCTGAAACAGTCGGCCTAAAGATGATGTATCAGCCCTGTCTGCCAATAATCTAAAGTTTTTAAAATGAAAAGAATGGCAATAGATAAGTATATCTGGCAAAGCTAATCCTCCTGAATTACATTTTCTTCTCAACTTTTTCCAGGATATTCTAGCTGTCTTCGAGTTCCAGATAAAGTAACCAATTTTCCCCTGTATTTCCGCTATGTCTTTTGGGCTAAGCGTTAATGGAATTGAGTTGAACAGGAAGGTGATTTTGGGCAGGATGACCATCTTAATTAAATTTACTCTCCCAAAAATATTCAACTGGAGACCTGACCAACGTTGTAGGAGGTCACATAACTCCTTATAGATTCTGTCTAAATTTATTTCAGATAACTCTGCGATGTCCTGAGCCAGATGTATTCCGAGATATCTCATGCGTGATTTTGCCTCCGGAAGCACCACCTCCTGATTCCACTGCAGGATCTCCGTCATTTCTTTATTTATTTTGTAGCCCGAAATAGACCCAAAAACTTCTGCCTGGTCAAAAAGTCATGGGCTTGCCTCTTCTGGGTTAGAAGTAAACATTAAAAGATCATCTGCATATAGCGCAAATTTTAAAGGCAATTCTGCGATATTAAAGGGTTTAATCAGATGATCTGATCTTAGCCGAATAACAAAGGGTTCAATATACAAATTAAATAATAACGGAGAGAGGGGACACCCCTGCCTGGTGCCACGTGATATTTTCACCCAATCTGTGAGGAGACCATTGACAAAAATGTTTGCCCTAGGACTAGAGTAGAGTGCTCTAATTGATGTTATAAAGTTTATCGGGATACCAAATGCGGATAGTGCCTCCCATAGATAAGCCCAATTAACTTGGTCGAATGCCTTAGCAGCATCAATGGCTACAATGGTCAGGGGGAGTTTCTTGTCAGTAGCAACATCTATGGCAGCAATGGCCTGGAAGGTCAGTTCGTGCAATTGCCTACCCGGCATAAAGCCCCTCTGGTCCTCGTGCACCACAGTTTTAATAACTCTGGCCAATCTGCTGGCTGCTTTCCCTTTGGCCATCTTTTTTATCTGGTTGTAAACATCTCCCTCTTTGATAGCTGAACTCAAAAAGGCACTATCTGTCTCTGATAGCTGAGGTACATCCAGCTGCTTGAGCCAGTCTACAGCTTCTTGAGATGAGGAATCGTTGTTCTCTGTATAGAGATCTTGCATAAAGAGTTTAGCTTCCTCCGAGATCTGAGTGTTATCATAAGATAGGTCCCCTGTAGTATGCAGTTTTAATCATTTTATTTGATTTCTGACTCTATCTAACCTAGTCTTTCAAGCAAGAAGACGTCCACATTTTTCTTCATAGGAGAAGTTTTGTAATTTACTAGCGTCCCACCTGTCTTTAATTATTTTGTCTAGGTTCGCCTGGTACTCGGCTTTTAAACCATCTAACTCCCTCTGTATAGTAGCCAAGTTAGACTGTTGATTCAATGAGGCTCTCTGTAGCTCCTGTTCTTTTTGTTTTATAATAAGAATAGAGACTTCATCAGCTTTTCTATTGGCCTTATTTATCTTTATCTTAAAGGTGGTTAGGAGCCCCCTCTGGTAGGGCTTAAAGGCCTCCCAGACAATATGGGTAGGTGCAGTACCACTATTGAACCCAAAGTATTCGGCCACCAGCTTGACTAGATCTCCTTTTACATGATCTCTTTGGAGTATTATTCTATCAAGGGTTCATCTTCTTCCTTGCTCCCCCTGTTTGATCTTAATAGTTAATTCTACCATTGAGTGGTCTGATATCAGGGCTGGGATGTATATTATGGAATCGATCTCTGAGAGTAGATTCTGGTCCACCAAAAAGAAGTCTATTCGTGAGTGGTGCCGGTATCTATGACTGAAAAAAGAATAGTCTCTTTTTTTACCATTTTTAATCCTCCATACATCTAATAGGTTATGGTCTTTCATTATATTTTTGAGCTCCATTTTTGATTTGTGCGGAGGTGTAAACATGGCCCTTGAAGTGCGATCCAAAGTAGCATCAAAGACCAAATTAAAATCACCCCCCAAGATAACAGGCATATTTAAAGAGAGACTAGATTTGAGACTTATCAGAAATTCTGGGGAGTCACGATTTGGCCCGTAGTAAACTGTGCAGGCCAGTCGGGATCTATCTACGACTAAGGATGCGGTCAACCATCTACCTGAACAGTCAGTCTCATACTTTTCTACTTTAATCTCACTATTAGCTCTGATTATCATCGCCACTCCTCTGGCATTTCCCTTTTGGTTAGAGCAAAGAAGATCTTGAACCCATTTTTGATTTTTAAAAGCTAACTTGCATTCTTGCTGCTCAAGATGAGTTTCTTCCAGTAGACAGATATTGGCCTTAGTTTTGCTCAGAAATTCACAGATTCTATTAAATTTCCTTCTCTCCCTCAACCCATTAACGTTCCAACTTACTATTTTTATTTTTTTAAACGTATCCATCATAATAATGGTTATCCGCTAAAAAACTCAGGGATAATCCCATTGTCCTTACAAAAAAAGAGCTTCATAATCTTATTGACCTTTATGGCTGCATGAGGAATCATTTTTTCTTTTATCACCCTCACCTCCCTCCACCTCCC
Organism: Lissotriton helveticus; assembly: GCF_964261635.1. NCBI lineage: Eukaryota > Metazoa > Chordata > Amphibia > Caudata > Salamandridae > Lissotriton > Lissotriton helveticus. The sequence continues at coordinate 698,137,234 of NC_136065.1, read as the reverse complement.
GCAATCCCCCATAGGGAACCCCCCTTATAAGCTTTGGCGATCTTATTCGCCATTTGAGAGCCCTATTCCTAACTTGGGTCCTGCGACCATATATTGTGTAATAGTTCCTGTGCCTCCAATATTCAAACAACTTATAGACACAGGGTGTCTCTATTTTTTTTTTTTTATTTACTCCAATGTGTACTAATAATAATATTTCTACGCATGAAGCCCCTCCCTGTATATCCCCCACCATTATCAGCTTCTAGTCTACTCTATTCTATATATATATATATATATATATTATTTTTTTTCCCTACTACCTTAAACCTTTTACAGAAATTTCCCTTTATATATCTGCTTATCACCGGAGGGTGGAGCGTGTGTGTAGACATTGCATTAAGTCGTATCTTTTCTAACCTTGTTATTGGCATATAATGGCATGTAATGCCTAACGCTGGGCATCCTTTATGTTGATTACGAAAGTATCGACCTCCTGAGTGGATGAAAAGTTATAGGTTTTATTTCTTCACACCACCCTCAGTGCTGCCGGGAATTTCATCATCACTTGAGCTTCTTGACTTCTCAAATCTGCCATACGAGACCCCAACTCCCATTGTCTTTGTGCAGTTACTCTGCCCACATCGGAGCGAATAAGATATTTCATGGAGTTGACCTGGAGAGATGGATCAACAAGGGCCCTGCCAAGAATCAGCTCCTTTACAGTAAACGTATGGAAGTTGACTAGAATTTTCCTCGGGGCACTCCGATCTGAATGCTGCCTAAATGGATCTCTGTGTGCACGCTGGATCTTGTTTCCGAGATCAATATCTGGTCTGTCCTTTAGCACACCCTCTCTCAATAGTTTAAATATCAGAGATTTCACATCTCCATTTTCAGCTCCTTCGGGAATCTTAAGGAATTTTAAATTGTTCCTTCTGGCGTGGATCTCCAATCGCTCCATATCCAGTTGTAGTGTCCTATTCTGAGCTTTCAACTCTGATATTGTTCTTGAATGGGCCTGGGAGACCCTGGAGAGAGTAGCAACTTCCCCCTCCAGTGCCTCAGTCCTTGAACAAATGTCATCTAATTTACTTTCCAGGCTTGTACACCTCGCCGCAATCTCTTTTTGATTCCCCTCTGAGATTTCAAACTTGGGGAGGAGTTTAGCCAATAGGTCTTCGCGTAAGGACCGCAAGAGAAACTCTAGCTGATTACTTTAATTGCCCTGTGATTGCGTTTCCAGAGAGATTAATTTGTCTCCTTATGGCTGAGAGGTGAACTCTGGTAGAGATAGAGTGCCAGGGCTCCCCTCTTCTCTGCTCACCATCTCTGATACGGGTGTAGAGTTACCTGGCCCTAGATCTGTCTCTGGCTCAGATAGCAGTGGGGCATACATATTTTCAAGTATAACTGGTGCTTCAGGGGGAGCTATGCACAGCACCTGGGTATCTATCTGTGTTTCTGCCTGTTCCGCAGCTCTATCAGAATTGGCAATTATAGAGGTGCTGGTATTGGGGGGGTCTTGGGAGCCGTCACTTTCTCCATTATTTGAAAGTAAGCTTTCAACGAAGGGGGGGTTGATATACTCAGGCAACCTTTAAGTTTTTGGCCCTCAATAGTCTTAACCTTCTCCCTCCTCTCCCTCTTTTTCTGGCGTGGGGTTAGGGGGGTTGGTAGTACTGGACTTCCTGTTTGGCTAGCTGAGAGCAGCAGTTCCTTTTTGGGCTGGGAGCATAGTAAATACATACTTCTTACTGCTGGGGGAACAGGCTGCACCTTTCCACACTGCCTCTTGGCTTCCACGCCTTCTCTATGTGTACACATTACAGCTGTTTTCTCCCCCTTCTGTACTTTTGGCCCACTGGAACACTCTTTCGGGTATAGATATAGAGGAGGGGGATTTATCCACTACAATGTCCATCCCTTTGCGCCCTAGAGCCAAATCGGTTTGTGTTAAAAACGTTTTCTGACAGGACCAAAGAGGCCCCCCTCTGCACTTGGTAGTACCTTCAGAGGGCTGAACACAATAGATAGCCTAGGAGGCTTTAGTGAGGCAACACGGGTCTCCCTCCCCCTGACCTCGCTGTTTTCCCTCTACTGACCGGAAATCGGTGTCTTCTGTGTCATCTAAGATTGTAGAACGATACCGGATCACTATGCATGTAGATGATCTGGGATACGCCCTTGCAGCAGCTGACCGTATTCTTCGCCACAGCCTCGCACGACTCTCACAGCAGACGCTGCCTCTCCCCTCGCCGTCTCCGCCAACCTCCGCCTGCACCGGTATCTTCGTGGACATCCGCCGCTCCGCAGGGTCCTAGTGCTCGCAGAATGCCAGGTGGGTAGTTACAAAGAAAAAGGTAACGAAAATAAATATCGAGCAGACTTCCCTTACTAAGGGCCAGATGTAGGTAGAATTGATTTACCGATTCTTAATTACCGAATTTTACCGATTCGGTAATTAAGAATCGGTAAATCAGAGGGGTGGAGATGTAGGTATTCCAGATGTGCTGGAATACCGAATCGGAACAATTCCGTATTTACCGATTCGGTAAATACCAAATCGGTAATGCCCATTCATTCCTATGGGCTTTAAAACTCCAGCGCGGAGTAGGTCATTGTATACTTTTGAATGATGCACCATCGCGGTAGCGCACCCCGGTCACTCGCGGTTTATCACCGCCATGGAGCATTGCCTACAGCCAATGGGAGCGATGATCGCGGTGGCATGATGCAGATTTGAAAGTCGCGGAAGGTGTGCCCCGACAGCGCGGAGGCGGTCATTGGATACTATTGAATGATGCACCATCGCGGTAGCGCACCCCGGGCACCCGCGGTGCATTGCCTACAGCCAATAGGAGCGATGATCGCGGTGGCATGATGCAGATTTGAAAGTCGCGGAAGGTGTGCCCCGACAGCGCGGAGGCGGTCATTGGATACTATTGAATGATGCACCATCGCGGTAGCGCACCCCGGGCACCCGCGGTGCATTACCGCCATGGAGCATTGCCTACAGCCAATGGGAGCGATGAACGCTGTGGCATGATGCAGATTTGAAAGTCGCGGAAGGTGTGCCCCGACAGCGCGGAGGCGGTCATTGGATACTATTGAATGATGCACCATCGCGGTAGCGCACCCCGGGCACCCGCGGTGCATTGCCTACAGCCAATGGGAGCGATGATCGCGGTGGCATGATGCAGATTTGAAAGTCACGGAAGGTGTGCCCCGCCAGCGTGGAGGCGGTCATTGGATACTATTGAATGATCCACCATCGCGGTAGCGCATCTCGGGTGATGATCGCTGTGGCATGATGCAGATTTGAAAGTCACGGAAGGTGTGCCCCGCCAGCGCGGAGGCGGTCATTGGATACTATTGAATGATGCACCATCGCGGTAGCGCTCCCCGGGCACCGCGGTGCATCACCGCCATGGAGCATTGCCTACAGCCAATGGGAGCGATGATCGCGGTGGCATGATGCAGATTTGAAAGTTGGGGAAGGTGTGCCCCGCCACCGCGGAGGCGGTCATTGGATATTTTTGAAAGAGGTAGACCTGGACAACCAATTGTTGCTGCTTTGCTATAAATCTGTGCGAGTGAGCCTCACATCTCCACTGCTCAAAGAGCCTACTGCCTGGGACCCTCTCTTGCTGCTGCCTGACGAACCTGCTGCCTGGGACCCTCTCTTGCTGCTGCCTGAAGAGCCTGCTGCCTGGGACCCTCTCCTGCTGCTGCCTGAAGAGCCTGCTGCCTAGGACCCTCTCCTGCTGCTGCCTGAGGAGCCTGCTGCCTGGGACCCCCTCCTGCTGCTGCCTGAAGAGCCTGCTGCCTGGGACCCTCTCCTGCTGCTGCCTGAAGAGCCTGCTGCCTTTGACCCTCTCCTGCTGCTGCCTGAAGAGCTGCTGCCTAGGACCCCTCACCACTCACTCCCACCAGAGGTGTTCCATGTCCACAGGGATGGCAAGGAATGAATGAATGAAAATATTTGTAATGCGCGATGGCCAAACGGCTTCCTGGTGCTGGGAGCTCTAAAGAACCGGACAGACAGGGCCAGGAGGATTAGCGGGGGTAGGCCTGGACAAAAAGGAAAGTTTTTAGCGCTTTACGAAAATGAGAAAAGATAGGAATCGAACGCATAGAAAGAGGAAGGGAGTTCCAGAACCGGGGAGCAAGAACAGAAAAGCGGGTTCCACCAGTGCGGGATTTGCGGAAGCGGGGAACAGTGAGGAGGGCAGAAGATGATGAACGGAGAGTGCGGGCAGGGGTGTGAAGGGAAATCAGAGAATTGATGAAAGCCGGTCCAGAGTGATCAAGGGCCCGATAAACAAGGCACCCCAATTTGAACAGGGATCTCTGCAAGATGGGCAACCAGTGAAGGGATTTGAGGACGGGAGTGATGTGATGGGATTTGGGCAAGTGAAAGATAAGACGGGCAGCCTGATTCTGGATAGCTTGTAGGCGGCGGGTTTCATAGGCAGGAATGCCAGCGAACAAGCTATTGCCATAATCGAGGCGGGAAGTGATGAGAGCAGAAATAATAATTTTAAGGGAGTCAAGAGAAAAGAAACTAGAGATTTTCCGGATCATCCGGAGGGAAAGAAAACAGGAGGATACCACGGCACTGACCTGTCCATGCATGGACAGGTCCTGTCTGACCTTGATGCCCAGAGTTTTAACGGAAGGAACGGGGGTGGGGGAAGGGCCAAGAATGGGAGGCCAGAAAGCAGAGGACCAGGGGCTGGATGAGCCGCCAATCAGGACCAGCTCAGTCTTATCTGGATTGAGCTTGAGGTGGTTGGCGCTCATCCACCCAGAGATAAAAACCATGGTGGAGTGAAAAAAGGATAAAGCGTGAGAAGAGGAGGAAAGGTCAAAGACGAGCTGGAGGTCATCGGCGTAGTTATACACAGAGACCCCCAGCTCAAGAAGGGAAGAGATAAGAGGGTGAATGTAGAGATTGAAAAGAAGGGGAGAAAGGGAGGAACCTTGGGGGACCCCACAGGGCACCGGGAGGGAGGAAGCAGAAAAGCCGGGAAGGTGAACAGCTTGAGAACGCCCTGTCAGAAAGGAGGTGATCCAGGAGAGGGCAGTGCCTCGTATGCCCGCTGCGCTGACACGGTCCAAAAGGATGTTATGGTCGACCGTGTCAAACGCAGCGGACAAGTCGAGGAGGATCAAGGCTTGGGGAGAGTTGACATCAGCCTTGGCTTTAAGCTCGTCAAGGACGGCTAACACCACGGTTTCGGTCGAGTGACCTGAGCGGAAACCAGCTTGGTGGGATGCCAGTAGCTGGTTCCGTTCAACATAAGCAGAAAAACAAGAAGTAACATAAGATTCAAGAATTTTAGCAAGATAGGGAAGAAGAGAGATAGGTCTGAAGTTAGAGGGAAGAGAAGAATCGAGGCCAGGTTTTTTAAGGATAGGAGAAACAATAGCTGATTTAAATGTAGAAGGGACCAATCCGGTGGAAAGAGAAGCATTAAGAAGAGAGAGAGGGGTGTCAGGGCAAGAGGAAAAAAGGGTTTTGAGAATGCGGGCAGGGGCACAGTCAGTGGGGGAGCCAGACTTGATTTTAGTGAGCAAAGCAAGAAAAACGTCCAAGGAGAGGGGAGGGAAAGAAGAAAAAGAAGATTTAGGCGCAGAGGGGGCAGAGTGAAGAGGAGTAAAAGGAGTGACCAGGATGTTAGATTTAATATTAACAATCTTCTCAATGAAGAAGTTGTTAAGGGAAGAGCAAAGGGCCTGGGAGGGAGTGAAGTGAGGGCAAGCACGATCAGAGGTGGCCAAGTTCTTAACAAAAGAGAAGATTTCTTTGGATTTGTTAGCCGAGAGCGCCACTTGTTCGGAAAAGTATTTGGTCTTAGTGGTCAGGATGGCCTTCTTATACTCCCTGAGAAGTAGTTTGTATTTGGCCTTGTGATCAGGGCAGTAGTCACGGCGCCAAAGGCGCTCTGAGCGTCTAAGCTCCAATTTGAGAGTCTTAAGCTCCGGGCTAAACCAACGGTGAGCCTCATGAGGGCGAATGGACTTGACTAACTTAAGGGGGGCTACTAGATCGCATGCGGAGGAGAGCCAATTACCAACTGCAACAGCCTGAGAGTCAAGGGAGATGTCAGTGAGGTCTGGGGAAGAAGAAGCAAGGGAGTGAGAGAGAGAGACCAGGTCAACATGATTCCAACTACGGGTGTAGACATTCTTGGGACGAAAGGGCTTGTGAGGGGGGCCAGTAGTAATAGAAAAGGAAATGAGAGAGTGATCAGACCATGTGCATGGGAGGATGCTGGGAGAGGAAACTATGTCCTGAGATGACCAAACTTGGTCCAAGATGTGTCCAAGATTGTGGGTAGGGACCAAGACATGGGACTTCAGGTTGAGGCAGAGGAGAGTGGCCGTGAAGTCCTTGGATGCTGGGTCCTCCCTGGGGTCGCCAGGCCAGTAGTTAAAATCCCCCATCAGGAGAACAGAGGAGTTATTCACCACCAGCGTGGCGAGGAGTTCCTGCAGGGAGGCCACAAATAGCGGCATGTTCAGGGGAGGACGATAGACAAGGACAACAGTGAGAGGTGCAGGCAGATTGGAGGAGCGGGCGACTAAGAAGTCCACTCCAGCGATGGGTGCTTGGGGGAGAAGCTGAAATTGAATAGTGGAGCGGACAATCATGGCAACACCCCCCCCAATCTTGTCTGCAGGGCGATCGGCCCGGAGGACATAATAAGAATGGGGAAGGATGGCAAGGATGTCGGGAAGGGAGGCCTCCGAAAACCATGTTTCCGTAAGGAACAGAAAATCTGGAGAGTCTGTAGTAAGAAGGTTGAACAGGTCAAGTTGGTGTTTGCCTGCCGAGCGAGTATTGAGGAGATAGGCAGAGGCAGTATGAGGGGGAGATGAGGGACCAATAGGGAGGGAGTCGATGTCCGACGTAGGCAAGGGAGTAATTGAATGTGGCAGCACAACACGGTCTGAGTAGGGGACATAAATATCTAATGCAACAAGATGCTGCATGAGAGTGTGAGGAAGAGGCACCTCAGTGAAACAGGCAAGGAGTTGTGCAGGCGTATATGACAACAGAGGGGCAAGGGGTGTGGCCCCTGGTCCCGGCCCGTCGCGGACGGGCGCAGACGGGCTTAACTTAGGCGCAACTTCGGCGCGCCTTCGTCGCGCCCGCTGCGCTCGTCCGCTGCGCGGCCGGGATATTAGTGCCATAAGTAGGGGAACAATAGGGCGTGGCAGGGGGTGGAGGGACAGAGGAGCTGCCCCGCCAACCAGAGAGCAGCCCAAGATGTGAGACACGCCCGTCCCCGCCCTCGTGACCTGCCCGTCAGAGGGGGAGGGAACGCTGAGCGTGGGGCGCTCTGGTGGCGGCAAACAAGGAAGTCCCAGGAGGACAAGGGGTGCGCGATGTCCTCAGCGCAACCCCTGAGCGAGGAGCAGGTAAGTAAAAAGTGTCCAATGCACAGATAAAATGAACGTTGCGCCGCACCTCGGCAGCGTTGTTGCTCCCGGCGAAGCCTCGGGAGGTCTGACGATTCAAGAGAGCTGGGGCGGGACTCGCCCGGCAGATAGAAATTGCCAGGGGGGGAGGGACAGAGGAGCTGCCCCGCCAACCAGAGAGCAGCCCAAGATGTGAGACACGCCCGTCCCCGCCCTCGTGACCTGCCCGTCAGAGGGGGAGGGAACGCTGAGCGTGGGGCGCTCTGGTGGCGGCAAACAAGGAAGTCCCAGGAGGACAAGGGGTGCGCGATGTCCTCAGCGCAACCCCTGAGCGAGGAGCAGGTAAGTAAAAAGTGTCCAATGCACAGATAAAATGAACGTTGCGCCGCACCTCGGCAGCGTTGTTGCTCCCGGCGAAGCCTCGGGAGGTCTGACGATTCAAGAGAGCTGGGGCGGGACTCGCCCGGCAGATAGAAATTGCCAGGGGGGGAGGGACAGAGGAGCTGCCCCGCCAACCAGAGAGCAGCCCAAGATGTGAGACACGCCCGTCCCCGCCCTCGTGACCTGCCCGTCAGAGGGGGAGGGAACGCTGAGCGCGCGGCGCTCTGGTGGCGGCAAACAAGGAAGTCCCAGGAGGACAAGGGGTGCGCGATGTCCTCAGCGCAACCCCTGAGCGAGGAGCAGGTAAGTAAAAAGTGTCCAATGCACAGATAAAATGAACGTTGCGCCGCACCTCGGCAGCGTTGTTGCTCCCGGCGAAGCCTCGGGAGGTCTGACGATTCAAGAGAGCTGGGGCGGGACTCGCCCGGCAGATAGAAATTGCCAGGGGGGGAGGGACAGAGGAGCTGCCCCGCCAACCAGAGAGCAGCCCAAGATGTGAGACACGCCCGTCCCCGCCCTCGTGACCTGCCCGTCAGAGGGGGAGGGAACGCTGAGCGTGGGGCGCTCTGGTGGCGGCAAACAAGGAAGTCCCAGGAGGACAAGGGGTGCGCGATGTCCTCAGCGCAACCCCTGAGCGAGGAGCAGGTAAGTAAAAAGTGTCCAATGCACAGATAAAATGAACGTTGCGCCGCACCTCGGCAGCGTTGTTGCTCCCGGCGAAGCCTCGGGAGGTCTGACGATTCAAGAAAGGACAGAGTAGATCCGTGCCAGTCCATTCACAAGTGAGGAGCTGGAGGTCCTTGTGGACGAGGTGCTGGCACAGTACCCAAGGCTGTTTATGGTCCCAATGTAGTGGTAAGTCTCCTTGAAGGCAGCTGTAGGGCAGTGGTGTGTCAGACGTGTAGTTGTGCAGCTGCAGTATATGCCTGAGGGTGTGGGGCTGTGTCAGACACTGACAGACAAGCTGTCTCCAGGGCGAGGGAGTGTGTGTGTCCCAATGTCAGTCTTTTCCATGCTTGTAATTTTATGTGTGAGTGGGGTGTGTTACATTGTCAGCCATACAGAGCCAACAGATATTAGCCATGTAGGTGCCAGGACAGTAATTGCATGTGTGAATATTTCAGTGTGCCCCTGTAGTCTGAGTCAGTGTGACCCAGAGAGTAGGTTCAGTGCCTAACGCTGTGTGTGTGGAGTGCCATTGCAGCAAAGGTGCGAGACCTGGGGGTATCCAACAGACGATGCACCCACTGTCACAAGAGGTGGGACGACATCAGCCGGCTGGCAAAGCAAGTGGCAGAGATGACCTTGGGGATGCTACCACACACAGGGCTTTTGGCACGGCGCAGCATGACTCCACTAATGGTCCGCATCTTGGCAGTGACTCATCCAGACCTGGATGCACGTCTGAAGGAGCATCAGCAGCAAGGCAGGGTTGGTGAGTATCTGGGGAGGATGACTTTTGCTGGGAGTGGATGCATGTGTACAGGGCCTGTGGCACCGGTGACCCATGTGATGTGGGTGTGTTGCTGTGATGTGCTGTGTAATGTGAGCGGCTGCTGTGATGTGTGGTTGTATCAGGCATTGACCCACCCTGGCCTTACTAAGCATTGACAGATGGGTTAGGCTCCACATGGTCATTCATCATTGGGATAGTGTGGAGAATGTATTATGGGGTGAACTGCAGTGTCAACTTCCTGAGTGTGACTTCATGTATGCCTACTTTGCATGCACCATGATCGTTGAGGCCCACACATCTGACAACAGTGTGCCCCAGATTACCACATGGTGCTTGCTATGGCCTACTAGGCATTGTGGCATGTCATGTCATAATAGGTGTGTGTTTTGTCCCCTCCTGTTCCCTGAAGGTCTGTCAGTGGTAATAAGTGTTGTGCCCACATCATGTCCCTAGGGCAGGGCAAGTTGGGGGGGGCACTCTATCTATGGGCAGGGTGTAGTGCCGTGTGGCATCAACATGTCTCATTTATGGCAGTTATTCTGCGTTACAGGCACTGTTGTGGTCTATGAAGTGTGTTGCTGCAAAGTGATTGCAGGGTGTGGTGGTTACCATGTTGGTTTGGGGATCCCATGTACTGCATTGATTTGAAATCGTGGGACCAGATGATGACACTTACACAACCCTGTATCTCTCTCTCATGCAGATTCACACGAGACCACGGAGGAACATGAGCCAGAAACCAGTGGTGGTGAGAGTACCACTACATCTGCAGCGGAGGCCAGTGATACAGAGCCCACCAGCGCATCTGAGGGGGACAGAAGTATGCAGGAGGAATCCGTGGCTGAGACACAGAGTACCATATCATCTGATGCCAGCGGGGATGCATCCATGTTGGCAGGCACAGGGGATGGGGAGTCTGCATCATCATCTACCACCCAGCGGCCAGTGCCCAGCCTCCCATCCACTTCCTCTGGGGCTGCCCGTATCCGTGTCACTAAGAGGGGACGAGTCACATTCACACCTGGCACCGCTGCCCCTGCACCTGTCCCCACTGCTGCCCTCAGTGAAGAGTGTGTAGAGCTCCTGCGCCAGCTTTGTGTGGGCCAGACTGCCCTGCTCAATGCCTTGAGTGACCATGACAAGAAATTAGACGAGGTGGTTGCATACATGGAGGGCATACACTCTGACCTGGGTGGGCTACACCGTACAGTCCAGGCGCTGTCATCCACAGTCACGTCAGCCCTTCAACAGGCACATGCTCCCATTGCAGCTCAGGTGCCTTTGTCCACCCCCCAGTCAGTGGCCACATCAGATGATAGTGTGCATGGTTCGCCTGCGTCAACGAAAAGGTACAGCAAAAGGAGCACACAACTGACACAAGCCAAACACTCCCGCCCACAGACACCATCCCCACTGAAGAGCATGGCCACCCCAGAATGCACAGACAAGAGCCAGTCAGGGAAGAGCAAGGCAAGAAGTGCAATCAGGCAGACATCAGGCACACATGCCGCAGAGGCGTCACCAGCAAAAGACTCTCCTCTCACTAAAACATCACACAAGCCTACCCATGCAGTGTCTGTGCACACTGAGGAGGTGTTGCATATCAGGGGTACACTTAGGAAGAGCACAGGGACACATTCACCCACCACATCGACCCCAATTTCATGACCATTGATGCAGGTGGAGGAGGGCACTTTAGAGACCACCCCTAGCAAGAAGGCAAAGGAGGGCACTGTAGGGGGGCCACCAGGCAAGAAGGCAAAGGAGGGCACTGTAGAGACCACCCCTGGCAAGAAGGAAAAGGAGGGCACTGTAGGGGGTACACCTGGCAAGAAGGCAAAGGAGGGTACTGTAGAGACCACCTCTGGCAAGAAGGCAAAGGAGGGCACTGTAGTTACCAGCCCTGGCAAGAAGGCAAAGGACGGCACTGTAGTGACCAGCCCTGGCAAGAAGTCGAAGGAGGGCACTGTAGGGGGTACACCTGGCAAGAAGGCAAAGGAGGGCACTGTAGAGACCACCGTTGGCAAGAAGGAAAAGGAGGGCACTGTAGGGGGTAAACCTGGCAAGAAGGCAAAGGAGGGTACTGTAGAGACCACCTCTGGCAAGAAGGCAAAGGACGGCACTGTAGTGACCAGCCCTGGCAAGAAGTCGAAGGAGGGCACTGTAGGGGGTACACCTGGCAAGAAGGCAAAGGAGGGCACTGTACGGGGTACACCTGGCAAAGAGGGGAAGGTGGTCCAGAGACGTAGCCAGACCAAGCGTTCCGCGTGATCCAGCACATCTCCAGAGGTAGTGCCAGTGTCTGCACCTGATGTGGGACAGTTGGGGTGTGTGCCTGTTGTGTCATCACCAGTTCCCATCAACCCCAAGACAGGGAAGCCATTTCATATTCCCAAAAAGTGGAAGGGCACCCCTCCAACCTCTCCCTCCAACACTGTGTCAGAGGTCTATATGACTCCACCTCCACGTGCCACTATGCCACCTGGTCCACACAGCCCTCCAGCTTGCCAAGACACTGTTAGCCCCACATCACCTGGGGCTCTGTCACCACAGTCAAGTGGGCCTGCTGTCCCCGACACACAGCCAGGTACAAGTCCGCATGACAGCCAGGAGTGAGTTGACATCACCCTCATACGCCTGTGCCTCATACAGGTGTGCTAGTCCTGAACATTGTTCAGTACATGGGTGTGTTGCTGGCCCTGTTGGTCTGCTGTGTTGGCCTCTCACCTGCCATGGACACTGGCCCTGTTGCTCTGCTGTGCTGTACTCTCCCCTGTGCAGCCTCTTATGTACTTGCTGCCTCACCTGCCATGGACACTGGCCCTGTTGCTCTGCTGTGCTGTACTCTCCCCTGTGCAGCCTCGCATGTACTTGCTGTCTCACCTGCCATGGACACTGGCCCGGTTGCTCTGCTGTGGTGGCCTCTCACCTGCCATGGACACTGGCCCTGTTGCTCTGCTGTGCTGTACTCTCCCCTGTGCAGCCTCTCATGAACTTGCTGTCTCACCTGCCATGGACACTGGCCCTGTTGCTCTGCTGTGTTGGCCTCTCACCTGCCACGGACACTGGCCCTGTTCCTCTGCTGTGCTGTACTCTCCCCTGTGCAGCCTCTCATGTACTTGCTGTCTCACCTGCCATGGACACTGGCCCTGTTGCTCTGCTGTGCTGGACTCTCCCCTGTGCAGCCTCTCATGTACTTGCTGTCTCACCTGCCATGGACACTGGCCCTGTTGCTCTGCTGTGTTGGGCTCTCACCTGTGCTATGGACACTGGCCTTCCTGTTTGTGTTTCATCTGTGCATATTATCTTGCATTTGTACATCGGTTTGTGCCTTGCTGTTGTCTACTATTGTTCTACTGCTACATCTGTGCAATATGTGAATAAATACAGTTACTTCTGTTGTTTGTTTTGTCAGTTTCCTTGCTGATTAAAGTTCTTTTTCTGTTTGCATTTGATTGCCTTTGCCCCATTCTCTATGTATCACTTCAACATTGCAAGGCTCTTTGCATGCATCAGATAGTTAGACTGGGGTGACAGGGTCTTCAGTCCATTCTGACCCTGATAATAGTGTAATCTGTGATGGCTATTTTACCTGCCATGCAGTTATCTTCTTAGGGATTTGCTATTGTTGGCTACACTGTTCACATGTCAGGTTTGGGGACACTGCCAGCACAGGGTGTGATGCTGTGCAAAGGTTTTGAAGCAGGCTGGGATATGTCATGATGCATGTGTGTGGATTCCTTTATGTGTGCCCAGCCGTGTATGTGTATGGTCATCTTGTGGTAGCCCTTAGTCCTGGTACCATGGCCTACATGAGATGCGTTGTGTTGGGTGTAGCAGAGGTGTGCAGTGTGAAGGGTGTAAGTTTGTAGTGGATGTATGTGTGCCCCTGTATTGTGAGACACACACATGTGTCACCCAGGAGCTGTATGCCTGTTGTTTGTTTTGTCTTGCCATGTGTAGTAGATTGTATGCACTTGTGTGAGCTGTTTGTAGTGCACTGTGCTGTGTCTTGGTGTGTCCATGCTGTTGTGTGTGACTCCTCCTTGTTGTATTGGTAAGTTTGAAGTGTGCAAAGTGTGTGAGTTGCACATCAGTGTTGTGTTTGATTGATCATCAATGTGTCTTGGGTGTGTTTGGGTAGACTGTATGGCCCTGCTGCTATACACTGGCATTGTGTTTGTCATGCATTGCAGGCACATGGTGGTTTATCTCCTCCTGTATGGCATGGTGTGTGTGGTGTTATGCCATCCTCTATGTGTGCCACTTGTGCCTTGCCATTGTGGGTCTTCCCCCCCTCTATTTGTGTGTGGTACACCCCTTACATGTCTGCTACTGACATGCAGACTATTTCACTTTGATGTCAGCTGTCCCCTTGGTTTCCATGTGTGTGTCCTTCCCCGTCACTTCATTTGTGAGCTTGTGCTTTGTGGTGCAGTTCTTGGGCCTTAAGTGTTGTTCTACTCTGGACATTGCCACAATGGTTGATGTGTGCTGTCCTTGTGCTATTAGTGATTCTGTAGTGGTCATGTGCACTTCAGCTGTGTGTGTGGTTGTTGTGTTGGATGTGTGTGTGTTGGCTGTGGTATTGCTTCAGTTCCTGGGTGTGCTGTTGTATTTGTGCAGTGCTGATTTGTGGTGTGTGTGATGAGGTTGTGTCAATCATGTTTGTGTGTGGCTGTTGTGCTTGTTATGCACACACTGCTTGTTGAGCATGCAGTGCTGTGTGTATGTGGCCTTGGCATTGGCTGATGTGCATCCCCTGATGCCTTGTGGTTTTTGCTGATTAGGCTTTCATGTGCATCTGTGGTCGGTTTGATGTGGCAGTGTGTGTTTGTCCAGATGCACTTCTTGTGTGATTTGTGTTATGGTGTGTGTGTTTTGTTCCTGAGTGATGATGTTGTGTACTCCTGTTGTGCCTGTGCTCCCATTGCTTTTCCCCGTTTTGGCTGACAGGATGTGTCTGTTTGTTTTGGAGTTAAGTATGTGTTCCTGTAGTGTGTGTGTGTTGTTATTGTGCAGGCATTTGTTGAGACAGCCCTGTGTGTGTGTTGTGTTTGTGGCTATACCCAGGGTGTGTGTTTGTTTGTGTGTGTATGTGCTGGCAAGGATTGTGGGCCTTCAGTGTGTGTGGCAGTGTGTGGCAGTGGTGTTGTGTGTTCCTTGTCAGCCACTCCTGCAGTGGCTGTCTCCCTGGTTGTGTGTTGTGTGGTGCATAGTGTGTGTATTGTGCTTGTTGTTGCAGTGCTTGTTGGTGTGCGTGGGGTGCACGGGATGTGCAGCTGGCCTGTGACTTGTTGGAGTGTCTTGATGTGTGGTTTGGGGTGGTGTGTCCCTATGGTGTTGATGCCCTGCCCATGCCTTGGAGTGGCCCTGCCTTCTGCATTGTGCGCATGTGTTGACCGCGGCGGTGACGTGACCGGGACCGGGACGTTGGTGCTGGTTGGCGGACGATGTGTGTTCCGGATGCAGAGGGGTGCCTTGTTGTCAGGTGGGTGATGTGTGGGTGCCTGTGTGGATGTGTTGGATCTCCAGCAGGGTGTCAGTGTGGTGCTTGGGCCCTGTGTCGGCATATGTGTTGTGTGTTGCATATGTGTAGTTGTGTACCTGTGTCATCGTCCACGGCGGGCCATCTGGCGGTAGTGTTAGTAGGTACATCACCGGATGCATATGGAGGGCTGGGTCCATGGCGTTCATGACCGGGTCTCGGCTCCGCTGTCGACTTTCCGACTGCTCAGACTGGGTGGTGTCTCCGCTGCTGTGCGTCAGCTTGTTTGGGCCATCCTAATTTGTCGAGCGGGGCGGACGTCATTCGGCACGGTTGGATAGTCTTGATTGGCTCCCGCCACCGCGGTGGTGGGCGCACTTTGATGGCGGTGCGCGTCGCTCCGCGGCGGAACGGAATTGACCTATGTTTTGTTATCTTAATGTGGCAGACGTGAGTACCGCTGCTCGCGGGCAGAAAAAGCTGTTTTTCCGACCGCCACCACCGTGGTGACATCCTAATGGACCCCTTTATAATTTAAGTTTCGATATTTTTTACTAACAAAAAAACTATATTTTAAACAATCGATATTAACTACTCGATATTTCTAACTTCGATATATATATATATTTTTTAATTGATAAAACATACCTCAATATTACTTACCTCGATATTACTGCCATCTCGATATTACTCATTCGATATTCTGTCCAGTCAATAAAAATGACTCGATATTTAGACTGCACACCATATATTGACCCATTTATTCGCAGATTAGAGAGCATTGCTATAATTCCACAAGTTTGGGTAAGAGACCTGGCTACAAAAACTCTAGCATACGTGGATGATATTGCGTTAGTTACCAGTGACCCAGTGAATTCAATCAGGGTGATTGAAGAAGAAGCTAAGATCTTTGGTGAGTTATCTGGCTATAAACTAAATCCGGCCAAAACTCAGATCATCCCCAATAGTAAAATAGAGAGGACGGATACACGGGTGACAGAGAAAGCTATATATCTCGGTTTGAGTATAATCGCCAAAATAGAGAACATAGTTGATGATAAGAGTGCTCCACTAATGCAACATACAAGAAAGGATATGACCCGCTGCAACAATCTACATTTATCCATCGTGGGCCGTTGTAACCTGATAAAAATGCTTTTTTCTAGATTTTTATATTTTTTTAGGTCAATCTGTTTGGATTTCCCACCGCAATTATTTAAGAATATGGATAGCATGTTTAGTAGGTTTCTATGGGCTATAGGAAACCACGAAGGACTCTACGAACTATTACCTTGCCTAAAGATAGAGGGGGATTGGCATTGCCTAATTTTAAATTATATTATTGGGCTACTACCCTAAAATATTGTATTAGCTTTTTACTTTTTATCGCCACCAACAGTGAAGGGGATATCCCTACTCCACAAGAGTTCTTATTAGGAAATGAGTGTAGAGACTGCTTGTTGCGCCATGTGAACGATATTTACATCAAAAAGTAAGATTTAAGTCTATATTTGGTATTTATAAGACCTGGAATTTTGTGCGGAAATTGGTTGGTATTGGACGATTATCCTATTACACCCCAATTCATAAAAATAATAGTCTTCCTGGGATTTTTAATGACACGTGTATGGAAAGGTGGGCAATGAAAGGGATCACACAACTTGGGTGTTTTTATACGATATTAGGAACTAAATCTTTTGGGGAACTAGAGATCGAATTTAATCTAGATCATCGGGACTTTTTCAAATACTTGCAAATTTGAGATTTCCTCTCAAAGAGAGGGGGGGTGGTTCAAAATTCCAAACGGTTCCGTTGATGGAGAACTTATGTAACAAGTCCAATTTTAAAATTGGAGAAATGTATGCACTATTGAATTCTTGCTACTCCGATGATATGGACGTATATATTACCAAATGGCAGGACAAACTCGGGGTTTCGGCTGACACTGTCCATCAATCCTATACGTTATATCAGTCTAGTTTTAAGTCTACTAAGTTGCAGGCTCAATTTTATAAAAACCTTTTTTTTTATACTATACTCTCTATAAAATTGCTAAATGGGGGTCAGGGAAAGGAACTACATGCCCCAGGTGTGCTTTAGCTGAAGCTGACAGCATACATATGTTTGCTTCTTGCATGGTTTTAAGGAAGGTAGTGAACGATATTTCAGCCTTTCTTTCAGAAGTGTTTAATACAAGAATAGAAATCTCTATTAGGGGGTGAAGTTAGGTATAGCTAATATTGATCGACCTAAATATATGCAAGGGTTGATATTTGTTGCAAAGCCTGTCTTTAGAATATGTATTGGGTCAGCATGACTAGACATCAATGCACCGGTGTTTCAACAATGGAGATCTCGATTTCTAGCTACCTGTAGCTTAGAAGTAGCCATATACAAAAGAAAGGGCCATGGCAAACGCTAAAAAGGGCTGGCAATTTGGGATCCTCTTTTGCAATGGCTACAAAGGTAGCTCGGATATATCTAAGCTATACAGGCCTAAATCTTTTTTTTCCTACAGTTTTGTAATATGATATGTTGTGTGTCAACTGAAATTTCCTCTATGTTCCATCCTCTTTCTATTATGATATCTATTTTTTGTGTGTACAGGGTTGGTCTGAGCTGGGGGGTGTAAATATTTAAAAAAAAAAGTTTTGCTTTGTTTTTTTCTTTACCAGCATTATTTGCAATATACTTTGGCCGTTCTTAAAAGCAGAATAAAAAAAATATTTTTTTTTAAAAAAGGAAGAACATTTTTACATTTCATAGAGACAAAACTGACTATGAATTAGGGCAAATATTTACATTTGCAAAAAAGTATGACGCATTACAAGTATCGAAATTCAAAACAGCAGAGTGCCCCAAAGTAGATGCAGCAAGAGGTGGGGAACAACCATCTGACACGTCCAATTCAGATCTGAGTTCGGCGGGGGGCAGCGAGTCAGAATCAGACTGTAAAAATCCTCGGGGGGGGACGGCAACTACAGAAACCCCTGCTAGCTGAAGAGATCAATTTTTTATGTTACGACCGGAGGCAAACCCTCTGGCCAAGAATATAAAGAGCAAATACAGAACAAGCAGGAATTTCAGGCGCAGGCAGAGGTGGAAGGCCAATAGGAAAAAACGAGGAAGGGGACACTGGCAGGAAAAATTAACAATACTACCAGTACTAATAATACCATCATGAATCTAGCTGACATAGAGTTATCTAAAGCGGAAGTACATCTACTCTGTCTAGGTTTGTCCTACTGACCAGGAATTAATTTTAACTACGCAACCACCAGAATGAACATATATAAATGTGTCAGAAAACTCAAATTGAAAAAGTACCATGTCTTAGCAAATAAAGAACAGTGGCAACAGAGACAGAATGAATTAACAGACCCAATGATGTCATCTAATTTATCACAATCTGACTTACCTCTTTTGAAAGATCTGGAAGAGCTGTGGGGGTGTGGTGACACATCATATCTACGGGAAGAAGAGAAAATTGAGAACGTGGACAACCCGAACACTATCTCAAAGGAGGAAGCTATAAATACAACAATGAGATTAACACCCTTCAGACCCAAGTAAACATTCAACCCTATCACCCCCAGAGACTCTATCAATATATTTCATGAAGCAGTAACATCCCAAATTAAAAAAACTAAACAAGACAGTACAAAACACGAAATTGAAATATAACAGGCACTATCAACAATATAATGAACTAATCAAAAGATTGCAGGATGATAACCGTATAGTGATCCGCAACTCCGATAAAGGAGGGAACATCGTTATATGGTCAAAAGAGGAGTATTGAGGAAAGCATTTACCCAACTTAACGACAGGACTTGTTACAACAGAAGCAGCATCTCCAGTTTGAAAATCATGTACAACAAATTTTATTCAAAATTATCAACATGGAGAACAAAGAACCATGCAAGAATACGAATTCTTAAAGAAGGAAGGCCCAACAATACCAACTATTTATTTTATTCCAAAGAAGCATAAGGACCCCCCCCAAAAAAACAGGGTGACCTATAATCTCGGCAAGGGACGGTCTCCTAGAACATACCTCCCAGTATGTAGACTTTTTTTTACAGGACTATGTGAAAGCTTTGCCCTTTTATGTACGTGACACATGTGACTTTCTAAGAAAGATAAGCAATTTTCATTGGCAGAACAAATATCTCCTCATGGCACTCAATGTGACTTCTCTATATACCAGCATTAGGCATGCTGATGGAATCAAGGCCATGGAATATTATCTTGCGAAAAGGCCAATACAATTTATGAAGCACAACAAAATGCTGGTAGAAATGGTCACATTTTGCTTGCACACAAATATATTCATGTTTAACAATATATTGTACCAAAAGACAAGAGGAGTGGCAATAGGGGCAAGCTTCTCTCCCAGTTATGAATGTCTACACAGGGGCTGGTGAGAGGAGGTGGTCCTTGAAACTGAACACAGTCAGTATGCACACAACAACATCAGGATGTGGCTACAATGTATCAATGATTTGTTTGTGGTATGGGAGGGCACACATGATCAAGCAGCAGAATTTGTAAATGCCATTAATGCAAATAATGTTAATTTACACTTTACTGACACCATCAGTGAAATTACAGTGAACTTCCTAGACACACAAGTCTACATCAGGAACAATGAGATTGAGACTAAGCTTAACAGAAAGGAAACAGTGGGCAATTCAACATTGCACGCCTGTAGCTCTCACCCAAGGCATCTTATCAATAGCATTCCTTATGGTGAGATGCTCTATCTCAGACGAATCAGCAGCAACAATGCAGACTTAGGAATAGCACAGGAAGTCTGCAAAGCTAGATTCCTGGAGAGAGGGTACTCCAATGGAGCTATCAACAAGGCAATTTCCAAATCAATGATGCAGACAAGGGAAGAGTTGCTTAAGGATAAACAGTTGAATCCCTCAGGTCACTTTGAAACATCATCAGTAGGGAATAACCAAAACACCAATGAATTCAGGATAATTATGGGGTACAGCAGACAACAAAAAATGCTGCAGGGCATCATTAAACTAAATTGGCCCCTAGTTTTGAATGATCCAGTAATACGACCCCTGCTACCGCACAGGGTATCTATTACCCACAGCAGGGCATCTTCCATGAGAGACAGTCTGGTGAAAAACAAGTTCAGAAACTACAGAAGGTACCAGTTGGTTGCAGACGTACAAAGGCTTTTTCAAGTGCAAAGCTGCAAAGCATGCCAACTAGGTATCAACAAAACTACTTACCGTACCCTGTTTAATGAGAAGGAACATAAAATCACTAAACTATTGACATAAAAAACAGACCATGCTATTTACGTGTTACTCTGCCCTTGTGCTTTGCAGTATATGGGGAGCACCAAGCTCCAAGGACATAAAAGAGTGCTCCAACACATGAGAGTAATAACCAGTCAAGATAACATGTATCCTGTAGCATGTCACTTTAGGAATCACCACACTTCCAACAGCCAGGAACTTAACTACTATGTCATTGATGCGGTTCCCCCAGTAGACGAGGGGGTGATAGAGAAAGTAAACTTAGAAAATTGGAGACCCGCTATATATTCGAAATGGATTCAATGCAACCTGGGGGATTAAACATAACAGAGGACCTACACATCTGTTTATGAAAGTATTTTACAAGAATTTTATGACATTTATGATTTTATCCAATGTTTAACATTTTAAATTGTTGCTGTATTTAAAATGTAATGTGATGTGTACATATTGGAGAGTGTTGTATTTATCAGCACAAGTTTGCACATAAAATCAGAAAATCAATAACAACTAGAAGTGAAATCAGATAAAGTGTCATTAGAGAATCCAAATCAGTATTCATACCTTTATTTGTACAATAGGGAGACTTTTCCTTTACATCTCCCCCGCTTGTTCTCTGACAACCTGAATGGAACGAAAACTAAAAGAATCACCCCATTAATAGGGTGTGAGTTAGATTGGAATAAAGGAGATTAGATATTATGAAAAATTCAAAACTTGCACTTTGCAGATAAACACTTTAAGCACTTTAATCACCGCAACAGAGCACTTTTTACACACGGGTAACCAATATAAGACATAAACGTAAAAACTCAGTGAACATAGGGGGTCATTAGGATGGCGGGCGGAAAAGCACCCCGACCGCCATGGAGGCGGAAACCAACCGCCTGCCTGCACCGCGGATACACCGGCGGCCACATTAGGATCAACCGCCACTAAAGACCGACCGCGGCGGTATCGGGCCAAGCAAAGCCATCCTACGCGGGCGGTGATGTCCAAAAAACAACCGCGGCGGTCGGAAAAGCTGCGGAAAAGCAACAACCCGCCGCAAGGACAGGGGACACACCGCATGGGAAATTAAGATAACCCCGAGGGTGTCGCGGTCGGAACCGCTGTTACGGACCGCCGCGGTTGCACACAGGAGTGAATGAGAAAAATAGCGGAAGAGCTGCAGCATAGACACCGCAGCAGACGGGACATGAAAAACATGGCGGGCGATGCCAAAACACCGCAGTGATGCCAAACAGTGCACAAATAAAATCAGCCATGCCCCCTAAATACATAACACACATACAAATAAAACAAATAAAGCAAACATTTTTAAAAAAAACAGGACAACTCCCACAACACACCTGACACCCAAAATCCACTTGGACACACCCACACAGCTGAGTATAAAGCCAACCCTTCACTAACCACAATCCTTTGCAACACTCCAGAATAGAAGGCCATACCCCACATCTAACAGGAGAGGCAAAAGAGCACAGCACACAAACACATCCACCACCACCATCACCACCACCTTTACACCAGCACAAATAATCCCCCAGCACACAACACATCTCATATTTCAATACCATACCCCTGCACCCACACCCCTGCACCCACAAACACCTCAACCACCACACACCATGAAAACACAAAAAATGCCCCAATTCACCTAGAGTGAGTTGACAGTCATGGTCAATGAGATTGTGAGAGTAGAGCCACAACTGTTTA
Organism: Lissotriton helveticus; assembly: GCF_964261635.1. Classification (NCBI taxonomy): domain Eukaryota; kingdom Metazoa; phylum Chordata; class Amphibia; order Caudata; family Salamandridae; genus Lissotriton; species Lissotriton helveticus. The sequence continues at coordinate 698,115,495 of NC_136065.1, read as the reverse complement.
GTAGCCTGGTCCAACAGACACCATTAGCCACGAGGACACAAATGTGGGAAAGGATAGTCCAAAGGGTGAATGCAGTAGGGACCACCCCAAGATCCAAGAACGAGAACATGAAGCGGTGGCATGATCTCAAGAGAGTTGTCAAGGAGAGGAGGAGTAAGAACTGGACGCTGGCGAACGTGACTGGCAGCGGCCCTCCCGTCCCACAGAAAACATTCACACCATGGGAGGAGAAGGTGCTTGCCATACTGCTTCCTGAGAGTCTCACAGGAGTAGCCGGGGGAGCGGAGGCTGGTAAGTACAAACAAATGCCAACACTGAGAAGTACTTCCTTGCAATACCAAAACACCATTACACTGTCCACCCTCACACAACAGGTAGCTAGCCATCTTGCTTAGGAGGCCTGTATGGGGGAGGGAGGCCTGCACTACCACTCCCTACATGCCCCCTGTCCCACAGCTGAGCAGGATACAGGCCACCCCCACCCAGGAGCATGTGTCAGCCATTGTACTGTTCCACAACCAGACTTACAGGTCGGTATCCATCTTGTATTGGAGCACTGTTTGGGGGTGGGAGGCCCTGTATCACTACTCCCAGCATGCCCCCTGGCCCACTCCCCAGCAGCATGGAGGCCTCCCCCACCCAGGAGCAAGTGTCAGCCATTGCACTGTCACCAAACAGCCTTACAGGTCGGTATCCATCTTGTATTGGAGCACTGTTTGGGGGTGGGAGACCCTGCATCACTACTCCCATCATGCCCCCTGGCCCAAACTCCAGCAGCATGGAGGCCTCCCCCACCAAGGAGCAAGTGTCAGCCATTGCACTGTTCACCAAATAGCCTTACAGGTCGGTGTCCATCTTGTATTGGAGCACTGTTTGGGGGTGGGAGACCCTGCATCACTACTCCCATCATGCCCCCTGGCCCAAACTCCAGCAGCATGGAGGCCTCCCTCACCAAGGAGCAAGTGTCAGCCATTGCACTGTTCACCAAACAGCCTTACAGGTTGGTATCCATCTTGTATTGGAGCACTGTTTGGGGGTGGGAGACCCTGCATCACTACTCCCATCATGCCCCCTGGCCCAAACTCCAGCAGCATGGAGGCCTCCCCCACCAAGGAGCAAGTGTCAGCCATTGCACTGTTCACCAAATAGCCTTACAGGTCGGTGTCCATCTTGTATTGGAGCACTGTTTGGGGGTGGGAGACCCTGCATCACTACTCCCAGCAGGCCCCCTGGCCCACACTCCAGCAGCATGGAGGCCCCCCCCACCCAGGAGCAAGTGTCAGCCATTGCACTGTTCACCAAACAGCCTTTCAGGTCGGTATTCATTTTGTATTGGAGCACTCTTTGGGGGTGGGAGGCCCTGTATCACTACTCCCAGCATGCCTCCTGGCCCACACTCCGGCAGCATGGAGGCCTCCACTACCCAGGAGCAAGTGTCAGCCATTGCACTGTTCACCAAACAGCCTTACAGGTTGGTATCCATCTTGTATTGGAGCACTGTTTGGGGGTGGGAGGCCCTGTATCACTACTCCCAGCATGCCCCCTGGCCCACACTCCAGCAGCATGGAGGCCTCCCCCACCCAGGAGCAAGTGTCAGCCATTGCACTGTTCACCAAACAGCCTTACAGGTCGGTATCCATCTTGTATTGGAGCACTGTTTGGGGGTGGGAGGCCCTGTATCACTACTTCCAGCATGCCCCCTGGCCCACACTCCGGCAGCATGGAGGCCTCCCCCACCCAGGAGCAAGTGTCAGCCATTGCACTGTTCACCAAACAGACTTACAGGTCGGTATCCATCTTGTATTGGAGCACTGTTTGGGGGTGGGAGGCCTGTATCACTACTCCTAGCATGCCCCCTGGCCCACACTCCAGCAGCATGGAGGCCTCCCCCACCCAGGAGTAAGTGTCAGCCATTGCACTGTTCACCAAACAGCCTTACAGGTCGGTATCCATCTTGTATTGGAGCACTGTTTGGGGGTGGGAGGCCCTGTATCACTACTCCCAGCATGCCCCCTGGCCCACACTCCAGCAGCATGGAGGCCTCCCCCACCCAGGAGCAAGTGTCAGCCATTGCACTGTTCACCAAACAGACTTACAGGTCGGTATCCATCTTGTATTGGAGCACTGTTTGGGGGTGGGAGGCCTGTATCACTACTCCCAGCATGCCCCCTGGCCCACTCTCCAGCAGCATGGAGGCCTCCCCCACCCAGGAGCAAGTGTCAGCCATTGCACGGTTCACCAAACAGACTTACAGGTCTGTATCCATCTTGTATTGGAGCACTGTTTGGGGGTGGGAGGCCCTGTATCACTACTCCCAGCATGCCCCCTGGCCCACACTCCAGCAGCATGGAGGCCTGCCCCACCCAGGAGCAAGTGTCAGCCATTGCACTGTTCACCAAACAGGCTTACAGGTCGATATCCATCTTGTATTGGAGCACTGTTTGGGGGTGGGAGGCCCTGTATCACTACTCCCAGCATGCCCCATGGCCCACACTCCAGCAGCATGGAGGCCTCCCCCACCCAGGAGCAAGTGTCAGCCATTGCACTGTTCTCCCTCACTTAGCGGGTATCTTAACTCTTCCTGATGTGTGTGTGGGAGACCTGCATTCCAAAACGCAGCAACAATTGAATGCAATGCATTGACATCCAACATGTATGAGTAAATGATGTTCCTCTGCACTATGAAATTACACACAGTGTTGCCATGAATTGTACTACTGGTTACTTCATATTTGTGTAGTGTACAGTCGATTATACGCAGCTCAGACAATACTTGCGCAGTGCCCAACACTGACCATTCCCCATTTACTCCACAGGTGATGAAGAACTCACTGCTGAGGACCACACCAATGACCAGCAGAGCCAGTCTCCATCCCCGGCACATGGACTCTCAGATGCGGAGACCCAGGACAGTTTGGACGATGAGCTCCAGGCCGACCCATCTGGTGGGCCACAGAGCCAGAGGTCCCAGGCCCCCATCCTCCCCACCACATCCCCTGCTGCAACAACAGTGCAGCAGACCCCTGCTGTCACGGCCTCTGCCTCCACCGCAGCCACCATCGTCACCACCACCACTGCCACTACCACTAGTACCACCAGTACCACCTGCAGCACCCTCCCTGTCCCAGGGGATGACCAGCCCACAGCAACAACTGTGGAGGGAAGGGAGAGAGTGCGTGGACCCACAGTGGCGAGGCAAGAGGTCCGTGGCAGCAGAGCAGGTGGGAGGGCCAGGGTCACCACCAGACCCCGGGAGGAGTGGACACCATCCCTGGACCACTTCACCAGAGTAGTGGAGGCATACCAAGAGGTCCAGGGACAAAGTGGCTGGTCGGATGAACTTTTAAGGGAGCTCATCCTGCTGATGAGGTCCATCGACAACTGCCTTGGACAGATGGTGGACCTCATGGGCAAGCAAGTGGCGCTGCAGAGGGACAGGCCTGTGTCCCAACCACCACCTCCTTCCCCTCCTGTTGTGCTGCAGGATGACAGTGCACCATCCTCCCCTGCGCCAACAGAGAGGGGCGAGTCCTCTGACGCCGCTGGCCATTCAGCAGGCCCCCCACTGCCAAAAAGATCTAGGGGGCATCCGAAGAAGAGCCTGGGAGTCTCTGTAGGCAAATCACCTGCCACACGCCAGTCACGGAGCCAGCCGTGAGGACAACCCTCTTCCCCACTGCATTCACTGTTTGGACTGTCTTTCCCCACATTTCCTTGGCAATGGCACCTGTCTGTTGGACTGGGTCACCACATCCATGTGGTGTCTACTCTTGCATCTCATCGAACAGGACTGTCAACTCACTGCTCATTCCCCACCTTCATGTAAATATTCCCACACAAATCACATGTCCACTGTCAAAATAAAATACCTGATGCACCAGTTTTTGTGCTGTATCGTTTTTAGTGCAATATGTACAATGTTGACAATGTCCATGATGTGTCCAAATGATGTACAGTATGTAGTGCAGGATTCGTCTGTAGCACCTAGGGAGATACAACAGAACAACAGTCACTGGTCTCATTGTGGCATCACAGGCAGAACACAACACAAAACATACACAAGACACTACAAGCATACTAGACAATGGGCTGCAGGTGTGAACAATTAGGGTCCAGCATACGTTCACATATGGAACGTCAACGTCACTTTTACCACACACAGGTGACTGAACGTGTGTCTGTCTGTTACATCCACGCATAGCCCTTCACAACAACAACAATCACACCAGACAATGTACACATTGTACCTTGTCACCCACCTTCAAGTGAAGTAGCGTTCGATGAGCTGCTGGCGCAGGTCTACTCCTTCATCCTCTCCACTGTCCTCATCACTGGACTCAGGTCCTTGAGCAGGTGGTGGCCTTGGTTCCTCACCATCGCCCAGGAGCAGGGGGGCCCCCTTGTGGATGGACAGGTTGTGCAGCATACAGCATGCCACAACGATCTTGCACACCTTTCCAGGTGAGTATGCCAGTGTACCTCAGGTCCTGTCAAGGCAGCGTAATCTTGACTTCAGCAGGCCAAAAGTCCGTTCGATTACCCGTCGGGTCCTGCCATGGGCGTCATTGTAGCGGATGTCAGCCGGGGTCCTGGTATTCCTGAGGGGGCTCAACAGCCATGGCCGACTGGGATATGTAGAGTCACCTGTGAATGACAAACACCCATTGCAATGTTGCACAGCCAGAGTGCAGCAGGTAACACACAGCACACCATATCAGTAGGCATACTCACCCACAATCCAAGCACGCTCGGGATGCAGATTTTCCATCATCCGGGGCACCATGCTGTTCCTCATGATGTACGAATAATGCGCTGAGCCAGGATACTTCGCACACACATGAGAAATTGTCATGTCCGCAAGGCACGCCACCTGCACATTGATGGAATGATAATGTTTGCGGTTCCTATATATGTGCTCCGTCGCCTGTGGTGCCACCAGCCCTACATGGGTGCAATCGATGGCACCAACAACATGTGGGATGCGCCCAAGGGGATAGAAGTCACCCTTCACGGCAGCCAATTCTCCTCCCCTAGGGAAATGGATATAGCGATTCCGATAGAGCATCATGGCAGCAAGAACATCCCTCAGCACCATGCTGAACATGGGCTGTGACATCCCTCCAGCGTTAGCCACCATCTCCTGGAAGGAACCTGTCGCAAAAAAGTGGAAGGCTGCCATCGACTTGTATGTGGGTGTAAATGCCGTTGGATAGTGATGGCGAGGCTGCAGGTGGGGCTCCAATAGATCACACATGATCTTCAGTGTTGGTCTATCCAGGCGGAATTTCCATATTATTGCCGCATTCTCCATGTCCTCCAGCACTGTCAGGTGACGTAGGAGATTTGGCCTCCTCCTAGTTGAGAAGTAAAATTGAAAATGTCAGTGACAACCATCATGAGATGGCCACAGCACATACCATCAATGATGTCATGGAAATAAATTGACTGCCTGAGAGATGTATGGCACACCAGGTGACATGGCTGGCCTTTTGATACACACAGAGGGCACACCTCTCCACTGTCAATACACAAGTGCCACAAACACATCGGAGAATGTGAATGCACACATACTGGAGAACACAATTCACACGTGCAGGCAAGGTGCAGCAACATCCGCCAATGTTTTGGAAATTACCATGTCTGTATCATACCCATATGCTGTACCTGTCACATCTCAATGCATCATTTAAACTCTGCACACATCCATCAACACAATGATCACAGTATCAGGAAAATGTTCAGTTGTGTGCATGAGCTGTTGTGAATGCACAAGTCTGATACGAAACAATGCAGTGACACAAGCCTTGTCAAGGTCATCACTGACCCACAACAAATGGATTTGTACCACATCATGAACACAAGCTCAAAAGTGTCAATCATCATCAGCCATGAAATGCATAAGTTACATGGCAGGGAGCACAGACCAAAGTGTGTCACACTGAACGTGCGTCCACCTGTTGATGACATGGAAGTATGGCATTGTGTGTACAATGATGTGCCCTTCACCATGTTGCTGCTGTGTACTGATACAGTGTTCAGGATTGACAGAGCCATTAATGATTAAGAAAATAGCGGAACCAACCGCCTGTCCCCGGCGGAGTGACACCAGCACCACCCCCTTCACAAGTGCGGAAGGCATTGGCATAAGGCCAGGTGTACATGGCGGTGGGCATGCTCTGCCGCATGAATCGCGGTACCTACCGCCTGTCCCCGGCGGAGTGACACCAGCACCACCCCCTTCACAAGTGCGGAAGCCATTGGCATATAGATGTACATGGCGGTGGGCATGCTCAGCCAGCGCGTAGGTGGTCATTGGATGCATTTGAATGATGCACCATCGCAGTAGCGCATCCCGGGCACCCGCGGTCCATCACCGCCATGGAGCATTGCCTACAGCCAATGGGAACGATGATCGCGGTGGCATTTTGCACATTTGAAAAACGCGTAAGGTGTGCTCCACCAGCGCGTTGGCGGTCATTGGATGCATTTGAATGATGCACCATCGCGGTAGCGCACCCCGGGCACCCGCGGTGCATCACCGCCATGGAGCATTGCCTACAGCCAATGGGAGTGATGATCGTGGTGGCATGATGCACATTTGAAAAACGTGGAAGGTGTGCTCCGCCAGCGCGTAGGCGGTCATTGGATGCATTTGAATGATGCACCATCACGGTAGCGCACCGCGGGCACCCGCGGTGCATCACCGCCATGGAGCATTGCCTACGGCCAATGGGCGCGATAATCGCGGTGGCATGATGCACATTTGAAAAATGCGGAAGGTGTGCTCCGCCAGCGCGTAGGAGGTCATTGGATGATTTTGAAAGAGGCAGACCTGGACAACCAATTGGTGCTGCTTTGCAGCTTACAGACGACCCCAGGGGGCTATAAGTTTGTGGGAGTGAGCCTCACATGTCCACTGCTCACAGAGCCTGCTGCCTGGGACCCTCTCCTGCTGCTGACTCCTGAGCCTGCTGCCTGGGACCCTCTCCTGCTGCTGCCTCCTGAGCCTGCTGCCTGGGACCCCTCACCACTCTCTTCCGCCACAGGTGTTCCATGTCCACAGGGATAGCAAGGACAGAGAAGATCCGTGCCAGTCCATTCACCAGCGAGGAGCTAGAGGTCCTTGTGGACGAGGTGCTGGCACAGTACCATATTCCTAATAGGCTCTGCGCATTGGAATAACATAAACAATAGTTTAGACGTAGTACTGAGGTCATCTAGGTCTCTACTGAATATGTTAGACTTAATTAGGTATGCCAGCTAGCTCAGAGGTCACTAGAAACTTTCTCGAGTGGACAGGAAGGAGGTAACTTTCCTGAATAGACAAGAAGGGATTAGTTTCTGACAACCGCATAAACATGACAACTTTGCTACCCCAGAATAAGGAGTATATCTCCAGAGTCGTGTGAAAACAATAGACAGCTATTTCACTCAGTCAATCATGTATGCTTAGTTTCACCAGGAATGCAGAGAAATAGAGAGACGGGCATTTGTGTGGGCCATGCAAACTGCCCTTGTGCGGGGTCCCCCAGTTTTGGAGGGAGGGAGGTTACAATAGGTCCTGAGTCTGGGTCTTGCTACTGTATTGATAGATGTTGGTACCTGACATTGTGGAACTGGTCATTAACCCTTCTTTTCTCTCATACATGCAGCTCAAGGTAAACCAGCGTAGGGCCGTGCAGAGGGCCATTGCGGCAAAGGTGCGAGCCCTGAGGTATCCAACCGCCGATGCACACACTGCCACAAGAGGTGGGATGACATCAGTCGGCTTGCAAAAACTGTGGCTGAGATGACATTGGGGATGCTACCACGCACAGGGCGTTTGGCACAGCGCAGCATGACTCCAGTGATGGCCCGCATCTTGGCAGTGACTCATCCAGTCCTGGATGCACGTCTGAAGGAGCAAGGCAAGTAAGGCAGGGCTGGTGAGTATCTGGGGAGCGTGACTTTTGCTTGGAGTGGATGCATGTGTACAGGGCCTGTGGCAGCGGTGAGCCATGCAATGTGGGTGTGTTGCTGTGCTGTGCTGTGTCATGTGAGGGGCTGCTGTGATGTGTGCTTGTATCAGGTATTGTGCCACCCTGGCCTTACTGAGCAGATACTCCCTGCTGTACTTTCCCATTGCCAGATGTGTTGGCCTCCACATGGTAATTCAGCGTTGGAATGGTGTGGGTGATCTATTATGGGGTGAACAGCAGTGTCCACTTGCTGGGTGTGAATTCTTGTATGCAGACTTTGCCTTCACCATGATCGTTGGTGCCCCAACACCTGCAAATAATGTGCCCCAGATTACCACACGGTGCTTGGTATGGCCTACGTGGCATTGGAGACTGTGATGTCCTAATAGGTGTGTGTGTTGTCCCCTCCTGTTCCCTGAAGGTCAGTTAGTGGTAACAAGTGTTGTACCCTCATCATGTCCCAAGGTGTGGGCAGGCCAAGTTGTGTGTGCGGTACACTTCATGTACGGGCAGGGTGTAGTGCTATGTGGCATCAACATGGCTCACTCATGGCAGATATTCAGCGTTGCAGGCACTGTTGTGGTCTATGTGGTGTGTAGCTGCACAGTGATTGCAGGGTGTGGTGGTTACCATGTACATTTGGACCTCTCCTGTACTGCATTGCTTTGAATTTATGTGACCAGAGGATGACACTTACACAACCCTGTATCTCTCTCTCATGCAGATTCACAAGAGACCACGCAGGAACATGAGCCAGAAACCAGTGGTGGCGAAAGTAGCACTACAGCTGCAGCGGAGGCAAGTGACACAGAGCCCACCAGCGCATCTGAGGGGGACAGAAGTATGCAGGGGGAATCCGTGGCTGAGACACATCATCTGATGCCAACGAGGATGCATCCATGTTGGCAGGCATAGGGGATGGGGAGTCTGCATCATCATTTACAACCCAGCTGCCAGTGCCCAGCCTCCCATCCACTTTCTCTGGTGCTGCCCGTATCCGTGTCACTAAGAGGGGACGAGTCATATTCACACCTGGCACCACTGCCCCTGTACCTGTCCCCCCTGCTGCCCTCACTGCAGAGTGTGTAGAGCTCCTGCACCAGCTCTGTGTGGGCCGGACCGCCCTGCTCAATGCCTTCAGTGACCATGACAAGAAATTAGGCCAGGTGGTTGCATACATGGAGGGCATACACTCTGACGTGGGTGGGCTACACCGTACAGTCCAGGCGTTGTCATCCACAGTGACGTCAGCCCTTCAACAGGCACCTGCTCCCATTGCAGCTCAGGTGCCTTTGTCCACCCCCCAGTCAGTGGCCACATCAGGTGACAGTGACCACGGTTCGCCTGCGTTACCAAAAAGATACAGCACAAGGAGCACATAACAGACACAACCCAGGCACTCCCGTCCACAGACACCATCCCCACTGAAGAGTAGGGCCACCCCACAATGCACAGACAAGAGCCAGTTAGGGAAGACCAAGGCCAGGCGATCAATGAGGCAGACATCAGGCTCACATGCCGCAAAGGCATCACCAGCAAAAGACTCTCCTGTCACTGAAACTTCACACAGACCTACCCATGCAGTGTCTGTGTCCACTGAGGAGGTGTTGCATATCAGGGGTACACCTAGGAAGAGCACAGGGACACATCCACCCACCACATCTACCCCAATTCCGAGTACATTAAAGCAGGTGGAGGAGGGCACTGTAGAGACCACCCCTGGCACAAAGTCAAAGCAGGACACTGTAGCCACCACCCCTGGCACAAAGGCAAATCAGGGCACTGTAGCCACCACCCCTGGCACAAAGGCAAGGCAGGGCACTGTAGCCACCACCCCTAGCACAAAAGCAAAGCAGGGCACTGTACACAACACCCCTGGCACAAAGGCAAAGCAGGGCACTGTAGATACCACTGGCACACTGTAGGGGGTATACCAGACAAAGAGGGGAAGGAGGTCCTGAGGCATAGCCAGACCAAGTGTTCCGCAGGATCCAGCACATCACCAGAGGTAGTGCCAGTGTCTGCACCTGATGTGGGACAGTTGGCGTGTGTGAAAAAAACAATAGGAGGGAGGTAGAGTATAGGTGTAGGATTCTTACTCCACGGGCACTGTTACATAAACAAAAAGAATCCTACTCACAGTGATAGGGACGGGGAGTGTGCCACAAGTGTGGGGACACTCAGTGTTGTGTTAAATACCTCACACACACCAACAGGCCCCTTGGTGTCATGCTTCCTCATTGGGGTCTTCGCACCCCTCTAACGGGATGCGGCGTGCTGCGACCTACGACTACGCGGGAGCACTCTGAGTTGGACTATGTGTGGTGTGTGTAATGCGAAAGAGGGGGTATTTAATGTGAGTGGTGGGGTTTTGTGAAGGTTTAAAAAGTACCTGGCTCGTGGGTAAAAAAACTTTATTCACAACCCCGGGCTGGTACTGTTAAAAGGGTGCAGGGCGAGGTAATTATCTGTCGTAACTATGAACAGTACCTCTGGTGTGCGTCAACATGTTTCAGAGCGAGTGCTCCTTCTTCAGGACGGGGGCACAACTTCCCACCTTACTCACGTATTTCTAATATTTGTGTATTTTACAAAAAAGTGCAGGACTATATACAGTGAATTGATATTAAATTAAGGCTATAGTGTGCCTACAGCGGTTCTGTGACCATGCAGTTGCATGACTCATTATGAAGTGATGTCTTGCTTCATGAGCATTCCTGGACATCAGGGGATGATTGCTAATTATGCAACTAACTCGGGACAGAATGTGTCTCCGTGTTCCCCTCACGCTGCTCCGCTGGTGTGTGAGGGGTATTTAACACAACACTGAGTGTCCCCACACTTGTGGCACACTCCCCGTCCCTATCACAGTTGGCGTGTGTGCCTGTTGGGTCATCAACACTTCCCATCAACCCCAAGACAGGGAAGCCAATTCATATTCCCAAAAAGTGAAAGGGCACCCCTCCAACCTCTCCCACCCACACTGTGTCAGAAGTCTGCATGACTCCACCTCCACGTGCCACTATGCCACCGGGTCCACACAGCCCTCCAGCTTGCCAAGCCACTGTTAGCCTCACAGCAACTGGGGCTCTGTCACCTCAGTTAAGTGGGCCTGCTGTCACTGACACACAGCCAGGTCCAAGTCTGCATGACTTCCAGGAGTGAGTTGACATCCCCCTCATGCACCTGTGCCTCATACAGGTGTGCTAGTCCTGACCATTGTTTACAGGCATGGACACTGGGCATGTTGCTCTGCTGTGTTGGCCTCTCCCCTGCCATGGACACTGGACCTGTTGCTCTGCTGTGTTGGCCTCTCCCCTGCCTTGGACACTGGCCCTGTTGCTCTGCTGTGTTGGCCTCTCCCCTGTCATGGACACTGGGCCTGTTGCTCTGCTGTGTCGTGCTCTCACCTGTGCCTTGGACACTGGCCCTGTTGCTCTGCTGTGTTGGCCTCTCCCCTGCCTTGGACACTGGCCCTGTTGCTCTGCTGTGTTGGCTTCTCCTCTGCCATGGACACTGGGCCTATTGCTCTGCTGTGTCATGCTATCACCTGTGCCTTGGACACTGGGCCTGTTGATCTGCTCTGTTGGCCTCTCCCCTGCCTTGGACACTGGCCCTGTTGCTCTGCTGTGTTGGCCTCTCCCCTGCCATGGACACTGGGCCTGTCGCTCTGCTGTGTCGTGCTCTCACCTGTGCCTTGGACACTGGCCCTGTTGCTCTGCTGTGTTGGACTCTCCCCTACCATGGACACTGGGCCTGTTGCTCTGCTGTGTTGGCCTCTCCCCTGCCTTGGACACTGGCCCTGTTGCTCTGCAGTGTTGGCCTATTCCCTGCCATGGACAGTGGGCCTGTTGCTCTGCTGTGTTGGCCTGTCCCCTGTGGTATGGACACTGGCCTTCCTGTTTGTGTTTCACCTGTGCATGGTATATATATATTATCATTTTGAGCCTTGCTGTTGTCTACTATTGTTGTACCGCTGCAACTGTGCAATATGTGAGTAAATACAGTTACTTCTGGTGTGTGTTTTGTCGGTGTCCTTGCTGATTAAAGTTCTGTTTCTGTTCGCATTTGATTGGCTGTGCACCATGCTCCATGTCTCACTTCAACATTGCAAGGCTGTTTGCAGCCATCATAATTTTGGGCAGGGGTGACAGGGTCTTAAGTCCATTCTGAGCCTGCAAATTGTGTGAACTGTGATGGCTATTTTATCTGGCATGCAGTCGTCTTGTTAGTGATTTGCAGTTGTTGCCTACACTGTTCACATGTCTGGTTGGGGGACACTGCCAGCACAGGGTGTGATGCTGTGCAAATGTTTCGAAGCTGGCTGGGATATGTAATGAAGTATGTGTGTAGATTGCTTTCTGTGTGCCCAGCCTTGTATGTGTATGGTCATCTTGTGTTGGGCCTTGGTCCTGGTGCCATGGCCTACATGAGATGCGTGGTGTTGGGTGTAGCAGAGGTGTGCAGTGTGAAGGGTGTCAGTTTGTAGTGGATGTGTGTGTGCCCCTGTATTGTGTGAGACACACATGTGTCACCCAGGAGTTGTATGCCTGTTGTTAGTTTTGTCTTGCCCTGGGTAGAGGATTGTATGCACTTGTGTGAGCTGTTTGTAGTGCACTGTGCTGTGTGTTGGTGTGTCCATGGTATTGTGTATGACTCCTCCTTGTTGTGTTTGTCAGTTTGGAGTGTCCACAGTGTGTAAGTTGCACATCAGTGTTGTGTTTGATTGATCCTCATTGTGTCTTGGGTGTTTCTGTGTGAACTGTGTGGCCCTGCTGCTCCACACTGGCATTGTGTTTGTGTTTGTCATGCATTGCAGGCACATGGTGGTTTTTGCACTCCTGTATGGCATGGTGTGTGTGGTTTTAGACCATCCCCTATGTGTGCCACTTGTGCCTGGCCATTGTGGGTGTTCCATCCCTCTATTGGTGTGTGGTACACCCCTTACATGTCTGCTACTGACATGCAGGCTTTTTAACTTACATGTCAGCCTTCCCCTTGGTTTCCACTCTGGACATTGCCCCAATGGTTTATGTGTGCTGTCCTTGTGCTATTGGTCATTCTGTAGTGGTCATGTGCACTTCAGCTGTGCATGCTGGCCAGTTCTTTGGTGGAGGTGGCTTTGCTCTTGTATCCCAGAGTGGTGCATGTGTAGTTGTGGTGTTGGATGTGTGGATGTAATGTGTGGTATTGCTTCAGTTCCTGGGTGTGGTGTTGTATTTGTGCAGTGCTGATTTGTGGTGTGTGATGCGGTTGTGTCAATCATGCCTGTTATGCAGACAATGCTTGTCGTGCATGCGGTGCTCTGTGAATGTGGCCTTGGCATTGCCTGATGTACATCCCCTGATGTCTTGTGGTGTTTGTTGATTGAGGTTTCATGTGCATCTGTGATGGGTTTGATGTGGCTGTGTGTGTTGGTCCAGATGCACTTCTTGTGTGATTAGTGTTATGGTCTGTGTGTTTTGTTCCAGAGTGACGTTGTTGTGTACTCCTTTTGTGTCTGTGCTCCCATTGATTTTCCCCAGTTTGGCTGACAGGGTATGTGTGTTTGTGTTGGATTTCAGTATGTGTTCCTGTATTGTTTGTGTGTTGTTCTTGTGCAGGCATCGGTTGAGGCATCTGTGTGTGTGTGTTGTGTTTGTGGCTACACCCAGGGTGTGTGTTTGTTTGTGTGTGTGTGTGTGCTGGCAAGGATTATGAGCCTTGAGTGTGTGTGGCAGTGGTGTTGTGTGTTCCTTGTCCGCCACTCCTGCAGTGGCTGTCTCCCTGGTTGTGTGCTGTGTGGTGCAGAGAGTGTGTATTGGGCTTGTTGTTGTAGTGCTTGTTGGTATGCATGGGGGTGCACGGGATGGGCACCTGGCCTGTGGGTTGATGGGGTGTGTTGCTGTGTGGTTGGGGGCTGTGTGTCCCTGTGGTGTTTGTGCCCTGCCCATGCCTTGGAGTGGCCCTGCCTTCTGCTTAGTGAGCATGTGTTGACCGCGGCGGTGACGTGACGGGACCGGGACGTTGCTGCTGGTTGGCGGTCGATGTGTGTCCCGGATGCTGAGGGGTACCTTGTTGTGAGGTGGGTGATGTGTGGGTGCCCGTGTGGATGTGTTGTGTCCCCCAGCAGGGTGTCTGTGTGGTGATTGGACCCTGTGTCGGCCTGTGTGTTGCATATGTGTATTTGCTTACCTGCTGCAGCCTCCGCGGTGGCCCATCTGACAATAGTGTTGTAGGAGGAACATCCCCGGATGCATATGGAGGGCTGGATTCATGGCGGTCAGGACCGGGTCTCGGCTATCTGCTCCGCTGTCGAGTTTCCGCCAGCTCAGGCTGGACGGTGTCTCCGCTGCGGTGCGTCAGCTTCTTTGGGCCATCCTAATTTGTCAAGCGGGGCGGACGTCATTCGGCACGGCGGAGAGTCTCGATTGGCTCCCGCCACCGCGGTAGCGGGCGCACTTTCATGGCGGTGCGCGTCGCTCCGCGGCGGACGGGAAATTACCTTTGTTTACCTATCCTAATGTGGCGGAAGTGAGTTCCGCTGCTCGCGGGCGGAAAAAGCTGTTTTTCCGCCCCGCCACCACCACGGTGGTGCCACCGCCCGACATCCTAATGGACCCCATAGTGTCAAGATTGTAGTCAATGACAACATGACATTCATAAAGCAGGTGTATTACACAAGAAATTACTAGATGTGAATTTATGAGGATTATACTCATTCAAACTTATGATAATGCATGGTTTGACAAAGTAGGCAAGTTTATGCGAGAAGGTAACAACACTTAGGGGTCGATTCCGATCCTGGAAAAAAAACATCCGTACGATTCGTATCCGGAGCCCTCTCCGTACGAATGGTAAACGTGCCGTACGACCCAACGAGTACGATCCGGACCGGGGTATGAGAACGCGATTCGTACGGTCCACGTCAGGTAAGGGCGATTCGTATGGAAAAGCACACAATCACATACACATCGTACGGTCCGTACACCCCATGATCGCAGGGCTACGGTGCGTACCCCGTGATCATGGGGTGTACGCACCATACCCCTGCGATCGCAGGGTGTACGCACCGTACACCCAGCGAACATGGGGTACGGTCCGGACACCCCATGATCTCGTGGTACGCACCGTAGCCCTGCGATCATGGGGTGTACGCACCGTACCCGGGGGGCCATTTTGTACCTGTTTTGAGGCGAACTCTGCTTCACCGGATGTTTTCGACTCCCGTGGAAAAAGCGTCGTAGGTGCGTACCTAACACGAATCGTACTTGCTGGGTCTGAAAAACCAGCTGCGAACCGTACGAATGTTGTGTACAGCGGGTACCGAGGGAGATTCGTACGGGGATATGATTCGTACGGTTTCTGTACGATTCGTACGGAGTCCAGCTCCTGGTACAAATAGTACGGAGTCCAGCTCCTGGTAGGAATCGAACTTCGTCGTACGTACGGGGGACGTTTCATAGTACGATTCATACGGGAAAAATGCTCCGAGCGGCTATTTGGAGCGGTTTTTCCCGAATCGGAATCGACCCCTTAATGTGTTTTAAAAAAGGTATTATATCAATAGTTATATATTTTTGCAACTGCCAGGTTTTAGTTTTATTGATAATAATTGTACTATGATCATTCGCAAACCAATCTAAATATGTATTGTTCAGCATTAATTCTTCTATGTCTATGGTTGCTATTACCATATTTTACGCCACACTCTGCACATATATATATTGTCTTATGGCCAAGGACGGATTATGTAAAAGAAGCCATGAGACAATTGGGAGATGCACATTGTTACTTAAAATCGAGTGGAATGGAATATAAAAAAGCTAAAGATGCAATAAAAAAAACTTTTATATTAGTACAAAAGAAACGGGTTAATATCTTTAAATGAATTTAAGTTTCTACATGTTGAGCATCCGGTAATTCGAATTTTCTACTAGATACCAAAAGTGCATAAAATGGTCCAACCCACACCGGGATGGCCTATAATATACGCAGACATGTGTCTCAATATATAGATTTTTACCTCCAAGACCATGTGAAAAGTCTTCTGAGTTATGTGAGAGATACAGGGGACTTTTTAAATAAGCTTGGTAGCATTAAATGTGATAGTGACTGGTGTCTAATTACATTGGACATCAAGTCCCTATACACAAGTATTGAACATGAAGTAGGCCTACGTGCGGTCAATTACTTTTTAGGCACAAAATCTTGTGAATATTACAATCACAATATGATGCTGTGTGAGTTAACCGCTTGGTGTCTGAACAAATTTTTTTCTTGTTTAACAAGGAATACTGGAAACAAGAACGGGAGTAGCAATGGTATCCTGTTTCTCCCCCAGCTACGCGTGTTTGCATGTTGACTGGTTGGAGAAACAGGTCCTGGATAGCTTACCCAACAGACACAGAGTGAAGTATTGGCTCCGCTTTATAGATGATGTTTTTGCAATTTGGGAGGGCGATTTGAAAAGTGAGGAGGATTTTATAAGTAACTTAAATGTAAATTCATGTAACCTGCACTTCACATCCAATATCAGTACATCAACGGTTGAATTCCTGGATGTACATATCACAGTAACTGACAATACTCTTGAAACTACCTTGTTTAGGAAGAAAGCTGCTGGCAATAGCATTCTACATGCCATCAGTAGCCATCCAGGTCATCTAATTGAGGGTATTCCTTTGGGTGAGCTGCTAAGATTAAAACATATTTGCAGCTCCCCACATGACTATGACAAATGTGCAAAAGAGATGATGGTTAGATTAAGTGATAGAGGGTACTCTAAAACGACTCTCTCTATAGCTTTGGGGAAGACTGGGGAGCAAACACGTGAATCATTGTTGACCCCAAAAGCTATAGTGGTTACTGATAAAGATGAAAGTCCCAGATTAATAACCACATTTAGTAAACAAGAAAGAAAAATCAAATCCATCATCAAAAAGAATTGGCCCATTATGCTCACTGATGGTGTACTTGCAAGTAGATTAACTGAGTCACCTACGATTACTTTCAGACGAGCGAAATCAATGAGGAACCAATTAGTCAAAACCAGTCCGGAAATTAGAACTGATGGCACTTGGCTCAAACCAAGAACAGGTTTTTTCAAATGTTCATCATGCAGGGCATGCAGATTCAGAGTGAATACAACTCATTATACCACTCCATTCTCCAATATGAGTGTAGCCATTAAAGGAAGTTATGGATGCCACATTGAGTATGCTGTATATGTTCTGACGGGCACCTGTGGGCTACGCTATGTGGGTAGCACCAAGCTGCAGGTGCACGTCAGAAAACTGCAGCATCTCAGGGCTATTGTCAACAATGATGCGGCATATCCTGTAGCGCGACACTTCAGAGTTGCACATAATAATAACCTGAATTGACTCTCCTACTTTGTAATTAATGCGGTAGCACCATTACGTAGAGGTGGAGATAGGGAAAAACTGTTGAGAAGATTGGAAACTCGTATGATTGTCGAGTTAGGCAGAAAAAATCCTAATGGGTTAAACAACACTGAAGATCTGCATCATTATTTATAGATTTTAAAAAGCTTGACATGATATTTGAATGTATGAATCAATTTAGTCAGGACTGTGAATATATCTTCAGATGTGAGTAACAAGGGTTTGGTTACGAATATTTTTGAATATGATGCATACTGAAAGTGACGACAATATTTAGTCCTCCAAGGAACCGCAAGTGATTTTAACTGAAATTATATGTGTTGTGTGGTTTTTATGAGTCCGGGATTTTGTATTGCTTGGCACTTTGAGCACTTTATATTTGTAGGCACTTTAAGCATGCCTCCAATAAGTTTTAACAGCGCAAGATGATAATTTGCATTCATGCAGAAATAATGACTCTCAGAATTGTGTATACTCAAACTCCAACAAATTAGTTTTTAAACATCATACAGAGGTGTGGCGCTGCGGCCAGGGCGACTGACACTGGAATCTGGGGATCAGGGTTCGATCCCTGGCTCCGCCGGCAGGTTAGCCCAGCACCATGTGACTCTGGGCAATAGCTCGCTTAATCTTCCCGACGGCCCCCAGCGCCTAGAGACCCTTACGGGTGATTGTGCGCTTTACAAATGTGGATTATTATTATTAAAATGTCTTCATAAATTGCACATATAATATATGTATAAGATCCCCAAAATAAGTAAAATGATGATAAGGGAAAGCTATTTTGCACATTTATATGAGATTTATACATTTATAGTTTTAATTAGAGAAATTATATTTCTGAAATGTTATTAAATAGTGCATATTTATGGAATATAAGTGTGATATTGATGTTTTGTAGGTATTTATTCATTTATTTATTGCAGTAGGTTGCACTAGATATATTGAAGGGGTGGTGTCACACCTAGGCATTCATGCCGAGTATGAGAGTTCATATTTGCATCTATACATTTATGTATGTTGACTAAGAAATCTTGAAATTGAAAAGATTTGATGCACTGTTTAAACAAGAGGTATATTTCACAAGTATGTTTTCTATGTCTATGCTTAAGTGTATCACGTGACTATGTGCACTATGGGCGGGCAGTCTGAGTAGATTTAAAAGTTACACATTGCTGCCAGAAACTTTGTGTGAGCAAGAGCACGGCTGTGCTCGAAACGCGTCGCCGCAAAGCGAGGGAGTAAAATAAATACCTTTCTGCCTTGTTCCTCATGGGCCGCCTTCTTCATTTCACCAGGAGTGGGGGTTTGGAGGATTGTTACTATGATATATATATATATATTTGTATATATGTGTGTGTGTGTGAGTGTGTTTATAAATATATATATATATATATATTACCTACTGGCGGTCGCCAGTAGGTAGTTATAGTTAGGATTGATTTCCATAGGGAAATCGCAACATTCTATTTGGAATAACTATGGCGCCGGTTGAGCAATCGGCCTGACTTTGCCTCGCGGTGCTCCGCTCCTTCCCTGAAAGTTTGGGGGGGATTCGTCAAGCGGGGGCCGAGATAAAAGGGGGGTCCCAAAACGTGTTTTCCCCATGTTAATTTCCATAGGGCGGTCTGTCGCACTTTTAGCTTGAACGGCTGAATGGATTTTCACCAAACTTGGCAAAATTGTAGGGACTGGTAGACCGATGTGCCTTTGCTATGTCTCAAGATATGTGCTCCAGAGGATTTTGATTAATTTAGGTTCAAAAAAATGTATATATCTAGAGCCGCGCCCCGGTACGCGTACCTGGGAGCGCTCCGGGCGCGCCACGCGACTTGCGCATGGCAAGCTGATTGGCTCTCGGGTGTCTGTAAACATTCGAAACAGTCCGCAGCGGCCGCTATCTTGTGTCTCAGTAGGATCGAGACACAAGAGGTGGCAAAAATCAAAGGGGGAAATGAGCAAAAGGGGGCAGGGTACATCCCCCCTGAGCCCCTAGGCTTGATGTGGGGGCCATAAAAGGGTCCCGCGGGGCGAAAAAAAAATATATTTTTTTTCGATTTTCGCGGGGGTGAGCGCCCGGAACGTACCAGGGAGCGTACCATGGAGATAAAAGAATGAGAGACTTTTTTTTTTTAAATAGCATTTTTTTATAAACTGGAGGTAGTTCTGAAAAGAACTTTTTTTTTGTTGTTTTATATTTTTTTATACTTTTTAAAACGATTTTATATATTTTTTTGATTTTTTTCAGGGGAAAAACAAAAACAGGGATTCAAAAACTGCTCAACAGGAGCAAAAAAATGTGAAAATTTAGGGACGGGGAGGGCAGCGGTGATCCTGTTTCATTATAGCAATGAGTTCAACACTCTGCTCCCCATAGCAGAGGAGTTCGTCACACTGCGTGCACAGAAATTTGATGCCTGCAAACACCGGCTGTATGTTAGGGACCATTCTTCCACGTGGTGGTCCCGAAGGTGTTGCTCCACCAGTGGAGGTGCTGCCGCCATCTGTTGGTAAATTCCGTGCCAGCTCCCTGACACTCTCCCTGGCAAAGTTGATTGGGTGTCTTCTCTTGACATGCCTAATTAAATTGGCATTTCCAAAGCTATATTTTTTTAGAGGATTGCCTCTGGATAAAATACTGCCACATATTTTGCAGGTTACTTTTGCAGCATTAACTTTTTTTTGTCCTTCAGGGATGTCATAAAATTTCAAGATGAAGTGGTTCTTTTGTTTCTGGTGAGGAGGGTCCTCATGCAAAAATTCATCTGAATCACTGCTGGATGACTCCCTTGCAGCCATTGCTGTAGATCAGGAAAATTAGGAAAAGAAGACAATACACAGAACAGCTCTTGCTCTCTCCAAGTACAAAGCAATAGTGAGAGAAATGGGTGGGTTTCTCAAAATTTTGAAAAAAAAAGTTCTGAACCAATGAAAAGTGTTATTTTGAAGTCACATGGCTTGATGCGCTTACGCTACGCGCCCTGGGGCGCGTCCCGGGGCGCGTAGCGTAAGCACGTCGGGGCGCTTACATTGCACGATCGTATGCGCTTCCGGGTGCGCTTACGCGATGCGTCATAAGACGCATCTCGCGGCTACGCGATACGTGTCTTATGACGCAAGGCGTGGCGGTTACGCGATATGTCACGATGTTGTTTTCGTTCGCGGCAATAGCGCTATCGGGACGCTCACCAGTACGCGCCCCGGGGCGCGCCGTAACATTGCGCTTACCCGTGCATTTACCGGTACACGCCCCGGAAGCGCCCCGGGGTGAAAAATTAAAAAAAAATTGACATAATTATACAATATGAAATTCGCTTTAAAATTTATTATTTTTTATAACTATAAAGATTTGCTATTAAAAAACCATTGAAATTCACTGAAAAAACCATAGGTTTCACACCAGTTATAGTTAGGAATTAGCATTTAAAAAACCTATTAAATTCACTGAAAAAACCATAGGTTTCACACCAGTTATAGTTAGCTGAACATTTTACTCGCATAAAACCATTGAAATTCCCACGTTATAGTTAGTTGGACTCACTATAACTTGCGCGTGCAATGCACTGCTGATGACATCACATATTACATCACTCATGACATGGTCAGTGACATCACTCATGACATCACTGATGACACCATCCTTGTGACAGAGTGACAGACCTTCTTTCACTGTAATGTAACCCTTGAAACACATATTCAAAAATAGAAACTAACATTTTCAAAAAAATGGAGATACCCATATCAGTTACAACAACCAATTAAGCAATTCCACCATCTATATACACATCCACTCATTCACAAACAGTTTTATATAGTCACTCATACATATACTCACTCATCATATGTAGTGATACACCTATACATCCTGTTACACACCGACAGTCATCCAAAAGTTACTCACACACATACTCACACATGCAAATAAACTATTGAACATCCATTTATTTGCATATACAGATATACACACACTACCACCTTACTTCTAAGGAAACTTACACATACACATATACATCAATATTCACATATATTAGATTAAAACATATGTAGTTACTGATAAAGACACTAGTGAGACAGTCATTCAGTCACTAACACACACATATATACACTCATCCACCCATACAGTCCTGCACATATTCTGTCTTCAAAACACATACAAACAGAGAGTCAGTCACTCATGCATCTATGTGCTAAGTA
Organism: Lissotriton helveticus; assembly: GCF_964261635.1. Classification (NCBI taxonomy): domain Eukaryota; kingdom Metazoa; phylum Chordata; class Amphibia; order Caudata; family Salamandridae; genus Lissotriton; species Lissotriton helveticus. The sequence goes on along the minus strand of NC_136065.1, from coordinate 698,093,957 downwards.
ATACCCCCACCAAACCATACAAACACTCATACTGATACTAAGAAAAACATCTAATAACCCATATACCTACACATGTAGCTACTCACCAACCCATGCAGCCACTTATACACAAAGTGAAACACTAATCCATACATTTAAATATTTAAACATTACTCACTAATATATGTATTTACTAACATACACTTAATAAGCGAGTTAACCAATCCATTTTTTTTTTTAAAAACATCCATGTAAACACTTATTTAAACATTTATTCTTCCATCAACTTTTACATATACATATATAACACATAATTATTTTTTAAAAATACACACATTCACTGGATGGTGTCATCAGTGATGTCATGAGTGATGTCACTGACCATGTCATGAGTGATGTAATATGTGACGTCATCAGCAGTGCATTGCACGCGCAAGTTATAGTGAGTCCAACTAACTATAACGAGGGAATATATATATATATATTGTGTTTGCAACTGGGGTTGTCAATAATTTGGCTCAGGGAGAGTGTAATCAATTCTTTTATGACTTATGGTGAATAGAATGTTTGGATGCATTTGCATTTGACTGTTTAAGCACACTGTTTATTTCCATTTGTGATATATCAGTTTTGCTTTACATTCTATGAAAACTTCATTTTATGGTCATTATGTTGATAAGTCTAATGTATAATTTGCACTTGACTCCCTGTGGTCGTCCGTTATACTTTTTTATGTAACGTTCTTTGTTGACATGACATTTGAGCACTATGCTCTTACTTTTGTCCCCTTGTACATAGAGGTAAAACACAATTTGATTGGCACTATTGCTTGAATTACAAACTGTATGCCTTTTTGCTTTGTTGCAACCCTTGCGTCCTGTTTCTTTAGGCGCTTGGGCTTTTAATTTGAATTTAATGCACGGCCTACTCCTGACGCGTCATGTGATCAAGCTCGCCTGCGGAGCGAAACGCGTCAGGGAGGGCACTCGCTCTTGCACTCTAAATAAAATTAAATATGGATTGCTGGCAATGATTCCTGTGATGTGGCTTCTTTGGTGTTTACAACTTGACTAAACACCCGGTATCGAAGACGAGGTCTACGCCTGTTGTTACCGCTACCTCCGGCGGTCAGGTTCCAGCGTTCAATTTCATTACCGGAATTGGTTTGCTTCCAGCTTCGTGGACCCGCCCATTGTTCGAGGCACGGCGTGTTTGCAAACTTTAACGCCTCGGCGTTTTGGAATTGGACTTGCATAAGTACTATTTACCGTGCCCCCTGCCTACTCATTGATTGAACTATCGGACTGGCTGGTGCTGTTCAGTTCCCGACCCGGTGGGGTGTTTTGAGGCTGAGGGAGTCGGCTGGCTTCACTCGGCGGCTCGGACCGGAATCCGGTAAGGAAGTGTCTGCGCGTACCAGCTATCTTAAACGAGCAAGGCAGGTTTGGGCTAATTATTCGAGAACTTGAAAGAACAATCGTGTTTATTTTGTAGCCACAATAGCCATAACAGCAGTCCAGCGGCATATTTGGCCGTTACATTTAATTGCAACTATGTTGTCCACCGACGCACTCAGGAGTAGGGAAATGGCGGCGGAAGCCCTGTATGAAAACTTACCTACTGTAAATTCTATAACTCCTCAAGAAAGCCACACTTCAAATGCGAGTAACAGCACCAAAGATTTACTAAAGACTCTGGAGAAATTGCTCCGTAGTGAACTTTCCAAGTGGTGGGAAAAGAAATCACTGGATAAATATCTGGAAGTCAATCGTGTACCCCGGGGATTAAGAGTGATGATTGTTCCTACTTATGAAAACCCGGACCCCAAAATGCTTCAGAGATGGGCAGAAAACAGTCTCCAATCATCGAGGAACATGCTATTAATTCTGACTGAATTTGCCCACTCTGACAGAGAATCATTGTTAGTTGAAATTGCAAAGATCAATACACTCTTGGAGACGTCTGGTGACACTGATTTAATAGCGAACGCCCGTAAGGAAATCGACCAAAGGCTCGCTAAGCTGGAGCAAACAATTCAAGAACGAAAAATCAATAAGTTTGCCAGAGACAAAGAGGACTATGCGACTGGTCGTATTTTTATTTTTTCACGCAAGTACGATTCTTACAAGCGCAAAGCCATGTCTACTCAGCAGCAAACAACTACAACTACTGATCCAGGGGCAATTTTGTGCCCTGCTTTGACTAATCAAGATAATTTATCAGTAGCGTCTTTCAGTGGTTCTGAAGACAGTCTACCACGATCTGATGCTACTTCAATTGACCTAACTAAATTCTCTGTGGTTGACGAATTCAATTTTGTCAGCGAGGACCGGAGGTACTCTCTGCGCTCACGGAATACTCCTCCCCAAGCAGACAAAGCGTCAGCCAAAAACGCCGCTGCAGGAAACGTATTGCCAAAAAGAGGTGGAAGGCGAGGCAAAACTCGCAAGAACTGGAACAACTGACCAGTGAGCAAGACAACACAGTGATCAACCTGACAGATTTGACATTGTCCAGGGCGGAAGAACAACTCCTCTCTCTAGGACTTTCGTATTGTCCACCCAATGATTTTTCTTATGTCCAAGCACGGATTGATGTTTTTAAATTTATTAGGAAAATTAAATTGCAAAAATATTTTTTGTTACATCCTGATAACTCAATGTCACGTGCTGAATCTGAGGGTGTTACACCTAATGCCGAATCTCTACAGGTGAAACATTTGCAGGGTCTACAGACGTTACTGTCTCTAGACAATGAAAACAACTCGCAAACTGATATGACAGTGAGTCAAGTTATTAAGGTGAATTGTTCTCCCCCTACCACTTTTCATGGTCAATCTACTTTCTTGCCCTTGATGCCTAAAGATGCACTTGATGTCTTTAGTGATAGGATTATAACAGAATTGAAGTCCCTTAACAGAACGGTGCTGAAAAAGAAAAAACAGGTTGATTTTAACAATACGCAGTATACCAAACTTGTGAAAAGAATTCAGGGTAATGACACGGTTATAGTGAAGAGTGCCGACAAGGGGGGCAACACAGTGCTATGGGCCAAAACAGATTACATTACTGAAGCAACCAGGCAATTGTGTGATCCCCTTTGCTATACAAAATGCACTAAATTTGTGATACTTAAAAGTCATGAAAAAACAAGAAAATACATCAATCTCTGGTTTAGAACTGGCTTATTAACAAAGGATGAATCTAAGTTCTTGAATGTTTCACATCCCATCACTCCACTCTTTTATTTGTTACCCAAAATTCATAAATGCACCGTCCCTGTCCCGGGCCGTCCTATTATTTCTGCTCAGGGTAGTATGAATGAGAACATTTCTAAATATGTGGATTTTTTTCTCCAATCACATATGTTTTCTCTCCCCTCTTTTTTGAAAGACACTACTGATTTTTTGGTTAAGGTCAGTCATATCACTTGGTGTCCTGATTTTTGTTTCCTGGTGATGGATATTGAGGCACTTTACACCAGCATCAACCACCTCCAGGGCCTTGAAGCAGTCAAATATTTTCTGGATGGACGAGAGGCAGGATTTAGAGATCATAACCTCATGCTTTTGGAAATGATACGGTTATGCCTCTTTCACAACTATTTCCAATTTGGAAAAGAATTTTACCATCAGGAACGCGGGGTGGCCATGGGTTCATGCTTCTCCCCCAGCTATTCTTGCCTCCACGTTGGCTGGTGGGAGAAGCATGTTCTTGCGTTCACCCACGCACATTGGCTTCCTCACCTAGCGCATTACTGGCGCTTTATTGATGATATTTTCATCATTTGGCGGGGCACCAAGGAACAAGCAGCGTCATTCGTCACTGAAATTAATGTCAATGACAGGAATCTAAGGTTTACTGCCAACATTACATCTGATGTGGCAGAATTCTTAGATGTCCAGGTTTACATCGATCATGACACCATACAGACTAAACTTCATAGAAAAAGCACTGCGGGAAATTCCATCTTGCACGCCCGCAGTGCTCATCCACCTCATACCATCAATAGCATACCTTTGGGTGAATTCATCCGGATCAAACGTATCTGCAGTAGTCCCAACATTTTAGATCAATGTTTAATGGAATCAAGGTCAAGATTCCTTAGCCAGGGCTATAGTAGAGCCATTTTAGATCAGGCTATGACCAAGGTACGTGCTCGCTCCCGCGAGGACCTTTTAACCCCTAAAAATAAGGAGATCCCAGAATCTATTGAACAGGGCTCTGTTCGATTCATTACCACCTATTGCTCTCAGACATCCAAGATCAGCAACATTATTCGATCAGAGTGGCCAATTGTATTAACTGATGTTATCCTTGCTCCATTTTTACCTAAATCACCAGCCATAACTTTTAGGAGGGCTCCTTCGATGAAAGATGCATTAGATAGAACCCAACCAGAACTGCCACCTAAAACTAATTGGCTCAATAAATCTGTTTTTTTTAGGTGCACCTCGTGTCGTGCTTGCACATTTGCTGTGAATGGGACACATTATGCATCTGCTTTTAATGACAGGTTGATCCCAATAAGAGAACATCTGACATGTCGCAGCGATTTTGTAGTCTATCAGCTAACCTGCACATGTTCTCTGTCATATATTGGAAGTACTAAACTTCCTGCGCATCAGCGCATTTTGCAGCACATCCGAGCTATAGTTAACTCAGATATGAACTACCCGGTGGCTCGCCACTTCAAAGCGGTACAAGACAAGAAATTAAAAGATCTTAAATATACTTTGTTGTGTTCCGTAGCCAACTCAGGCAGAGGTGGTGATCGCGAAAAATTGCTTCGTCAAAAAGAAGCATTTTTTAGCCTTTGCTATGTCTCAAGATATGTGCTCCAGAGGATTTTGAGTAATTTAGGTTCAAAAAAATGTATATATCTATAGCCGCGCAACGGGGAGCGCTCCGGGCGCGCTACGCGACTTGTGCACGGAAAGCTGATTGGCTCTCGGGTGTCTGTAAACATTCCAAACAGTCCGGAGCGGCCGCCATCTTGTGTCTCGGTAGGATCGAGACACAAGAGGTGGCAAAAAACAAAGGGGGAAATGACCAAAAGGGGGCAGGGTAGACACCCCCTGACCCCCTAGGTTTGATGTGGGGGCCATAAAAGGCTCCGCGGGGCAAAACATTTATTTATTTTTTTTCGATTTTCAGAGGGGGGAGTGCCCGGTACGTGCACCGGGGAGCGTACCGGGGAGCGTAGCATGGGGGAAACCCCGTTCATTCACTGCGTCACCTCTACGACCCTTTCTTGCGTCAATATACCCATTTTGCATACTTTACACCTGACGTAGGTATAATGTGGCGCAGGGGTTTACAAAGTGACGCATCTACCTAGATGCGTCACTTTGTAAATATGACTCAAAAAGGTGCATTTTTAACAGCACTGGTGCGTCACAAAAAGTGATGCACCGGTGGCGTAAAAGTGCCGCATGGCCTAAAAAATTAAGTCTTCAGTCTTCTACTCATGCGTCATATTAAATATATGACGTATTATGTCGCAAGTACTTTTAGATACGTCAGTATTTCAGACGTATCTGTAAGCGCAAAAGTGATGCATTGCTGGAGTCTGTCACAAAAATGATGCAACTCCAGGAATGCATCCTTTCACATGGGGTCAGGCCCCATGTGAAAGGGCCTGCATCAGTCTTACGCCTGCTGTGAAACAGGCGCAAGATTTGGACGCAACAGCATCATAATAGTGACGTAGTGATATCTCATAGATTTTACTGCGTCACCTCTACGACCCTTTCTTGCGTCAATACGTCCCTTTTGCATACATTACACCTGACGTAGGTAGAATGTGGCGCAGGGGTTTACAAAGTGATGCATGTACCTAGGTGCGTCACTTTGTAAATATGACTGAATAAGGTGCATTTTTAACAGCACTGGTGCGTCACAAAAAGTGACGCACCGGTGGCGTAAAAGTGACGCATGGCCTCATAAATGAGGCCTTCATTCTTCTACTCACGAGTCATATTAAATATATGACGTATTATGTCGCAAGTACTTTTAGATATGTCAGTATTTCAGACGTATCTGTAAGCGCAAAAGTGCTGCATTGCTGGAGTGTGTCACAAAAATGATGCAACTCCAGCAATGCATCCTTTCACATGGGGCCAGGCCCCATGTGAAAGGGCCTGCACCAGTCTTATGCCTGCTGTGAAACAGGCGCAAGATTTGGACGCAACAGCGTCATAAAAGTGACGTAGTGATATCTCATAGATTTTACTGCGTCACCTCTACGACCCTTTCTTGCGTCAATTCGTCCCTTTTGCATACATTACACCTGACGTAGGTAGAATGTGGCGCAGGGGTTTACAAAGTGATGCATGTACCTAGATGCGTCACTTTGTAAATATGACTGAATAAGGTGCATTTTTAACAGCACTGGTGCGTCACAAAAAGTGACGTACCGGTGGCTTAAAAGTGACGCATGGCCTCATAAATGAGGCCTTCATTCTACTACTCATGCGTCATATTAAATATATGACGTATTATGTTGCAAGTACTTTTAGATACGTCAGTATTTCAGACGTATCTGTAAGCGCAAAAGTGATGCATTGCTGGAGTGTGTCACAAAAATGATGCAACTCCAGCAATGCATCCTTTCACATGGGGCAAGGCCACATGTGAAAGGGCCTGCACCAGTCTTACGCCTGCTGTGAAACAGGCGCAAGATTTGGACGCAACAGCGTCATAAAAGTGACGTAGTGATATCTCATAGATTTTACTGCGTCACCTCTACGACCCTTTCTTGCGTCAATACGTCCCTTTTGCATACATTACACCTGACGTAGGTATAATGTGGCGCAGGGGTTTACAAAGTGATGCATCTACCTAGATGCGTCACTTTGTAAATATGACTGAATAAGGTGCATTTTTAACAGCACTGGTGCGTCACAAAAAGTGACGCACAGGTGGCGTAAAAGTGATGCATGTCTTCTACTCATGCGTCATATAAAATATATGACGTATTATGTCGCAAGTACTTTTAGATACGTCAGTATTTCAGACGTATCTGTAAGCGCAAAAGTGATGCATTGCTGGAGAGTGTCACAAAAATGATGCAACTCCAGCAATGCATCTTTTCTTACCCTTCCACACCCCCATTCCTTTTCTACATTTTGTTTAAATAACCCTATTCCCCATGTTCACTCTCCTTCTCCTTACTTTCGTTCCCAACACTCACCTTCTTTCAGTCCCCCTACTTCACTTCCTTTCTCCTCTCATACTTTTCTGTTCTTTCTTACTCATTTTCCTTTCATTTATCAATGCACTCCACTTCACTAACTCTTTTTCATTTTTTTAAGAATATAGCTCTTTGATGAGAATTGGAGGTAGTTCTGAAAATAACTTTTTTTTTTCTTCTTTTTTCTTTTTTTAGAACTACAACAAAAACAGGGAATGGAAACTGCTCAACAGGAGCAAAAAAATAAAAAAAAATTAGGGCTGGTAACGGCAGTGATGGTTCTCCAATGCTCGAACCATGAGCAGAATACTTTGCTGCCCACAGGAAAGTAGCTGATCACAGTATCTGCATTTAAGGGCGCCTTTGTTAAATGCAGGCTGAATGTTCGGAACCTGCTCTTGTGATCTCCCCCTCACCGATGGTGTTCGTCCTCCGGTTGATGTAGAGGCCCCATCACTGGGAAGCCTTTTGTGCCAGAGCCCTGACACTTTCCCGGGCAAAATTCTGGGGGTGCCTTCTCTCCACATGGCGAATCATTGTGGAGTTCCCAAAAGAATATTTTTTATTGGGGTTACCCCGTGACAGGACTGTGTGACAGATCCTGCACTCCACTTTTGGAGCATTTACCTTCTTCTGGTGATCAGGTATGGAAAAAAAAATTCCAGATGATATGTTCTTTGTATTTTGGCTGAGGAGGCTCTTCATCGATGAATTCATTGGAGTCATCTTCACTGCTGGATGGTCTGGCAGCCATGATAATCCAAGATATCCAACAAAGAACCAACAGCAAAACAGGCAGGTCTTTCAGTCACAAAAGTGAAAGAAGAAGTGAAGGAAATGGGTGGGGATTTCATTCTTTATAAAAAATTTTTTAGCAACCAATGAAAAGTGTTATTTTCAAGTCACATGACCCGACGCGCTTACGCTACGCGCCCCGGGGCGCGCCCGTAGTCGCGCACCAGGGCGCACCCCGGGGCGCGTGGCGTAAGCGCGTCGAGACGTTGCGCGATCGTATGCGCACGCGTGCTTCCGGGTGCGCTTACGTTGTGCGTCATATGACGCATCACGCGTCTACGCGATACGTCACGATGTTGTTTTCGTTTGTGAGAATAGCGCTAACGGGACGCTCCCCGGTACACGCCCCAGGGCGCGCCGCGATCAAATTCGCACGCGTGCTTCCGGGTGCGCTTACACTGTGCGTCATATGACGCATCACGCGTCTACGCGATACGTCACGATGGTGTTTTCGTTCGCGAGAATAGCGCTAACGGGACGCTCCCCGGTACGCGCCCCAGGCGCGCCCCAAGTTAAAAATAAAAAAATAAAAAATAAAAATTGACATAATTATAAAATATAAAATTCGTTTTCAAATTTATTATTTTTTATACCTATAAAGATTTGCTATTGAAATTCACTGAAAAAACCATAGGTTTCACACCAGTTATAGTTAGGAATTAGCATTTAAAAAACCTATTAAATTCACTGAAAAAACCATAGGTTTTACACCAGTTATAGTTAGCTGGAAGTTTTACTCGCATAAAACCATTGAAATTCCCACGTTATAGTTAGTTGGACTCACTATAACTTGCGCGTGCAATGCACTGCTGATGACGTCACATATTACATCACTCATGACATGGTCAGTGACATCACTCATGACATCACTGATGACACCATCCTTGTGACAGAGTGACAGACCTCCCTTCACTGTAATGTAACCCTTGAAACACATATTCAAAAATAGAAACTAAAATTTTCAAAAAATGGAGATACCCATACCACTTACAACAACCAATTCAATAATTCCACCATCTATATACACATCCACTCATTCACCAACAGTTCTATATAGTCACTCATACATATACTCACTCATCATATGTAGTGATACACCTATACATCCTGTTACACACCGACAGTCATCCAAAAGATACTCTCACTCATACTCACACATGCAAATAAACTATTGAACATCCATTTATTTGAATATACAGCTATACACACACTACCACTTTACTTCTAAGGAAACTTACACATACTTACTCTCTTAAACAATCACTTATAGAAACACATACTAATTTAAACAGGAACTCTTACAATCCCTCACTCTCACATATACTCACTTATATACATCAATATTCACATATACTAGATTAAAACATATGTAGTTACTGATAAAGACACTAGTGAGACAGTCATTCACTCACTAACACACACATATACACACTCATTCACCCATAAAGTCCTGCACATATGCTGTCTTCGAAACAGATACAAACAGAGAGTCAGTGATTCAAGCATCTACCACCAAACCATACAGACACTCAGACTGATACTAAAAAAACATCTAATAACCCATATACATACACATGTAGCTACTCACCAACCCATGCAGCCACTTATACACAAAGTGAAACACTAATACATATATTTAAATATTTAAACATTACTCTCTAATATATGTATTCACTAAGATACACTTAATAAACCAGTTAACCAATCAATTTTTTTTTCAAAAAACATCCATGTAAACACTTATTTAAACATTTATTCTTCCATCAACTTTTACATATACATATATAACACATATTTATTTTTTTAAAAGACACACATTCACTGGATGGTGTCATCAGTGATGTCATGAGTGATGTCACTGACCATGTCATGAGTGATGTAATATGTGACGTCATCAGCAATGCATTGCACGCGCAAGTTATAGTGAGTCCAACTAACTATAACGTGGGAATTTCAATGGTTTTATGCGAGTAAAACTTCCAGCTAACTATAACTGGTGTAAAACCTATGGGTTTTTCAGTGAATATATATATATATATATATATATATATATATATATATATATATATATATATATATATATATATATATATATATATATATATCTCAAAACAAAACCCTTTCAGGCATAGAGTGACGCATCAATTATGCAAAATAGAAGGAGAGAACTCTGGGTAGTTCTCAAGTTTAGGTGGAAAGCAGCCCCTGTTAGAGCACTCTCAACACCAGCGACACTCTAGATCTGCTCACCTCAAATGTCTGTTTTTCTATCAAAGTTTTTAAGCATAGGATTAGCACAGTGCTATCCACGCCGAGATAAAAAAGGATAAAGGGCCATATTATCAAGCATGGGCGATACATTATCGCCGCTTTTATCGGCAGGAAACTGCAGATAAAGCGGCGATAATGGGCTTGATAATATGCCCTTGTGAATTCCCATAGAAGCCCAGGTTAACACCAGAACCTGGGCTTCTATGGGAATTCACAAGGACATATTATCAAGCCCATTATCGCCGCTTTATCTGCAGTTTCCTGCGGATAAAAGCGGCGATAATGTATCGCCCATGTTTGATAATATGGCCCCAAGTGTTTTGCCATTTATACAGCAAAGTCTTTAAGCATAAGACTAGCACAGTGCTGTCCTTGCCGAGCTGTAAAATGACAAAAGCCATGTATCACTCCAGGCACAGTATTACAGATTTGAATTGGTAAAATACCAACTCAGCCAACCTGAAATGAATAAAAGCAACCCCTGACACAGTGTTTCGCTCTAATTGGAGCTCTTCAGAGAGGTATAGCTTTGCCCAGACACAAGGGAGCACCAAGTATAAGTGAAAACAAAACCCTTTCAGGCACAGAGTGACGCATAAATTATGCAAAAAAGATGGAGAGAACTCTGGGTAGTTCTCAAGTTTTGGTGGAAAGCAGCTCCTGTTAGAGCGCTCTCAATACCAGCGACACTCTTGATTTGCTCACCTCAAATGTCTGTTTTTCTATCAAAGTTTTTCAGCATAGGATTAACACAGTGCTATCCACGCCGAGATAGAAAAGGACAAAGTCTTTTACCATTTATACAGCAAAGTCTTTAAGCACTGTGCTAATCCTATGCCTAAAAACTTTGATAGAAAAACAGACATTTGAGGTGAGCAGATCTAGAGTGGGTATCAAACTTTTAACACAGCAGCTAATATTTCTTCACAGGGGAGTAATAAGGGGGGGCTATGCACTTATGTCTTGACCTTGGGAGGAGTAACAGTGGTAAAATTCACTGCAACAGAGTACTATCAGATATTAATAGTCACCTGGAGAGGAGGAAAATATTTGACCATAATAAACTTCTATAATAACATCCCTAGATTATTGTGGGAAACGTCTTTAAAAATCTTAGTAGTAACCTACTCAGCCTAGAGGAAAAAACATCAAGTGACATGGCCCTACTATGGTTGGGCGATTATAACTGCCCCCTGTGCCAATGCAGTGCCATGGGAACTTGTGGCCTAGGAGATAATAAGGAGGATACCCCCATGCATTTTACGCATTCAAGCTAGGGGATCTGCTGAATAGTTTGACCTTTCACTTTGATTTGTCCCATATGAATGAATTATGCTCACCTTCGCTACCATTTCAGCTCGCCTTTCATGGGAGAGGTTGCAATTCCACAATCAATTTTGCACTCCTATCAGCCAGGTATTTAGCAAAAGTGTCCTTATGGGAAATAATTAATACCTTATTAAGTGATCGCTATCCAATTTCTTTCGCACTGAAAATGAAAGGGGTGGATGAACATATGAAGGGAGATGTGATATATAATCTTCCCATCAGCCTTGCGAGTTCAAATGGGTACTCCATTAAATGGGCTAAAATCGAACCTGATGTTTTTCTCCAAAACCTCATTAAACAGACCTTTAATAACATGGAAATATGCCTCTCACAAATTTAGGATCACCACACCGTTTTTGATCCTTTTCTTAAAATAACGGAGGAAATAAGGAAACTGTTAACTAGGGATCATTGCCATAGCACTAACAATATCCAAAGATGGTTTGATAAGGATTGCACAAAGGCACATTTTAATTTGAAACGTGCCTTACATGAAGAACCCAGATCAAGAGAGTCAGTGCGGAATGCTAGAAAACTGTATCGTGTAACTATCGCCAAAAGGAAAAAACAACTAAAAACTGAATCTTGGCAGATGCTACACGAGGCATGTGTAAGAAATGATAACATATCCTTTTTAAAAGTGGTTAACGCCCCTTTCCTATCAAATCAAGACACAGACATAATTGATCTAGTGATTCCAGGAGAAATCTGGGTCAAACATTTTACTGGCCTTATGATAAGGTTATAATAGATGGAAGTAATATAGACACTTCAACCAAAATAACTGACGATAATAGACAACCCAGTACGTTCCCTTTGGATATTGTATTTCAGTGTAATGAGGTCAATAGAGCCATTTATTTATTTATTTATTTGTGGGTTTGTATCGCGCTTGAATCGACTCCCGGAGGAGTATCTCTGCGCCCTAGGAAACACAGCAAAAACACGGTCAAAGGGGAAGCCAGATGAAAAATGGATTAGTTTTGAAACAGAAAAGTTTTGAGTTGCTTTCTAAACAGTAGATGTTCTGAGCACTGTCTGAGAGCTAGAGGGAGCTTGTTCCATAGAGATGGACCAACCACAGAAAGAGCTCTGCCTCCGTGCCTGGCCTTTTTTGCGCGGGGCACACATAATAGGAATTGATTACTTGACCTAAGGGAACGTACAGGGGTGTAGGGTATACATTTATTTTTCAGGTATGCAGGACCTAGTCCGTTTAGGCTTTTGTGAATTAGACAACATGTCTTGAACTTCGTCCTCTGCCGGATTGACAGCCAGTGCAGTTTGTCGAGAAGAGGTTTGGACGCAGTTCGGGGGGGGAGGGCGTTTAAGACCAGGCGAGCCGCAGTATTCTGGATCACTTGGAGTTTGGCTAATACTCCCTCGTTTACTGATAGAAGCAAGCCGTTGCAGTAATCAATACGGCTAAGGACCAGGGCCTGTACCAATGTTTTCCTGATGGAGTCTGGAAGTATAGGGAAGATTTTGCGTAACAGGCTAATTACGTGGAAGCACGAGCCCACAACATGATTGCTATGTTGTTGCAGTGAAAGCTCCTGATCTAGGCGGACTCCTAAGTTTTTTACGGTCTGTTTGAGTTCGGGGACTGGTCCCAGATCATGTGGCCACCAATCTGGGGTCCAGAGGATTTTTGCCTTCCCGAACAACATAACTTCGGTCTTGCTTACATTACACTGCAGACAGTTTGATGACATCCACTGAGCCACAACTCTCATGCCCTGAGAGAAGGAGTTTTTAACCTCGGTGGAGAGAGATTTAAAGGGAAAAAGGAGCTGTGTGTCATCCGCGTAAGACACAGGGATGAAACCATATGCTCGCATAATTCCAGCCAGGGGTGCCACATAGATGTTAAAGAGAGTTGGGCTCAGACAAGAGCCCTGTGGCACCCCTTTAGAAATCTCTACCTCCACCGAGCGATAGGCACCCATGGTGACACAGTGGGTGCGGTTGGATAAGAAGCTCCTTAGCCAGGTCAGAGCCTTGTTCTCTAGACCGATGTTTTCCAGTCGGCTTGTCAAGATGTTGTGTGACACAGTGTTGAACGCCGCCGTCAGGTCTAGTAGTACCAGGATGGCAGAGTGGCCCCTATCCTGATACATATGTAGGTCGTCAGTAACTGACATCAGGGTTGATTCTGTGCTGTTCTTAGGCCTAAAGCCGGATTGTGAGTAATCCAGCCCTCCTGTCTGTTCGATATACAAGGATAGGTGGCGATTCACATGTTTTTCAGTGAGTTTTCCTAGGAATGGTAGCAGGGATATTGGTCTAAGATTGGACAGGTCTGTCCATTTAATTGTGGGGTTTTCCTGATGGGTCTGACCAGAGCCTTTTTTCACCCTCTGGGGACCTCACCTGTGCTCAGAGAAAGATTTACCAATCTCTGAACCCCAGGACCTAGTTCTGTACCAAGCAAAGGCATAATTCTTGCTGGAATAGTGTCATCTGGACACCCGCTCTTGATTTGCGAGGTTAAAGATACAACCTCCTCTAGTGAGATTGGGGGAAATATGCCTAGGGTATGCGTGGTTGGGTTAGGGTCTTCCTTAATTCGTAGTTGAGAATTATCTCCACAAAAGGACAGGTTGGAGCTAATGATTTTCTCATAGATCCCGTCAATTTTTTGTGTGAAGAACAGTGAGATATCATCACACAATTGCTGAGATGCAATCTCTGAGCTCTCGCAGGCCACCGGTTTAACAAATGACTGCAGGATCTGATATAATACCCTTGGAGTATTTCCAGCAGCTTCGAGTTGGGACGCAATGTGATTTTTATGTGTCATACGAATGGCTTTATGGTATGTGGAGAGGGATTCCCAATAGCGGCTCTTGTCATCAGCCACATGGGACGATCTCCATTTCTTTTCATTTTTTCTGGCAGTTTTTTTAGGGACCTTAAATGCTCTGAAAACCAGACTTCTTGTTTATGTGCCAGGCGTGGTTTAAACAGTTTTAGGGGGCAATATCATTCACTGCTGTCACCAGCGCTCCTTCAAATTTAGTCAGGGCCACCTAGATGTCTTCAATGAGCGCAAGGGAAGGTTCTATAAACCTCTCTTTAAAGGAATCTTGGGTTATTTTGTGCCATTGCCTGCGTTTACTCAGCAAGGCTATTGGGCCTGAGGGAGGGGGGCTAATGCGAGGGGTATAAAATTCTACGACGAAAAATTCGGTCCATTTTACTTGTGTTGGAGGTAGGCATTTGATTGAAGGGGAGTTGGACAGGATTAGTTCCAGAGTGTGTCCTGCCTGGTGTGTGGAACCGCTATTAGCTTGTTTTAGGCCTAGTAAGGACAAATCCGTCAGAAGGGATTGTGCCTCAGTGCACTCTTTTAGTTCGCTATGAACGTTGAAGTCTCCCACAAGTAAGAAGTCTCTGTCTTTGCTTATATGGGGGGCCAAAGCTTCCACAAGTGTGATGGAGAAGTTGGCACAAGGCCCAGGAGGGCGATAAACCAGAGCCCCTTTTTGGCTACCTTTGGGTGCAACATTTATTTTAAAAATCAACAGTTCAAGTTCTGGGGTGCATACTTCGTCTAGGATAGAAATGTTTATTTCTTGTTTATGGACTATTGCAATCCCTACCACTGTCTTAATAGGCCGGTCTAGTCTGACAATTTTATACCCCATCGGAATTCCTAGGTTTCTGGCCGGAACCAAGTGAGGCTTCAGCCATGTTTCCGTCAAAAAACATAGGTCGGGCTCTTCAGATGAAATTAGTTCCCATACTTCAGTTGCATGTTTTGATAGCGATCAGATGTTGCATAGAAGGTTCTTACTCCCAAGTAATGCATTAGTACCCACCCTTTTAGTCGAAGTGGGGTGGCAGTTAGCAAGATCTCTGCCCTCTATATCAGTATATAGTGGATCACCCGCAGGGTCTGTGTCCTCTTTGTCCTCTGATAGAGTTTGGAACTGGGACTTGCAATGACGGCAAGAGAAGGGGCCCTCCAAACTGGCATCTGCCCCTTGTGAGCATTCCCATAGAGGTTTGTTACGTAAGCCCAGAAGAACCTGAGGGGTGTAGATGGCACGAGTGATGGGCCATACCTTTGAGTAATCAGATCTAGGTGCCATTGCCCCTGGGCCCGTCCGGTCGCAGACGGGCTGGTCTTTGGCTCGTCTTAGGCGTGTCCTTAGGCGCTCCGCTGCGTGCAACCGCTGCGCGCCTTGCCCGACGAGAGGGCTAAATAGCCCTGTGACCAGAAGATCTAGAGCGCTAACCGCTCGACTTGCTGGGAGTGTCTGGCTCTTCCTGTCCCGCCCTCCGCTCTACGGTATTGGCTACCGAGTCGGACCGGGGCGGGCAGGCTGGAATACCGAGCACAGACTACTGGAGTACGATTGAGCCCCTAGCAGCACCGGGAGTAGGCGTGGATACACAGAGTGAGTGAAGTTTAAAATTTGTAATCAATTTTAACTTATCGCCGATAACATAAAGTACGTGATTTTAAAATTCACAATCAATTTTAAAAAAAGTGACAAGGAAATGAGATACAAGTGAAAACAATTTTCGTGCAGAGCTTCCGCTTTGAGGGTGCTTACTGGCGCCAAGCGGGGTCGGGAGAAACTGCCACCGTCGTCCCTTACCGCCATTAAAGAAAGTGCTCCAGGAAAAGCACCAGGGCCTGAAGGGTTTCCGATTGATGTCTATAAATCTGTAATAGACTTATGGGTTCCTATGTTAACCAATGTGTTAAATTGCTTTAATAGATGCGAATTTAATTCAACTTTGTCGGAAGCCATTGTAATTCCCATTTTTAAAAAGGGGGATAGAAACGATCCAACTTGTTATCGCCCCATATCCCTACTAGATACCTTAATGAAAGTGGCCGGTAGGATAATTTTAAATAGGTTACAAGAATGGGCAGAGGAGAAGGAAGTTATTTCCAACTTGCAGTATGGCTTCCGGACAGGGAGAAGAACGATAGAACAGGGTCTCAACCTTGCTTTGATAATTGCAAAATACACCCATGCTAAGAAGGGAAACCTTTTCCTGACGTTCGTTGATCTAAGCTCAGCTTTTGATTGCGTGAATCACGAAAAATTATGGAATATACTTAGTGACATAGGCATAGACCCTCAGATCCTCTTATTCATCAAGGAATTGTATAGGGGGCATGGGAGGAGAGTGTTTAACTAAATTCGAAATAAAGAGAGGTGTGAGACAAGCGTGCATACTAGCGCCCTTTCTCTTCCCCCTCTATATCAACAGCTTAGGACTCTACCTCAGCAAATTCCAACATGACTATCCAAGAGTTAGAGATACCTCCACCCCAATCCTCTTGTATGCGGATGATGCCGTATTATGTCATGGACCAAGATTGGTCTTCAGAGGGCGGTATCAAAATTCGCAACATACATGAATGCAAGAGGGTTAAAAATAAATGTTCCCAAGACTTATTCAATGACACGTGGAAGCAGGACAAAGATCGCACATGCTATTTTCATGGGAAACAAGATTGAGAATCCCAATAGATTTTCCTACCTAGGCATCAACTTAGACAGGAATGGGATATGGCAGGCGGCTGTGACCGCAAGAAAATTAGCCTTCTCCAGGGCTTAAGGTGCCGTGACAAAGTTAGCAAAGAAACTGGGAGGGAGGCCTTTGCCAGAACTGTTGCAGATTTACAAATCCAAGTGTATCTCCACTGGTACTTATGGGGCTGGAATTGTGGGATTGAAAAGGTGGAACAGATACAAAGATGAGAAAATCATTTTATTTGCTATTTACTAGCAGTACCTAGATCCACGGCTACTTACAGCTGCCATAGTGCACTGGGTCTAACATACAGCACGGATACCATCAAAATCGCCCCCCTTCTGTTATGGCATAAGATATGGGTTACACCAGAAAAGGGCTTAAATACAGAAATCATTGTAGACTGCCTCAAACTAGATAGAGTGGTCAATATCAAATGGATTAATTATGTAAAAAACATGATGCACAAGATTGGGCACCCTGAATACTTTGACACCCCAACTCGCATGGAACTAGTATCCAGAAATACACTGAAAAAGGTGGCCCTGGAACACCTAGAGAATATAAGGTGGCTTTCCGAAAAGGTGAAACGTACAGTTATGGAAAACCACCTGACGAGCATCTGTGAGCGGATTCAACCGTACTTGCTATATGAATTAAGTTGTTACACTCGGATGTTATTGACACGCTTTCGCACCGATTGTGGTTCTGAAAATCTGGATTCGTGTAATCGTTCTGGACTCGGGAATTAAAACTTCGTCGAAACATGACGAATTTGGTATCAAAAGACCGAGAATAACGAGTACATCATGTACATATATTTTCAGCATATTCGAGTGACGATTTCACCTCGAAATCGTCATTTGCGTTCTGAACCCTTGGCTTCCATTTTTGTGTTGCCCTTTACATAGGCCTTAATCCAGTTGAATTCAATTCCACAAGGACGCATACTCCTTAATCGACTTTTCCATGACCTGTGCAAGTTGGAGTCATTGCCCCAGGCCGAACTCGTTAGGTCAGTTCACCTCCCAGTGGCCGAGCAAGATAGCATCAAGGCTCAACAAGCCATAAAACCATTTCAGCGCGCACACCTGCCGTATCTTGCTCACATCTGTCTCTACTCTTTTGCTTCACTTACTTTATGATGGGGAGGTGCCTGTTTTATTGGGGGTCCACCGATATCTGATGAAATGTTGGGCCTTGCCAGGTGATTTGTTATGGGCAGCACGACGTGAAATATGTACATGTCATCATGACTCTGCTTTTCTTTTGTAAACCAATAACTGTAAATGACATACTACAAATTCGAAGAATGTTTGCCTGAAGCTGAATATTCAGTATAAAGAGAGAAGCCCGACTTTGTAAATTCGAGCAGTCTCCTGAGAATATACTTCCCCGTGTTGTACTTCTAGGACACTTGTTACCTTGGGGTTGCAGCCAATAAATCGATCTTTGACTTCACCTAGAAGACTCTGAGTTTCTGTGGTCTGGATCAGGGAAGAACCCGAGGTCTCTGGGTGTACCCTGACACCGCTGGGTTGCCGGTTCTGTGCCGGTTCTTAAAAACCCAGTACCTCAGCTGGCGCCCAACGTGGGGCGATTCCAGTGGTACCAGTCAGCCAGAGGATCGTGAGGAGCTTCGTGTGAAAATTCCAGAGGACGGCCAACCACCTCATCGACCCCTGCATGTCGACGTGGTCCGAAGGTCTTTGCTGCGAGGTTCCCCGCTTCCCGACGGCTACAAGGACTGCTGCCCTGGCTATCGCCCTGATTTGGACCCTTGAAGTTTGGTAGAGCGAAACACTAAGACGAGTCTTCTGGTGACGTCATCGATATTTCAGTTAAGTATAAGTGGAGCGTCTCCCAGTCCTTAGTTGGTCTTAGTCTTGGGTATGCTTTGGGATAATTTGTTGGTACTTGCAAGCACCAAAACCGAAGGACTCGTGTATTCACGAGAAATATCGTAATCGATAATCCTTTGAAGTTTGGAACTACACTAGAGAGCGAAGATGCCTAGTCTAAGACTTGGAAATTTGTTTTGTCTTGGTTGTAATAATAGGGACTCCCGATTGGAGGACTCATGTCCGGTTCCTCCGGTTGGAACTCCAACTTACGAGTTATATGTGAAACATGGGGTAAGCCCCATCACCTACAACGAAGTATGGATTAAATACACCAGAAAAGATGGTGTTTTAAAATGGCCCCAATATGGTAGTTTTGATTCCGAAATCTTAGACAACCTTGAAGTTAAACTCTTTAAAAAGAAAGCCCGGCCGGCAATGTTTGACTCTTTCCGCCTATGGCGTAAAGAAGCCAAACAAAAAGAAATCAAATTAGCTAAGAAAAATAAGAGAGAAGGAGAAATTTCAGTAATGCAAGCTGCTATGCAGTTTAAAGACAATGAAGACGAACAAATGAGTGAGCAGTTGCACAGGCAACGTACAATGGCAATAGATAAATGTTATCCAGTTTTGCCGTCTCTTCAGCAAGAGGCAGCAAAAGAGCATGAAAAAGACCCATTAATGTCGCATTTACTAAATTCGCCACCCCCCTATGCGCAGAATGCCACGGCACCCCTGCAACCTTTAGTTGCGCAAACTACGCCTCCTGTTCCTCCACAGCACCCACCAACTGTTCTTCAGCTGGCTCCTACTCCTTTGGTGCAGCCTCCTCCAGGGCCACCGACCACCTCTGTTTCACCTGTGTTTTCTACAATTTTGCCTACTGTACTTTTTACGTCTCCTAATGCTCCCTCTACGATTTTGCCTAGTGCCCCTTCTATTTCCCCTGATACCTCTTCTGCTATCTCTGCCCCTGCCTTATCTCACCCCGTTTTTCCATCCATTCTTCCTTCAGTTTCACCTTCCATTCGGCAGAAAATGGCCAGCACTGTTACTAACCTTCTTTTACCTCTTTTCGGGTCGCCTACTACGACCCCTAACATGGGAAGAAGACAGTTGCGAAGTCGACTGCCTGACTATCAAGAGAGAGACTCACTGAATAGTTTAGCACGGAAATGGGTCATGGACACTGTAAAATATGATGTACAGTCTGTCATGGAAGTCTTCCATCAATGGGAAGCAGCGACACAGAGATATGTTTTCGAACAGATGTGTGTTTTCCTTTGCGAGGATTTAGAAGACAACGATCTGGAATGCATCCCGCAAGAGATGTGTTGTGTACGGTTTAAGTTCGGAGAGGGTATGATTGTAGGTCCAGATGTGGAGAAAGCAGTTGAAATGTTGTTATCATATCGGAGTAAGGGGAGCAGTTCTGGGTCACAATCTGAGCCTAGTACATCTAGTAGGAAAAAGGCGCGACAATACCCTATGAGAGAAGTTCCCCCACAATGGAGAGGGGGTGACACGACTGCTGTCCCACCTATTCTGCCACACTTTCAGCGTGTATGGGTACATGTCCCATGGAAGCGAGCTGAAGTTTTAGCACTCAAACAAACATTACCCGATCCGCATAAAAATCCTGCAGGGTATTACAAAGAGTTGTCGCAAACTGCTGGGTCATGTATAATGAATTTAGCCGATATCGATATGTTATTTGGGAATGTTGTTCCACAGCCTTTATGGGGTAAAATTCGTCATATAGATCATGATCAGGAATTAGGTGACTCATGGGCTAATATTACTGCTGCAGATGCCCGACAAGTTGGTGGTGCCAAGCCTGAGCCTTTGATAGCAGAACTCCCTGGTAAAATAGTTGATTACATGAAAACGATAATGCCTGCAATACTTGTAAGTTGGGACAAGTTGTATGCATGCAAGCAGAAGAAAGAAGAAACAGTCTCAGATTTCTTCACCAGATTTGAAGAAACATTCGTTGACCACAGCGGTCAAGATATGACCACAGAAGGTGGTCAGAGATTGTTTGTCGATAAATTCGTGCACAATCTGCTTCCAGAATTGTGTAAAAAATTAAAGGATTCAGAAAGTTCTTGGGCAGTCTCATCTTCAGCCCAGATATTGGCTACTGCACAATAATATGAAAATAGAGACAAGGATGAGCAAGATAGAGTAGAAAAGAAAACTAAAGAACTAAAAACGAAGGTTTTGCTACAGCAAGCATATCCGCCACGTGGTAGTGGTAATCAAAATAATAATGGTCATAATCACTACCAAAATACTTTTCAGCAGCCTCAACAGTATCAGAGGAACTCGCAAAGAGTCGAGTATACTCAACCCCGTGTACCTGTAGGCCCCAACCAGTGTTCATATTTCAGACAAGAGGGTCATTTCAAGTATAATTGTCCTATTCTATTACAACGTGCAAATGAAGTTTCTGGTGTGAAAGGTCGTGGCAGTCAGCAAGCACCTAGAGGTAGAGGGCGTGGAAACGCCCCTCAGAACGCACGTCCCCTTCCACCAAAAAACTCTATGAACAGGTTTGATCAGCAAAATAACGTATCTGACAGGACAGCTCAATACTACGTTGATGATTACTATACAGAAGATGAGTATTTGGAGAATAATGATTGCTAGGACAGCCAAAGACAAAGAGAGGGAGTTGTTTCAGTTCCAGTAGATCAGAGTGGACCTTACGTCGAGGTGATTACATCAGGTGTGTCAGAGCCTTTTCTGTTGGATACTGGTGCTACAAAGAGTTCTATTATGCACTCCAAACTCCCTGGCGCACCATTGTCTGGCGAAATGAACGTTTCTGTAGGTTTTTCTGGCGCCCCAGTTAGAAATCCGATTTCTGACCCTTTGTCTCTTTCTGTTGGTCCTTGTGAATTCGAAGCACCCCTCATTCTGACAACAGGTTGTGGTGAAAACTTGCTAGGATTGGATTTGTTAAAGAGATTGTATGCAACTTTGTACTGTTCTCCGTCAGGAGTACAACTTACTTTAGGTAAGAAAGTAGTTTCTCCCATGTATTTGTCGAGAGATGCACTTCCAGCAGAATTGTCGTTTCTCCCAGATATTCTTTGGGCCACTGGTCCTAATGATGTAGGTCTTTTAGAAATTCCACCATATGTTGTAACATTGAAAGCCAACGTTAAAATGCCACGAATTCCCCAATACAAAATCTTGAGTGAAGGTGAAAAAGCTTTACTAGCTATCGTTTACGAATTGATTAAAAAGGATGTGATTGAAGAAACACAAGGAAATGTTTGCAATAGTCCTGTTCTGCCTGTTTTAAAACGGACTGACCCTTCTAAGCCACCTGTGTACAGATTCGTGATTGACCTTAGAGAGGTGAATAAAATAGTTGTGCCACAATTTCCAGTTGTCCCCGACATTACCACATTATTAACTATGATTCCAGCCTCTGCCTCTTGGTTTATGGTGATTGACCTGAAGAATGCTTTCTTCAGTATCCCGATTGCTGAGGAGAGCAGGGATATTTTTTCCTTCAGTTTAGGAGGTCGCAGTTTCCGCTTTAAACGCGCTCCTCAGGGCTACTGTGAAAGTCCATCAATATACAGTCAAGCTCTAAAAACACAGCTTGATACGATTGTTTTACCTAAAGGTGCTACTCTTGTACAGTACGTGGATGATTTGTTCATTGCTGCAGACGCTGAGAAAATTTGTAAAAAGGCCACGCTGTCATTGTTGCGTCATCTGTGTGATCTTCATCACAAGGTGTCACTTTCCAAACTGCAATATTGCCGACAAGAAGTGACCTACTTAGGTCACCTCTTATCGAAGGAGGGAAGGAAACTGACCCCAGAAAGAATTCAGACAATAGCGAAATTGAATGTGCCAAGAACACAGAGAGAAGTGCGTGCTTTCTTGGGCATTACATCGTACTGTAGACAGTGGATTCCTAATTTTTCGTTATTGGCCAAACCCTTGGTGGCATTAACGTGTAAAAATACACCCAATCCCATTCCTTGGTCTGAAGAGTGTCAGAAAAGTTTTCTCGAATTACGCACAGCATTATGTTCGGCTCCTGTGTTAGGTACCCCCAACTACAGTAAGCCTTTCACATTGTATGTCCACGATAAGGAGGGCTGTGCATTGTATGTGTTGACTCAGTTATTTGGAGGTAGGCAGCGCCCATGAGCCTATTTCTCGTCAACTTTGGATCTGGTAGCTAAAGCATTGCCAAGTTGTTTAAGGGCCACAGCAGCAGCAGCTGTTTCTATTCGACAGTCTGCTGGTCTAGTAATGAATAATACACTAATTGTGATGGTCCCGCATGCAGTAGACACATTGTTAAATAGAACCAAGACACAGCACTTAACTAGTGCTCGACTGTCCAGTTACGAATTGACACTGCTAGCGAGCCATGTGCACATAAAAAGGTGCAGTACCTTAAATCTAGCTACGTTGTTACCAATTGCAGAGGAATCAGATGCTTTAGAACAGCACGATTGTTTTCTCACAACAGAGGAAGAGACAAAAGGGAGAGTAGATTTATCTGACACTCCTCTTGCTGAATATGATGGTACATTATGGGTGGATGGTTCATGCTTCAAGCTCCCAAATGGTAACGTGACTGCAGCATATGCTGTCACGAATTTGCACACAGTTGTTGAAACTGCACGAGTACCACATGGTTCAGCTCAAGCTGCAGAATTAGTTGCACTCACGAGAGCATGTGTATTGTCTAAAGGAATGAGAGTGACTGTCTACACTGATAGTCAGTATGCGTTTGGAGTGGCTCACAGTTTTGGACGATTGTGGAGAGAACGTGGGTTCCTGACTTCGCATGGAGCTAAGATTCAGAATGGTCAGTTGGTAAATGAGCTTCTTGAATCACTGACCTTGCCCCTGCAAATGGCGATTGTGAAATGTAGTGCTCACAAGAAGGTGACTGATGATGTTGGTCGTGGGAATGCATTTGCTGATGAGATCGCTAAAGAAACGGCAAACAATGTGATGAGCCGAATGTATGTTGCAGGCCCTGAAAGATGGACTGGTGATGTTGGAATATGTGAGGACACGATAGAGAGTGTGAAGTCCATCCAAGCTGAGGCCACAGATAAAGAGTTGAGCACGTGGAGAGAGAGTACAGGTAGAATGGATGCAAATGGTTGTTGGATTGAATCGACAGAGCATCAGAGATGGTTGTTACCCGATGCATATGTGCTTGCAGTGGTTACAATGGCTCATGGAATGGCTCATATCAGCGTGAAAGGGATTTGCGAGTTGTTGGCCCCAGTGTGGAAGAATTCAGGGATTCCCAAGTGTACAGAGAATGTTGTCAAGAATTGCATGGTATGTCTGAAGCACAATCCTGGTAGGGGAACCCCAACTCCAGCTGGTCATTTTGCACCTCCTACGTATCCGTTCGAGGTTTTGCAGCTAGATTTCATACACATGGAGAGGTGCAACAACTTAAAATACGTGCTCGTTGTTGTTTGTGCTTTCTCAAGATGGGTAGAAGCATACTCCCTGAAAGACAATACTGCCTTGTCCACAGCAAAAGCCCTTGTGAAAGAGTACTTCCCCAGGTTTGGAATGCCTAGAATGATCTGGAGTGATAACGGGAGTGAATTTGTGGGACGAGTGATGAAGAATGTATGCGAAGGGCTAGGCATTAGGCAAAAGTTCCACGCTGCAAATCACCCCCAATCAGCTGGATTAGTAGAATGTTACAATGGCACGCTTAAACTTAAATTGGCCAAAATCCAAGTGAGCACAGGTCTTAAATGGCCTGACGCTCTACCCTTAGCACTCCTATCCACCAGAATGACTGTGCATTCGCGAGTGAAACTCAGCCCTTATGAGATTGTCTTTGGCCGGCCAGCCAACATATGGGGAGTGCCTAGGCCCACGAAGTTCAGCGAGCTAGAACACCCTATTTTGCTTGATTACCTGTATGAATTGACAGCTAAATTGCGTGTTTTACATCAACAGGTACATGACTCCCTGCCTCCGGCCTCTGATACTCCAGGACACCCCATAAACCCTGGATCCTGGGTGTTGATAAAGAATTTCCAAATGACTAAAAACGACCAGCCCAGGTGGACGGGACCATACCTCGTCCTTCTCTCTACCAGATCGGCAGTTCGAGTGGAAGGGAAGAAGGCCTGGATCCACGGGGTCCACTGTAAAAGGGTACCCTTACCTCTGCCCTATGATCAGTGGGTCCAGGAGGGTGTCGCTGACCCAGAACCTGATGCCGTGCCAAATACCGTCCCTTTTAATGATTCGCATGTAAAAGGAACTGGCTCTGAACAAGAAAACGAAAACATTTTGCACAAGGCTGTGCCACCATCCAAGCGAGTGAACATTACAGAGCCTGACCTTTTGTTCCCGGATCAGACAATACCTGGGAAACGACGGTATAATTTGAGACCGAGAAAAACGAACTAATAAAATCATTTCTTTTGCAATTTGAGACTAAGATCCATGGACAAATAAAAAGATATTTCTTTTTCCCCCAAGTACTATTGTTGAAAGTGCAGCTCTCCCATCTAAGAAACTTGCTAATTTTTGTTTTTCGAACCGCCATCCGGGTTCCGCTGCTAGGGCCGCGGTTGATTAAAGTCTTTGGGGTGCAGCTGACGACGTTAGGTCGGTAGTTCTGGTTGGTCCAAGGGAGTTGCCCTAGACTGACAGAAGCATCCCTTAGCAGAGGCAACCTCCCACCGCGGGCAGCACTTTAGAGAGGATGGAGTTTCCCGATGTGGAGAGACCTGCCAAACGGATGAATTTTAAGCATGACTTGTGCAACGTGATGACAAGGAAAAGTTTTATAATATTGTGTATTCTTATGCTATTCAGTGTAATGATATTTTTGATCAGCTATGTTTTACTTTCTTTTCGTGTAACGTTTGCACCCACTGCATCACCCATACCTCCTCCTACTGTTTCCTCTCATTCTTTCCACCCTCTGCCTGATCACGAATCAAATAGGAGATTGGAGTTCATTAATAACTCCTTTGTTCAGTTGTTACATCAACACCAACTTGTAATGAACACAACTAACTGTTGGGTGTGCGGTCTTATGCCTCACACAACGGATAACGGTATCCCCTATTTGGTCCTGCCATTTAGTCACAATGGTTCTGTATGGGCATATAGGACAATGTTCATATATGCACACGAAATCTACCCCCTACGTTCTGTAACAGACAATCCTAGAAAAAGTGCTCTAGTCAAGGGTATAGTAGACATGATTAAGGAAGGTATTTCCTATGAGACTATCCCTAGAGATGAGACACTATTATACATAGGATGGAACATGACTGGGTATGGAACTACTCTGAGTGAGAAACAGCAAGCTAAGAGATCGTCCCCGATTTGGATTGTACCCCATCAGGGTCATCTATGTCTGCAAGGTAATGGCACGAATCCCAGGGCTCAGTTAGGGAAGAGTGTCTGTACTGAAACGTATATGTTTGGATCTCAGACTTCTCCTGCGTTTTTAGCAGCTAAGGGTACCTATTTCATCTGCCATGATAGAGCCTATACATGGTTGCCCCCTGACTTTTCGGGCTCCTGTTTTGTTTCCTTCCTGTTGCCTCCCACCTACACAGCAGCGGCAGACTACCACAGGACAAGGATAGTTAGAGGTCTCTCGAGTAAAGAGGACACTGCAGGTCAAGAATTTGGAGACTTTGCAAAGGGTTTTCTGCCGTTCTGGGGATCCATGGCTAACAGCAGAAATATAAGGCAATTGACAAGGGTAGTTGAGTCCACCGTGATAGAAACTACTGGTGCCCTTAGTTACCTGACTGCTGAGCTCCAGTCGGATCGACTTATGACCCTTCAGAACAGGGTCGCTCTAGATGTCATACTTGCAGACCGAGGTGGGGTATGCAGATTGATCCAATCTAGTTGCTGCATCTTCATCCCTGATAACGCTCCAACAGTGTACCAGGCCATCTCCAAACTACATAAGATTTCCGAATCTATTCATGTGGATAAAGGAGATTGGTCATTGATGGGATGGGTCTGGGAACTGATGTCGGCCTGGGGATGGAAAATTCTAATGGTCATTGGGATGGTCTTAGCTATTCTTTTCCTGTTCTGTCTATGCATACAGTGTGCTCCTGCAATATGTGGCCTCTGTGTTACATCATGTGTAAGAAAACCTGTGTCAAGGGATGAACTAAGTACTAGAATGATGTTACAGCAACTCAATGACTTTAGGAATATAGACTCAGACTAACATGAGGATAGATTAATTGCCTATGTAAGGGCAAAAGGAGGGATTGTGGTTCTGAAAATCTGGATTCGTGTAATCGTTCTGGACTCGAGAATTAAAACTTTGTCGAAACATGACGAGTTTGGTATCAAAAGACCGAGAATGACAAGTACATCATGTACATATATTTTCAGCATATTCGAGTGACGATTTCACCTCGAAATCGTCATTTGCATTCTGAACCCTTGGCTTCCATTTATGTGTTGCCCTTTACATAGGCCTTAATCCAGTTGAATTCAATTCCACAAGGACGCATACTCCTTAATCGACTTTTCCATGACCTGTGCAAGTTGGAACCATTGCCCCAGGCCGAACTCGTTAGGTCAGTTCCCCTCCCAGGGGCCGAGCAAGATAGCATCAAGGCTCAACAAGCCATAAAACCATTTCAGCGCGCACACCTGCCGTATCTTGCTCACATCTGTCTCTACTCTTTTGCTTCACTTACTTTATGATGGGGAGGTGCCTGTTTTATTGGGGTTCCACCGATATCTGATGAAATGTTGGGCCTTGCCAGGTGATTTGTTATGGGCAGCACGACGTGAAATATGTACATGTCATCATGACTCTGCTTTTCTTTTGTAAACCAATAACTGTAAATGACATACTACAAATTTGAAGAATGTTTGCCTGAAGCTGAATATTCTGTATAAAGAGAGAAGCCCGACTTTGTAAATTCGAGCAGTCTCCTGAGAATATAGTTCCCCGTGTTGTACTTCTAGGACACTTGTTACCTTGTTTGCAGCCAATACATCGATCTTTGACTTCTTCACCTAGAAGACTCTGAGTTTCTGTGGTCTGGATCAGGGAAGAACCCGAGGTCTCTGGGTGTACCCTGACACCGCTGGGTTGCCGGTTCTGTGCTGGTTCTTAAAAACCCAGTACCTCAGCACCCAGTACCTCACGATTCGTTTTATAACTTTCCCAGAATGTAACGACTGGTCAAAGGATTTGTCAAACTGCTCATGTGATGATGTATCACATCAATCCAAAAACCACTGCATCTTGTTTTGTAAATTTTGCACAGTCCCAAGAAAAAGATTCTTGTTCTCTATATTTAAGAGCACGGGGCTAAACAGGTGCAGAGTAGCATTTCTAAAACTCCAAAAATTAGAGACTGACATCGTTTACTAAGGCAGTATCTTCTTTTCTAAAGCTAGTTATCAGCTACCATAATACAATGTAAAGGGTTGCAACCAGTTAACATACATTAATATTGTCTCTGTCTGCTTGATCATGTTCTCCCTTATCCGGAACGGATTTTTAATGACTGTACATATTGAATATTTACTATTCTATATATGAATTGATCATGGCAACCCATATATAACGTTCTCTCATCCTTATAGTGCTCTGACCACATGAATTGTATATTTTAACTATTTAATGAATTCATAACTTCGTATTTTAACAATGTCCTTTTAACTCTGTATTGATTTTGTATATACTTTTTAAATTCACGCTTTTATGATTTTGCAATATAAAATCGAATAAAGCTTATCGAAATGAAAAAAATATATACTAAATATATATTTTTGTGTGTCAGTGTGAAAATATATATATATATGTGTGTATAATATATATTTGTGTCTGTGTAATATCTACTGGCGGTCGCCAGTAGATAGTTATAGTTAGGACCTAGTTTCCATACGAAAAGCGTTTTTTGTTTTCCTAATAACTTTGGCGCCAGATGACGAATCTTTGCGAAATTTTCAAAACTAGTGTGGCGCTCCGGTCAGCTCCTGTCTTGAAAGTTTCAGATGATTCAGCAAGCAGGGGCCGAGCAAAAATGGGGTCCCAAAACTTCTTTTCTCCATGTTATTTTCCATAGGAAACGTTAGACACGGCTACAGCTCAAATTGCTGAATGGAATTACACCAAATTTGGCAAAAAGGTAGCCCTTGGTTCAGAAAGAGAACTTTTTGTTAAATGGTGTAAATCCGTTTAGTAGTTCTTGAGAAATAAAAAAAAAAAAATCTGAAAATCAATTTCCAATAGGAAACTTTAGACAAGGCTACAGCTCGACCTGCTGAATGGAATTACACCAAATTTGGCAAAAATGTAGCCCTTGGTTCAGAAAGAGACCTTTTTTATATGTTGTAAATCCGTTCAGTTGTTGCTGAGAAACTTAAAAAAGAGAAATTTCAATATCTAGTGGCGTGGTGGATCCACGGACCCTCCCGACCAAGAGCTTTATTCTAATAGGCTGTTAACATTCCAAACCAGGAAGTGTTGGCAGCCATCTTGTACTTCGGTAACCGAGGCACAAGAAAACAGAACAAAAAAAGGTGAAAAATAACAAAAGGTGGCAGGGTAGAAATACCCTGACCCCCTAGGCATGCTCAGGGGGTCCCACAGGGACCGCAGGGCCAAATAAATCATTTAAAAAAAATTATAATTGGCCCGAATCCGGCCGAGAAAATTTAAAAAAAATTATTGCGGGCTCCCGCGTTGTGCTGAAGCCCCCGGCCAGGTCCCAGGGCAGTGAAAGAAATGTGGGGGAGGCCCACCATCCCACACCGCCCCAGGGACCACCACCTCCAAGGGCAAGAATATTGAGTTTCGGGGAGGCACGCAGCCCTGCGGACCGCCACCCCCCGGGGCTTCTTTTTTAATGTGTATGGGGGCATCCAAGGTCCCTCCAAGCCCCAGGGACCACCACCCCTGAGGCTTCTATTAATTATTTGTAGGGGCACATGGACCCAGCTGCCCCAGGGACCACCTTCCACAGGGCTATTTTTTTTGTAAATACACCTGGGTGGGGGGGCTTGAGCCCCCCTCACATGCCCCAGGGAACGCCACCTCCCCAGGGCACTAATATTCAAATGCGGGGGACAAC
This sequence comes from Lissotriton helveticus, assembly GCF_964261635.1. Classification (NCBI taxonomy): domain Eukaryota; kingdom Metazoa; phylum Chordata; class Amphibia; order Caudata; family Salamandridae; genus Lissotriton; species Lissotriton helveticus. The sequence goes on along the minus strand of NC_136065.1, from coordinate 698,063,935 downwards.
CGCCTCCCCGGGGCTGTGCATTAGGTCGGAGTGGGTCCGTGTGGCCCCCCTCCTGGAGCCCTCAATGGACCTGGGGACCGCCACCCCCCCCTCCAGGGCCGGCTCCTGCAGTGTCCTGGGGTGCCCAACCCCGGGACACTGCTGTTTGCAATGACAGGGTGGGAGCTGCGCGGCTCCCGCACTGTCATTGCAAACTGCTTTGCTTCACTGAAGCAAAGCACAGTTGCTTTTCCAGAAAGGGAGATGAATGTCAGCAGCTCCCCATGCAGAAAATCAATGCCAGCTCCCGCAGGAGGCGCAGAGCCGGTGGGACCATGGGGGAATTGTCCCCGCCCCCACGGTCCCCAACTGATAGGGCCGACCCCAGGGGATGGGGTTACCCGGGACAGAAGGCTCCCAGGAGGGGGGCACGTGGCCCTCTCCCCTAAAAAATGTTTACACAATAAGGTAAGGCCGGCCTGGGGGATGGGGTCCTCGGGGCCATAAATGGCCTAAGGAGGAGGGCCACGCAACCCCCCTCCAATACATTTAAAAAAAAGAAATACTGGCTATGCCCCGACAGATGGGGTCCCCGGGGCAAAAATACCCTCGGGAGGGGGTCCAAGCGCACCCCTCCCAAAAATAGTTGTAAAAAAAAACTATGGCCATGCCCCCGGGGATGGGGTCCCCGGGGCCGAAATTGGCCTCAGGAGGGGGGCCGCATGGCCCCTTTCGTTGTTTTTTTTAAATGGGAAAAAAAGAGCAGGCCCTGGGGGATGGGGCCCCAGGGCCACAATTAACATAAAAGAAGGGGGGCCACACAGCCCCCCTTGTAAAATGTATTTTTTTTTTAAAGCTGGCATCACGGTTTGGCCCTGCAGCACTCAGCAAACGCGCCCACTGGCACATTGTAAATTGGGGGATTAAGTCTACTTCAATCCTGAGGGTCCCCGGGGGTGAACTACCCCACCAGGTACCGCCAGTATGCGCCAGGGAGCTGCTTTACAGAAAAGTGTTCCGAGACCACGCCCCTTTTTACACCTCTCTGCAACACAGCTCTGTGGCGCTTACTGGAGGTAGCTGGTGGGCTGGTTGGCCCTCAGGGACCCTCAGGACTCAATGGGAATTAACCCCCAATTTACAACGTGCCAGGGGGCGCGTTTGCACAATGGTGCAGAGAGGGGGCAGGGCCTGACATAGCACGTGTGCAAACGCACCCCATGGCACATTGTAAATTGGGGGTTTAAGTCCCCTTCAATCCTGAGGGTCCTTGGGGCAAACTAGCCTACCAAGTACCTCCAGTATGCGCCAGGGAGCTGCGTTGCAGAGCGGTGTTCAGAGGCCACGCTCCTTTTTACACCTCTCTGCAACGCAGCTCTGTGGCGCTTACTGGAGGTAGCTGGTGGGGTAGTTGGCCCCCAGGGACCCTCAGGACTCAAAGAGATTTAATTCCCCAATTTACAACGCTCTAGGGGGTGCGTTTGCACAGTGGTGCAGGGAGGGGGCATGGCATGATGTGACAAGTGTGTAAACGACCTGTGGCAAGTTTTAAGTTGGGGGATTATGTCCCCTTGAATCCTGAGAATCCATGGGGGCCAACTAGCCCACCAGGTTCCTCCAGTAAGCCCCAGTGAGCTGCATTAGAGAGAGGTGGTCCAAGGCCACACCCCCTTTTTACATCACTCTGCAACACAGCTCTGTGGCGCTTACTGGAGGTAGCTGGTAGGCTAGTTGGCCCCAGGGACCCTCAAGACTCAAGGGGACTTAATCCCCCAATTTACAACGCACCAGGGGGTGCGTTTGCACAGTTGTGCAAGGAGGGGGTATGACCTGATGTGACAAGTGTGCAAATGTGCCCTGTGGCACGTCTAAAGTTGGGGAATTAAGTCCCCTTAAATCCTGAGGGTCCCGCGGGGCCAACTAGCCCTCCAGGTATGTCCAGAAAGTGTCACAGAGTTGCGTGGCAGACAGGTGTAAAAAGGAGCGTGGCCTCTGACCACCTGTCTGCACCGCAGCTCTGTGGCACTTACTGGAGGTACCTGGTGGGCTAGTTGGCCCCCAGGGACCCAAAGGATTCAAGGGAAATTAATCCCCCAACTTAAAACCCACCAGGGGTGCGCGTTTGCACAGTGGTGAAGGGAGGGGGTGGAGCCTGATGTGACATATGTGTACTTATACAGTCACTCCGCCAAAACCCAAGCACTTATAAATTCACCATGCACTCTCCTTGCAGCACTCTAATTATCCAGTTGCTATCCTTGCATTCGTGCAATGACCCATTCACTAACTCGTGCACTGCTACAATACCCTGAGAAGTACCCATGCAGTCCAGCCATCGCACTGTCACTATCCATGCACTCCTCCAATCACCCAGCGCACACCATGTACTTATCCATTCACTCCGCCAAAACCCAGGCACTTATAAATTCACCATGCACTCTACTAGCAGTATTCTAATCTTCCAGTCAGTACCCATGTACTCATGCAATGACGCAGGTACTACCTCATGGCAAATAAAGAGGAGGTCATGCTAATCACAGGGGTACCCCAACGCATAGTGTTCCCTAGTGTATATAGGTGTTTTCACTGTATTCTAAGTGTCTTTTAGCATAACAGTGACTCCGGTCCTGGTTAGTTAGTCAGTTACCACCAGTACCCGGCAGTAAAATGTTGGGGGCACAGTAGGACTTTCTGCTCCTCTGTTGGTTCTTTCTGCACATCTCTTGCTTCTTCCGGCACTTTTCTTCGTCTTTCTGGACTTCTGTTGCTTCTTTCTGCATCTGTCTTGCTTCTTTCTGTGCTTTTCTTCTTCTTTCTTCACATGTCCTACCTTTGTAGGCATAGTTAGAAATTAGCATTTAAAATCTTTGAAATTCACCGAAAAAACCATAGGTTTCAGGCATGTTATAGTTAGAAATTAGCATTTAAAAAATAATCGAAATTCACTGAAAAAAACATAGGTTTCAGGCACGTTATAGTTAGGAATTATCATTTAAAAAACCTTAGAAATTCACTGAAAAAACCATAGGTTTCAGGGACGTTATAGTTAGTTGGAAATTTCACTCGTACAAAACCATAGAAATTCCCCCGTTATAGTTAGTTCAGCTAACTATAACTCGCGCCCCCGCTCTGCACTGCTGATGACATCACATATTAGATCACTGATGACATCATCCATGTGAAAATCTGATGCACCTATTCACAGTCTAATATAACCTTTGACACACCCACTGTAAAATACAGACTACCATTTTCGAAACCATCGACACAACAATACCAGTTACTACATACACACTTATTGATTCCTAGGTCTACACACACATCCACCCATACAATCACTCAGTCACACAGTCACTCATCAATACAACACTATCATATGCACTCATACACCTATAAAGACTCTCACACACCACTACTCATCCATGGAGCTACTCACACACCTAGTCAGTCATGCAAAGAATCAATCACACTCCCATTTCCTCACCTATACAGTTATACACACACCACCTCACTTATTCAAACATATACCAACACATACTTACTCTCTTATACAATCACTGATGCAAGTACACACTCATCCATACAGCCACTCTCACAATCACTGACTCTCATGTATAGTCATTTATATACTCCAACTCTCACATACACTGCTTTTTACATATGTAGTTACTTGGACATGTGCAACTGAGGCTACCAATTTCTCACCAACACACCCATACACACACTCACTGACCCATACAGCTGTTTCCACATGTACTCTTGAACCCATACACCCAGTGAATTAACCACTCACACGTCTATGCACAGAGTCACACACCTCCCACCCACCCACACACACACACTCAGTCTCCCATACAAATACTCAGGCAACCAATCAATAACCCATATAGACACTCATGTAGCTCCTGACCGACACATGCAGCAGCTTGCACAATAACAGACATACTGATACAGACATTCAGACACTTTAGTCACTAACCCATGCATTCAGTAGGACACATTTAATCACTCACTTATACAGTCAGTCATGCACCTACTAAATCCTTCATCCAGACACCTATACACCAACCTATTCTTCAATACACCTTGGGATATATATATAAAACATATTTGAACTTTACAGAAACACACAGTCACTGGATGATGTCATCAGTGATGTAATCAGTGATGTCATTTGAGATGTCATCAGTGATGTCATCAGTGATGTCACTGACCATGTCCTAAATGATGCAATATGTGATGTCATCAGCAGTGCATTGCGGGGGCACGAGTTATAGTTAGCTGAACTAACTATAACGGGGGAATTTTTGTATGGTTTTGTACGAGTGAAATTTCCAACTAACTATAACGTCCCTGAAACTTATGGTTTTTTCAGTGAATATATATATATATATATATATATATATATATATATATATCAAACAAGTGCAATCACCCAGGCTCCGACCACAGCGACCCAGGAAATTACGCGGATCCAGTAAGTATGAAGCACAGATTTTTATTTAAAAGCTGAACCAAGCAATCTGACGCGTTTCGGGCATCCGCCCTTGCTCACAGACAGTCAGAGTTGGAAATGCTTGCGTTTTAAATAGTAACTGCCAAACAGTGAAAAAAGTGCATTTTTTTCTCTCTTTTTTTCATCATACACCTCGTGATAGTAGACAGCGAGGACAAACTACTTATAATGAGTAGCCTAGTCTGTTTTCCAAACAATTTTAAATTGCAACAGTTCGAAAAATTCATTAACTGGTTTAAATCCACATTTTAAATTTGACAAAAACGGAAACCCATGATTAAAAAGTTAAAAATGTAAAAAGAACTTTTTTAACAGCTTAGAATGCAAATACCAAAAGGTTGTATATAGCAAATATATATACACACATAAAGCCCACGCCAACATTCAAAGTTGATAGTGCAAAATAGCAGAATAAAGTGCAAAGTGCATCATTTAAAAATTAATTGCTGTTCTTATAACAGATGCATTTAAAAAAAAAACACAGTAATACTGTTGGTTAAGTGCAAAATACGTTTGAATGTAAACAGTATAATATTGCATCTATATTCATCAAAGTGCAAATCAGCGTAATATGTAAACATACGACTGTAGCAGCATAATTATGAGGCATGGGCTCATTGGTATAATAATCAAGGGGATGATATTGTCAAAATGCGAACTGTAGCAAAAACATATTAATCAGGGACTACAGAAAAAAACTGTTGTCTATGTCCTCAAATGAGTGTACCCAAAAAATTAAATACTAATACATAAGTAATGAACCACCGTAAAATAATATATACAGATAATACGTGCAATAACCCAACAAGGAGACAAAATATTTATCACATGGGGGAGGGCGGCAACCAAGAGAACCCTACCACCCAAAGTAATACAGAACGAAGTGGAAAAAGCAAGGCTTGATTTACAGAAACACATGTAGGTCCTCCGTATTGTTAAGGCCATTTGGAGATCTGCTGTCTAGCTCAAGAATGAAGTGAGACTCCATTCTTCTCAGCAATTTGACCCTATCTCCGCCTCTTCTGGGTTTGTCTATTGCAGAGATAACAAAATAAGATAGGCACTCCAGATTGTTGTTGTGTATTACCTTGAAGTGCCTAGCTACAAGGTAGGCTGGGTCGTTGTTAACGATGGCACGCAGATGCGGGAGGATCCTAACGTGTACCGGTAGTCGTGTGCTGCCGACATACCTGAGTGCACATGTGCAAGTTAAAACGTAAATGGCAAATTCAGTTTTACAGTTATATTGACCCTTGATTTGGATTGGGTCTGGACTGAACGGCGTGCTGTATTGCCTAGTGCTTTTGCCAAATTTACAAGCCCTGCAAGAGGTGCAGCGTATAAAACCTGATCTTGTTTTCATCCATTCCTGCTTTTTTCTAAGTTCAGGAAATTCATGGCAGATGTGAGACCTGAGTGAGGGACCTTTCCTAAAAGTGACAATAGGGACTTCCGCTAGTTCAGGTTTTAGTACAGGGTCTGTGGCAAGAACAGGCCATCTGTTAGACAAAATGGATTTTATTTTCCTGGCCTGTCTGCTGTATGGCGTGAGGAACCTGGGGTTCGTCGTATCTCCATCTGAAGTGCAAGATGTATCAGCACTGCTATTAATCTCAAGCAAAGAAGCACGAGATCTAGTTTTGGTTTTTAGCATTGCTGTTTTAAGCACTGATTCACGATAACCCCTAGCACGAAATCTAGTCAGGGCTTCATTAGTGCAAGATTCCAAATCAGAGTCTGTACTACAAATTCTCTTGATTCTTAAGAGTTCACCTAGAGGAATATTGTCTACCACATGGCGCGGATGTGCACTGCTAGCATGCAAAATGCTGTTGCCCGCAGTACTTTTCCGATGAAGCTTAGTGGTGAGCTGGCCATTGCGGATAAGGATTTTAACATCCAAAAATTCTGCCTCACAATCACTGATGGAACTAGTGAATTTGAGGTTCACATTGTTAACATTAATAGAGTCAATGAACCGTTGTGCACTGTTCCTGTCACCCTGCCATAACAAAAAAACGTCATCAATATAACGAAGCCAAAGCAAAACATGATCAGAAAAGATTTGGGCGTGTTGCCGCCTGAGGACCTGCTCCTCCCACCAGCCCACGTGCAAGCACGCGTAGCTGGGAGAGAAAGAGGCCCCCATTGCCACCCCACGCTTCTGCAAATATAAGTCACTCCCAAAAAGAAAGAAATTGTTATTGAGACACCATGATGTAAGCTCAATCAGTACTTTGTTATGCTGGTAACAATTAATAGGCCTTTTTCCTAGGAAAAAACCAAGTGCTTCTATACCACATATATGCTCTATGCTCGTATAGAGCGATTCTATGTCCAAAGTAATCATGAGCATTCCATCATTCCACTGGGTGTTTTGGATTTTAGCCAGAAAATCGCCTGTGTCTCTTACATACGTAGGTAGTTCTTGGACCAGACTTTGCGGGAAATAATCGATGTATTCTGTGACGTGTTCAGCCACTCCTGCAATAGCCGAAATGATTGGTCTGCCAGGCACTGGTCTTGATAGTTTATGTATCTTAGGGAGTAAGTAGAGTTTAGGGAAAACAGGGTACTCGACATGGAGGAATTCAAATTCTTGCGAGGAAATCATGCCTTCCCTTTTATATTTGAAAAGCAATTTTTTGAGTGATTCCTTGGAAGATTCAAAGTGTCTCATGGTGGTAATGGAATAGCAAATACCATCACTGAGCTGCCGCTTTGCTTCCTTGATATATTCCTCCTGGGGCCAGATGACCACATTGCCCCCCTTGTCGGCCGTGGTTACTATGATGTTGTGGTCATTACTTAACTTTTTAACCAAAGCATGATATTCAGTTTCCTGTTTGCTTCTGTATCGCTTTTTATGCTTAATCTGATGATGTAACTGCTTCAGGTCTTCAATCACCACGTCCTGAAAAACATCAATGGAGTCTCTGGGCATGGTAGGATTAAATTTGGACGTTTGTTTGAAAGGACTGGTATTGGCTCCAATTTGGGGAATGTCAGCTGCCCTCAGCTCATCCTGTGTGGATGCAAGATCGTTGGTGAGTGCGTCATTGCCCATAAGATTCAATACTGTAAGTGCTGTTCGGGTGTCACTGGCCGGAAGCATGGGCACAATTGAAAGAGCATTGGTGTTTGCTCCAATTCCTTGTGGTGTCTTGTTGTTCAGACCTTCCTTTATTGCAAAATAATTATCACAGAAACAGCGTTTTCTTCTCCGTGAGTTGGGAATTTCCTCCACGCCACAGATCACGCAGACACGGACCAAATTCAAGTGCAGTTTTCTTTTATTGAGTGCAATATAGCCGCATGACGTTTCGGCTCCGTGGAGCCTTGTTCACATGACATGGCATAGTGGTTTCAGCTTTGTTTTGACAAAGGAACATCAGTGTCCTAGTAAGGTAAAGACCTGCGCAATTTAAAAAAGGTAGTATTGCCACGGACTCTGTGTTCTTATTATCACCATCCCACTGTGGTTTTAATTACAAAAGACATCAGCGCCACCCACTGGGGATTAATTTTGTACGTTGAAACTGCAAAGACCATAATGCATGGAGGCATTATTTGAATAAAGAGATGCCCATTGGGATGGGAGCGTTTATAATTGTGCAGGTGTTTAACTTACTAGGACACTGATTTTCTTTTGGCAGGCTTGTGAACAAGGGCGAGAGCCTGAAATGGGTCGAGCCAAAAGAGTTGAAACTTGGTGTGAATTTGACCATTGATCCCTGTGCAGCCCCTATACTGAGGAAGCAACACTCGGGAGGCCATCCCCATTGGGGCAAAACTCTCTGTTGGATTTATAGCGGCTGTGTCCAGCCACGGGTGGTGGCACACCAAAAATACGGATCCTGGGTGTTTGAAGGTTCCAATACCCATGCAAAAGAAACAGGGTGTGTGCCTCCGGGCAAGAAAATTAAAAAAAAATAACAGAGGGTTGGGTTATTAAATAAGGGGTGGGGGGCTTAAGGCTCCCCCAAGCCCCGGAGACCACCACCTCCCTGGTGCTTTAGAAATGATGGAAGGGGGACAGCGTGGCCTCCCTTCAGGAGCCCATAGTGGCCCTGGGAACTGCCACACCCAGGGCCGGCTCCTGCAATGTCCTGGGAAGCTTACCCCCAGGACATTGCTGTTTGCTATGACAGGGTGGGAGCAGGAAAACCTGCTCTTGCTTCAATGAAGCAAAGCAGAATTGCTTTTGGGCAATGGGAGCTGCATGTGAGCAGCTCCCCTTCCTCAAAAGCAATGCCGGCTCCCACAGGAGGCGGGGAGCAGGTAGGACCGTGGGAGCATTGGGGCTCCCCCATGGTATCCAACTGTGAGGCCATGCCCTGGGGGATGGGGTCTCTGGGGCCAAAAATGGTCTGGGAGGGGGGCCACGCGGTCCCCCTACTTTTTAATCTAAAAAAAATAGATTTGGGCACGCCCCGGGGATGGGGTCCACAGGACAAATATAAATTAACGGAAGTGGACTTTTTTTTGCCAACGTTTGGAGTTGCGACACTTGCAAGGCGCTCAGCAAGGCCCCCTAGTGTGAATGCGATGGGTGCGCGGCTCCCAGCGCGTCCCTTAGTTTGAACGCGATGGGTGCGCGGCTCCTTTAGTCGTCTCCAAGCGACTCCAAGCAAAAATAATTAAGATTGTTTTTATATAAATCTAGGTTATATGTTGGGTTATTGGGTGGCTCTAAAAAGAGCCCTTGTTTTCATTGGGAGATTGTAGTAGCTACATGTAAATGCGGCTTCAGGTTGATGAGAAACACTCTGTTGCCTTGGTCAGTGAAGTGTACTCCATCACTTCCGTAGATGCCATCCATATGGAAATGTAGATTGTTGTTATAGATGGAGCCCATCCTATGGTCTCTGAGGTAAGCAGAAACAACTTTATTGACATTTTTTCTAGATTCCTCAATCGAGGATAAAATTGATTAGAGCACTTCCATTTCTGTCTTTGGCATATGTTAGAGTATACAAAGACAGTTTTGGGGAAAAGCAACATCAATTCTGCAAAGGTGTCCTACATTAGCATTTCCAGACCTACCCCAGTCAATTTGCCTAGGTCATTGACACCACAGTGCACAATAATGAGGTCAGGGAGTTGGAGGTGCAAAACAGTTTTAACCAAAGGCATTAATTAATGGCACTTTAAGCCTCTCTGTCCAATCCATTTAATGTCTACATTTAGCAAAGCTAGGTCTTTGTCAATACCTCTGCGTTCAGCATTCCTTTTGCACCAGAAAATATAGCTGAGCCCCACAATCCACACAGAAAGCATCTTGAAAGGATGTCTGTAAGTAATCAAAAGATGTCTGTAGCTGAGGTAGTCAGTTGGGAGAATGAGAAATATCTAAAATGGTGGAGAAGATGCTGTTTTTAAGAAAGTAGGGAATTAATTTGCTGTTTAAAACAATGTACATTTAAAAATAGGGTGCATTTTACTTTTTTTAAGAAGCTTGTTTCTTATTGGTTAGTAAAACAAGTTTGAAAGGTACAGTAGAAAGGATAAGGTCATGTTTTTGCAAGGCCAACCACACCTGCTGTTTTCATTTGCAACATTGTGTGGTGAACTTAAAAATATGGTGAACTTGTGACCTGTCAGTTAAGATTAATGTTCAATGAACTGTTACTATGGAAACTGGCATTAAGCAGAATGGGGAATGTAATCCTGCATCGCGCCAGAGCGGAATTTCCAAGATGGCGCCTGCGACCAGTCTCCCAGAAGAGGAGGTTAGCACTCTAGCCGTCGGGAACCTGAAAAGTGCGGAAGTGAGGCTGTCTTGGCTCTCTATGGAGGACACCAACGTCAAAGGAATAGGACAGGACATCAAGCAGGAAGAGAGAGTTGAAGAAGATGCCGTCGCAAAGGAGGCAGAGGCAGGAGAGAAGGCCTTGGAGGACCAGGAGGTCTGACCCAGCTTACGGTGCGAGGACAGCACCGGAGAGGAATCCTCGACCCTACCGCCTAGAGGCACCGCATGCAGGTCTGACCGACCCGAGGAGGAGGAGGGCGGCAAGACCCCTACTGCCACGACCCAGGAGGGCCGTGGCCGAAGGCAAGTACCCTTTGTGAAATACCTCACCACAGGGTGGTGGAGTCTGGAACACTGAGGGCTTGCCACTGTCTGTCTGTCTGTCTAAAGGGGGTCAGCACATCCCTTCCTTGGCACCTGTTGACCCCATACTCACATCACCCGGGTGATGGTGACAGTATTAAATGAAAGACAGGACAACTTTATTAAGCTTTGTTTATTTTTTTATTTTTGAGGGTAACTGCTCCTATTCTCCTTCTTTGACCTCGCGGGACGACCAGAATAAGAGGAGAGCGATATACCCAGCAGCGCACGATAAGGAGAGAGAACCCCAAAAACACATGGACATTACATCTTTTCTTTTTTTTGGACTAAGAAAGGACTACAGTTAGTTTATTAAATATACCTAGTTTGCCGTTTGCCCAAATAGTTTTCTGTGCATCATAGACTGACTATTAAAAATCCCAGCGAACACTCCTTCTGCCTGAGCATTGTGTTACTGAGGTAATCTCAAGTGGTGTCAGAAGTGGGATTGGGTCACTTAAAATTACTATGACCCAACCCATAACGATGGAGGTCATGATCACCCAGTTGGATGAGGGCCAGAGGCATTTGCAGTTGGTTATAGAGCGCCAAAACCAGGAAGCCAAGAAAGAGAGGGAGGCGTTTCAAAATGCCCTTAAAGAACAGGCTGCTTTACTCACTTCCAACAAACAGGTCCAAGACACCGCCATCCTGCGCCTCACAGAAGCTATATCCACTTCCCGTGTCCACCCAAACATTCCTAGCTCTGTTCTACAAAAGTTTCAAGAAGGAGATGACCCTGATTATTTTTTTGTTCAGTCCACGACTGCTACCTGGCCTCCCGAACGGTGGGGTCAATACATAGCCCCCGTTCTTTCAGGCGAATTACAAGCAGCCTATTAGGCTGCTAATCCCTTCGGTTTTACACCCTATCCTGAAATAAAAAGGACTATTCTTGAACGACTAGGGCATGATACAGAGTACTACCGGGCCAAATTTAGAAAGGAAAAGTTGGTTACAGGCGATAACCCCCGAGCGCTCTATTATCGTGTCAGGGATTTAGGGGAAAGGTGGGCACAGCCTTGTCAATCCCCTTTAGAGGAAGTTACTGAAAAAATGCAGTTAGGACAGTACTTAGAGGCCCTCCCAGCTGACACACGTGCATGGGTTAAACAACATCCCCACCTAACAGCGCAAACGGCTATCGATCTGGCATGTGTATTTCATAGGTCCCCTGAATTTAAGGTCCAAACGGTTAAGCCTTCCCCAATACTTCAGAAGGGCTACACTAGAGCTAGCAACTCTAAAAACCCTGGGTTAAGCAAGGCAGCAGTAGGACCCCCACTAAACCCCTTTTCTACACAAACAGGACCCCAATGCTTTAAATGTTCAGAGTGGGGACACATCGCCCATAAATGCCCGTCAAAAGCCGACGGGGTAGAACCTATGGAAGTAGCACTGTCCCGGGGAAGAGTACTCAATACCGGAGGTATCCCTGCACTGTACAGGGAGACTATATGTCTTAACGGGCGAACTGTAGAGGCTGTGTTAGACACAGGCTGTTATCACACTGTGGTCTCTCGAGAGTTGGTTTCCCTTAACCAGATTACAGAAGAGGTACAGATTACGGTGTCCTGTGTACAACGAGATTTTCGTTTATATCCCATAGCTGCCGTCTTATTAGAGATAGAAGGGGATCCACAGGCACAGAATGTCGGGGTGATACCCGCTCTACCAGAGAAAGTTCTCCTGGGAACTGATCTTCCCCGTTTTGATGAATATCTAGCCAGCATCACAAAAAGAAACCATGAGTTGGAATGGCTTCGTGAAGCACCCTGTTCTACCTCTGACTAAGTATGGGCGAAATTTGCGAATTTGCGGTCCGCGAAATCGCACAAAAGCGAATTCGCGATCCGCAGAATTCGCGAATTCGTGCGAATTTGCGAATTTCTTTTTTTTTGCGTGTTCGCGCGGTTTTTTGCTTATTCGCGGACCGCTTGCAGCGCTCCGACCGCGAGGTGGCCCATGCGGTCGTACATGGGCGCCGCCATCTTGTGCGCGTTGCAAATTTCCGTTTCCGGGCGCTATTGGCAATGTCGCGTTGTGTGCGATGTGCTATTACGAGTTCGCGCGTGTTTCTGCGTACTCGCGCGGGAAAAATCGCACAAACTTACCCACGCGGTCCTCAATGGGCGCGGCCATCTTATTTTTCATTCATTGCTATGGTTCTGTGCATGCTTTCTAATCCTCCTTTCATCTGTGTAATCCTTTGTTTCTTTGGCCTTTTTTTTTATCTTTTCTACTCTATATCGATCCCTCTTTTTTTCTAGATCTATATTTTGTGTTTTTTTCAACTTTTCGTTACTATTAAAGCTACTTTTTAAAACTTTTTTTTTCTTTACTTTTTCCCTATTCTTTCCTTTTTTTTTTCTTTCTGCTGTACAGGACCATGGCAAAGGGAGCCAGGAAGGAGAAGGGGAAGGGGAAGGGTCCCGCACCCCGTACCCGGCTCTCTTACGGGCGGTTGCGAGGGGAGGAAGTGGTGGTCAGGGAGACATTCAGCGTGGTGGAGGTGGCCGCAGTGATCTTTTTTGCGCAGCGCCACCTCCCCAAGACCGTGGCAGCAGGGGGCAGGCTCGTGGCAGGGTATGGCCTCCGGGAGCGTCGCCAGCTGTGGGAAAAGGTGTGCCGGGCCATGCAGAGGGATTCAGGGGTCCGACGCACCTACCAGCAAGCGACGCACCGGTGGTCGGACCTCCCTGACCGTGAGCAGGACCTGCTCCACCTGCTCGGTGTGGAGATCCCTGGCCTTGGTGAGTAGCTATTTAATAACTACTTTGTTTTCTTCTGCTCTGTGTTATATTGCTAATATATGTTTTTCCCGAAGAGCAAGAATGCTGCCAATTCGATTAAATTGCAAGTAAATTAACGTTTAAATAGCTTCTGTGATTGCAGGTTCTCGCCTGCTCAGTGGCATTGCTACTATGCTTGTTTAGAACTTTGTGCTCATTTGGCCTGAATATGTATGAGTGTAGTACTTTACAGAACTGCGTAATGCTAGAGAGACTAGAGACTCAAGTCTAGTCCTTCCTTTGTACTCCTGCTGCCACTAAGAAGAAGATGGATTGATAGGTTCAGGTTGAGTATATTATGACTTGTTATTAGTAGTAGTAGTAGTAGGACATTTTTTAGTGCTCTGCAATCATGATGACGGACTGTGTCTGTCACGTCGCGTGCTGCTGAGTGCTGGCAGTCGTAGTAGAACCTTTTTTTTTTTTGGTTTAGTTACTGATTTACATAACTTTCCAAGTAGACGGTCTGCAAATCAAGCAATAATGTACTAGTATCCTCCTAGTTGACCAGATCAGATAGGTCAATACATGTAGTGCATTTCTTGCAAATTTGTTTTCCCGAGATAATTTAGGATTGTGGTCAAAGAAATCAAATATTTCCAAAAAACAATCATCCATGTTTGTGTTTATTCCATGATCATCAGCACCTCCCAGGGGCAAGAGGACAGCGCCACCCCAGACTCCGGTGGAACAGAGTGGGCAGGTGGAACGGTCCACTGCAGGCTCTTCTGCTGGCCCCAGTAAGTACTTCTGTTGTTAATGTAATTATACTTCCCTAACTCTATTTTTTACAAAATAGTCTTTGATCTCCTTGTACACTGTTTCTACATTCTTATCCTGCCTGTCTACCATCACTCTCTGTGCTACTACTATTTACAATTATTTCTTAGTCGGTCTGTGTAGGTAGCTAAGCTTGCCTAGTCGGCAAACGGTGTTACACAAAACTCTGATCCAGCAATAGCTCTAGGGGTACTCAGCGCAGTCCTCTGGGTTGCCCTTGCTGTCTATTCCAGTCTTCTTAATGTTAGTGCTTTGACAATTTCCAACAACAAAATGTCAATGTCCACCAAGAATAAGCTAGTAGTTGTCTTTTTGATTTGATAGTAGCACAAACCATACCACTAGTGTTTCAGGGACTATTCTGCACATACAGAAGTATGGACAAGAGAAATAGGACATTGTTGATGATAGGTGCAGTTCGACTTTCCACATACCTCAGTCAGAAGTAACTGTGCGGGACTCGGGAGCCCTCACCTTGTTGGAACTTCAAGTCCTCCTGGTGGTGATGAGGAGTAGTTGGTTCTGTGTGTAATTATAAAAATGTTGCACGTTAAAGAGCAAGCATTCATCAGTTGTGCCAAAAAGAGTTGCATGTTATGGCTAAGCATATAAGTTAACACCCTCCCCAAAACCCTGACTTCTTTTCACTCCCAATAATTTAAAAATGTTTAACATTTTCTCTTCCAGTACGAGACGAAGTAGGGGGTCGTGTATGGCATCTAAAAATATGACATGTTTTTTCTAGGCGTCACAACATCAGATGCAGCACTTGCCAACACCTGTGGCCAGCAGCGCGGAGGGGCCCACTCAAGCGGCGGCGCCACCAGGAGGAGCTGAGGGGGATGGCTCAGCAGCGGCGGACGGTGGTAACTTATTATTATCATCCTTTCTTATTGACATTTTAGAGTAGGCTCGCAAAGGAGTGTATGATGTACTGTACAATAGAAAGTACACTACTACAAGTACACTGTACTGTTAAGAACAGTTACTGATTTAGAATTACATTTTATTTTTTCAATCACGGAGAAGACAGTCAACCTTGCCTTAGCAATAGCATTAGCGGTGGTAGTTCTCGAGTAAGCAATGGCCCCCTCTATTTGACTTCAAATCAGCTGGGAAACTTTTATCGTGAAGCCAAGTCATATCAGATGAACTTAAGGGATGTGATGAACGAAAATGGAAAGAACTTAGGGTCAATGGAAGGACTAGCGAGTCGTAACATTTATGACTAAAGAATGATACGTGTTTTTGAATGCAGGCAGAGGTGGCTGATAGGAAGGAATCAGATGCATGGCTGCTTGAAGCAAGGATGGTTGGAGGAGAAAGAAAAAATGACTGCCTGTGTGGGTCAATCAGAAAATTCATGTGTGGTGTGATTTGCAATATATCATTTGGGTGAAACTCAAATGCAAGTCAAGAAGACGGTGGTTTACCAAATGAAATGAAAAGGGAGTTATTTGGTTGCTGAGAAAAAGTAATGTTGTTACAGTTGAGACATTAAGAAAAATGATAGACGTTTACTTTGGAAGCCTGGATGGTATATTCTTCCTCATACATAGCAGAGGTGGATGTAGAGCAGACGCTCAGTGCATGAAGAGGGTTACTTTGTTCGAACAGCATGTCCGTGCCAGAGTAGCAAAGCAGAGGAAATCCAAATACTACAAGTTGTGATTGTTCTGAAACTCTCCCTTGCCTAAAGTAACACTACAGTAGTTTACTTTGCAAGCACAGCATATATTGTGTATGTATTTTATAGTTGACAAATATATCAAGTCCCTTCCTCCGGCAATTATGGTTACCACACTCACTCCCTATGTTCATAATTTTCTTTCTGCTGTGTTAATCATGGGTGGACTATCGCTGTTGTTCACTCAATCTATCAGAATAAAGCACCTAAAGTCATGCATCACATAAGCAAAGAGATCATGTGATCGGCTGGAGACATGATCAGAAATTAATAATCTTCATTTTTCTTTTGTAGTACTGAAGGCCCGTGGGGGCAGTGCGAAATATAAATTACATTGAGCAGTAGCCCTTGATGTAACCGAGTATGGCCAGTGCCAACCCTATACAAAAGTAAGAGCTTCCCATCCCCACCTGCATATACTGCTTAAAGTAATGCAATCAAGTCTGCGTCATTATGGCTTGTGTCACTTTTTCTTGGGTTCAAGCTGACTGAGCTGGCATTATGCCGGCTACCACAAGTTCACGTACAAGTAATTAATTTTTTTCGCAAAAGTAGAGAAAAAAAGAAGAAAACAGGTGTACTCTCTGACTATGTATTGAGTACATAGTGCTGCCTGGTAGTAGAATTCCTGAAACTCCCACTGTTACTGGCCTACAAAGACGGCGGAAAGATACATGCCAAAATGTTATACTGTGCTTGCAAATTGCTAGTGTTACTGTGAGACAACTTTGTGTTGAATTATTTTGTGTTATTGTTAAAGGGTATTGGTTACATTATTTTTCTTTCTTTCTTCATATAGATGCTCCCAAAAAGCTCACCAGAGGGGAGATGGCTGTCCGGGCCAGGGCCCGGAAGATGGAGGCCATTCGAGTGGAATATTGCCGGCTGTGGGCTCGGGAGAACGAGGAGGGAACGTCACCAACCTCCTCCAGCACTGCCACCGTGTCCAGCCAGCAGCCTCCATTCCACCGCCGGGCTCGGACAGCCCCCCGCCGCCACTCAGCTGCAAGACCATCAGCAGCTGGCCCCCTCAGAGCCTGGAAGGCACGCATGCGGTGCCTAAGCTTGAGAGTGGACTACCTGGAGCGCAAGGTGGACGACCTTGAAAATCAGCTCCGGGACCTCCGCAAGGACCGCATGCCCAAACACCGCCGTAAGTGACTGTGTCCCTTGCCCCTTTTTAAAGACTGTTGGGGGAGGGGAATCGGGAGTTGGGGATTATTTCTTTTTGGACTACTTCAAATGGACAATTGTTTGGGTTAGGGAGGGGTGGGACTAGTTTATTTTTGTTAGGGGAAATACATTATTCATTTTACATACTTCAACATAGTGTACGCTTTGATCTACTTTTGTGCGGTGGTGGGTGGGAGTTACGGCAAGTTTGGTTTTCCTCAAAATTACCAGCATGGATTATCTAAAACTTCCAAAAATGCCGCTAACAGAGTTAGTGAATTCAATTGACCTACTAGTACTTTACTTGTACTACTATCAGTCTCTCCTCCGCATCCTAGCCCATCTTTCTACCTCCCCAAAATGCTTATCTTACCTGTGATTCGTGGTTGAGAACAGAGCTAGGCACAGCGCTGACTGCATGGCAAATGGCGATTACACCATCCCGGACCGAAATTCCGTTGTTGTGGTGTTAGTAGTAGGAGTGGTACCACACTAGCAGTAGCAGCATATGAAAAACAAAGTAAAAAAATTAGACATTGAGTGGCATGAGAGGAGTATTAGAAGGAACAGTAGCCTAAGCAATGCTGAAGATAAGTATGGGGAAAAAAGAATTGCATGGATGATTATGGCTACAACAAGAACAGTGACACAGCAGCGTAACACAACAAGTCTTCTTGACATGTAGGAGGATGATGTTGACGATGGATCCAATCGATGGTGGGCATGGAATTTAGAATTTATTTTAAAATACTCATTGTTGTTTTTTTACCCAGAATTACAATATCCTAGGATTCATCTAGCTGCCTTAAAATTGAGTTTAGGAGGTTGCTTGCACCTTATCCTCCCCAGCAAGTGTGTGGAAATATTGTTTTAATTTGCTCACACCTCAATGAAAACCACACAGCCCGGGGGAAGAGGGTTAGGGTTTGAAACTTGGATGGGAATGGGGTTTGTGGGTAAAATTTTGTGGAGAGAGGCAAAAAAAACACAGCATGGACAAACAACAAATGAAGATAAACAAATCTTTGGATACGAAGCTATTCATAAATCTTTTAAGGGACATTAAGGAAGTGCATGCACTACTGCATGCATGAAGTTGTTTTCTAAATGGATAGGTTTTTGTAAAGTAAGTAGTACTTTCTACAATGTACTATGAAGAAACAACACTGTAACAGTACAGGGATGCAGTAATTACGTAATTTCACGTGCCTATCTGCCCTCAGAGAGAAGAACCACTTCATACAATAAATTAATTTAAAAAATAGCAAAGAAAAAAGTATACAATGGCTGGAGGGATGAATTGAAGCAGAGAGCAAACAAATGCACAGTGTCACACTCACAGTAGTTCACAGCAATAACATTACTTAAAAGATAAGTTGGAATGAAGATGGATACTGTAACTGTATGTTGTTGTATTTGTCCTGTTGAATTTGGGAAGTTGCATGCATCCAGCCATTCCTCTTTCGCGGTACTCCTCCATTCCATCTGACGCTCCACCGATCAATGTTGGGGACCAGAAGACACCTTGTCCACTGACTGCCTGGCGGATGCTGAATTGCGGGTCGCTAAGCCTGAGGTCATCTTTTTGTCATTGCACAGGGTAAAAGCCGGCCTGTAATTGTTGATGGGAAAACAGGAAGTGAAATTTAAACACCACAGAGAACAAAATATAAGGTACGCTGTGTAATGCAAAAATAACACTTTCAGTTTCAGAGTCGACAGTATTACAAAACATACAAGCATCATTTCGAAAGTGCGTACTCAGAGTCTCTTTTTCAAGGATAAAAAAGTGTGGGCGAAATTTGCAGATCTTCCCCCTCAAGCTATGTGTAAAGTGGAAACAGCGATTTCAGAACCCTAACCCTAACCCTAACCCTAACTCTAACTCTGGGCCCTAACCCCCCTTTCTCACAATGGATTTTGTCCAAACCACTTTATTCCGATATTAGACCTTCCCAGCAATGCCCCAAGACCCGCCAACCCACCCGCAAAAAAAGCAGAACCCCCCAAACAGGCAAAAAGCAAAAATGGAAAATCTCATACTTAGAATATTTTCGGCCTTCTTTCAATTCTGTCCAAACGCGCTCTGCAGCTAGGCCATAACTCCCCTTTTCCACCATGGATTTCCTGAAAAACAAATGCAATCAAAATTAGACTGTGCCAGCAGTGCTCCCAGACCCCAAAACCCATCCCCAAACACCAGGAACCCCCCCAAAACAGCACCCCAAAAACAGGCAAGTGAGCAAAAACGGAAAAACTTTTACACCATGGATTGTCTCCAAAACACTTTAATCCGTTATTAGACCTTCCCAGCAATGCCCCCAGACCCGTCAACCCAGGCGAAAAAAAGTAGAAGACCCCCAAACAGGCAAAAAGCAAAAATACAAAAACGGGCACTTAGAATTATTTTGGCCTCATTCCAAAATCACTCCATGTGAGCTCTGCAGCTAGGCCCTAACTCCCCTTTGCCACCATGGATTTTCTTCAAACCACTTGCAATCAAAACTATCCGTACCCAGCGTTGCTCCATGACCCCCCAAGCCCCCCTAAACACCAGGAACCCCCCCAAACAGGCCCCCGAAAACACGAAAGTGAGCGAAAACTCTGAAAAGTTAAAAACTTTTTCACCTCTGATTTTCTCCAAACCACTTTTATCCGGTATTAGACCTTCACAGCAATGCCCCCAGACCCGTCAACCCAGAAGGAAACAAGTTTAACACCCCCAAACTGCCAAAAAGCAAAACCGCAAAAAGTGAGACAAATTTCGGGCCTACCTGTAATTCAGTCCAAATGCGCTGTGCAGCTAGGCCCTAATTCCCCATTTCCACCATGGATTTCCTGAAAAACAAATGCAATCAACATTAGACTGTGCCAGCAGTGCTCCCAGACCCCAAAACCCACCCACACAAACCTTGAAGCCCACCCAAACAGCACCCCAAAGACAGGCAAGTGAGCAAAAAGGCAAAAACTTTTTCACCTCCGATTTGGTCCAAAACACTTGATTCCGATATTAGACCTTCCGAGCTATGCACCCAGACCCCTGCAGCCACACGCCAAAAAGCAGACCACCCCCAAACAGGCAAAAAGCAAAAATGGGCCTACCTTCAATTCAGTCCAAATACGCTTTGCAGCTAGGCCCTAAATCCCCTTTTCCACCATGGATTTTCTGAAAAACAAAATGCAATCAAAATTAGACTGTGCCAGCAGTGCTCCCAGACCCCCACACCCTCCCCCACAAATGTAGAACACCCCCAAACAACCCCCAAAACATGCAATACTGGTATATTCAAAATATGGCAAATTGCGCTGTTCACAAATCATTGCTGTTTTCAGCACTTCCACTACTTCGATCCTCTTGAAACTTACCTGGACAGTCACTTGTTCCAGCGATTCACAAGAATCTCAGCAAGGCAGAACAAAATCGAACCACTTTGCTCTTTGAAAAAGATGAAGAAGGTCTACGACTAGTTTTGACTTAGGTTTTCACCCAAACACACGCGCCCGCAAAACACCCAAAAAGGCCAAAATTCTGCCAATTCTGGACCAAAGAACACCAAACCCACCTAAAACATTGCCAACATCATTATGAACGAGCCTGCATCGGGCCCCGACCCCTAGAATCAGCGTGAACCATACCAACTTACTTAAACCCAAAAACCCTAGTAAATCGCACTGAACACTAAACCCTAGATATGCTTTGTCTGTCTGTGTCAAAGAGCCTAGGTATGCTACATCAGAAGGATGCTTCACTCAGTGGTGCCTGCCTTGACCGTCTGCATGGTCCTGCCGCAAGCATGGGCCAAAAATCCGTTCCGCTCAAGAATTTGCAATTTTTAGGTCATTTCGCGAGATTTGCGAAATACCGAAAAACAGCAAATTATGCAAATATAACGGATGTTTGGCCCAAGCTTGAAACAGTGCCATGCAGAGGGTCAAGGCAGGCACCACTGAGTGAAGCAACCTGATGTAGCATACCTAGGCTCTTTGTCAGACAGACAAAGCATATCTAATTGTATGCAGCAAGCCACATAGCCCCAGTTTTACATGAACTGCTGTCTGGAGTGGACTCTGCCTGTCATAACAACAACAGTACACTGCCTCGCCCTTGACTACTATATACCACGAATAGACAGGCATGTAGTTCTGCTGTAGTAATTGTTGTAGACTGGTTTACCTGTTTGCCTTTCACGAATTGGCCATAGTTCTTCCGTAAACCGACGCTGATGATCCATCCATCCCAGTGAGTGACTGTAAAGAAAAAAGATATATTATTTAATCAATCATCATGGTTTATTGGCAAGTGAGTCCACTCCAAGGACATTTTGCATATTGTAAAATGCAACATAGTGGCCCCTGAATTTGAAGTACAATTTGAATTAAACAAGGTAAAAAAAAACAGAGTAGTAGACATGAGTTACAATTACTGTGTAAAAGATTAAATATTAACTAAGACAAGACATATGATTCATTTCATGCACAAAAAACAAACAGCAATTGGTTTCATCAGAGCCAGACAGCCATTGCTGTCCACTGCATGCCATCTTCTCATTATTCATTAACTGTTCTACTTTTTGTCCGCATCTTCTTCGGAAAGTGAGGGCCCACAGGGCAACCTCTCCTGTCAATTTCAAAAGTAACTCTGTCAGCAAGCATGTAGTCAGTCAGTAATTTCAGTCCCACTTGGGGGGACTCGTCTACGAAAACAAAGTTTCTTTATTTTTCGTAATCCATCCATCTGCCTTGAGGGAAATGGATAGGGGGAGTCTGGAGGAGGAGGATAGAGGAGCATGATTGAGATGTGAACTTGTAACCTCAGGAATGCAGACTGCTGCACCTTCAAATCAATAAGGAAAATAAGATGAAGACAGTGCTGCTGATGGACTTGTTGTGAGAGTTTTGTTGTGGTAAAAGTTGCGAAGCAAAGAAAGACACACAGGAATAAAAGTGAATAAGGACGAAAAAAAGGAAGTCATTTTCAGGGCTCAGTGTCAGGGAAGTAGAGCTCGTCCTCAAACTCCATGAATTGAGACGGGAGTAGGTCAGGTAACAGAGAAGAACTTCCGTCACCTAAGTCGGTGTCCTCTTCTTCCTGCGTGCATTCACGTACTTTGTAATCTGGTGGTATCAAGTGCTGATTCATCTTGATCAGTGTTAACCTCTCCACATTTTTGGCCGAGAGGCGGGTACTTTTTGAAGTTACAATGGCACCAGAAGCTCTGAAAACACGTTCAGAAGACACGCTTGCGAGTGGGCAAGACAAATAATGTATAGCCAGGTAGAGCCATTTTCCTGTACCAATACAGCAATGGGTTCGTATTAACAAAGACCTCTGTTGGGTCATCCAGATAGGCCTGCACCATCGACTCAAGGTTCTCCACGGTTGCTCCACTTTGCGTACCATCTGTGGCCTTCGCAGCACTGGAACGAGCAAACCCTTGATGAGTTAGCCAATCCGCTTCCGACAATATTATGGCTGGGCCTGGTGCAGGTGAGGATGATGATACGGTTGCTGCTGGTGTCATTAACGGCTGTGAGGGAAAGTGACTCCCTTCACCCACAGATTCAGAAGTGGAACTTGACGCTAGATAGCCTGCTGATTCAGTTGGGCTTCTGCCGGCTCCTTGAATTTTCTGCCGATCTTTTTCGAACCGAGTCTCTGACACAGCTAGCCAATGTTTGTACTTTGAAACATCTGCTTCATCAAAAGGAATGAATGCTTTGCTGGCCACTGCCTTTTTGTACCGTGGATCCAGAATAGTGGCACAAATGTAATGTTGTTCTGTATGTAGGTTTTGAAGCCTTTCATTGGCAACTAGGCGGCTTAATAAGCTCTCCGCCAACTGATGTGCATCTTGCTTTTTTTCACCAGCATCTCTGAACGTTGAAGACACCGCCTTCAGTTGGTGCTCTAGCATGACCAACAATGGGATAGCTTTGCCCAAAGAACAGTTCTCCCTGCTGACTTCACGCGTGAAGACCTCAAAAGGACGAAGCATGTCTGTCAGGCTTTTAACTAGCTTCCATTCCTCCAACTCTAGCCTCATGTCTTTCATAGTAGAACCTAGTTGAAAGACATAGTCATTGATTACCATGCACTGCTCAGACAGACGCTCAAGCATGTAAAAGGTTGAGTTCCAACGTGTTGCCACCTCCTGGATGCGTCCTTTGACTGGCACTTTACGTTCATGTTGAATGCTCCACAGCTCCTTCCGGGCCTTAAAAAAATGGCTGAAATGTGTGCAGATTCTTCGTCAGGTGGTCAGTAACTTCTTGACTGTATTTTCAGTTTTCAAGAAATCTTGCAAAACCAGGTTTATACAGTGCGCCAAACACGGCACTCTGAAATATTCACCTTGATGCATGGCCTTAACTATATTACTGCCATTATCCGTGGAAACATAACTAACTATGCGATTTCTTGGTTGCAGCCATTCAGAGACCTTACTGCTAAACTCCTCCAAAATGTTTTTTGCAGCATGAGTTTTCTCCATGGCAAACATGGCTAATGTTGCATGTTTCCGAGTAGCTTGAAAAACTGTGTCCAGGTCAACAACTGCACTTGACTTGTCTCTAACCCCTGCAAAAGTCCCTGCAAAAGATACCCAGTGTGCAGTGATGCACATGTAATCAATGGCTTGGCAACTGGTCCACATGTCTGTTGTCAAGTGGATAGTGTGAACAGCACTCTTCTGCAAAGCTGCCCCAATCACCTCCAGCACATCTTGATGTAGTGCTGGAACCGCAACTCTCACTACCCCCTTTTGTACCGCTTTGTTTGCCATAAGTTGGCAGGGTATGCTCAGACGTGAGTCCCTTGCTCACTTTGCCACTGGATTCAAGCAAGCCTGGCTGAAGACGGCTGAAATGCCAGAAACCGGTCCTAGGAAGCTTGTTTCCGGTCCAGGGAAGGCATGGCTTGGCATTTCGGGCTGGACTGTTCCCGTGAGGCACAGGGTCAGACTGGTTTGCATATGGCCATGTCTGAACTGGGGTGGCAGAGTGGGCTAAAGAACGGTGATGGATTAAACCCAGATCTGTTGACTGGCTGTGAGTGTTTTATTTGGTTCAGATGCTCCGTCCATCACTACCCCCTTTTGTACCGCTTTGTTCGCCATAAGTTGGCAGGGTATGCTCAGACGTGAGTCCCTTGCTCACTTTGCCACTGGATTCAAGCAAGCCTGGCTGAAGACGGCTGAAATGCCAGAAACCGGTCCTAAGAAGCTAGTTTCCGGTCCAGGGATGGCATGGCTTGGCATTTCGGGCTGGACTGTTCCAGTGAGGCACAGGGTAAGACTGATTTGCATATGGCCATGTCTGAACTGGGGTGGCAGAGTGGGCTAAAGTACGGTGATGGATTCAACCCAGATCTGTTGACTGGCTGTGAGTGTTTGATTGGTTCAGATGCTCTGTCCATCACTACCCCCTTTTGTACCGCTTTGTTCGCCATAAGTTAGCAGGGTATGCTCAGACGTGAGTCCCTTGCTCAATTTGCCACTGGATTCAAGCAAGCCTGGCTGAAGACGGCTGAAATGCCAGAAACCGGTCCTAGGAAGCTTGTTTCCGGTCCAGGGAAGGCATGGCTTGGCATTTCGGGCTGGACTGTTCCCGTGAGGCACAGGGTCAGACTGATTTGCATATGGCCATGCCTGAACTGGGGTGGCAGAGTGGGCTAAAGAACAGTGATGGATTAAACCCAGATCTGTTGACTGGCTGTGAGTGTTTGATTGGTTCAGATGCTCCGTCCATCACTACCCCCTTTTGTACCGCTTTGTTCGCCATAAGTTGGCAGGGTATGCTCAGACGTGAGTCCCTTGCTCACTTTGCCACTGGATTCAAGCAAGCCTGGCTGAAGACGGCTGAAATGCCAGAAACCGGTCCTAGTAAGCTTGTTTCCGGTCCAGGGAAGGCATGGCTTGGCATTTCGGGATGGACTGTTCCTGTGAGGCACAGGGTCAGACTGATTTGCATATGGCCATGTCTGAACTGGGGTGGCAGAGTGGGCTAAAGAACGGTGATGGATTAAACCCAGATCTGTTGACTGGCTGTGAGTGTTGATTGGTTCAGATGCTCCGTCCATCACTACCCCCTTTTGTACCGGAACCGCAACTCTGGCAAAATAGGACCGGCTAGGAACCTGCCATTTAGGGCAGACTGTTGCCACTAATTCTCGAAACCCCACCCCTTCCACGAAAGAAAAAGGGAGAAGGTCCAACGCTAGCATTTTAGCCAGCTTTGCGTTATACAGACGTACCGTTGGGTGGTTGCGTTCAAATGGCGCCTCCGACCACAACATTCCGCGAATGGTGGGCTGGATCATTTTACTTGATGATGATGATGATGACGTCTTTAAACCAGTTAGGCCCAGTGATGTAGTTTTTTGCATTGGTGTCTCTCCCACACTCTTAGTGTGCCTCATAGATGTTGCAGGGGTAGAGGGTGTGGGCGATACCACTGTAGTGCTGCTGCCAGCAGAACTGGGTGTACCAGAAAAAATGTCTGTCGCTTCTTCACTTCCCCCCTGCACGATCAGCCTCTCGTCATCATCTGATGCAATATTAAGGGTTACATTTGGATTTGTTTGCCTTTTGCTTTCCTCGATCTTCCTCATGTGTGCTTCCCAAATGATAATGTGGTGTTGCTTGAGATGACCTCTCTGGCCTCCGGTACCATAGTTGGTACCAAGTTTACCCCGACTAACGTATACTTTACAAATCGAACAAACGACCATGTTTTCCACCTTTGTGCTAACAGTAAAGAAGTCCCAAACTGGGGACTGGTGATGTCTGCTGAAGGTGGAGGTGCTACTTTGACTTTCAATGCCAGATGAAGTGGAGGATGGGCGTTTCTGAATTCATTTCTGTTGTTCACTTACAGCACCACTACTTGAGGTCAAGCTGGATGGAGGTCCATGCCGGCCCTTCTGAGTAAAAAAGATGGAAGCTGTAGGTCGTGTTGGTGTTGTAGTTAATGGTGGTGGTACCAGTGCCACGCCGCCCATATCCCGCTCAGCAGCCATTCGGGATAGGGTCAAAATGTTTGTCTGCTGCATGCCCGCTGGGGCTGGAGTGACGACTGTGATGACTGGGTCGTCGTCAGACTGTTGTTCATCAGCAGCAGAAGACACCACTTCTTGTTCATCGTCATCAACCATAAGTCGAAGCCTTGCGGGAGCCTTCCTTTTAGGCTTAGCTACATTTGTCGGCTCATGGCGTGACTCACTCTCAGACTGCATTGCTGGGTTCCAATCACAATCAAGGTCATCAGAATGAAGGGGGCTTGAAGAAGAACTTGTAGTAGTAGGAGTAGCCCTCCTTGACCTTTTTCTTGCTGGGTATCTGGAAGACAATGGATCATCATCAGGAGGAGTGGCTTCCTCGGATGACACCTCCTCTTGAATATCAATTTCCTGATGTGCCCCTACTTCTGGAGGAACAAGCGTTGTAGGCAGTTGTGCTTCTCCATGAACCTCTAGTTGCACCTCTCCATGCACCTGTCCATGCGCCTCTCCTTGCGCCTATACTTGCGCCTCTCCTTGCGGATCTACTTGCGCCTCTCCTTGCGCCTCTACTTGCGCCTCTCCTTGCGGCTCTACTTGCGCCTCCTCCTGCCCAGGTACTTGCGCTTGTACTCGTTGCACCTGTGTTTGTGGCTGTGGTTGTTGATCACTCGTCAGCTGAGTTACACCCGACGCTGATTGGATGGTACTTTCTTGTGATGAGCAAGATCACTGGTCGGTGGTGATTTAACAACCAAAGTGGCTGCCGCAGCAGCACTCATGGTCTTGGACCTAACTTTGCATGGTGGCACTGAGCCCAATGAAGCGGAGGTGCTGCTTCCAGCTTGGTCCCCGGCGGACACCGCTGCTGCTGCAGGCGTAGTTTTTTTTCCCAAAAAAAAGGTGTCGGTGGGCACACCAGTCTCCTTGGTAGGTGGTACCACTTGCTTCTTCTGCTCCTTCTTACTGGCAGTGGCACTGGCAACTTTTTTCACTGAGGCGCTATGGGCAACTTTCTTTAGGGCCATCTTCTTGAGATGTCAGAACAGCGGGCCACAGTTGCACGAGTTGCAGACTTGTCTTGTCTGTGGCCACACGTGACGTCACGTGACGTTGTGCTGCCCACACCGCTGCAGGACTTCTTCCTGGCACTGGTGGTTCTCTTGTGCACCTAAAAGCAATGGAAACCAGAGGAACATCAGTTATACACCCCAAAAAGTCTAGAAACACTCCAAAATCACCACACTCCCATGCCATCCAAGCCCTCAATGATGTTTAAATTCAAGACACACCACAGAAAGACTAGGCCCATGCACCACTGAGTACCCCTGGGCATAATGGTTGAAAGCAAGGCAAATTGGGTGCAGGCCTGAGCACACTGCCTGGGTTCAAAATGGCCCCTTGACCCCCACCACATGGCCAGGCCCTGCCTGTACCAGGCCTCAAAATGGCCCCCACCCACATGGCCAAGCCCCAACACCAACCCAAAAAGTCTAAAAACACTCCAAAATCACCACAAACCCATGCCATCCATGCCCTCAATGATGTTTAAATTCAAGACACCCCACAGAAAGACTAGGCCCATGCACCACTGAGTACCCCTGGGCATAATGGTTGAAAGCAAGGCAAACTGGGTGCAGGCCTGAGCACACTGCCTGGCTTAAAAATGGCCCCTTGACCCCCACCACATGGCGAGGCCCTGCATGGACCAGGCCTCAAAATGGTCCCCACCCAAATGGCAAAGCCCCAGCACCAACCCAAAAAGTCTAAAAACACTCCAAAATCACCACAATCCCATGCCATCCATGCCCTCAATGATGTTTAAATTCAAGACACCCCACAGAAAGACTAGTCCCATGCACCACTGAGTACGCCTGGGCATAATGGTTGAAAGCAAGCCAAACTGGGTGCAGGCCTGAGCACACTGCCTGGCTTCAAAATGGCCCCTTGACCCCCACCACATGGCCAGGCCCTGCCTGTACCATGCCTCCAAATGGCCCCCACCCACATGGCCAAGCCCCAACACCAACCCAAAAAGTCGAAAAACACTCCAAAATCACCACATTCCCATGCCATCCATGCCCTCAATGATGTTTAAATTCAAGACACCCCACAGAAAGACTAGGCCCATGCACCACTGAGTACCCCTCGGCATAATGGTTGAAAGCAAGGCAAACTGGGTGTAGGCCTGAGCACACTGCCTGGCTGCAAAATGGCCCCTTGACCCCCACCACATGGCCAGGCCCTGCCTGTACCAGGCCTCAGAATGGCCCCCACCTACATGGCCAAGGCCCAACACCAACCCAAAAAGTCAAAAAACACTCCAAAATCACCACAATCCCATGCCCTCAATGATGTTTAAATTCAAGACACCCCCAGAAAGACTAGGCCCATGCACCACTGAGTACCCCTGGGCATAATGGTTGAAAGCAAGGCAAACTGGGTGCAGGCCTGAGCACACTGCCTGGGTTCAAAATGGCCCCTTGACCCCCACCACATGGCCAGGCCCTGCCTGTACCAGGCCTCAAAATGGCCCCCACCCACATGGCCAAGCCCCAACACCAACCCAAAAAGTCAAAAAACACTCCAAAATCACCACAATCCCATGCCATCCATGCCCTCAATGATGTTTAAATTCAAGACACCCCACATAAAGACTAGGCCCATGCACCACTGATTACCCCTGGGCATAATGGGTGAAAGCAAGGCAAACTGGGTGCAGGCCTGAGCACACTGCCTGGCTTCAAAATGGCCTCTTGACCCCACCACATGGCCAGGCACTGCCTGTACCAGGCCTCAGGCCCCCACCCACATGGCCAAGCCTCAACACCAGCCCAAAAAGTCTAAAAACACTCCAAAATCCCATGCCATCCATGCCCTCAATGATGTTTAAATTCAAGACACCCCACAGTAAGACTAGGCCCATGCACAACTGAGTACTCCTGGGCATAATGGTTGAAAGCAAGGCAAACTGGGTGCAGGCCTGAGCACACTGCCTGGGTTCAAAATGGCCCCTTGACCCCCACCACATGGCCAGGCCCTGCCTGTACCAGGCCTCAAAATGGCCCCCACCCACATGGCCAAGCCCCAACACCAACCCAAAAAGTCAAAAAACACTCCAAAATCACCACAAACCCATGCCATCCATGCCCTCAATGATGTTTAAATTCAAGACACCCACAGAAAGACTAGGCCCATGCACCACTGAGTACCCCTGGGCATAATGGTTAAAAGCAAGGCAAACTGGGTGCAGGCCTGAGCACACTGCCTGGCTTCAAAATGGCCCCTTGACCCCCACCACATGGCCAGGCCCTGCCTGTACCAGGCCTCAAAATGCCCCCCACCCACATGGCCAAACCCCAACACCCACCCAAAAAGTCTAAAAACACTCAAAAATCACCACAATCCCATGCCATCCTTGCCCTCAATGATGTTTAAATTCAAGACACACCACAGAAAGACTAGGCCCATGCACCACTGAGTACCCCTGGGCATAATGGTTGAAAGCAAGGCAAACTGGGTGCAGGCCTGAGCACACTGCCTGGCTTCAAAATGGCCCCTTGACCCCCACCACATGGCCAGGCCCTGCCTGTCCCAGGCCTCAAGATGGCCCCCACCCACATGGCCAGGCCCCAACAACACCCCAAAAAGTCAAAAAGCACACAAAAATCACCACAATCCAATGCCATTCATGCCCACAATGATGTTTAAATTCAAGACACCCCATATGAAGACTAGGTCCATGCACCACTCACTACACCTGGGCCTACTGGCTAGTGAGGCTTTACAGGCACCCAAAAATTTAAAAATAAATCAACATATAACAGTGAGCGAAGATTCCATGACATAAATGAGAATTAAGTTAAAAAAAACACAGAAACAGTTGTATCATGCACCCATGACGGGGGGCGTGGTTTGGGCGCCGATGGCAGAGGCGGCGTGAGCAGCTAGCTCCGAGCCCGATTCCGCCAATAATCCTGAAAACTGCCTGGGCTACGGCTATGGTTAAATGAGCAAGTGTCGGAACGACTGCGGAAGCCTTCCCGCTCAGAGGTGCTGGCGATGGAGTAGCAAAATGGGGGTAGCCCTTGACTGGGGGAACTGGGAAGTGACGGCCTACTCGCTCTGTGGTGATGCTTGCGCTTGAAGTGGGAGTGCTGGGGGGGCGCAGAGTGTAACCTGTGGTTCCGCATACCTGATCGACGCTTTTGCTGGCTGAGGCGGCGAGAAGCCCGGGAAAGACGATGGGCTGACGAGGTGCTCGGAGCACCTAAAATGGCACCCGGACTGAAGGCTGCCTCCGTTGCATGGCGTCTGCAGTGTCGTTGATAGCAGCGCCAACAGAGGGCTGGAGGTGAGGCACTGTCCACGCAAGTTACGGTGCCCTTTGTTCACAGAAGCGCTAATGATAGAAACTATGGTGCGGTGGCGCTGAGACACAGAGGGGGCTGAAACGGATGACGTGCGCCCGCTGAGGAGCCAGCTGGTAGACTC
The DNA here is from genome assembly GCF_964261635.1 of Lissotriton helveticus. Taxonomy (NCBI): domain Eukaryota; kingdom Metazoa; phylum Chordata; class Amphibia; order Caudata; family Salamandridae; genus Lissotriton; species Lissotriton helveticus. The sequence continues at coordinate 698,033,401 of NC_136065.1, read as the reverse complement.
TGTGGCCGAGCGGGTGTTGTGCAGTGGGACGAGCGCTGCGGTTCCCGCAGGAAGGACTGGGGGTCGTGTTGCGGATGGCGACCCTATCCTGGGACATCCGGTGAGTGGGGTGGTGCGGGCCTGGACCCGGCACTGCAGAGGTGGGGGCAGGGGCAGGCCCGTGGCGCCGCGCAGCCGGGGGTCATGAATGCTCGACTGGTGGAGCTGAGGGGTGAGAGTGCCCAGCATACCACCTGGCAGTGGGACGCTGTGGTCTGTAAGGCCCACCCCATTGAGCCCTGATAGCTGGAGTGGAGGAACTGCGGAGTGCAAGCAAGGGCCCGCCGGGCCTTACCCGGTTATTGTCCTGAGGGTAGTGATGAGAGCCTGGACATGTGGGGGTCACTGAATGCCTGCCTGGTGAGCTGGATACCTTAGAGGGTTTATTGGAAGAACTGTCCCAGGAGAGGAGCAGCGGCTGGTGAGGAGCGTGCTTTAGGGTGGCCTACGAACTTGCCACAGGGAGCGACGATATTCCAGAGTGCCTGGAGATACCCTGCCAGTGATTGAGACCTGAGGCGAGGAGATAGACGGGGGTTTCTACTGTGCGACCGACATATGTAGTGTTGAGGACATATAGTGTGATAAACCGTGTGCTTGGAGGTCCCAGTTGGTTGCGCACGACCCTATCGTTAGCCCACGCGGACGTTGGTGGAGGTGTTCTTGCGCTGAACGAGGTCGGTCTACCGGGTAGTGGGCACCGTGATCACTTACAATGAAACCCAACAGTAAGAAGGGTGAAGCTGGGGAGCACGAAGGCCCCCGTGAGGAGGGTGATGACACTGAGGGCACGCTATCGGAGCGTAGGCTGAATAAACACCTGGATCAAATCCTGGAAGCCATAGCGGCGACGAAGGACTCTCTTCATCAGGACATAACACAAGTCGCAACGGGATTGGGACTTCTGAGGGCGGACCACTCAAAGTTGGCTGACAGGGTCAAAGAGACTGAATCGGTCATTCAAGACCTAAAAGCAGCTGTGGTAACGGCGGAACGCAAACTAGAAGATGTGTTGAGGCGCTTGGAGACACTGGAGAAAAAGGCCGAAGATTCTGAAAGTCGTAATCAACGTAACATGCGGGTGGTAGGCCTGCCCAAAAAAACAGAGGGAACGGACATGATTGCTTATCTGGAGGACTGGTTCAAGACTCACGTTGCCCCGGAGGGTCTATCCTCCTTCTTCACGCTTGAAAGGGCGCATAGGGTCCCAGCCAAACCACCCTTGCCGGGCCGCCCTCCCCGTCCTGTAGTAGCGAGAGTCCTGCATTACAAGAATAGGGATCTGTTGATTCAGAATGCACGCTCCGCAGGGCCTTTCAAGGAGGACAACAGCACTGTCACGATTTTTCCGGACTATACTCAAGAGATACAAAGGCGCAGGTCCTCGTACTTGTCTGTCAAAAAGGAGCTTAGAGATGAGGGGATCCAATATTCGTTGCTGTTCCCAGCCAAATTAAGAGTGATACTCGATGGTTCTACACAGTTTTTCCTGACGCCCGAGGAGGCTTGGTCCTGGCTCGATTCGTACAGGGCAGGCACAGATCGTAGGGGTAAGGGAGACAGAGGACAGCCCAAGCCGCCGCGGGTGCGCCAGTCGCAACTTCTCCGCAAGAAAAACAAAATGCAACAAGCCTTGCAGCTCACACAGCTAGCGGCCGACAAACAGGGGGCTCTGGTGGCAAAGACGGCGATAACGGGATCGCAGAAGGAGGTCTCGACCAAGGGAACGGATTCCGATGAGGACAGGAGACACTCTGGCACTGAACTGTCGGATGAAGACAGCACCAAGGGCCCGGAGGTGACGCCCAGAACGGCTGATGATTTGTAGGTTGCATCGTCCTTCATGGGGGTCATTGCTGGAGAACTGAACATGGTGGTGCGGGCGGAACTGGTGACACTTGTGAATACTGTACCTGTGCCATCTTATTGTGGGGAGTTGGGGGCTGGGGGCTGGGGCAGGGGCTGACACCTGTCGGGGCTGGACAACCTACCCATTGCCCTCAAGGCAGCCTGTGGTGACAACTGCTAGGGTAGTATTGTGTGATTTGTTGGGGTAGTTTGGATGGGGACTGATAATGTGTTATTGGGTCCTGTTCTGGGGGGGAGGGTCATGGGTGTTACTCAAGGAGTTCAGTGTTTGGGGTTCAATGGTTCTGGTGTGGGCTGGCGAAATGTGAAGGGGGAGACACTGAGGGAGTGTTGCAATGGGTATATTACCTGAATTGAAATGTATTTCATGGAACGTACGTGGATTGCATACTATGTCAAGGCGCCACAAAGTGCATGCGTATTTGGTGCGAAGAGGCATCCAGATAGCGTTGCTTCAAGAGACCCATCTTACCAACCAGGAGTGTATTGCGTTGCAGAAGCGATGATGGGGCCAGGTGTTTGGCACTGCCTACTCTGCATTTGCCAGGGGAGTTCTGGTGTGGGTAAGGGCGGGGATCACGTTCCAGGCCACGAACAGTGTTATTGACCCGGAGGGCAGGTATGTGGCGGTTGAAGGGAGATTGTATGGAAGGGATGTGGTGCTATGCAGTATTTATGTACTGAACACGGATCAGCCCCAATTCTTATTATTATATTATAATTATCTTATTATCAGGTCCCAGCTGGATACTGGTAGCGCTGTCTCAAATCCTATTTTTAAGGTCAGTGCTGTGTTCGCGCATTCGCTCTCTGCTAGTAACTGGAGACAGAGAGTAGCGCGATTTAGATGTAAGTGACCCTATTCGTTACATTTCCTGATTGTGCCACTGCTTTGGAACATTGACATTCTAGTCTCTGGGGGACCGTCGGCCATTTCGTGCGCTCGCGTGTTACACGCGGCGCACTTCAACAGTCATTCCTCGGGCGGTTAGACGCGTCTTTCCGAGCGCGTTACTTCGAACCGCTTCAGTCCATTTCAGAGCACTTCGGAATTAGAAATTTCCTCAGAGAAACGTTCCGTTTCTATTCCCTACGTCCTTGTGCACTTTTGTGACGTTTCCATAGATTCGTCTGAGTGTCCTTCCATTCTGCTTCACATTTCTGTCCTGAGCTCCTGCGCAGCCTTAGATGACTTCGAGCCAAATAAGTGGTCTGGTAGGAAGGGACTCTTATTTTTTCGGTGGAGCTGAATTTCAAGAAGGCGGTATGAAATTCTCTCTTGTTTAACCGCTAATGCCAGAGTCCAGCAGCATCGTGTTCTAGAGACTTTGTTGTCTTTTTCCAGTGACGCAGTTCTATGGACTCCTGCCACAGTATCCTGTGTGTTGAAAGTGGCAAATGTAAAACTGCACATTTGTAAATAGTTACCTATCCAGAACTGATCTAACTCTTGCTCAGTGTCGGTCAAGCAGTAATTATCGACAGCCTTCCAGAGTACAGAAAACGTCAAGTATAGTAGGGTATTACTTGATATGCATATGAATTATACAATATTATACCACCTTTAAATTATTCAGCTGGTTGGAGATTCTACACACTGCTGAACATTGCTGCTCTCCTGGATACAGTATTTTCCCTTGAAACTCAATTTTGAATTCGTAAAACAACTTACAGAGAGGGGCTATAGTTCACATACTAAACAGGTACATAGTTGAAGGGTTGCTTAGTGTAGTTGAACTAGAGTTATATGGGAACTTTAATAATTATTTGCTTACTGTTTCAGGTGATGATCTACCAGTTAGAAGAGTTGTAGAAGAAACCTGTGTGGCAGTCTCTCTTTGTTTATCCACTTCCCCTTTCCCTTTCATTCCTGGACTTAGAGTTCTCTGTGTGCAGGGGTGTATGGGAGTTGGGAAATTCTCATCTGAAGTAGTTTCCTTCAAGCCGTCTGCTCCCACGGATTCCAAGAAATGCAGGTATGCTTCTTGATAGATTGAAGTGCCTGAACATTTCTTTCCGTCTGAGCACGATGGCTGAAGGTTTTGATGTTAAGGCCCTGGCCTCCATTCCGGAGGAGTTACAAAAACAGCTTAGTGAAACCAGGGAAGAGGTTAGGAAGTCCAATCAGGAGGCAAGTTATTTGAGGCAGCGGGTAGATGAGCTTACTGTGAGTCCCAGTCCTAATTTTGGGGGGATTAAGTCTCCTACCTTTTCTCCTTCTCCTTCGACATCATCTGCGTTAACTACGCAAGTAGTCCATGCCATGTCCCCTACTATTCCTTTGGCCCCTCCTGAAAGATTTCAAGGAGATCCTCACAAGGCTCAAATCTTCTTAACACAGTGTTCACTGCATTTTCTCTGTAAACCCATTCTGTTCAAGGAGGATCAGTCCAAGGTGGCGTTTGTGCTGTCTTATCTCAGTGGTGACGCTGCTGCGTGGTCCATGCCTCTGGTCTCCACAAATGATCCGGTTTTATATAAATTTGAAGATTTCAAGACGGAATTTTAACGAATTTTTGACCGTCGCACAGTCTCTCAGACTACAGATAACGAGTTAGTGGACCTGAAACAAGGTAACAGAGAGCTTGTGGCGTATTTGGCGCAGTTCAACAAGTTAATTGTTGAAACAAACTGGTCAGCAGCGAAGAGAGCAGCCATTTTTTTACAGAGGGCTAAAGGATGATTTGAAGGATGGTCTGGCTCAAATACCGAAGAGACCAACGGATGTTTCTGAGTTAATTGATGCGTATTTGGTGCGAAGAGGCATCCAGATAGCGTTGCTTCAAGAGACCCATCTTACCAACCAGGAGTGTATTGCGTTGCAGAAGCGATGATGGGGCCAGGTGTTTGGCACTGCCTACTCTGCATTTGCCAGGGGAGTTCTGGTGTGGGTAAGGGCGGGGATCACGTTCCAGGCCACGAACAGTGTTATTGACCCGGAGGGCAGGTATGTGGCGGTTGAAGGGAGATTGTATGGAAGGGATGTGGTGCTATGCAGTATTTATGTACTGAACACGGATCAGCCCCAATTCTTATTATTATATTATAATTATCTTATTATCAGGTCCCAGCTGGATACTGGTAGCGCTGTCTCAAATCCTATTTTTAAGGTCAGTGCTGTGTTCGCGCATTCGCTCTCTGCTAGTAACTGGAGACAGAGAGTAGCGCGATTTAGATGTAAGTGACCCTATTCGTTACATTTCCTGATTGTGCCACTGCTTTGGAACATTGACATTCTAGTCTCTGGGGGACCGTCGGCCATTTCGTGCGCTCGCGTGTTACACGCGGCGCACTTCAACAGTCATTCCTCGGGCGGTTAGACGCGTCTTTCCGAGCGCGTTACTTCGAACCGCTTCAGTCCATTTCAGAGCACTTCGGAATTAGAAATTTCCTCAGAGAAACGTTCCGTTTCTATTCCCTACGTCCTTGTGCACTTTTGTGACGTTTCCATAGATTCGTCTGAGTGTCCTTCCATTCTGCTTCACATTTCTGTCCTGAGCTCCTGCGCAGCCTTAGATGACTTCGAGCCAAATAAGTGGTCTGGTAGGAAGGGACTCTTATTTTTTCGGTGGAGCTGAATTTCAAGAAGGCGGTATGAAATTCTCTCTTGTTTAACCGCTAATGCGCTGTCTCAAATCCTATTTTTAAGGTCAGTGCTGTAATTATCAACAGCCTTCCAGAGTACAGAAAACGTCAAGTATAGTAGGGTATTACTTGATATGCATATGAATTATACAATATTACACCACCTTTAAATTCTTCAGCTGGTTGGAGATTCTACACACTGTTGAACATTGCTGCTCTCCTGGATACAGTATTTTCCCTTTAAACTCAATTTTGAATTCATAAAACAACTTACAGAGAGGGGCTATAGTCCACATACTAAACAGGTACATAGTTGAAGGGTTGCTTAGTGTAGTTGAACTAGAGTTATATGGGAACTGTAATAATTATTTGCTTACTGTTTCAGGTAATGATCTACCAGTTAGAAGAGTTGTAGAAGAAACCTGTGTGGCAGTCTCTCTTTGTTTATCCACTTCCCCTTTCCCTTTCAATCCTGAACTTAGAGTTCTCTGGGTGCAGGGGTGTATGGGAGTTGGGAAATTCTCATCTGAAGTAGTTTCCTTCAAGCCGTCTGCTCCCACGGATTCCAAGAAATTCAGGTACGCTTCTTGACATTGACAAACTCTCGGGGACATTGGCACATTTTTTGGCGGGTCAGGTGATAGTGAGGGGAGACTTTAATTCGATCACTGATGTGACACTGGACAGGTCGCACCCACCACTGGTGGATTCCCAGGTCCGCAGAATTGCGAAGCAGAGGGCGGATTGGCAAGACAGGTGGGGGCTAATCGACATATGGAGAGGGCATTACCCTGAGGATAGGGATTATTCCTTTTTTTCCGCGCTCCATGAACTGCATGTTAGAATTGACACTGTTTTATGTAGCCACTCCTTGGCACCTCTGGCAACAAACTCTGAGTATTTGGCTAGGACCATTTCCGATCACAATCCTCAGCTGGTGTCCTTTCAGTAGCAACGGGTGAAGGCCGCGATCCTTACTTGGCGATTGCATCCAGACACCCTGGAGGATCAGGTCTTTAGCTCTGAAATCCATGATGGCATTGAACGTTATTTCACTGCAAATAGAGAGTCGGCATCTACTAGAGGAATAGAATGGGACGCATTTAAATTAGTGGTGAGAGGGTTGTGCATAAGTAAACACTCGGGAGAGAGGACGGTGGTGCTGGCTGATGTTAAGAAAGCAGAGGAGGCACTGCGGGAGATAGAGAAGCAGAGACCAGAACAGAGGGACCTACAAGAGCGGCTTTTGGCGGCTAAAGAACTGGTGATAACGGAAACGGAAAGATTGCGAAGTTACGATTATAGACAATACATGGTGAAGGTGCATACTGAAGGGGAAAAGGTGGGCACGCTTCTAGCGAGACTAGCGAACCCGGTGTTGGGAGGATGCCCAGTTTTGAGTGTCCGTACGGAGACGGGAGGAATGGTCTATTCTCAATCTGCGATCCTCTTGTGCTTCCTGAGTTATTACACAACATTCTATCAAAGTCACCTGGAGGCAGGACCGCTGGACATTGAGGGCTACCTGGCAGGGATTCAGCTCCCACAGTTAGACGGAGAGGATGCTGAGACTTTGGGTCAGGATATAACCCTGGCTGAGATTATGGGAGCGATCAAGCAGATGGCCCGGAACAAGACCCCGGGGGTGGATGGACTGCCCATAGAATTTTATGTAAAATACATTGACATCCTGGCGCCCCACTTATTGGAGGTATATAACGAAGCGGTGGAGCAGGGCCACCTGCCAGAATCAATGAGAGTGGCGCTGGTTGTCCACTTGTTGAAGCCCGGGAGGGAGAGTAGTGATGTGTCCTCTTATAGGCCACTGTCTATGTTGACGGTGGACTATAAAATACTCAGTCGCATATTGGCCACGAGGCTGCTGCCCCACATGACTGCTTTAGTCCATGAGGATCAAGCGGGGTTTATTCCAACTAGGAATACCTCGAACAATATCCGCCGCCTCATACGAGTGTTGGGAAGCGACCTGGATGTGGACATGATGCCTGCCGTGTTGTCCGTAGATATAGAAAAGGCGTTTGACAGCCTGGAATGGGAGTATCTGGATAGGGTGCTGGAGAAATCTGGCCTAGGCGAGCAATTTAGACGATAGACGAGGGTCTGGCAGTCCCTAACTTCGAACTTTATTATCTAGCGGCGCAGCTGCAGATCCTAACACAGAATGTCGCACGGGAATTTAGGGGCCCGGACCAGACTCGTGGGACGGGAATACAGAGGCATGTCCTCTCGTATATCATCATGCAGCAACAGCTTGCGGTACGGGACTTAACCCTAGAAGAGAGGACCCTGAGGTTGTGCTGGAATAAAAGCCAGAAGAGGGCGGGAGTGGCATACCCGTATGCACCGGAAATCCCTCTGGGCATGTTGACAGCATTGCCACACGGAGGGGACTGGTCCCCGCTCCTGGAGTGGGAAGAGATGTGGCTTCATATGATAGGCGACCTCTATGCTGACGGCGAGTTGTTACCCTTTCGGGCGTTGCAGGATCAGTTTGGCCTCCCTGACGGGAATTTCCTCTTGCACAAGGCTGTAACGACAGCGATACGGAAGCATTGGAGGACTGGGCAGTCAGAACCACGAACCACGATGGCTTGCCAAAATGTGGTAATGGCAGCAGGCACGTTTAAGGCGGTCACTTGCCTACGTTCTCGAATGTTAAACAAAAATGGGAGGCGAGTATGGGGAAGCCCATCCCAGACACAACGTGGGGTCATATCCTGAGGAGGACTTGGAAGGGGTGTAGAAATGCTCGATTTCAGCAAGTGCACTTTTTTATAGTGCACAGAGCTTACCTTACTCCGGGGAGGATCCGGAAATATTTCCAGGTACGGGTTGCGGCGTGTCCTAGATGCCTGATGCCTGATGTGGAACTGGACCACATGTTGTGGGACTGTCCGAAATTAGGGCTCTATTGGTCTGAAGTGGGAGCGCTTCTTAACGAAGTTACTGATAGGCAAGTGGAATATGACATGGCGACTTGTCTATTGCTCTGGTTCCCTCACACGAGAAAAACCAAAATCACTAGTAAATTTATTGATCTGGGTCTCATCTTGGCCCAGAGGGAGAGAACCTGGCACTGGAAATCGAAGGAGGGTCCCTGTGGTAGGCGATGGGCGAGCGAATTACATAAGTGGGCCCGTAGTGAAGGTACGTTTAGGCTTCGCCAGGCAGCCCGTATGGCTAATGCAAAGAGTCTGGAGATGGCACGAGCATGGGAGGAACTAGTATGAACGCTAAGTAACAATCTGGCACCAGTGGAGGACTAAGGACGGAGGGTTTGGAATGCAGTTCCATGGGATTCACGGAGGGATGAGTATAGCTCCTACAGGTTTCTTCCTTTTCGGAGTCAAGATACAGTGCCAGGCCCACACCAGTAGCGTTTAGGGGGGATGTATGGATGTATAGGTGGGGTAGTTGGGGGTCCTACTGTTGATATAGGAGGGGACTGACCTCTAAGGGCGGCATGTGTGATCTTTGGGTTGTACGATTGGTCAGGTATTTCCTTAGTAGGGGGTGGTACACAGAGTTCGTTCCCCTATGACGATAGCACTGGGGGATAGAAGGTTGGAGATAGGCCGCTTAGCCATGCTAGCAGTACCCACCAGTAATCACCGTTTGAATTATAGGACAGGTTCTTTGTTGGGTCCAGGGGACGGGGAAATAAAGCAAAGCAGATATGAGATCATCCTGCTGAGCAGATGTCATTGTTTCTTTTGTGCCCTACCAGGTTTGGCACTGTCCCGCTATCGCCGCCCGGCATCCGGGATGTGGGCTAAATGGCTGTGTGGTGCTTAAATCACAATATCTGCAGGACATTTATAAGTGGCGGGACAGTTGGAACAATTGATTGTGTATTTTCTAATTCTGCAATAAAAACACAGTTTAAAAAAAAATCATGCACCCATGACTAACCCTGGGCCTACTGGATACTGTGGCTACCCACCACAATATATATTTTGTTAAAGTTGTGAAAAAAGTTTTAGAACTGTAGTTGCCTCAACTGCAATGCCCCAAACAAACAACACCAACTTACTTGTAAAATCTCAAGTCCAAAAGTGATCCAAACTCCAAAGTCCCAAAAGTCCTCAAATACAAATATCCGTCAGCAGCCACAAAAAGTAATCCTTCCAGCTCCACAGCCAAATGAAAAGTGACCAGGACATGGACAAAGCACTGGGAGGAGCCTGCTGGACAGGAACAGGAAGTTGGAGACTCTGGGGCACTTCCTTCCTCCCACCCCACAAAATGGACTCCTGCACCAAAAAGTGCAGCCAAATATCAATCGGAGGAGTTATTCTGATAAAAATCATCATTTTCACAAGGTTTATGCTTCCTGTGGTGGGTTTCTTGTGCAGAATTGCAATTTGTGCAATTTCGGGAACGCAAGCTGTTCAAATCTCCCGCCGGAAGTCAGCTGTGCGCCGCATCTACGTGTTCGGCATTATTTACTCCCGCAATGCGAGATCGCGGGCCTTTATGACATACTCGCGTGTCAAACTCTCGCTGTGCAAGATGGCAAGCCGCGATAACATAATTGCGTTCAAAAAACTCTCGCGCGATCACGCAGCAAGATCGAAAATGGCGCAGCACATGCAAAACCGGGTGTAAAACAACTCGGCGGACACGGAATCACGGTAAGTCAACGCCGCACGCGCGATATTGTATTTTTCAAGCGCGACCAAGCACAATAAATCGTAGCTTGCAAATTTGCGGATTATTGGGCAAATTTGCACGATTCGCGGATCGCAAAATCATCAAAAATCCGCAAATTCGCCAGCAAAATGGATTTCACGCCCACGCTTACCTCTGACATACTATGTTCTGATACCAAAGCACCAAAGACCAAATCAGAGAAAAGGAGGGAACGTGCAAAATACCACTTGGCGTCGAATTCTCCGGTCACTTGTCTCCTTTCTTCCCCAGAGAACAGAAGCTGGCCTGCCCGTAGCTTTAGAGCAGCCCAACGAGATGACAACACCTTGGAAAAAGCGTGGAATCAAGCACAAGAACACCCGAGAAGGTAGGCCCTTACTTCTGTGTCAAGAAGGAGCTTCTTTACAGGATTACTGGAGATTCTGACCATCGTAAAGAGCAACTGCTTGTACCAGTGGCGTTTAGAGAACAAGCGTTACATATAGTACACAATCAGGCTGGGGGTGGGCACTACGGTCAGGATCACACTCTGAGTTAAGTGTTAGAAAAGTTCTATTGGCCTGAGATATATAAGGAAGTAGCCAGATAGTGTGCTTGCTGTCCTAAGTGCCAACTGGTCAACCCCTACACAGAAAAAAGAGCTCCTTTATGACCTCTACCAATAATCGACATACCGTTCCGATGAGTTGGTATGGACCTGGTAGGACCACTTGTACCCTCAGCCCGAGGGTACCAATACATACTCGTCCTGGTGGACTATGCTACACGCTACCCGGAGCCAATCCCGTTGACCAGTATGTCCACTCTCTCAGTAGCACAGGCTATGGTTTCCTTCTTTTCAAGGGTTGGGTTTCCCACAGAGGTCTTAACAGACCAAGACCCTTCATGTCCCGGCTGATGAAGGAGATTTGTGCTCTCCTTGGAGTCCACCAGATATGAACAGCGGTTTATCATCCCCAGACAGGCGGACTGCTGAAATGTTATAACAAAACCATAAAGAACATACTATAGAAATATATCTCAGAGTCCGGGAGAGATTGGGACCGTAAGCTTCCCCTTGTATTGTTCGCTATTCAAACACATGAACAGAAATCTACGGGATTTAGCCCATTGGAATTATTGTTTGGCCAAAAACCCCGCACCCTCCTGGACATGATGGCCGAACAATGGACAGAGGAGGAGGACGAGGGAAAGCCACTATTGGGATACACAACCACCTTAAAAGCGACTTTAGCCACATTGTGGGAAAATGCACATCAAAACCTAGATAGGGCACAAAAAAAGCAGAAGTTTTATTATGACCGGGGCACCCACCTAAGGGAACTCATAAAAGGGGATAACGTTTTAATACTCTTGCCAAACTTTGGAAAAACACTTCTAGCCACCTGGCAGGGCCCTTACACCATCCTAGAGAAAGTAACCCCTGTCACATATAGGATAGCGGTACCCCGAACAGGATCCCAGGGACAAGTGTACCACATAAACCTATTAAAAAAATGGGAAGATTCAACTCCACCAAGGAGTCAGACAATAGCCCCTATCAATCATATCACCCTTACTAATCGTATGGACATACCACTCCAACCTTCACACGAAACCCCCTTAGAACGACTGAACACAGGGGAAACCCTTAGTCCGATACAAAGAAACCAGCTGTATGATTTGTTAGATGCCTTCCAGGGTTTAATCTCTAGCCAACCAGGGCATACGTCCCTAGTAACACATGACATAAAAACAGAGGCAGGCAAAATAATAAAATTACGACCCTACAGAATACCCGCAGCAAGACGTCAGGCAGTAGAACAGGAGGTGGAGGCTATGTTGAAGGCAGACATAATAGAACCCTCCCACAGCAATTGGTGCTCATCAGTGGTTTTAGTTCCCAAACCAGACGGTAGTCTTAGGTTTTGTATAGATTTTCGACAGTTGAACGCCCACTCTAAATTTGACAGCTATCCTATGCCCAGGGTGGATGAACTTGTAGAAAGGTTAGGCCAAGCAAGAATAATCAGTTGACTGGGGGTGAGTGTTTGATTTGCTCAAAACTCTCCGTCCATCATCCCCTTTTGTATCGCTTTGTTCGCCCTAAGTGTGGCAGGGTATGCTCAGACGTGAGTCCCTTGCTCACTTGGCCACTGGATTCAAGATAGCCTGGCTGATGAGGATTATGAATCCGAAACCGGTCCCACGATGCTTGTTTCCGGTCCATGGAAGACATGGCTTGGCAGTTCGGGCTGGACTGTTCCCATGAGGCACAGGGTCAGACTGATTTGCATATAGGCATGTCTGAAATGGGGTGGCTGAGTGGGCTAAAGAATGGTGATGGATTAAACCCAGATCAGTTGACTGGGGGTGAGTGTTTGATTTGCTCAAACTCTCCGTCCATCATCCCCTTTTGTATCGCTTTGTTCGCCCTAAGTGTGGCAGGGTATGCTCAGACGTGAGTCCCTTGCTCACTTGGCCACTGGATTCAAGATAGCCTGGCTGATGAGGATTATGAATCCGAAACCGGTCCCAGGATGCTTGTTTCCGGTACATGGAAGACATGGCTTGGCAGTTCGGGCAGGACTGTTCCCATGAGGCACAGGGTCAGACTGATTTGCATATAGGCATGTCTGAAATGGGGTGGCTGAGTGGGCTAAAGAATGGTGATGGATTAAACCCAGATCAGTTGACTGGGGGTGAGTGTTTGATTTGCTCAAACTCTCCGTCCATCATCCCCTTTTGTATCGCCAAGCAAGAATAATGTCCACTATCGACTTAACAAAAGGGTACTGCAAATACCCTTGAGCCCAGAAGCCAAAGAGAAAACGGCCTTCTCCACTTCCTCAGGGCTATATCATTTTAAGGTCATGCCTATCGGGCTTCATGGCGCCCGCCACATTTCAAAGACTAATGGATATCATACTAAGAGACCATCAACAATATGCAGTAGCTTATCTAGATGACATAGTAGTGTACACTCCTGACTGGAAAACGCAGCTACAACATTTACAAAAGATCTTTGCCTCTCTTTCTCAAGCAGGACTAACTTTAAACCCAAAAAAGACCACTCTGGGTACAGAAAGGATATAATACCTGGGCTATTCCATAAGGGCTGCAACATTACAACCACAGCATAACAAACTGGAGGCTATACAAAAGATACCCCGGCCATCAACAAAAAAAGATGTTCGGGCTCTCCTTGGTCTGGTGGGGTATTACAGGTGGTTTATTCCACAATTCTCCACCATAGCCTGTCCCCTCACGGACTTACAATCGCATTGACAGCCAAACAACAAAATAATTTGGTCTGACGACCAAGAAAACAGCTTTCAAACACTGAAGTCCCTCCTATGTAAGGCCCCTGTATTACAGTGTCCAGACTTTGACAAATCTTTTGTACAGCAAATGGACGCGTCAGACCGAGGTCTTGGGGCCGTCTTATCTCAACCCGACCAACAGAGAGAACTTTGTTCTATTCTCTATCTGAGTTGAAAACTATTCCCTCGAGAAACACACTATGCAACAATGGAAAAAGAGTGTTTAGCAATTAAATGGGCTATGGAGGCACTTCAGTATTATCTGTTGGGGCAAACTTTCTTTCTGGTAACTGATCATGGCCCTCTTACATGGCTTGCTACTCACAAAGATACCAACCCTAAAGTACTCAGATGTTTTTGTCATTACAACCTTTTTCTTTTCAGGCCCTCCTCATGCCAGGACGAGCCCAAGTGAATGCAGACTTCTTATCCCGATATCCAATGTCCGTATGGCCCGAACGTCCATACCTAGAGGAAAGGCAGTGTAATCCCGCATCACGCCTGTGAGGGATTTCCAAGATGGTGCCCGCGACCAGTCTACCAGAAGAGGATGTTAGCGCTCTAGCTGTCTGGATGCCAGAACCTGAAAAGGGTGTAAGTGAGACTGTCCCGGCTCTCTATGGAAGAGAAGAGGACACCGACAACAAAGGAACAGGACAGGATATCAAGCAGGAGAAGAGAGTTGAAAAAGACGCCGTTGCAAAGGAGGCAGAGGGAGGAGAGAAGGCCCTGGAGGACCGGGATGTCCGACCCAGCATACGAAGCGAGGACAGCACAGGAGAAGAATCCTCGACCCTACCGCCTGGAGGCACTGCATGCAGGTCTGACTGACCCAAGGAGGAGGAGGGTGGAAAGACCCCTACTGCCACGACCCAGGAGGGGCGCGGCCGAAGGCAAGTACCCTTTGTGAAATACCTCACTACAGGGTGGTGGAGTTCGGGTCACAGAGGGCTTGCCACTGTCTGTCTGTCTGTCTAAAGGGGGCCAGCACATCCCTTCCTTGGCACCTGTTGACCCCATACCACAGCCCCCGGGTGATGGTGACGGTATTAAATGAAAGACAGGACAACTTTATTGAGCTTTGTTTATTTTTTTATTTTTGAGGGTCTCTGCTCCTATTCTCCTTCCTTGACCTTGCGGGACGACCAGAATAAGAGGAGAGAGATATACCCAACTGCAGAGCCCGAGAAGGAGAGAGAACCCCAAAAACACATGGACAGTACATCTTTTTTTTTTTGGACTAAGAAAGGACTACAGTTAGTTTATTAAATAGCCCTAGTTTGCCCAAATAGTTTTCTGTACATCATAGACTGACTATTAAAACTCCCAAAGAACACTCCTTCTGCCTGAGCGTCGTGTTACTGAGGTGATCATAGGGAAGAAGTCAGTTGCTAAGGGTTATTATGTGTCACCACTGGAAATGTGTTTTACAATTTGAAAAACTCTGGGAAGAAATGTTATTTTTTGCTTATGTGTATTTGCATGGAGAAAGAGAGGGAAACCTTGCCATTACTGGTTTTACCTTGCTGAGTCTGGTGCATTACATTGATTGTGTGTAAAAGAAAATCTTGGCAGAATTTGTGAGATTTTTCATTCAACACATTTCTTTGCAAGGTGAGTTATAAATGTGTGAGGTTTATTTAAAAACAAAATTACATTATTCTAAAACTGTTGTTTGGAATATATTATTAAATGTAGAGATGTATATTAGAGTTTATTTCATTGTAGTTAGATGTTGTTTAAAAAAGAGTCTTTACAGTAATATGTGTAGAATATTACTGCTGTTAATAATTAAGCCTGTTTTTTAAGTCTGAACAAAGGTATAGTTGAATGATGCCACATATTTTTGGATAGTTGGTTGAAGATGCAGTGCAAATGTGTAGTTTGAAAGATGTTCATATAAGGTGAGGTTATTAGGCTTCATCTTTTTGTTGTCTCTACAAAGGTATAGTTGAATGATACTGCATAATTATAGATAGTTTGATAAAGATGCAGCACAACTGTGCTGCTTGAAAGAAGATCATGTAAGGTGTTACTAATGAGGTTTCATTTATTAGTTTATACAAAAGATAAAGTTAAATGATGCCATATATTTTAAGATAGAATGTTGAAATAAGGGGCTGTTAATTATGCTTCTTTTTGTAGTCTGAACAAAGGTATAGTTGAATGATGCCACATAATTTTAGATATAAAGGTGAAGATGTAGAATAAATGTGTGGTTTTAATAATGTTCATAAAAGGTGTTGTTAATTAGCCTTCTTTCTTAAGTCTGTTGAGAGGTATAGTTTAATGATGTCACATATTTGTTGATAGAATGGTCAAGATGTAGCTCAAAAGTAAACCACCACATATTACCATTGCAGGCATGTTGTACTTATCTACTTAACTAGATAATATGCAATGACTCATCTTTGTGTTCAGTGTGTATTCATACAGTTATATGTATGCTTAATGAACTATTGAGAAGTGCCTGGCTGATTTGAGGGGTGCAAAGGTAGTGTCTAGGTGATTTTAAAACTACATTAGTAAAGATTGACTGATTTAATATTCTGCAATCACCCAGTTAGTATCAAAGCACTCATGAATTCACTCTGCCACTACCCAAAGAGATATGAAATCACCCAGGCACTACCCATGCACTCTCCCAATCAGACAAGCACTACCCATGTACTCATGCAATAAACCAAGCACTTATAAATTCACCATGCATTTTCCTTGCAGTACTCTAATCATGCAGTCAGTACCCATGCACTCATGCAATGACACAGGCACTAACACATGCTGTGCTACAATCCCATGAGCACTACCCATGCAGTGTTCTAACCACCTACACACTACTGATATACTCTTTCAATCACCCAGGTATTAACCATGTAGTCCAGCAATCACACTGTCACTAGCTATGCACTCCTCCAATCACCCAGCGAGTACTATATACTTATCCAATCACTCTGCCAATTTCCAAGCACTTATAAATTCTCCATGCATTCTCCTTGCGGTACTATAATCATCCAGTCAATACGCATGTACTCATGCAATGACACACTCACTAACACATGCTGTGCTACAATCCCGTGAGCACTGCCCATGCAGTCTTCTAACCACCTACACACTACTGATTCACTCCTTCAATTACCCAGGTAGTACCAATGTAGTCCAGCAATCACCCTGCCACTACCCAGGCACTGCTCTAATCACCCAGCCAGCACCATGTTCTTATCCATTCACTCCGCTAATACCCAAGCACTTATAAATTTGCAATGCACTCTCCTTGCAGTGCTCTAATCTTCCAGTCACTACCCATGTACTCATTCAATGACCCAGTCACTAACACATGCAGTGCTACAATCACCTGTGCACTACCATGTAGTCCTCTAACCACCTACACACTACTCATTCACTCTTTCAATTACCCAGGTAGTACGCATGCAGTCAGGCAATCCCCTGTCACTTCCCATGCACTCCTCCAATCACCCATCCAGCACCATGCACTTATCCAATCACTCTGCCAATACCCAAGCAGTTATAAATTCACTGTGCACTCTCCTTGCAATACTCTAATCAGCCAGTCAGTACCCACTTACTCATGCAACGACCCAAGCATGAACCATGTACTGCTACAATCACCTGTGCACTTCCCATGCAATCCTCTTATCGCCTATACACTGCTCCTTCACACCTTCAATTACCCAGGTAGTACTCATGCAGTCCAGCAATCCCCCTGTCACTCTCCGTGCACTCTTCCAATGACCCAGCCAGCACCATGAACTTATCCATACACTCCGCCAATACGCAAGCACTTATAAATCCACCATGCATTCACCTTGCAGTACTCCAATCATCCAGTCAGTACCCATGTACTCATGCAATGACCCGGGCAGTAACCATGCACTGCTACAATCACTTGTGCACTACCCTTGCAGTCCTTTAACCACCTAGACACTATTCAGTCACACCTTTAATTACACATGTAGTCTCCAGGCAGTTCAGCAATCACCCTATCACTACCCATGCACTCCTCCAATCACCCAGCCAGTCAATGATGCCATATATTTTAAGATAGAATGGTGAAATAAGGTGCTGTTAATTAGGCTTCTTTTTGTAGTCTGAACAAAGGTAGAGTTGAATGATGCCACATCATTTTAGATATAAAGGTGAAGATGTAGAATAAAAGTGTGGTTTTAATAATGCTCATAAAAGGTGTTGTTTATTAGCCTACGTTCGTAAGTCTGTTGAGAGGTATAGTTTAATGATGTCACATATTTGTTGATAGAATGGTCAAGATGTAGCTTAAATGTAAACCACCACATATTACCCTTGCAGGCATGTTGTACTTATCTACTTAACTAGATAGTATGCAATGACTCATCTATGTGTTCAGATTGTATTCATACAGTTATATGTATGCTTAATGAACTATTGAGAGGTCCCGGACCGATTTGAGGAATGCAAAGGTAGTGTCTAGGTGATTTTAAAACTACATTAGTAAATATTGACAGATTCCAAATTCTGCTATCAGCCAGTTAGTATTATCCAAGCACTCATGAAATCACTCTGCCACTACCCAAACAGTTAGGAAATCACCCAGGCACTACCCATGCACTCTCCCAATCAGCCAAGCACTACCCATGTACTCATGCAATAAACCAAGCACTTATAAATTCACCATGCACTCTCCTTGCAGTACTCTAATCATGCAGTCAGTACTCATGCACTCATGCAATGACACAGGCACTAACCCATGCTGTGCTACTATCCCATGAGCACTACCCATGCAGTCTTCTAACCACCTACACACTACTGATTTACTCTTTCAATCACCCAGGTAGTACCCATGTAGTCCAGCAATCACACTGTCACTAGCTATGCACCCCTCCAATCACCCAGCCAGTACTATATACTTATCCAATCTCTCTGCCAATTCCCAAGCACTTATAAATTCTCCATGCATTCTCCTTGCGGTACTATAATCATCCAGTCAGTACGCATGTACTCATGCAATGACACACTCACTAACACAAGCACTGCTACAATCCCGTGAGCGCTACCCATGCAGTCCTCTAACCACCAACACACTACTGATTTACTCCTTCAATTACCCAGGTAGTACCCATGTAGTCCAGCAATCACCCTGTCACTACCCAGGCACTGCTCTAATCACCGAGCCAGCACCATGTTCTTATCCAATCACTCCGCTAATACCCAAGCACTTATAAATTTGCAATGCACTCTCCTTGCAGTGCTCTAATCTTCCAGTCACCACCCATGTACTCATTCAATGACCCAGGCACTAACACATGCAGTGCTACAATCAACTGTGCACTACCATTCAGTCCTCTAACCACCTACACACTACTCAAAGTCAAAGTCAAAGTCAAAGATGCTTTATTCGGTGTATAAAAATACAACCATGTAGCAACAGATATAGCAAACAACATATAAAATTTTCTGTATTTTAGAACGTATTCCCACTAAAATATATTCACAATGTATCAGAATAGAACGCAAAACACTGTACAGTTATTTCTATGTACAATATACAATAGCAGCACTTGTACAGTATTAATACATCAGCAAGTTAGCCTAATGAAGTGGAAAAATTCAATACCATCCTTTCCAAAATGCAATATGCATTTAGCAGCACTAAATCGAATATTTTTAAAATAAAACAAAGTATAAAACGCTATACCATTCTAACAATGCACAATTTACAATAGCAGCAATTATATGTGTGCAAATATGCTAATAAAGTGCAAAGTGCCAGTGGCATATTGGTATATATGCAAATTGACCTGATATAATACAAAAATGCAATACCCTCCTTCCTAAAGTGCAATATGCAGAGAGTCTAACTAAATACAAATGAGGTAAAACAAGGTGCAAGTTCTATACCATTCTATCAGTGCACATTATACAGTAGCAGCAATTATACAGCATTCATATATGTGCAAATTAGCATGTTAAGGTGCAATGTGTCAGTACCATCCTTCCCAAAGAACAGAATGCATTTAGCAGCTCGAAAACGGAAAAAGAATTCATACAATAATTGATTTTCTTACAGAGATGCATTTTAAAATATAAGTGGCCACATGAAAACATACATCCGGAGTCTCTAGATTAAATATCAGTTGCATCGCTGTGTGTATACCACGCGTGTTGTATTTTAAAAAGATGGGTTTCAGATAAAATTTTCTAAAAGAAGTATAAAAATTACAGGATAACATAAAGTGACAGGTGCTCTGTTTAGATTTAACATCACAAGGGCACATACAAGTGCCGGGTTTCTTAACCACGGGAAAGGCCACTAGGTGATGCACAATTCCTAGATGAAGACGGGTCAATACATAACGATGGGAATTAATATTAACAACATCAAGATAAGTTTGGAAGCCTTCGTTAACATTATATTCCAGGTAGAGATTGAATGTACTTTGTTTTGCATATCTTTCCATTCTAATCCCAGCTGTATATTTAAGGAGTGAGACTTTCAACTCCCGTTTCGATAGTGTAGAACCTATTATTGGATCTTTAAAAACGTTTAGACCATACAATATTTTGTACCAGTGTTGTATATGACTCAGCCAGGGGATATCCGATCGGCGGTCAAGTTTAAAGCAATCAGTGATTACATCCTGCGTAAACTTTGTCTCCTCCTCCTCCCAGATTGAGCGCCATAGGGACAGAGGACGGAGAACAATTAAATCATTAACATGATTCATATTTAGTTCCCTATGAATTAGCTCAGTTGAGGCCGTAGCCGGGGCACTGATTAATCTTTTTAAAAATACGTTCTCCTCGCGCAGGACCAGTTTGGCACTCTGAGCATCATACCCCCAAACCCCGGCCCCATATATGGCCGAAGAGATACATCTTGCATTATATATGGACAACATTTCATAGATTCTGCGACCCCCTAATTTAGCTGCAAATCTGAAAATACAACTTGTGTTCCTAACCATTTTGAAAAGAACACTTTTTTGTTCATTGTCCCATCTCCCGTCTCCTGAAAAGGTAATACCTAAATAGCAAAAACTACTAACAGATTCTAATCTCTCCCCATCTAAAAACAAGCATTTACAATGCAACGGTTTTGCCTTTGAAAAAGTTAGAGCTATTGGCATTGTAAATGACAATATTTTTATTTATGTGTTGGTTTTGAAAACAGATAAATAAATGGCATTGTCATTTACATTGCCAACAGCTTAATCTTTCGCAAATGTAAGACATATTGTACCCTACTGGACGAGCTCAGCAGACAGCAATTACTAACACACACACACCCAGAGCCAGCAACACACACACACACACTCAGCCATACACACACACACACACACACACACACACCCAGAGCCACACACACACACAAACACACCTAGGAGAGCAAGCACAGCGAGGGGGCAGGGAAGCAAGCACAGCGAGGGGGCAGGGAAGCAAGCACAGCGAGGGGGCAGGGAAGCAAGCACAGCGAGGGGGCAGGGAAGCAAGCACAGCCAGGGGGCAGGGAAGCAAGCACAGCCAGGGGGCAGGGAAGCAAGCGCAGCCAGGGGGCAGGGAAGCAAGCGCAGCCAGGGGGCAGGGAAGCAAGCACAGCGAGGGGGCAGGGAAGCAAGCACAGTGAGGGGGCAGGGAAGCAAGCACAGCGAGGGGGCAGGGAAGCAAGCACAGCCATGGGGCAGGGAAGAAAGCACAGCCAGGGGGCACGGAAGCAAGCACAGCAATGGGGCAGGGAAGCAAGCACAGTGCCCCCTTGTGTCTCTTCCACAGAACAATTCTATTAAGAAGTGGGCCTTTTACAAAACAAACTACTCCAACCTATGTAGGGCAGGCCAATGTCAAAATATGGCATGTTATGCTTTTTACACATGAAGCACCACAACCTTGTGGGCTTCAGTGCACTACGTAGGGGATTCTCAGCAAATGTTGAAAGCAGGTCTTTCCAGGTCAAAATGGTTTACTTTGGTCTGTGCAGTTTATTGATGGCATACATAATTCAACTTTGTGCAGAAGGAGAACATGCTGTAGTGGCGCATTCCTCAGATCTAACTGCAGAACTGTGCCCTAATAGGTTTTGTGGCAAAAGCTATCACCATGGTCCTAGGGAGGTATGCGTGCTTGCTCTTGCAACAGTGCTTTTGGATGCACTGAGCACAATAGAACAAAGGAAGGAAATATATGTCCCATCAGACCTCGTAATCATGGCTCATCACACTCTATAAGTAAAGATCACACCCTGCTGATTGTGTTCAGTATTCTGTTGACACCAACCAGTTTCAGTGATGTCAGAAAGTGGCCTTTTGGGAACATACCGCTTTTGAAGAATAGGCGGACACCGCAGCCATTCAGGGTTCCAATTGCAGTCCTGAGCATGCTTTGCTTTTAAAGTCACCCAAATGGGTGGTGTAAAGCTAAACTGCAGCCCACAAACAACAGCTGACCTTTATGCTACTGGTACATTCTCCTCCACCACATTCATGCAGCCTTATTAAATAGTCCGGCAAGTCAATCAGCATTAACCAATGTTACTGTGTTTGAGGGGTCAGCGTACATGCAGCGTGAGCTGTTTAGCAGTTTTCCATTTGCCAGTTTAACAAAAAAAGTATCAAGATTTAAAAAACTCAGAGAGGCCCGCAGAAAAAAAAAACATCAGATTCTTACACTCGTCATTTCTGTAATTCGTAATTCATCTATATAGAAATCACTGAACACTTATAGTAGACAATAGAACTACTTGGCCTTCAGCAAACATTGCTGCATGAACTCTTACTACGGACAGCGGGAGGGGGGGCAGGAGGGGGCACACGGACAGCGGGAGGGGGCGGGTTAACGGGCACACGGACAGCGGGAGGGGGGGCGGGAACGGGACAAAGCTGAAATGATACTCTAATGACAAAACAGCAACTGAACGCCGCATCATGAAAGTGCCAGCCCAGTTAGGCAGTTATTGCATTGTAATCGTTTGATATGCCTCACCGCGGTTTTCCTTTGGGTAAAGAGCTGTTTCTATTTAGTGGCACAAGATTGGACCCTTCTGGTCAAAGCTAAAGATATCAGGGCAAAGGTGACTGCAAAAGACAAAATAAAGTGTCATACCAGCATCCACTCTTAAGGATCCTTTCTCCTTTTAGTCACCCATACTTGTTTTAAACATTATTTTAATTAGCATTTTAATAAAACCCGTACAGCGGCAAACATGGTTTTTATCACATACCATTACAAGAAAGGGAAAACAAAAGTCCTGCCCTCTCCCCCTCCTCAGCTCTCCCGCTAGTACCTCTAATACCTACCATATGTTCCGCACAGTCACCGGCTCCGCCTGGAGTCCCTTCACCCCTGCCTGCTGCAGCCATGGAGACACTTTGGGTGAAAAGAGCAGCGTGGAGGGAGTGATTCACAGCTTAGGAGCAAACTAATATACAAGACAAGACTCCTTTGCACCTGCGCGAGTGGCTGCCTGAGCCGCTTAGCTAATTGTTGTGTCTTTAAAGGCCCGAAGATCTGGAAAAGGCCTGGGAAGTTCTCGAAGTATGGTGGGCAGATGTAAATATCTTCTCCACCCTGACAGACAGCAGACCGCCTGACATATTCTAAATGAGGCCCTAAGACATGTCTCACATGTTCCCTTAAGTTTTTCACAAAAGTTCTGGGACAGAATGCAAGGAAAGAGATGGCAGAAGAGTTAAAAAAAAAGGGATAAATCCACTGAAAAAGTAATTCCATAGCAATACTTTTGAAAAGCAAAAGAAGAACTCTTAAAATAGGAAACTGTCAAAAATAAAATAAGGGAAACAAAAATGTTGAAACTGCTGTCGAAATGCGATATTCTTGCAGCGGCCAGAAACGGGTGAATAGAGCACATGCAGCATGGGAACACTTTGGAGAAGGAGTGAGGTCGTGCTGCAAAGGGACATGTCTAAAAGAATAGTTCCAGGTGATTATGTGGAAGGTAGCATGCTGTAAGCTCCATTCTTTAGAAACAGAACCCAACTCAAAACACGTTACAGTTTCCACAGTGTAATCACTTCGAAACTGTAATTGTATTAAAAATGTCAGTCTATGATACGTCCGGAAATAGTTACCCCACCCTGGCGTCAAATACCTGCAATGAAAGAGAAATAAATGAAGTCCAAAGTTCCGAGCATTCAAAGGGACAGTATTATTTGTTTGACAAAAGACTAAATCGCTTACCTGAAAGACCTTACGCCACGGAGAAGGAGACCCCACACGAAAATCGCTTACATGAAAGTCCTTGCACCACGGAGACAGCGAGCCAAAGATCCCAAGACAAAATGGCGACCGGAAATAGTTACCCCACCCTGCCGTCAAATACCTGCAACGAAAGGAAAATAAATTAATTCCAAAATTCCGAGCATTCAAAGGGACAGTATTATTTTATTTACAAAAGACAAAATCGCTTACCTGAAAGTCCTTACGCCACGGAGAAGGAGACCCGACACGAAAATCGCTTACATGAAAGTCCTTGCACCACGGAGAGAGCGAGCCAAAGATCCCAAGATAAAATGGCGACCGGAAATCGTTACCCCACCCTGGCGTCAAATACCTGCAACGAAAGAGAAATAAATGAAGTCCAAAATTCCGAGCATTCAAAGGGACAGTATTATTTTATTTACAAAAGACAAAATCGCTTACCTGAAAGTCCTTACGCCACGGAGAAGGAGACCCGACACGTCACGGCAGGATCAAAATTCCACCAATAGCAGCGCTTCTCGAGCAGGAAGGCAGGTGCCGGCAATGCCGGACCAGATTCAGGGGCGTTCCATTGAATTTTTGGCTTTCGGCTGACGTAGCGTGACGTAGCCAAAAGCCAAAAATTCTCGGGAACGCCCCCGTATCTGGTCCGGCATTGACGGACAGGCCCGTCTTCCAATGGCTAGCCTCCATTTATGGAGCTAGCCAATGGAAGACGGGGGCCGTTCCTGTCTCCCCTACTATACTCATTAGGTTTTCGCCTGCGCGAAAAAGCTGCGCAGAGCGCAGCTTTCGCCAGGCAAAACCTAAAAAGGGCTTACATTTTCTTGGTCTCTTACCACATATCATTGTAACCGTCTTCCCTTTGTTGATTTTCAACTTCCTACTTTCAATAAATATGTGAAATTGATTAATTAGATGTTGCAGTCCATTGTGAGTCCTAGAAAGGAGGACCGCGTCATCCGCGTATAAGAGGATTGGGATCGGGTTACCATTAATGTTAGGGGCATCTGCATTAGTCTGTCTTAAAATTTGATCAACATGATTTATAAAAAGTGAAAATAGTAGTGGGGCAAGTACGCATCCTTGTCGGATACCTCTCCTAACTTTAAAAAAGGGGGTGCACTCACCATCTGTTCCAAACCTGACTTTACTGGATAAATTGTTGTACAGTCGGGAAAGCAGGTGGATAATTTCAGTAGGGGCGCCCATTGCCAATAGGGTAGGCCAGAGCAGTGCATGTTCCACCAGATCGAATGCTGACCTCAAGTGGGCAAAGCACAGGTAAAGATTACCAGTTTTAGCTTTAGTATACTTGCCGACTATGAGTTCCAGGTCCACGCACTGCTCCATTGTACCCATTCCCCTACGGAACCCATACTGGACTGGGAATAAGATGTTTTTTTCCTCAGCCCAGGCTTCCAATCTCACTAATAGGGCTCGACTAAGGATTTTAACTGTCGAGTCCAAAAGTGAGATGGGACGGTAATTACGGGCCTCCGACCTAGATCCTTTTTTGTAGAGCGGTACAATAATTGACTGACCCCATGTCAGTGGTAAACTATCTTCCACTGCAGCATTAAAATATCGTGTTAAAATTGGGGCCCATAGGGTCATTTCATGTTTAAAGAAATCCATTGGTACCCCGTCCGGCCCGGGTGCTTTACCCCCCTTACTATTTTTAATTGCCTCTGTGACTTCATCCGGAGTTAAAAACAGCTGCATTTTCTGCCATTTAAAACATGATACTGTATCTGTATTAAAAGTAAACCCATCTAAAGTAAGATCAGAGTTAAAAATCTCTGAAAAATGAACAATCCATGCGTGGCAACTGACGTGAGAACTTACTTCAGGAATGTTATCATTCTTTAGGAAAGGGCCGTTGATAGTTTCCCAGAATAGTTTATGATTTTTAGTTTCGGCGGCCATATCAAGTTTGTTCCAGGCATCGTTTTGCAACTCTTTTTTCCTGGTTATAAGAGCCAACTTATAATTGATTCGTGCTTCTCTAATTCTTTCTCTGTTTCTTGGTTTGACATCAAGCACTCTTTTTAGCTTTTTTAGAGTCTGGGCACAATGTTTATCGAACCACACAGTTTTATTTCTTTTAGGCTTCCTATTTCTTACGGCCAAAGAATTCTCAACTGTACTAGTAATTTTCAAAAAGTTAGAGAGTAAGTCGGGCGCTGTCACTTTTGGTGCTAGGCAATAATCAACCTCCCTAGTACATTTACAGATGATATCCTTTGTCAATTTGTTAGGGTCTATTTTAATCCATTTGATTCTCATCCCATTCGGCCTCTCGGCCGTAATCCCTTGGACGGGCCTGCCATACACAATAGTTTTTGGGCCCCAACCCATTAGCTCCACTGAGATACTATTGTGGTCACTCACAGGCTGCTCTATTACCCAAACATTAGAGTAAATAGAACCATTAGACACCAAAATATGATCTATATTGGAATAAGCGTCCCTCCCTCTAAATGTAGGGCACTTTTCGTTATTTTTATTCTTTGTGCATTCTAGTAGCTCCAGATTTAATTTGGCTACCAGGTTGTTCAATGCACTACCATAATTACTGTGCGGAAAGTGGTTAAAAAAGATGTTGTCACCCCCCGTATACTCTTCACGATGTCCACAAATCCCCTTCCGGGCATGACTACAGGCTTGGATGTTAAAATCTCCTGTCCAGAGTATTACAAAGCTATTTTTTGAAAGTGCAATTGCTGCTTCAATTGCACACTCGACGTCCGGAATAATCTTATCCCGGTTAGGACCCACAATATTGTTATAAAAATTCACAATAATTAAATCCCTGTCTTGGCTATGTGTTAAGCGCAAGACTGACGCATGCTGGCACACTACTGCATATCCCCCGACATTAAATTCCGTTAATTTTGTGGCAACCAAAGTCAGTAGGCCGCCCTTTGCTCTACCAGCCTTAGATGCTACTGCTGCCACACAGTAGGAGGTGTAACCTTCAACTTGTATTTGTTCTCTATGCCACGTCTCTTGTAGACATATTATATCATAACCACATGTGATAAAATTATCCCAAAACGGGGTGCACAATTTTGCAGCAATCCCCGCCACATTCCAAGTGGTAATTACAAGGGAGTCGGCATGACTGCCTCCTGTAGCCTCAGGATGGTTAAACAAGGGTCATGTTTCTGGGCTCGCTGTCATATTAATCTCATGCGTAACATTAACATTTGTCACAATTACATCATTTTCTTTGCATAACTCATTAACTCATTGCTAGACATGTTTAAATTTGGCACAGTTACGGCTTTTACACAGCTTTGGCCCCCCAGCTCTTTTCCCATGGATACTTTGTCACCTGCCACAACAGTTTCGGAATGAGGGATCATAGATGATACATTCAGTCAGTCATTCTCCTCTAATGAGTTCAACAACTGGAATCTGTTGGCAGTTGGTACCATAAAGTTGTCATATATATTAAACAATAAAGGAAGAGGAATGGGGGCAGCATTAGGATGGTTTGTATGGGTAACTCTTGGGTGCTGGAAGGAATGTGTAGTAATTTGTCTTCCTGACTGGTTCCTATAGAAATAATCAAGTGGAAACAGCGTGATGTTATATTCATGATTCGATGGCATGGGTGCATGTAAAATCGAATCTCTCGCCCATTCAGTAGTCCTGAAATTAATAACTATGCAGTCCCCATTTATCTACTTTTTGTTTGGTCCCACCCAACCTAGCCTCTGTGTGGAAATAATCTCACTAGCCCCTCGTATTGGGAAACCACAATTTTTCACCAGCCAATGCAGGGTTTTATTTTTTAAAGTTTCCTGATTTTCGTATTGAGTAGGCAGCAATTTGGGAACATTAGCGAGAATCGCTACATATGGTCTACATTCCGGTGGTAAATTAATTGTGTCTGGGATGATGTTGTTAGTGTGGTGCCTTTGTACGGGCAGGTTCTTATTGTTATAAACGAGATCGCCTGTATTCCTCTGACCCCCAGCGGCTATCTGCCCAGTTGTTATGTTAGGGGAGGTGGGTGCTGGTCTATGCGATCCACTTGTGGTTGCTACCGAATTCACCACCGTAGTGGACACACTTGGGACTGCTATACTTGACATGTTTTTGCTCAGTCTCCCAGAAGGTACATTGGTTTTTCAGGAGTTCTGGCTTGCATGCCCAGATGTTCTAGGACATCCAAGTTAGCTATACCCAATTTTTCTAAATTCTCTATTTTTTTACTTAGGATTTCTAAGGATTCCATCACTGGTACAATGTAAGATTTTATTGTTTTGTCCAAATATTTTACCAGTACCTCAACATTAGTTGGAATTAGAATATCCTTTGGGTGTTTATCCTTTGGGTGTGTACTTCCGCTACATTGGTGTATCTCGCCCTCCCTCTCATATGCTACTGGGATTTGTGCTACTCTCTTTTTTTTCCTTCTATATGTTTTACCCTGTTTATTAATTATCAGCCTTTTCCTACTATGAGTAGATCTCCTTTTAGGTAGGGCAGAACCACAATCGATTTCGCTACTTAACAAACTGATGTCACTACTTTCTACAAAAGGAATGAGAATGATGCCATTAGTGTCACAATCATCCAGTTCCCCTGTGACACTAGACACATCATTCAGTGTTGTGGGCTGCGGTATTGCTGTAGCCGACAGGTCAGGTGTTATTGACAGTCTGCTCTCCCTAGCACAAAACACAATGGGTTCTAAAGGTTGTGATACATCAGACTGAATTTGATCATACCTTGGCAAACCTGCAAAAGATTGTAACAAAAGAGAGTCATGTGATATCGTTGTTTCATTTGTGGTGCTAACATGTGTATTTGTAACTTTTGGCGATTGGGTTATTAAACACGTACTGGCTGGTAAAGAGAGTCTCCTTTCTGTATTTTCAATAGCGTTCACAACGACCCCAATTGTTTGTTGCAGCATTCTATCGATTGCGGTTAGGGTGGGTAAAGGCGTTGGCACCAATGTTTGTTTTCTTGTAGCAGAACATGTATGCATAGGTGTTTTTCTTACAACCGATCTACTTTTACTTTTACCCTCCATCAGGGCTTTTACAAGCTGTTACTCTTTATAGTCAAGCTCAGTAAGGGATTACCTTGGTTATACAGAGGAAGGCAAACACAAGGGGGATGGCCCAGCCCGGTCTCCTGGGGTCTCTGAGGGCTTAGAGGGCCCGCCCTTTGCCCGGGCTAAGCCCGGCGCGTCCCGCGCGCGTCCTCGCGGGACGAGGAAGTGGGCGTAGCTTTATGCGCCTCCTGGCGCTGCAGGGTGATGATGGAGGAGGCGACCTGGAGTGAAGGCTGCTGGGGGCTGTAGTATTCTGGATCTCCCGACCGGCGGAGCCAAGCCCGGCCAGTTGGAAGTGCTGGAAGATGACCCGCGGCGGAGCAAAGCCCGGCCGCCCCACAGCCACGGAAAACAAACAGTACACCACAGCGGGACCTCAGCAGGGCAAGAGGTGAGCTCCTAGCGTGGTCGCCCTCCCAAAGACTGCCACTCGGTCCTCGGCAGTGGGCGTAGCTTTATGCGCCTCCTGGCGCTGCAGGGTGATGATGGAGGAGGCGACCTGGAGTGAAGGCTGCTGGGGGCTGTAGTATTCTGGATCTCCCAACCGGCGGAGCCAAGCCCGGCCAGTCGGAAGTGCTGGAAGATGACCCGCGGCGGAGCAAAGCCCGGCCGCCCCACAGCCACGGAAAACAAACAGCACACCACAGCGGGACCTCAGCAGGGCAAGAGGTGAGCTCCTAGCGTGGTCGCCCTCCCAAAGACTGCCACCTTTGGGAATCAGACCCAAAAGGAAAGACTTCCCTGGTAATCCCCCATTTCTTAGTGGTCCCTCAGGCTTCACCTCATAGTGAGCTGACCCTTCCCCAGCCCTGCAGTGGCTCGTAGCCCCGGGTCAGTACACACTACTCATTCACTCCTTCCATTACCCAGGCAGTACGCATGCAGTCCAGCAATCCCTCGTCACTCCCCATCCACTCCTCCAATCCACCATCCAGCACCATAAACTTATCCAATCACTCCACCAATACCCAAGCACTTATAAATTCACCATGCACTCTTCTTGCAGTACTCTAATCATCCAGTCACTATCCATGTACTGATCCAATGACCCTGGCACCAACATGTGCACTGCTACAATCCCCTGAGCACTACCCATGCAGTCCACTAACCACCTACACACTACTCATTCACTCCTTAAATTACCCAGGTAGTACGCATGCAGTCCAGCAATCACCCTGTCACCTACCATGCACTCCTCCAATCACCCATCCAGCACCATGTACTTATCCAATCACTCTGCCAATACCCAAGCAGTTATAAATTCACTGTGCACTCTCCTTGCAATACTCTCATCAGCCAGTCAGTACCAATGTACTCATGCAACGACCCAGGCTCTAACCATGTACTGCTACACTCACCTGTGCACTCCCCATACAATCCTCTTATCGCCTAGACACTGCTCCTTCACACCTTCAATTACCCAGGTAGTACTCATGCAGTCCAGCAATCCCCCTTTCACTCTCCGTGC
Organism: Lissotriton helveticus; assembly: GCF_964261635.1. NCBI lineage: Eukaryota > Metazoa > Chordata > Amphibia > Caudata > Salamandridae > Lissotriton > Lissotriton helveticus. The sequence goes on along the minus strand of NC_136065.1, from coordinate 698,003,181 downwards.
ACTCTTTCAATGACCCAGCCAGCACCATGTACTTATCCATTCACTCCGCCAATACCCAAGCACTTATAAATTCACCATGCACTCTCCTTGCAGTACTCTAATAATCAAGTCAGTACCCATGTACTCATGCAATGACCGAGGCAGTAACCGTGCACTGCTACAATCACTTCTGCACATCCCTTGCAGTCCTTTAACCACCTAGACACTATTCATTCACACCTTTAATTGCCAATGGAGTCCCCAGGCAGTTCAGCAATCACCCTGTCACTACCCATGCACTCCTCCAATCACCCAGCCAGTCAATGATGCCATATATTTTAAGATAGAATGTAGAAATAAGGTGCTGTTAATTAGGCTTCTTTTTGTAGTCTGAACAAAGGTATAGGTGAGTGATGCCACATAATTGTAGATATAAAGGTGAAGATGTAGAATAAAAGTGTGATTTTAATAATGCTCATAAAAGGTGTTGTTAATTAGCCTTCTTTCTGAAGTCTGTTGAGAGTTATAGTTTAATGATGTCACATATTTGTTGATAGAATGGTCAAGATGTAGCTCAAAATTAAACCACCACATATTACCCTTGCAGGCATGTTGTACTTATCTACTTAACTAGATAATCTGCTATGACTCATCTATGTGTTCAGATTGTATTCATACAGTTATATGTATGCTTAATGAACTATTGAGAAGTGCCTGACCGATTTGAAGAGTGCAAAGGTAGTGTCTATGTGATTTTAAAACTACATTAGTAAAGATTGACTGATTCCATATTTGGCAATCACCCAGTTAGTATCTAAGCACTCATGAAATAACTCCACTACTACCCAAACAGTTATGAAATCACCCAGGCACTACCCATGCACTCTCCCAATCAGCCAAGAACTACCCATGTACTCATGCAATAAACCAAGCACTTATAAGTTCACCATGTACTCTCCTTGCAGTACTCTAATCATTTGGTCAGTACCCCTGTACTCATGTAATGACACAGGCACTAACACATGCAGTGCTACAATCCACTGAGAACTACCCATGCAGTCTTCTAACTACCTACACACTGCTGATGCACTCCTTCAATTACTCACGTAGTACACATGTAGTCCAGCAATCACCCTGTCACTAGCTATGCACTCCTCCTATCACTCAGCCAGTACTATGTACTTTTCCAATCACTCCGCCAATTCCCAAGCACTTATAAATTCTCCATGCATCCTCCTTGCAGTACTCTAATCATCCAGTCAGTATCCATGTCTTCATGCAATGACCCAGGCACCAACACATGCACTGCTACAATCCCCTGAGCACTCCCCATGCAGTCTACTAACCACCTACACACTACTCATTCACTCATTGAATTCCCAGGTAGTACCCATGCAGTCCAGCAATCACCCTTTCACTACCCAGGCACTGTTCTAATCACCCAGCCAGCACCATGTTCTTATCCAATCACTCCGCTAATACCCAAGCACTTATACATTGGCAATGCACTCTCCTTGCAGGGCTCTAATTTTCCAGTCACTACCCATGTATTCATGCAATGACCCAGGCACTAACACATGCAGTGCTACAATCACCTGTATCCATGTACTCAAGCAATGACCCAGGCACAAACAGATGCACTTCTACAATCCCCTGAGCACTACCCATGCAGTCCACTAACCACCTACACACTACTCATTCACTCCTTGAATCCCCAGGTAGTACCCATGCAGTCCAGCAATCACCCTGTCACTACCAAGGCACTGATCTAATCACCCAGCCAGCACCATGTTCTTATCCAATTACTCCGCTAATACCCAAGCACTTATAAATTGGCAATGCACTCTACTTGCAGTGCTCTAATTTTCCAGTCACTACCCATATACTCATGCAATGACCCAGGCACTAACACATGCAGTGCTATATTCACCTGTGCACTACAATGCAGTCCTCTAACCACCTACACACTACTCATTCACTCCTTCAATTACCCAGGTAGTACGCATGTAGTCCAGCAATCCCCCGTCACTGCCCATCCACTCCTCCAATCACCCATCCAGCACCATATACGTATCCAATCACTTCACTTATACCCAAGCACTTATAAATTCACCATGCTCTCTTCTTGCAGTACTCTAATCATCCAGTCACTATCCATGTACTCATCCAATGACCCAGGTACTAACACATGCACTTCTACAATCCCCTGAGCACTACCCATGCAGTCCACTAACCACCTACACACTACTCATTCGCTCCTTAAATTACCCAGGTAGTACCCATGCAGTACAGCAATCTCCCTGTCACTTCCCATGCCCTCCTCCAATCACCCATCCGATTTGAGGAGTGCAAAGGTAGTGTTTATGTGATTATAAAACTACATTAGTAAAGATTGACTGATTCCATGTTTGTCAATCACCCAGTTAGTATCCAAGCACTCATGAAATCACTCCACCACTAACCAAACAGTTATGAAATCACCCAGGCACTACCCATGCACTCTCCCAATCAGCCAAGAACTACCTATGTACTCATGCAACAAACCAAGCACTTATAAATTCACCATGCACTCTCCTTGCAGTACTCTAATCATTTAGTCAGTACCCATGTACTCATGCAACGATCCATGCCCTAACACATGCAGTGCTACAATCCCCTGAGAACTACCTATGCAGTCTTCTAACTACCTACACACTACTAATGCACCCCTTCAATTACTCAGGTAGTACACATGTAGTCCAGCAATCACTGTTACCAATCTCACTCACCTGAATACCAGGTACCGCAGGAACGATGAGAGCCTCCCCTCTCACCTACAAACCAATCCTCCACACAAATCTTAGCTGTCTGGGCGATTTATATACAGGGGAAGGGGGAGAGTTTTACCTCGAGATAGAGGTGTCTAGCAGGGAAGGGATAGGTCTAGACAGGTCGTCTCTGAGAGGGATGTGGTCCAAAGAAGAAGGAAATGCAGGGTTTCTGGAAGACGACCTTCAGTAGGGTCTAGAAGAAAGAAAAGTACCAAAGAATTGTATAGTCGGTTCAGGAGCCTCTACAAGAACAATTCTTGAATAAAATGAAGAGACAGATAACAATTATATCACTTCGATTACCGTTAAGGATTTTTGTCAATGTCTTGAAAATATATGAGGAGGGACTCCGTGGATACCAAGATGAAAGGAAATATTATAACTCCACTTTAGCTTCAGGACCATAAACATGGGAGGCGATGCTGCCAGCTCCTGCCGTGCGCCTCTAAAGTTACTTTGCCAAATATATCAGGCGTAGGAGGCGATGCTGCCGGCTAATGTTGTGCGCCTCTTAGACATAAAGCACCAACAGCTACAAATGTGAAGTAGTGATAAAAAGCTGTCTCGTATAAATGATATTAAGAATGTCATCCCTACTTAAATAAAGGTGCAGCAGATTCCACTCGACTCAAGGCATCTAAATATTGTTTGCTGACAAAATGGAAATGTATAAAACAATTCTACAGAAGAAGGACGGATCACTCTTTGTTACAATACCACTCGAGTGTGCAGAATATTGCTATTTCAGACGTGTTAAATCACATGCGGCTAAATAGCATTTATAATGTATGTGGGGCAATATGCAGTGTTCTTACAGCATTCAAAACAGAAGAGCTGTACCTATCGTGTATGCCCCTTGCTTGTTCCTTAGGTGCTCCAGACGCGATGAAGATTATTTTCTCCCCGCCGGCTTCGGCCGCGTTTTAATCATAATCGGCAATGACTGCAACCGGAGGAAAATGAGGACAGGAGTCTTTCCCGCATTGAAAGCACAACTGCAACTGCCGCTTTCAATATCGAGCGGCAACGGCAGTTACATTTGAATAATCAACAGCGACTCCTGCCGCGACTATTCTTTACCTTTTTTGCCATAGCTCTTGAAAGAATCACCGCGGCCGCGGTAACAAGACCAGATTTGCGTAGGCGGCTCCTACCGCGTAATTAACCACAGTTGAACTTCACGTCCATTAGGAACCAATATTGGCAGTCGGGAAACTACCCATAAGTTCCGTAGGCGACTCCTGCCGCGATGATTGTTACTGACCTTTAGCAGTACACTCCAAGGTTGTAAATCTCTCCTTTTCACTGAGAGCAGTAAAAAGAGAGACATGATTTGTAATGAGATACAAACAAAGATGAAATGAAGTAAGGGGGTTTTAAAGGGAAGAAAACACAGGGATTAGGACATGGTCTGGAAACAGAAAGAAAACGCTCCAGCGTTCTCTCGGGCCCAAAGGCAAGGAAACTCCATTAAAGCCAAGCACTGGCTCGAAGGAAGGAAGGGCTTATATACAATTACCCTCCTCACCTGACTGCCAACTTAATTAAAGGGGAAGGAACTCTTTAGAAAGGGAAGAGGCAGCATCTATATATGAGGGCTCTACGGGGAACAGGAAAAGTGGTAACAATCACCCTGTCATTAGCTATGCACTCCTCCAATCACTCAGCCAGTACTATGTACTTTTCCAATCACTCCGCCAATTCCCAAGCACTTATAAATTCCCCATTCATCCTCCTTTCAGTACTCTAATCATACAGTCAGTATCCATGTACTCATGCAATGACCTGGGCACCAACACATGCACTGCTACAATCCCCTGAGCACTACCCCTGCAGTCTACTAACCACCTACACACTACTCATTCACTCCTTGAACTCCCAGGTAGTACCCATGCAGTCCAGCAATCACCCTGTCACTACCCAGGCACTGCTCTAATCACCCAGCCAGCACCACGTTCTTATCCAATCACTCCGCTAATACCCAAGCACTTATAAATTTGCAATACACTCTCCTTGCAGTGCTCTAATATTCCAGTCACTACCCATGTACTCACGCAATGACCCAGGCACTAAAACATGCAGTGCTACAATCACATGTGCACTACCATGCAGTCCTCTAACCACCTATCAATCAATCAAAACACTTGTATAGCGCGCTACTCACCCAGAAGGGTCTCAAGGCGCTTGGGGGAGGGGGGTCCGCTACTGCTCGAACAGCCATGTCTTGAGTTGTCTCCTGAAGGCGAGGTGGTCCTGGGTCAGCCGAAGGTGGATGGGGAGGGAGTTCCATGCCTTGGCCGCCAGGTAGGAGAAGGATCTGCCTCCGGCGGTGGCTCCCCGGATGCGTGGTACTGTGGCGAGGGCGAGGCTGGCGGACCGTAGCTGGCGGGTGGGCGTGTGGAAGGTCAGGCGGTCGTTGAGGTACTTGGGGCCCAGGTTGTGGAGAGATTTGTGTGCGTGGGTGAGGAGCCTGAACGTGATCCTCTTGTTGACGGGGAGCCAGTGCAGGTTCCTCAGGTGGCCGGAGATGTGGCTGCATCGAGGGATGTCCAGGATGAGTCGGGCGGAGGCGTTCTGGATACGCTGCAGTCTTTTCTGTAGCTTGGCTGTGATTCCGGCATAGAGGGCATTTCCGTAGTCTAGCCGGCTGGTGACGAGGGCCTGGGTGACCGTCTTTCTGGTTTCGATCGGGATCCAACGGAAGATCTTGCGGAGCATGCGGAGGGTGTGAAAGCATGAAGAGGAGACGGCGTTGACTTGTCTGGTCATCGAGAGGGAGGAGTCCAGGATGAAGCCCAGGTTGCTTGCGTGGTCTGCTGGCTTGGGGGCGGCGCCCAGGGCTGGGGGCCACCAGGAGTCGTCCCAGGCGGAGGGTGATGGTCCAAGGATGAGGACTTCCGTCTTGTCTGAGTTCAGTTTCAAGCGGCTGTTCTTCATCCACTCGGCGACGTCCTTCATCCCTTCGTGGAGGCTGGTTCTGGCGGTGTCGGGGTCTCTGGTGAGGGAGAGGATCAGCTGGGTGTCATCGGCGTATGAGATGATGTTGAGGTTGTGTTGGCGTGCGATGGCTGCAAGAGGTCTCATGTAGATGTTGAAGAGGGTGGGGCTGAGTGAAGATCCTTGCGGGACGCCGCAGATGACTCCGGTGGCCTCGGAACAAAACGGGGAGAGGCGGACTCTCTGTGTTCTTCCCGCGAGGAACGAGATGATCCACTTCAATGCCTTCTCTTGGATGCCGGTCTTGCTGAGGCGTTGGACTATGGTGCGGTGGCAGACAGTGTCGAACGCTGCGGAGAGGTCCAGGAGGATGAGGGCCGCTGTTTCCCCGTTGTCGAGAAGGGCGCGGATGTCGTCGGTGGCTGCGATGAGGGCGGTCTCGGTGCTGTGGTTGGCTCTGAAACCGGACTGCGAGGGGTCGAGGGATCCATTCGTCTCGAGGAAGGCGGCAAGCTGTCTGTTGGCGATCTTCTCGATGACTTTGGCAGGGAAGGGGAGGAGCGAGATGGGGCGGAAGTTTTTGAGGTCGGTGGGGTCCGCTGTTGGTTTCTTCAGTAGGGCGCTGAGCTCGGCATGCTTCCAACTCTCCGGGAAGGTGGCGGTGTCGAAGGAGGTGTTGATGACGTCTCGGAGTTGGGGTGCGATGGTGGAGTCGGCCTTGTTGAAGACGTGGTGGGGGCAGGGGTCAGTCGGGGATCCGGAGTGGATGGTGTTAATCGTGAAGGCTGTGTCTTCGGTGGTCACTGCGGTCCAGGGCGGGAGGGTCGTGGTGGGGTGCGTTGGTTCGGCGGTTGGGTGCGAGGATGGTGTGCCGAAGCTGTTGTGGATGTCGGCAATCTTGCGGTGGAAGAACAAGGCGAGGGAGTCGCAGAGATCTTGTGAGGGGGTGATGTCGTTGTTGCCGCTGCTAGGATTGGAGAACTCCTTGACGATGCTGAAGAGTTCCTTGCTGTCGTGGGCGTTGTTGTCCAGTCGATCCTTCTGTGATTTCTTCTTGGTGGTGCGGATGAGCTGGTGGTGCTTGCGGGTGGCGTGTTTGAGGGCGGTCATGTTGTCTATGGTCTGGTTCCGGAGCCAGGCTTTCTCGAGGGTGCGGCAGTTCTTCTTGGAGTCCTTGAGTTCGTCGGTGAACCAGGCGACCTTCTTGCTTCTGGGTCTGCTGGGAGGGTTCTTCAGTGGTGCGAGGTCGTCGGCGCAGGCGGTCAGCCACTGCGTGAAGTTGCGGGCTGCTTCGTTGGGGTCCGGTGTGCTGGCAGGTGGGTTCTGGCTGAGGGAGGTGGTGAGCTGGTCGGCGGTGATCTTGCTCCAGCTTCTGTGGGGGACCTGTTGCGGGTGGTGGTGGGTTGTGGTTTTTCTGAATCTGAAGTGGACGCAGCTGTGGTCGGTCCAGTGAAGTCCGGAGAAGTGGCTGAAGGTGATGTGCTTGCTGTATGAGAAGACGGAGTCAAGCGTGTGGCCAGCGTAGTGGGTGGGGGTGTTGACCAGTTGCTTGAGTCCGAGGTTTGCGAGGTTGTCCAGCAGGGCGGCGGTGTTGCGGTCCTTGTTGTTCTCCATGTGGAAGTTGAGGTCCCCTAGGAGGATGTAGTCGGCGGAGGGGAGGGCGTGTGGGCTGATGAAGTCCGTGATGTCTTCGCTGAATTGTGTGCGTGGTCCCGGGGGTCTGTAAATGAGGGTGCCCCTGAGGGTCGTCTTTGGGTCGGTGTGAATCTGGAAGTGGAGGTGTTCGGCGGCGGTGAAGATGTCGTTGGCGTCGGTCATGATGTGGATGGTGTTCTTGTGGACGATGGCGATGCCTCCTCCGGTCTGATTTACGCGGTCCCTCCTGATGATCTTGTATCCATCCGGGATAGCGATGGCGATGTTGGGGGCTGAGGAGGCGTTCACCCAAGTTTCAGTGAGGAACGCGACGTCTGGTGATGTTGTGTCGAGCAGGTTCCAGAGTTCGACGGCGTGTCTGTGGATGGAGCGGGTGTTGAGCAGGATGCACTTGAGATCGCTGCTGGGTTTTGGCTTTGCGGGCGCGGTGCATGTTCGGAGGCAGGTGAACTTGCAGGTTGTGCAGGTGAAGGGTCCGTGGAAGCGTTTCGGGGCGGCTCCGCAGCAGGCGGGGTTCCGGCCGGCATTGAGAGCGGCGGCGTCGTAGGTCTGTCGGGTCGACTTGCATCGTCGGTAGGGGCCAGGGGTCCTGGCACTGGGCGCGGTCCAGGCGCAGACGGGCGCAGATGGGCTTGCCTTTGGCACGCCTTCGGCGCACAATCGGTCCTCCCGCTGCGCGTGACCGCTGCGCGTCTGCGCGGTCGCCATTTATGGTGAAGTGGGAGGGAGGAGCAGCTGGGAGGCAGGAGCGGGGAGGGCACAGAAGAAAAAGGGGGCGTGGCCGCAAGCACGGCGGCGGGAAGCGGGGCGGGCAGTGACAACACAATACAGCACTCGGGTCGGGATCAGCGAGGCAGGCTCTGCGAGCAGCAGTGGGGCGAGGAGCACACGCAGCAGCTGGTGGCCATGCGGTGCGGGGTGTCCTGAGGCAGGTCACCTACACACTACTCATTCACTCCTTCAATTACCCAGATAGTACACATGCAGTCCAGCAATCCCCCGTCACTGCCCATCCACTCCTCCAATCACCCATCCAGCACCATATACTTATCCAATCACTCCGCCAATACCAAAGCACTTATATATTCACCATGCACTCTTCTTGCAGTACTATAATCATCCAGTCACTATCCGTGTACTCATCCAATGACCCAGGCACCAACACACGCACTGCTACAATCCCCTGAGCACTACCCATGCAGTCCACTAACCACCTACACACTACTCATTCACTCCTTAAATTACCCAGGTAGTACCCATGCAGTCCAGCAATCACCCTGTCACTTCCCATGCACTCCTCCAATCACCCATCCAGCACCATGTACTTATCCAATCACTCGCCAATACCCAAGCAGTTATAAATTTACTGTGCACTCTCCTTGCAATACTCTAATCAGCCAGTCAGTACCCATGTACTCATGCAACGACCCAGGCACTAACTATGTACTGCTACAATCACTTGTGCACTACCCTTGCAGTCCTTTAACCACCTAGACACTATTCATTCACACCTTTAATTACCCATGTAGTCTCCAGGCAGTTCAGCAATCACCCTGTCACTACCCATGCACTCCTCCAATCACCCAGCCAGTCAATGATGCCATATATTTTAGGATAGAATGGTGAAATAAGGTGCTGTTAATTAGGCTTCTTTTTGTAGTCTGAACAAAGGTATAGTTGAATGATGGAACATAATTTTAGATATAAAGGTGAAGATGTAGAATAAAAGTGTGGTTTTAATAATGTTCATAAAAGGTGTTGTTTATTAGCCTTCTTTCTTAAGTCTGTTGAGAGGTATAGTTTAATGATGTCACATATTTGTTGATAGAATGGTCAAGATGTAGCTCAAAAGTAAACCACCACTTATTTCACTTGCAGGCATATTGTACTTATCTACTTAACTACATATTATGTATTGACTCATCTATGTGTTCAGATTCCATTTATACCGTTATATGTATCCTTAGTGAACTGTTGAGAAGTGCCTGACCGATTTGAGGAGTGCAAAGGTAGTGTCTCGGTGATTTTAAAACTACATGAGTAATGATTGACTGATGCCATATTCGGCAATCGCCCAGTTAGTATCCAAGCACTCATGAAATCCCTCCTCCACTACCCAAACAGTTCTGAAATCACCCAGGTACTACCCATGTACTCATGCAATAAACCAAGCTTATAAATTATAAATTTCACCATGCACTCTCCTTGCAGTACTCTAATCATTTAGTCAGTACCCATGTACTCATGCAATGACCCAGGCACTACCACATGCAGTGCTGCAATCCCCTGAGCACTACCCATACATTCCTCTAAGCCAGAGGTCTTCAAACTTTAGGATGGCGAGACCCCCCATTCAACATTTTCAGGCATAAGGACCCCCTCCGGACAAAAATTTCTAAACCTGTAGGCAGGGCTACTGGAATTATGAGGCAGGTGAGGACCAAATTACACGACAGGCTTGACCAAATTGTGTCGGAAGAAAATGTAAATAATGTTATGTGATGCCGCATATTTTGGGTTAGCTTTGCTACATTATTTTTACACACAGTAACACTAAGAAACGATTTCACCCTATCAGTACCAGTTTATAACCAAAATTCAGCAATTAACGTCACAAAGATGTGTATTTACGCTTTGTGATGGGGCCTTCCACTTCACAGGAATACGTGCTGCCACTTTAGAAGCTCACCTGTCCCTTGCCAGGACCAGCAGGTGTCCCTTACAACCCCGGCGGTCTTGTGCAGAGTTAAGCAGTTTACCTATGCCGCTTTCCTCTCACTCCCTCTCCTCTCCTAATCCCAGATCCCTCTCTCAATTTGCAGTCCACTTCTATCACCCATTTTTACAATTTCCGAACTCCCCCATTCAACCTCTCACTTCACCTTTAACCACCTTCTGCCATTCTGTCTTTTCACTGCCCTCATCTCTAACAGTCGCTCGCATTTATCGCATGGCCTCTCTGGCCCCGTCACCTCCCGTGCACCTCAGCACTTCTCATTCACCTCAAGTCTCTCCATTCAAATGTTTGTCTATTTGTATCTTACACCTGTTCAGTCCCCACATTCACCTTCCACACCTTCTTGAACCAACGTCCCTCTCCCCTGTTACCTCAGCACCAGTGCCTAATTTGAGCAGTGGTTTCCAGTGCTTGGCACTGGCACCTAATTGTGCACACTGGCAATATGAGAGTCTGCCTCATGGTGGCTCTGTCTAATCTGTGTAATTTAGAGATTAGCAGAACAGCTGTTAATTAATTCAATATTTAATGCCAATTAAAAATGATAAACTCCTGACACCCATGCCATTCTTAAAGCTTTGGAGGCTTGAAATAGTCTGAATAGTCCCACTTGTACAAGTGTTATGGTTCGTAGTTGCATATGTATGGTCATTGGCCGGGCAAGCAAGGCAATCAGTGGGTGGTTAAAGTTGCAGTGGCCTACTGGTGAGGGCCCTGACACATGTTTTATTACAAATTAATCACTGCTCAGCACCCATCCCAGTACTCCCTCTCTTCCCTTATAACTGCTGTCCCGCACCCAGTCCTATGATTAGGGTTGCCAGCTCATTATTTTGATGTCCCAGATGGTTCAAAAATAAACAGTCACCTAAAACTGTATTTTCAGCACTTATCAGTGCATACTTAGAACAGTAAATATAAATAGAAAGCACTTTTAATTGTGTTCTAGGGCTGCCTCAATGATTGATAATGAAAGGGAACAAAGACAGAAAAGTTACATAACAAATGAATACATATGTTTTTATTTAGAAGTCTATTTAGTGTCAAGAGGACGTCTTTGCAGGCTCTTTAAACAACACAGGGCTGGCATTTTCTTTTGGCAAACCTACTTTATGTTACTTTTCATGAAATGCATTCTCACACTACCCCAGTAAATGTAAAATGCAAATGTATGGAATAGGCAGAGAGGGGGCCCACGGGGGTACTGGAACTAGAAAAAACCCGAAGCCTGCCTCTGTAACCAGTTTACTAAAGGTATGTAACTATGCTAATGGTCTTTAATGACCTGTGAAAAACTCGGGGTGTGACGGAGATAAGACTCCAGACACTGCCCTGCCGAGCCCCCAGCAGCTCTCGCTGCACTCCAGCAGCCCTGGCTGAGACACACGACGGGGGAGGAGGGGGGGCTGAAGCTATGGGCCTCGGCAGAAGTGTGAAGGGAATGCGCGACCCCCTTCCTATCTCTTCACGGCCCCCCTGGGGGTCCCGACCCAGAGATTGAATACCCCTGCTCTAAGCACATACGCAGTACTGATTCACTCCTTCAATTACCCAGGTAGTACACATGTAGTACAGCAATCTTTCACTTACTAGCTATGCACTCCTCCAATCACCCAGCCAGAACTATGTACTTATCTAATCACTGTACCAATTCCAAGCACTTATAAATTCTCCATGCATCCTCCTTGCAGTACTCTAATCATCCAGTCAGTACATATGTACTCATGCAATAACCCAGTCACTAACACATGCACTACAACAATCCCCTGAGCGCTACCCATGCAGTCCTCCAACCACCTACACACTACTGATTTACTCCTTAAATTACCCAGGTAGTACGCATGTAGTCCAGCAATCACCCTGTCACTGCCCATGCACTGCTCTAATCACCCAGCCAGCACCATGTTCTTTTCCACTCACTCTACAAATACCCAAGCACTTATTAATTTGCCATTCACTCTCCATGCAGTGCTCCAATCATTCAGTCAGAACCCATGTACTCATGCAATGACCCAGGCAGTAACACATGCAGTGCTACAATCACATGTGCACTACCCATGCAGTTCTCTAATCACCTACACACTACTCATTCTCACCTTAAATTACCCAGGTAGTACCCATGAAGTCCAGCAATCCCTCTGTCACTCCCCATGCACTCCTCCAGTCACCCATCCAGCACCATGTACTTCTCCAATCCCTCCGCCAATACCCACGCGCTTATACATTTCACCATGAACTCTCTTGGAGTACTCTAATCATCCAGTCACTACCCATGTACTCATGCAATGACCCAGGCACTAACCATGCACTGCTACAATCACATATGCCCTTCCCATAGAATCCTTTAACCGCCTAGACACTTCTCATTCACACCTTCAATTATCCACGTAGTACTCATGCAGTCTAGCAATCACCCTGCACTACCCTTGCACTGCTAAAAAAAAACAGCCAGGACCATGTACTTATCCAATCACTCTGCCAAACCCAAATTCACCACACACTCTCATTGCAGTACTATAATCATCCAGTCACTACCTATATACTCATGCAATGACCCAGGCACTAGCCATGCACTGCTACTATCACTTCTGCACTTCCCATACAATCCTCTTACCACCTAGACACTGCTCATTCACACCTTTAATTACCCATGTAGTGCCCATGCAGTTCAGCAATCACCCTGCCACTACCCATGCACTCCTCCAATCACCCAGCCAGTACCATGTACTAATCCAATCACTCTGCCAAAACCGAAGCACTTATAAATTCACCATGCACTCTCCTTGCAGTATTCTTATCATCCAGTCAGTACCCATGTACTCATGCAATGACCCAGGCACTAACTCATGCTCTGCCTTAATTCCCTGTCTACTACCCACTCAGTCCTGTAACCACCTAGGAACTATTAATTCACACCTTTAATTACCCATGTAGTACCCATGCAGTTCAGCAATCACCCTGTCACTATCCATGCACTGTTCTAATCACCCTGCCAGCACTATGTTCTTATCTAGTCACTCCACCATAAGGGTGGGCGCAAAATCCGTAACGTTCGTGGAATTTGCGGATTTTTGGCAAATTCGCGGTCCGTGAATCGCGCAAATTTGCCCAAAAATCCACAAATTCGCAAGCCGGCAAATTTTTCTGCTTGGTCACACCTTGAAAAATACAATATCGCGTGCGCGGCGTTGACTTCCCGTGATTCTGTGTCTCCCGGTTTGCGTGTGCTGCACCATTTTGGATCTTCTTGCGTGATCGCGCGAGAGTTTTTCGACCGCGATTACGTCATCGCGGCTCGCCATCTTGCACAGCGAGAGTTTGACAACGCGAGCACGTAATAAGGGCCCGCGATCACTCATCGCCGTAGATGCGGTGCGCAGTTGACTTCTGGCGGGAGATTTGAACAGCCCGCGTTCCCGAATTTGCAAAAATTGAAATTCTGCACAAGAAATCCACGGCAGGCAGCTTAAACCTTCTGAAAATCATGATTTTGATCAGAATAACTCCTCAGATTGACATTCGGCTGCACTTTTTGTGCAAGGAGTCCATTTTTGGGGGGGGGTGGGAGGAAGGTAGTGCCCCGGAGTCTCCAACTTCCTGTTCCTATCCAGCAGGCTCCTCCCAGTGCTTTGTCCATGTCCTGTTCACTTTTGATTTGGATATGGAGCTGGAAGGATTACTTTTTGTGGCTGCTGCTGGATATTTGTATTTGAGGACTTTTTCGACTTTGGAGTTTGGATCACTTTTGGATTTGAGATTTTACAAGTAAGTTGGTGTTGCTTGTTTGGGGCATTGCAGTTGCTGCAACAAAAATTTTAAAACTTTTTCACAACTTTAAAAAAAATATATTGTGGGTAGCCACAGTATCCAGTATCCAGTAGGCCCAGGGTTAGTCATGGGTGCATGATACAACTGTTTCTGTGAGGTTTTTTTAACTTAAATCTCATTTATGTCATGGAATTTTAGCTCACTGTTATATGTGGATTTGTTTTTTTTAATTTCCGGGTGCCTGTAAAGGGGTAGTGAGTGGTGCTTGGACCAAGGCTTAGTGTGGGGCCCCATGAATTTAAACATCATTGAGGGCAAGGATGGCATTGGACTGTGGTGATTTTTGTGTGTTTTTTTACTTTTTGGGGTGCTGTTGGGGCCTGACCATGTGGGCGGGGGCCATTTTGAGGCCTGGTCCAGGCAGGGCCTGGCCATATGGCTGGGGGACAAGGGGCCATTTTGAAGCCAGGCAGTGTGCTTTGAGCCATAGGCCTGCACCCAGCCTGCCCTGCTTTCACCCATTATGCCCAGGGGTAGTGAGTGGTGCATGGACCAAGGCTTTTTGTGGGGCCTCTTGATTTTAAACATCATTGAGGGCATGGGTGGCATTGGATTGTGGTGATTTTTATTGTGTTTTCTGACTTTTTGGGGTGTTTAACTGATGTTGCTCTGGCTTCCTTTGCTTTTAGGTGCACAAGAGAACCACCAGTGCAAGGAAGAAGTCCTGCAGCGGTGTGTGCAGTACAACAACACGTGACGTCACGTGTGGCCACAGACAACTCTGCAACTCGTGCAACTGCGGCCTGCTGTTCTTCTGACATCTGAAGAAGATGGGCCCGAAGAAAGGTGGCCGTAGCTCCTCTACAAAGAAAGTTGCCAGTGCCACTGCAAGTAAGAAGGAGCAGAAGAAGCAAGTGTTGCCACTTACCAAGGAGACTGGTGTGCCCACAGACACGTTTTTTGGGAAAAAAACAATGCCTGCAGAAGCGGGGGCCACCGGGGACCAAGCTAGGAGCAGCACCTCCGCTTCATTAGGCTCAGTGCCACCACGCAAGGTTAGGTCCAAGCCCATGAGTGCTGCAGAGGCAGCCACTGTCATTGCTCAATCACCATCGACCAGTGATGTTGGCTCATCGCAAGAAAGTAGCACCCAATCAATGCAGGGTGTAACTCAGCTGACGAGTATTCAACAACCACAGCCGCAACGACAACCACAGGTGCAACTAGTACAAGCGCAAGTTCATGGGCAAGGAGAGGCGCAAGTACAGGCGCAAGGAGATGCGCAAGTACAGGCGCAAGGAGAGGCGCAAGGAGAGGCGCAAGGAGAGGCGCAAGGAGAGGCTCAAGGAGAGGCGCAAGGAGAGGCGCAAGGAGAGGCGCATGGAGAGGCGCAACTAGAGGCGCATGGAGCGGCACAACTGCCCACAATGCTTGTTCCTCGAGAAGTAGGGGCACATCAGGAAATTGAGATTCAAGCGGAGGTATCATCCGAGGAAGCGACTCCTCCTGAAGATGATCCATTGTCTTCCAGATGCCCAGCAAGAAAAAGGTCAAGGAGGGCTACTACAAGTTCTTCTTGAAGCACCCTTCCTTCTGATGATCTTGATTGGAACCCACAAATGCAGTCTGAGGGGGAGGCACGCCATGAGCCGACAAAGGTAGCTAAGCCCACAAGGAAGGTTCCCGCAAGGCTTCCACTTATGGGTGATGACGACGAACAAGAAGTGGTGTCTTCTGCTGCTGATGAACAGTCTGGCGACGACCCAGTCATCACAGTCGTCACTCCAGCCCCAGCGGGCATGGAGCAGACAGAAATTTTGACCCTATCCCGAATGGCTGCTGAGCGGGATGTGGGCGGCGTGGCACTGGTACCACCACCAACGCAGTTAACTACAACACAAACATGACCTACAGCTTCCATATTTTCTCATCAGAAGGGCCGGCAGGGACCTCCATCCAGCTCGACCTCCATTACCTCAAGTAGTGGTGCTGTAAGTGAACAACAGAGTCGAATTCAGCCACGACCATCCTCCACTTCATCTGGCATTGAAACTGAAAGTAGCACCTCCACCACCAGCAGACATCTCCAGTCCCCAGTTTGGGACTTTTTTAGTGTTAGCCAAAAGCCGGAAAACATGGTCGTTTGTTCGATTTGTAAAACATCAGTTAGTCGGGGTAAGCTTGGTACCAACTATGGTACCGGAGGCCAGAGAGGTCATCTCAAAAACCACCACACTATCGAGTGGGAGGCGCACCTAAGGAAGATCCAGGAAGCCAAAAGAAAAACAAATCCAAATGTATCCATTGATATTACATCTGATGATGACGAGGGGCTGATCGTGCAGGGGGGAAGTGAAGAAGCGACAGACATTTTTTCTGGTACATCCAGTACCCCTGGCAGCACCACTGCAGTGGTAGCGCCCACAGCCTCTACCCCTGCAACATGTATGAGGCACACTAAGAGTCTGGGAGAGACACCAATGCGAAAAAGTACATCAATGAGCCTAACTGGTTTAAAGAAGTCTGCATCATCATCATCAGGTAAAACGGTCCAGACCACCATTAGCAGAATGTTTTGGTCGGATGCGCCATTTGAACGCAACCACCCAACGGCACGTCTGTATAACGAAAGCTGGCTAAATTGCTAGCTCTGGACCTTCTCCCTTTTTCTTTCGTGGAAGGGGTGGGTTTTCTAGAATTTGTGGCAACAGTCTGCCCTAAATGGCAGGTTCCTAGCCGGTCCTATTTTGCCAGAGTTGCTGTTCCAGCACTACATCAAGATGTGCTGGAGGTGATTGGCGCAGCTATTCAGAAGAGTGCTGTTCACACTATCCACCTGACAACAGACATGTGGACCAGTTGCCAAGCCCTTGATTACATGTGCATCACTGCACACTGGGTCTCTTTTGCAGGCGTTAAAGACAAGTTAAAAGCATGTGTTGACACGGACACAGTTTTTCAAGCTACTCGGGAACATGCAACAGTAGCCATGTTTGCCATGGAGAAAACTCATACTGCACCTAACCTTTTGGAGGAGTTTAATAGGAAGGTCTATGAATGGCTGTATCAAAGAAATCGCATAATTGGTTATGTTTCCACGGATAATGGCAGTAATATAATGAAGGCCATGCATCTAGGTGACCATGTGGGCTGCTAAATGTTCGATCCTTACCAAAACATAGGGCCGAAATTCAGCTATTAGTGGAAGCCCACGACCAGGAATTATTGTGTATGACTGAGACCTGGACTTGTCAAGATTGTGAGGTTGACCTCGGCCTTGCCTGCCCACCCTGCTTCAAAATTGTACAAAAGCCTAGACTAGGTGGAGAGGGGGAGGGGTAGGACTGATTTATAGAGAGTCCCTGTACCTGAAGACCATTGATATTGACTTGGTGGCAGGGGTTGAACTATTTGGTTTCACTATTAAGAGCGTGTTAGGCCAGTCCTTGACAGGGATCATCTGCTATCGTCCTCCTGGGTCCTTTAGCATATTGCATCAGCAACGTCTTTTGGAACTCTTTAACAATATGGCTGCCACACATCGGAAAGTGCTAATCTTGGGCAACTTCAACCTTTGGATGAATGGGTCCCTTGACGCAGGTCTGGTCAATATCACTCAATCATGTGAGGGACTGGGACTGCGCCAACAAGTCTCGGCAGCCACCCACTCGGGGGGACATAAGCTGGATCTTATTTTCGCAGAGGATGACCAGTTGTATATGGGTAATGTTCTCCCCATGGACTGGACTGACCATTCTCTAGTCAAATTTTATCTGAATATGGCTAACTTGGACAAGCGGGAAGAAAATCAGAGGATTAACTTTGTGGGCAGGCACTGGAAGTCTCTGACGCAAAAGAGAGGTCCTGAGAAGGTGTTCTCAGTGGAAGACTGTTTTTCCCAGGAAGCCCAATTAGAGGAGAATTATACTGCCCTCTGTGTGAAGATCACCCTGGCCCTGGACTCTCTTGCACCCTGTAAATCCCGTCAGAGCAGGGGGGACCTTCTGCCCCCTGGTTTGGGGAGGAACTGAAAAATTTGAAACTTGACTGTAATCGGGCTGAGAGGAGATGGAGGCGTGAATATCTTGACGAAGACAAAAGGTCATGGAGAGCAAAAATCATAGAATACAGGAAAGTCATTAAGAGGTCAAAGGCCGACTTCTTTGCTGCACTGATACTTAGAGCTCCAAATAGCTCTCGTAGCATCTTTAGTATCCTTAACAGCTTAACTAAACCAGACTGCTGTAAAAATGAATTCCGTCCATCTCAGGCACTTTGTGATTACCTGGCTGGCTTCTTTAACAATAAAGTGGCCAATATTATTGAGGAGTTGGGGAGGGTGTCCTACCCCTCTGAGGGGATGAATGCTCCGTCATCTGTTGTTGGGGACACCAGTATGATGGCAGCTAGTGGTAGCACGGAGGAGGCTGCCTCTAGGTCACTCTCTGAATTCCCCCCCTTGCAGTCTGAGGATTTCTGCAAGATAGTGGATAGAACTGTATCAGGCTCTCCCCTGGACCCGCTGCCATGTAAAATCTGGAAGGGTTCGGGACTGAGCTTTTTCCCTCACTCCGTATGATTTGCAATCAGTCTCTCGTTGATGGGGTGGTGCCAAGTCAATGGAAGGAGGCTCTAGTGACGCCAATGCTTAAGAAATCTTCCCTTGACCCAGATTGTCTGAAAAACTTTAGACCTATATCCCTCCTCCCCTTCCCTGCTAAAATAGTAGAACAGGTGGTGAGTGGTACGTTGTCCACACACCTAGAACAAGCTAAACATCTGGAGGAGGAGCAGTTTGGATTTCGACTGGCTCATGGCACCGAGACGGCTCTGGTGACCGTGTTGGATGAGCTTCGGGGGGTGGGCAGACAGGGGTCAGGCAGCAGTACTGATTCTGCTCGACCTGTCTGCCGCCTTCGATACGGTCAACCATAATATTCTTCTGAGGCGGTTAAGAGAGGTGGGAGTTTCAGGTGTTGCCCTTAGGTGGTTTCATTCTTTTTTATCAGGGAGGCAGCAGGCAGTGTCCCTCCCCCCCTATCAATCCGCTTCTACACCTGTCTTATACGGTGTGCCTCAGGGCTCGGCCATCAGCCCTATTCTTTTCAATGTTTATTTGAAACCCCTGATGGCGGTCAGCAAGCGTTACAACATCAGGGTTATAAACTATGCTGATGACACCCAACTAATCCTCTCTCTTGAGGGAGAGCAGTCTACCTCGCTAGAGGGTTTTCATAGCTGCTTGCAAGACATGTCGCAGTGGCTGAGGGAAAACTCCTTACAATTTAATATAACCAAAACAGAGCTGCTGCACTGTGTTGTAGGTAGGAATCCCTCTGAGTTGCCCAGCAATTTTTGGTCCCCAGAGTCCTCTAACCTTGGCCAACCAGTTAAGACAGTTCGTAACTTAGGTGTGACACTTGACTGTAACCTCACTCTTGAGGCACATGTTACGAAAGTGGTGGGATGTTGCTTGGCCATTATTTGCTCTCTCAGGAAGATCTTTCCCTACTACCTCATCAGGCCCGCTCCCTGATAGCACGAAGCACGATACTCAGTCGGGCTGACTATTGTAATGCCCTGCATCTTGAGTCCCCTAAATTTTTATTGGACAGATTGCAGAGGATGCAATCCACTGCAGCGAAACTGGTACTTGGCTGTCCGAGACGGTCCTCCGCCTCGGGGGTCCTGGCGGAGTTGCATTAGCTCCCTGTGACTCAAAGAATTAAGTTTAAATCTTTGTGCCTAGTTTTTAAAGCTCTGCATGGGAAGGGACCTTGTTCCCTTCAACGCAAATTCGAGTGGTATGTACCCGGTAGAACCCTGCGCTCCTCTGGGGCAAAACGTATAAAAGTTCCCCGATTTAAAAAAGTCAGAGCAGGAGGCAGATCATTTGAGGTTGCTGCTGCTAGGCTTTGGAACACTCTGCCTTTTGAATTAAGACAAATCAATGAACTCCTTCCATTCAGAAAGAATTTGAAAACATGGTTATTCCCCAAGAATTAGTTTGAGCATAGGGTATCTTTCGCTGCAATGGCCAACTTAGTTTTCGAGCGCCAAGATGCCTGTCGGGTGATAGAGGGCATTAGAAATTAAATAAATAAACAAATAAATAAATAAATATTTCAGAGTGCCGTGCTTGGCGCAGAGAATTAACATTGTTGTGCAAGATTTCTTGAAAAAAGAAACCACAGTCAACAAGTGACTGACCACCTGCCGAAGAATCTGCACACATTTCAGCCATTCTTTTAAGGCCCGGAAGAAGCTGAGGAGCATTCAACATGAACGTAGACTGTCAGTCAAAGGACTCATCCAGGAGGTGGCAATACGTTGGAACTCAACCTTTTACATGCTTGAGCGTCTGTCTGAGCAGTGGGGGGTAATCAATGAGTATGTCTATAAACTGGGTTCTACTATGAAAGACATGAGGCTAGAGTTGGAGGAATGGAAGCTAGTTGCAAGCCTGACAGACATGCTTCGTCCTTTTGAGGTCTTTACGCGTGAAGTCAGCAGGGAGGTCTGTTCTTTGGGCAAAGCTATCCTATTGTTGCGCATGCTAGAGCACCAACTGAAGGCGGTGTCTTCAACGTTCCGAGATGATGCTGAAAAGCAAGACGCATATCAGTTGGCGGAGAGGTTATTAAGCCGCCTAGTTGACAATAAAAGGCTTAAAAACATACATACAGAACAACATTATATTTGTGCCACTATTCTGGATCCACGGTACAAAAAGGCAGTGGCCAGCAAAGCATTCATTCCTTTTGATGAAGCAGATGTTTCAAAGTACAAACATTGGCTAGCTGTGTCAGCCACTCGGTTTGAAAAAGAGCGGCAGGAAATTGAAGGAGCCGGCAGAATTACAACTGAATCAGCAGGCCATCCGGCGTCAAGTTCCACTTCTGAATCTGTGGCCGAAGGGAGTCACTTTCCCTCACAGCCGTTAACGACACCAGCAACCTTATCATCATCCTCACCTGCATCAGGCCAAGCCATAATATTGTCGGAAGCGGATTGGCTAACTCATCAAGGGTTTGCTTGTTCCAGTGATGCAAAGGCCACAGATGGTACGCAAAGTGGAGCAACCCTGGAGAACCTTGGGTCGATGGTGCAGGCCTATCTGGATAACCCAGCAGAGGTCTTTGTTAATCAGAACCCATTGCTGTATTGGTATCGGAAAAGGCCTCATTGGCGACTGATCACCAATCTGGCTCTAAATTATTTGTCTTGCCCACTCGCAGGCGTGTCTTCTGAACATGCTTTCAGTGCTGCTGGTGTTATTGGAACTTGAAAAAGGACCCGCCTCTCGCCCAAAAATGTGGAGAGGTTAACATTGATCAAGATGAATCAGCACTTCATACCACCAGATTACAAAATACGTGAATGCATGCAGGAAGAAGAGGACACCGACTTAGGTGACGGAAGTTCTTCTCTGTTAGCTGACCAACTCCCGTCTCAATTCATAGAGTTTGAGGACGAGCTCTACTTCCCTGACACCGAGGCCTGAAAATGACTACCTTTTTTTTCGTCCTTATTCACTTTTATTCCTGTGTGTCTTTCTTTGTTTTGCAACTTTTACCACAACAAAACTCTATCACCTAATCACAACAAGTCCATCAGCAGCACCGTCTGACTCTTCATCCTATTTCCTTATTGATTTGAAGGTGCCGCAGTCTGCATTCCTGAGGTTCACAAGTTCACAACTCAGTCATGCTCCTCTATCCTCCTCCTCCAGACTCCCCCTATCCATTTCCCTCAAGGCAGATAGCTGGATTACGCAGAATAAAGAAACTTTGTCTACGTAGGCGAGTCCCCTCAAGTGGGACTGGAATTACTGACTACATGCTTGCTGATTGCTGACAGTTACTTCTGAAATTGACAGGAGAGGCTGCCCTGTGGGCCCTCACTTTTAGAAGAAGATGCGGACAAAAAGTGGAACAGGTAAGGAATAATGAGAAGAAGATGGCATGCAGTGGACAGCAATGGCTGTCCGGGTCTGATGAAAGCAATTGCTGTTTGTTTGTTGTGCATGAAATTAATCATATGTCTTCTGTTAATATTTAATCTTTTACACACTAAATGTAACTCAAGTCTACTCTGCTTTTTTTACCTTGTTTAATTCAAATTGTACTGCAACTGCAGGGGCCACTACGTTGCATTTTCCAATATGCAAAATCTCCTTGGACTTACTGTTTGCCAATATACCATGATGATTGATTAAATAATATATCTTTTTTCTTTACAGTCACTCACTGGGATGGATGGATCATCAGCGTCGGTTAACAGAAGAACTATGGCCAATTCGTGAGTGGCAAACAGGTAAACCGGTCTACAACAACTACTAAAGCAGAACTACATGTCTGTCTAGTCGCAGTATGGAGTGGTCGAGGCAGTGTAGTGTAGTTGTTGTTATGCCAGGCAGAGTCCAGACAGCAGTTTATGTAAAATTGGGGCTATGTGGCTTGCTGCATACAATTAGATACGCTTTGTCTGTCTGTGACAAAGAGCCTAGGTATGCTACATCAGGTTGCTTCACTCAGTGGTGCCTGCCTTGACCGTCTGCATGGCCCTGCCGTAAGCATGGGCCAAAAATCGGTTCCGCTCGCGAAATTTGCTGTTTTTCAGTGGCAAATTAGCAATCCGCGAATCTCGTGAAATTGCCGAAAATTCGCAAATTCTTGAGCGTAACGGATTTTTGGCCCATGTTTGCCGGGCAGGGCCATGCAGATGGTCAAGGCTGGCACCACTGAGTGAAGCAACCTGATGTAGCATACCTAGGCTCTTTGACACAGACAGACAAAGCATATCTAGGGTTTAGGGTTCAGTGCGGTTTACTAGGGTTTTTTGGTTTAAGTTGGTAGGGTTCCCGCTGAGTCTAGGGCTCAGGGCCTGATGCAGGCTCGTTCATAATCATGTTGGCAAGGTTTTAGGGGGGTTTGGCGTCTTTTGGTCCAGAATTGGCTGAATTTTGGCCTTTTTTTGTGTTTTGCGGGCGCGTGTGTTTGGGTGAAAAGTAGTCGTACACCTTCCATTGGATCGATTTTCTTCTGCCTTGCTGAGATTCTTGGGAATCGCTGTAACAAGTGTCCTGGTACGTTTTAAGAGGATCGAAGTATTGGAAGTGCTGCAAACAGCAATTTTTCGTTAACGGCGCAATTTGCCATGTTTTAGGGATACCAGTATTGCATGTTTTTGGGGGGCTGCTTGGGGAGTTCTAGATGTTTGGGGATGCGTTGAGGGGTCTGGGGGCACTGCTGTGAAGGTCTAATGTTGATTGCAAGTGGTTTGAAGAAAATCCATGGTGGAAAAGGGGCAGTTGGGCCTAGTTGCAGACAGCGTTTTGGCCTGATATAAACTGAGGCCTAGCAGTATCGCATGTTTTTGGGGGGCTGCTTGGTGGGGTTCTAGATGTTTGGGGTGGGTTGAGGGGTCTGGGGGCACTGCTGGGAAGGTCTAATTTTGATTGCAAGTGGTTTGAAGAAAATCCATGGTAGAAAAGTTTTTTTTTAGCAGTATCGCAGGTTTTTTGGGGGCAGCTTGGTGGGGTTCTAGATGTTTGGGGTGGGTTGAGGGGTCTGGGGGCACTACTGGGAAGGTCTAATTTTGATTGCAAGTGGTTTGAAGAAAATTCATGGTGGGAAAGGTTTTTTTAGCAGTATCGCATGTGTTTTGGGGGCTGCTTGGTGGGGTTCTAGATGTTTGGGGGTGGGTTGAGGGGTCTGGGGGACAGCTGGGAAGGCCTAATTTTGATTGCAAGTCGTTTTAAGAAAATCCATGGTGGAAAAGTAGGGTTTGGGCCTAGTTGTACTACTTTTCAGTAACCTAACCATCCATTTAGCAAACAACTTCATGCATGCAATAGTATACTTCCTTATGTCCCTTAAAAGATTTATGGATCCAAAGATTTGTTTTTGTTCATTTTTTGTTTGTCCATGCTGTGTTTATTTTCCTCTCTCCACAAAACGTTCACAAAAACCCCCATTCCCATCCAATTTTCAAACTCTAACCCTCTTCCCCTGGGCTGTGTGGTTTTTCATTGAGGTGTGACTAAATGACAACATACACTTGCTGGGGAGAATAAGGTCAAAGCATTCTAATCAGAATTTCATGTGTGCCATCGTGGATTGATCATCAACAACAACATCCTCCTCCTACATGTGACAAATTGAATGCTAATGCTTACGTTGCTTTGTCCTTTGCCTTAATACTATTTCTTATAGTAGCCATACTCCACGCAACTAGTACTTAGTTATCTTTTGAATACTTTAGCACTGCTTAGGCTACAATTTATGGCACTGTTCTCTACCGTACTATCTATCGTACTGTTTCTAATGCTACGCTCAGGACACTCAATGTTTCATTTCCTTTTTTTTCAAATGCTGCTACTGTCAGTGTGTACCACTATTCTTACCAGCACAACGATGATATTTCAACAATCCAGGATTCAAGTCAACTCGTCATTTGCCATGCAGCCAGCCCTGTGCCTAGCCCTATTCTCAAACACGAATCACAGGTAAGATAAGCATTTTGGGGAGGTAGAATAATGGGCTAGGACTCGGAGGAGAGGAGAGACTGACAGTGTCACAGTAGTACTAGTAAAGTACTAGTAGGGCAATTGAATTCACTAACTCTGTTAGTGGCAGTTTTGTACATGTTTGGACGTTTAGATAATTCATGCTGGTAAGTTTGAAGAAAGCAAACGTACATTAACCCGCGCCCACCACCACACAAAATAATGTGAACGCGTATACTATGTTTAAGTATGTAAAATAAATGAATATATTTCCCCTAACAAAAATAAACTAACCCAACTCACCCCCCTCCCCAACCAATGTCCAAATGTCCTTCAAGTCCCTTTTCCCAACGCCCAATTCCCACCCCCCCAACAGTCTTTAAAAAAGGGGCAAGAGAAAGTCACTTCCTCCAGCGGTGTCCTCCTTTGGACAGGTCCAGCACCTCTTTGCGGAGGTCCCAGATCTGGTGCCGTTGTTTCTACGCCAATCGACCCAGGTAGTCCACTCGCTTTCGGAGGCAGCGCAGACGTGCCATTCAGGCTCTGGGGGGGGCAGCTGATGTTCTTGCTGCTGTGCGGCGGCGGGAGGCTGTTGGGCCACGGCGCCGTTTTGCTGGAGGCTGCTGGCTGGTGGACCCGGGGGCACTGGAGGAGGATGCAGTAGTTGCCGTCTCCTCCTGCTCCCGTGCCCACAGCCGTCAATATTCAAAGCAAATGGTCTCCAGCTTATGTGCCCTGGCCCGGACAGCCATCTCCTTGCGGGTGAGTTTTTTTGGAGCATCTATATGAAGAAAGAAAGAAAAATACTGTAGCCAATAGTCTTTAACATTAAGTCAAAATAATTCAACAGAATTTTGTCTCACAGTAACACTAGCAACTTGCAAGCCCAGTATAACATTTAGGCATGTATCTTTCGCCAGTCTTTGGAGGCCTGTGACATTAGTGGGAGTTTCAGGAATTCTACTAGCAGCACTATGGACTCACTACTACATAGTCAGAGAGTCAGAGACTACACCAGTCGTCTTCTTTTTTTGTCTTGTTTTGCAAAAGAAATTACTTGTACGTGGACTTGTGGTAGCCAGCATAATGCCAGCTCAGTCAGCTTTCACCCAATAAAAACAGACACAAGCCATGATGACGCAGACTCGCATTACTTTAAGCAGTATATGCAGGTGGGGATAGGAAGCTCTTACTTTTCTATAGGGGTTGCACTGGCCATACTCGGTTACATCAAGGGCTACTGCTCAATGTCATTTATATTTCGCACTGCCCCCCCAGGCCTTGACTACTACAAAAGGAAAATGAGGATTAATCATTTCTGATCATATATCCTGCCGATCACATGATCTTTGCTTATATGATGGATGACTTTAGGTGCTTTGTTTTGATAGATTGAGTGAACAACAGCAATAGTCCACCCATCCACAGCTGAAAGAAAATTATTGACATAGGGAGTGAGTGTGGTACCCATAATTGCCGGAGGAAGGGACTTGACTTGATATAATGTCAACTATATACAATACATACACAATATATGCTGTGCTTGCAAAGTAAACTACTGTACTGTTAGTCAAGGCAGTATTTAAATTTTATGAACAATCACAACTTCTAGTATTTGGATTTCCTCAGCTTTGCTACTCTGGCACGGACATGCTGTTCAAAGTAACACTGTTTATCCGCTGAGCGTCTGCTCTACTACATACACCTCTGCTATCTATGAGGATGAAGAAGATACTATCCAGGCTTCCAAGGTAACCGTCTATCATTCTTCTTATTGTCTCTACGTGTACCAAGTTTACTTTTTCTCAACAACCAACTAACACCCTTTTCATTTTATTTGGTAAACCACCGTCTTAACTTGCATTTGAGGTTGACCCAAATGATATATTGCAATGCACACCACACATGCATTTTCTGATTCACCCACACAGGCAGTCAATTTCTTTCTCCTCCAACCATCCTTGCTTCAAGCAGCCATGCATCGTGTTCCTTCCTATCAGCCACTTCTGCCTGCATTCAAAAACATGTATCATTCTTTACAGTTATAAATGTTACGACTCGCTCGTCCTTCCTTTCACACTTCTTTCCCTTTACGTTCTTCACATCCCTCAAGATCATCTGATATGACTTGCCTTCACGATAAAAGTTTCCCAGCTGAGTTGAAGTCAAATAGAGGGGGCCATTGCTTACCCGAGAACTACCGCCGCTAATGCTATTACTAAGTCAAGGTTGACTGTCTTCTCCGTGATTGGCAAAAATGTAGTTCTAAATTAGTAACTGTTCTTAACAGTACAGTGTACTTGTACTAGTGTACTGTCAACTGTACAGTACACCATACTCTCCTTTGCGAGCCTACTCTAAAATGTCAATAAGTAAGGCGTATAATAACTTACCACCGTCCACCACTGCTGAGCCATCCCCTCAGCTCCTCCTGGTGGCACTTGTGGCGCCGCTGCATCCGCCCCTGGAATGGACCCCTCAGCGCTGCTGGCCCCGGTACTGGTGGTGGGTAGTTTCGCATCCGATGTTGTGACGCCTAGAAAAAACATGTCATATTTTTAGATGCCATACACCACCCCCTATTTTGTCTCGTAATGGAAGAGAAAATGTTAATAGATATACAATTTTTAAATATTGGGACTGAAGAAAAGTCACGGTTTTGGGGAGGGTGTTAACTTATATGCTTAGCCATAACATGCAATACTTTTTGGCACAACTGATGAATGCTTCTTTTTAACGTGCAACATTTTTCTAATTACAGACAGAACCAACTACTCTTCGTCACCACCAGGAGGACTTGAAGTTCCAACAAGGTGAGGGCTCCAGAGTCCCGCACAGTTACTTCTGACTGAGGTATGTGGAAAGTCGAACTGCACCTATCATCAACAATGTCCTATTTCTCTTGTCCATACTTCTGTATGTGCAGAATAGTCCCTGAAACACTAGCGGTATGGTATGTGCTACTATCAAATCAAAAAGCCAACTAGTAGCTTATTCTTGGTTGACATTGACATTTTGTTGTTGGAAATTGTCAAAGCACTAACATTAAGAAGATTGGAATACACAACAAGGGCAACCCAAAGGACTGCCCTCAGTGACTCTAGAGCTATTGCTGGATCAGAGTTTTGTTTAACACCGTTTGCCGACTGGGCAAGCTTAGCTACCTACACAGACCAACTCATAATAATAGTAAATAGTAGTAGCACAGAGAGTGATGGTAGAGAGGCAGGATAAGAATGTAGAAACATTCTACAAGAAGATCAAATACTATTTTGTAAAAAATAGAATTAGGA
Organism: Lissotriton helveticus; assembly: GCF_964261635.1. Lineage (NCBI taxonomy): Eukaryota > Metazoa > Chordata > Amphibia > Caudata > Salamandridae > Lissotriton > Lissotriton helveticus. The sequence continues at coordinate 697,975,491 of NC_136065.1, read as the reverse complement.
AACAGTTTGGCATGAATAGGAGCTGTAAAAGTTAGGGGAGTATAATTATATTAACAACAGAACAACTTAGTGGTGCCAGCAGAAGAGGCTGCAGAGGACCGTGCCTGCCCACTTTCTTCCGCCGGAGTCTGGAGTGTACTCTTGCCCCTGGGAGGTGCTGAATGTGAACATGAAATAAACACAAACATGGATGATTGTTTTTTTTAAATATTTGATTTCTTTGACCACAATCTAAAATTATCTCGGGGAAACAAATTAACAACAATTGCACTACATGTATTGACCTATCTGATCTGGTCAACTAGGATGATACTAGTGCAGTATTGCTGGATTCGCAGACTGTCTACTTGGAAAGGTATGTAAATCACTAACTAAACCAACAACAAAAAGGTTCTATTACGACTGCCAGCACTCAGCAGCACGCGACGTGACAGACACAGTCCGTCATCATGATTGCAGACCATTAAAAAATGTCCTACTAATAACAAGTCATAATATACTCAACCTTTCAATCCACCACTATCTCTTCTTCTTAGTGGCAGCAGGAGTACAAAGGAAGGACTAGACTTGAGTCTCTAGTCTCTCTACCATTACACAGTTCTGTAAAGTACTACACTCATACATATTCAGGCCAAATGAGCACAAAGTTGCAAACAAGTAAGCATAGTAGCAATGCCACTGAGGAGGCGAGCACCTGCAATCGCAGAAGCTATTTAAACATTATTTTACCTGCAATGTAATTGAATCGGCAGCATGCTTGCTCTTCGGGAAAAACATATATTAGCAATATAACACAGAGCAGAAGAAAACAAAGTAGTTATTAAATAACTACTCACCAAGGTTAGGGATCTCCACACCTAGCAGATCGAGCAGGTCCTGCTCCCGGTCGAGGATGTCAGCCCACTGGTGCGTCGCTTGGTCATAGGTGCGCCGGACCCCCGACTCCCTACGCATGGCCCGGCACACCTTATCCCACAGCTGGCGACGCTCCCGGAAGCCATACCCTTGACCGGGCCTGCCCCCTGCTGCCACGGTCTTTGGGAGGTGGCGCAGCACATAAAATATAAGTGCGGCCACCTCCACCGCTCTGAAAACCACCCTGGCCACTACAACCTCCCACCTCAATCGGCCGCAAGGGAGTCTGGTGCGGGACCCTTCCCTTGCTTTTCCCCGCTCCCTTTGCCATGGTCCGGGACAGCTGAAAAAAAAATAGGAAAAAATAGGGAAAAAGTCAAGAAAAGAAAAGAGTTTAAAAAAGTAGCTTTAAAGTAACCAAAAGTAGAAAAAAAACACAAAATATAGATGTAGAAAAAGAGAGGGATAGATAATGAGTAAAAAAGATCCAAAAAAAGTTCAAAGAAATAAAGGATTGCAAAGATTAGTGGAGGATTGCAAAAGCATGCCCAGAACCATAGGAATGAATCAAAAACAAGATGGCCGCGCCCATGAGGACCGCGTGGGTAAGTTTGCACGATATTTCTCCCACGAGCACGCAAAAACGCACGCGAACACGTAATCGCGCCCCGCGCACAACGCAAGCTTGCAAATAGTGCCCAGAAACGGAAATACGCAACGCGGACAAGATGGCCGTGCCCATGTATGACCGCATAGGTAACTTCGCGGTCGGTGCGCTGCAAGTGGCCCACGAACACGCAAAAAGCCCCGCAAACACGCAAAAAGAAATCCACAAATTCGAACGAATTCGCGGATTATGCGAAACGCGAATTCTCTAGCAGTTGTAAATTCACCATGCACTCTCCTTGCAGTACTCTAATCATCCAGTCACTACCCATGTTTTCATGCAATGACCCAGGCACTAACACATGCAGTGCTACTATCCCCTGTCTACTACCCATGCAGTCCTCTAACCACCTAGACAGTACTCATTTGCACCATAATGTACCCAGATAGTATCCATGCAGTCCAGCAATCACCCAGTCACTACCCAAGCACTCCTCCAATCACCCAACCACCACCAAGTGCTAATCCAATCACTCTGCCAAAACACATGCACTTATGAATTCTCCATGCACTCTCCTTGCAGTGCTCTAATCATCCATTCAGTACCCATGTACTCATGCAATGACCCAGGCAGTAACCATGCACTGCTACAACCGCCTGTGCACTAGCCATGGAGTCCACTAACCACCTACACCATACTGATTCACTCTTTCAATTACCCAGGTAGTACCCATGTAGTCCAGCAATCTTTCTGTCACTAGCTATGCACTCCTCCAATCACCCAGCCAGTACAATGTACTTATCTATTCCCTTAACTCGATTACTTGCTGGTTCAAGCCCCATCAAGCTTAATTCTAAAGCAACATATCTCCTTGCCAATTGCTATTCTAACCTTCATGGGTTCCTGTTGAGTCTGCCAAAGTGCCATCTTCTTACCTCCAGGAATCTTCATTTCATTGGAGCACGATTCAAAACTCAGTTGGGCACATTGTTTCACTTCATTGCTAGGATTGTCCATTTCCAGAGCCTGCTTAAGCATTTTCTTATGAGCAAAGAAGCCTCCTTGTTCAAATGAATAAAGAAGCAGGGCCAAATGGCAGCAACAGTTTTCACCATTCCATATGTGAGATTACATACGCGACCACTGCTGTATCATTTGCAATACCATGGTGCCCTATCAGTCAGGAACATGAACTATGTGGACCTTTGGGGCGTGGCCAAGCCGTGGACCGGAATGGCCGCGCGGCGTTGAAGCTCCACCAGCCGATAGACATCAACAGCGTTTTCCCCAGTATCCGGTGCTGTTATGAGGGAGGCGAGTGCACCAATGCACGCCTGAATCAGCAAGGAGTAAATTGTGTGGCATCAAAGGGGTGCGAGGCACGTGAATCGGCCCCCAGACGGCATATACTTTCAGTGCGGAGGAGTAGATAATGGCGGCCTGAAGGCGGATCGAGGCGGAGCGCAACCACTGGCATCGTAAGAGCAGTCGTCCACCCTGCACGGGGACCCACTGTGCCAGTGAGTTCCCGGGTGCCGGTCCTGTAATCCTTGGCTTTACCCCCTCCCTCCCATGTGCTAATTTGATCTACAAGCGCTAGGGCTGAGGCAAGGCCTACCTGGTTCCGCTGCGGCTTTGCAGCCGCTCTGTCTGCTGATCCCAGTAGCCCCCAATGTTGTACAGGGAGTGGATGCAGCTGTACAGGAGACGGCGCGTGAGTTGCTAGAAGGGGGGGCTTGAGTTGCCTGTTGCCCTAGGTGCCCGGAGTATCTCTCGTGCGGCCCCTGGCCTCTTGGGCCTAGTTAGATGCAGACTGCACTGCACTGTTGGAAGAAGTTATCCTGGCCTCCGTGGTAGCCGTGAGTGAGGCGGTTTCGGCGCAGATATGCTCTTGCGTGCACCTAGCTTTATGGGCCTGAATCCATCTGCTAGCATCCACTGGCCCTTTTGATTTGCTGGTTGCTGGCTCAATGCCGATCAAGGTGAAGGGTTAACTTCCTTTGCTACCTATCCCACTTTTGTGTTCGATTACAGATTCCGAATGAATTTCCCGATTCATGCCCTCATATAGGTACAATTCGCATTGCCCTTATATAGGCATAGAAATCCAGCCCTTATTTAGGCATAGCCCATGCTACCCAAATATAGGCATGGCTACTTCCATCTGTTCATCTATGTCACAACGATTTCTTGGAAAACCAGACTTTTAAGTCATTAGGGACTTCCCCTTGCCTGGATATTGATTTCTCCAAGAACTCAATATTGTGCATGAACAACTATTCCTTAGGGGTTCATTCATGACGTTCATATGCCAGACTTTACATCGATACTGGCATTCCTAAGTTTCTTCAAGGTATAAATTTCTCACACTGCTTCCCCCCTGATCCCTATAGAGACCGCAAATGGTCAAGGCTCAATCATACACAATGGGCCAATATTCTAGAAACCTCCACTCCAATATGCAATGGTGACCCTATAGTTAGTAATGATCATTTTAATACATGGATTTCTCACTCTCTGGACCGTATTCTCCCATTCACAAATCTAAAATTGAAACACAAACCAAGAAACGCACCCTGGTATACTCAAGATCTCCATGATATGAAGAAAGAGTGCAGGAAACTGGAAAGGAAATGGCGCCTTGATTATTCATCATTAAACAAAGATACTTATCGATTGGCTATAAAACTTTACAAAACCAATATAAAAACTGCTCAGTCTATCTATTACGATAACAAAATAAATGCGGCGACTTCACAACCAAAAGAAATTTATCGAATAGCTAAATCTCTTCTAAAAATTCCAGATAAACTACCTGACCCTCTCACTGCTCAAATCCGTTGTAACGAACAGGCAGAATATTTTCACAGCAAAATAGCCACAATTTATGCATCCTTCCCTCTTGTCCCGCCTATTCTAACGGGTCCACTGGACACCGCTCCACCCCTCTCGGCTGCCCTGGAGGCCTTTCCACCCCTAGAACCCACGCTGCTTGAATCTATTATGCGCCAGGTGAAATCCGGATCCCCTGACGACCCAGCCCCCGCACAATCCTTGAGGCTCGTTACATCCTCCACCCTGCCTATAATCTCTAACTTAATTAACGCCTCTTTATCATCAGGCATTGTTCCACCAAGGTGGAAGCAAGCAATGGTAAGAGCTCTTTTAAAAAAAGCCAATTTGGACGAGTCAAACCCTGGAAACTATCGTCCAATCTCTCTGCTGCCATGGATCAGTAAGCTTGCAGAGAAATATGTAAATTCAATTCTTACAGAATTTCTAAAAAGCAATAACTTATTGGACATATCGCAAACCGGGTTTCGACCCATGCACGGGACCGAAACAGCGCTTTTGGCCGTGACAGAAGGAGCTAGAATGATTACGGACGTAGGCGGCACTGCAGCTATCATTCTGCTGGACCTCAGTGCCGCCTTCGATACCGTAAATCATGACATCCTTCTTCAGAGGATCTCAGAACTCGGAATCGGTTCAGGGGTAAAGGCTTGGATTCACTCCTTTCTATCAGACCGATCTTTTCGAGTCTGTGAGGGAAGTGTTAGATCGCCCAGCAAAGCACTCAGTTGTGGGGTTCCTCAGGGCTCCTCCCTGAGCCCCACACTGTTTAATGTTTACATGCGCCCCCTTGCTGAGATCGTCCGCCCTTTCGGTGTCCAAATCGTATCATACGCCGACGACACCCAGCTGGTGGTATCACTGAATCATCCATCAACTCAGCCAAGCAATCTAAGGGGCTGCATGGAAGCAATTGGCACCTGGATGTCCCAGTCATATTTAAAATTAAATGGAGACAAAACGGAGCTGATGATTTTGGGCAACTCTCCGACAAAATCCATAGACTCCATCTGGCCATCCTCCTTGGGTCCTGCCCGCGAACCCAGGGACACCATCAAGAGCTTGGGTATCTGGATGGATAAATCATTTACATTCAGTCAGCAAGCAGTCAAACTCTCTGCTACTTGCCTAGCCATTCTTAGGCTCATCCGCAAGATCCTCCCACTTCTCTCTTCCAAAGCAAAACAAATCATGATTCAAGGGCTAATCCTGTCCCGTCTAGATTTCGGAAACGCCCTTTACTTGGGAGCACCGAAATCAACCATTAGTAAACTTCAGGTAATCCAGAACTGCGCCGCTCGTACCCTTCTGGAAATTCCTCGCTGCCAGTCGGTGGAAGCAGAACTGAAAACAAACCTCCATTGGCTACCTATCAAGGCAAGAATCGATTTTAAAAGCCTGTGCATTGCTCACCGCGCCTTTTGGAGGAAAGGAGCAGTCCTAAACCACTCCTTGATCACCCCATATAATCCCACCAGGCAACTCAGATCGAAGCATGCTTTCCGAGTAAACACTCCCAGGTTCCAAAGAGCGAGGTGTGGAGGAAGGACTTTCTCTGTAAACTCGGCCAGACTTTGGAACTCTCTCCCCCTCTCCCTTCGCTCTGAGTCCAACCTTCTCGGATTTCGGAAAAAACTGAAGACTTTTTTATTTAGCAGATAAAAGCAGGCTCTTTCTTCTATGTACCCACGCAAATCTACCAGCGCTAGGATGCCTGCAGGTAACTATCGCGCTTTATAAAAACTATTCCAATCCAATCCAATCCAATAAATATACCTTCACTTGCTATGGCAAAGCACGGTGTGGTTCGGTGCAGTTCGACTACCTACTTGCACAATGCAGCTCGATACAGCAAGTACCGAAGGAAGCCAACTCTCCAGCTGACGCACTGACAAAGAAGCTGACATCCTCCTGCCGAGAATCCAGCTCCAGTGTTTCTGACTCCCCTTGCGGGGTGTTGGGAAATCGAGTCCCGAGACGGAGATACCAACCTCTCTCATTCTAAGGTATGGAGCTGATTAAAACCTAGAGAATCCTTTGGCAATTCTTATGCAAAAACTTATGCTAAGCAGCACCTACTTCTTCGCTGGTACTAGACCTAGGTTAGGTACATTGGGGTAGGCGTATTTTAGAAGCCCCAGTTGAGTATTTTTAGTCTGTGTTATTTATGTATGTATTTTTATATATGTCATAGCAACCGACAATTCTATTACAGTATTATTTTGTACTACTGTTCTCGCTGTACGCATTATACTGTCTAACGATTGTAGCAGTTCATATCTCTTGCATGGGAAATAAGACTGTTCAAAAAACCCTTTTATTGAAACGTCTGTCTCTCTATTTCTCTGCAACTCTGTAGAAACGAAGCATGCATGATTGACTGAGTGAAATAGTTATCTATTGTTTGCACGACTCTGAAGATATTATTCCGGTTCTAAGGGAAACAAAGTTGTCATGTTTATGCAGTTATCAGAGACTAATCCCTTCTTGTTTATTCGAGAAAGTTTCTAGTGACCTCTGAGTTAGCTGGCACACACACAATTAAGTTTAAAATACTCAATAGAGACATACTGATCTCAGTCCTATGTCAAATCTATAGTGTATGTTATTCCAATGCGCAAAGCCTATTAGGGATATAGGAACTACACTATATCCGATCCGGGCAGATACCACAGCGATAGTGCACCCTAGTCGGCAAACCCAATGTTAACATCTCTCTGACCAATGTTGGGGTCCTGGCTTGTGTAGGCAGGGGTGTTTTGTGACATAGCTGGCACCTTTTTTAACTGGGTGGAGCCTGGGGGACTAAGTGTGTGTTAGATGGCCCATTGGAGACCTCTTTGCCTCGACGCCCCTTGCATGATCAGTGGCATCCTTGGGAAGTCTCCAGCGGCTGGGTGGTCCCTCAACTTATCACAGGGGCATGGGTCACAGGGACCCGAAGCAAAGGACACTACCTTTTGAAAAGGTAGTTGAGTAGACAGCGGAGACAGGCACTGACATAGCTGAGCAAGTCGCGGATCTGGTTCGTGACATAGCCTCCGTGGCCCCTCCAGGCGAGTAGTTACATGAGATGAGAGCCGGTTTTAGGTCCGTGGACAGTCGTTGCGACTCCCTTTACAAAACGCTTGAATCAATGGGTGCCAAGATCCAGGCCCAGTCTCGATGTGGTGAAAGCGCGGACCTCTGACATCGAAGATGGAACTGCGCAATCTACTAAAAGGTTAGACCGTGTGCAACATATTTTTAAGGAAGTGGCCATAAAGAATGAGGACCTCGAAGTGCGCAGCCACCGCAATAATGTGCGTATTCTTGGGGTCCCGGAGTCTACAGCTAAGGGCCGTCTGGTCCTCTTTGTTGAGACTCTGCTGACAGATATGTTTGGGAGGTAATCTTTCACACCAGGCTTTCTTTTGGAGAGGGCCCACCGCACCCTTGGGCCTCGTCCTAACCCGAGCCTCCCTCCGCATCCGCTGATAGCCCGTATTATGAACTTTTGAGATAGGGACACAGCTCTGTGCTTAGCCAGGGAGCATGGGAACACTATTTGGCAGGGCTCAAAGATTGCTCTATACCCAGACTTCACAGTGATGGTGCAGGAAGCTAGACGCAAGTTCACCGGGGTAAAGGCTACCCTCCGAAACCTTGGCCTCAAATACGGCATGCTATATCCTGCACGGCTTAGGGTTGAAGCTGGCGGCCGGGTACGTTTTTTTGATAATCCTATTGAGGTCCAAGAATTCAGTTGCACATATAAAAATAACAATGACCAATCTCGGGATGATAGAGACAGCCCGTCACCCCCGCACGGTGGCTCCGTTGCAAATTTGGAACTATTTTCTGGCTCCGGTGTTGGGTGACGTTGTTGTGTATTTGCCACATCCTTTTTGATTCCTGAATTTCAAGGGGACACATTATGCTTGAGTTAAAGTATTCGGCACATTCGGTTGACTGCCACGGCGTTGCCACCCCCCGAGGTGGATACCATGGGTTTGTGTTGGTCAATTTTGATGTACCTATTTTAGGTAGAGCTCTTTCACTGTAAAGTTGTTTGGCACTCTGTTTTTTGCTTACATGATGGGGATTGCCTTCCCGTTTCTGCTTAAGGCTGGGTGGTGGGTAGGGAGTTAGGACAGGATCAAATGTTTTTTTGATTGGTTATCATATTGATTGTCTTTGGTATTGCTTTACTGTATTGAAGCTGACATTCATCCGCATCAGACTGCTTAAAGTTCACTGATGACGCAGCCAGGTTTAATTGCAGGTCCCTCTACTTTGTCCCTGTTGTCATGGAATGTCAGAGGTCTTAATAACCAGCGTAAACAACGGCAGGTAGTGCATTACCTGGATAGACATAACATAGACGTCGCTTTTCTACAAGAAACACACTAACCAGTGTCAGATGCGGCAAGCTTCGCCGCTAGTTGGGGTGCTCACAGGTATTTCTCTAATTTTAGTCATTACGCAAGAGGGACTGCTGTTCTGATACATAGGAGAGTTCCTTTTAGTTACCAGCAGGTCATCACCGATAAGGAGGGGCGATATACTATTGTAGTGGGGTTGCTGATGGGTCACAAGGTCACTTTGATGAGTGTCTACGCCCCCAATACTGTCTCCCAGGAATTCCTTCACGCAGTGCACACTCAACTTTCGAAACAAGAACCACTCTGATTATAGTTGGAGGGATTTCAATCTTATTTTGAAGGTAGACCTGGATAGTACATCCACCACTGCAGATACAAAATCTAGAGCGCGGCGCGCAGTCAGAGACCGACTGACAGATGTTTGGCGCAGGCGCGATCCTACCGCTACTACTTACACACATTACTCAGGACAACACAACACATGGACCAGGATTGATTTCTGGTTGATTTCCCTGGGTGTTTCTCCTTGGTATCATGCGTTACATTCACTTCCTAGAACGTATTCAGATCACTCGCCGGTCCAGCTTTGGCTCCGAGTCCCACGCCCCGAGTGGTTTGAAAGGCAGTGATGCTTTGCCGGTCGTGCGCTCCTAGACGACTTGTTCTGTCCTGAGATTAGTGAAGCGATAGAGGATACTTTCGCTATTAACACTGGATTGGTTGACTCTTGAGCAGTGTTGTGGGAGGGGTTCAAATCCTACATTCGTGGGGTATGCATCTCTAAGCACTCAGGGGTACTCAAGGCACTACGCACAACACTGGCAAGGCTAGAGAGTGACCATGCAGCGCTGGACAACGAGGCACGTCTCGCTGCTCCAGATACTAACCCTCCTGTCAGAATACAGAGAAACAGCTGATCGCAAGATCCTGTATTTAGGCAAATATCAAACAGCTCGCAGATATGGTGAGGGCGATCGCGATTTACTGGAGAGTTCTATAAGGTCTTTTCTGACCTTCTAGCACCGAAATTGATCGAAGTGTACGCTGAGGTACTGGAAAAGCAAATCCTGTCTCCTACGTTGAGCGAGGCAGTTATTCTTCTTCTTCCGAAGCCCAGTAAAGACCCCTTCCTTTGTGGATCATACAGGCCCCTCTCGCTTTTGAATTTAGATTATAAAATATTAGCTAAAAGGGTAGCCAACAGGCTGTCACAGTTAATGGAGTTCATCTCTTCAGCACAATCAGGCTTCGTCCCCCATCACTCGACTTCATTAAAATTACGGACTTTGTTTGCAGTATTGCATAGGATAAATCCCGAACCTCAGGCTGTGGCTATTCTGCTTAACACCAAAAAAGCCTTCGACACACTCGAATGGCCCTTCTTTTTATCCATAATGCGTCGTAGGGGTATGCCAATTGGTTTTATATCCACTGTAGGATTATTATATAGTCGTCCTATGGCGAGGCTTCGCATAAACAGCACTATCTCTGTCCCTTTTATACTAACCCGAGGTACGTGTCAGGGATGTCCTCTGTCGCCCCTGCTGTTCATTCCTGCCATGGACCCGCTGATACGGCACATTCAGGAACGTCATCTCCATAGAGGTCTACAATTTAAAACGGGCCCACTTGTGGTCTCATTATTCGCGGATGATACTATTCTTTATGTCAGAGAACCGCATCTGAACCTAGCCCCCCTCATTCGTGAAATCCTTCACTTTGGGTGACACTCTGGGTTAGGTATTAATTGGCACAAATCGATTCTTTTTCCCTTGACTAATAGTACAACCCCTTGGGAATGTGAGTTCCCATTGGAATAGTGCTCAGACTCTGTGAAATATCTGGGTATTCAGGTACACTTAGACCCGGACCAGATTCTACACCTTAATTACGGAACAGCGGTTACGCAATTGGAGTCTCAGGTGGAGAAATTGTTACGACTCCCTTTGTCCATGGCAGGCAGAATCGCCATAATTAAGATGATGGTGCTACCCAAATTTTTATATCTTTTTAATGATATCCCCATGCCCCTCACACACACTTTCTTTTTAACACTGCGATCTCACCTTATCCGGCTGGTTGGGGAGGCGGGAGACTGCATGTTAGATGTAAGATACTCACTTTACCGTATGATAGGGGAGGATTCGGAGTGCCTGATTTTTACTTATACTATTTAGTGGCGAAGTGAAGTTATGCTTTTGCCTGAAATCACCCGGACACAAGAATCCCATTTCTGTGCCCAGAGGCAGACTTCGTCCTCCCAGAGAGACTAGCTGCCGTTTTACCTAGGGCGAACCCAGGAGTCCAGTTGACATACAAACAGTTTCGACCACCAGCTGGGCTTTGGAACAGGCTCCTCCGCTACACTGGCACTGTAGTTTTTTATTCATCAGCCCTGCCTCTGCCAAATGCCCGTTGGCAGCCCATAACAGTTGAGAGACTGGTGCAACGCACGTTAACTAAATTTGACATTAGCACAGTAGGTGATCTGTACTCTGACGGACATGTTTTCTCGGCCACTGAGGACGCTCGCTTCCAAGAGGGCACGTTCATGGATAAATTTGTCCTCAAAAGAATACACGCAGCATTAAGAGCCACATTAGTGGGCTTCCCGCTGGAGCCTGTCTCCTTTGCGCCACTTTGGTACACACATAATTTCCAAACTTTATAAACTATGCATAGCACAGGTCCCTTTCACAGATGACAGACTCAGAGCGGAATGGGAGGCCGATTTATGGCGGCCGATTTTAGACAACCAGTGGACCGCCCGCTGTAAAGCCACAGGGGACATCTATTTAAATAGTGGCCATAAATTATTACACTTTAAATTTCTTCGAATAATTTACATGACACCTGCAAATTGCATAAAATTGACCCCGATAGGCCACACACATGCCGGAAATGCGTTGCTCAAAATGCAGAGTTTGCTCACCTAACCTGGACATGCCCTCGCATACAGTCCTATTGGGTACAGGTACACAAAACACTAGGGGACATGCTTGGGCTCGCATTAGTTCCTATACCGGAAGTGGCACTGTTGGGTTACACGATTAATTTTCCTAAGACGGTCCGAAAACTGGCTTCACTAGGCCAGCTCTTCGCAAAGAGAGAGATAGCGTTACACTGGGACAACAAAGTTTCTCCAACGTTGCAAGGCTGGTTGAATAGCCTAGCGCATTGTAGTACACATAGCGAGATGTACTCTAGCCTACTGCCCATCTCAGCTTGCCCCAAAGATATCTTGGGCCCTTATAAGGCAACTATAGATTCTTTACGCAACTCCTCCGCCTCCCAATCTAACTCAGGGATAGTACCCGCGGGTATCGGATAGATAATATGGAGTACACATTGATAAGCAAGAGAAAGCTGTATATGGCACCATTGGCTTTCGCACAATCTTATAGTCATCAAGACAGCACCTCTGTTGCTCTAGGTTGGGGATGATAGCGGATGACTGATCAGACTCAGGAACGATAGACAGGCGGAGAGGGGCATTTAGAAACGGGACAAGTTTGTGGATGAGCATATGTCATATATTGTATTGTGTTTTGTATTTCTTTGCTGGCATTACAAGATACCTGTGTCCATTATTATGTGAACGATACATGATAACACTATATCTATGATGTGTTTACCAGAGGAATTGTATGAGATGGAACATGTGCTATTTTTTTTTGATGATCATTGAAAATAACGTTTAAAAAAAAACACTATGTGGACCTTGTCTCCCTAGACATCAAGCACGCTCTGCAGTGGTGGATCAATATGGACAACCTCTGCAAGGGAGTAGTGATGCGTTTAGACCCTCCGATAACATTGAACACAGATGCAAGTGCAATGGGCTTGGGAGCTTCATGAGGGACTTTAACAGCCAAAGCAAATGTGGTCTGGAACAGAGTGATGGAGGTCAACGAATTGGAGAGACTTGATGGCAGTCTTCTGTGCCCTACAGCACTTTAGCAAACATTTGTCCAACCATGATGTGTTGATAAGATCTGACACACAATGACAGGAGCATACATGAATCATCAGTGAATTACCTGGTGCCAAACCTCGAATGAGTAGGCTAGCAGTTAAGGTCTGAGGGCAGAAACATATGTCCTATATGTGTCAGCAGTGCACATCAAGGGTCTACACAATATGGTAGCAGACAGCTTGAGTTGGAAATTTCCCACATCTGAAGACTTGAGAATCACAAAGTCCATATTCAAGACCATTTGCAAGAGGTTTGGCTTCCCCTTTCTCGACCTCCCCATATTTCTGATAAAGTACAAAAACTCTAGGAGAACGTCTACTCTTGCTGCCTATTCTAAGCACTGAAAAGTCTTTGATTCTTAGTGTTCTGAACACAGATTTTCTTCAGTGGAATGTTCTATGTCTTCTATTCTGCAATTTCTCTTAAATGATTTTCACAAAACTCTTTCTCTTTCTACTTTGAGATCACAATGGTATGCAAATAAGGCATTCCGTGTGAAAGGTGGCATAGTAAATGATGAGATTTCCTTGATGTCTACATTGCTTAAAAGCTTTGTTATTGCCAAACCTTTGGTTAAGTCTACGCTCCCCTCTTGGGATATTCTCTTAGTATTAAAGGCATAGCAGATTGCCCCCTTTGAGCCTTTGACCACAGTGGATCTCAAATTTCTTTCCTTTAAGGTCTTTTTCTTTGTGGCACCACTTCTGCACATGGTTGGGGGAAAACTATGCTCTCCTATGTCATTCTCCTTTTATCACTTTTCTGGATGACACAGAAGTGCTTCCACCAGACCCTTCTTTTCTTCCTAAAGATTCAATGTCTTTAATAATATCTGCATCAATCAATTTGGTCATTTTAGCTTTGACATCATCCCTCACAGCCAATCGTAAACTACGTGCCTTATGAACCTTAGGTAAGCAACCTCAACGTAGTACAATTTGATACTTAGAACCTTTTACCTTCCCTAATACCTCAGTTAATACCACTGGAAACATTTGTACTATGGTTTCTTCTTGTGTAGTGCCCCCCACTGGAACCACATGTTCCTTGGCACCTGGATGTAATTGCATTCCCATAGCAGTTTGGTGAATCAGATCAGATATTGTTTTTCCTTGAATGCAATTTCAGCAATAAAAAATCCCCACATTTCTAACCATTCACCGTTATATGATTTAAGTTTTACATCTGGTTTGCACAATTGCTTGGCTTTAAACAGCTCACATTTCCTAAATTCTTCTGAAATAATAGTATATCAAGCACCAAAGTCCACCAACATATGGAAAGGATTCCCATCAATTTCAGTAACACACTTTGGGTCCCTCACTCTCAAGCGTCTCTCTTTATCATAATCGATAAATGACAAAACTACTTGTTCATCACATTCTTCGCCATCAACATCAGCAACACACAAAATTTGATCAGACGCATCTTCATTCTCTGAGTCAACATAACTCATGTCACTTACAACTCCAACATATTTGGATGACATACCTCCGAAAACACGTGCATAGTGTCCTAATTTTTTGTATTCCCTTTTATGTTCCCACCCGTACCCTCCGTTCTAAGGGTTTGGCCCTTGCTGTGGTCCCCAGATTCAGACTTAGCCGTATGGGTGGCCGCTCTTTTAGTGTAAAAGCTGCAGCAGCTTGGAACTCCCTCCCTGTGGAAATTCGCCTGTTGGAGGACCTTTTGACCTTCCGGAGGGCTATAAAAACATTCCTGTTTTAAGGTTTTTTCTGTATCATCATTTTCTTGTTGTGTTATGTACTACCTTGTCTCTGCGCCGGGACGCTCCTTGGCTGGAGTATCTGCGCGCATAATAAATTAATATAACATAACATAACATAACATATTCCATGCATGTAACATTTAGTGCAGGACATGACTTATAATTTTCCAGATAGCCTATACTGCCACATCTCATACATGAACTTCTCTGACCCCTTTGATATTTTCCTTTAGTTTTCTATTTTGTTTTGCTACTCTGTCCTTATGCTTTCGCCTTACCCTTGACTATACAAATTTGTTGCTTTTCACAGCATTTCTCATAATTTATTTTAGCAAAAGACACACAGATTATGGATGGAATGCAGAGCAAATCAACATTCACCCCCAGTCAATAGAGCTGGGTTGAATCTATTGTTCTTTTGCTCACCATTCCATCCCAGCCATATGCAAATCAGTGTTGACCCTGTGCCTCATGGGAAGAGTCCAGCCCAAACTGCCAAGCCAGGTCCTCCCTGGAAAGGAACCAAGCATCCTGGGACCGGCTTTGTGGCATCACCCCTTATCAGCCAGGCTAGCTTACAATGATAAACTATCACCTTCTTCCTGAATAGGAATATCAGGTAGAGTACAATACATTCTTAAACCCTCTTTGTCTAAAGAATGCATTAACATGGCTTGCTTCCTGTCATCAGCCAATCTTTCATGTCAAGCAGCCAACATAAAGATTTTAAAACCATCAATCCACTCCTCCTATGGAGTCACAGGATCACCTGGATTAGGTAAAAACTAATACATTGTGTGACATTGTATACTCTGAAAATATTAAATCAAAACTAATAAAGTTGTCACCATCGTCTCACTGCACTCAAAATAATTATTTAAAGTAAACAAAGTTGTCACCGTCGTCTTATCTGCTTGCAAGATATATGTAAAGTGCGAATTACTAGAATGTAAGTGGAGTTGCTGACATGATACTGTATTTAACGTACACTCCAAAATTACTGCCACTGTAGTATTCAGATGAGCCTCCTCCAGTTGGTTTCAACAATGAAGAACATGAAAAACTGAAATCCCTTCTTTATTTCTGTGCCCCTTTGCTTGACCCCGCTGAAGTTCTTCCACAGTTTCGCTGGCCAAAATGCAGTGAAGTGAGAATGCTGGGAGAGGAAAACACTGCTGTCGCCAAAGGAATAGGTGATTAGAATTGGTATCACAACCTGAGGCAAACGCTAAAAGACTGACAGAACTTACTGCAGTGTTATTTGAATGTTGCCTCAATCGCCATGAGGCTTCCAGCCCAGTTAATTGCCTCACTCACGGTAGGAGATGAAGTTTTATTTTTACACATCTCTGAGATAATTGCCTGCTTTCAGAATTCAGTTCCCCTGTCCGACCAGGGCTCAATAACTAAAGTCAGCAAGGTAACCTTGCACGCAGATCATGACACAGGATCTCAACTGACTGGCAGTTTCAATAAATGCAGTTTGTATGCTGCAACTCAGAGTAATGAGAAGCCTGCAGTCTAACACGCCAAACTGCTGAAAAGGTAGTACCAGAAATCTGTAACTTGCAGAGCACAACTCACCAGCAGTGACCAATGTGAGCAGAACAATCCTTACCAGGCCTTCTGAACAAAGAGCACGATGCAATCACTAGCAAAACCAAGCCTGCTCATAGTTTTCACGCGGAATTACTAGTCTTCTCACCGCGTGGATTCTTATCTGGGGAGTTGTACGTTCGTCATCAATGTGTAGTGTGTACACACATAAATTGGAGCCTGTTTGTGTGCTAATAAATGCTAGCTTTATTCCACGACTCCCCTGAGCAGGTTGACTGCCATGCTCAGTTCCAACTCCACTTCTTCCTTGAAACACAACATCCCACAACATCCCCAGTGTTCTGCATTCCACATTCCTTTACAGAACACAGGCTCCACTCCCATTAATACATGAGCCAGTCTTGTAATGATTAAAACATAACAGATACGAGGCTTGGTATTACAGGAAGTGCTGGCGAAGGTCTACTCTCTTGTAGTACCTTGCTGAGCGTGGGTGGAGTTAGATAGTATTTCCTGTTTTGTATCCTGTCCTGGGATTGAGCAACTGAACCAGGACTGGGTCAGGGATGAGCAGAACTGAGAGTAGGCATGCCAGTAAGTTCCAGCCAGAAACCTGTTTTTATTACCCCAACTGATAAAACAACGCCCTTTCTAGACAACAGGTAGAAGATCCTTGAGGGTCCAGAGTCCAAAATTATTTAACATCTTTTATCCCCCATCTCCATATGATGCTGGTCACCTCCTATCCATGCACTCCTTATGACAAGACTTTTCCCAAATAAGACCAAGGGCTACATGGCAGGACTGAAAAATGCAAGAATGTCAGATTTAAGTTCTCTGTAGACATCTGGATGGGCTCTAACTCTTATATACTTTGTTCCTTCCCCTTCTGTGTTTTTTACTTTTACTGTGTAGTGCTCTGAGATGGCCTTGGTGACGTATAGTGCAAACACTACCCCCACTAAATAAATAAATGTACTGTACTAGTGCAACACAATACATGCAATAATTTAAAAACATATACTGTATACATGCATCATAATGTGATTATAGATCTTTCTGAACAAGTCAAACATTTTAATATTGCATATATTACCTTATCTGTATTGTTAATTTGACTTTCCTTGTATGTTGTTGATTTTCCAAGTATATTTAAACCTAAGCTGTTATAAAATACCTGTGAGTGCGTGGGCACACAGCTTACAGTGGCTTTGCGCCCAATCAACCCACTAACTTTATGGCATAACAAATACTCACCCACAGGTGGGAAACTAGTTTATCGACATTAACATGCGTGCAAGAATCCCTATCCGGTACCCAGATTTAACAATGTCAATTTGAGGGAAAATAACTCTTGATCTCTCATCCATGGCTATCTTCGTCATCTGGCACCTCAGTGGTATGATATCAGGACATCATAATCAGTTCCTGTAAAAAGAGTTTTTATGAAGAAGGTACTGATAGTAAGAGCACTACACAGAGGTGCAGCTATATTTTATTTAACAAACGTGTAGACATTATTGCAAAAGGATAGAATAACAATTATGCGTTTTAAACCGTCAACATTTTTATATTTTATTATTTTTGAAGGCTATATATTTTATCTGCCGACTGCAGCAAAGACAGCGCACACAACAGTAGGGTCATCTTTTCTGACAACTCTGGTTTCACATGTCTTGTAGTCCCAAAAAGTCTTACAGTTCTTCTTATCGTATTTTACTGGTGTGTAAAACCTACAAAAAAAGAAGAAATATGAGTGTACCATCATATGGTGAAAAAATACATCTTCATAACATATCTTAAGTACCAGTTACCAAGTCATTCTGGTTTGCACGTACAAACCTGGCACACGGCTAAAGGTTATTAAGAAACTGCTATAAAGGTTGTAAAAAAACACTATGACACCGGAAGGTAAAAAGTAAAACGCTTGTAGTGCCATTTTTTAGTTTAATTTTAGCCATGCTGTGCAGTAGCCACGCTGCTCTACAACACGGCTAAAACAACATTGGTAAGGCAAATAGCTCTCAAATAAGTGAGACCTATTGGCTTTGCCAATGCTTGTTAGATCTTAGCTCTTGGCAAAGTTATATATGCTTTTAACCCTTCATACTCGATGCCAAGTACAGAGGGGTGGGGTGAAATGCTACCTGTCAGCTTGGTTGGCGGCTCTCATTTCAGTCAAGGCCAGTGCCAAGTCTGATTTGCTTATGTTAGTCAATGGAACTGAAAGCAAAATTAGAATCGGTTGGAATGGACCTCAAATAATTTTCAGTGCATAAGGCACACACAGAGGTGGTTTGCATAGCTGGTTTTGCATAGAGACTTAAGCTTAAGTGGGGCGAGTGGAAGGCGTGGTCTTATGGAAGCTTGAGTGCACAAAAAATATCCTACCATTTTTGCTGTTAGTGCAAAAGACAACAGTTGCTTGGCGACAACATAATACTTATATAGCACTTGCCCATTGGTCTTTGTTTTCCTACACACCCCTAAGTGTCACTGGAAAACCTAGTATCCTGAGTGCAGTGTCAGGCTTTTTTTCAGAATTAGCCACATTCTCTAGCGCAAATAATTCAAGTTCTTCTCCATCACACTTTTGCTATGGGCAGCTGTAGTAGTACAAACTTACCTAGTGGGAAGCACCCTGCCAGGGTAAGAGGAAGCAGGGGCATTGTCAGGTTCCCTCACACAAATATTAATGGTGCACAACATGAATTGGAGGAAGATGCTTCCTCACACCCGCACAACACGTACACTATGTGAAGCAACAGTGCAGATTTTATTAAGTGCAATTATAGGTGTGTGGGGGTGGTGGTGAGAAAGATATGTTTAGAGGTCATGTGAGCATCTGACTGTGTGGAGTTGTACGGGTAAATGTCATCATGTTTTGTTGTGGTGGTGAATTTGATAGGGACAGTGTTTTATTGCCGTGGTGTGATGATGCAGTAGATAGAGAAAGTAGTTACTTGCCTGTAATAATTGTTTTGCAGATTAAGAGGCTTATGTACACGCCCCTTGCGCCACTGGTAAGTCACTTTCGATATGGGGAAAAGTAACGCCCCAGCGGCGCAAGGAAGGGGCTCGCGACCTGTCAATGCGCATGCGCATTGAGCGGAGCGAGACTATAGGGGCTTAAACAGACTTTAACTAACTGGCGATTTGATGCTGTGCCCGTGTGCTTTTAGGTCAATGCGCAAGCGCATTGACCTAAAATGCGCGTGCACAGCATCAAATCGCCAGCCATCTGTTCCCCAGCAGCTCTTCCCGCTCCGCCCCACAAGCTTCCCCCAGCGTGTGCTCTGCCTGAGCCGCACTCCTCCCACACCTTTGAAGTGAAGCTTAGCTTCACTTCAAAGGCCCCTGCTGCTTTACACCCTCATGCCGCTCTCCCCGCTCCGCCCCTTCCCCTGCCTGCCGTGTCGCATTTCTCCTCCCCCCTCCCCACAGCAATGCCCTCCGTCTTGTTTAGATTTCCCATCTCGAGTTTCAATCTCCAGCGTGGCAACATTAGAGCAGTGTTTTAGTGAGTATATTTTTCTAGCATTTTGCCACACATTAGGTTATTATTATTTGTAATCGCTAATGCTAACATTGGGGCTCCATCTCCATTGACTTAGATTCATTACTGCTATCGGTTGGAAATATAGTAGCAGGCTATTCCTTCACTTCCGGTTTGAGTAAGTGTGTTACAGATCGCCTGCATAATGACACGTTATGTTTAGAGCGCACGGTGCTACACGTTGGTTTTACTGTGTCACTGTTTTTCCGAATACAGTTGCATTTTCACTCCACCCTTTGCAAAATAACACGCGGGCATGGTTTGTGCCCACTTTATTTTATTTCATTTCACTCAATATACAGTGTTTACTCTTTTCACAAGTTTTTTGTGCACTTTCACTAAACTAACACACAGTGTCTTTCTTTACTACTGTTATGAATTGACTTTTAGCTGGTACATCCGGTGTTATCTTTGACTCTTTTGTTTTGATTCAGCTATTGCCATTATAAATTACAATAACTTTAATTTAAGAATTAATTATAAAAAAATGTAAAAACCATTTTGATTTGTAATATCAATACATCGAAGTCACGTTAATACAACACATATTGCATTACAAATGCTATAGGTGTCACATTTGTGAAAGTTAAAACTATTGGCATTGTAAATGACAAAGCTATTAAATTCGCTATTTTCAAAACCAACACATAAATAAAAAAATTGTCATTTACAATACCAATAGCTCAAACTTTCCTAATGCGAGACCTATTGCATTGCAAATGCTTGTTATTTTTGGGTATCAAACGTACCTGGAGCGAGTATGATTTGCTTGGATGTGAACCGTAAGCCCACAATGCCTGCGAAGTAGCCACCACCTCCAGATTCTTTTTTGCTCAGGACATTATTGGCATGCATGTACAGAGTATATTTTACTGAATTGCAAACAATGCGCTTGCACTAACAAACACGTAACTCTCAAACATTTCCAAGCTGCAGAACTACTATTACTGGTAGGTAACCCGTTTTCTTTGCAGTATGAAACTACTGTAGGTGGTTGTATGTCATTACATCGAGTGGTTTTACCAAGCTTGGCTTTTTTCCTCGCATACTGTTAGTCCGGAATTGTATTCTCTGCAATGCAAAATGCCTTCACTATGCAAACAACTAGCACGCAAACATCTATCACACACATACCAGTACATCTTATATTTTATAGTGAAATAGTGTTCTTCAGCTGTAATCAAAACATTTAATTACGTTGCAAATAGAATTAGAATTTGTCTTTAATAAGTTGTGTTTTAGTATACTTTAAACAAATCTACGTCCGAGATGGTGCACGCCGATGTGCGAGAGGGACAGTCTAGTTAAATTGAAAGGCATAATATGATTATGTATAAAAAAAAATCCGTCATGTATTAAAAATAGTACATTTAACATTTTCAGAACATATTTTAGTCAAAAAATTGGTTGTATGGCGATTACACTTATAAAGTTGGCTCTCCACCATTTTGTGTGCATTCCAAAGCAACACACTGAGGTGATCGAACATACTGTGAAGGACAGGAGTTTTAGTCACAGACTTACAGTGCCACCTTCTGTCCTAAGTAAGTATTTTAAATAAATCATTCCTAAATAAGCGTGAATCCGATTTTTGTGAATTAGCAAATGTATATTTAGGTTTTATAAAAAGGAAATCTATCATTTCCATGTTAAGTGTTTTAAAGGGGGAAAAGACATTGTGAGAACTGAAGAACATTTTTCAACATTTACGTGTTACTCAACGTTTTGTAAGTAATGTTCTAATTGAGTGCCTTTTAAAGCAATAATTAGTGAAGGTAATTAAACAATATGTTTAGGTAAACAGATGTCTGCGGCTACAAAGAAAGTTGTATGAAAATGTCAGCATAGGTGACTTGTTATGTAAATTTTCTCAAAGCGATAACCATCCGGATTAAAAAGAGAACCGTAAATGAGCAAACATAAGCCTGAAGTGTAGCAGAAGCAAGGGATAGAAATCTATTTTTTTTCTAGAACAATAGAAGAGCAACAGTGCATCTACACATTAACTCGGGCATTACCGTGCTACACTTGGAGGAAGGAAAAGAAGCATATACTAATAAATACTCTGTAAAAGGTAAACTTAAAATTTTGTGATCAGTCAGTATTTGTGTTTTTTATTGCGAAAGGAAAGTATCTGTCCGATAGGCATCGGTTACGGTAACAGTGCAAATTCAAACACAGGTCACATTTTTAAAATGTTAATTAATTCAAATTTCAGTTGTTTTTCAACCATAATAAAATAATAAAAATGTGGAGAAATGGTGGAAACCCATTTTTCTATGGGTTATGTATATACATCTAACTTGTGAAGGACTAAATCAGAGTAATTATTCAGATTAGTGAAGCTTGTGGAAGTTAATAATAATCCTGCAATTAATGTAATAAGAGTTATAAAGTAATAGAGGGTAAGATGCTGATAAATGAACATGTCAAAATTGTATTAGCTTCAGCAATAATTCATTCATGTTTAAAAATATTGGGCTGCAGCTAAAGTTTTATGATGATTTTACTTTTTCCAAAAATAGGAAAGCAGGGCATCTAAGTAGTTTTTGAGTCTTGTACATTTTGTTTCTATTTCAGATCTGGAGATTACTTAGGCTAATATCCGCTGCTTGCTCAACATTGTGAAAGAAAGCCACCTCCTCATTCAAGTACTTTAAAAACAGGTCAAGTTGTAAAAAGCAAATATCTAACATTTTTTGTCTTATGATTAATAGGCTGCAAATACTAAGAATACCAACAGGGAACTAGGTTAGAATCAATGTGCAAGGCATTGGATACCCCCTGAGCAGGCATAGGACAGTGAGCTCCGGGGCAGATTTACTATTTCAAACCCAAGTCAGTGCAAACCCCTGTGTAGGCGCAGGACAGTGGGCTCTGGGGCAGATTTACTCTTTCAAACCCAAGTCAGTGCAAACCATGGGCAGGTGCAGGACAGTGGGCTCTGTGGCAGATTTACTATTCCAATCCCCAGTCAGTGCAAACCCCTGGGCAGGTGCAGGACAGTGGGCTCTGGGGCAGAGTTACTATTCCAAATCCAAGTCAGTGCAAAACCCTGGGCAAGCACAGGATAGTGGGCTCTGGGACAGATTTACTATTCCAAATCCAAGTTAGTGAAAACCCCTAGGCAAGCGCAGGACATTGGGCTCTGGGGCAGATTTAAAATTCAACCCCAAGTCATGCAAACTCCTGGGCAGGCGCAGGACAGTGGGCTCTGGGGCAGATTTACTTTTCCAAACCCAAGTCAGTGCAAACCACTGGGCAGGCACTGGACAGTGGGCTCTGGGGCAGATTTACTGTTCCATCCCCAAGTCAGTACAAACCCCTGGGCAGGTGCAGGACATTGGGCTCTGGGACATATTCACTGTTCCAACCCCAAGTCATGCAGACCCTGGGCAGGGGCAGGACAGTGGACTCTGGGGCAGATTTACTATTCCAATCCAAAGTCAGTGCAAACCCTTGGGCAGGTGCAGGACAGTAGGCTCGGGGGCAGATTTACTATTCCAAACCCATGTCAGTGCAAACCCATGAGCAGATGTTTGAAAGTATGCTTTGTAGTAGATTTTCCAATGTTAACCTCACTCAACTTTCTTTTTTCTTTTCAGGTTTTCTTTTTACGGGTCTATCCCGAGAGGCACCATATATTTTATCCAGACATGGAAATAGATTGCTTAAATTTTAAGGGTACCTTTATTGCAAAGAAAGAGAAACGGAGCCAAGGAGACAGTGGGAGTGTGTTGAGCACTTTGCTGCACCTTACAGAGGCAGAGCAGTTACACTAGGTGACCTTGTGTTAAAAACTACAGAGCATCCCATCGTTGCCATAGCATTGGATGCTGAAAAAGCATTTGATAGAATTGGTTGGGATTTTATGTTTAGAGCTCTCAAATGGATTGGCTTTCCTGCTAAATTCATTTCCTACATTTCTTTATTATACTCTGGTCCCAATGCCTCTATCTTCTTGAATGGGAAATCCTCTGATTATTTCTCTCTTTCTAGAGGGGTTCGTCAGGGATGTCCCCTTTCTCCCCTTTTATTTATAATTGCCTTAGAACCTTTCCTAACGAAAATTAGGTTGGATGAAAACATTTCTGGTTTTAAACTTCACTCTACCCATGTTAAACTATCCGTTTATGCAGATTATATGCTTTTATATTGTTCCAATCCTTCTATTTCACTTCCAGCTTTCCTCTCCCAGGTTGATACGTGTTCTCAATTATCCGGCTATCGTCTTAATTCAGATAAATGTGAAATTCTCCCATTAAATCCTCTTTGTTTGAAGCAGGATTTCGCTTCTACTGGCTTCTCCTGGAAATCCAACTACTTAGGTTTATGGGTTTCTCCTACCATTTTAGAAACTTTGAAAAATCATTTTGATAATCTTTCCAAGAATTTACTGCATTCATTGACCGTTGGCATCCACTTTTTCTCTCCAGGTGGGGTCGCTTAGATTCTATTAAGATGATGCTGTCGCCGCTTATTCTTTACCTTTCATCTATGATTCCAGTTCACATCCCTACTTTTTATTTAAAACATTTTTAATCTGTATTAAACAAATTCCTTTGGAAAAATAAGGTTCCTCGCATAGCTCTTAACACTCTCAAAGCTGATAAACTTTCGGGTGGTCTCAAATTTCCAGATTTTAAATCTTATCATTATGCTTTTTCATTACGACAATCTTCCCGTTGGCTTTCTCTTGACCAAAATCCTCATCCCCCTATTTGGTTGAAGATTGAGGAACATTTTATAGCTCCTTACAACTTTAGTGAATCTTTTGCTTTTACTAATAATATCTCTTCTTTCCACCCTCAAGTAATCTCTCATATACGTAAATTGCTGAGGCCTCTTCTTCCAGCCTCTTATCCTGCCCTTTCTTCTTTGGACCAACAACCCATGTGGCATAACCACTTATTACGTATTAAAGGTCGTACTATATACTGGAAATCGTGGAGACTCAAACGTTTACTCTGGATCTCGCAATTAGTTTCTAATGCTCTTCCTCTTCCTTTTTCAGACCTTCAACAAAACTTTTCTTTCTCCTCTTCCTGTAAATCTCTATACAATTCACTCCTTCCATCTCTTTCACAATACCTTCTCTCCTTACCACCTACTCCTGTTATTCCTATCAGATGTTCTAATCTCTTTCCTTTATTGTCCATTACTTCATCAGCCTCCTCTCTTTATAGGAATTTATTTTTCTCCTTGGAGAGGCCCAAGGAAAATTGTGAATTTGCCTGGGAAAAAGATCTTGTAGAATGTTGGTCTATCCCCTTTTGGGACAAATTATGGTTAAAAATCCATAAAACGTCAAGAGCAACAAACACATCTCAATCCTTATTTTTTATCTACAAACGCCTCTTCTTTACTCTTCTCAAATTAGCTTCTTTCTCAGCTGACACCTTCTCAGCTTGTTGGTCATGTGATAGTCCCTCAGCTGACATAATGGAAAAATGGCGTTCTGACATTGAGTCCTGTCTGTCAGATGACTTCTGAAATGAAGGTTAGGTCATGCATCACTCATGGCAGTTGGGCAGGCAGTACCTTTTACTGTAAGATATGTTCAATCTTGGCCTTGCCATGTGGCAATTTCTTTCTGTAGGTGATGCACTAGCAAGGTAACAAAAAGGTTTGACCCATACCCAGTCAACAAAAAAACAAGTGAGACAAAGTTATCTTATAAAAATTGAAAAGTGAGTATAAGAAGATGGTTGCTGACGCAAAAAGATCATATAAAGAAAAATGCTGGGCAAATCTGCTAGATTCGATTGAATCAAAAAACTTAAGACATTTCTGGAGGCTGGTAAAAGCAGCATCCGGTCCCTCTGCAGGTACTATGAACTGTGTAATTAGTGAGGCAGCCTGGGAGGAGTATCTGAAGGAACTGTATGGATATTGAGGCGCTCCCGTAGATACAGAGCTCCATACCTGGTATGCGCTAACGGAAGACTTTAAATCAGATCTCTCAGAACAGAACGTAGAATGCACAATAATGAAACTGAAATTAACCAGATCGGCAGGGCCTGATAATCTCCCAGCAATATTACTTAAGTCCAAGACAAAGTGGTGGGCGAGATTCTTTGCCCAACTGTTCCAAATATCACTAGCAGAAGGTAGAATGCCAATGAATTGGAAGGGTGCTGTAATCAGGCCAATCCATAAAAAAGGCAGCATGGTCGCACCACAAAATTACAGACTGATCAATCTGCTAGACATATGAGAAAAAGTTTTCTCAAAAATAGTCCTGAATAAGCTAAATGATTGGGTCAATGAGTTCTCAATTGTACCCATGGAACAGGGAGGTTTCAGAGAAGGGCACACCACGTTAGATCATTGTTTTGCATTATGGGCAATAGCACAAAAGTCGACGGAACAAAATGGCAAGCTTTGCTGCTGTTTTGTCGACTTCCGAGGGGCGTTCGACTCAGTGGATCGGAACTGTCTTTGGGAAACTCTCGTAAACAAAAACATACCGAGAGACGTACTGGTTTTAATAAAAGAACTACATCGAGATAACTGGGCACAAGTAATTAAGGACAATGAGGGGTCACTGACGCCAAAAATACCCATTGAAAATGGTCTGAGACTGGGCTGCGTACTGGCCCCCCAGTTATTCTCCTTTTTTATCTGATTTACCTGCCTGTTTAGAAGTGGAAAGAAGCGCTAGTCCAAGAATGGACGGCAAAAAAGTGCCCTGTTTATTGTACGCTGATGACCTTGTAATACTAGACCAGACGGAAATGGGTCTCCAAAGAAAGCTGAATTCTTTTAGTCAATATTGCACAAGGAAACTTTTAACAGTAAACATGGAAAAGACGAAAATCTTATGCCTTGGGAGAAAAGACATTAAGTTTAATTGGTTTTTAGGTCATCTGAAATTGGAATCTGTCAATTAATATCGCTATCTAGGGATGTGGTTTGATAAGTCCCTAAACTGGCATACGCAGTTTGAGGCTCAGAAAGGGAAAGCCCTAACATCGATTTCTGGTCTGAAAATCTTTAATCTTTAACCTGATTACGGTGATATGTCTCAACGACCGCTGTTAAAGGCATTCAGCGCTATGATACCCCCACAAGTACTCTATGGTGCAGAAGTCCTTTATTTGAGCGGTAAAGGCGTCTGGGCCCTGGAGGAAGGTAAATGCCGGAAAACCTTGTTGTCCTTGCCACGATCATCAATAATTCAAGCAATAAGATCTGAGCTAGGAACAACAGCCTGGCGGGGTTCAAACCCTAATAGTGTTTTTTATTAACTGTACAATTAATTAAAATCATTACAGTAAAAAGGGGAAACCGGCCCATCCTGGCGTAAAGGGCTCTTGTATAGTCCCCGCCCGGCATCTGTCCCCTCTCCATTGCGTACCCGGGGTCCAAGGGCGATCCGTAAACTGCATGATTAATCGCCGCCAATTGGGAGGCCCAGTAGTATTTCTGGAGGTCGGGCAGGCCAATACCACCGTCATACCAGGGTAAAGTGAGCTTGGAAAATGCAATACGCGGTCTACCCTATCATAGGAGCAGCCGTTGTAGGGACTCAATTTCTTTAAAATATGAGGGGGGTACCGGATCCATTGCATTCTGGAGTGCGTACAAGAAACGGGGAAGAGCCATCATTTAGAACAAGATAGCGCAACCCAACAGGGAAAGAGGCAACTCATTCCATCTCGCCACATCTCGCCGGAGCCGAACCAACGGTGACCCCAGATTATTATCATGTCGTAGCTTAGAGTCAAAGGTCACATATATTCCCAAATACCGAAAACCAACCGACTCCACCCGTAACGGCCAGGAGCTCGGAATGGCCGGGGGGTCACCGCTGATTACAAACAATACTGACTTTGCCCAGTTAATGGCAACGCCCGAGTATCTCCCGAATATGGCCAGGACATCCAGAAAGCTAATCAGGGATTCCCTGGGAGTGGTAAGATAGAGCAGGATTTCATCAGCGTAGAGCGAGATGTTTTCCTCCCAGTCGATCGTCCACCGCAGCCCCCTAATCGTCCTGTCCCATCGGACCCACGCAGCCAGCCGCTCAAGTGCTAATGCAAACAACAATGGGGAAAGAGGACATCCCTGCCGTGTGCCACTTCCCAGAGGGAAATCGGCCGATTTATGGTTCTTCACTACAACCCTGGCGAGGGGACCCGAATATAAAAGGCGGACCCAATCGATATACTCCTGTCCAATGCCCACCTTTCTCAAGACTGCAAATAAATAAGGCCACTCGATTCTGTCGAAGGCCATTGTAGCGTCCAGTGACACCAGGGCCGCCGGTTCGTGTATTTGCGACGCGCCAGCCAGAATCCCATGCAACCTCCGTAGGTTGAGGGCAGTGTTGCGGCAGGGCTTAAAGCCAGACTGATCCGGGTGGAACAAGGTTGTAATAACCACCACCAATCTTGTAGCCAGCAGTTTTGCTAGTTTCTTTGGCTCTGCGTTTAAAAGTGATATGGGCCGATAGGATGAACACTCTGTTTTGGGTTTCCCGTCTTTGTGAATAACCACTATATTGGCTATACGCTGATCATGTGGGAGCTGACCCTTTTCCCTGCTCTCAACGAACATGCCACGGAGAAACGGCACTAATTTGTTCGCGTTTAATTTATACAGTTCTATGGGGATTCCGTTCGGGCCAGTGGCCTTCCTGTAATGCACCCCTCTAATAGCCTGTGAGACCTCATCGTTCGTGAAGGGAGAGTCTAAAAACGCCCAGTCCTCCTACGAGAGAGTGGGCATCTGAATATCTTGTAACATATCCACGTTCTCGACCTCTGTATATGTATCTGCAGCCGTATACACTGCGATGTAATGAGTCGAGAACACATCAGCAATCTGCTGCGGATCCGTTATCTTACCCATGTTAGCTGTCTGCAACTCTGGTACTAACTTTGATGCCAACTCCCCTCTCTCCAACCACGCGATCAGCTTTCCAGCCTTATCGCCGTGTTTGTAAATTCTGCTTTGAGTGTCGGCGTGCCTCTATTTGGCCCTATCTCTCACCAGGCTCCTATATTCATCCCGGAGGAGCTGCAGACGGTGTACCCCATTTGGGGTGTCGCTCCTCAGCTCCTCTCCCTCCAAGAGCAACAGCTCCGCCTCCACTCTGTCCACCTCTGCCCGACCCTTTTTCTTCTTTTCCGCCATCAAAGACAGTACCTCCCCCGGATCACGGTCTTGTACGCCACCCACAGGGAGCACACCGACTCCACAGTTCCCACATTATTTTGGAAATATCATTCCGTAACCTGCTTGATCTCTTTTTTAATGGCCGGGTCTCGCAAATGCCATTCGTTTATGGGGGCAATCCTACCCACATCTCTCTGTCCCACCCCCACACTGAGCCAGATCGGCGAGTGATCCGAGATCCCCCTACCTAGGTGTTGCACCTCTTGGATCCCTGCCACCTGTGAGGTCTGTACCAAAACATAGTCTATCCTTGAGAGGGAGTGATGCGCTGCAAAAGTATGTGTGTAATGCGTTTCCCTTGGATTCCGAAATCGCCACACATCCACCAGCCCAGTGGTTTCCACAAATTCCGACAACCACCGCCGAAATGGCGGCAGAGTTTGGGCGGGGTGCCTATCCATCTCACCGTTCATCACAGCGTTGAAATCTCCCCCCACAATCAACAACCCTACAGGCAAAGTTAAGAACATTTTGCACAGGTCTCTAAAGGTATCGGTCTGCAGGGCCGGCGGGACAGATACGGACAAAAAGGTAACGGTCCTCCCCTCCCACAACCCCGAAATGCCAATGTATCTGCCTCGTTTGGCCTCCCAAGTGGCCTGTATGGTCAACGGGAAGGAGTTCCTAACCAGGATATCCACCCCCCTAGACCTCATGGTAAATCCGGGATGGGCCGCCAACTTATATCCCCCCATGCAGCGCCTTGCAATGATTGCCTATCAGATGTGTCTCCTGAAGTAGCACTACATCCTGGGAGTGTCGTTTGATCAGCTGGCTAACCATCCCCCTTTTTATCTTGTCCCTGAGACCATTAACGTTCCAGCTGAGCGTGGCGATCCCTAACCCCTGTCTACCAGAAGACATTGAAATGATACAACATATCTAGGTCACCTGATGCATGAAATATACAACAAAACCAAAAGTCAAATATAGTTGCACATATTGAGATCTCAATTTCGAGAAACCTTCGAGTTTGCAAACCCCCCACAACTTTCCTCCCTCCTCCCCCCACCCTGCACCCCTGCCTGTAGCTTACGCTCATCCCCAACTAGCAGTGTGCCTGTCGCCCCCAACCAAATCTACAACTAACTAAAAGTAGAAAATAGAGGAGGTCCCGGGAATGTGTCCACCCCCTCACGTGCTCCCTCCACACCGCCCCTGCCTAGATCAATCCCACGAGACATCTTACCAACACGGCGGTATCGGGGAGTTATTACTTGCCCGCCCCATCACCCTCCTACAATATACCTACGATCAGGCCCGCATAGTCACCATTTTCAAACATTCATTGTTCGTCCACCTCCCCTTTGTCTTGGCTCTCTGTCTCCGTTGCGTGTGCACTATCTAACCAGTCCGTCACCACCCCGGGATAGTTGAAGAACCAGGCCCTCCCATTGTGCTCCACACGAAGACGCGCCGGAAACATCATGGCATATTTCAACACTTTATCACGCAACTTGATCTTCACTGGTAAGAACCCCTGTCTCTGTTTTTGCACCATTTGAGTAAAGTCAGGGAAGAAAGAGAGGGTTGCATTTCCAAATCTCAGTGGGGGCCCCAGTCTAGCCGCCTGTAGAATAGCGTCTCTGTTTCGAAAATTCAAGACCCTAGCGATCATCGGACGGAGAGGCGCCCCGGGCCTGGGTCTGCTCCCCGGCACCCTATGTGCCCGTTCGACCATAAAAAATTTGCTGAGGCCTTTCGGTTTGAGGTGATTAAGAACAATGTTTTCAACAAACAGGTCAGGCATTTGATCCTCTGATTTCTCAGGCACCCCTAAAATGCGAACGTTGTTCCGCCGTGTCCTCCCTTCAAAATCATCCAACTTCCGATCCATGAGGACTCTTGAGGCCTTAAGTTCCCGCATTTCCTGTTGCAACAGATTCACATCGTCCATGAGACTGGCAGTCTTGACCTCCAATGACTTCACCTTTTCACTTGCCTTAGTAAGATCCGCTCTGATCAGTCCCACTTCAATCCTGACGGTATCAATCTTATTATCCAGGGCCTCTATCTTCTGGCCCAGAGACGTTTGAACACCATTGATGGCCGCCATTAGATCCGACAATGTTGGTTCTAACTGAGCAGGTGCAGACTCTTCTCCTCCCACCTGCGTCCGTTTCAGCTCTACCGGGAAACCTTTGGGCAGAGTATAACGGTCCAATTTATTGGACTGGACATTCCTGACTCCTTTGGAAGTTCGGGGCAAGGATCTAGCCTGATCCGTTTTTGTCGCCATCTTATCTCGGGCGTCCTTGTCGCACCTCTCCTCTCTGATCACCCTCGTCGAGAGCCTCTGTTTCTCTCCAGTGCTTAATAAATGAGTTCACTAGACCGGCCCCCCAGCTCCCCGCCAGGCCCCACCTTGCCTCCCGGGTTCCTGCACATCCAACAAACTGTGCAGCATCCAGTAATAGCGGCTGCCCCTAGAGCACCTCGGTGGGTTATAGCCTGGGCACGACTTCGGATCGCACTCAGTCGATCACACCTCGGATCGTTGTTTCGCCGCTCAATGTCCGCAACCTCAGCCCCTCCGGCCCCTACTTCCCCTTGAGCACGTGACTGGGAGTCCTCGACATTGCCAAGCATTGCCCCGTCTCTCTCTGAGCATCTGCCTCCTGTCGCAGCTCTCCTCTCACAGTTGTGCCTCAAGCAGGGAGCGACACCGGGCACCCACCACAATCAGACGCGATATGCAGCGAGTCCGCTAAACTAACGGACCATCTCCATGATGGGTGAGGCGCCCGCCGCACCCCCTCCAGAGGCACTCACACGCAGTCCTAGTGTGGAGGCAGGGTGGCAAACTAGGCTCCCACTCCTCGCATCGATCTCCAATACTGCTCCCTGTCGGCCAATCCCGCTGTGATTTCAGGGGTGCTCCGTGATCTGCACCACTCGGGGCACTGCCAGGCTGCGTCTCCACCTCAGCGACCCCGGGGCCAAGCGGCCGGCTATCACTCCACCCATCGTGATGCTGGGCTGGGGGGCACGTCCTCCTCTGTCCCCCTCTCCTTCCTGCCACTGCAGCGACCTGGTTTCCCGGCCCTCGGTCCCTCGGCGACGCGATGACTTTTTGGAAATTGGGGCGGACCGGGTCCTCCCGTTCTCACGCCCCCGTTGTTTATGCACTCGCGACCGGGTCCTAGATCACTCGAGGCCCCGGCTCCAGTTACAGAATAGGCCTCAATTTGTCCGGCGACGTAACTTCGCCTCCGGACCTCGGAGGCGGCTCGGGATTTTCACCTGCGGGCGTCGCTCCTATTCCCACACAAGGGTGTGGGGAGAAGCTACAGGATGCACAGCAGGATGTCTGGGAGGGAGAAAGAGATCGTCGGAGCCAACTCCCTAAGCGGCCATCTTGGTCGCTGGTTAGGCTCCTCCTCAACAACTGAAAATTATAACTTTTTCAACTATTGGTGAGAGATATTTGCTGACTTTATTTAAATTTTGAACCTATTTGCTTTTATCTCACCGTGCCTCTTTCTTTAATGTTTTATTTGTTAGCATGCTCATCAGCGTATTTTATTTTAAGAAAAAAAAAGTTGGATTTTCATCTTTCATGACATTATAAGCTGATTGGGAGAGTAGTCGATGTGCTGCTTATTGTTTTGGGAGTTGCGCTTTCTCATGCTTATTTTGGTGTGAGGTTTTGCAAGTTATGTTGAGCGCTTTAAAAATTTCAAGGATAAAGGAAAAGGCACTGTAAGCAAGCTTTGTTTGAATCAGCACGAGATAAATTTACTGTTAGTAGCCTCCGAGCTGCTTGTTTAGGTTCAAACATTTATTCTCGCCGAATTCTTCGTGGATGTTCTTCAAGGAATCTTGCGTCGAGCTCTTGTTACCAAACAATCTTCGTCACGACGTTTCAAGGTGATCCTTCATTCCTGGTTACCATGCAACTACTGTGTATGCTGTACGTCAAGTCGTCTCGACGTGGGAGCCATTTTGTCATCAGTATCTGCCTTGGTTTCAAGGCAACCGCGTTGTACCTCAGGACGCTTTTATGAGGAGCGTATCAGCGTGGGAGCCATTTTGAGTTTTAAGCTTCATAACAATGCCAAGAGTTTCTGAGCAGTGTTTTTGCAGATAATATTTATCGGCGAGTTAACTTTTCTCTCATCAGCGATTCGCACGCTTGGTAACTTTGAGGCACTATTTTCTATTTGGCAATTATATTTTTTTTAAAAAGGAAAAGGAAGCTCACAGTGTGTTAACAGCGATACACTCGCTTTGGTGTGTCATGAGCGATACACTCGCTTCAGGAGTACTTTTAATTGGTAATTAGTTGTTATCTTTGCAGCGACACACACGCTATATTTATTTACACAGTGTGTCATCAGCGATACACTCGCTCTAGTTATTTACACAGTGTGTCATCAGCGATACACTCACTTCAAGAGTACTTTTATTTGATATTAATTGCTATCTTTGCAGTGTCATACGCTGTAATTATGTATATCCACGGTTGCTCTATGTTTAATTCTGTTCTTTACATCAGCGATATACTCGCTCCAGTGTGTCATCAACGTTATACTCTCATTGAGTAAACTTTTATTGACAATTTGGTGTTATCTTCATTGCGACACACACGCTATATTTATTTATTTCCGCATGTGCTTTATATTTTAAAACAATTTTTTTAAAAAATATTACCACACACGTTTTGTGTGTTATTTATTCAATAATTCAAGTATTTCATATTTTGATGGAGAATTATTTTATGCACATCAATCTTAGCTTTTAATTTATTCAGCTGCATTTTTTATTGATTACATTTGTACATTAGCCGTATTAAGGCTTTAGCATTGTAAAAATGCAGAATGTCACTGCAGCTCCTCTCTTTTTAGCCTCTCCTGGTGAACCACCAATCAAATGGAAGAAATGGAAACACGTTTTTGAACATTATGCTAAGGTTAGTGGTTCATCGTTGAGTGCTGAAAGAAAAACCTCTTTGTTACTTCATTATATTGGTTCTGAAGGGCAAGACGTTTTTGATCATCTTCCTGAATTGTCAGCGGTAGAAAGTTATGTTCTGAATGAATATGAAGTCTGTATTTTTATGCTTGACAAACATTATCTCCCTAAAATTAGCACTATTCTAGAGAGATATCATTTTGGGAAGAGGATACAAAAAGATGATGAAACAGTTGAGACATATTTAACTGATTTAAGAAAATTAGCCTCTTCGTGCAAATTTGATGCCCTAACTGATGAACATATTCAGGATCAGTTCATGTTGGGGTGTAATATGGATAGGGTGAGGGAGGAGCTCTGGATGCGTGATGAGCCTAGCTTGGATGAGGTGATTGCTGTAGCTAAGAGGATAGAACATTCCTTAAAATGTGTAGCTATTATTAAAAATAATGGTTCAAAAGAAAGTGTTGTTCAGAATGTGAAGGTGAAAAGTAAAAAAAAGGTGGTTGAGGAAAAGTTAGAGTCTAGGGGGAAGGAGAAAGAGCATGATAAGAAAACGTTTTTGAAAGATAAATATAAAGGAAGCTTTGTCACTTTAAGATGTTTTAG
This sequence comes from Lissotriton helveticus, assembly GCF_964261635.1. Taxonomy (NCBI): domain Eukaryota; kingdom Metazoa; phylum Chordata; class Amphibia; order Caudata; family Salamandridae; genus Lissotriton; species Lissotriton helveticus. The sequence goes on along the minus strand of NC_136065.1, from coordinate 697,941,288 downwards.
GTGTGATAAAGTTGGGCACCTTGCAAATTATAGCAAATGTCCAGCTCTTGGAAGTACTTGTAGCAAATGTAAAAAGAAGGGACATTTTTCTTCAGCTTGTAAAAGTAAGACTACCTATAAGGTTAAGAAAATTAAAGTTTATGATGAGGATTCTGTTAATTCCTCTACTGATGAGTATGAATATGGGCAAATAGTGTCTGTAGTTAGTAGTAGCGCTACAAAGAAATCTTGTCCGTTTGATGAGATAAAAGTTGATGGTTATAGTACATGAGTCTTGTTCGACTCAGGGGCAAAAACTACAATTGACTCTAATGATTTCTGATGTTAAGAATTTGAAAGGTAATATAAAATTGTTTAAACCGGACATTATTCCATTAGCTTATGGAGGAGAACCAATTAGGATTCATGGTTATTCTTATGGTTTGATTGAGTTTAAAGAGAGGATGATATCTGGAAAGATCTTTGTATCTAAAAAAGGTGATAGCATCATATGTTGGATTCATCAGGGGGAGTTAGGAATTTATTTGGATGCAAATTCAGTTCCTCCCATTTTACTGAGAGAGTTAACTTGCTGTGTTGAGAATGTTACAAATGATGGATTTGCTGAATCACTTAAGAAGGAGTTTCCTAATGTGTTTAGAGAGGGTCTTGGATGCTTGAAAGGGTATCAACACAAGATTAAACTCAAGAGTGATTCTGTTCCAGTTGCTTGTAAAGTGCGAGGTGTTCCTATTGCTATCAAAAAAGATATGGAAAAAGAAATAATGAAATTAAGGGAATATGGAATTATTGAGGAAGTGGAAGGTACAGAATTTTCTTGCTCCGGTTGTGGCTGCGCGCAAACCTAATGGGGATTTACGCTTATGCATAGATTTGCGCCAATTGAATAAATGTGTGGTCATAGATAGGTATCCATTACCTAATATTAATGAATTGCTGATGTTAATGGGAGGAGCAAAAGTTTTCAGTACCATAGATTTAACCTCAGCGTATCATCAGGTGGAACTTGATGAATCTAGCAGAGACCTCACAGCTTTTATCACTCCGTTTGGGACATACAGGTTTGTAAGAATGCCCTTCGGTTTAGTCTCTGCCTCCTATGTATTCCAACGTGTCATGGAAAGGGTTCTCAGTGGTTTAGAAGGGGTCTGTGTCTATCAAGACGATGTTCTTATTTTTGGGGATGATGCTGTGCAACATGACAAACGACTTAAGTCTGTGCTAGAGAGATTAAATGTCAATAACTTGACAGTGAAATTAGAGAAGTGTAAATTTCAATCTGGTTCTTTGAATTATTTAGGGCACAATATCTCTGGCTTTGGAATTAAGCCGAAGGAAGATTTTATTAACGTCATTAGTAACATGGCTTCTCCTTGCAATAAGGAAGAGCTAATGAGTTTTTTAGGTATGATTGAATATTACGTGAAATTTATTAAAGGTTTTGCAGATATGACAGCGAGTATGAGATTACTTTTGAGGAAAGGGTCTCATTTTGTGTGGTCAAAAGATTGTCAAAGTGAATTTTCCATGCTTAAAGAGAAATTCAGTTGTGCGACTTTTCTAAAGAGTTTTGACTCTAACCTGAAATCAGTTTTAACTACTGATGCCAGCGAAAAGGGTCTTGGGGCGGTGCTACAACAAATAGGTCCTGATGGTATCAAAACTGTTTTGTTTCTTTCTAGAAGTCTGAAGGATGCTGAAACCCGTTATTCTGTTGTAGAACGTGAGTCATTAGCTGTTTTTTGGGCTATTAAAAAGCTCAAAAGGTTTTTGTGGGGTGTTGAGTTTGAAGTTCGAACAGACCATAAGCCTCTTGTAGACATTTTTGATAAGAAGGGTTTGGACTTTATCTCAAGTCGCATAACGAAATGGATAATAAACTCGCAAGAGTACTCATTCAGGCTTAAGTACATTCCTGGAGCTAATAACACAATTGCTGATGCATTGTCTTGTTTGGTATCTTCAGATTGTGAGGAGGATTATGACTTAGAGGAAGATGGTGATTGGGTGTGCTCGGTTGATCTGGGTCACATTTCGGAAGAAAAGTGGATTAAAGAAGTTGAATCGGATAATACTCTGAAAGAAGTTATGAAGTTGATTAAAGAAAAATTGAGAAATTTTAAGAAAGGTTCAATTACCACAAAACCTTTCTGGTGTGTAAGAGATGAGTTGAGTGTGGATAAGAATCTTTTGTTTAAGGGAACTAGGTTGGTTCCACCTGAAAGTATTAGAAATGATATCATACAATTGGCACATCAAACCCATACTGGCAGTACTAAAACCAAAGAAAGGATTCGTATTTCTTATTGGTGGCCAGGGATGGACAAAGTAACTGAAAGAATTGTACGGGAATGCGATGTTTGTAATGCAAGTGACAAAACAAAAGGTACAAGAGTTCAACGGATGATTGTGAGAAATCGTCCAAGACATCCGTGGGAGGATGTTTATCTGGATCTTGTGGGTCCATTACATGACAAGGGTTCCCAAATTTTCATCTTAGTCATTACTGATATGTATTCAAGGTGGCCTGAGGTATTTTTTTTTGCATAACACTGATTCGAAGAGCATCATCAAATGTCTTAAGTCATTATTTGGTAGAGCAGGTATTCCTAAAACTCTGCTAACGGATAATGGAGTCCAATTAATCTCTAAAGAATTGGAAGACTACTTGGGCTCATGTGGAATTGTACATAAAAAATGTTCGCTCTATCATCCCGAGGCAAACAGAATGATAGAGAGGTTTAACAGAGTTATAAAAGAAACCATTAGTTTGGCAAAATCTCAGTTTCTAGTTTGGAAGGCTGAGCTGGTGAAAAAGGTGGAAGAATATTGGTTGACTCCTCATTCTACAACAGGAAAGTCACCTTTTGTTGTTTTCAGAGGTAGAGTTCCCAATCCTTTGCTAGATTCTTTTGGGGTTAATGAACATGCATTTTTTAAAGGGAAAGATCATTTGGGTGGTAGTGAAGAGGTGTTAGCTAGCGAAAATGTAAAGGCTGAACAAATGAAGGTATATTTTGATAAAAGAAATGCTGTTAAAGCTTTAAAGGTTAATGTGGGTGATTTGGTGGCCATCAGACGTACTGGTATGGTTGGTTGTAAAAGTTCTAAATACATGGATCCCTTAGTAGTCATTAAGGTATTTGCTAATGCTGTGAAAACTGAGGATCACCGTGTATGGAATCTTAACAGAGATGTAATTGTGAAAAGGAAAGGTGAAATGAAAAGGAACGAAGAACATGATAATTTTCAGAGAAAGGATCCTAATATGAACTTTTCAGATGGTTTTAAAATAACTTCCAAAAATGTTTCAAAGCCTTCATTACATTCAAGCCGCTCTAGCTCTGAGGTTGAGGAAACAAGAAGATCTTCTAGGTTCACAAGTAGTCATGTACATCTTAAGGACTATATTTAACCTTGTTACAATTTAGTGTTATCTTAAGGACTATATTTAACCTCGTTACAATTTAATGTTAGTGTTCTCTCATTTTTTTCTTTATAGATATATATTTTTTGTTAAAGGAGGGAGATGTGTGATATTCCTTCACATCTATTTTACCTTTCATGTATGCTCTATGATTTTTACTTTCCCTAGTGTCTCTAGGTATTCTCTATGGTTTGTTATGTGTTAGTTCTTTTATTGATGTCAGACTGTAAGTATGTAATATGTTCAGTTGAGTTTCTGCATTGGCTGGATGAGATCCTACTTTAAGAATAAACTACTGGAATAGTTCCTGCTTCTTTGGACTTTTTATTATAAATATAACAAAGTGCTATGAATGTAGGTTAAAAATACAACATAGCCCCTGAGCTTTAACACAGCTCGCAACAATAAAACAATAATTTTTAACAATGGTTCCCCCACAATTCAGATTCAGTTCTCAAGTAAGCCCTCCGTGTCTAGTGATACACTTGAGACCTCGGTTTTAGCTGCTGCACGGTTGCTTCATCCGAGCCTTAAGTAGCCGCGAACAAGGGTCCAGCCACTAGACCGCTGACCAAAAATAGCTGTCCAAAAAGTGCAAGTGCTATGAATGTAGGTTAAAAATACGAGATAGCCCCCTGAGCTTTAAAACAACTTGCAACAATAAAACAGTAATTTTTAAAACTGGCGCCCCCACATTTCAGATTCGGTTCTCAAGTAAGGCCTCCGTGTCTAGTGATGCACGTGAGACCTCGGTTTTAGCCCCTGCGCGGTCACGTCATCTGGGACTGAAGTAGCCCCGAACAAGGGTCCAGCTACTAGAGCGTGACCCAAAATGGCTGCCCAAAAAGTGCAAGTGCTATTAATGTAGGGTAAAAATATGAGATAGCCCCCTGAGATTTAACACAGCTCGCAACAATAAAAGAGTCATTTTTCAAACTGGTTCCTTCACAATTCAGATTCGATTTTCAAGTAAGCCCTCCTTGTCTAGTAATGCACGTGAGACCTCGGTTTTAGGCCCCGCGCAGTGGCGCCTCCGGGCCTTAAGTAGCCCCGAACAAGGGTCCAGCTACTAGAGCCCTGACCCAAAATGGCTGCCCAAAAAGTGCAAGTGCTATGAATGTAGGTTAAAAATACGAGATAGCCCCCTGAGCTTTAACACAGCTCGCAACAATAAAACAGTAATTTTTAAAACTAGTTCCCCCACAATTCAGATTCGGTTCTCAAGTAAGCCCTCTTTGTCTAGTGAGGCAGGTAAAACCTTGGTTTTAGCCGCTGCGCGGTCGCGCATCCGAGCCTTAAGTAGCCCCGAACAAGGGTCCAGCCACTAGAGCGCTGACCAAAAATAGCTGCCCAAAAAATGCGAGTGCTATGAATGTAGGTTAAAAATACGAGATAGCCCCCTGAGCTTTACCACAACTTGCAACAATAAAACAGTAATTTTTAAAACTGGTTCCCCCACAATTCAGATTCGGTTCTCAAGTAAGCCCTCTGTGTCTAGTGATGCACGTGGGACCTCGGTTTTAGCCACTGCTCGATCGCGTTATCTGGGCCTTAAGTAGCCCCGAACAAGGGTCCAGCCACTAGAGCGCTGACCAAAAATAGCTGCCCAAAAAGTGCGAGTGCTATGAATGTAGGTTAAAAATACGAGATAGCCCCCTGAGCTTTACCACAACTTGCAACAATAAAACAGTAATTTTTAAAACTGGTTCCCCCACAATTCAGATTCGGTTCTCAAGTAAGCCCTCCGTGTCTAGTGATGCACGTGGGACCTCGGTTTTAGCCACTGCTCGATTGCGTTATCTGGGCCTTAAGTATCCCTGAACAAGGGTCCAGCCACTAGAGCGCTGAACCAAAATGGCTGCCCAAAAAGTGCAAGTGCTATGAATGTAGGTTAAAAATACGAGATAGCCCCCTGAGCTTTAACACAGCTCGCAACAATAAAACAGTAATTTTTAAAACTAGTTCCCCCACAATTCAGATTCGGTTCTCAAGTAAGCCCTCTTTGTCTAGTGAGGCAGGTAAAACCTTGGTTTTAGCCGCTGCGCGGTCGCGCATCCGAGCCTTAAGTAGCCCCGAACAAGGGTCCAGCCACTAGAGCGCTGACCAAAAATAGCTGCCCAAAAAGTGCGAGTGCTATGAATGTAGGTTAAAAATACGAGATAGCCCCCTGAGCTTTACCACAACTTGCAACAATAAAACAGTAATTTTTAAAACTGGTTCCCCCACAATTCAGATTCGGTTCTCAAGTAAGCCCTCTGTGTCTAGTGATGCACGTGGGACCTCGGTTTTAGCCACTGCTCGATTGCGTTATCTGGGCCTTAAGTATCCCTGAACAAGGGTCCAGCCACTAGAGCGCTGAACCAAAATGGCTGCCCAAAAAGTGCAAGTGCTATGAATGCAGGTTAAAAATACGAGATAGCCCCCTGAGCTTTAACACAGCTCGCAGCAATAAAACAGTAATTATTAAAACTCATTCCCCCACAATTTAGATTTGGTTCTCAGGTAAGCCCTCCGTGTCTAGTGATGCAAGTGAGACCTTGATTTTAGCCGCTGCGCCCTCGTGTCATCCGGGCATTAAGTAGCCCCTGACAAGGGTCTAGCCACGAGAGCGCTGACCCAAAATGTCTGCCCAAAAAGTGCAAGTAGTATGAATATAGGTTAAAAATACAAGATAGTCCCTGAGCTTTAACACAGCTTGCAACAATAAAACAGTAATTTTTAAAACGGGTTCCACCGCAATTCAGATTCGATTCACAACTCAGCCCTCTTTGTCTAGTGATGCACGTGAGAACTCAGTTTTAGCCGCTGCGCGGTCCCGTCGTCCGGGCCTTAAGTAGCCCCCAACAACGGTCCAGCCACTAGACCACTAACCCAAAATAGCTGCACAAAAAGTGCAAGTGCTATGAATGTATGTTAAAAATACGAGGTAGCCCCCTGAGCTTTAACACATCCCGCCACAATAATTTTTAAAAGTGGTGCCCCCACAATTCAGATTCTGTTCTAACGTAAGCCCTCCGTGTCTAGTGATGCACGTGAGACCTCGGTTTTAGCTGCTGCTCTGTCGCGTCATCCGGCCCTTAAGTAGCCCCAAACAACGGTCCAGCCACTAGAGCGCTGATCCAAAATGGATGCCCAGGTAGTGAAAGTGCTATGAATGTAGGTTAAAAATACAATATAGCGCCCTGAGCTTTAACACAGCTCGCAACAATAAAACAGTCATTTTTAAAATTGGTTCCCCCACAATTCAGATTTGATTCTCAACTAAGCCCTCTTTGTCTAGTGATGCACGTGAGACTTCGGTTTTAGATGCTGCGCGGTCGCGTAATCTGGGCCTTAAGTAGCCCCAAACAAAGGTCCAGCCACTATACCACTGACCCAAAATAGCTGCCCAAAAAGTGTAAGTGCTATGAATGTAGGTTTAAAATACGAGATAGCCCCGTGTGCATTAACACAGCTCGCAACAATAAAACAGTAATTTTTAAAACGTGTTCACCCACAATTCAGATTCGATTCTCAACTAAGCCCTCTTTGTCTAGTGATGCACGTGAGACCTCGGTTTTAGCTGCTGCATAGTTGCGTCATCCTGGGCTTAAGTAGCCTCCAACAACGGCCCAGCCCCTAGACCACTGACCCAATATAGCTGCACAAAAAGTGCAAGTGCTATGAATGAAGGTTAAAAATACGAGATAGCCCCCTGAGCTTTAACACAGCTCGCCACAATACAACAGTAATTTTTAAAAGTGGTTCGCCCACAATTCAGATTCTGTTCTCAAGTAAGCCCTCCGTGTCTAGTGATGCACGTGAGACCTCGGTTTTAGCTGCTGCTCGGTCAAGTCATCTGGGCCTTAAGTAGCCCTGAACAATGGTCCAGCCACTAGAGCGCTGACCCAAAATGGCTGCCCAAGAAGGGCAAGTGCTATGAATGTAGGTTAAAAATACAAGATAGCCCCTTGAGCTTTAACACAGCTCGCAACAATAAAACTGTAATTTTTAAAACTGGTTCCCCCACAATTCAGATTAGGTTCTCAAGTAAGCCCTCTTTGTCTAGTGATGCACGTGAGACCTCGGTTTTAGCGCTGCGGGGTCGGGTCATCTGTGCCTTAAGTAGCCTTGAATAAGGGTCAAGCCACTAGAGCGCTGACCAAAAATAGCTGTCCAAAAAGTGCAAGTGCTATGAATGTAGGTTAAAAATATGATATAGCCCCCTGAGCTTTAACACAACTTGCAACAATAAAACAGTAATTTTTAAAACTGGCTCCCCCACATTTCAGATTCGGTTCTCAAGTAAGGCCTCCGTGTCTAGTGATGCACTTGAGACCTGGGTTTTAGCCCCTGCTCGGTCACGTCATCTGGGCCTGAAGGAGCCCCGAACAAGGGTCCAGCTACTAGAGCGCTGACCCAAAATGGCTGCCCAAAAAGTGCAACTGCTATGAATGTAGGTTAAAAATACGAGATAGCCCCCTGAGCTTTAATACAGCTCGCAATAATAAAAGAGTAATTTTTAAAACTGGTTCCCTCACAATTCTTATTAGGTTCTAATGTAAGCCCTCCTTGTCTAGTAATGCACAAGAGTCCTCGGTTTTAGCACCTGCGCGGTCGCGCATCCGGGCCTTAAGTAGCCCCAAACAAGGGTCCAGCTACTAGTGCGCTACCCCAAAATGGCTGCCCAGAAAGTGCAAGTGCTATGAATGTAGGTTAAAAATACGACATAGCCCCCTGAGCTTTAACACAGCTCGCAACAATAAAACAGTAATTTTAAAAACTGGTTCCCCCACAATTCAGATTTGGTTTGCAAGTAAGCCCTCCGTGTCTAGTGATGCACGTGAGACCTAGGTTTTAGCCGCTAAGCAGTCCCGTCATCCGGGCCTTACGTAGCCCCGAACTAGGGTCTATAAACTAGAGCACTGACCCAAATAACTGCCCAAAAAGTGCAAGTGCTAGGAATGTAGGTTATAAATACGAGATAGCCTGCTGAGCATTAACACCCCTTGCAACAATAAAACAGTAATTTTTAAAACTGGTTCCCCACAATTCAGATTTGATTCTCAAATTAGCACCCTTTGTCTAGAGATGCAGGTGAGACCTCGGTTTTAGCTGCTGCTCGGTCACGTCATCCGGGCCTTAAGTAGCCCCAAACAACGGTCCAGTCCCTAGACCCGTGACCCAAAATAGCTGCCCAAACAGTGAAAGTGCTATGAATGTAGGTCAAAAATATGAGAGAGCCCCCAGAGCTTTAACACATCTTGCAACTTTAAAAGAGTAATTTTTAATACTGGTTCCCCCACAATTCAGATTCGGTTCTCAAGTAAGCCCTCCTTGTCTAGTGATGCACGTGAGGCCCCAGTTTTAGCCTCTGCACGGTTGCATAATCTGGGCCTTAAGTAGCCCCAAACAAGGGTCTAGCCACTAAAGCTCTGACCCAAAATGGTTGCCAAAAAAGTGCAACTGCTATAAATGTAGGTTAAAAATACGAGATAGGCAACTGAGCTTTAACACAGCTCGCCACAATAAAACAGTAATTTTTAAAACTGGTTCCACCACAATTCAGATTCGGTTCTCGAGTAAGCCCTCCGTGTGTAGTGATGCACGCGGGACCTCGGTTTTAGCCACTGCTGGTCATCCGGGCATTTAGTAGCCCCGAACATAGGTCCAGCCACTAAAGCGCTTTCCCAAAATGGCTGCCCAAAAAGTGCAAGTGCTATTAATGTAGGTTAAATATACGAGATAGCCCCTGAGCTTTAAAACTGCTCACAGCAATAAAAAAGTAATTTTTAAAACTGGTTCCACCACAATTCAGATTTGATCCTCAAGTAAGCCCTCAATGTCTAGTGAGGCATGTGAGACCTCAGTTTTTGCCGATGCGCGGTCGCGTCATCTGGGCCTTAAGTAGCCGTGAACAAGGGTCCAGCTACTAGGGCGCTGACCCAAAATGGCAGCCCAAAAAGTACAAGTGCAATGAATGTAGGTTAAAAATGCGAGATAGTCCCCTGAGCTTTTACACAGCTCGCAACAGTAAAACAGTAATTTGTAAAACTGATTCCCCCACAATTCAGATTCGGTTCCCAAGTTCTTCACTGGCTTCTTCCTGGTTTTCAACAGGATTACCTTAGAACTAACCCTACTGGCTGCGCAATGTTTCCAGAATGATATCTCCTCTGAGAAATGTTCTTTCGTAAGCCTGGTGCCCTTCTACTGCTTAACTTCTGTCAGTTCCCAGGTTTGGCGGAACCGGGCTGGTGGGCAATCCTTTCCTGTGATCAGGGCCTGGAATGTCCTTACTCCCTCCATCCTTCCTGAGCCACATAGCCTTAAATTCTGTAGAATATTAAGAATACATCTGTTTCACTAGTCTTTTTTCTGATTCCTTTTCTCTTACATTATTAGCACCAGGGCACCTTCGTGTGATCACACGCTTTACAAATGAGATAACATAACATAACACAACACAACATAACATTACATGCATAAGCCTTGCATCATCTGGCTGCTCTGGGCTATAGATTCTCTGTTCAGAGGTAATCAGGAGCAGACATCTTACTCTTCAGGTCATCTCATCCTTTAAGCATCCATGCAAGAAGACTGATGAACGTGTTCCTCATTTAATTTAATAAACGTTCTCCTACAGTTTCAGAAAAACACATTCTTAAAAAAAATATCTATTGTGGGAACTCTCATTTCTGGTTTTTTCGTTCCCATAAATTCCAAACACTTAAAAACAGTGCTCTTCAAATTTTCTAAAATAATGTTATTGGGAACGTCCAGAATGACCAATTTGTTTTCACAAAATTCCTTAAAAACAGGCAGCTTTGTAATTCAAACATTACTATTATGTGTACGTATCTGTAATGTTCCTTGCCCCCACACTGTACACTGAGTCTCAGTAGGTGATATATTCTTTATTTCCACCAATAACAAGCAATCTGAGCATAAGGGCGCCGAGCGTCTGCACAGTGACAGCTCCGGTCGCCAACTGCCGTTCTCCCCGTTCGCGCCTTTCCAAACTCGCCTTCTGCGCATGCGCGCGTATCGCGCTCCTGTCTATAGCGTGACGCGTCATCGCGTTCACGCTCATAGACTAGAGCGCATCCTACATATCTCCCCTTTTCAACAATAAACAAATTAACTTTTCTCAAACTCTACGGTATGTCCATGGTCCCCAATGTTCTCTGGCTGGCCCACATGTCTGACACGCCTATGATTAATGTCCACTCATTTCAAAGTCTCTATATCGAGAGGGCACAGTGACTGCCCTGCCACTACGGGTGTGTCTTACCGGCATGTTCTCTTCCACCTCTCTTTCTCCGCCTGATCTCGCTCCATCTCTCTGATCTCCACTCTGTGTTACGCCAGTCGGTGTACCATCTCTGGCTGTAAACCCTGTGCTGGGATTTTCCATCTCACTGTCCTCTCCTATTCCATCGGGAAGGACTTCATCACCTTGCTCTGGTTGAGGCCTGGTTTCATGGGAGTCCCTTTGTGTCTCTATCTCCTCCAGCTTGGGCCATACAACTATCTTGTTTACTCTGGCCATGCGGTCTTGGGACCACACCCTGCCATCGCTGAGGAGGGCTGCTCTGCCTCGCACCTCCTTGACTTGTAACGGCTGACTATATTTGCTGTCACCTTTCTTTTGTAGGGTAGGGAGTTTAACCCTAACCCACTCTCCTTCCTCCAGCTCTGTTCCTTTCACATTCCGACGTTTGTCATAGTTTGCGGCATAGATCTTCTGGGCCTTTTCCAAGTTGTGCTGAACCACCGCAGGGGACCATTTGCTGGTGATGGTCTTCTCCCTCCATACTACATTGTCCCGAGTGAACGGATGCCGTCCTCTCAGCACTTGAAATGGACTGTACCCCACAGCCGTGGGGGTGATCCTGTAGGACCACAGCATACTCATCACCTCGGTCTCCCAATCCTTTCCCTGCGTGATGGCCGCCTGTATGGAGCCCATTAGCACACGGTTGAACCGCTCCACTTGACCATTGCATGCAGGATGATATACTGCCGTGTGTTTTGACTCAATCCCATTCCTCCTCATAAACCTAATCCATTTGTCCGAGACAAACTGCGGGCCATTGTCACTGAGGATAGTTTTGGGAATGCCTTCTCTTAAGAACACTGTCGTCAGGAATTTCAGAATCGTGTCAGTATCCATGGATTCTTGAATGTCCACCTCAGGCCATTTGGAATACTTGTCCATTACCACACATAAATACTTGTTCACTCCTTTGCTGTCCAGGACAGGCCCTAGTATGTCGATGGCCACGTTCTCCCAGGGCCCCTGTGGCGTGTCAAACTTCCCCAAGGCCGGTCGGAGTGGTCTAAGCACTTTGTCAGCGCCTTGGCATTGGCCGCACTCCCTTACTTGCCTTTCAATGTGGACATCCATGCCTGGCCACCAATACATTTGCTTGACACGTGCTTTGGTCTTTACAATACCTAGGTGGCCCTCGTGAAGTAGAGTTAATAATCTGGGTATTAGTGAATCTGGCGGCACGACCCTCTCACCTCTGTAGATGAACACTCCCGAGTCACTCAGGGACAGTTCCTCTCTTATTTCATAGAACCTCCGTACTCCATCGGTGAGCCTCCTTTTGTCTGGCCAACCCGACGTCAGATGACTCTTTATCTCAACCTTTTCCACGTCCTGATCATAGGCGGCCGCCCATTCCTGGATACTTATTGACCTCTCATGATCCTCCATGCTTGCCACCATCTCTTCCTTATCCAGGGCATCCTCCGGCGCCACTTCCATCGCCGCAGCTCTGCTGAGATAATCCGCGACCCTGTTCTGCGTTCCTGGCAGGTATTCGACATCATAGGTGTAATCGAGCAGCTTCAGAGTCATTTTTGCTATTCTCGGGGTCGCCGTCTCATGACCCGAGGAAGTCAGGACTTTGATCAGGGGTTTATGATCAGTTTGCAGCTTGAATCTTGTGCCCCAAACGAACTGCCGGAACCTGCCCAAAGCCCAGGTGACTGCCAGCATCTCTTTTTCAATGACGCTGTACCTTTGCTCCGTCGGAGACAACGCACGTGAAGCAAAGCTGATCGTTTCAGTAGCTCCATCATCCCTCACTTGTGCCAGAACAGCCCCTAAGCCCTTATCACTGGCATCTGTTGTCACCACGGTCTTGTCCGAGGGGACAAACCCTTGCAATGGAACAGCATGGCTGATGCAGTCTTTGATCGTGTCAAATTCCAATTGTGCTTCTGAGTCCCACTCAAACTTTGTCTTGTCTCTGATGAGTTGCCTCATTCTGTATGTCCTGGTGGCGAAGTGTCTCACAAACTTGCTATAATACTCGGCCATTCCAAGGAACGACCGCACTTCCTCCTTGGAGCTGGGAGCCTTTGCATCCTTTATGGCCTTCACGTTTCGTTCCTTGGGTGAAATTCCACTTGTACTGATCTCATGCCCCAAGTATATCACCGAATGGGTCCCAATCTTGCATTTGCTCCATTCCGCCGTTAGTCCCTTGTTTTGCAGCACTTCCAGAACTCTATGCAACTTCCTGTCGTGATCTCCTTTGGAAGAGCCCATCACCAGGATGTCATCCTGAAAGTACTGTACCCCCGAAATGTCCTTGAACAGCCGATGCATCAGCTTCTGAAAGACAGCCGCTGCGGATGCCAGGCCAAAGGGCATCCTCCGGAACTGGTAGCACCCAAATGGTGTAATGAAGGCGGTGTACTTCCTGCTCGATGGATGCAGCTCAATCTGATAGTATGCAGACGTGAGATCTATGGTGGAGAAGTGAGTTACACCTTTTGTCTTGGCGAGCATCTCCTCAATTCTAGGCAGGGGAAATCTCTCCACAATGAGATTTTTGTTGAGCTCGCGGAGGTCAACGCAGAGACGAACCTGTCCATTGGGCTTCTTGACCACTACCAAGGGGGATAGCCACTCCGCACTGTCCACCGGCTCTATGATGCCTTGCTCCTCCAGCCTCAGGAGTTCTTGTTGTACCGCTCCGCTGGTGGACATGGGTATGTTCCTGACTTTGTGCACCACTGGTACTGCGCCCTCCTTGAGGACCATTCTGTGGACGAACCTGTCCAGTTTCCCAACTGAGCCATCAAAAACTTTGGGGTATGCAGACTTCCAATCTTCATCTCTCGTGAGGGGCCACTCGTCCGTCAAGAGAATCTGCTCTTTTCCTCCCGGGTTGAGTATGATTCCTAGATCTCCTGCGTCTCTCCACCCCAGCACTGAAGGACCTCTCTCTGCTACATACAGGGTGCACGTGGCTGACCTCCCTCTGAATTCGAAGATGAAGTCTCGGCACCCCACTAGTGGAATGGCATTCTCAGTATACGAGATGGGTCTGATGTCCGGCGGCCATAGGTCTGGCCCCACCACAGGCACAAAGTCTTCTTCCCATATGGATCTTTGCACGATGGTCCAAGGAGATCCTGAATCGACGGACACATGTACCTTCACTCCCCCTATCAGCATGTCCGTGCGAGGCTTATCTCTTCGCTTCCCCGTCACTTCTAGCACTTGGTCCTCGATGCATAACACCAAATCGTCGTCTTCCAGGTCATCCTCCCCGCTGGCGTCCGCTGTGGCCGCATCGACGCACTTGACCGTGGATTTCTTCCCCTTCTTGCGGCACACCTTTTCAAAATGGCCGACCAGGCCACAAAACGAGCATCTGGCGCGGAACGCGGGACAGCGTTTATCCTGCGCCGAATGTGCCGTGCTGCCGCATCTGTAACACGCAAACTTGTTGTCTGAGCCAGGGCGGACCGTCTGTTTCCCTGTCCATCTCGAATCCTTCCTCTGGTCTCCATGCATCCCTCTGGGTTTGCTGGGCTGGGGTGCCTCGTCTATCTTGTTAATCATCTGTCTCGGTGCGCTCTCACGTTTGGCTGCTTCAGCACCGCGTTTTGACATCTCAGCCTTTTTGACCATAGCAACAACTTCTTTAAGCGATGTCTCGCTCTGCGCCCAAAGTTTGTCCTGGACAGCCCTGCACGTGGTGTGCATGACAATCTGGTCTTTGATATACTCCTCCTGAAGACCACCGTACTGGCACGTGATGGCCAGGCGTCTGAGCGCCGCCACATAATCATCGATCGATTCACCAACCTCCTGCTTCCTCTGTTGGAAATTATACCTGTCTATGGAGACACAAACTGCTGGACGGTAATGGCTGTCCAAGTCATCCAGGGCATTTTTAAAGACATCTGTTTCAGTCGCTCCCCTCTCCTTGGGCACCAGGTTCTTGAACACTCTCACCCCCTCCGGGCCCAGGTTGTGGAGTAACAGTCTCTTCTTCCTTTCCGGGGTGAATGCCCCTTCATTTTCATCTTCAAGTGCTTCAATGTAGTTTTGAAAGTATTCCTTCCAGTCTTCCCATTTTAGCTGTGGTTCACCCGGTCTAGGCAGGAATGGGACGGGGGCCATCAGAGCCGACGCTTGATTCGCCATCCTGGCCTCGCCTCTGGGGTCTACCACCTGGGCACTGTGCTGAATGGGTACACCGGATGCTCCTGCACTCCCTGCCGTGTTACCTTGCCCTCTGGGACTACCTGGGGTGCTATCCCTTGTAGCCTGCGTGGGGTTGTCGGTTTGTGCCCCTTCCTCTGTCTTGGGGGCGATGCCTTTGGCTGCCAGGGTGCTGGCTGTGCTCACCTTCCCTAGCCCGGCACTGACCTGGTTATTGGAGCTGTATTTGGTTGTTTTCGTGCTTTTCCGCTACTGCCACACCCTCTGCTCATCTCTGTTGCTGTTTGTCCTTCTGCTGGTTGGTGTGGGGCTGTCGTGGAGTGCCTACTCCTGACCACTGTACTCCCTGGTGTTCGTGGTCCCAGCCTCGTCGCCAATGTAATGTTCCTTGCCCCCACACTGTACACTGAGTCTCAGTAGGTGATATATTCTTTATTTCCACCAATAACAAGCAATCTGAGCATAAGGGCGCCGAGCGTCTGCACAGTGACAGCTCCGGTCGCCAACTGCCGTTCTCCCCGTTCGCGCCTTTCCAAACTCGCCTTCTGCGCATGCGCGCGTATCGCGCTCCTGTCTATAGCGTGACGCGTCATCGCGTTCACGCTCATAGACTAGAGCGCATCCTACAGTATCCCTTTTAAAATTGCACTAAATTACGATTGCAAACATGCTGTTTGCAGCCTGGTCTCTCCAAAGTGTAAAAATACGTATCCACAGTATGATCCGAAACGGTGGAGAGACCTTGCCCATTATTCCCAAACCCCCCCCACGCCGTGCCACTTGACACCTACTCTTAGCCAGTTCATGAGTGACAAAAGATGTTACTGACGGCCCGTCATAGAGTGTCTCACTGCCATTCTGCTTTTTACCTAACAACACATCACTGTTTTTAGCATGATGTTGAAAACTGCTTGCTGCCCCGCTTACGTCAATTCCGGCACCCCGGGGGATTCACCGAGTGCAGCTCACGAGAAAAAGCACCAGAAGCAACGACAGGATTCCTTCTGGACATCATGAAAAAAATCCATACATTTTACTCCGCATAATTTGATTTCTTGTTTTTTTCATAACACTTACAGGTCACAGCATTCTGCGCCTGATGTGAAACAGAAGCAACTCATGCATTTCTTCGTTCTAGTTGTTGAACCGAATGGACGCCTCTTGCCATCTATGATGCAGCCTAGAAAACAAAGCAGGAATGAATATTCAGTCAATTCTGCCATTCCAGTTCGTTATTAGCGGTTCTCTGATTTTATCTTCTATCCTGCACTACCATTCATACACATTTGGATTGGATTGGCATGCTTTTAATGGCATTCATGTGTTTTCGTGACATTTGCAAAATAATTCTTTATGTGGAAAAACATTCATGAACCATATCTTCTTTCACTCTAAATTTCAAGCAGCCGTTGCTAATGTGCACCTCAGTGAGACGAAGAGAAGACATAGAACATTTGGTTGAATGCAGATACCTCAGCAACTGGCGATAGTGGCTATCACGCTGAAGTAATTTTGTGTATATCAGTAAATTTGCATTACTCTTGCAACACAAACAAATCTCGAAATTATGCTATTATGCCACATCATGTAATTAGGAGCTGTTCCTAGCAGAACTTTAGAGAAAGTGCACAAAAACAGGGTGAACACTCAGAATGCAATAGGTCGCTGTTTGCCGCACTTGTGTCCCTTGCGCTTCTTTTTTTAGGGCAAATCACGTCTTTGCGTCCTAAATTGATACAAAGCCTACGTGAATCCTACCTGGCTTATTGGTACCAACCGGAAGGGAGCGGACGTACATAGGTGCTCTGACGTGGCATGCTTTCTGATGAATGTGTGACTACGAAGGGCACTGCCACTCCTTTGACCGAGTCTCTGGTATCCCCTAAAAATATAAAGTGCATGATAATCTGTGTATAAGAATATCCCAGGTAGGATTCACTTGGGTTTACCTTTGGTGTACTCCCCTACTTTAGCACATAATAGATACAGGGAACACCCGGTATCACTATTAAAGGGATCCAACAGCCCTGACAAATGCCCCAGACCTCTAAGGCTCTGTCCGTGGGCAGAAACATGTGGGCTTATTAAAGGATGGACTAAAAGACATTATGCTCTGTAGATTCCATCAACATAGTTAGTTTTAACATACCTGAGGTCCTCACTAATAAAGGTGATAACTGAGTAACCTCAAGGTATTTTTAATAGAGCTGGATCCTGGTTTTTGTCCTGTAAGTTTTATGTAAGAACTCCTTCCTTTCGCCAAGTCTTCACAAAGGTTGAGTTCCCCCTGGTAGTATCATCTTACCAGGGTGGGGAGAGGATGCCTATGATGAAGCATGCCAAAATATTGTGTGTGAGGCATCCTCTTCCATTAAGGAGGGCCTCCCCTTAGACCACACCTGAACTACAGCATTCAAATGTTAGGATCTTACCACAATTTCTTTGCTCAGTTTATTGGTACAGTCAACCTACTTTGGTGTTTATTGTAAAATTATGGAGTTACAGTCCAGGTACTTACACCCACAAAGTCTTTGTTCTGGGGCACTTTGAACAACTTTAGAAGTGCACAACACCCCTTTCAATCCCAAGCCCTTGCTCCAGACACACTACAGGGGGACGGAGATAGCATTGTGAAAGGCAGGCACACCCCTATTCAGGTGCTAGCGAAAACGTCTTGGGGCAAAGCAGTTATAGTTCCAATATATAAAAAGGGCTCAAGAGGAGTTCCGGCCTGTTATAGGCCCCTCTCACTCTTGGACTCTGCTGCCAAGATAATGGGAAAAGCCGTATTAGCACGTCTTACAGATTGGCTGGACAAAATTTCCATCTTTTCGGACCTGCAGTATGGCTGGAGGCAGGGGAAAAGTACAGTAGACCAATGCCTAAACCTACATTTGGTTATAGGAAAGTACACAGTCGTAAAGCAGGGGGACATCCATTTAGCCTTCATAGATTTGTCCACTGCTTTCGACCTTGTAAACAGGTAAAAGCTATGGGCTTCTCTTTCTGGTATTGGGCTGGAACAAGAAATAATATCCTTCCTGGCTGATTTTCATGAACATAACACTGCAGCGGTCCGTTATAATGAAAATGGGTGTTTAACTGAAGCATGGCCAGTTAAGCGAGGAGTAAGGCAAGGATGCATCGTTGCACCTTTACTGTTCACGCTTTATATAAACAACTTGGGAGAGGCACTAATATCATCTTGTAAAGACATCCCAAGAGCGGGCTTAAAAAAGATCCCAGAATTACTGTATGCAGACGATGCAGTCTTAGTGGCCAGAACAGCAAGAGAGCTGCAATTGCTTTTAGATTGTTTTATCGATTTTATGGACTCCCTTGATTTAATAACCAATTTCAAGAAGTCACATTCTATGACAATAGGTGGGAGACGGGCAAAAAAGGCAAAGTTTTTCTGCAAAGCGCTAGCGCTCATTAAAGTGCCAACCTTCCGGTATTTAGGGATACTTTTTGACGACAGAAGATCATGGGCTATGCAGTGTACCCTTAAAAAGAATAGCCTATCCAGGTCGACTGGGGCTCTATTAGGGTTTGCAAAATGGATAGGTTCAAAGCCACTCCCAGCCCTAATGAAAATATATAATGCAAAGTGTGTCCCAATGGCGCTATATGGAAGTGAGGTATGGGGCTACATAGATGCTAGTGAAATTCAAGTAGCAGAAAACATCTTTCTACGAAAGCTGCTGTCGCTCCCATCATCTGCTGCTACTTTTAATATTCACGAGGACGTGGGTGTTGGCTACATTTTAGATCAGATTGCTGTTGCACCACTATTAGGCTGGTTAAGAATTTGGGCGCAGCAGTCACCTAACCTAAACCAACTGATAATCCAAGACTGCATGTCCCTAGACAGAGCCCTCGACATCCCATGGCTACGATATATCAAAACCCAAATGGATATTCTGGGCAGCCCCGATTTGTACATGAACCCTAGGGCGCTAAATAAGGTGGCTATTAAAGCCATAAAGACCCAGTTTCTTAACAGGGCAATGTTAATGAGGCAAGAAGGTTAACTGGTCAAACCTTCAGTCAGGAGCTTTGTAATGCTGAGCATAGGAAGAGAAATCCAGCCATACTTGACCTATATAAACAAGCCATATCATTTGTTTGTATTAACAAGGTTCAAGTATAACATGCTCCCATGGCTACTATCTTTTCCAAAAGGTTTTTCCAAGGAGGGGGTTCTGGGGCCCTGCCCCTGTGATAATTTTTCAGAGCAGAATACTTTACACATGGTTTTTTTCTGCGACTTTTACGTTTTATTACGTAAGAAATTTATATTGCCATTGTTAAAGGGCTGTAACTCTGAGCAAGTTAGGCCAACCCTGGCGTATTTGCAATGCCTGGGGTCCCCGTTGGTGTGCTTTAGGGTAGCCAGCTACATCACGGGGGCCATTAGACAAAGAAATAAGGTGTAGAAATTGTGGCACCTATCCCCCACCTTTGTATTTATAGTGACTTGTTGAAGAGTAAATTTAATGGTGTGATGATTTAACCAACGAATTATGGGATTTTACATGGAATACTCAACGGGTGATAAATCTTTTAAATTATTTATTTGAACTCCAAGTGTTTATTTTATGTGGTGTTATGCCATTTATATGGTCTTTGCATTAATTACAACATATGCTCATTTGTAATGTGTCACTTACATTCTATAGTTGTATGTAATGTATTTTTTATCAGCATGATGGTTTTAAATTTTAACCGAATAAAGCAAATATTGACTTGACTTGGCTAGCGAAAATCCTCCCACCATCTAAATGCATACCAGGCCTTTTAAGCACAACTAAGAGTCACACAGGAAAGGCAGGACACACCTCAAACGCCCTTGTGACTGTTGAGAGTAAATTCACATCCCCAGCTTCTGTCAGTCTAAACCAGACTGGCACAAAGAGTCATAAGCTCACAGAAATGCCCACTTCTAAAAGTGGCACTTCTAAAATAGTAATAACAAATCTGTTTTCACCAATGTGTAGGATTTATCACTACTATTCCAAACATACAAAACATGGCAACGCTACCTCTTTCATATCAGAAATTATAATTGAAACACATATCAGGGAAGTACCAATGTAAACCTATGAGAGGAGCAGCCTCAGAGCAGTGAGAAACCAAATAAGCTATTTGTCACAACTAGAACATGCCACACAACAAAGGCACATGTCATACCTTTTACTCACACAGCAGGCTGCCCAAAGGGCTACCTAGGCCTACCTTAGGGATGACCTATATGTAGTATAAGGGGAGTTTCAGACTTGGCAAACACTTTAAATGCACCCCCACTGTGGCGGTAAACTGTGCATGCAGGCCCTGCATTGGCAGTGGCCTGAGACCGGTTTGAAAGGCTACTTCTGTGGATGGTGCAAGTAGCGATGCAGGCCCACTAATAGCATTTAATTTACAGGCCCAGAGCATAGGATATCATGGCACAAGGGAATTACAGGTAAATGAAATACGAAAAACTGGTGTAAGCCAATTATACCAAGTTTAAAGGAGCGATTACATGCACTTTAGCACTGATCAGCTGTGTTAAAGTACCCAGAGGCAAACAAATCAGCAAAAACAAGCCAGAAACAATACAGGAGGAAGGTAAAACGTTCTGGTATAACCATGCCAAAAGGGCCAGGTCCAACAGTGACCATGCCTAAATTGCCTTTTCTAGACGTCCACGTGAGACATGACAGCCTAGGGCAGGGAAATCAGACAGTGACTCCCTTGCACAGGGAGAAAACTCTCCTCACATCTGGCTCAACGATTTTATTTTTTCTCAGTATTAAATTCCTCCATTTGGAAGTTCGTTCTTGTAAAAACAAAAACATTGCTCAGGCTGGCACATAAACATGGCACACAAAAAAACTACTAATGAGAAATACAATAATTCCTGTCCTCTAGCTGAGACTGCAGTAAGGAGTGAATATTTACTACCACATCGCATGGATACTGAGATGTCAAAATAAAGTTGACTAGAAGCATAATACTTCCTTTCTTTGGTCACGGTGCCTCAGAAAAAGTGAATGAGGCATCTCAGGGGAGATTTCTAAGGGTGCACAGTGGAATGTATGTATTGTGTCCCGGATCTCTTACCATTGGGGACTTCTTTCAGACTGTGAGCTATTCTCTGAGTGGATGGATTCTTGAATTTGCCAGCTTAACCCGTCCATAGGTTTGCTTCTAATAAAACATTAACAAAGCTTTACCACTTTCAATGGAGTCACCTTAGCAACAGATCCACAGAAGAAGACACGATCTTTGTATGCTGGAGACTTTTAAATATGCTGGATGGTCGTCTTCCAGGAGAGTGAATACAATAGCCTCCGCTGACATCGCCAGTGGACAGGTTATCTGCCTTACACTAAATTAGGTCTAGGTCTGGTAAATCCTTCAGGGTTACCATGCTGTTGTGACTTGGAAAAGAAATGTACCTACCTACCTGTTTAGGAGCTTGACTGGGCCTGTTAGGAGGCCTTGAGGAGTGTACTGATTCCCGGGATGTTAGCTTGATGGATGGAGCTTGCCCAGAAGTAAGAGCCTAAATTGCAAACACAACAGTGATGGACAGAATGTGGATCAATGTCACACATTCACCCCAGTCCATAGATCTGGGCCCAAATCCATCGTTTTTCCACTCCACACCACCCTGGGTTAGACAATGGCGATATGCAAATCAGCGCTGACCCTGTGCCCCATGGGAACAGTCCAGTCCGAACTACAAAAGCCATGTCCTTCCCAGAACGGAAACAAGCATCCGAGGACCGGCCCGGTTTCGAGGTAACACCTCTCATCAGCCCGGCTAGCTTGATTCCAGTGGTGTGGAGTGCCTGGGACTCACGTCTGAGCATCCCCAGTACACTTAGAGCGGTAATTGCAAACACAACAGTGATGGACAGAATGTGGATCAATGTCACACATTCACCCCAGTCCAAAGATCTGGGCCCAAATCCATCGTTTTTCCACTCCACACCACCCTGGGTTAGACAATGGCGATATGCAAATCAGCGCTGACCCTGTGCCCCATGGGAACAGTCCAGTCCGAACTACAAAAGCCATGTCCTTCCCAGAACGGAAACAAGCATCCGAGGACCGGCCCGGTTTCGAGGTAACACCTCTCATCAGCCCGGCTAGCTTGATTCCAGTGGTGTGGAGTGCCTGGGACTCACGTCTGAGCATCCCCAGTACACTTAGAGCGGTAATTGCAAACACAACAGTGATGGACAGAATGTGGATCAATGTCACACATTCACCCCAGTCCAAAGATCTGGGCCCAAATCCATCGTTTTTCCACTCCACACCACCCTGGGTTAGACAATGGCGATATGCAAATCAGCGCTGACCCTGTGCCCCATGGGAACAGTCCAGTCCGAACTACAAAAGCCATGTCCTTCCCAGAACGGAAACAAGCATCCGAGGACCGGCCCGGTTTCGAGGTAACACCTCTCATCAGCCCGGCTAGCTTGATTCCAGTGGTGTGGAGTGCCTGGGACTCACGTCTGAGCATCACCAGTACACTTAGAGCGGTAATTGCAAACACAACAGTGATGGACAGAATGTGGATCAATGTCACACATTCACCCCAGTCCAAAGATCTGGGCCCAAATCCATCGTTTTTCCACTCCACACCACCCTGGGTTAGACAATGGCGATATGCAAATCAGCGCTGACCCTGTGCCCCATGGGAACAGTCCAGTCCGAACTACAAAAGCCATGTCCTTCCCAGAACGGAAACAAGCATCCGAGGACCGGCCCGGTTTCGAGGTAACACCTCTCATCAGCCCGGCTAGCTTGATTCCAGTGGTGTGGAGTGCCTGGGACTCACGTCTGAGCATCCCCAGTACACTTAGAGCGGTAATTGCAAACACAACAGTGATGGACAGAATGTGGATCAATTACCGCTCTAAGTGTACTGGGGATGCTCAGGCGTGAGTCCCAGGCACTCCACACCACTGGAATCAAGCTAGCCGGGCTGATGAGAGGTGTTACCTCGAAACCGGGCCGGTCCTCGGATGCTTGTTTCCGTTCTGGGAAGGACATGGCTTTTGTAGTTCGGACTGGACTGTTCCCATGGGGCACAGGGTCAGCGCTGATTTGCATATCGCCATTGTCTAACCCAGGGTGGTGTGGAGTGGAAAAACGATGGATTTGGGCCCAGATCTTTGGACTGGGGTGAATGTGTGACATTGATCCACATTCTGTCCATCACTGTTGTGTTTGCAATTACCGCTCTAAGTGTACTGGGGATGCTCAGACGTGAGTCCCAGGCACTCCACACCACTGGAATCAAGCTAGCCGGGCTGATGAGAGGTGTTACATCGAAACCGGGCCGGTCCTCGGATGCTTGTTTCCGTTCTGGGAAGGACATGGCTTTTGTAGTTCGGACTGGACTGTTCCCATGGGGCACAGGGTCAGCGCTGATTTGCATATCGCCATTGTCTAACCCAGGGTGGTGTGGAGTGGAAAAACGATGGATTTGGGCCCAGATCTTTGGACTGGGGTGAATGTGTGACATTGATCCACATTCTGTCCATCACTGTTGTGTTTGCTGAAGTAAGAGCCTGCCACATCCCAGCTGCCCAGGAGTAAGCAAGAACATAATCTAGGTTTAAGAGCTCCTCCAGCTGTTTTAAACATCAGGAAGGGATAAAACTGCGTGTTAAGCCCTGGATGAGGAAATCCAGGCTTGTACCACGAAAACGTGAACTGGGGAAAAGTGAGAGGAGGAACTGGAATAACAGCTGTTTTGTGTGCTGTGGGACTCTCAATTGGTAATGACAATTCTGTGGTCAATTCATTCAAGCCACTAATTTTTGCGCCCTTATCCCTTACTGTAATATTTGACAAAAAAAAACAAAAAAATGTTATATTAAAAAAAAGAATACAACTAATTATCCCTGATCTACGAGGGTGCCTATTTCACCCCTTTCTTCAATGCAAGAGAGGCCAGGTCAGTTCTTCTTCAAAGACATAGGGCCTGATTATGACTTTGGTGGTACAGCGCTGGGTCCGCCCTGCCGCAACACCTCCAAAGCCGTGGTCAGACTGCCTGCCAGATTAGGAGTTTCCTCTTTCTGGCAGGCTGGTATTTGGCATTTCTATGGCAGTACCTCAGAAAATGGGCACAGCAATGGGAACGCTATAAATTGTTCCTACATAGCATGGAATGAAAACTCCATGCCATGCAAGAACTGGGGTGCATGCACACTAGGGGGGCACACGTTGTGACCCCCTGCATGCATCCTCGTGTGAAGGGCCACCTTTGTTTCCTCTATGCCACAGTGTTCACGGAGGAGGAATCTTCATGACACCGCTGGCAGAGAGGAAACTTGTAATATACTTGGTGGGACTGCTGCGGTCTCGCCAAACATATTGTGGCCTTCTGACCACCACAACACCAACAGGGAAAGGCGGTTCCCGCTGGGCCATGGTGGTCTGACCACCCAAATCGTAATCGGGTGGTCGGGAGACCGTTATGCCATCATGAGTCTGGCGATCTGGGGACGCCAGACTTGTAATCGACCCCGTAGTGTGCAATGTACTAAGTATTAGTCCAGGAGGTGTTACCGATTCCAAAATCAATTTGCAGACAAAATATGGGGAGATAGTAAAAGAGGTGACCAGAGTAACCCGCATCATTTTTTGTGCAAAAAAAATGTCAAAGAAGATAGGATATATAGAGGTAGACTGAATCAAGAAATAGCAACAAGTAGGAGCAAGCATTTCCCTTTTTTCTGACTTTTCCTTAAGAACAAGTCAAGGCATGATTTAATTGGATGCATTTGACCAGTAGTAGTATTTACATATGGTCCCAGAGTATTATTCCATGCACCAGCGTCTGTGGGGGGACTTAAAAAGTCTTTCCACTTTGTTTAAATCACTAGTAACAAACGGATGTGTGTTTGACTGTCTGGACATGATGATCGGAACAATCCATGGTCATTGTAAGCAAAGAACTCACCAGGCTGTCCTGTTGAAAGAGTTGAATAGTGGCCGGAATAGTGAAAGAAGTCTACTCTCCCTAACATTGATACAAGTGTAAGTCTGTTTTAATACTTACATGAAAGATTTTCCTGCAGCCTTCTGGGTACAATTATTATTTTCTGTGTGCCGTTTATGACTCCATAAAAAATTTTGATGTGTATGATGCTGTTAATGTGAATGAGTACATGAGTCAGTCATCTTAGAATAATATGGCATGCAGTAGCGACTGGTGACATTTGAAAGTGGTGAGGCGTAAAAGTTTGGGACTAGTGACCTGTGGTGAGGGAGCGTCGTGAGTGAGCCTGACTGCCGTAAGGGTGGTTCAGGGGGTTCTCTCCCGAGAAAACATTTGAAAAAAGGGGTGGGTAAATGGTGCATTTTAGAGAAAATTTGAGAAAGCTAGAAACTTAAAAAGGCAATTGTGAAAGTGTAGTTATGATGTCAATAAAGAGATTTCATATGATGACGATGCAGGTAGCTTCTTATTCAACATAACTACATAACTTCATAACATACTCTTAGATAACAATGCTGTTACCTCACAGATTTCCTTATTTATTGATATACCTTTACGAATTAATTATACTGAGGAAATACAAGTTGTTAAGATTTGTCGGACTGGACAGAAGGAGATTGGTAGGAATAAACATTAAAAGGCAGAGGGGGACCCTACAAGGCACTGTACGCCTCATTCAGGAGATGTACTGGAAGTGGTCAGTCTGGGCGCTGCAATGTGCTACGTTAATACACTGGTTACTCATATATATATATTTTTAGCAGAGGCAAGCCTTGGTGCTTTTTAAGTATGACAACTGTTCCCGGCACTGACCCGGCCCTGTTTTCGTACACTAACTGGTTGCTCTTGGTGCTATGTTGAGGGTACAGTATTGAGCCTGGGGCTGGTACTGGCACAGAATTGTGTGCTATCTTACCACTGTGGTTGGTCTTTGCATTATATTGGTAGCTGATTTAATACATTGCCTGCTCTAGACGCCGTGCAGGGTATTGTTTTAAGACAGCGGTTTTTCTTGATGGTACACTTTCCGTTTGCAAATGGGTTACTGCCTCCTGCACGGAGTCAGTAAAATATGAATGTTTTGTGATTGCATTCAGTCACAAAACATTATTGCATGCCTCTGAGAAGCGCTATTAATAAGGGACTTCATTAAAATGCCCCTTCCTAATACAGATTCACAACCTCTATTTTGCGAGTCTGTAATAGGTTACAGTCTCACAAAATAGGGTTAGTACACTGCAAAAGGCTCTTTAGCGATTGCAAATGCCCAATTCCCCGTTTATGACCCCTAAAACCTTTTGTACATGTGACCCAATGTTTCCAAAATTGCATATTACTATTCTTTCCCGCGCACAGGATTGTACAGATATTCTGAATACATTAGGAAGATTTTTATGTGGTGTAGTTCAGCCCAGATGTTTCTTAACATTCCCTGTTCAACGGCTTGAGTTGCAATTTTTTTGCTCAGAATTATAACTTCTTACTTGAGACTAGACCACTACTTTGTGTAAATATGGTCAACAGTTCAGTGTGGCTAGTGTTTTGTAAGTATATTTGTAGGCTAAGCATGATTTTATGGAGAATCGCTAGTAAAAACAGTGTCTACGTTTTTAGGTTATTTTTCAGCATTGTTACGACTTGAATTTTGAAGGAGAGAGCCATCTGCTAACACTTAGATATATGGATCCAAACATAGCATCTACCTGATACGCTTTTTCATAACGTGCCTTGTTTACCATAATCGTTCCAAACTCTTAGATGTTCTACTCTGCAAGTTGGTAAGTTTCACATGTAAAGTCAAAAATATCTATATCTTCGGGGGTCAGGCCCCTGCACAAAGCCAGTGTACTGGGAATGGATATTGAAAAAATAGACGTGGTATCTCAAACTACTAGGGCAAAGGATAGCTCAATGAGCTCTAAACTCGTCGCTTCCAAATTTTAGGTTCTTGACCTCATCCTCAGCCTTCCACCCTTTTCTGGTAATAACCGCTAATGTATGTCAGGTAAATGACAGTTCTTAAATAAAGTGCGGTATTCAGTGCTACAGTTGCAACTTGGAGGGTATTTGGTTATAGCACCTACCGTTGTATGGTGTACTGTGGGGAAAGCGACTCCTAAATATGTGCTACAAAAATATCATAACCAGAATATCTTGAATACAGATTTATGACACTTAACTTTACTTATAGGTACCATACCACCATATATCTTCAAGATACGTGGGTTTGGAGACAAGAAAAGTAAATATGTACTTTGCTTCACTGAATTTGGTACTTCATATATTTCGCTATGATATTTTTGTAGTTAACGTTCTGACATACGACATTGGGGTTTCAAGGAAATTTGTTTGTGCACGTAGGTGACGCAGTACATAGATACAGACCTAATGCGTTTTCAGCTAGTTTGTGATGGTCTCCTGAAAATCTTGAGAGCCCCTGGCCCTGTGGCCGACCGCTCTCCACACATGAAACATTAACGCCATTGCACACATATTGTGTTCATGTTTCACGTGGATTAAACCCCTATGAGGCTTTACAATCTGGTTGATAGTTGCACAATATTCTTTAATAAGAAATACAATAACATCATGTTCCCTAGACTGCCATAGCAGCGCACCTGTAAAATGTTTGTTATTATAGAGAAAAAGGCTGAAGTGCTCACCCGCCATGGAGATTGCTTTATACAGTGTAGTGGGCTGATTCTGTCTTCAGAAACTGGTTACAGTTTTCAAGATTCGGTGGGTTTCTCGACCTTACTAGAGGAAGAGCAGGGTAAGGGGCAGCCAGCACGCATTAAGTGGCACCGTATCCTCTTGGGTCCCAGCCCGAAGTAGCTAAGCAGAGGTAGCAAAATCATAGTCGCTGAATCTTCCAGGCCGGGGTGAGTGTCGGGCCTTTTGGAGTTGTAAGGCCATGGGCGAGGAGGACTTCTGTCTTATCAGACTCTTCCCCAATGGGCCTTAGTGCGTGGCACACCCTGGTGTAGGCAGAAAGGACGGCCATCGAGGCCAGGTATAGGGGTATACAATGGTAGTGGGAGAGATCTATGGGCTGGCCACCACCAGTGTGTGTAATGAGGAAGCCGCACCGACATTCTCCACCTGGCCCGTCTCACTCAAAGTGCTTTACCAACAATAAACAAGCTCAAAATCTTATCCATAGGCACTGGAATGTGTACATCATCACACCTTTATAATGAAAACATTACCTTTTCTGTGACTATTGCTCCATTGCCGTGTTACATGCTTGTTGTCCAATTGAATGTTGAGAACAAGATCATCCGATCCAATTATTTCTGTCCCCTGTTCTCAAAACTCCTCAGAAGCCGAGAGTGGTTTTACTCAGCTCCTCCAGGCGTGCAGCGAACTAAGCTTGTCAGTGACCTGCCCACCAGGTCAGCCCTCAGCACCACCCCGCAACTTCTGGCCACTCTAGACGATGCTCTCTTGTTTTTATCTTAGAAAACAGCATGGGAGCAGTGCACAGTTTGGCTAGGTTAGGCACTTTCAACAAACAATTAGGGAGGGTCTAAGGGCAAGTTTATCGACCAGCCAGATATAAGCCCCGAACTCAATACACAACAACAAATAATAACAAGTACTGAAGACTGCCTGGAGACATCGACGGAAAGAGCGGTGCTCCTTTTACCTGCGCTGCAGCCAGGTGGGGTGAAGCCTCTCAACCTACGTACAAGGTATACGGTTGAGTACGCCTGGATTTCCAGGTGATATTTTTTCATTATTTATTATTTACAAAGCAGTAGTGTTGTTTTAAGGTCCTGAAGAATGCATTAGAAACTTCTTTCTTGTGAATGCAGAAACATGTCGACCACCAATATGTGCAGTTATTATTTAAAACCTGCACCCACACCTGCCTTTTAATCTTAGGGATTGGGGGATACTAATAAAATTCCTTTATTCCACCCAATTCACCTAATTTTATGATTACCCTTCACTTTTTCACTCCAATCACCAGACACTGCTTTTTTCATCAGCCACTATCATACCTTTCTGTTCTGTCCTCACATCACATCTCGGTCACGGTAACTACTTACCGGCCGTCGTGTCTCCTGGGTAAGGAGAACCCAAATGATGACAATAAGGGCAGTACAGTGTGGCTTCTGATGGGAACAATATTTTTCTCCATATACTCTTGAGCCTTGACTTGGCCATTTCACTTACTATTACCTCTTAGTGATACTGTTTTGCATGTCTTTGGTATAGTGGTCCTTCTTGTTTGACTTACTAGGTTAGGCACTGCCAATGCTCCAAAGGAGACTTGATGGCTGTGGCAGCAATCCCCGGGGCTCACTACATTGGGCAAGTAGGCAAAGATTCACGTGCGCCTATCAGGCTGAGCAGTGAAAAGAACCCGTCCAACCCGTCATGCACACTTCACCCCAAGGAGGCCTGGCAGCTAACCTGTCTATTACTCAAGCTCCCTTTCCCCCGCGGCCACCCAACGTGCGCCTGCCTCACTCCTGTTGGGCAACTAAAGAAGCAAAACAAAAACAGTCAACACACATGATTTAATATGGGGCAAACAAACAGGGGTGACACCCCTAAGCCCAAATAAAGAAGCCGGAGCTGATTGCATGCTATTTATTTTTATAGAGAAAGTGAACAGGAGCAAGCTGAATGGTCAGCTTCTAAGCACATCACACATACCAGCAAATCAGAAAAAGTGCTGATGATGAGAATCAGTGTGTCAGAAATTGAGTGAGGCTTGACCGTTACTGTTAGACCAGACAGCCTTGGTGACTTATTCTCCATTTGCCTTCACTGTTTTGCTGATTTGTGTTGTTGGCTTTAAGACTCTGTGCATTTTATCACTGCTAACCAGTGTGAAAGAGTTTAAGCTCTTCCTTTAAATACAGTAAAATTGGCCCACACCTCATTAGCACTTTTAATTTACTTTTATGACCCTAGTAAACTGGTACTACATGGACTCAGAGTCTCTACCTAAAAAGCTACTAGTGGACTTGCAGCACTCATTGTGTCACCCACTAAAGCAGCCCTTTAAAACATGTCACAGGCCTGACACTGCAGCATGTAATGCCGTTTTAAACAGCTATTTGTACCAGTCAAAATAAACCATTTGCCAGGTCAAAACCTTTCTTTTTATGATCTGGCTTGACAGCGCTGCTTTAGCCAGACAAATCTGTGGGAATCACTAGGAGAGGGGCTTTGGGTTTGACCACATTTTAGGAGCGATGAGTACATGATTTGATTGGGCAAAAGTTGTGTGCTTCCACAAAAAATGCTTGCCCTCCACACAGCTGGGATCATTTTGTTTATTTACCCAGCTGCCTGAACTTGAACTTTAAGGGGCACCCACATGATTGTAAAGATATTACTGTATTTTAGATATCTAGAAAATGTATGGAGTTTTTCTCTGTCAGCAGCACAGATGGGAGAAGGCCATTCAGTAATGTACATGGATTTTTAGGTCTGGTTTGACAGTACAAGTGTCATATGACCTTTTATCCTATACCAATATTATTCTGCTGTTGCCTGGAGCATAGCTGTCAAGGAACGCTTGACAGCAGAAGCCATCCCCAATACCTTCAAGTTGAAAGTAAATGTCCTAAGGTTGACCTTTGTTCTGCCTTCTGTTCTTGTTCTCTCCCAGTTTGCTAATTCATGCTAAATGGACAGAAGTTAGCACCACTCTCTCCTTTCTGGACTCAGAGGAGGGAAATTGTCTTTCGAGCAAGGATCATTAACTCTTGCTGAAAATATGTATATTCCAGCTCTGTAACTGTGCTTGTTGGCAACCCTGGTTTTAAACCAACAAAGTGGCTCAGGCAGTTGACAGTACAATTTTCTAAAGCTACTTTTCCCCTCACAGTATCAAAACTCAGGAGCTAATTACAATGGCGGAGGGACTTCAGTCAGTCTGCTATTGTTTAGTATTTGGGACCGCCCACGTACAAGGCGGCAGTCCCACAGTAAGAATTACGGTGCAACCGCCACTGAGGCGGTCGCATTGCCTAGGTTTGCATTGTGGTGGCCTGCAGGCAGCAGCCCCCACCGCAATACAAAAAATAAGATATTTACATATCCGTGCACTATTTTACAAGCACCATATGGTGCCTACCACATGGTAAAGGAATATGTAGGGGCCCTGTACCAGCCCCAGGAAGTAAGGGGGGCCAAATCTTTTTCCGCCAGCCATTTCACGGCCCGTTGACCGCTGCAGAACGACCGGCGGAAAGGATATTGTAATCCCCACAGCCCTGCCTGACAGGCACCACCGCCATTCTGGGGATGCATGGCAGTGCGTCAAACGGGCAGAATGCTTCTGATCATCAGGACCGTGTTGGTCGGTCTTTCTGACAGCAAACCCACCGCCCGCCATCGTAATGTGGCGGAGGGGATTCAGTTACCGAAGGCACCGCCAACGACAACCTGTTGGTGGTGGTGTCCCTGCCATTGTACTCAGGCCCTCTGATTTTACCATTAAATCAGATTTTGACATTCAAATAGGAAGTAACTCTAAATGAATTTGCTACCATTTTCCCAAATGAAGATATAGAAATAAATATTCAGTCACACCCACCTCAGTCTGTCCAATGGAAAATGTAGATATATATTTACACAAGAAAACTGCCAGCCAAAGCAAAAAATAAAAACATATCTCGACTACAGCGTTGCAGCTTGCGCCTTCCACAGCTATTAAAAGATGGTTTGCTCAGTGCCTGCACTACTGACACTGCTGTA
The DNA here is from genome assembly GCF_964261635.1 of Lissotriton helveticus. NCBI lineage: Eukaryota > Metazoa > Chordata > Amphibia > Caudata > Salamandridae > Lissotriton > Lissotriton helveticus. The sequence continues at coordinate 697,909,671 of NC_136065.1, read as the reverse complement.
TTTTCAAAAAGCATCATGAGTGACAATTTCATTTGGAAGCTGGAATCAATAAAGTCCTGAGGTATCTTGAGCTATGCAGTAATCAGGTGGTATATTGTCAGTAATATAAATATTTTTTCTACATGGCAAACACTCTTCTCCTTGCTGTTTGGGTTGTAGTGCCTTTATACTGCTAGTCAGCTGGACCTCAGTGGTGTTTCTTGTAGCCAATAATATTGTCATATATGTGGATGCATAGATATAGAGCACACAATGGTATTTAACTCCCCTGCTATTTCTGCATTTTCTGTTCTATCTACTATGGGCTGGAAAGAAATGTAACTAGACCTATTGGCAGGGGCGGCTCCTCCGCTAGGGCAGAGGAGCGTAGCCCCACTGCCTTTTCAGCACAGCAAAAAAGGAAAAATAATATGATAATAACGAGATATTACTATCATTTTATTTTTCTGTGCTGGGGCAGTTTTGTGAGGCCATGTCGGAAAGCGTGTTTGGGGGCCCCCATCAGGGCCCCCTTATGTGTGCAGCCTCCGGGTGGGGGCCGAGAGGGCAATAATGGTGCCCCCCTGTTGATGCCTGTAATCCATGGCAGGCACCTTGAGGTGCCTGGCACTGGTTGCAGAGATGAACTGCACCTCCCATTTCCTTATGGGAGCATGTATTACTGCCGGTTTACAGCCATAATGCATACTCTCATATGGAACTGTAGGAATTAGGCGCAAGGACCGAGACGGTGTCAGGCAGACATAACATCGTAATTAGGCCCTAAATGTTAATGTTTCAGCAAGCCATTGTTAAACCTGTTTTAGTATTTGGTTTTCCGGTCAGGGAGTATGTCTGATTAACTGGAGCAGATAGTCCCCGTAAAGGAAGAGATTTAGAACTTGCTCACAGTTTATAACGGTGAGGTCTGCTATGAATTGCCCCCAAATAAATCACATATTGATCGGGGCTAATGACAATCATCCACAGTCACTATTAGATCTTGGTTAAGTTCATCATCGTTTTTAGCTCACTTAGCCACCCCAGTTCAGACCCAGCCATATGTAAATCAGTCTTGCTCCTGCTCTTTATGGGAAGAGTCCAGTCCGAACAGCCAAGCCAGGTCCTCTCTGGACTGGAAACTAGCATCCTGGGAATAGTTTTGGGGTAACACCCCTCTTCAGCCTGGATAGCTGCATTCCAGTGGCAAAGTGAATAAGGGACCCACATCTGGTCATACCCTGCCAACTTAGGGTGAAAAAAGCTAACAGAATAAAATAATGATTGGAGCACTAACGTTTCAGACACTTTCACCATTAGATTTGGGTTAAATTTGTCTTCGTTATTTAGCTCACTTCTCCACCCCTGTACAGACTCAGCCATATGCAAATCAGTCTTGACCATGCTCTTAATGGGAACAGTCCAGCCCGAATGGCCAAGCCAGGCACTCCTTGTACTGGAAACAAGTTTTCTGGGACCGGTTTCAGGGTGACACCCTTCATCAGTCAGGCTAGCTTCAATCCAGTGACAAAGTGAGCAAGGGAGTTACATCTGGGTATACCCTGCCAACTTAGGGCGAACAAAGCAAACACAATAAGACAATAGACAGAGAGCTGAAAACTTTCCGACACTCACCCCAGCCACTATTAGATCTGGGTTAAATCCATCATCATTATTTAGCTCACTTCACCACCTCAGTTCAGACGCAGCTATATGTAAATCAGTCTTGACCTTGCTCCTAATGGGAACAGTCCAGCCCGAATGTCCGAGCCATGCCATCCTTAGACTGGAAACAAGCTTCCTGGGCCAGTTTCAGGGTGACACCCTTCATCAGCCAGGCTAGCTTGAATCCAATGACAAAGTGAGCAAGGGACTTACATCTGGGCATACCCTTCCAACTTAGGGCAAACAAAGCAAACACAATAGTACAATAGAGAGAGAGCTGGAAACTTTCAGACACTCACCCCAGCCACTATTATATCTGGGTTAAATCCATCATCATTATTTAGCTCACTTCACCACCCCAGTTCAGACCCAGCCATATGTAAATCAGTCTTGACCGTGCTCTTTATGGGAAGAGTCCAGTCCAAACCGCCAAGCCAGGTCCTCCCTGGATTGGAAACAAGCATCCTGGAACCAGTTTTGGGGTAACACCCCTCATCAGCCAGGCTAGCTTGCATCCAGTGGCAAAGAGAGCAGGGAAAAAATTTCTGGCCATACCCTGCCAACTTAGGACATACAAAGCATACACAATAAGATAATTGACAGAACACTGACATTTTTCAGACACTCACCGAGTCACTATTAGATCTGGGTTAAATCCATAATCGTTACTTAGCTCACTTTGCCACCCCAGTTCAGACCCAGCCTTGTGCAAACTATTCTTGACCCGGCTTCTCATGGGATCAGTCCAGCCTGAACTGCCAAGCCAGGTCCTCCCTGGACCGGAAACAAGCATAGTCCGACCAATTTAAAGGAAACACCCCTCTTCAGCCAGGCTAGCTTGAATCCAGTGGCAAAGTGAGGAAGGGACCCATGTTTGAATATTCTCCGCCAACTTAGGGTAAACAAAGCAAACACAATAAGATAATGGACGGAGCGCTGAAACTTTTCAGACACTCACCCCCAGTCACGATTAGATCTGGGTTAAATCCATCATCGTTATTTAGCTCACTTTGCCACAGCAGTTCAGACCCAGCCATATGCAAATCAGCCTTGACCCTGCTCCTCATGGGACCAGTCCTAAGCTATGCCAATGCAAGTATTTTTAAACCTAGGTATCTTCGAATTTATGCAGATGAAGGTGAGTGCAATAGCATGAAGAATTCTGCGACAAAGGGGTGTGACAGCACAGCACAGTGTCTGGGCATACCCTGACAATATAGGGCGAACAAAGCAAACACGATAAGATAAAATACTAAGCGCTGAAACTTTTCAGATACTCACCGCTAGTTAGTATTGCCACCCCAGTTCAGACCCAGCCATATGCAAATTAGTTTTGAGTCTGCTCCTCAAGGGAACAATCCAGCCCAAACTGCCAAGTGCGGTCTTCCTGGACCGGAAACAAGCATCCTGGGACCGGTTTTGTGGTAATACACCTCATCAGCAAGGCTATCTTGAAAATAGTGGCAAAGTGAGCAAGAGACCAACGTCTGGACATACCCTGCCACTTAGGGCGAAAAAAGCAAACACAATAAGATAATGGACGGAGCGCTGAAACTATTAGAGCTGAGTTAAATACATCATCATTATTTAGCTCACTTCACCACCCCTCTTCAGACCCAGCAATATGCAAATCAGACTTGGCCCAGCTCCTCATGGGAACAGTCCTAAGCTATTCCAAAGCAAGTATTTTCAAACCAATGCATCTTCGAGTTTAAGCAGCTGAAGGTGAGTGTTAGCAGCGTGATGAATGCTGTGACACAGGGGTCCTTTGCACTAAAAGGGAATATGACTGCAGCCAATTTGTCAAAGTGCTTGAGTGCTTCAATAGTGTTCTACCACATGTCAAAATGAGGGTCTTTTCATTCAAGTGAAGACTATTAGGCAATGTTAGACTTGACTTTTTCAGCGGATTTAGCCCCTGGACTTTTTGACTTCCTGTTTTTGACCCTGTTTTTGTTGGTTTTAGTACTCTAGGCAGTTTACCACTGCTATCCAGTGCTAAAGTGCCTATGTTCTCCCTGTAAATTGTGGTTATGGATTGGTGTTTCCATGATTGTCTTATTTGATTTACCTTTAAGTCCCTAGTACAGTGGACTGTGTGTGCCCAAGGCCTGTAAATCAAATGCTAATAGTGGGCCTGCAGCACTGATTGTGCCACCCACAGAAGTAGCCCTGTAAATGTAACTTAGACCTGCCACTGCAAGTTCTGCAAGCAGTTTGTAACTGCCGCGTCGACCTGGAAAGTACACCTACTTGCCAGGCCATAATCTTCCCTTTTCTTCAATGTAAGGTACCTCTAAGGTAGGCCCAATGTACTCCTGTGGGCAGGGTTCTGTGTATGTTAAAGGTGGGACATGTACTGGTGTGTGTGACATGTCCTGATAGTGAAATACCGTTTATTTCGTTTTTCACTATTGAAAGGCTATTTGTCCCATAGGATAAAATGGGAGTTTATTCATAACATCTTATAACTATAACTTCCCACTGGGACAAGATTGAAAGTTAGAGTTTGGTATGCCTGAACATTGATTATTAAAATGCTGCTTTTAGTAAAGATGATTTTTATATTGTGTGTTTGAAAATACCACTTTTGGAAAGTGGGTATTTTTTTGCTTAGCCATCCTGTGTGCCTTTGTTGGTCTGTGGATTGACTATCTTGCTTTGGAGTAACAGGGGCTAGGGATGTGCATTCTCTCAGACGGCTTCTGGGGGTGCTGGATGTGTGTCCTCCATTTCCTGAATGAGTCAGGGTCGGGCTGAAAAGACCTGGGCTGCATTCGGAATAGTGGGAGGAGTTTTCACTAGCACCTGAAATATACCTGGTCTGCATTTAGAGTGGTCGGAGGAGATTTCCCTTGCATCTGAATAGGCCCTGTCTGCCTTGGACAATGCTGTCTCCACCTCCTGCCAGGAAGCTGCACCAGTGAGGGTAGAACTGGGTTTAGCTGGACAAAGAGCTTCTCTGCCACCATGGAACAAAGAAATTTGTGCTATAAAAAGTGGGGCCAAGACCCCAGAACTTTAGACAACTGCTGAACTAAGGAACCTGCCAGAAAGAAGAGCTGGAAAAGCAGTCAGGAGGAACTGCCACTTGACTGCGTGCTCTGATGTGTTGGCCTCCTGCTGGCTGCATCTGTCTTGGGCAGCGAAAGGACTAAATTATACTCTCATCATCCTGCTGTTAGAGTTTTCTCCAAGGGTGTGAAGTAGAACTTGTCTCCTGTTAGATGTCTCAGGGATAGAAAAGACGTCAGAGAGAACTCATTGTAACCAAGGAACCTGAAAAGAAGAAGAGCTGGAAGAGTTGCCAGGAGGAATACTGCCCCTTTGCTGTGTTGTTGCTCTGTTGGGTTTGCCTGCAGTTGCTTTTTCTGCCTTGGGTAGTGAAAGGACTGGACTGAACTTTCTTTACTTGTGCTGAGTATACCCAAGGGTTTGAAGTAGAGCTTGCCTCCTGTTCTGAAGTCTCAGGGACTGTAAAGACTTCCCAAACCTCTGGATACCACTTCTGGAACCGTTGTTTTAGTTTCCACAGAGAAGGGGAAAGGAACCGACTCCGTCGCCGCCTCCGGGTCGTGGGGGCGTCCGAATCTTGCACCGCAACACTGGTTTCACAGACGATGACTACCGATGCTGATGCCACCAAGGGGCTGCTTGCACCGTGACCTGTGGGCACCACACTCCGTACCGCCTCATTTCACTTTGCCACCCTAGTCTCACCGTCGCTGCACGCTGACAATGACTTCCTTGACCGCATCATGGCTTGAGGGTACTGCTTGTAAAGTCTCATGACGCACCGCCCGTCCCACACCTCAGTCCAGACCGACTGACGCCAGCTTCTTGCACCGGCTCTGTCGCCTGCACCGTGACCACCGCCTTTACTTCACACCGCAACTCTGGTCTCACCGACGTCGCTGTATGACTGTCACTCAGCCGCTGCCTGCATCACGCCTTGAGGGCACCGCGCGCTGCACTTCTAAGCTTCGCATTTCAACCGCAATGGTAGCCATGACCGGCCCGCACCAACATGTCAGCTGCAACACAAACTGTACTGTTTAAGAGTCTGTCAATGCTCCTGACCGGCGCTTACAGTTGCTTACAGAACCACAGTATACCCGGACGGAGCTACTGACTCAGAAGAATCGTGTCAATTTGAAATATTCTTGCAAAGTGCAGTTTTGAAGTACTGTACGTTAGATTTTTGTCGTTTTGGTCTTGTTTTGGATGTATGAAAATATTGGATATTTTTCAAAACTGATGTGGTGTCCTTTCGTAGTGTTTTCATTTTATTACTGTTGGTTATGTTCAAATGCTTTACACACTGCCTTTGAGATAAGCCTGACTGCTTGTACCAAGCTACCAAGGTGGTAAACAGGGGTTATTTTAGGAGTGTATTTCCCCTTACCCTGACTAGGAAGAAGGGTCCCTACCTGGGCAAAGGAGCAAACCCTTGCCATATAGAGACCCCCATTTCTAACAGACAACTTTCATGGAAAGCTGAAGAAATCGACTTAGCTCTACTGTTGCATCTCTCTTTTAGAGTGCAAGCACCTCTGGTACACGGATTTCCAAAGCAGAGGAAAATCAGAATCTGTTATTTAACTAGTTAGTATCAAATGGTTGTTACGATCAGGGCAATGGCGCTTAAATGGCAGTGCACATATATTGGTGTTTCTAAGATTCGTATGAGCGGTGCTTAAAGATAATGAGAATGACCTCGTCTCCCAAAATTTTGATCTTGAGATCACTGTTCTAGATTCCTTTATCCCAAACACACATAATATATCACATAATATCTAGCATCCTTATGAGAAAGTTCAATATTGCAGAATTCCTTTGATTTTCAGTTTTCTTATGCTCCAATTATTTTATTCTTAGCCTCAGAGCCATCCGTGTTTTGTTGCTGTATGGAATACACCCGCAACTTAGTCAGTGCTAGAAATACAGGTAAAGGCCCCATTTGTAATTTATTACATCTCATAATTTTGGTGATAATACCTTAATAAAGTGGCATCTGTGACAAGTTAATGTACAATTGGATTGTACACAATCCGTGACTGTTGAGTGTATACCCATGCACTGTCCTCAATTTTACTAATATCAAATACATTTCCATGAGTTAAAACATAATTCATTAACACTTATTGTCATACAACAAAGTATTGGTGGATAGTCCTGAGTATCTACTACACCTTAGTAATTGTGTCATGTCATCTATTATGTTATTTTATTCTCAACCCAAAATTGTGCTCATGGGAGAGAGTCTATCTAACCAGCAGATCCCCAATTAGTAAAGACAGTGTGCTGGAAAAAATTCCCAGGTTTAGGAGTATTATATGTACCTGTCAATGTCTTCAAGTTCACTTCAGTCTAGAAAAAGAATCATCAAAGTTATGGTGCGAAACCGTCTAATATTATAACCGGATACGTACCTTGTGTCCAGTTGTATTTCCGGTCCGGTCCATCCACATTGTTGCTATGTTGTTGTGTAGTTTCTATAAAACCTATATAGATCTCATCACGAACTGTGTCATGTTTCTGTAAAGTCTTATTAGTTCTTTATGAAGTGTACGTAAGTCTCCTACTGGCATTGTTTCAATGTCTGGATGTGGTGTGTAGGCCGCTAGTACTGGCAATGTTGCTCCATCTCTTCAAAGCGGACCAAGTCTTACTTTATTTCTTGTATGGAGGAAGGCGCCTTTAAACCAGTATAAATGCTCCTGGTAAGTGAGCAGAACTTCAATGTTCTTGTACGGACAGTATTCGTTTGGTAAGTCGTCTTCTGTGTAGTAATGAAATGTTATGGTTCGTGCATTTGCCTGTGGGAATCTAACCCATGAATAGAATTCCTCTGTTCAAAATGATTTGGGCGCCTCAATCATGAAGGTTACTGGCCCACCCCTATCTATTAAAGCATATGAAGCTAGTTTTAGGGTGATGGCATTTCTAAAATTATTTGTATTGCATCTGCATCGTCTTCTTTGGCTGAGAGATTTAGTTCATGCACAGCGTTATCCTGTTGCTCAGTCATTGTTTTTAGTAAGATGAGTTTTTCAAGGGAACCAAGATAAGGTGTTATACACAAATAGGAACAATGTGTCCTTCAAGCTTGATTAACCAACAGCCAATATATATGATTTTGTGTACTCAGCTGCAGTGGACTTTTGTACCTACCTATTCCAGACGCCTCTGGGAAAATATGAGTAGGGGTCTCTGAGAATATCGCGACTGAACTACTCAGATGTTACTATTAAATAAGTACCCAACTAACGTTGGGCACCATGTTGTATAGTTCCTATAAAACCTATATAGGATCTGCGCGGTTAGACAACATACACTGTAGGATTGGTGTCAGACTGCTTCTAGACACCCCCACCGGGTATGTTGGCCTGTGTACCAGCTGGCTCACAGTGCCACTAGAAACTCCTCTTATCAAGGAGAGAATAGTCCTTGGCAACTCTGATCCCTCAGAAGCGTGGAAACAGTGTACTACTATTCGCTCAGTCACTCGTGCTCACTCAGCCTCAGAGAGATACACAGAATAAACGGCATGGATGTTTTTCAATAAACATTTATTGAACAGTTGTTATTCTATTGTAAAATAGGTGTGCTGAAACAACCATTAGACAGTAACAGATATAAATGATTAGAAGCGCTAAGAAAGTAAAAGAATGGTAGATTTCTATCATTTTGCTATAACCATGAATACAGGCAAGTATATAAAATACATGACAATAAAATGCGTACTCCTACGATGCAATCCTAACTAGATATACCTAACTAGATATACCTAAGTGTACCTAGCATGTGTGTAGGTGTTAAGCCAAGCATCCCTCTAGGATAAAGTCAACCCCATCACCTGAAGTGAGAGACTGTGGGACCCCATCTTGGTCTCGAGTTGGACACCCTGCAAGGGATGTTAGACCACTGCGAGCTGGAGTATCTGCATGCAGGAGCCTGAGCGTCTCGCGTCAGTGTGTCGGCAGGGAAGTCCTGATCTCCTCTGTTTGTCTCAGCAAGATGGGATGTTTATATACCCAAAGGTCTCCCCGGGGGTTCTACATCACTGTGCCACTTGGACTTAAGATGACGTTGGGACTGAACTTTAAACATAGTAGTTATTATACAGGAGATGGTAGTCCTGTTGAGTTTCCAAGAATTCTCATGCATAATGCATGAGGCTTTTACCAGGAAAAATCCTGCATTCTGTGTGCACTTGTTATCTCCAGGTAAAAGGTCAGTCCCCAAGAACCATTATGTTTGTGATGTAAGGGAGAGTATAGGTGGAAAGTTATGACATTACCTGAGCCTTTATTGGGGTTTCTGTATGGAATATAACAATATTATATTACCATTCTGTTAAGGGCAAACTGAGACTTTCGTAATAAGAAAGGTATTACTGCCCGATACACCGTTTACTTATATTCCTCACCGTGTCCGGTGGGATCAATATTCAAACACTGTAGCCTAATCAAAGGAATATTGTGATATTGAACTTTGTCATAAGGATGCTAGATAGTATGTGAAATATTGCGAGGGCTTGGATAAAGGATTTCTGTTATGTAACTACTCTAAGTTAGTTGGCGCATGGTGTTTGCAATGTGTTTCTATTACATAAGTGCTACAGATTGAACTGATATGCATGAAGAGAAAGAGAGTGAGTAAAGTCAAAACCACCAGTGTCGCAGAGTAAGAGCAGCTGTAGAAGGTTACAGGACTTGTGTCTAGTGCCCTCGGTCTTGGTGATTAATGGAGGGTGAGGGCCATGTGTGAGCAAGCCCCCAGTCACTACAAGCTGGCAAAGGCATACTCCTGAAGACAGAACAAGTCAACCTCCAGCCCCCTCCCTAACAAATATGCTGCCGAGCCACTTTCCTCCTTCAACCTACCCATTAATAAAAGCCACCTTCCAAGATTTAAGCAAACCGTGGGGCACAGGGTAGGCTCGATGGGGAGGGGGAACAACATGTTTAATAATTTTTCATTTTTTTTTAAACTTTATTTTTGAAAAAAAAAATTGTTGATATCGAAAAACAGTTACATTAAGGTGCATAATCGTTACACAGCACGAGTCTGTTCATTACATAAGTGTGTGACATATCCGTGGTATACAGCTTTCAGCATAGGTAGTATACATCAAGTGGTGACATTGTAACATGACAGTCCATAGTAGAACGTGGCCGAATAAGGCAATAAACTGATCATTTGTCCCAGAGGGACAGGACTACAATCCGCAACACAGATTCTGGAGTGAAGGGGTCAACGTAAGAGAGGACAAGGAAGATGAGTTGTACCATGAGGAGGAATCCCACACAGGCCAGGCTGACCCAGTATTGATCATGTTTAGCATCTAAATGGCCATGATACCATAAAGTATAAGGTAGGGAGTATATGTATATCGAAGGAGGTGAGTGTTAAGAGGAGCCAGGGAGGGGTGGGCTAGTGGCTGAGGTGGACTCGCCTGGGTCAGTAGTAGTCCGGGAAAGGTAACCTCTCAGGGGATCCCAAACATCACGTGGGCGTGAAGAAGTAGGTAACAGTTCAGAATATGTAGTTAGTTGTTCCTGACAATAAATGAGATCGTGTAACCAGTCCTTGAATTTAGGGGCTCTGCCCCTGCCCCAGCGACAAGCCACCCTCCGCTTCGCAACCAGTAGAGCTAGTGCAATAAATTTGCGATGCGTAGCCTGTATGGGTTCCACATAGCCTAATAGCGCCAGTACTGGGGAGGGATGGACATCAGTGTGGATCATGACAGACAGTGCAGCTATTACCTGAATCCAGTAGAGCCTAACCGTATCACACATCCAGGCTAAATGCAGGAAGTCAGCCCCTGGGGTACGGCACCTATCACAAGTATCTGTGGTGCGAAGCTTCAGTCTGCACATTCGGGCAGGAGTTAAATACAGCCGATGTAGGAACTTATAGTGGATTATTCTATGTCTGCTGCTAGCAGATATGCGGTCTGTCTGTTGGAGACAGAATGTCCACTGTTTATCTGTGAGGGGTCTATCTAGGTCTAGGTCCCATTTCAGTTTAGCTGCCAAGGATGGGTATTTAATTTGTGTGTGCACTGTCTGATAGATTAATGATACCAATTTGCGGGGGGCCTCTGCGTCAAGCACAAGTTGTAGAGGGGTGAGGGCTTCAGGTTCATGTGGAAAGTCAGGTGTAAGTGCTCGCAGTCCCTGGCGAAGTCTAATGTAGAGGAATACATCGAGTGGTGTGGGCTGTATCCCCTCATATAGATGTGCCATAGAGCGAAAAGTACCATCTTGGTAGAGGTCTCCCCAGGTTGTCACATGTACCCTATGTAGCAATCGGCGGAATCCCGGTTCCTGTAGTAATGGCATAGCAGGATGGTATACTAGGGGCAGTGCCGGTGCATACAGCAGTGATCTTTCCAGTCTGGCAGCTAGTCGGGCCTACGCAGTAATTGTGCTAAACACTGTCGTGGATGTTTTGTCTCTGCCGTCTACCACCACATAAAGAGCCCCATCTATAGGGAGAGGGTGAGCCAGCCAGTGTTCAGCAGCTAGTTGAGGCATGTATCTAGGTTGGTGGAACCAAAAATACGCATAGTGTGCCTGAGCCGATTGGTAATATAATTCAAAATTAGGTATCCCGAAACCACCTTGGGAAATGGGTCTGATCAGAACATCCCATTTCAAACGAGGAGATTTCCCGCCCCAGACGAGTTTAATGAGTTCAGAGCGGAGCTGGTGGAAGAATGATCTACCCGGGTAAAATGGGATGTTCAAAAAGAGGTACAATAGTTGTGGGAGGATCACCATCTTAATCAGAGACGCTCTACCCGCCATAGAAAGGGGTAGCGTAATCCAGCGGGCAACATTATCTACGATGCGATTCATAGTAGTGCCATAATTGGCGCGCATAAGCTCCTCTCTATCTCTCTCTATGTGTATACCCAAGTACTTAAAGTCCCCGTCGCTCCAGCCAAGAGGGTAGTCCAAGTCAAACCGCGTCGTTGAGGGGGTGAGTGGAAAAATGCAGGATTTACTCCAGTTGATTTGGACACCTGATAGCCTCCCAAATTGTATAAATTCACGTAAAATAGGGTTCAAGTTGTCACAGGGATTGCGTACATATAAAGTGATATCATCGGCATACATTGATATCAATATCTGCCTTTGAAAACATCGAAGTGCACTGTCATTGTGCCGTTGTCGCAGCTTTGCGGCTAGAGGTTCCGTGGCTATCGCGAAGAGGAGAGGGGAATGGGGACATCCCTGTCTGGTCCCCCTCGTAATGGGGAATGCCTCAGACAGTCTACCATTGATAAGGAGTCTGGCAACAGGGCGATCGTAAAGCAGCCGAATCCAGGAAATGAAAATCACTGGAAAGCCCATTCTCTCCAGGATGCCAAACACATAGTCCCATTCCAGGGAATCGAATGCCTTAGTGGCATCAAGAAATATGGCAGCCATAGGTAGGTCCTCATTCACGGAATTAAGGATTGTAAAAAAAGTCCGTAAATTATGAGAAGTGGCTCTACCTGGCACAAAGCCAGATTGATCAGGGAGTATCAGAGTGAGAAGCAGAAGGCTGATACGATTAGCAACCAGTTTTGCCAGTACTTTAACGTCACAATTTAATAAAGAAAGTGGGCGGTACGAGTCACATTTATTCGCCGGATTACCAGGCTTAAGCAGCGAAGTAATGACTGCAACTCTCATAGAGGGTGGTAGATGACCTACTTCTAGGGCATCCTCATACACTTCCCGCAACACCGGAGCCATGAAGTCAATATAGGTTTTGTAGAATTCTATCGGAATCCCGTCAATGCCAGTGGCTTTGCCGGATTGCATACCCATGATTGCGTCCCTTACTTCGTCCAGTTCAAAAGGCGCGCTAAGAAAAGCCCATTGGGCATCGCTAAGCCAGCCTAAAGAGATATCAGCCAGGTAAGCCTGCAGTTGCAGCCCTCCCACTCTGGAGGAGGTATACAGTGCGCCATAGTGGGAAACAAAGGAATTCAGTATGTGCGCAGTGTCCCCACCACCACACCGTCTGGGCCTTCAAGTTCTATTATCATGTTTGGCGCTCGCATCAGTTTAACCGTGGCCGCCAAGGCCTTCCCCGGCCTGTCGCCCTCGCCATATCGGCGAGCAGTCCAGTATTTGCCCCGAAAAGCAGATTCTCTCTCGGCCTCGGCAGAGTAATCAGATACTTTGTCCCTTATCTGCAGAAGAATCGCATCAGAGGGAGCCTCGGCTAACCTTGTTTCTAAAAGTCTAAGTTCAGTTTCTAAGGCAAGTATCCGTGCAGTGATAGCCTTCAGGATCCCTGCACCTTTAGCTATGCAAATTCCTCGCAGCGTCACTTTGAATGCCTCCCAGATAGTTTCCACATCTTTAACCGAGTCTTTGTTTCTCCTGAAGAAGTCTAAGCAATCATCTCTAAGTTCCTCCTGAAAGGTGGTGTCAAGCAATAATGATGGTTGCATCCGCCAAGAAGAGGAGGGGGGCCCAGGTCCGTTGAACGTAGTGTGACAAGTACAGGGGAGTGATCCGAGTAAGTTCTCGGCAGGTGTTGTGCACGATTGAGCGAGGTGAAGAGGTGTGATGTCAGTAATATGAAGTCGTCTCCAAGCATCTATAAGAGTATGATCTTTGATCACTTCACGCAATTCCGCACGCGCTTTAGTGTAATGCTGCGGGGCAGGGTGTGACCTATCCATGGCAGGGTCCAGCGTGGTGTTAAAATCTCCTCCCCAAAGGATGTGTTGAGGTCCAGTCCCCACTATAGCTGCCCATAGCTCAGTAAAGAACCCCGGATCGTCTGTGTTAGGTCCGTAGCAGCAAACCAGTGTGACCGCAATGTGGCCCAGCCTCCCCCATAATATGCAGTAGCGCCCCTGTGAGTCTGTCCTAGAGCCCGCCAAGACAAAGGGCGTGCCCCTCCGCACCAAAATCGCCACACCTCGAGCATACGTGGAGTAGGATGAAAAGACGGTGTGAGCCGCCCATCTACTAGCAAATGTATGAATAGTCTGTGGTCCAATGTGTGTTTCTTGTAAAAGTGCTATGTGTATCGAATGTCGATCAAGGTAGGACAGCACTTGCCTCTTCTTCCTGGGATCCCCCAGTCCCCTAACATTCCACGTCAATACATTTAGGTCAGTGTTACCCATGAGAAGTGTGTTGTGCTATCGCCTGACGATACCAGTGCTGATAGCCCGTGTGCGGGCACCACGTGGGAAATCACAACCCGCTTAATAGCACCTATAAAGGACATGTCTTCTGCGTGTGTAACTTGCACCGCGAGAATATTATCTCGCACGTACCATCCATCTTTAACCTTATCCATACTAGATGACTCATCAGTAAACTTCTCACATGCCAAATGAGCAGAACAGCTTAACCAAACATTCCCCCCCTCCCCAATCCCACCGCCCCCAAACCCAAATAATGAGGCTTCAAGAGCCTTCAAAACAGTAAAGCCATACAGTGCTTTTCGTGCTAGCGACTTTTGTGCCTTCAACCACCTCTTTACCATCTTGCCCTGCTGAGTTATGCTCAATAATAATAACCAAATCCATGCAAAAAGTGTGACATAGGAATACGCAATGCACCATCTCTTAGTTGTCGAGCATAGTCCAATCTCAATGAGTAGATATAACAGTGGCATATTGGTTAGCATAGAGGCATAAACGGTAAGAGGAAAGCAATTTACGATCATAACATCTTGAGAGCATATGCATACAAACTCCCAGTTATTACCAGTAGAACTTGCGAGCAATAGTCGGAAACATTGAAGAAGGTGCGCACCAAGGTTCCACTGCACAGCCATACAAGTGCATCCACCCGCCACCCACTGAAGCAACCCAAACTCGCCAGAAATCTCATACCTCCCCCCTCCCTGAACTACATCTAAACTTCCCAACATTTGAATTAGTGTAGAAAGGAAACACATTGGGGTATACCCGCCAGGGTGCAGTCTAGGAGCGCACTTAGCCACTCCCCACTCCTCGTGCCTCTTCACGCCCTGCCACTCAAAGCACATCTGAGGTAGTGGGGAGGGGGTGCCTGGAATATCTTACCACCATAGTCCAGCGCTCGACCAAAGACCTCAATCTCCTATGAAGAGTGCCACCCATCTGGGCCCAAACGGGGAGCCCGGAAATGGCATTCAAAGAGCAGCACAACAGACAGATAATCAGGACTCAGTGTCATTCGTCTTCATTGGCCGAATGAAAGTCCTCCTGTCGGTCATCGCCACCACGTTTGTTTTCCGCGCGGTCCCGTTTAAGTTTCTTAAGAAAGTCTTCCACTTGCTGAGGGTTGGTGAAGAAATGCTGTCGTGCTTGATGCGTTATCCTCAATTTGGCGGGGTACAGCAACGCATAATCGACTTGTAAGGTTCTCAGCTTTTTCTTAACGTCCAAGAACTTGCGCCGTTGCTCCTGCACCGTCGGGGTGAAGTCCGGGTAGATGGAGAACTGGACCCCATCACAGGATAGTGTCCGGTTAGTGCGTGCTGCCCACAGTGCAGCATCCCGGTCCCGATAATTCAGAAGGCGGGCAATGATGGGCTGTGGCGGCGTTCCTGTCGCAGGCCGCAGGCCGAGTGACCTGTGAGCCCGCTCCACAATAAATTGTTTGGAGAAGGCCTCAGGGCCAATCGCCGCGACCAGTATCTTCTCAACATACTCCTCCATGCGTCCTGTGTTGGTAGTCTCCGGAATTCCAATTACGCGGATGTTATTGCGACGGCTTCTGGCTTCCAACTCCTCATTTGTAGCGGCTATGAGCCGTAGTACGTTGTCCATTCTGGCAAGTTGCGTCGTATGGGTGGCCGCCGTGTCATCATGGTCAG
Source organism: Lissotriton helveticus (assembly GCF_964261635.1). Lineage (NCBI taxonomy): Eukaryota > Metazoa > Chordata > Amphibia > Caudata > Salamandridae > Lissotriton > Lissotriton helveticus. Next base: position 697,894,188 of record NC_136065.1, on the reverse strand, counting down.
ATATGCGCTGCTCAGTTGCCGTGATGCGCTCTTCATGTGCGTCCAATTTGTGTACCATGGCGTCCATTCTCAACGACATCCTGTCGACTTTATCGACTATAGTAGCGAACCCCTGCCGCATTTCGTGCATCATCTGTTGAAAGTCGGGGGTATCAGGGTTGGTGTCCGAGACCATCCCGGCAGCGGTATTGGAGCTCCCCGCTTCTTGTGTGCTGCGCAGCCCTTTTTTGGGTAGGGCGGAGTCAAACGACAGCTTGGGCTGCCTACTGTCCGGTTTGCCCATGGTCAGTCGGGTGAGGGTGTGCGCAGCCGAGGATAGTGAGTGGCCTACGCAATGGGTTAGCCGAGGGGGTGTAAATGGTGCAGACCGAGCCAGTCCAGTTCTCCAGGAATCGCTTGTCCGTGCAGTGGCAGTGAGAGGCCAGGCAATGGGAGGGCAGCTTCAACAGCTATTACGACCCCGGCCAGTTCATGGAGCTCGGTACAGGCAGAAGGCGAAGCTAGCACGGCCCGGTCCCCCCCAGGCAGGTCGGGCGAGAATCAGCGTCGTGGGCTAGTGTCCAGGCCGCAGCTGCGGAGGTCCTCACCACGTCTGTGCACAATTCTCCACGCATGTACAGGAGCTGATAAGCAGGAATAAGACCGGCACTAGCAAGGAAGCACTGACACTCACCAGCCTGGGCCAAGTCAGAGAGAACGACGCAACATGGTGACGCTCCAGGCGCCGGCTAGGCAGGTCCTCAACGAGGGCAGATCGCGCTGCAGCCACAACGGGGCAAGGTTCCGGTGGCTCCCAATCGAGCCGCACATGCAGCGTCCCAGCTCTTACTATCGAGGCTCGGGGCACAGGTCAAATCCGCCTTGGAAGCCAGCAGCAATGTTTCGATCCCCCGGCGCCCCCCCCTTCACATCGCTATCCGAGTGTAAGCGGCACTTGGGAGCCGAACGCACCGAGCCCCCCAGGATCGACCAGTCACTCCGCTTATAAGACCAGGGAGCTCAGCGTGTATGTGACGGGTCTTCAGAGGCGTCTAGCAGCGCGCCTTGCGTGTAATGGCCGCCAGTCTCTTCCGCCGCCCCGGCTTAGTTGTGCGGCTCCTCCAGCAGAAATAGTAATAGGGATAAGAGGCAACAAGTCTCTGGGGCAAGCACACCACAGCCTGTATTTTCTGCGCTGGGGGGTACCTTACTGTCCGTTATGCAGGCGGGGTGGAGCGAGGAAGTCGCGCATATCAGTAGTGTGTGCGGCCTACCTTCCTCGTGGTAAGCCGCGGACTCCCGCAGAACACCAGCCCCTCCGGCGGTCAGAGCGGATCCATAGCCACGCGTCGGCACAAACTTATGGAAAGCGGTTCTCCGGGCAGGAGGGTGGGAGAGCCTTGAAATCTTCACCGATGCTGCAGCACGGCATTTGCTCCAGGGCAGCGTGGTCAGGTCGAGCACTGGTGCCAGAATCACAGGATAAATACCCGATTAATAATCCAGGCAGCAGGAGCCTCACATCAGTGCGGCCATACTGCCAGTGCGCCCTCTAGCGCCCCCAACATGTTTAATAATTGCCTCCTTTTTACCTTTCCACCTGAAGCACCGCAGCGCTTGAGGTGGAACTAAACATGGATACTTATGGGACTCACTGTGTCTCTGCTGTGCGTTAGACTCAGGTCCATAAGTGTCTATGAGAGAAGAGGCCAGGCTGCTGCACATGCAAGAGGTGCGGGGAGGAGGAATTTGCTCAGGGCTGAAAGTGTGATTTGAAACATAATGTGTTCCAACGCTAGTCTAATATTAAATGAAAGAGAAGCCAATCTGTTGTCTGTACAAAAGGTCAGAGGAGGAGGGGAAGGGATTTGCTCAGGGCATAAAGTGAGGCTTGGACCACGATAAGTTCTAATCCTCATCTAATAATAAATAAAAGAGAAGCTACTCTTCTGCCTGTACAAGAAATCGAGGACCAGGGATTTGCTCAGGGCTAAAAGCGAGGCTTGGAATACGATGAATTCCAAGCCTCTTATAATAAATGAAAGCGAGGCCAAGCTACTGCCTGTTCAAGAGGTCGAAGGTGGAGGGAATTGCTCAGGGTTGAAAGCGAGGCTTGGAGCTCAATGATTCCAAGCCTCATGTAATAATAAGTAAAAGTAAAATGAAAATGGAGCCAACATGCCCGCTTGAAATGTATGCAGCCACAGGTAAAAGGGTCATGTAAATGCACTGTGAAGGGGAGAATAGGTAAACAAGTACAGTGCATTGTGCAGGTAAAACAAAACAAAAAAAGTGCCTCAAGACTACATGGAAACAGTACCTCGGTGACGGGAAACTGATAAGAGAAGCACACAAGGAGAACAGCACCAGGAAACAGTGTGCTATTGACAATAGAAACAGAGGAAACATAAGTGGCAAGCAGAGGAACCAATGAAAAACAATCAAAGCTATGGGAGGGATGTAAGCCCTTTTCAAGATACATTTAATACAAAAGATTTCACAAGCACAGGCAAAACCTAATGACAAGCTCAACTAAGTTTATGTTACCTAGCTTTTATTTTACTTTATTAATAGGTTTGTGTTGTTTGCTCTAAATAATTGGAAAGGGGTACATATTTAGAATGATTTGGCCAAAATGACATTTTATGTGCTGCATTTAAAAGAGAGGCAATAATTAAGTTTGCAGAAAAGGTTATGTAAGCTGTATGAAAGCATTAACTATAGTATAAAAATGCTTTCAGACAGAATGGTCTACAAATTTGCACTTCCTGGCGAGATCAACATTTTTTTGTATTCTTGTCCTAAATAAGTACATAAAAACGTATATGAGAGAATGATGTGACAAAATGTTTTTCCATGTATCTGGCTATATTACAGAAATAATATGTATGCTAATTAATGGTTCCAGAGACACATAGATGTGCACTTATGCAATCTGGTTGCTCCTGGTCAGGGACACTGCTCTCCCCTCATGCAGCTCCGTCCTTAAGGCACTGCCCCCATTGTCTGCTGGTGTTCCAGGTAGGTGTTCGAAGCCCTCCTCCACCTGCAGGCTCCTGCCTGCACCTCATCCCTTGTGGTCCAGTGGAACAGCTTGCTCTTCTGCTAGTCTGCTCTGCCAGACTTTTTCTATCTTTTTCTGTTTAGTCAATATTCTGTCTTTTTCAATCTCCTTTTTCTGTCTTTGCCTTTTTGCTTATTTCTTCTGTCTTTGCCTATTTGCCTATTTTTTCACTGTTGGCCTCTCTTTTTCTTTTTTTGCCTTTCCCACCGCTGCCGCCTTTGCAACCCTTTTCCCCCTTGCGTGTTCCCACCTCCCAGCTTCTCTCCCTCCCCGACCCATACTCAAAGGCATGCCAAAGGCAAACCCGTCTGAGCCCGTCCATGACCGACCACGACCAGCGCCAGGGAACCTGGCCTGCCGACCCCTGCCTTTACGACCCCAGCCCTCTCCACACACTCAACCCTGGATGCAATAACAACTGCCAGCTCTCGAAGCCGAGCAACTCCCAAGGCCCGTTCTCCTGCCGACACTGCCGCCACATCTTCACCCACCTCCAGACCCAGAAAGCCACATCCAACCCACCAGATGCCAGTGCACACAAACCCCATAGCTGTATCCTCCTCAACGTGTGCTCCCTGAACAGACAAGGAGTTGAAGTTTGGGACCTCTTCAACACCCACTCGCCCGATGTTGCGTTCCTGACATCACAACTGCCGTCCCTGATGGATACAAGGTCCTGAGGAAGGACCGCCAGAACCGCCCAGGAGGAGGCTTCGTCATCCTCCACAACAGCTCCCTCCGACTAACAGCCACCAACTTGGATGATGCCTCGCCCCTCATGGAAAACATCCACTTCCAGATCTTGCCCAACCCAAGAACGAATCGCCACAGGACACTCGCCTACAGAATGCCCTGACCCCACTCCCGTTCAGCAACACCACTGCAGACTACATCGCTCCCCATGCCCTCGCTTCCACAGACTACATACTGCTGGGAGACCTAAACTTCCACCTAGACAACCTCAGCAACCCCAACACCACCGCCCTCCTAGAGATCATTTGTACTGAAGCAACTCATCTCCACCCCAACCAACACAGCAGGACACACTCTCGACCCCATCTTTGCCAGAGGAAACAACATTCACCCCAATCACACCATGCAACCTCCCTGGACTGACCACCACTGAGTCAATTTCTCCTTTTCGAAATCCATCGCACACAAGATCACGCCACGTATACCACACAGAAACTGGAGCAAAATTACAGAAGAACATCTCACCTTCACCCTCAGCTGCACTCCTCCCCCTACCATCACAGATGCCAACACAGCAGCTAACGACCTTCACCAATGGATCGCCAACTGCGCCAACGCCCCCCCCCCCTCCAGAACTCCACCAGAAGAAACAGCACAAAACCCACCTGGCTCACCATGGACCGCCAAGAATCCAATAGCTTATGCCGACAACTGGAGAAAGCATGGAGAAACATCAAAACCCCGGAAGCACGCACTGCCTACAAGGCCACCACCACAGCACACCACCAACTCATCATATCTACTAAGAGAACTTCATCCAGGACAGAATCCTCTCCAAATCTCACAACTCCAAGGAACTCTTCACCATCATACAATAATTCTTCAGACCCCACAGTGAAATTACTGATTTCCCTCCCTCTCAAGGCCTCTGCAACAAACACTGCTCCTTCTTCCACAACAAGATCAGGACACTCTACGACAACTTCGACGACCAAGACCACGGCACCGACCCTCCACCAGTGACGCCACCCAGCCAACCCTCCTCACCTGGACCCCTGTCATTACAGAAGACACCGCAAAGACCATGAACAGCTTCCACTCTGGAGCACCCACTGACCCCTGCCCTCCGCACATCTTCCACAGGGCCGCCATCGCATGAGAACTACGATGGACAATCAACTGCACCTTCGAAATAGCCATGTTTCCTAATGACTGGAAACACGCCGAAGTAAAGCCCCTCCTCAAGAAGCCCTCCACAGACAGAACTGACCTCAAGAACTACAGGCCTATCTCCCTTCTCCCCTTCGCCACTGAAGTCATCAAGAAAATCGTCAACTCCCAGCTAACGCACTTCGTAGAAACCAACAACATCCTCAACTCCTCTCAATCCGGATTCTGCAGCAACCACAGCACTGAGACCGCCCTTATAGCCGCCACTGATGACATCCACACCCTCCTCGATCAAGGCCACATGGCAGCCCTCATACTACTAGACCTCTCAGCAGCCTTCAACACCATCTCCCACCGCGCACTAGCCGCAAGACTCCACGAAGCCGGTATCATGGGAACTGCCTTAGATTGTATTAAATCTTTTCTCTCAGGCAGAACACAAAGAATAAGACTCCCACCCTTCCTCTCCGAGCCCACAGAGATCAGATGCGAAGTACCCCAAGGATCCTCCCTCAGCCTCACGCTCTTCAACATCTACATGGCCCCCTTGCCACCATCGTCAGAAAACACGGACCCAACATAGTATCTTACGCTGACGACACCCAGCTCATCCTCTTCTTCACCAAGGAACCCAACATCACCAGGCACAGTTTCCAAGAAGGAATGAAGGATGTTGCATCATTGATAAGCAGCAGCTGCCTGAAGCTCAACTCAGAGAAAACGTAAGTCCTCATCCTCGGGGCCACCCCCTCTGCATGGAACAACACCTGGAGGCACCCACCCTCGGAAACCCACCCACTCCTAGGGACCATGCCCGCAACCTCGGCATCATACTCGACTCCTCACTGACCATGAACCACCAGATCAACCCTGTGTCCTCCACAGGCTTCAACACCCTCGGCATACTCCGCAACACCTTCAAATGGATCCCTCCTGACTCCAGGAAGAACGTCACCCATCACCAGCAGACTGAACTACGGAAACGCACTCTACGCCGGAATCAACAAAACACTCCTTCACAAACACCAGACCATCCAGAACACCACAGCCAGACTTGTCCTCAACATCCCACGACAGGACCACATCACCCAGGACCTCCGCGACCTCCACTGGCCCCGTCAAAAGAAGAATAACCTTCAAACTGCTCACACATGCCTACAAAGCCCTTCATAGCACCAGACCCCAATACCTCAACCAAAGAATACCCTTCAACGCCCCCAAGAGAAACCTCTGCTCCGCCGACCTGGCCCTAGCCATGGTCCCCCATATCCACAGGGCCAGAACGGATGGTAGATCCTTCTACTACAGCACAGCAATCTCCTGCTATGAACTCCCCCTCAGCATCAGAAGAAGGCCAACACTGCACCTATTCAGAAAGGACCTCAAGACCTGGCTCTTTGGATGACCACGGAACTGCCCGCACCCCTTCCTTCAGCACCTTGAGACACTCACGGGTGAGTAGTGCACTTTACAAACCTCTGATTGATTGATTGTAATTTTCACTGCAAATTTTTGGGGATATGTCTTGGATAACTCTTCCTGGTTATGTATGCATATATCAATAGCTCAAATATAGCCAAAGTCACTGTGTAATAGAAGAGGAAGCTGAGTTGTGGATGGGTAATGCATTCTGATTATAGTGTTCATCAAAGAGGTGAGTCTTTAACTATTTTCTAAATTTGAGCAGTGCTGGGGCGGTCCTGATGGATACAGAGAGGTTGGAAAATTTCACAAGTTTGAGTACCTAATATGGTCAGTGTTTGGATAACTGTTTGAGAGATCATGTGCTGTATTCTATATATTGTATCTTTTCTGGACAAGTTTTGCCGCATATTGATCAATTTGCACTGGTGCTGTATAATTGTATTATAAGACAGGAGGCTCTGTTATGCAGTCTCTGTTCCAGAACTTTTTAAAGTATTACATTTAAAGTATACTACATTTCCCACAATCCTGCTATCTTGTTCAGGAAGTAACAACAAAGAAGAAATACACTCAACACTATAAATAGGGCCATAACATGATCCACTTTTCTTGCTACTATGTTAAATACTTGTCAAGCTGTGCACTGAATTACTCAAATTTAGCGCATTTTTTACAATCAGTTTATTGTGATTGTTTAAAGGTCTAGATATTGATATTGGCTTGTGCTGTGGTAAGTGCGGCAGGCATTACAGTTTTTTAAGATAAATTTGCTCCTACCCACACATGGCCTTTAGGCTGGGAACCACGTTGGAATACATTGTGAAAGTGACATTCTTTTATTTGTATAAGCATTGGAAGAGCTTGTAATTTGAAATCATTAGGCCACATCTACAAAGAATTTTGCGCAAGGCAACAGCCCTATTAGGTTGTTCCCAACAGCAAAAATGCTTTTACATATGCTCAAAGCACCAATTGCAATTAATTATCACATTACCGAATCACAAATTGTGTTTGTGATTCGGTATTTGTTATGGGCTGTGTTTTGGACGTACCCTTCAAATACTGTATCAGACTGGGGTCTATTAATGTTTTGCGACCAATTAAGGTTACAAAACATGAATACTTTACTGACTCCTTGAAGGCAGTAGTAACCCATTCACAAATGGGAACCCTTCCCCTTTGAGAATGGAACAGAACATTTTTAAGAGCAGGCAGTGGTCCCTTAAGAAATGAAACGTCAAAGTTTCATTTTTTTCTTTTTAAACACATCCCCTTTCCCCACCAGGCAACTGTGATGGCTGTTATTCCTAATGGGTCTCAAACTGCATCCTACCTCAATAATATTCATAAGGTTGATTTGCGACCCATCGGAAATCACTACCTAATATTTGTATGTTTTGTTACAATAGTACTTGCAATTAGGATATCGCAATTCCTAAATTTTGTACATATGGCGCATTGTTTCCTACTGAGCCTGCAGTTTTTCATTACTTCTGTTTTCTGTTTGGTCCAAAGAGCCTTTTAAAGGCCAGTTGAACAACACAATGATTTCCTAAAACAAGTGCAACACATGTCTCTTTCCTAAAGCCTTGTCAATTACAATGTTTTGTTGAAGTTGTTTTATGAGTTAGTGCTTGCAAATCCTCCCCTGGGCATAACAGTACTGGTCTGAAATGAAGGATAGCAACAAAAGAAGGCTTGAGTGTTTGGGGTTTGTACCTCAAGATACAAATTATATTGCATGTTAAAATAACAGGTCATGTGTTTTAAAAAGGAAACGGTTGTTACATGTTTAGATTCTGTGGGGGTTAAAATACTTATTACATATTGAAATTAGGACCAACAATCATGAAAGATGTAATGTTAATAGCAAGAAAATAGAGGAAGATTAGATATTTAAGAACAACCTTTATGATTTTCGGGACACTTCAGTGCCCAATTCAATTCCTAAGACCGTATCCTGGTCTTTTAAAAAGGTAGCTACTAATATTGGTGACTCAGTGGCGACTGCAATATCAGGGTCTTTAACTGCACCCACTGGTGGCAAGACACTGATGAAGAAGCTTTTCTGATAGCCCTCAAGGGGTGCCCTGCCTTTGTAAGAGATTTTCTCTTTAGTAAAAATCTTTACTAGGGATTTGAGCACTTGTGATTTCTGGTCTCTAATGGAGATGTATCAAACCTAACTAGCTTGTAAAGGTTTCTTAATGTCCTGTAATGCAGAGTGAGATTTAAACACTCTTATTGGCTATTAAATAATTGTTAATCATCCTAAAGCTCGATCAGATATCCATGTTCATTTTAGGCCATGAGTACAAGGTGGTCATAAATATTATTATTATTTGTATTTATAGGGCTCATACGAATCATCCCCAAGGGGATCTCTTGGCACCTCAATAACAGACAGAGCATAACCAAGATCGCTGGTTAATGACAGAACAACCAGGTTTTGAGAAGTTTCTTAAACTGCCTGAGATTGGGACATGCGCAAATTTTGTCTGACAGTTCCAGTGAAAGGGAGCGAGATACGAGAAAGAGCGGCTGCCCCTTCTGACTCTGTAAATTCTAAGGGAGCAAAGCAGCTGTCGATCGCTCGATCTCAATTGGCGAGAGGGGATACATGGCTTTAGCTTTGTCCTTAGGCAAGCTGGTCCCTTCCCCATAAATGTTTTGAATACCAGACACAAAAGCTTGAATTCTGCTCTTTTCCTAACAGGCAGCCAGAGGAGCTGTCGTAGAAGGGGTTCCGGGGGGTTCGAACAGGCTTTTCATTTCATTTGATTTGATTATGGGATTTATATAGCGCATGAATGCCCAATGGCGTCTAGGCTGATTGAGGGCTAGACTCGGGGTGGTACTTTATTCCCTCGCGCCAAGACCCCCGTCCACGGAGTTGACCAGTACGACATCTGCGTACTGATAGCTGAGTTTGGCTGAGGGGTACCTCGTGGCTATGGAGAGGTACAATGCTAGTCCCCTAAAAGATGGAGATGGTGTATTAAATCCATCTTTTCCATGACAACAATAGAACATGGCCATCTGATTGTTGGTTTTGCTTTTACTTATTGTGGCAGAGTGACTTGAATGATTTAGTTTGAGTCTAAATAGAGGCAGAAACATGTTGACCACGAGGGGGGTATATTTGTTTTGAACCCCCAGTCCACTTGTTTTTTAATCTATTTTGGGGTGTTTGCACTCTGCCCCTCATTCACCTTTTTGCTCTATGGGAATCCCTACCTCAAACACCTCAGTTCCTCTCCACCTGCACTTTTCTGGTGGGGAGTTGAAGCCCACATCTGGGACCTTGCAGTCCTGATGTGAGGAAGGAACCCAATGATGAAGCATGTCACCCTTGGGTGAGGGAGGGTCTCGTCCTTAAAAAGGATCACTTTCTTTCCAGTTGACTACTTTCAGAAATGACTCTTGTTACAAAGGGGTCATATCTTTTGTGAGTTACAAAGGTTAGTTAGGGAGTGGTATGTTCCCCCCTTTCGGGATTGTCTCTCTTGGATCCCTTGTGTGTTTTTGAATTGGTGGTATTTAATGCACCCTGTAAATATCAAGACCCTGGGGAAAGGTATTTACCAGGACTACTGTCTGCTCATGCTGAGGTCACCTGACACAGTTCCCAAAACAGAAATCGTCCAAGGGGACAGCGTCCCCTTTAAGAGTCGATTGAAAAGTCAGTAATTGTTAATGGTTTGCGACCCACAGTTGTGTTCCAAAATTATTGATGCATACCATTCTGAATCACAATTAGGAAGGTACAATCATTACATGCCCCTTAAGATTTGTGATTTGAAATGGGTCAGTCAACCCATTTTATGTGTTGGAAATGCTTTTGCAACTGCAAAAAGTCTTTGTATATTTGGCTGTCAAGAAGGACCCTAGGAGAGACACTTGCTGGACAATCCTACCTCATACCCACTTCTTTGGCACAGATAGACCGTACATTCTTTGTATTGCCCCAGCAGAAATGACTTAGATCACCAACTATGGTGCTTAGATCTAGTTAGCCATATAAAGAAATCAAGGCATCAGAGCCCCTCAAAGAAAACTGTGTAATGCTTTGCTCCAGTTACCATAGGGAACACCAACTGACAATCTTCAAGCTGATTGTGCCTATGCAACAGTAGAACTCCAATACCACAATGGGGTGATCATATATGCGATCAAATGCAGCCAACATGCTCATTCCACCTAAATGATCTATGTTGATAGGAGTTTATCAAACTACTCCAGAAGGACAGATGTCCTCTGAGCAAGTATTCTGTATTTACTAACCAATATTTTCCTCTATTGAGATGTTCTCCAAGTCAAGCAGCCCATAAATCATCAATAAAAGGGAAATATAGGTTACTCAATCATTTAGAATGTTGTGAGGTCTTGGACGCTGCCTACAACATTCCTGTAATTGTGGTTTATGCATTGTAACTTCAACCATACCCATATCTCTCTACCCTGCAATGTAGAAAAAGAAGATGGGAAGATTGCTGCCTTTGCAAACTCTAACCTGCTGTATTCCTTCGATGGAAGACTTCAATGCAAGCGTGATTTCCAGACAGATTGTTACCTCAATGGAAAGTTAATTGAAATATTGCTCACATTATTGCTTTATTGCTAGAGTTATTCCAAGAATATAAAGAGCTTCAAGGAAATCCTGAGGTCAGTCCCTCTTGGTGACTCTCCCAGCACTTTAACTTATCTTCTGTGAGACAGCTCCCAGTGAGTAAACAGCAAGTAGCATCTTTTCATAAGACAATATGCTAAATTAGAACTGGAATACACCAACATTTTCTCCCTCCTCCTTTCCTCATCCGTTTCTGTCTTGTGCTCCTCTTTTTCTTTGCACATCTGACTTGACCCATCATACAAAGAGAAAGTAAATGCACTTTGTCAAGAAAAACAAGTGAAAGTGAAATATGCTATAGATATGAGGAGCGCAATAAAGTAGTTTAATTATACTAGTATACCAGCATGTTTAGGTGGAGAGTCTGATCATTTTTAAAACTGGTTTGTCCCACATCTCTATCATCCCCCTTTTATAACAGTGCTGAAATCCACATGTAACCCTTGCAATGTACCTCATTCTTTTACTGCAGCACCGTGCACCACCTGCTGCTTTTCAAGAATTGGATCTGTCTGTAGCTCTGCCAATGGACTTCTGACTAAACCAGCACCAACCTATGGCATCCCACTACTAAGATTTGTGGAAACCTCTAACAGAGTACCCTGTCCCTGACCTGAAAAACGATGTAATATTTCCCTTTACTAAAATCCAAGTAGATTTCTATCAATGCACCCCCGGCTACTTGGCAGCACCCCTAGTTTGGATACTTGGCAGCACCCCTAGTTGTGTCGCTCATACAGTCCTACCAATGCATCTCATTCCTGACTAGCAGTGTCCTCCAATAATGAAATGCTGACAATTGATTGAGGTCTACAAATGCACCTCCTTCCAAATAAGTAGAACTTGTTACGTTTGAACTCACAAGACATTAAAATGCTGCTCTGCCAATTTCACATGCTTATTCCAGAGAAGCAGCATCCCCAGCCCAGCAGCACTCACAGGTATTCAACAAAGCTCGCTGATATTTCTGTTCACTACTGAGATCCGAAGGCAGCCTTACCTCCTTGTGTACCTCTGCAGTGATCTACAGGAGCTTATACCAGGGGTGCAGCTATCATTGGGCTATCCGGCGCAGTCACACTTGACCACTTGTGTGACATGGGTACACTGCACTCAATGTATGGCTGTCTTTCACTACCTGGCAGGGAGGCTTATTTCTCTTGCATGTACTAGAAACCCATGCCACCTATGTTACACCCCCATCACCAGCTATTTGGCTGTGAGATGAGCTCCTCAAACAATTACAAGAAGACCCTTATCAGAGTTTGGAATAGCCTTGGAATTCTTTCATAACACCTAATCATACATACATAAACGCATACTGCTATTGTGCTCATCACAAACTTCATATATAAGATTTGTGAAGATCACAGTAGAAATTGCATGCTGACTATCCTTGCCTTACTACCACTGAAAGTATCACTTATAACCTAACCCTTGTGGATCTGACAAACTGTGTTCTCTTGTAGCGGTCTGTAAGTAAACCTGCAGTTGTTGATAACATGAGTATCATTTTAAACATTTACTCAAAAGGATCAACAGTGGATGCACTGTGTGGTGTGTGGTACACAGATATTCAATACCACCTGGATATAGTCCAGTTGTATTTATATAGCACTTAGCACTTATATTAAGCCTGTACATGTGGCTTCTCTATTGTGTCAGATAAAGAAATGAATAGAGGGGATGTGATTTGATGAACTTCCTCAATTTGTGAACTGTGAGTTATGGGGAAGTGTGGACGGCAAAGGATGAAGGCAGTATTCTTTGGCACAGGAACTATAGGTGAGAATAACTATCTGGTATGATAGCTTGTGAAGGAAGTCCTTTTCTCGCTCTGTAAAATGTATAATTAGGATGTAGCATCATATATTTGGAGGATACATCCACGAAAACTAGGGGCACCCATACTCTAGCAGAGAACATTTACAATGCAATGGTTCAGTCATGTAATAATCTTCAATAAATGTTGCTCTAACATAGGTTACATGTGCTGCAATATTAAAGCGAGTGTAAGATGTGATTTTACAGTTGCTGTATCAGAGAATAATTTTCCTTGAAAATACAGTTATTTTTTGCTACAGGATGGTTATGTTCTGTCACAGTAACTTCCAGTAACAATTTCCGAGTGATGGTATCGGCGTCAGAAGATCATTTCTATGTGGAACAGTCATTTTCCTATTTTGCAGCAGTGTTTTACTGAGGACAGACTCTTCCTCTCTCGCTTTGCTTCGGGGTGGAATGTATTTATGTACAATGTTCAATATTGATTTGATAGCAGTGGCTACAGGAGGACTGCAAACGACTTATCTATTGTCTCTATTCTTCATTTGGATAAGGTCCAGGGCTACCCCCCCTATCCCGCATTCTTGTTGCTTGAATTTGTCTTGTTGGTTATTGGTTTTTCTATACTTGTTGATCCAAGTTGTGGGTGTAGACTGAAACTGGCTGTGGGAGGAAAGTGGGTGGGTGACAGACCTTTCTGAAGTTGGGGAAGTGGGTCGTTTTGAGCTCACGTATTGTAAATGTGGGGAGGGAAACCAGTTGGGGATGCTTTTTTCAAACTGTAGTGGTGTTAACATTCAAAAACTATCTGAACACCATACACACAATAAGGAAACAGGAGATGACTCAGTAGCCCACAAGATACCTGGCATAATGGCAACACCTGACATGGATCGCACTACATGGCGAATCTTCTTCTGAGAAGTTCATCAGTGGCATGTGGTTTTGGTCAATGAAAAGAGATGGAACCTCTGAAAAGTAGGAAAGTATGGCATCTCTGGGAGTGTAGAAGAAAAACATGATGGTAAAGGAGTTGATAGTGGTAATGAAGGGTGCAGTGGTTTCATGTTGATGTAGGATGACCAGGCAGGGAGTGACACTGGATCGGATGACAGTCACTCCTGGTCCAAGTGGTTACAATTTGGAAGGCAGCAGTAATAGAGTAAGTCTTAGGAACAAAAATGGTCTCAGAAATGATAATGGTAATATCAAAGGGATGGTAAGAACATTCAGAATCCGGAGACCTCCAAGTTATCTGCAGTAGTTTGTAAGATACGTTTTGATTTATTTATTTGCTTACAATTGAAACTTATTTTTTCATGTTTTGATATTTGTAGCCAGTTTTTGGTGATAAAGAAGGGAAATATGTTGTTATCTACAACTGAAGATTAATGTCACTTTAAGATTGGAATGTCCAGTGTGTTATTGTTCTCTTGTTATGGTACTGTTAATGGGAATTCTGTCCACTGGCAGTTACTCACTGACTGGAGGAAGGAGCACAATGCATTGAGAGCTGTATCATCTATTAAAGAATTTCTGAACATATGTGAGTCTGATATTATCCTCATTACAGCACAGAGTTTGATAAATTATTCAGGATCCATAAATGGAGTCTCATTGGCATCTCTGCGATAGGCAATATTCTGAATGTGTGGAGTTGACATCTTTCGGAACACATCAGCGCAAACACAAACTAGACACCACCCATTTCTAGTTGAAATTATGACATGCCCTACAGGTGGGACAAATAGATTGGCCCACGATTTTCATGACTAACCCCCTGGAGAGTGAAGAGCTTGCTAATAAAGTGGTATCCAACATATATCGACCCTATTGAACAACAATTTTGAAACCCTGTTGAATTTTAGGGCAACTTAGGAGAAAGACTTGTGCCCCATGGAAGATGTAAGGGGTGGCCCTCATGCATTCCCGAGAAGTAGCCATTGAGTCCAAGCTTAGACTATTCCAGCTAAAAATCCTACCAAGGACCTACTACAATGGAAGCCATTCATACGAAATTGGCATGGCATCAGGCCTGTATTGCTTGTGATGTGGGGTGGGCGAGGGCATTTTTCTACTTATACTTTGGGAATGTGTTGTGGTTGCTCGGTACTGGGCCGCCATTATCAGAGAAACAATCCTTGATGTGGACTCCCACAACGATACAACTTCTCCTCCTTGGGATCCCATAACGACTTTGCCTCACATGAACACAGCTGCTGCTCTTTAAATTAGGCTTGTGATGTGATGTGATGTGAAAAGCATTTGTAAAGCGCAACATACACTATACAGTTTCTTGGCGCTAGAACATAAGGACACTAGGCAGCTGCCTGGAGAGGGCAGGGAGTGAATAGCCGTAACAGGGTGGGGAAAAGGGAAAGGGTGGAACGGGCCGGGGAAGGGAGAGCAAATTAATTGTAAGCAATACGAAACAGGTGGGTCTTAAGGAGGGATCTAAAATGGGAGTGAGGCGAAGCCAGCCTTATGTCCACTGGGAGGGCATTCCGGAGAGATGGAGCAAGGAATGAGAATCTTAAGCCTCCCCATTTCTTACGCTTTGAGTAGAGCCAAGTGAGCCGAGCGAAGATTACGAGAGGGCACATAGGGATGAATAAGGGAGGAGATGAAAGTACGACCCAGGCCGGCCAAGGCTTTAAAAACAAGGCATCCCAGCTTGAATTTGCAGCGTTCAGAAACAGGGAGCCAGTGCAGGGATTTTAGCAGAGGGCGGACGTGGTGGTGCCTCGGTTGATGGAAGATGAGGCGTGCCGCCTGGTTCTGGACAAGCTGCAAACGTTTAAGTTGGTAATCAGGGATGCCAACGTAAAAGGAATTGGCGTAGTCAATTCTAGAGATGACTAACGCCAAGAGGGCCAGGGTGAGAGCTTCGGTGGTGAGAAAGCGCGCAATTTTCCGAATTTTTCGCAGTTGGAAGAAGCAGAAAGAGACAGTGGCATTTATCTGGGGTTTCATCAAAAGATCTTTGCTGATGATAACCCCCAGACTTTTGACAGAGTCAGCTGGACGGGGGGGGAGCCCAAACTAGTGGGCCAGAAGTTGGAGTTCCAGGGGTTGGAAGGCCCTCCGACAAGAACCAGTTCGGTCTTGTCGGGGTTGAGCTTCAGATGGTTTGCTCCCATCCAGTTGCTGATATGACAGAGGGTGGTTTGAAAGTCTGAGACTGACTGGTCCGAGGAATTGATGTTAAAGACTAGCTGGATGTCATCCGCGTAATTGAACGCGGTGACATTCCTGTCTCGGAGAGATCTGATCAGAGGGGTAAGGTATAAGTTAAAAAGAAGTGGTGACAGAGAAGAGCCCTGCGGTACGCCGCAGGTCAGCCCCACCTTGTCCGCGGAGAACTGGGAAAGTCGGACCGCTTGCTGGCGTCTAGTGAGAAACGAGCGGACCCAGTCCAGGGCAGTGCCCCCGATCCCAGCCTGTCTGACACGGTCGACGAGGATGGCATGGTCGACCGTGTCAAAGGCGGCCGACAGATCCAGGAGCACTAGGGCCTGGCTGATGTTAGAGTCGGCCCCCCTGCGCAGTTCTTTCATGACAGAGAGTATGACCATCTCTGTGGAGTGGGCGGGTCTGAACCCGGCCTGTTGAGAGTCAAGAAAGTGAGACTGCTCAACAAACGAGCTCAAGATGTTGGTAACGTGAGACTCGAGCACCTTACTGAGGTAGGGGAGGAGGGAGATGGGACGAAAGTTGCTCATGATCGTGGGGTCGGCAGTAGGTTTCTTCAAGATAGGCACTACCTCGGCAGTCTTGAAAATGCTAGGAACTAGGCCAAGAGTGAGGTAATTGTTCAAGAGTGCCAGGGGAGGGGCTGGGCAGGCGGTGAAGACCTCACGAAGGATCTTGGGGGGGCAGCAGTCAGTTGGGGACCCTGACGTGACTTTGCTAAGGAGAGCGGCGAAGTCCGCCTCAAGGATAAGGGGGATCTGGATAAGAGAGTGGGGATTATGAGGGTCAGCATAGGGATTAGCGAGGGGCCGGGAAGAGTCAGATAGGGGCGGTACCGAGATGCTGTTTTTGATTTTTCCAATCTTCTCGACGAAGAAGTGATTGAGAGAATCACAGAGTCCCTGTGAGGGGAGGGGTTTGATGGAGACCCTGTCGGGGTGAGATAGCTCCTCCACAATCGAGAAGATGTCTTTTGCTTTATTGGCTGACTCCACGATTTTATTGGAGAAGTACAAAGTTTTAGCTAGCACAATGGAAGACTTGTACCCTTTAAGTAGGGTTAAGAACTCTAGCCTAGCTTCTGGGGCATAGTTTGTACGCCAACGGCGCTCAGCTTGTCTAAGACCGAGTTTTAACGCTTTTAAGTCCTCGGTAAACCATTTCTGAGCGTCGTGGGGGCGCCTAAGTTTGACCCGTTTGAGAGGGGCAACCATATCGCTGGCCGATACAAGCCAGCGGGTTAAGTCGGAGGCTTGAGTGTCAATAGAGTCGGACTCAGAGGGACAGGAGGTGCTGAGTAAGTAGATGAGTTGGCTGATGTCAGCTTTGTTCCAGTTCCGGGCTGAAAAGTTCGCCTCCAGAGGCCTACTGGGACAAGTGGGGGCTTTGAGGGAAAATGAGATAAGGGAATGGTCAGACCATGCACAGGGCAGTATAAGGGGGGCCGAGATCTCTAAGTTGGAGGTCCAGACCTGGTCCAGTGTGTGGCCTTTCATGTGCGTGGCTGAGTTGATGTGTTGACAGCAATTTAGGCCACTTAACAGGTCAGAGAAGGCCATAGAGCACGTGCTCTCCTTCTCGTCCCGGGGCCAGTAGTTAAAGTCTCCGAGGACCAGGATTTTAGAATTGTTGATTATTACCTGGGACAGTAGATCTCCGAACATAGTCGGGAAATCAGGCATGAATTGAGGAGGGCGATAGACTAAGACGCAAACTAGGGGCGACACTGAGGATTCCAGTCTGAGTGCTAGGCAATCAACCTGAGGGATGGAGGGTACGGTAAGGACGGAGAATCTATTAGGAAGCTTGATGATGGCTGCTACTCCCCCTCCGTGTTTACCAGAGGCCCTGTTGGCTTGAATGATGTAGTAGCCAGGCGGGATGGCTGCCAAGGCTTCATGCTGGCGAAGAAGGACATTGCTCAGCACTGGGGCAGGCAACAGCTGCCAACAAAACAACAATGGATTACAGGCATGGGCTCGTATATGGAAGCAGAAAGGGCAGTTTACAGCGGTAGGGACTGCCTTAAGTTGCAAAGCCCTTCATCCATGAAGACAATCTCGATCATATTAATTGTTAGACTGGATAGAAGGGGAGAAAAAATTGACAGATGTGAGAGAGATATTCCTGTTGACCGATAAATTTAATGTTACTGATTAAAATGCTGTACTACTGTTATTGTTGACTGTTACTTTTGTAACAGCTGCAATACAAATATTTATAAAATCAATATTGATTTGCCAGTTATCTTGCAACATGGTTTGACCTTTTATTTACTTTTACACAAAACTAATTTCTGTGAGATAATGTTGAGGTTCGGTTCTTTCTTCCTGTCTTTCATGTCCTTCTTTTCTTCTTAGATTCATCTCTCAATTTCTCTGTCTATCCATTTTATTATTTTCCCCTTCCCAAGAAGTGAAGTCCAGACTCAATGCTCTTACACAGAGATAAAGGTTCCAAAATGTCATAATATCTTCCATGATCCTTTTACACAACAATAATGATACCCATGCATGTACATAAACACACACACAAGCCCATGCACAAAGAGCAACACAGAAGTACTAATGTTATAGACCATAGACTGATAAAAACCTGGGCTGGCCACAAGGTTTTAATCTGCAACCTTCAAACTGCCAATGTTACCACATTATGACCTTGATCCCAATGCAGTACTCACAGTGAGAGGGGACTGGCTGGATTAAGGTTCCAACAGCTACTAGTAATATGGGACCAGACTGTGGCCATGCCCCATAGAATGATCCCCTCAGTGTCCTGGTGCAGCGTGCCGACATAATGACACATGCAGCGGTGCTTACACATGCATTGTTTGGATCAGTGCTTAATTTGTGCCTGTGGTTGTCAGTGCATGTCACCTGCACTATTTTTTGGGGCCAGTGGGGCCCATCTACACTCATTGTGTGGGACTGCCACATATATTTTCCCAATCCAACATTTTCCGAGAGCAAGAGAGGGAAACCCACTATGGAAAAAGAATGAGTAAAAGAAAGACTGAAAAAACATCACAAAAGAAAACAGCAGAAACCTGCAAGAGAGAGATGAAGGGGCAGAGAGTATCTGGAAGTCGGGCTAAGAAGCATGAAGTTAATTCCAGATTTTGCAGACTTGGTATTCTGAACAAGGGTGCTGGCCCCAGGCTTCTAAGCAAATCTTTGGGCCCCAACACTAATTCTTCAACAAACTAAGCACTGGTTTGTATGATGGTCGGAGGAGCAGCATGCAAGGGCTACATGGGTCTCTGTTTTCCCTCTCCAGCATGGTGTGGCAGCCTCTGTCTGAGTTCACTGAAAATTGATAATTCTATTTTGTTTGAGTAGTTTCTAGGCTGGGAGTAAGTTTTGACGGCCAAATAGAGCTTATTTGGATCCTCACAATGAATATCTTGGTGGAACAGTCCACCAGATGAATATGAGAAGAGCTTATTACTTGATAAATTGCTAAGAGATAAACCCTGGGTTTAAACTGTTTGCTGACTTTCTCAATCTCTTTATGTGAGATATGTATATCTTTGTGTGTTGTGTGGGAATGTGAGGTATGCATTTTATGTGTGTGATTACATAAATAATGCCTTTCTCTATAGGCCACAGTACATTTTTCATATAGTGCTTCAGATCCCATTTATCTTGATTCTAGGCTCTGTAAATAAAATGTGCTACTATAATCTGATGTGATGGGATGATAGTAAAATCTTTAATTTGGTTAATAGTTATGGCTGATCCCTGTTAATGGTACTTCATTTATTTAGCGCAGAAGACAAGCGCTCGGTTTGGAACTTGTGACCTGTAGATCCCTGCATGTTTCACCACTGAACTTTCGAGTCATCTTAGACACTGCATTTTTAAAACACTTTATAATTGTTGATAATACCAAACACAGTCCATTTGACCAACCTTAGAATGAGGAAATATTGAATGTATTTATTTATTTATAAAGTTTTATATAGCGCAAACTTGATCCCGAAGGATATCAGAGCGCTTTACAATTCGAGCCAATTAAATAACTTCCCACCCTATTCCACTATAAACCTACATCCCACTATGGAACTAAAAATGCAAAATTAGATTAAAAAAAATTTAATAACTACTACAATTTTTACACAGATAATAAAAACAAAAAGTTAGATTCAAAACAAATGCCCCAGGGAGAACTCTGTCCACATCCAACCGTGATGAAAAAGAAAAAATTTCATTTGTGCTTATACTTTAGATTTGCAGTGCTGTGCTTATTCGATTTTAGTCTTATCGGTAGCACAACAGACAAATGCCACAAAAGTAGCAATTCGCAGTAAACTGCCTCCAAAGGTCAACTATGGTCCGTTCTGCTATAATTTAACTAACGAGATCCAGTTACCCGGTGTTGTTCTTTGTATTGCTGGCGCTGTTTCTTTGTTGATTTTCAGATGCCTGTAAAAAGGTCTCCTGCAGATCAGCAGAGGGACCTTTTATAATGCGCGCTCTGGAGGGCCCCCTGTGCCAATGCAGACTATTGATAGTTGTTTGCATGGAACAATGAATTCACTTTGTTACTTTATCGGAATTATAGCTTGCCAGCTCTGGTTAGAAATAGATCTCTTCAATACCGACAATAAACCACAGGACTTTTTTTTCTATAAAATACAAATCTGTCACCTATATTATACAAGCAATGCTCTTCTTTAAGCACATTAACGGTACAAGTGTTTTTATGATTTAAAAATA
Organism: Lissotriton helveticus; assembly: GCF_964261635.1. Taxonomy (NCBI): domain Eukaryota; kingdom Metazoa; phylum Chordata; class Amphibia; order Caudata; family Salamandridae; genus Lissotriton; species Lissotriton helveticus. Next base: position 697,873,532 of record NC_136065.1, on the reverse strand, counting down.
TCACCAGACATTACATAATTAGCTCTCCAGCATGTGCAGTGAGTGACTGCACCCACCTGCAAGGGGATGTCTGGGGGGTCTGAAGTACTCCCTTTGCCCCCAGAAGGCATCTATCAAGAGGTGCACTGACAGTGGCCCCCTCATGCAAATGAGGGAACGCCCTTTGGTGAGAGCACTGGCACTATGTGTGTGCCCGCACAATCTGTATTACAGAAAGGGCCGCATAACCGCTTGCTGCCCTTTCGGTAATACAGATAGTGCGGGCACACACATAGCGCCAGCGCTATCACCCGAGGGTGTTCCCTCATTTGCACTGGCGTACATGCCCGTTGAGTCCCACGGTCCCCACCTGCAAGGGGATGTCTGGGGGGTCTGAAGGACTCCCTTTGCCCCCAGAAGGCATCTATCAAGAGGTGCACTGACAGTGGTCCCCTCGTGCAAATGAGGGAACACCCTTTGGTGGGAGCACTGGCGCTATGTGTGTGCCTGCACAATCTGTACTACAGAGAGGGCGCAAAACCGCTTGCTGCCCTTTCTGTAATACAGATAGTGCGGGCACACACATAGCCCCAGCGCTATCACCAGAGGGTGTTCCCTCATTTGCACGGGCATCATGCCCGTTGAGTCCCACGGTCATGGTTCATAATATGGCTCCATATGGTCAACATGTTTTTTTTACAGATTGGTGAGCAATCTGCAGGTTGCAAATTTGAATGCTCATACCTTACTTCAAAGAGCCAGCGTGCATCAAGGGGCAAATTACTTATAACCCGGGTCATGAATAATCCAAGTAAGAAACTTCAATTGGAAAAATGGCACTGGGTTTGGGGTGTGCTCTGCGGGTCTCATAGGGCATTAGCAGCAGATGCAGTTAGAGGGGTCCCTCCATATTTCGTAACTCCACTGCTGAAATGCTTGCACTCTACATAGATAGTTGCCTAGTGCTATATCTGAGAATAGACGCACCTTGATTCTGTTCTGATTTGGTGTTCTCTGTAATACCATTATAATGGGCAGAACAAGGCAAGCAGGATAGCTGTTTCAGTGGAGTGTTCTACCTTTTAAAACTGAAGGTAAATGCAATGACCAAAAAGACCGAATAATGTTTCTAGGGGGTGCTGGGATCTATAAATGTAATCCTTTTCTCAATACGTGGCTGAATGAAGAGTAATACAATCGTTATTCAGAGCAGTTTCCTAATATTGCAGGCTTTTGTAAGGGAAGCCTGATTGTAGATGGCGATTTCAATATCACACTACTTCATGTACTTCATGAGTGAGGCGGCTCGGATGAAGCTAATTGATAAAAAAAATCCTAAAAGGAGATTATCTCAGCAAACATTGGTCAATATTTAACTGTTAAAATAAAAATGACAAAAAACATTTAAAATGAAAGGATGGCATTTACCAGAATGTTCTGGGCCTTAAAGGGGATGTATGTCATTACAACACATGCTTTTTCCACGCATGCCTTTACAACGCAGGTATTACAAGGCAAGTCGTTACAATGACTTGCGTTGGGGGGGCGCTGGATAGTGAATAGTTGAATTTACTATTCCAACTCCAGTCCCCGTGGATAGTAGGGAAGGTTTTGTATAGTAAATTAAACTCTTCCCTATCCTACAGCGCCCTCCAGCGCAAGTCGTTGTAACGACTTGCGTTGTAATACCTGCGTTGTAAAGGTACTGTGAGGTAAAAGTTTTGTTGTAAAGGATCTTTAAAGGTATCCTTATTAAAGGCCTACAACCGAGATAACTTCTATCATCCTTTGTCCGGGTGCTACGTCTATCTTTGTTGTCACTTAAGGAAACAGGTAAGCACCAGTGTACTTTACCATTTAGACCTGCTCTGCAGTATTAGGAGTCTGCATCAACGTTTAGCTTCTCTGGAGAGCTTTCATGAAAGAAAAACGTCCTGATATCAGGAGATTACTGTAGTAATGTTAAGCCTGTGATGTCAAGCTGTTCTATTATGTCATATTAAGTGTTCTGCCACCTCCTTGGTGACAGAATGTTTACACTTGAAGCTCCCAGGGCTGTTGATGTATTTCCCTGGAAGCTGTGAAGACGAACGGTATTAAAACTACATTCCCCTCTACCTTTTGTGGATTGTGGTCACTTCAATTACCTTAGTCAAAATAGAACCATAGTAACTGTCTGAATATATCATTTCATTTCAATTCAAATTACTTTATTTCGGCCACCAGGGCCATAAAACTACAAACCATATACAATAGATACAATGTACAGCATAATTAAAAACCATAGCAAAAATGATCATATAAAACAATTCATCAGATAATAAATAAAATCTGTACATAAAAGTAAACTCCTAATTGATTATTAGATAAAACAAGCAAAAAAGGAATTGCACTCAAATAGTGCATGTCAAGTCGGAAGGCGCAGAAGGGCTTTACCACGAATCACCCACATAGCACCTAAATATTTTGCAACAGAAATGCCCATTACAGGGTGAGAGCCTTATCTAAGGATGCGCAAGGTTTCCTGATGATTCCGCACACCTATTAGTCTACAGATGGATACAAGTCAGGTATACCGAGGAGATAGAGAGGCTGGACATGCAAACAAAACATGGGAGACACTTTTGTTTGGGTGATCACAAATCGGGCAAGAGGTACCTATAGTTTTTTCCCAGCCCAGCCTGCTGTAAACACTCTAAGTGGTAGGGTGCCTATGTATAACTGAAAGTGAAGCTTCCTATGCAGTGTTACAGACACTACGTCCCAAAATAACTCCACCCTGCGGGTGCACTTAAAATCCATAAAATCGCTGGATAGCTTGGCGGTGGCAGCCTTCCACGAATCTTCAGCCATCACAAATGACCAATATAACTTTTTCATTGTTGCCTTTGAAGGAAAGGCAGATTTGTCTGGGTTATCCCACAAGTCGTGGAGCCCCAACAAATATAGGGTTATCTTCATATTTTGGAGCTAAGGGATTTTGTTAAAATAGTCGGCCATCATAACATCCAGCAGGGAGTCAGCGTAGTGGGCAAGTTCGGGGGTAGTGCACACACATCTCCAAAACAGCACAGGCTGCAAACGTCCTTTATCCGAAACCTAGGAGGAACCTAAGTCACTAAAAAGAGGAGAACTGCCTGAATAAAAAGATATTACCTCACTAAAAAGTAATAGTTTTTTTATATATAAACGAGAAAGAAGCAAAAAATGAAAGTCCACAAATACAGCAATTCTATGTGGCTGACAGAAAGTAACCTTCCCAAAGGCACATCTGTGTTAACTTCTGTTATGCTTTAAGTAAGTGTTACCACTATGTGGATACCTATTGGGAAAATAAGGCCACCTATGCCGTTCACACCTCGTTTTCCTGCAGCGCCTGGCCAGCAGACTGACCGCTCTCCATCAGCGGCGATCCGCAGTGTGCTAATCAGTGTGGGAAATGAAGAATCCATAAAAGGCCATTGATCTTGACTGACATCCACTACTCCTGATGTCTTAAGGGGCTGACCCAAACCCTTTTCAATGTTAAGCTGTCTTTAGCCAGACTCAAAAAGCAACAGCGTTTAGCAGTCAAGCAAATACTTTTTCTTACAGCTGCAAGATGTAATTTCTAAGAAAGTAAACACGCAAAAATTAGGCTCTGAAAGCTGACAATATCTAAAAAAACGGTGACCAGGTAGGAAGTCGCAAGAATGTGCTAAAGGGACAGCTTACCCCATTGCTTGATAATATTCATGTTGGATGTACACCATTTAAAAACAAATATATATGTTACAATATGGAGCGTGCTTACGGATCCATATTACTTGGAGGAAACAGCTTAACACTCTTAAATACTTGGGGCCAGATGCATGACCCATATTTGCATGTGCAAACGGGTTAGCGACCCATTTACACATGAAAAAACTGTTAGGGCCATGTAAAAACCCTATTTAGCGAGTCACAATTTATTTGCAACTCGCTAAATATGATTTGCGACTCACAATCAGGAAGGGGCGTTTCAAGGGTGTCCCTTTCTCATTGCGACTCGCACCCCTATGTAAGAATGTTTTGCGACCGCAAAACACTTGCAATTTACCGCCCTCTTCAAGAGGGTGTTAATGCAGTCACAAATGGGAAGGGGTCCTCAGGGGACCCCTTCCCCTGTGCAAATGCAGGGGGAAATATTTTTTAGGGGCAGGCAGTGGTCCCAGGGAACCCTACCTGCTCCTAAAAAGAGAAACTAAAACGTTTTATTTTTCTTTTTTTAAATGCATTCAGTTTTCCTTTAAGGAAAAGCAGTCCCAGACATGGAGGTCTGCTAAGCCCAGCAGGCGACCATACCTGGGAGGGCCAGCCATTCCCAATGGGGTCGCAAATTGCGAGTGCCTCATTAATATGCATGAGGCCTGCAATTTGCGACCCCATTGGGAATCACAATCAGTGTCGCAAACACTGTTGTACATACCAATTTGTGACTCACAAATTGTGATGCAATTTGTGAGTCGCAAATTCCTCGGTCATACATCTGGACCTTGAATCCCAAAAACTTAATTGTTGAAAGTTTTGAGCTTTAAAGATATTTGGTTAGATCCTTATTCAGTTACCAAACATTTGCGAATGCTTGGTATACTAGCTTTCATTATTAAATACATTCTGTTAATTAGTAATATAAAGTGGTTAGTTCCTACCTTTGAAGAGAGGCTTCAAACGCTCACGGTAGCAAGCTGCATCACATCCCAAATCTAAGATAATTAAAAGAAGAGAAAATCCCAAAAGGTATTTCTGAAAAGAAAAGTTAGATATTTAGAAAAAATATTAGGAAGGGGGAAGGATTGTTATACGTGGCTCTTTCACAGTAGCTCCTGCATAAACACTTTCATGTGCCACCCCACTGTATAGCTCGCTTATGCCCTGAGTCTCTGCGACTGAAAATGTTACTAATAAATATAATACATGAACAGTGTTGGGATGAAAAATGCCCGAGTGCCCTAACTGTACTGATGTCTGGATCCCAAATGCTGATTTTTGTTGTCATAGGCAAACATGCACCATGACATTGGCCTGTCTCACAAATTGCTGTCTTTTTGGACCAGGAGGGGCACCCAAAGCACTACCCTCACATGGTGGAAGGTCACTGCCTTCACCAGTAGTTAAGCAGCACAAGCGCAGTGGTTACAGCATAGTGTGTTGTCATCTGTGGAAATGAGCATGCCTTTTTTAGCATCTCTTACTGAAGTGAGGCCTACAGCCTCAATCATTCTAAAGTTCAGCTGCTGCGAGCTCAACTTATCCTTGGCGTACATCGCTTTGGTGTGGAGTGCTGCGCAACCGATGACTGGTATACCTCCTCTGGCTGTATGCATGCCTGGGAAGGAAACAATCAGAACCCCCTAGGATATCGCGTTTTTGCAATTTGCAAAAAATTTGAGACGCCTGCACTTTTGTAAAAATCCCACGATTTTTACATAAGAGCCCGCAAATTTGTATTAAAAAAAATAACATGGGATTGACCTTTTCTCTTTATAGGCTCTGTGCTGTCATTTGAGGCAATAAAGGTAGGGTGACCAACAGGCTAAGAGGCAGCAGAGCCACCTCCTGTGCAATTACCTTTCAGCGGCTGAGAGACTCTCCTTCCCCTACTCTCCACTACACCCCTCTCCCCCCTCTCTCTCCTGTTAAACCCCAACCTTCCCCATGTCTCATCTTTCTTTTATTTTTGCTTTTTTTTATGCCCTGACATCCCCCCTCCCAGCCCCTGCTGCCTTGCACACGTCAAGGAACGCAGGTTTTTCTGATGAAAGAAAGAGCAGGTTTCATGTTTTAATCTGCTCTCTTTAACATCAGATATGCTCCAATTCGAAGTCCTGTGCTGCTGAAGACTCTGCAAAGTTACAGATTGTGACATAGCACAGTCTCCAGCAATGACAGAGCAAGGCCTTGCAGTATTTTTGTGGCAGGCAAATTTTTTAGGTTTGTTTAGTCTCATAATTTGCCACCCATATCTGCAAAATCCTGGGGATCGGTACAATACAGGTATAATGCAGCACTGTGCAGTGGTGCTTGTTAAATGTAAGTGCTGGGTGTACATGTGCCTATGAGTGGTACAGTATATGGAAGACTCGGGGTTCCATTTTGGGAGACACATGACTGCTTGCGGAACACGAGGAGATGAATCACGTTAGACAGATTTATGTATTGCTGCATTCCTGTCAGCTGGGTGGCACATAAACGTCAAAGGCTGCTCTTTGTTTCAGAAACTGTTCACTGTGGGACTGGCAAGACACTTACCCTGCAAGGAGGAGCCGCAAGGAACCTCCATTTGCTTTGGTCATGCAGCTGTGTGTGAGGAACTCCACCACTGCTGAGTGAAGCCCCCGGGCTCCCAACTTGTGAATTCACCTGATTCAACTGTTGATGCACCAGGTGCCTGCGGACGGTGCATGCTCTGGGACTCTGGATGGTCTGAACGTGTATGCGGAGGTAAGACTGATTTCAAGCTAGTTGTCCCATGGGAAGTTCTTAGCTACTTAGTGTTGCAGCGCCGGAACACTATTTACTAAAAAATAGAGTCAGAGTGGTTTCTTCAGATTCAGACAACTAGTGGGGCTTACCCTGGATTTTGCATATAGTAAATGAGGTATAACCACTATCACGTGGAGTGAGGATGGCTTGGAGTGAGGAGGAAGTGGGACCCAGGAAACTGCCAAAAAAGACACTAGACCCCAACCTCAGAGGGAACTGTGTGAATATCTTTGAATGTTGTTAGTGGTAATATAAAATACTTTGTTTTTTCACAAAAGTAAGTATTTGCCTGGACAATCAGCATTTATTGCTGCCTGCATGTTGAGATGTTGGCCCCTGCCCCCCTTCACCCACCCCTCCGCCCAAGGGAGCGTTGGACTGCTTGGACTACGCTATTCCTTAGAGCCAAGTTATACCTTAAAATATACGTGCTTTATATTTGATTGGATGCCGAATTCGGCCGCTACCGACCTGTATTTAGGATTTGGCATGTAGGGGGCATGTCATTTACAGAATCGGTAAATTTACCGATTCAGTAAATATACAGAATCGGTAAAATACCGAATCAGTAAATTTACCGATTCTGTAAATGAGATGTAGGTGGCACTGCAAAGAGTGCCACAGGCCCTTAAGAATCGGTATTTTACCACCCAATCCTATTGGGTGGTAAAATACCGAATACAGGTGTGCATGCACATCTGTGCATGCACACCTGTGCCATGTGACACACAGACATGCCCTTATGTGTGCCACATGTTACACGTGCCTGTATTCGGGGTGCTAGAGGGTGTCAAAGTGACACCCCCTGCACCCTTGCAGGATTCGGTATTTACCGATTCGGTAAATACCGAATCGGTATTGCCCATTGATTCCTATGGGCCTTGAAGCCCATAGGAATCAATGGTAAATACCGATTCGGTAATTACCGAATCGGTAAATACCGAATGTTACCGATTCGGTAAATGAAAATTAAAATTTACCTACATCTAAATACCGAATCGGTAAAATTCGGTATTTATGAATCGGTAAATTAGAATTACCTACATCTGGCCCTGTGGTTTTTGAATGGAGAGAGCTTTGCAGAGGAGTTACCACTGATATCAATGTGTCATTTAAATGCTCATATCAGACTTTTTATGACATAGCAATGCCAAACACACAGGGCCATATTTATCAAAAAGTAACGCAGTGCAGCACAGCAATTCACCTTGCTGCGCTGCATTACAGGTACAGGGAAGGAATGCACCATATTTATCACAATACGGCGCAGTCCTGCCTTTTCCCAGTGCTAGCTGCAAACACAACAGATGGAAGGAATGCTGAAATAATCAAACATTCACCCCAGTCAAAGATCCGGGTTAAATCCATTTTTTTCATGCCACGGCATTCAAGGTTAGACCCAGCCATATGCAAATCAATCTTGACCCTGTTACCCTTAGGAACAGTCCAGCCCGAACTGCCAGACCAGGTCTTCCCTAGACCAGAAACAAGCATCCTGGGGACAATTTCAGGGTAATACCCCTCATCAGCTTGAATCTGGAGGAGTTGCAAGTACAGGATCCAATTCTGGGCATACCCTTTCCACTTGGGGCAACAAATACAAACTGTGCATATGATGGACGTAATCCTGAATTATTCAAATATTCACCCCCTGTCACGGATCTGGGCCAAAATCCATTGGTTTTTTGCATGCCATGTCATTCGAGTTTAGACACAGCTATGTGCAAATCAGTCTTGACCCTGTCCCCCCAGAAACAGTCCAGCCAAACTGCCAGGCCAGGTCTTCCCTGGATCAGAAACAAGCATTCTGGGACCACTTTTGGGGTAACACCCCTAATCAGCCAGGCTAGCTTCAATCTGGTGGTGTAGCAAGCACAGAACCCACCTCTGGGCATGCCCTGCGAACTTGGGGCGACAAATGCGAACAGATTATGGACAGAATTTTGAATTAATCAAACATTCACCCTCAGTCACAGATCTGGGTTAAATCCATCGTTTTTGTGCACACCACACCATTCGAGTTTAGGCCTAGCCATACGCAAATCAGTTTTGACCCTATTCCCCTTAGGAACAGTCCAGCCCGAACAGCCAGACCAAGTCTTGCCTGAACCAGAACCAAGCATCCTGGGACCAGTTTCGGGGTAACACCCCTCATCAGCCAGGCTAGCTTGAATCTGGTGGCGTAGCGAGGACGGGACCCACGTCTCGGCATACACTTGGGACGACAAATGCAAACAGCACAGATGATGGATGGAATTCTGAATTAAACATTCTTTCATTCACCCCCAGTCACAAATCTGGGTTCGATCCATTGTTTTTTTTACGTCACGCCATTCCAGTTCAGACCCAGCCATATGCATATCAGTCTTGACCCTGTTCTCCTTGGGAACAGTCCAGCCAAAACTGCCAGACTAGTTCTTTCCTGGACCAGAAACAAGCATCCTGGGAACAGTTTCGTGGTAACACCCCTCATCAGTCAGTCAAACTTGAATCTGTCAGCGTAGCGAGCACGGGACCCACATCTGGGCATACCTTTCACACTTGGGCGACAAATGCAAACAGCACAGATGATGGATGGAATGCTGAATTAATCAAACATTCACCCCAGTCACAAATCTGGGTTCGATACATTGTTTTTTTTACATCACACCATTCCAGTTCAGACCCAGCCATCTTCATATCAGTCTTGACCCTGTTCTCCTTCGGAACACTCCAGCCAAAACTGCCAGACTAGTTCTTCCCTGGACCAGAAATAAGCATCCTGGGAACAGTTTCGTGGTAACACCCCTCATCAGCCAGTCAAACTTGAATCTGTCAGCGTAGCGAGCACGGGACCCACGTCTGGGCATACCATTCACACTTGGGGCGACAAATGCAAACAGCACAGATGATGGATGGAATGCTGAATTAATCAAACATTCTCCCCCAGAAACAGCGCTGGAGCACAATGTGCTGCATAGCATCAACACAGGCACTCTTCCACCATTGGGCAAGGGTGCCTGCGTTGCAAGTAGGATCGTTTTTGTGCATTTAGGAACACTTTCCTGCACAAGAAGAATCCCCAGAGACATTTTCCTCTTTCTATGTGTGCTTCTGAATGCAGCCCATACAGAAAGAGGGAAAGCGCAGAGAAATAATATTTCTCATTGTTACACGTCCACTGGAAAAAGCGTAGCATTTTGGCTCATTCCCAGATCTACCAGTAATGGTAAATTTGGGAATGCATCAAAATCCATGGGTGTTGCGTGGGAACATCCCTGCACCACCCATGGAACGCCTCCCAGGGGCAGAGTAACGCAATGCAGCAATTTGCACGGCATTGCATTACTTTAGATTTATCAAACCCCTCAGGGCCACAGGAGGAGGCCTTGCATGGCTCGATAAATAGCATTTTGCACCACGTTGTGTGGTGCAAGAATGACGCAACCCTTGATAAATATGGCCCACAATGTTCTTATACATACAAAGTCACATGAATGCGGTGGTGGTGATTGTAGTGGTGATGGTGCTGGGATTGTAATTGATTAATTGATAGTAGTAGTAGTTGTGATGACGGTAATAGTGATGGGGATGGTAAACGTGATGGTGATAGTAATGGTGATACAAGAGGTGGGGGTGTTGGTAATGATAGTGGTGCTAGCAGTAGTAGCAGATAATGGCTGGTTCTTGGACCGACTTGAGCTGCGGTGAAATGATAACAAGGAAGGGAGGACAGAGAAGAAGCCTGACTTACAAACAAAAGACACAGGACAACTCAAAGAGGGACAGCACCAGTCACTGCAGTAAACATGTCCCTCAGCAATGGAGCCCAGAGCTGGATGTGCAACAAGCATCACAGGAGAGCATTAGTTTGCCTCTTGGTGTACCTGTCTCTTCTCCATGTGAGAGCTGATACTAAGCATGCAAAGCCACCTGTCTCTCGCTTGCTGACAACCTAGACAAATAATGGCTGGGTTAATGAAAAAACTCAACTGACTGTGAAGAAAACAGTTAATAATGAAGGTGGCTGCCCAGCCCCCTCCTCTCTGTGTGCTGTGAGCTGAAATCCATTGTGAATGGCATGCAAACAGAGCAATGAGTGGAAGAGGCTGACCAAATGCACCTTTCTGTGTGTAGCATCTCTAGGAATATGACGTATTCACTTTGGAGATAAGAAATGGAGGCCAGTCAGCTAAATCCGTCTCTAGCTGGACCTAGAAAAGAGCATGTTTTGTAACCTAGACGTTTAATAACAAGGGATATTTTCACTTCTCATTCCAGCTAGTCGTTGCATATTTTAAATATCACTGAAACGGCTTATTAATTTGTGACTGCGTCACCTCATTCAGGTTGTCTGTCTTGTTTTTCTTAAAAGACGATTCTCAGTGCGTTGTTTAAAAAAAAGAAAATACTCATGTATTCAAGATATTCTATTTAGGCTTGTTTAGGAGAGGGTCTTTCCTATCAGATATCTGCGTTTACAAAACATACCCAAGCAAAGACACTGACATTAAAGTACATTACAGAACACTACTGCCGAATGTGCAAACTGGGATGTGGTAAAAACTTACACTAATGTGTTGTTTACTCCTCATTACTTAACGTAAGGGTGCTTTATTTTGCTACTTAATTGCAGTTGGCAATACTATTTTGTCAATGCTTGAATTCTGCCTCTGTAGCCTATAATCAATGATTTTTACTGCCGCACTTCGGGGCACAAAAACAAAATAGAGTAACTAACATAACATTATATTTTTAACATAGCACGAATAGTGCCTCAGTAAAATCTTATTAAGGTCATAGATGTACGTTTTAATTTAAAAAAGCGAGAAAGAAGATTTAAATGTGACTCACCATGATCCTGGCAAACAGTTTCTTCCAGAGTTAGAACTGTTTTAACCGACGTGCTCCTCTGTTGCTTATGATCAGAGATGTATATAGGCTCTGCGGTTTTTAGCAATCCCTTGAGTTATGTAGATTAAAAAAACACAAGATTTATGAGTTTTTGCTGTTAAAGGAGAAACTATGTTTATTTGAGCTTTGTCAGCACTAATCTTTCTCCATAGGATTTATGCATCTGCACACATGTGGACTCTTCCACTGAACCCCAGCGCCCAGACGGATCAGGAGATACTTCACCCCCCCCACACCCCCTCCCCCCGCCAGCGCCTTGAGACCCTTACTGGTGAGTAGAAGCGCAAAATAAACCCCTGATTGATATTGATAGACACGATCAACTGAAGTAGTCTGGGGTTGTGAAAACGGATCACTGACAGAATATCGGCGGACAGAATATCGAGCGACATGAATATAGAGTCTACAATACCGATGGACAGAATATTGACAGCCTATCTCTTCAATGGTAAGTACAGAAATATCGAAACCAAAATATCGTTAATTAATAAAAACATAGTAGGAATTATTTAAAAAGGTTAAAAGCTGATAAATGATAAATGTAATATAAAAAAATTAAACATACATATTTTTTTTAATATATAAATGAACTTAATAATATGAATAAATTATTATTGTATTTAATTATAAAATGTTAGAAAAGTTATAAATACATATATATATATATACATAAACCTGTATTATAAATATAAAAGATATATATAACAAATTGAAATATTTAAATTAATATACATTTTGCAAAAAATATTTCACACTACATTAACTATAAAAGTAGGGAAATGTTGGATAGCATAGGGGATACAATTACTATTCCCACTACAGAAAGTGCAACAGTAGGGAAAGTGTTGGATAGCGGAGGGGAATCATTTACTTTTCCCACTATAGCAAATGCAACAGTAGGGAAAGTGTTGGATAGCGGAGGGGAATAATTTACTATTCCCACTCCAGTGAGTGCAACAGTAGGGAAAGTGTTGGATAGCGGGTGGGTCAAAATTACTATTCCCACTCCAGTGAGTGCAACAGTAGCGAAAGTGTTGGATAGCAGGTACGCAAAATTACTATTCCCACTCCAGTGATGTAACAGTAGGGAAAGTGTTGGATAGCGAGTATGTAAAAATTACTATTCCCACTCCAGTGAGTGCAACAGTAGGGAAAGTGTTCGATAGCGGGTATGTAAAAATCCCTATTCCCACTCCAGTGACTGCAACAGTAGGGAAAGTGTTGGATAGTTAAGGGGAATTATTTAGTATTCCCACTCCGGCAAAATAATTAACATTAATGAACAAATAATTCATTTTCAAAAATAATTTACCTCCCACTATATTCGCCTATAAATATCACCACCAATATCGAAAAATATTACACAATTAACATAATTATTTAACAATTAATTAATTAACTAATAACAATTAACAAGCAAATTAAAAACAATCAAAAATAAATTAGTTCACACAATTAACACTATAAAATAACTTTAAATACATATTGAATATAAAAAAATATTAAAGTTAAATGACTTCCCACCCTACTCCCCTATCAACCCACAACCAACTCAAAAACAATTACACAATTAACATATTTACTAATTATTTATTAATATTGATAACCAATTAATAACTAATTAATAAACAATGTTAACACAATGAACACTATAAAATAATAATTACATAAATATAATTTAATACAATTATTAATTAATGAAATATAATTAAATTACTTTCCACCCTAATCCCCTATACAACCACAACCCACTCCTCAAACAATTATACAATTAACATATTTACTAATTAATTATTAATAACCAATTAATTATTAAATAATACAACATTAATTAACACAATTTACAATATAAAATATTAAATGCAAAAATATTAATTAATAACATGATTATTAAATATATTATAATTACATTACTTCCCACCCTATTCCCTCAACCCACTACGGAACTAAAACATGCAAAAATGTATTAACATAAAATTAATTACTTGTAAAAAAATCAAATATACATTACAAAAATAAGCTATACTTTTAACACATGTACTAACATACACAACACTAAAAAAAATCAATAATATTAACAACAACATTTTTACTAACGATATTACTAACATCAATAATAATTAAAACGATATTTCTTACCTGCATGTCGATATTCTGGTTGAAGATATTCTTGATGGTCAATATTCTGTCAAATCGATATTTAAGCATCGATATATTGGTATATCGATGTTTAGACATCAATATTGAATGTATGACGTTACAACGCATACTTTTACAAGGCCTACCTTTACATCGCATGTTTTACAACACATACCTTTACAACGCATAGTGCTTTGGGGCGCTGGATAGTGAATAGTTTAATTTACTATTCCAACTCCAATCCCCGTGGATAGTAGGGAAGGTGTTGGATAGTACATTAAACCTATTCCCTATCCTAGAGCGCCCCCCAGCGCAATGCGTTGTAATGGTTTGCGTTGTAAAAGTTGCATCGTAAAGGCACTGCGTGGTAAAAGTTGCGTTGTAAAGGATGTTTCCCATCAATATTATGTCTGCATACCACCAAATATGTGTGTTCTGCTACAAGAGAAGAACTGAGATGAAGTGTTCTGGAAATGTAACAGAAGTACGCTGTGTTGAGCAAGTGTCGTTCTCACTTAGGGGCTCATTAGGATGGTTGGTGGACTTTGTCCGCCCACCATCCCGACGTGAAAAGAGACTGCCTGCCATAAGGGCGGGGGTCCTGTGGAGGCTATTAGGATGCTCTCGCCACATTGGCGGGCGCATCCCACAAAATTAACATTGCGGCGGGCGGTGCTCAAAGCACTGCCCGACGCAATGCTAAAAATGCTCGTCATGCATTTCAATGCACAACGTGACAGGCACCTCGCGGTGCTTCCCACGTTGTACATTGAAATGTGGACCACCCACCCCCCAGAGTCCCTGGGGGTCCGCAACGGGCCCCCGCAAAAGATTCCTGCATGCCTTTCCGTGGCAGAAACGCCACTATGGAAAGGCACGTGCCCGCCCCATCATAATATGGATGGCGGTGTCTAGCAGACACTGCCACCTTATTAAACTCTTTTCCGCCCGGTCGACTTGTCGACCGGGCGGAAAATCGGTGGACGGTCTTTCCGTCCGCCGTGGTTCCCCCCTGCCATTGTAATATGGCAGGGGGAAATGGATGGCGGGTGGGGATGGATCTCGGGCAGATCACCACCACCATGCAGGCGGTGGCGATCCACCCAAGATCCTAATGACCCCCTTTTTACCAAGATACTAGTGACTCAAGTTGCACGTACCAGAAGTGGAGGGGGATGAGGGAGTGATCAGTGTAGGGGAGCATTTTAGTGCTGGGCCATCTCATAATAATCCCCCTCCTCCCCAAACGACGGAGGCAGCTGGAACAGTAGATTGGTGTTGGAGTTCAGAAGTTAAATGGCAATAACAAGCATTGGTAAATGCATTAGGTTTTGTCCATGTGAAAAATAATATTTTTGTTGTTGTTGCATGTTTAAGCAGTTTGACTCCTATGTGGAGGGAGTAATATTACTTTTTGGAGGGTTTTATATAGTGCAAACATAACTTCAGGAATTAAAAGCCATAACAAGAGCAGCAAAAGTTCTACATGAAAGGATACTTTTTTGTTTTTATGGCACGGGGAGATCTAATCCGAGCGTCTGCACAACATACAGTGATTCTGGGCACATCACTTTCTCTCTTGCCATAAAAACAAAAAAGTATGCTTTCACATAAAACTTCTGCTTCTCATGTAAACTGCTCCTATGTCCTCGAGCCAAGTTAGAGTTATATAAAGCTGCAAAAAACATACTAACTACACCCTGTACAGATGAGCTATACTTGGCTAAGAGCACTAGTGTGCTTTACATGGAAGAAGAAAATACTGTCAGTGTTAAATGCCTTCCTCACTGCCACACCCTCCCCCCAGACATGGCCCTACAAGACCCACAAGACACAGCCCAAGCAATTTGGTGAGTGCCAGAACTTCTCTCTTTCCTTTTAAAGCACTGGAGTCAGGGTTAAGTAGAAATCATGTACAAATACAGCAAATGCAATCAAATAACTCATGCTTCTAAATGAATCAATGAGACGCGCATTCTTCAGCAATCTGTTTTAGAACAATGAAACATTAATACGGAGTGCTAAACACGAAAATTGTGACAGGGTCGGTGGCGATCAGTGACCCTCAACAGTGAAGGGGTGCGAACCGAGAGCCAAACATCTAAGACAGCACAGAATAAAGGAATTGTGAAAGCGATTAATGAGCGAGTGAATAAAGCTTACCAAATTCACCTGCCACGCGTCTCTGCTCTCGTTTAGTGCTATCGTCATCTCGGTGTGCTTTTGAGAAACACATGTGACATAAACAGCGGACTGAGTGCGGTCGCCATGTTGTAATGGTATGGTACGTCAAGTCAAGTCAAAAAGTATGTTTATTTAGATCGTAATCTTTAAACAAATGCATAGCAATAAATACTATTTTAAATATTCCACAGCAATATCTCAGAATAGTTACAAGTTAAAATATTCTACAGCAATTTACAAAATTTTCTCACACTGGATACATATCATTTAAAAGGGATACCCATAAAATATCACTTCCTTAGTAAAATCCTTACCCCTTACGGGTTAATAAAACCAACAATTTCTCATAGACAAAATATAAACTCATTCATTGTAAAATTCGAAAATATTATTTCTGACTTGTTAGGAATCTTTGTACTACCTTTATGAACTTCCCTAGGGCAATTGCGATTTCAATACAAGGCATTTCTGTAAGGAGATCGGGCGCTTGCGCCCGTGTTCTTATACCATATTTTAAAAATATTGGATGCAGCCACAGTTTACGCAGTTCTAAAATGGTTATACAATCCAGCAGAACGTGCACTGAATCCCCTTTTGTGCCCAGCCTACACTTACAGCACCCTTTGGGATCCAACAGTTTAGCTTTAATTTCTTTATTTATTAGCCATGGATTGATCCCAATTCGCATCCTTAGTATCTCCTGTCTATACCACGGGTTTGGTAGGATGTCCAAATAAGGGAACCAGTTTCCTTTGCCCAGGAGTTCATCATGAACTATACTGATTTCTTATTGCCAAGGTATTATATATCAGATATTCTAGAGACTTCTTGTCCATTAAACTTTAGGTCATTTTTTGTACACTCTATCCTTAGCGAATCTCGGCATATGACCACATTTATGTTCTCACAGGCCTGTACCACTTTCTTCCTACATATTTTTGCCCAGTTTAAGTTACTTAATTGTATCTCTTTTCGACACCATTGTGCAACTTTTTGTCCTTTTTCATTTTCCAAGCGTTTCCAAAATCTAATCAATGCTATTTGCGATTGAACCCCCCAAGCCGTTGTTCCTAATTCTGTTCTTATTGCTTGGACCATTGATAATGGGGGCAGGGATAAAAGGTTTTTCAGGCATTTTCCTTCCTCCAAGTCCCAGACTCCTTTACCGCTCAAATAAAGGATTTCTGCTCCATAGAGTACTTGCGGGGGTATCATTGCACTGAAAGCCTTTAGTAATGGTCGATGAGACATATCCCCATAATCACGATTAAACATTTTTAAACCAGCGATTGATGTGTGTGCCTTCGCTTTTTGGGCTTCTAAATGTGTATGCCAGTTTAATGTTTTGTCGAACCTCACCCCTAGGTAGCGGCATTCATTAACGGATTCCAATTTAAGATCACCTAAAAACCAATTAAACTTAACCGCTTTCTTTCCAAAGCATAGAATTTTTGTCTTGTCTAAGTTACCGTTAAAAATTTCTTTACACAGTATTCGTTACAAGATTTCAGTTTCCTTTGAAGGCCTATTTCAGTCTGGTCTACTATTACGAGGTCGTCCGCGTATAAAAGACACGGCACCTTATTACCATTAATTCTTGGGCTGGCACTACCCTCCACTTCTAGACAAGCTGGTAAATCCGAAATATAGAAAATAGCTGGGGGCCAGTACACAGCCCTGTCTCAGGCCATTTTCAATAGGTACTTTTAGCGTTAATGCACCCTCGGTGTCCCTAATTACTTGAGCCCAATTGCCTCGGTGTAATTCTTTATTATAGCCAACAGGTCTTTTGGAATATTTTTATTAATACGTTTTTCCCAGAGGCAATCCCGAGCCACTGAATCGAAGGCGGCACAAAAGTCAACGAAGCAGCAGCAGAGCTTTCCATTCTGTTCCGTTGACTTCCTTGCCATTGCCCATAATGAAAAACAGTGGTCAATTGTGGAGTGCCCCTCTCTAAATCCTCCCTGTTCAATGGGTACGATTGAAACTCGTCAACCCATGCATTTAATCTATTTAGCACAAGTTTTGAAAATTCCTTTTCCCCTAAATCCAGTAGGTTTATCAATCTGTAATTTTGAGGTTCAACCATACTGCCTTTTTTGTGAATTGGTCTGATTACAGCACCCTTCCAATTCAATGGCATTTTACCTTCTGTTAGTATTACTTGAAACAGCTGGGATAGGAATCTTGCCCACCACTTTGTTTGCGACTTTAGTATTATCGCTGGGAGATTATCAGGCCCTGCGGCCCGGGTTAGATTCAGCTTCTTTATCATATCTTCTACTTGCTGTTCCGTAAAATCTAATTTAAATTTTTCTGAAATTTCCTGCCAACCTTGGGGCTCTGTGTCTCCTGGGGATACTCGGGCTCCATACAGTTCCCTTAAGTATTTATCCCAGGCTGACTCACTTACTACACATTTCATTTCTCCAGCTGAGGGGGCAGATGCTGCTTTTATCAATTTCCAGAATTGTCTCAGATTCTTAGCCTCAATTGACTCTAGCAGATTTCCCCAGCATCTCTCTTTATATGCCCTTTTTGCGTCGGTGACCATCTTTTTGAACTCAGATTTCAATTTAATGAGATAATTTTGCCTCTCTTGATTGAACTTTGTCCTTTGTCTTCTAGCTTCTGTCCTTATCTCCCTTTTTTTAGTTTGACAGTCCGTGGAAAACCATTTCAGTCGGCTAGCTTGGGTTATTGTACCTTTTCTTTTATCCTTTTTTAATTCTATCCTAAGGCACTGGACTACTTGGGCTATCTTCTCCTCGTACCATTCCAAATCTTTATTCCCGAGATTTACTAATTCAACCTTTAGTTGAAAGGACTTTAACTTTTCCTGGTACTCCTCTGTTAGTCTTGTCATCGCCCGTTTGGGTAATCAACTTCTTGTGGGATCATCTTTTCTCTGGGTTCCATCCATCCCCCATGTACCGTCAATTGTAGCGGATTATGGTCGCTACCTTCACTTTGGTGTAACTTAAATTCCCGCACTAAGTGGAAGTTCCAGGCTAACATGAATACATAGTCAAGTCAAGTCAATACAAGCTTTATTCGATTAATTAAAATCATAAAAGCAGTTCCAGCACAAATATACAAATGACAATTCATATGTTAAAAACAATTCATATAAGCAATTTAGTTTAAAAAAAGGACATTTAAGAGAACAAATTCATATAATTACATCAGATAGTGCAATTCATCGGAACAGCTAATGGTCAGTTAATATGAATGCATATCATGGAACGTTTAACTTCAATTGTTAAGACTTAATACGCGTAGCTGCAACCAAAAAACTTGCGACCCCGAATATTACTTTAATGCTACTTAGAAGCTGTAGGTAACGAAGAGCGGGACGGACTTGTATGAACCCTGCTTCTCTCAGAATAGGTAGTAAAAACTGTTTCCTACATTCCTCGTAGTTGCCACAAAACATAATAAAGTGCATCAGGGTTTGTTCAGAGAAATTATCACAGCTACAGGGGATAGATGGATCTGGCTTACCCCATACTGGGTAATTCCCCAAGGAATATTGGATGATATTAAGTCTAAATCTCACAAGGAGATTACGATGGAAGGGCCTAGACACAATAGTCAAGTAGGGTTCCAATTTCGGGGTTGTCTACAGTATGTAATTAGCTCTTACTCCCGATTTTTGGAGCTCTACTTCCTCCCTACGTTCCAGAAAATTATTCTTAATCCATAGAACATCACCTCTCTTGATGGTATTCGGGGCGAAATATAGTTCAGGCCTACCCAATATGTAAAACGTATTTTTAATGTAGGCCAACCATGGGATTTTGTTCACTTTATCCAGTGCCAAACAGTCTGTTAGAATAGAGTGATTTAAACTAATTTCTGGGTTCAGCCAGGTCTTGGCCCAACAGATCAGAGGTGCTAGCTGTAATTGATCACTGATGAAGCCAAGACCCAACTCTGTATGAACTGAAAGTACTGGAGTTGATTGGGGGACCACTAACAGGGATCTGAGAAACGTATTTTCTACCACCTGGAGTTTGTCTTGCGGTAGATAGCCCCATAACGAAGCACCATACCTGGCGATTGAAAGGCTTTTTGACTTGTAAACTGTCAGCAGTGCTTCTACTGGGCGTGAACCTAGCCGTTTCGCAAAGCTCAGTAGAGCGGAAGTGGATCTAGTTACAGCTAGGCCTTTAGCGTTTAGTTGTGGCTTCCAGGTGCCCTTTTCGTCGAACAAGACCCCCAAATAGGTAAAGACCGGAACCGTGGCGATTTCTTCTCCGTTGCATAGAAACTTTTTTGCCTTTACACTTTTTAAACGTTTCCCTGCAACCATTACATGTGATTTTTTATTGTTAATCTGTAGATCCAGGGAGGACATAAAAACCCCAAAATTATCCAAGAATTTCTGTAGCCCCACCCCAGTGCGGGCTAGCAATACTGCGTCGTCCGCGTAGAGGAGCACCGGAACTGTGTATACATAGTCAATTGGGCAATTTTGTAAACCTTTTTTAAAGGTCTTCTTTGCCAGGCAGTCTGTTTTAAATCTGCCGTTTAGGCAGAAAAGACCCTTTCCCCCTAAATAATTAGCCAATTCCAAATCATGTTTCGAGGGATCACATACTGGGAAGCTAGCATAGTTAATTCCATATGGTACGTGTTAAAGTAAGTGAAAATTACCCGTGCATGCGAAACTGGTTGAAAATATAATCAAATATTCGTGAACTGCATGTTGAAGTTAAACCAGTGAAAGAAAATGCGTGGATGGTGTGTTGAAGTGAAACACAAGTGTATATGATAGTATGAGCGTGGGCAGGAAAATAAAAATAAAATGTGTGGACACTTTAAATATAAAAGCAAGCACAGCAAAAGTGCTGTGCATGCAAAAGCTTCAAATTTTTGTTCCACAAAGGCAAAGGAAACAGTACATCGTTGAAGGGAAACTGATAAAAGAAGAACAAGAGGAACACAGGAACACGCATTGGTAAATGCAGAAATCAGTATGCTACAGCCAATAGAAATGGAGGAAAACAAAGTGGCAAGCACAGGAATCAATGAAAAGCAAGGCAAGCAAGTGGGCGGGAAGCCCCTTTTAAGATTTATATTAAATACAATAGATTTCACAAGCTCAGTGCAAGCGCTAGGCAGGCAAACACTAAAAATGACTTTAAGTGTTGTTTTTAGCTAGTTACATTTGCTGCATGTTCCAAGACAGGTTAAATGTCAGGCTGTGTGAGAGGGTTTTGTAAACTGAACTATGTGACTATCTCTGTGTGGTACAAAGAGGACCACTGGAATTAGGTGTCCAGGAAGGCCTAAATTATGCTCTGCCGGTCCCATTATGGAATTTCTTAAGATTATACTGTCCTTAGCTAATTACTGCACTAGGTTATCCAATCCGAAATTTTTGGGGCAGATTTACTTACATTTCACACAACGCAGCAAGGCAACATGCTACTGTATTGTGTAAAAGGCAGACAGCATAAATGTGCCATATTTATAAGGATATAGCACATTTTTGGGGTCTCCCAGAGCTGGTGCACTGGGTGCTGCTTAGCGCCAACGCAGGTGCCATGGTGCATGAATGCCTCGTTACAGACAGGATTATTTTTATGCAGGAAGGGACAACCCCCTGCACAAAAACAATCCATAGCAGCATATTCCTCTTTCTATGTGTGCTGTGACATGCAGCACAATAGAAGGAGGAAATAACAAGGAAAAGTAAAGATGTTTCTCCTCGTTAAGCCTCGCTGGGAAAAGCATAGTAGTTTGATGCAAACCACAGTTTTACTAGCTTTAGTAAGTCTGGTAATGCGCTAAATTCCATGGGTGGATGCATGAGAGCACCCATGCTCCAGACATGGCACATCTTCCAAACTCAAGGTAATGCAAGGCACAGATATGCCCTGTCTTGCGTTACTTAGTATTTACTAAATTATGCAAAGCCACACGAGTGGTTTGGTATAGCTTAGTAAATCAAAAATGATTGCGAGTAGGGCTCCACCACAAAAGTGACACAACCCTGATGCAAAATCTTAGTAAATCTGCCCCCTAGTGTATAGTTCTGGCCTAGAGCTAGTATTGCTGGAGAGAGAGAGGATATTAGAGATCTGTTGAGATGCTCATTGTTACCATCATCTCATATCTGTAATCCATTGTGAGATGTAAAGAAGTGGATATAGTGTATAGATTCTTGGGCCCTGCAGTCATTCACTAGATTAAAGTCCTTCAAATGATCCACAGTGTGTGACAGATTTCTTCAGTTATTCCATACGTGTTCATTTAGCGGTGTCCGGTGTACTGGCTGAACAGTACTGGTGATGGACAAAAGTGTAAGTAGTGTAATTTACAGTTGACTGCTGAAGATTATGGTATTAGTATTAGTGTGGACTAGAAATTACATGTATGAACTTACAGCACTATATAACATCCAGATGAAGCCCAGGCCACCTCACCTTAACTTACCTGCTTATAGAAATTAGTTTGCTGCTTGGGCTGGTTCCAATCTGTGGATTCTAGGCTAAATATTGTGCTTGAGGATGCGACTGTCTTTCCAGGTTCCATTGCTGCGATGTGTAATGATGTAGTTGTCTTGGAAATAGCTGTGTTATCAACTCTCTTCTTAAGTGTATAGGCTTCCACATGCTTCTAATTCTGGATGGTAGAGTGTTCCTGAGCTTCGCTGCTTGTCCTGAGAAAGCAGCGCCTCCCACA
Organism: Lissotriton helveticus; assembly: GCF_964261635.1. Taxonomy (NCBI): domain Eukaryota; kingdom Metazoa; phylum Chordata; class Amphibia; order Caudata; family Salamandridae; genus Lissotriton; species Lissotriton helveticus. The sequence continues at coordinate 697,851,137 of NC_136065.1, read as the reverse complement.
ATTTTTTGGTGGTAAGATGATATGATAAGTAGTGCAAGCCTGGAGCGCAGTCATTATTTGTTAACATGCTTGAATTTAGCTTGTAGTTATGGTAGTCATTTTCCTTGTGAAAACTGTAAAGTGAACATGCAAAGTGCTTTTCTTCAGATAGCAAAGTGGAGTGATTGCAAGACTGGAGTCATGTTTTCTTGAGGGAAGGCAGAGAAGAAATCTTGATGCAGCATTTTAGATGAGTTATATTTTGCCAATTGTGAATGCAGGTTAGCCAAGATATAGGCTGGTGGCATAGTCAAGCTTGGAGATTACGAGTGTTATGATGCCTTGCAGTTTCTGTTGGTATCCAAGGTACGGGAGGATTTAATAGTGAGTTCATTGTATAGAAGGAACTCTGTTTTATGTTGTTAAGATGTGATACTCAATATAGGTCTGAATCCTTGGATACTCCTATGTTTTGGAATTCTCTAGATATTGTTGGAGGGGTCTCATGTTGTTTAAGCCATATGGCGGAAGACGGGTTGTGAGGAAATAGGGTGTATTATATGATGTGGTTGTGCGACATCACCGTGTAATACACTTACCAACCCCTTTAGGCCCCTTATGTTTCATTTCTGAAACCTTCAGCTCAACCCTGGGTAGCTGTGGTTTTGAGAAGCCAGGCTTACACAAAGGAACACGTTTAACGCATTTAAGCAGCACCAAAACAATTGAAGAAGAAATCAGCAAGACACCACAGAAATCTGACACCTACTTATAAAAATAGAAAGTATTTTATGTATCTTTAGACACCACAATGAAAAAGATCCACTAGAAGTTTCCGGACATAAACAATTTACAAGATATAATAAATCAAAGCATTTCACTCAACTGCGAACAAGCACTGGCAAATTCATAGAATTTGACACAGAAACATTTTCACAAAAAAGTTTGGGCTAGGTGTAGTGCGGTGACTTGGAGTAACTTTATGTGACCAACTCCAGGAGGGGACACTCCGGAGGACCAGCAAGGTCCTCAAAAACAGTTACTTTAGCAGGTGAAGCAGTCTTCAGTCAGGTCCAGCCACTTTTATCCTTTACAGAGATTTTCTATGGAAGTAATCATGATGTGAGGGATAAAGGATGCCGAAGACGCTCAAAGGATGCTGTGGATGTGATGCGGTTGACAGGGGTCTTACTGCAACTACTACTCAGTCCATGAAGATGCGAGGTGGTCCTGGTCACAGGGTTGGCATCCCTCGAAATTCTGTTGGTGCTGGCAGAAGTCCAGTCACCACTGAACTACCGGTCACCCAGTATCACTGTCACAGGCCAATCTTTTCTGGGTCCATAACTCGTCTCCTGGGGTTCCCAGCTGCACTCGATAACACTTCTAGGTTCAGTGAACTCAGGTGCAACTTTGTGCACTGGATCCTGTATGCTGGTGCTGCACGGTAGTTGGCAGCAGGTTGCTGGGTCCATAACTCGTCTCCTGGGGTTCCCAGCTGCACTCGATAACACTTCTAGGCTCAGTGAACTCAGGTGCAACTTTGTGCACTGGATCCTGTACGCTGTGCTGCACATGGCAGTTGGCAGCAGGTTGAAGATTCTGTGCTATCAACTGGCCTAGCAGGCTTCCCAGTTGTTGTGTCTCTGTGCTCTGAACAGAAGGCCAGCTCACTGACCCTTGAAGTCTCTTGTCTTTCGCTGGCCTTTACAGACAACAGGCACAGTCCTTCTCCTTTGCTAGCCACCAGGTTCAGCATGTGCAGTCCAAACTGAGCTGCCTTTCTTTACCAGTTTCATGGTGCAGCAGGGCCATTCTTCCTCACTCCTCCTTCCAGTGCAGTTGAGATGTGAGTTTAGTGTGCCAGGGGTGCCCCACTTATCGTCAGAAAATGCACTCAGAGCAGCATGCCATTGTTAGCTGCCAATGGGCTATCAAGTTCCATCTCACCTGACTACCACTTCCTGCAAAGTGTGGCATCTGAGGATGCACCAATCTGCCCACTTCTAATATGGCAGGGCCACTCTTATGTGGAACTGCCTACCCCAACCTAGAGGTGTGACTACCAAGGGGCTACACGCAGCTGTAAAACTAGTTTGGCAACTGTTTCCCCATCTTCTGTCCTTAGTGACTGCCATTTTTTCTGCCTGAACCATAGAGCAGGCCTTCTTCCAAGTATTACCCATTTGCCTTTCAAAGGCAGCTTCTCATTTGAAGTTTGCCTTGTGGCCCAACACCCATGTGCCTTCCTGAAGGAGGGTAGTGACACCTCATTCCAGAGCAGGTCCATATTGTATCCTTTCCTGGGAGTCATTAGCATATATCTCTACAGGAGTTCAGAAAGATGTCTTGGTGACAGGACCACATGTACAACTGGAATGGGCCAGGGGACTGAAGGCAATATAGTAGCAACTTTGCGAAAGTTGCGCACTGCAAGTTGTTACATTAATTTCAACCTGAGACTCAAGTCAGGCTTAATGTATCAAATTGTTTGATACCTTTAATGACCTGCTTTGGTCGCACTGTTCCAGAGTTAGCACAGCTAAGGGTGAGCGTAACTTTATATTTGCCAATTGGGTGACCAAGCTTTTCCACAGTAAAAACAACAGTTTCACATGTTTACTATCAGAATATGTGAAGTTACATGTTCTGCCCATGGCATATGTTGTACCCTGCCTTGATAGGCCTGCCATAGAGGTGACTTACACATATACTAGAGGGAAGTCTGGCTTTGCCATTACTCTAAATAGCAGACTTCGGCCCCGATGTTTAAACAGCTTTTTCAGCATGCAAAATGGCAGGCTGGCAGTTTCACTTTACTCGTGTCTCCCCCAAGGTGGTACAACCATTGCTGCAATCCCCGGGGGAAAGGGGAGCCTTCTAACTTACATGTCTTGAATACCATTAACTAAGGAACTTACAGGTAAGTTACCTTAGCCAATTAGGTAAGAGACAATTTGACATTACAGTTTAAGGACAAGGGCACAGGCACTGAGGTCTGGTTAGCAGGCCTCAATGTATTCTCAGAGTCGAAAACCAGCAGCCTCAGTTAAAAAACCATGGGGGTGACCGTGCAAAAAGAGGTTTTTACTCACACTGGTATTTTGGTCATTGTCCACACACCATAAGCTCTGTGTGCGTGGTATTGAGCTTCAGATGGTTATTCATCATACATGTTATTATTGCCCGAAGGCTTTCATCAAGGTTTAAATTGTAGAGGTCATCCAGACCAGAGATGTTTAAAATGGTTTGCATGTGAATGATCCCTGTGGGACACTACAGTGTTGTGTTTGGGGAGCTAAAATGAAAGGTGGTGTCAACACTAGTCCGCTGCCACAGCTGAGAGGCCAAGAATTCAATGGGCATTAGCTGAAGTCCCTTTTCACCTTTTACATATGGTACGTTAAACAAGATTTTAGAGCCTTATTTATGAGGCCCTTACACCGTAATTGCATCACTTTTTATGATGCGGTGGCGTAAAAATGCGCCACACTGCGTCATATTTACGAAGTGATGCATCTAGGCAGATGCGTCATTTTGTAAGGCCCTGCTTTACAACATACCTTCAACAGGTATTATGTATGCCGGGTGGGCGTTCCAATGCAGAAAAGACTCGTAGAAGTGTCGCAGTGAAATCTATGAGTTTCACTGCACCACTTTTATAGCCTCACTGCATCAAATCCTCACGACTGCTTGAAGCAGGCATAAGGGGTGACACAGATTTTTTACATGGGGCTTGCCCCATGTGAAATGATACATTGCTGAAGTTGTGTCGGTTTCCAGTCACACTATAGCAATGCACCATTTTGAGCCCACAGATATGTCAAGATTCCTGATGTATCTGTCAATCCTTGCAACATGGTGCACTGTACAGTAATACGGGGCATCCATGGTCTCGCAAGGAGACTTGTCACAAGTCAGGTACACCTTGTATTTGACTGACATTGCTCCAGCCTACACTGGCCTGTTATAAAATATAGTCTGGTGTGAAAATGTATTTGCTCTACAGATCGTTACTTTATTTGCAGGGGCCAGGTAGTTTGTTAGGCTAATGTGCCTGCTGCAGAAGTGGCAAACAGGAAACAACCTCAACCACATATCTTTAACAACAAATTACTTTAACCGTGAAGGCAGAACAAAGAGGTGACCTAAACCACGCATTGACTGAACAACGACTTCATTTACAACTATCTTGGGTGAGTAGGTATTATTATTAATTTAGATTTTTAATAATGTTGTAGGGGGCTTAGTTCATTGTAGTATTAAATATTTAAAATATTCGAATTTTAGAATTACGGAAGGGTTTCAGGTAATATAGGGTTTATGGGTAGGGGAAGTGTTTTAATACTCGGTTAATTGCCAAGTATTAAAATGTTATTTGGCTAATTTTATATTATAGTTGTGAATTAAAAACAAATTTGGCATACTAACCTTTAGGAATGGGGTGCAGGTAATATAGGGGTTATGGATGGGGAAGTGTTTTAATACTCTGGCATTTATTCTAATACCCGAGCATTACAATTTTTATTTGAGTTCTAATGTATTTTATATTATTTTAAAAAAAGCTAATTATTGTTATACTTACCTTTAGGGAAAGGATGCAGGGAATATAGGGGTTATGGGTGGGGAAGTGTTTTAATACTAGGGTATTAATATTTACACCCAAGTATTACACATTAATTGTGTTTTTATATTTATTTAATGTAATTATATCTATTAATTAATTTAAAAGCTAAAAATATGAATGTCAGATAATTAGGTGTAGAAATGATTTTAAATACCCTGGTATTTAATTAAATACCTAATTTTTAACATAAAAATAATAGGGAAAAGAAACAGTAAATGGTATATAAGATGAGTGAAAGGTGTTAGAGCAGTGGGTTAAAAAAAAGTAATAATAAATTATTATCAAGTTAATAAATAAAATACATAGTTATTTGAGAGTTAGACTGTTTATTCTACACAAAGAGTTTAAATATTTCTTGAAACATTTTTATTGACTTGTTATTCAATACACTTTATTGAAACATTAATTATTTAATAGTTTAAAAAAATATTTTGGCAACACAATTTGTTTTGATAATTAAAATGAACTGGTTCTCACATTTTCCCATTCACTTCAAGGAGTAAAATAGTCCTTTTTCTATTTTCACAGTTGTCGGTGACGTATGAGGTTGTACCTGTCTTTTGCCAGTCGGTGGAGCATCGCTTTCAAGCTCAGATGGAGAAAGAGCTGCGGTCGGGTAAGTTTGACGTAATACATTTTTTAAAGAAATATGTTGGCTATCTCCTGGGTAAAGAATTGTGTAGGTGTAATAGTGTACTGGAGTTAACGTTTTAGGTTCTATTGAACCAATTTTAATTCCAGTGCAGGTTAGCTTCACTTTTCTTCACAAGGATGTTTTTTCTTTTCTTTTTTAAAAGATAAGCATTTCAAAATGTGTTGCCTGTTTGGATATCCAATTTTTTTTTACAAAAATCAATGTAGATGCATTTCGGGTCATCAAAAAAACAGATTTTTGCACAAGAGACATGCACTATTTTGGTGATGTGGAAGAAGTTTAAAATAACATAGTAGCAGATGAGGATGAAGGCTAATGTAGTTGCCTTTCACAGATGGTTTTATTTTGTGAAGAGAACAGTGGATCTTTGGAAAAGAAGATGTCATTTTGGAGGAGTGAAGCTAATGTAGTTGCCTTGTAGAAAAAAATGATTTTTTGTGAAAAAGATAGCTTTTTTAACGGGAAAGAATGTTGATGTATCCTGGATTGAGGTTAATAAAGTAGCCTGAAGCCTTTTGGTGGATTATGGCTAATGTAGTTGCCTAATAAAATTAGTTTTTGTTTGGGGTGGAGAACCGGTGATTTGATTGATTTAAGGAAAGGAACATTCATGGTGTGGATTAAGGCTAATGTAGTTGCCTTTTTTGAAATTTGATTGGGGAAGATATTTTTTGTAAGCTTTCATTTTGGATTTGATTTTCCGAAAATAAAAAGTAATGGATGAATGAGTAGAGAAAGAATTGGTCTAGTAAGTTTTGGAGAATCATGGTGACAACCGGCTTGTATAAGAGTCACCATGAGTTGGAAAAAAGAAGACTTTAAAAGGTAGGAACCCCAACTTTCCTTAAATTTGAGAGAAAAATAATTTCAAAAAATCTAAATGAATTGATGTTTGTTTAAAAACTGGCAAGTAATCTGGACAGTTGTTAGCTATTGTTAGAAATCTAGCATGTTCGCAATACTCTCAAGATAGTCGGAAGCCACCATCAACGAAAATTGTTGTCGTTTTTCCAATAGATTCTCAGACATTTCTTTACTTTTTTTTTTACTTTCTTGATTCAGCTTACCTGACAGTGATTGTGCAAGTCTCATTTCCTGGAAACTTTGTTCCTTTTTCACAACTAACCAGAAAATGATAGAGATTAGGATGAAGTTTGGCTACTGATTTAATGAAGGAATTGTGCCATCCCTCAATGGCATTGTTCGTTTTCACACCGCCCTCTAAGCAGGTTGAATAGAAGCTCCACCATTCTATAGGATACCTTTGTTTCCTTCTGCGACCTGAACTGCTTAGATGGCCAATCCATGTATCCTCAAAGTAATTAAGTAGCGGGCCAATTTTTCTTAATTTTGGGTAAAGTAGTCTAATTCGTTAATGGAAGTGTAGAATTCATCTACACTTTCTGGTGGTCAGAAACATAACGCAGTTAGTTTACGTAATTCAAATTGTAGTTTTCTGCTTCACAAATAGTCCTCAAACAAGGATAATTTCTGAATCTTTTGCCAATATGCCTGTGAAAAGTGGAAGAAACATCCCTGAATTTTGGTATCAGGGTATAATTTAGTTAATTAGTTAATCATTGATAATTCAAAATCAATTGTTAATTTCCCAGGACTTTTAATCAAATGTTTGCTTTTGATCACTGTTAAAAATTAAGGGGGTCATTAGGATGGCGGGCGGACTTTGCCCGCCCGCCATCCTCGTGGTAATTGGGTTTGCCCGCCATAAGGGCGGGGGTCCCGTGGGGAGTATTAGGAAAAGCAACTGCAGACGCCCATCCAAATATGGCTGGCAGTGTCTGATAGACACCGCCACCATATGAACCTTTTTCCGCCCCGGCCGCAAGCGACCGGGGCGGAAAAGTGGTAGGCGGTGTTTGCCTCCGCTGTGGTCCCCCCGCCATTGTAATGTGGCGGGGGGAAAAGGGTGGCAGGCGGGCATTTATGTCGGGCGGATCGCCACCGCCACCATGGCGGTGGCGATCCGCCCGACATGGTAATGGACCCCTAAGTGTATGTTGAGGAATGTTTGTCAGGGATCAAAGCATACACTAAAGGAACAGTTGTGTTATTCCTGTTAGCATGAATAGTATACATTTGTGAAAATAGATGGGGTGTTGATTTAAATGTTCCATCCATCATCCAAATTGGACTATTCTCTAAGGTTACAGGCTAAAAATTAAAATGAGTTTTAGATGGTTTTCACTGTCATATAGGAGGACACATTCCTTTGAAAAAGTTAGAGTTAGTTGGGGAGGAATGTTAATGTCTATTAAGGTTTGGGGTGTTACACAGTGGGATTACTTGCCAGTTTTTGCCTCTAAACCATCCTTCGTAGGTTGGGGATGGATGGCATGTTACTTGCAACGTGCACTAGAATGTTTTGGGAAACTTAACTTAAATGGTACCACAGGATTCATTGGAGGTGTGTGTGTGAGAAGCTTTATTTGTTAAGCATTTTCACATAATTTTATTTCCATTGCAGAGGCAGAATGGTTATGGTCTGTTGTCCTAACAACGGTATCTTCCAGAATAGCCGCTCTGTCTGTGCAATGGGAAGAGAAATATTGCACACACCTCCAATGACTCCTGGGTTCTGTAAATTTGTCCTTGCAATATAGATAGCCACCATATTTTAAAAGATTGTTGCAGTTCTGAATTTTACATAATTGGCTTGTCTAGAGGATGCCATTGATATACAATCTGTTGGGTAAAGAGGAAAAATGAAGGGGCCGATTACAATGTCGGTCGGAAAGGCTCTGAAAGGCATTCAGTTTGTCCGAATCCGTGTCGGAACCCACGTTCCCGACAAATTCGGAAACATTTCCGACTGACCAAATTACATAGTAGGTAACCGTCTGGTCTTTCTGACTTGGTTCCAACCGGCATTCAAAGGAACCGAGCTGGTCGGAGCCGACTTGTACGGCTCTACGGACCTTGTTTCCGACTGACACATTACAATGTCAGATTCAAACAGCTGTTTCGACTCGGTTTGTCTGACATGTATCGGCTGATGGAATCGACTTTCAGGGCCAGTAGCAGGCCCCCCTTTACCCAAACACCTCTTGTTGGGGCCGGTGGGGGTACCCATAGGTCCCCTCTTTGCAACCATGCACATTGCCATTAACCCTGAAACCTACCCTAAACCCCCCTGAGAACTACCATAAACCCCACCTCTGAAAACTACACATACTCCCCACCCCTGATACCTACAACGAACTCCCACCTGTGAAAAGTACCCCAAAAGTACCTAAAACCTACCCCAACCCTGGAGCCCTAACAACTACCCCTGAAAACTACCCCAAATCCCCCTGAGAACTACCATGAACCCCCACCCCTGAAAATTACCCAAACCCCTACCCCTGAAACCTACAATGAATCCCCCACCCTTGAAAACTATGAACCCCCACCACCTCTTAAAACTACCCCAAACCCCACCACCCCTGAAAACAACCCCGAACCCCCACCACCCCTTTAAACAACTTCAAACCCCTATCCCTAAAAACTGCCCTAACCCACCATCACCCCTGAATACTACCCCGAACCCCCACCACCCCTGAAAACTACCCTGAACCCCCACCACTGAAAACTACCCATACCCTCCTACCCCTGAAAACTACCAGAACCTCCCCCCCTGATAACTACTATAAACCCCCTTCAGACACGGCCCCAGACCCACTTACCTGTCCGTGTCTGCTTCCCAATGCTCGTCCTTCAAGTCCCCGCACATTCCATACACTAGAGTGCATTTGCTTTAACCATGCATATGCATGGTTAAGGCAAATTCATCGTTCGGGCAAACGGTTACGCTTGTGGGCTTCCGGAACTTGTGGTTCTGGCAGCGTAGTTCCGGATGTTTCCTGTTGAGTTGGATTATTAAATTGGACCCCAAGTCACTGACCAATACCTGCTCTGAGGTAAGTACCCGGTGGAGTTGGAATAATAAACTGGACCTCACATCACTGACCAGCACCTGTTTGAGTTAAGTACCCAGTGGATTTTGATTATTACAGTGGACCTCAAGTCACTGACCTGCACCTGCTATGGTGTAATTACCAGGTGTAGTTGCAATATTAAACTAGACCCCAAGTCAGTCACCTGCACCTGCCCTGAGGTAAGTACTTGGCGGAGTTGGAATAATAAACTGGACCCCAATTCAGTGACCAGCACCCGCCTTGAGGTAAGTACCTGGTGGATTTGGAATAGTTATTAGGACTCAAATTCAGTGACCATCTCCTGTCCTAAGGTAAGTAGGGGACAGAGTTGGAATAATAATCTCGATTTTGTGGTCACTGTTCAGTTTTATACTACCAGTAATATCATTGGTAGAATTTTTTGTACTTATTGCATAAAGTAGTAGCTAGGCAAAGGAGTTCTCCAGGCTCTTAGACTGGAAAATGAAAATATTCTATTAATTTGATCTCTGAATGATTGAAAACAAAATGTAATATTTTTTTTACATTTTAATTCCTTAGAAATAAGTACCAGGTTGAATAGTTTTTTTTCAGAAAACTGTCTCCCACCCACTGAGATTAATACATGTTTTTTTGGAATATCCTTTTTTACCATTGAGTCACTGTCCAGCACCTGCCGTGAGGTAAGTAACCAGTTAAGTAGACGGTGGAGTTGGTATATTAAATGAACCAGAGTTACTGACCAGCATCTGCCCGGGGCTAAGTACCTGGTACAGTTATAATATTATTTTGAATCAGAAGTTACTGACCATCACTTGCACTGAGGTAACTACTTGATGCAGTTGGTTCATTAATTTAGATCGTCAAGTTTCTGAGCAGCATATGCTCTGAGGTAAGTTTGATAGCAGTTTTTTTTACTGATTTTAAAATAGTTGTGAATATTTGTTGTTAATACTTTTTGTAAATTTACATAAAAACGTTCTACTTACAATGCAGTAATTGGATAATTTCTAAGGCAGCGTTTGATTAGGCTGAAAGGTTTTATTTTCTAAATCCGGAAATTAAATAAAACATATACATTTGTATATATAGTTGATGCTTTTTAGTGCTGTCGAAATAGTTATGTTATTTTAAAATGTACCTGCTCAAGCTGCTAGATGGCACTGTTCGCTAATTTATGTGGGTTGTAAAGTTCAGCCAGGGAACTATGCTTGTGCTCAGTATGATATCCTGAGTACAAATGAATACAAAATGGTGGTCAGCTGTTTTTATCCTTTTTCTGAGAGTTGGTCTTTTTTGAAAAACAAAGTATGCTGTTTAAAAATATTAGTTATGTGAGAACGTGTATTTATTTTGAACGCTTTATACAATGCGTTTACAAGCTTGCTTGTGTTCGATTGTCCACCATTTTAGTACCCACTCTAGATAGTGATATGTGTAAAAATAGATGATGGACTTTTTTTTTGAGGCTTCATCTCAGTTGCTCGTTAGTACGCCATTTATCTTTGTTGATTAATTTCAATGAAGTATAGTTGTGAAAAATAAGAATCACCACATTTGTTTTTTTATAAAGTCTTATCTAAGTAATATCTACTGTTTTTAATGATTATAAAGAATTTTTTAGATTATTATTGTAATGATCCTTTAATTATGTGTTTGTGTGCGTAAATTAGTGATTAAGGTATGTGGAGTAGCAATTGTCATGGTTCAAATGTTTTTAATGTATGTTTCAGACATTAGTTGTTAAAATCTGCATGGTTCAGGTACCTTCGTTGTTTCGTATGGGTAGTTCAGGCATGCATTCACGAGGTCAAGTTCAATCAAACAACCTTGGCAAACACCCTAACTAGCAGTAGGGTTAACCTGAAATGACCCAATATAGCCTGCCATTACTCAAATGGATGCTATAACGGACTTTCTTTCTGTAATTGTTTAATATCTAGATAAACCTGCCATGGTCAACACACTGAGGATTCGTCTTCATGAACCATATATTGTGGAAATCATCATCAGGACATCTAAGGTTGAAGGCATTTGTATTATAATTGACCTCACTAGACATCCCTGCTGAACATAGACAAACATTTTCAGATTTTTGTATATTGTAATTTAAGATCTGTGTAGTATGAATCTAATTTTTGAAGTTTATTGACTGCTTTAATATTCTGCCTTGTCTTTTTCAAATTCATGGTCATAGCAAATAAATTGCTGATATGAGGTACGATGTAATAATTGTACTAAATGCATAACATTTGGTGAACATTTGGGGTAAAGTTTTGATTGGAGGAAGTGTGGGAATGCTAGTTAGTAGAAGTGTTATAGATCCTCACAGATTTTAAATAATTTCTTCATAGAAACATGAGGAAAATCTTTGATTTAGCCATTCAGGATAATAAAAAGTATTGGGATCCACACAAATTACTCCACCACAAACTTCCCTTAGCACCTTGCTTTCAGAAAGATCTGCTCCTGGAAGGTTTCCCTGGGTGCCGACCAAATACCACAGTTGCCCACATCGCCAGAAATGGTACATTTGCAAGGCAAAATCTTGATCGTTCTTTGTGTCTTAGAGGCCTTAGGAAGCATTTCCTTTCACAGGTGTCATTGGGTTGTTGGTTGACTGGGGTATGAGCCCTGGACAAACAGCAACCACAATCCTAGTGAAGGTAAGGCACAAGCAAACCCCAAATTGACCGGTACTGCAACCCCGTCTTGGCTTGTAACAGAGCAGTCAGGCTGAACTTAGAGGCAATGTATAAAGTATTTGTGCAACACTTCAAACAGTAAAACAGTGAAAACACTACACAAAAATTATCCCACACACCTGGTCAGAAATACAGAGCTTAATTTAATAAATGAAAGAAGATCAACACAACAGAAAAACAATCAGTAGAACTAGAGTTATGAATTTTTAAACAATAAACTGCAATATAGCGCCTAAAAGCATAAGGCGCCAAATGCAGCTACCTGGTCGCATTGGACTGGGTCACAGTCAAAAGTTCATGCCGACCACAATGGATCGCGGGTCAGATACAGTCCTAGATCAGTCCCGCTAAAATGTTACCTTCTCAAGTTTTGTGCGAAGAATCCAGTTTGTGTTGGAGAGGGTCATGAGGAGCAAGGAGAGCATCAAAGACTGTAGTCAGTATGGTGCGAAGAGCAGGCCGGACGTCACGGATGGGCGGGCTGGAGCTTTAAGTTGGTGGTCCCCCATGGGCTATCGATGCTGCTCTGTGAAGAGATGGGCTGTTAGTGGCTTATGCTGATTGTCAGTGCGAGCGGCGCAGTTAAGTCTGCGGTCGTGAAGAGCTCAAAATCTTGATTACAAGAACTTGACAGCCACACAAAGGGACCAGGACCTGAGATGCACCACTTGGGGACAGGAGCTCGCTGAAGGCAGGACCAGGAGCTGTTGGGGAACCTTTTATATCCCTGACGTTCAGGTCAGGAGGCCAGCAGACATGCCCTTTGAGTCACTCTGGGGCTTTGGGTTCAAGGAGGAGTTGCAGGTCCAGTTTTGATTCCCCAGACAAGAGCAGCGGGTCAACACTGCAGAGCAGCACGCACTTCCTTTACAGCAGCAGTCTAGAAAAGTGGCAGTCCTTGTAGCAGCACAGCAGTCCTTCTTCCTGGTAGAGTATCCACAGGTCAAGAAGTGTACTAAAGAGTTGGTGTCTGGGGTCTTTCTCTTATACACAGTTCTGCCTTTGAATTGTAGAGAAGCTTCTAGAGGTATGCCTTTGAATGGCACAGGTGCCCTACCTTCCCTGTCCAGGCTACAGACTAACTATAGTGGTTATGCAGCCCTTTGTGTGGAGGCAGGACACAGCCTATTCAAGTGTAAGTGGAGCTGTGTGCAGAAGGGGTGGGCAGAAATTGCGTAATCGCATTACGAAAATCTCTGCGAAACGGTAAAAAATATCCGTGAACACGCAAAAATTCCGTGAAGACGCGGAATTGCTTGTTCGTTATGCTTTTTTACTGTTCGCAATCGCTGTTTGCCAATTTCACGTTCTCCGCGGAACGCGAAATTCCCCAAATTAATTTCCTCAGGCGGAACGGAATTAACCGCCCAGGCCTAGTGTGCAGCTCCTACCTCCCATCCTGACAGTGATAACCCATCCAGTCACACTTAAACTCCCATTGTGGGTGACTTTCTGGAAGGAATACACAAAGCCCAACAGTCACCCACCCCCCAGGCTTGTGACCTAGAGACAGGCTGCAGATACCAAATGGCATTTTGCAGAATTGTAATTTAAAATCTGACTTCACCATAAGGTATGATTTTAAATTAGGATTCTAGAGACACCAAATGTGAAAGGGTTATCTCTAATTTGGAAATTACACTTATATAATGTAATAAGGTAATCTCAAAGTTATCCTATGGGAGAGAGATAGGCTTTGCGGTAGTAAATAACAAATTGAGTAGTCTTTCACTACCAGAACATGCATAACCAGAATGTACATGTCCCCCTTTTGAATACAATGTACCCTATCCTGTAGGCTGTCCAAGTCTACCCTAGGGGTCGCTCATATGTACTAAAAAAGAAGCTATGGACCTGGCAAATGTAACTACACACACAGGCACTGCAATGGAAGGCCTGAGACATGTTTAACGGGCTACTTAAGTGGTTGGCACAATCAGTACTCAAGGCCCACATATAGCGTTTAATTTACAGACCTTGTGCACATGTATTGCCACTTTATTAGGGACTTTTAAGTAACTTAAATAGACTAATTAGGTACAAGCCAATGTTACCATGTTTTAGAGAAAGAGCACAAGCACTTTAGCATTGGTTAGCAGTGGTAAAGTGTGCAGATTCCCAAGACCAGCGAAAACGGAGTCAGCAAAAACAGGAGGTCTGAAGGCAAAAGGTTTGGGGGAACCACGCCAAGGATGTCAGGTCTGACATGTGTCCCTCCCAGATGAAAGTGGGGATAACTACTCAAACCCTTGGGAGTTCTCTTCACTGAGGTGAAAGAACCTGGAGAGATCATCAGCATTGGCATGGTCCAATCCAGGATGGTGTTCCACCATAAGGTCAATTTGTTGTCAGGAAATAGACCACAACAACAGTTTGGGACTCTCACCCCTTATCTGTATTAACCATCTGAGGGGTCTGTAGTCTCTCTGAACCTGGAAGTGAGCACCAAACAGGTATGGTCTCAGCTTCTTCAGTGCCCACACCACTGCAAAGGCTTCCCTCTCTATTGCACTCCACCGCTGCTCTAGAGGAAGTAACCTTCTACTGATAAGAGCTACAGGTTGATCCAGGCCCACTTCATTTAGCTGTGAGAGCACGGTCCTTATACAATGCTCTGAGGCATCCATATGGACAATGAATTCCTTGGAGAAGTCAGGGGCCTTGAGCACGGGTGCAGTGCATATGGCGACCTTCAGGGTGTCAAAAATATTCTGGCACACCTCTGTCTAGATAACTTGACGTGGCTGCTTCTTGGAAGTCAGCTCTGTTAAAGGGGCAATAATGCTGCCATACCCCTTGACACATATCCCATAGTAACCAGTGAAACCTAAGAAGGCTTTCACCGCTTTCTGGGTCTTGGGGGTTCCTGAGCCAGTATGGTTTCAACCTTGGCTCTGAGGGGCTGCACTTAGCCTCTTCCCACTTGGTGACCCAATTAAACACTGATCCATTCCCTGACTGGCACTTACTGGCCTTGATAGTCAGGCCTGCCTTCTGCAGAGCCTGAATCACTTCTCTGAGGTAGTACAGGTGGTCCTCCCAGCTAGAACTGAAGACTGATATGTCGTCCAGTTAGAAAGAAATTCTCCAATCCAGCGAGAGCCTGGTTGATCAACCTCAGGAATGTCACAGGGACGTTCTTCAACCCGATGAGCATTACCAGGAGCTATAAATGCCCTTCTGGGGTAGAGAATACAGACCTCTCTTTGGCCCCCTCAGTCAAGGCAATCTTCCAGTACCCAGACGTTAAATCAAATGTGCTGTCCATCCTAGCAGGTCTTAGCTGATCAATGAGCTCATCAGCTCTTGGAATGGAGTGTGCATGGGTCTTGGTGACTGCATAGAGGCCACAGTAATCCACACAGAACCTATGTTCTGGAGTGACACCTGCAGGAGCAGCCTTGGGGACCAAAACCCCTGGGCTGGACCAAGGGTTGTTTGAAGGCTCACTAACCCCTGACTCTAGCATCTTTGAGACAACTAATTTAATGCTAGCTCTAACTTATCAGACAGCCTGTAGATTCTACTCTTCACATGCATGCTGTCCCCTGGGTCCTTATAATGGGTATACCACATAGTGAGTCCTGGGGTAAGGGAGAAAAGTGAGGCAAACTGCCCCAACAACTGGTGACAGTCTCTATGTCATTCTATGGTAGGGGAGAGCCTGACACCCACCAATGACCCATCCTGCTTCTTGGAAGACAGGTGGTCTGGGAGAGGTTCACTCCCCATTTTTTCACCCCATTGTCCGTGAGCAGGAGCATGCTCAACTCAGACCTCCTAAGTGGGATATGAGGCAACTGACATATACGACCCTTAAAGGGTTCCTTGGAATCTTGAGGTACACCAAGTAGGTGACATCCCTCTTCCACCACTTCACCTCATAAAGCCTGGACCAGCAATCTTGTAGGGCCACGAATTCCACAGGCTCCATAACCCTGGCTTTTTGGCCAAGCTGAAATTCAACCATAGTGATGTTCTGGTCATAGCCCCCTTTCATGTCCTTCTGGCTGGTTTCTAGATCTCCTGTGCTTCCTTCCAGAAGCACATTGTCTGGGTAAAGAGTGCCATCTTGTCGCTGACGAAAACCTGGGGGACCTTCCTAAGAGCTTGCTCACAGCTCTACTTCAGCAGACTGAGAGGTCTTCTTACAGGGTGCCCGTACAGAAGTTCAAAAGGGCTGAAACCAACCCCCATCTGCGGTACCTCTCTGCAGGCAAGTAGTGAAGTACTTTGCTCCATTGTCTAGTATAGCAACAAGGCAGTAGTTATTTGGTACAGATTTGTCTCCGCTCTTGTAGATAGGAATAATGATGGAGCCCTTTCAGAAGGCCAGTAGTTGTTCCAGTTGTCTGATTGCCCGGAATAGTGAATCTAAGGACTTTGCCCAGAAGTTTGAGTCCTGCTTAAAGAGGGCTGGAGGGATCCCGGTTGGTCCCGATGCGCCTTCTCTCCTGCCTTTAGCTATCTGACGTTTGATTGTTGCAATTTGAGTTGACATGTCCACTTCCTGATGGTTTGTGGTGATTTGGGAAGTGTAGTTTCTCTGGAGGTCTTGGATCGTGCTTGAGCTATGTTTTGCAGTTGCAAGTCTTCCCAGTTTGTTGATTGAAATGGTTTGCCAGGAAGTCCGACCATATCTCTTCAGTGCTGTGTGATGTGACTCCTCCATGGAATGGGCGCATTATTTTGTTCACTGTAGCCCGAAACATGTATTGTTTTTGGCTTTGGTGTCGCACAAGAGTTTTGTCCAAAACTCCTCTTCCTTGGCCCTTCTGATATCCCATTTTAGCTTTTTGAATATGTGTTTCTTTTGTCGCAGTGATGATCTGAGATTCGAATTTCTGGATTTATGCCTCAGGAGTGTGTGTTGTTCATTTGTTTTTATTGCTTTTAGTAGATTATGTTGAAAGCTGGGAAGCCATCCTGTTTCCATTTGATAGTGAATTGAACGCAGTTGAAAAAGCGCTTGATAGATTAGCGGTGAAAGTTTCCCATTTGCTTATGGAACTGACTGTGTGGTCATTTTGGTTCTGTAATAAGACCTTTTCAACTTGAAGCCCTTCCCTTGAGTTTGCTAGAGACGATTTGATTCTCATAAGGTTGATGTTGTGACTGAATTGAGGACCCCATGGTCGAGACTCAAAAGTTGGTGCAGTTGCAAGAAAGGTTACCTCCTGCAGCCAATGGTCACGTCAGTATCCCTCTTCTCTCTTCGGTGAAATGCGGCTACACAGTGAAAGAATAGAAGGGAGATTGGAGTGTAGTCTAAAGTTGAGCATGCATTTTCAGAGTAGTATGAGGCTGCAGATGAGGAGTCTTCAGGAAATCTGCGATTAAGTGCCCTGAAGTTAATGTGCTCCCGGACTTCCAGTGGGGGCCTGGCTGTTTTGCTCATTCTGCATTGTGAGTTTTGTTCAGGAATGTTCCAGGCCATCGGCTGGGCTGTAACTCCTTGTCTGTTGAAGATCCCAGGAGATGAAGGTTTAGGTCCCCCTGAGAGAATGATATTGGGGGTCTCATGATTCTTAACAGATGTCAGGAGACAGTTCACAAGGTGCCTTGAGTCTTTTGTTTTTAGTATTGGATTTATGTAAGTGTTAAAGATTAACACCATCTCCTTCTTCCCCTTGGAAAGAATATAGACAATCCTGGAGGACTATAAAAAGATGGCGATATGCTGTACTATTGTAATTTGCTCAACAGACACCAGTGGAGAGCACCACTGGTACTTCAAAGAAACTTTATGACTTTTTGGGTGTTAAACCTATTCAAATTATCAAAAAAACAAAGTAAAAAAAAACGATGCAAATCACCATCTGAGCTCGGTAAACCAGGAGACACCCTGTGCCAAGAGCTGCCTATGCATGATCCAAAAAAGGGATACTGAAGGTTCTAAAAGCAGGAATACTAGGTGGTGGTGATGCCCTGCACTCACAGTCTGGGGGCATAGATGATAACTGGGTCCAGGGTCCAGGGCATGCCCAACTGCCACGTTTTGTGCACAGAATCTGCTGGCATGGTCAAAGGCATTCTTATTGGGCTTTTGAGTATGGTGATTGGGTAAGGGGCACTGTAGGTGTAGGGGCAAGAGGACTTGGTGAAAGACGGCCTGCACTCAGAGCAATCCTTGATATGGCAGAATGGTGTGCCCTGAGGACACAGACAAAGCAGTGGTGCATAGAACTGGCCACACTGCACTCAGGGCCTATCTGGTTCAGTTGGGGGATGTGCCCTATTGTCACTGGGGCACAGGGACTGAGTGTGGGCATTGCAGAATGGCATGTCTTGTCACTCAGAGTCTGATGGGCAAAGCCAAAGGCTGTGCCCATAAGACTTTAAAACCTGGAGTGGTGCAGGGCATAGTTGAGAGCTACACCCTGCATCCAGATGCTAGTGGACATTACAAGAAACCATAGACAATGAGGTCTGGGATGGGGGTGACACAACATGCTCACAGGAAAAATGTGGCTTTAATAGTATGGGGAGTGGTTTAAGGCTCTGCGCAGTGGGCATTTAGAGCAGGAGCATCACACACTCTGGTGCAGGGGCAATAAGTGTAGGGTAAGGTCAAAGGTGGTGTCATGTACCCAGAGCCTTCTGGCCATAAATAAAAGCCAGGTACAGCGCATTCCTAGGCTCAAAGAGTGCACTAAGGCCTATGCCAATGGTCACACCCTGTGCCCAGTGCCTGCTGCACATGGCCAAAAGCTGTGCAGAGGGTTCTAGGGAATTTTAGGTTTCCTTAATAGGCATACTCTGCTTGGCTTTGTTGAAGGCACCTCCCAGTTCTTGCTGGCCAAGACAGAGGGTCTGCCCTGTGAACTCTAGAGAGACAAGCCTGGTGCTGGGTGCTAATAAAGGGCAAGTATTCCAGCCACAGTCTGCTGGGAATGGCTAAAGGCTGTGCACAGAG
This sequence comes from Lissotriton helveticus, assembly GCF_964261635.1. Classification (NCBI taxonomy): domain Eukaryota; kingdom Metazoa; phylum Chordata; class Amphibia; order Caudata; family Salamandridae; genus Lissotriton; species Lissotriton helveticus. Next base: position 697,832,341 of record NC_136065.1, on the reverse strand, counting down.
AGCTATTTAGTCACAGTCTGCACAGGCTCTGTGTTCAGGTGGGCTGGACACTGGGCCTAACCTACAGATATGCCCTGCATCCAGAATCCAATGTCATAGGTCACACCAAGCCAATACTTCACGCAGGGAAGAAAGTAGACTATGGAAAGACAAAAATATTAATTTACCAATCCTGTTGTCTAAGGGGCAGCCTTTGAATTTTGCTTTTTAACATGTCGGATTCTCTACAAGTTGTACATGTAAAAACAAGGCAGTATTTACAAATCATGGCACAGATGTGTGCATAACTTATCATATGCTGCTTCAGAGATTTAATCTATATTATCTGTGACATCAGGTGTGAGATCATGAGCAGAGCCTATTAACATACATCAACATCCCACAGATCAGAACTGTTGGTTGCACTGCATGCTCAAAGGTAATGCCAAGAAGGGACTGGAGGAGTGGGCACTCCAAGTAAGGTGTGGCCAAACACCAGTCACTGCACCCAGCACCCACTGTATAGATCAGATGGTGAAACAAAATGGGTACTGTAGGAGAAGGTGCAACAGTACTTTCTGATGGCATGAAGTGGGATGAGGTGTGGCAAGCCAAACGCAAAAATGAAATCTCAGTGTCCATACCCAGTGGACATATGGGTCCAAATAGGATTGCCAAATGCTGTCCCCATTGGATACCGGGACTGGAGGGATTGTGTGCAGGATGTGGCCAATGGCTCTGGATGGTGGGTTATGCCTACTGGGATGTGAAGACTGCAAGTAGGTTGTTCCAAAAGACCAAATACAGTGTTTAGTGCTTGCTGTTCATGCAGCGGAAAAGAGCTTTGCTGAGTTTTACCAACTGGACCCAAATTAATACCTAACAGTTTAAAACACATTACCAAATTCCATTATCTATATCCGTCCTCTCTCTCTCCAATGTATCTTGTATAGGTGACAGGGATTGGCAAAGCATTTCCAGAATTCTAACAATGAGGACCTAAATAGAGAAATAATCATTCAATATAACCAAATTGACATTAATAAAGACAGACTCTGATTACTTATCAATATGCTTTAAACTAAATTAATGTGAATGCTCATCAGGTACAATGCAACTTGAATCATAGATCACCATACAAGAGAAACAACAATATAGTAATTCATAATAACATCTCAAAGCGTGTCATAAGAGAGTGGATAGGCGAAGAGACAAAAGGTAAAGAACATTTGCAAAATAAGATTAAAGCAAATTCAGAATATCATACGAACCAATAGCACAAACCGCTAGAAGTCTGAAAAGCTACTTTCTGGTCGGAAGAGTAATCTGGGGCACCCTCAAGAAGGTATGAGAGGCAAATTCAAAGAGTCAGGATCAGTAGAACAACAGCCAGCCAGTTAAGTTAAGAAACAGCAACACAGCTTTCTCCTCTCGCAAAGTCAAAATCTCACTCCAAGCCTGCCCTTACTATAATTTCTAACACTAATAATTATTCCCTAATTCACCAAAAGTCCAACCCCCATGTATCAACACACAGAAAAATCCTTGAATCCCATTGGACTAGGCCAGGGGATGTCTGATCCCCTCACTTCCAGTGTACCATACTTTTCAACAGTTCCTTAGTCTTTAGAGAGCTTTTGTCATTGTCCTTCAGAAGAGGAAACTCCGATAATCTCTTCCGCGGCTTGCACATTTCTCCAACTTGCTAATATATCAAACTGCATCAGCTGTTTCTACAGTTCCATTGGTGAGACCAGGTCTTCGAGTTTTCTGCCCTTCCGTTCGGACTGGCCTCCGCCCCCTGGTGTTTTACCAAGGTCCTGCATCCGGTAGTGGAGTTCTTGCGGGCCCAGGGCATTTGCCTCAATGTCTATCTCGACGATATGTTGCTAATGGCCCAGTGTCCATCGGTGTTGACCGATCAACTGCAGCAGACGGTCTCTCTCCTCCAAGACCTGGGCTTTGTGATCAACAGTCAGAACTTTGTCCTTTGTCCGACTCAATCGGTGGTCTTTCTTGGGTTTGTCATAGATTTGGTGCGAGCCACGTTGAGTCTGCCTTCCCGCAAGATGGCAAAGATTTGTCACGAGCTGCGGTGGACCATCTCCAAGACCCATATTTCTCTCCGGCAGATTGCCCATCTGGTGGGACTTCTTTCGTCGTCAATTCAGGCAATCTTTCCGGACCCTTGCATTACAGGGCTATGCAGCGTCTGAAGGCCTGTCATATCTGTCGTGGTCTCTCCTTCAATCAGATAGTGGCCCTATCGGCAGAGGCCATGGAGGAGATGACCTAGTGGTTGAAACACATGGAAGCCTGGAATGGCCGCGCGATCTTCGGGTCAGTTCCCGATTTGGTCATAGAATCGGATGCCAGCATAGCGGGCTGGTGCGCCCGTTGTTGAGATTTCTCCACAGGCGGCGGGTGCAAGCTCTTCACATCAACTGTTTGGAGCTCCTGGCAGGGTCCTTCGCCGTACGGTGCTGGACCAGAGACCGAGTGATGTTGTGTGTTCTTCTCAAGATGGACAACGTGTTCTCAGGCTCTAGCGAACCTAGCGAAGGATTTTTGGGAGTACTGTCTCTCTCATCACATATCCGTCACGGCAGAGTACTTGCCCAGTCAGGCCAATCAGGTGGCGGATAGGCCCTCTCATCATCTGCGGGGCTCGATTTAGTGGAGACTGGACAGGTTGGTGTTTCAGTGGCTGGTCAGTGTGTGGGGTCCCTTCTCGGTGGATCTGTTCGCGTTACGTCTGGATCATCAGGTCCCTCGGTTCTTCAGTTGGAGGCCGGATCCGTTGGCGGAAGTGACGGATGCCTTCCTCCAGAATCGGGCTACGGAGCAAGGGTTTGTGTTACCTCCCTTTCCGATGATTGTCCACGCGGCGGCCCAGATTCGCCAGTAGGCGGCGGCCGTCGTGATGGTGACTTCGTGTTGGAGGTCTCAATTGTGGTTTACAGTTCTTCTGGAACTTTCTTGGGATTTGCTAATCGTACTCCCCCACTTTCCTCATCTTCTTCTGAATCCAAGACAGAGAGCGCCATCCGCTAGTCCTACAGGGGTCTCTCTGCCTCATGGTATGGCGGCTTTCCAGCGACGTTGGTCGCTCCCGGGACTTTCGGGACCGGCTGAGGTTCTCTTGTCCGAGACGATATCACTCGACTTGGTTTAAGTGGGTTAGTTGGTGTCTACGAAGGGATTTGGATCCCGTGGTCGCAGGCGTTGTTCCCGTCTTGAATTATCTGGCGGAACTGGTCACGGACGGTATGGCATATCGTTCGGTTAATGCTGTGCGGTCGGCAATTTCTGCGGCGCATTGTCCGGTGGATGGGCCCCGATTGGCGCCCATCGTTTTTCTGTGCAGACTCTTGCGAGGAGTCCGTTTGTCTTTACCGCCAGAGTCGAGATACTCCGCTTTATGGGATATCAATGTGGGTTTGAATCTTTTCCTCCAGGAAGGAGTTGTCGGCTAAGTTGGCTATGCTCCAGTGTTTGGACTCTTGTCGGAGAGTTTCTGATGTCCACGTGCTGGACATTTCTGTCCGTGGGTTTTTTCCCCGGACGGGGTGACTTTTACGGTGGGTCGCTGTACCAAATCTTTGTCACATACAATTTCATATCCAGCCTTTTCGGATGTTCCTAGGCTATGTGTGGTGCAGTGCCTTAAGGCCTATGAGGATATGACTCAAGATTTTCGTCCTCCAGGAGAACAACAACTTCTTATTGCCATTTGTAAGCCTCATAAAGCTGTTTCCTCACCCACTATAGCTAGGTGGGTACGGTGGGTTATGCAGGAGGCGGGCATTGATACAAAGCAGTTTGGCAACCATTCAGCTAAGGGGGCCATGGCTTCTAAAACCTTCTCTCTAGGTGCGCGTCGGGAAGATTTGATGCGAGCAGCGGACTGGTCCTCTGATTCTACTTTTAAACCGTTCTATTTTAAACCGGTGGTGGATGTGGCGCGTTTGGTGGTAAGTAACCTTTGAACTAGCATAATCGGATCCTCCGGTCCTGCCATAGAATCGAAATTTGCCTTGCTATCGTAACAGTAAGTTTCAGTTCTATTAAGGACACGGAGGCGAGGATTATCCTACCCGCAGCACCGCTGATGCGAACCCGCTGTAGGTGTGTAAGTAATCCTTTTTCGATTAATTTGTGCGGATAGTTTGGTGAAATATGCTCTGGTGGTCCTGTTTTCTCAGTCATGTTGTGCATAAGCCAATTCAGGTTTGGGTTATGAAGCGCTCTTGTTGTTGCAGGGAACGCTACCGCGAAACGAGGCCAATGAACTTATCGGGTAGCAGGTAGAAGAAAGAAGAGGATCAGTGGAGTTGGATGGTTTATCTAGGCTGCATGGACACTGTAGAAGGACTCCTGATGGACTGCGCCCATGGATTCATGAACTCTGTAGTTCCTTTCCGAAGTTGGAAGCGTTTTTGTTGTGGTGGAACTGTTCTTTTCCTGGATTTTGAAAAGAAAGTTGTCAGTTGGTGCTTTTCTGGCTGCTGTGGTTTTCTGTTGATAATAAAAGCGAAGAAGTAAAAACATAATCCTCGCCTCCGTGTACTTAATAGAATTGAAACTTACCGTTACGATAGGTAGACAAATTTCGATTATCATTGTCACTTTACAGAACTACACTATTAATGCTTCTTTGCGTTTCTCTTTGCATTATACACATTATTTCCAAACGGTTAGTGGAAAGAAAAATATTGCCTCTTTTAAACCAATAGCTTCTAGTATTATTATCTTTGGCTGTTACTTCTGCATTATACATTCACATTTGCGGCCTACTATAAAAGCACTGGAAATACTGATTTCTTTCCAGCCCGCATTTGCGAATTTCATCTCCCCTTACTAGTTTTACACTCTTAGGGCCCGATGTAGGTGTATATGAAATACCGATTCCTAAATACCAAATTTTACCAATTCGATATTTAGGAATCGGTATTTCATATGTAGCTAAAAAGTCGGTAAAAAATACTGAATCAGTAATATTCGTTATTACCGGATCGGTAATACCGATTCGGTAATAAGGAATCACCTTCCCGTTCATTCCTATGGGCCTCCACTCACCATTCACTATTATCGATTCAGTAAATACTGAATTGCTAATAGGGGGAGCATATTCAAGGGTGGCAGGGTGTCACATTGACAACCTGTTGCACCCCTGAATTGTGCATGTGTGCACATGTGGCACACATACGTAGGTCTGCCGTATGGCACTGAGGAAAAAGCAAAAAATTGCTTTATTTAAGGTATTCGGTATTGATCACCAACGTGTAGTTGGTGTTAAATAACAAATCCTTAAAGCTAAAATGCACTCAGTTGAGTGCTACCTACATAGGCTTTAAGGAATCTGTAATTTACCAATTCCTTAAAATAAGGATTCAGTATTTTTCCGATTCCTTAAAATAATGAATTGGTAAATTACAGAATCCTTATTTATAGCCTCCTACATCTCAATGACCTAAATACCAGTCGGTAACGGGAAATTTACAGAATTTCGGCCGTTACCGACCGGTAGTTAGCTACCTACTTATGGCCCTTAATGTTCACACCATTATGTTAATAATCCACACAATGAGAAGTTTGATCGAAGCAGGTTTTAATTTCACAAAACCCTGTTCCATCAGTCCCACCTTTGATGGTGACTTGAGCCATCATAATAAACCCCAAAATCTGAATGTCAACAGGTTATACTACCTAGAAAGCAGTAATTTTCTTCTGTTTCAACCTGACACCATCTGTGTCTTTTACTATTTCATAGTAATTTCCTCTTCTGTCTTCCAACTCTATTTTTCTCTCCGTTTAGTCTCTGGTGTTTTTTTCTTGCACTCACAACACTTATAGATTAATACCAGCGTTAATATCCCTGTAGCAACAGCAACTATTGGCGTTAGTATTCTTCCTAGCAAGCTATTCCCAAAATCAGAACACCAGTAACCCCCTGAAGAGAAACCCTTACCACGTCTCTCCCAAGCACTTTCAACCTTCAGTACAGTTAAATCTTCCCGTAAATGTGTAATATTTGTAATTTTGGCAGAACAGACTTGTTAGTACACTACACAAGACTCCATATGTTAAAAGTAGGTGATGATCGGTCACCCCCACAGACACAGACGACAGTAATTGCATGCACACATAACAATCTCTTGCATCCATTGTATCCACATACTTGTACAATAATTTAGTCAAGTCATTTAGCAAAAAAACGTAAATTGAATTATCCTGGTGTAATACATTATCACCTAATAATTTCTTCATATTAGTCTGTGGATCTTCTTTAAGATTTTCCACATCTATTTTTCACTCACTAAATTATTAGTAATATTATGTTTATTAGAGTACATAAAATGAGGCATAACTACAATTAATGATAACCAAACATCATCAGTGAGACACTTATACAGTACGCATTAATACATCGACGTTTAATTTGATATCGTCTTTTCAAATTTTGCCTTTGCCATTTTCTAGAAAAAAATCAAAAACGAAACTAAAAACTAGTGTAAAAATGTGTAAAAATGTGTAGTGTATCCAAGCACTTCTTTAAGCTTTCCTGCTTTCCCCCTCTCTCTTTTTTTCTATTCTACAGCCTTTAACTGAACTCAAGCTTCGTTTTCTGCACTTTACTGAACAGCCTTTTTAATTTCTTCTGCACCCTTAATTTCAACACAGTTCCTTTAGCGTGACTCGTAATTGTTTCTGTGGCTTGATTCTGTATATGTTTTTTCCTCACAATGATTTGTAGGTTTAACTTCTTCAGTCACCACATATGTCCATTCAGGTGCTGTGTACTCTTGTTCGGAACTCTTGCTCTTTTTGTTTTTCGAACTGTATCTTCTTCTGAGTCCCTTTGTTCTGTTTGGCTTGATACTTCTATTATTGCATTCGGAACTTTTTCATTCAGAGTATATTTCAGTCTTTTCACTCCCTTTGGCCATATGTCTCCTTCTCTTGCCTTTTTCACTTGCACGGAGTCACCAGATACAATACTCGATTTGAAACTTCTTTTGTGTGCTTACTTCCTTGTTTGCACTAGCTCTTGAATCAAACTCTCCTCTGCATCGTCATTGACAACAGTCTTACAAGACTCAGTAGCTGGTGCCCACTTTATTCGACTCTGTTCAGACTCTTCAATTTTCAGTTTGATGTTGATTTATTTGATCACTTTCGTTTGTTTCCGTTCTTTTAAGTGGACTTGGGGCTCTTGTGTGACTTTCATGAATCAAATTCGGCAAACCACCACACTTCACTGCTGTCGTTGTCACAATATCACTTGGTATGGCCCATGTCAATGTGGTTCCAAACACAACTTCCTTGCATGTTTCTTAACTAAGACCCACTCTCCTGGGCTCAGGTCATGTGCTTGTTCTTGCTGTGTTGTGGGTGCAACGTCTCCAACCTGATGAAACACAGAACGCACCACATCAGCCAATCCTTTGCAATAATCGAGCACTAGATCATTAGTTATAGTAATCAGTTAATTTGCTGGAACTATTGGCTGTCTAATTGCTCTGCCCATGATTACTTGATGGGGCGATAGTCCAGTCTTTTTTATCAGGAATACTTCTCAGACTCATCAGAACTAAAGGTAAAGCATCTGGCCATGTTAGTGCTGTGGATGCACACACTTTTGAAAGTCTTGACTTAATTGTACCATTAATTTGCTCGACCACACCTGAGGCTTCTGGTCAATAGGCACAATGTTATTTCTGTTCAATTTGCAATGCTGCACAAATCATCCACATTATTTCTTTATTAAAATGTTACCTCTGTCAGTTTCTAAAGAGACTGGAAATCCGAATCGTGGTATTATCCCTCAGTAGCAAATTAACAACAGTTAAACTATCATTTTGTCTTGTTGGATAGGCTACCACCCAACAAGAGAACAGACAAACCACCACGAACACATATTTCAATCCATTATCATTGCGCTGATACTATCTTTTACCTGTGTAACTTTTGGACCCCTCCTGAGGCTTGAGCCGGGAGGTAGCAGTAGAAAAGCCGAACTGTTGTGCTAATTTGTGTGCATCTGACGCTGACTGATAGCGGAGTGCACATGAACACTACTTGTAATTTTTAGACGCCGATATTTTAAAATTCGCATTTATTTCGTGAAAAGCACTGCGATAGTAATTGCACTCACCCCGCCCCTATAATCACTCCCCCTGCACTCTCGTCGGTTACAGCCGATCTCAGGGCTGTTTACCGAGCAGAAGAGAGGAAAATCCACGGCAGACATCTTGAGTGGGAGGCGGTAGCTGGGTCAGCGCTCTAGCCATCCCTACAAAAGGAGGCCAGGGTTTTCAGACGCGAGACTTCATTGCGCTGATACTATCTTTTACCTGTGTAACTTTTGGACCCCTCCTGAGTCTTGAGCCGGGAGGTAGCAGTAGAAAAGCCGAACTGTTGTGCTAATTTGTGTGCATCTGACGCTGACTGATAGCGGAGTGCACATGAACACTACTTGTAATTTTTAGACGCCAATATTTTAAAATTCGCATTTATTTCGTGAAAAGCACTGCGATAGTAATTGCACTCACCCCGCCCCTATAATCACTCCCCCTGCACTCTCGTCGGTTACAGCCGATCTCAGGGCTGTTTACCGAGCAGAAGAGAGGAAAATCCACGGCAGACATCTTGAGTGGGAGGCGGCAGCTGGGTCAGCGCTCTAGCCATCCCTACAAAAGAAGACGGTATTTCTCCGCGACAGCGGACGCGTGCAGTGGACGCGCCTCGCCAGCGCCGGAGTCACGCCAGAGTCAGCCCGTCTGAGCCCGTCCGCGCTAAGGACGGGCTGAGGGGCTGTGGGCCTTGTGCCACTCACCATAAAATGCATACAGGTCAGCTAACCAGTGAAAAACTATTATCCCTAAATCCCGACAACAAACAATGTCACCATGCAATATCAGTAGACAGCTGGCTAGGACCAATTTCATGTATCACGTGTAAACAAACATTACAAACCTACGTAAAATATACCCCGAAAATTACTTATAAATCCATTAAGGGAGGACTAATCAATGCACGCTCTATGTGTAAAAATGCCCTACATATTTACGATCTGATTATAGATAACAATTTGGACTGTCTTATGGTCACGGAAACATGGTTAAAAAACTGGTCAAACCCCGATATTGTATGTGCACTCCCACTTGGATATACGATACAGAGAATGGATAGAAATATACAAAGGGGGGGAGGGATCGCTATTATTCATAGAGAAACTCTCTCATGTAACATTCAAGAATTACTGGAAATAAAAGATGCGAAATGTTTAGCTTTTAATATAAAAGCACACGACTCTTTTTCCTTTTCAGGGGCACTAATCTACCGCCCACCAGGACAAGGCAGCCGTTTTTTAGAAAGTCTAGGAGAAGTACTTACAAATATGACACTCAAGGCCGCTAACTTCACCTTAATGGGAGACTTAAATCTCCATCTCGACTGCGCAAATGATACAAACGCACTATATTTTAAAGACATCATGCATGTGTTGGGGCTCACAATTCTTACAAAAGAGCCCACACATACAGCGGGCCATGTGTTGGACTGTATCTGTACAAATTTGAAGTCAATACATGTCTCTACCCCCTTACCCCAAACGTGGACAGATCATAATTTTATTACTTTTTATCTCAAAACGGAAGAAATGAAAATGTCAAAACCAGATAAATGCAGAGTTGAGAAGCCAACCCCTTGCTGGACCAAAATCATTGAACACCCGAACTTACAAGACTGGGTTAGAGAAAATAAACCAGTGACAGTAGGAAATGCTACCATTGACAATCTGAATTATGAAAAATGGATGATAACCATAGGGGATAAATTAACGTCAGGAAGAAACAATAAAAAATCCACTTCGAAACAGGGGAAAACATCAGCTCCCTGGTTCACAAAAGAACTAAAAGACACACGACGTACTGTTCGTAGACTCGAACGCAAATGGCGCAAAAAATATGACGAGGAAGATCAGGTCAATTTTAAAACTGCCAGGCAGAACTACCACGCACTTATAAAAAAACGAAAACAACGTATTTTACCAACAAAATAGAAACTTCACAGAATGACCAAAAATAAATTTTCCGTATAGTCACAAGTTTTAGAAACCCAAAAACACTATCTCACGAGATATCACCATCACAAAGTTTCTGCAATGATATTGCAGATTACTTTGAACAAAAAATTGTAAACATTACAAAAAATTTCCCTGCAATTATGGATAACAAAGATCATAATCTGCAGGAAAATAACCATGGAATAACTGCTAGATGGAATACTTTTGACCTGATTGAGAAAGCAGACACTTTGAAAGTTTTATCAAAAATCAAATCTGGATCGCCACTTGACCCCTGTCCCCCCTCACTAATCCAGGTTATTAAGGAGGACGTAAGCCCCATGATAAATGACATCATCAACGCCTCACTTCAATCTGGAGAAGTCCCTAATGCATGGAAAACAGCCATTGTAAAGCCATTACAAAAAAAGACATTACATAACCCATCTGTCTTAACTAACTTACGACCGATCTCCCAACTCCCTGCATTGTGCAAATGCACTGAAACCCTGGTCAACAGACAGTTAACAACGTTCCTGGAAACTAATAACATCCTACATCCAAACCAGGCCGGTTTCAGAGCTAAACACTCCACTGAATCAGCTCTGTTATTTACAACAGAAACCATAAGAACTGCACTAGACCAGGGGGGCAGGGCTGTTCTTGTCCTCCTCGACTTATCAGCAGCATTCGACACGGTGTCCCATACCATATTATTACATCGTCTAGCAGAGGCAGGTATAGGGGGCACCGTGTTGAACTGGTTTACAAATTTTTTGTTAAACAGAAAACAAATCGTCAGGTTAGGACAATTCTATTCAAAGGAGAAGGAGATTGGCTCAGGGGTACCTCAGGGCTCCAGTCTGAGCCCTACCTTATTTAATTTGTACATGGCTCCCCTGATCAGTCTTATTGCGTCCTTCAATGTGAATACGGTTGCATACGCCGACGACACCCAATTGGTCCTGATTCTGGACAAAGATATAGCCAAAGCAGAACGAGACCTAAAAGAGTGTCTGACGGCAACCTTTAAGTGGATGCACGAAAACCATTTGAAATGCAACTCTGCAAAGACAGAGATCATACCATTTGGAAAAAATAACTTATTTTCCCCACTCACCTGTTGGCCACCCGATGCGGAAGCCCCCCCAGACACCATCAATGCCACTCGTAATTTGGGCATAAAATTTGATAATTTGCTTTCTTTTAAGCAACAATCCAAAGAAATAGCAGCTGCCTGCTTTAACATCATGAAGGGGCTACGCAAATTTTTTGACTATCTACCATTGCCCGCCCGCCGAACAGTAGCAGTTGCCTTAATAACATCCAAAATTGACTACTGTAATAGTCTGTATGCTGGAGCAACAAAATCTACCTTACATAAACTACAGACTATTCAAAACGCGGCAGCGAGATTGGTCCTAAGGTTGCCCAGAAGATCATCAGCATCAGCTGCCCTGAATAAGCTGCATTGGCTTCCTATTCAGAAGCGGATCTTATTTAAAATCATTGTGATCACATTTAGGTGTTTTCACAAACGAGGCCCAAAATACCTAAATGATAGATTCCATAGGTATTACCCCTCAAGAGAACTTAGATCAGCCACAGCCAATTTGATTACTGTCCCCAAGTTTAAACTCACCACCAAAGGAGGAAAATCATTGGCAGTTCTTGGGGCCAGAGCCTGGAACACACTCCCTACAGACCTTCGTCTAATAACATCAGAACAGACTTTCAAAAAATCTTTAAAAACTTGGATATACGGACTCCCAGAATCCAAATGTAAAACTTTGGTCTGATTATACTCAAATGTTCCAAACACAGTCGAAACATCATACTACGGGTCAGCAATGAAGAATAAAGCGCCAGGATGCTCCATGGAGTGACAGAGCGCTATATAAAAACCACAAAACATCAAACATCAAACATTACATGGAAGAAGTTCTATGAAGTCTGTCAGCAGTCTAGTAAATGGACCTGCTACCTTTCCAAAACAGCCCCAACTGACAACGGTTTTCCTCCCTGCATTTTGCTGCTGGCATGGTATGCACCTCTGGCAAAGACTTTCTGCAATGTCTCTGAACTTGGGATTATACCATGTCTGCTTAAACAATTTAATCACTGTGACCCTTCCTATACGTGTTAGACCATTGTACATTCTTGACATTTGTGACAAAGGCTGTCTGGCATTATTGGTCTTCCACCAGTCTGAACCCACACTTCATCTTCAGTCCTAATTGAACAACCTGCTTTGATACAAATTAATTTTTCCTCCTCACTAGTTTCTTCCTGCAATTGCCTAATTTCTTGCCATGTAGCCAGAGAAGAAAACATCAGATGACAATTCGTATCAGATTTCTGCGTATCTTTGTTAATCACAATTGAATTTTGAGAACAAAATCGTTCAACTTCATCTGTGTATCGATTTCCATGGACATAAACGCTGCACGGGGCCAAACGAACTTACCTGCGGACCGGAGGCTGCAACACTCGCCACACCAGACGTTCCTGGGGCCCTGGCGCTCTGGCGCTGTTGGTCTCCCCTGCCGCCGCAGCAAGCACCACCGCGTGGCCGCAGAGGGGGGAGACTACAGCTCCCTGGCTCCTTTGCCCGCACCGCCCACTTCCGCCTGACAGCGCGCCCGGAGGCGCATAAAGAGCAGGAGCTCCCACTGAGGAGCGGGGGACATAAACGCTGCACAGGGGTAAACGAACTTACCTGCGGACCGGAGGCTGCAACACTCGCCACACCAGACGTTCCTGGGGCCCTGACGCTGTTGGTCTCCTCTGCCGCCGCAGCAAGCACCACCACGCGGCCGCAGAGGAGGGAGACTACAGCTCCCAGCCTCCTTTGCCCGCACCGCCCACTTCCGCCTGACAGCGCGCTCGGAGGCGCATAAAGAGCAGGAGCTCCCTCCGCGTCGCGGACGCGGACGGGCGCGGACGGGCACGGACGCGCGCGGGAGGAGCCGGGCGAAGCCCGGGCAAAGGGCGGGCCGTCTGTGGCCGTCCAGGGCAGGAGGAGGCAGGGCTGGGCCAACCCTCTGACATCGACCGTACCATGGGTAAGCGTAAGAAACCCCAACATGCCGAGGAGGGTGGGAAGAATGCGAAGGTCCCAAGACACTCTGAGACTATTATATCTTATCTTTCCTCAGCTGTGGGAGCCCTTACTAAAGAAATTGCGAGTGCTGAATACGACAACAAATGTCTCCAATTCCGCTGATATTGCTCATTCACCGCATATTCCTTTAGAACCGGAGGTGATCGTGGCAAATCCCAACTCGCCTGTGGCACAAATGTCCGGTCCCTCTTCTGGTAACATCCCGGGACAGAGCACCCAAGTGACCCGTCCAGAACTGAAGCAGCACTCAAAAAGACGGAAAAAAACGGAAGCCACCCATATTGTTAAAAATGCGTCAGATGATAATCCGGGCGTCCAGCTTGAAGCTTTATTTGTTAATCGCATCGAGCCCCTGTTAGTGGGCATTGCAAAAGACATTGTGGAAACTTTAAATACCTGTCTCACTGGTCTGTTAAAGAAATGTTCACTTATTGATAGAATTGTAAATGACTATACACTACCCCCGACACTACCTAGAGTGGGCACAGATCCACAGGGCACAAACCTTAGCGAGGTTGTTGGCAAACCTGGCCCGCCGCGGTGTGATAAAGAGGTGGCCACAGTCAATTTCGGGTCCCGGGATTTAAACACAGCCCCCTCTAGCACAGAGGCAATGAATTCAAATCTATGCTGTCCGGGTAGCTATTTACAGCCCCCCCAGTATTGTCCCAAGTAGGTAGGCAAGAGGTTGCCAAGTGAAATTAGATCTGCCCCCTGAGGCAGCACCATTAGTTGCCATATTTACTGGTGTACCCCCACTTAATGAAGGCCAAGGTGAATCTACACTGGATCTTCTAACTAGGGCCAGATCCTGGTGTGAAGATTTTACTAGCGGCGGGACAAACATTTCAAATAGGATTATCATGGCTAGAATGGTGGGTTGGATCAGGAAGCGCACAAAGATTGTCCAGGGGGACTGTGTGATAGTAAACTTTAATTGCCACGACCTGGCCGATAGATTGTTCTGGGATGGCTCGGAGATCTCAGATTCAGGCCACATGAGATTGGTTCCCCTGGGTTTTTTTCTACCCGCCCCTAGTAACCCATTTTGTAACAGTAAGGAGGAGTTCGAACCGAGTAGTGGGAGGGGATAGAGCAGTTGGGCACATACATATATATCCCCCAATTGGAGGGCTAGGATCCCGGGTGGTATCTTCTCCTCCGTCAGTACCTATATTTTCAAGAGGTGAGGGCCCAGTCTTGAGCAATCGCTTTGCCCCTCTCTCAGATATCGAGGAAATGGATTGACAGCTAGTCCCATCTACGTCTGCTCCCCCAGGGCTATCCACCTCGATGCACCAGCAGCCTGCAAAATCATTAGCTGGAATGTAGCCGGAATTAGAGCAAAGAGGGCAGATGCCGTTTGGGTCGATTTTGTTACTAGCCACGACATTATAGCCTTTCAGGAATCTTGGGACACTTCCCCCAGCTTTTGGTTGGATGGCTTTACTAGTTTTGCTTCTCCGTCTATCCCAAGCACCGTTGGTAGGGCTAAGGGGGGTCTTATTACTCTCTTTCCATTCAAACTTAAGGGGACCCTGAATATGGTCAAAGTATGCTCACCGAATCTCTTAATTGTGGAATGGGTAGTTTCCCCTAGCCGCAAAATTATTCTAATTAATTTTTATAATTCTTGGGATAGGGACAATGGAAATGAACACATTGTTGTCTTGGAAAACTTTTTATTTACGCTCAGTCAAAACATTCACACTACTTTTGAGCTCATTTTAATGGGCGATTTTAACATTCACCCCTGCAAGGAACTGTGCAACACTGGAGAACTTGAGGGTCCAACATGCTCAACGGCCCCACACTTTGAGCATAAAAAGGCAGGAGAGGCTCTTGAGGAAATGCTGGCTAATTTTAACCTGTTTGAATCAATTAACACTGATGGGGTGGTAAGAACAATTACTTATAAAGGTACTGACCCCGGGTCCATAATTGATTACATTTTCCTGACCCCAGGCATCCTACACAGGGTTGCGTCCTATAGAGCTATGTATCGATATATAGTGACCACAATCCGGTGCTGCTTGAGGTGTATTGGGGAGGTTCAATGGGTACTAAGTCTTGCCCCGCACAATCAGGGCCGGCCATACGCCCCGTTGACCAAGGGAGAAGGTTAAAATGGTCCAAGGAGATTCATGGAACCTTTATTGAAGAACTACTCCCCAAAATTGAGGGGAATATGTTGATTTGCCAGGATCATAACGCCACAAACCATGAAAATATGGGGGCCTTCGAATCCATATGTATACAAATTTCTAAGGCGCTGACTGCCAAATCAGGCTCGGGGGGAATTAAACATCGCAGATGGTTTGATTCCAATTGCTCAAGAGCCCATAGGGCATTATTGCAAGCACTTAAATCTACTCCGAGAGACAAGGCAGCTGTTGCCATTTTAAGGAAGGAGTATAAGTCAATAATTAACAGGAGAAAGAACGATATAAAAAATGCAGCATGGGAAAAATTACTCTCTATCGACGTATTCCGCGATAGTACCCAGTTTTGGTCACCAATTAATCAGCCATTTTTCTCAGACTTAGATAATATGGATACGGACTGTGTCATCCCTGACGACATATGGCTTCGGCACTTCAGAAATGTGTACGGTGACACAGACTCTGGAGTCCAAGGTTGCCCGAGGGTGGCACTTGGGTCTGCCCCTCTTATTTTTACTCAAGGGGAAGTGGAGAGAGCCATTCTGGAGACCTCTAAGAACAAGGCCCCAGGGCCGGATGGTGTCCCGGCCGATCTTTACAGACTTTCTCCAAAGCTCTGGGCTAAGGTGCTTGCTAACGTTTTTTCGGCTGCAAATGGTAATGTCATCCCCACTACTTGGGCCACATCAATTATCGTGCCAATCTTTAAAAAAGGGCAGCGAGATGACCCGGGGTGCTACAGACCCATTTCTCTCCTAGACTCTGCGATCAAGATACTAGGCAGAGTCTTACTATTTAAATTAAGGGATAACATCGAGAGAAGTGGGGGATTATCTAACATCCAGTATGGCTTTAGAGCTAAGAGGGGCACCCTAGATCAGTGTTCTAACCTGCACATGTTAATCTCCAAATATACGGTAGCCAAGGAGGGGTCATTATTTTTGGCATTCATGGACCTCTCCTCGGCTTTCGATCTAGTGAACAGGGCCAAATTATGGGAAATTCTTTTGGAGATTGGGATCGATAAGTCGATGGTAAATTTTATGGCGTCCCTCCATCAGGATCTGTTTGCTACAGTTAGGGTCACTAAGGAGGGGAGGTGCACGAGTCGCTTTAAATCTGTGCGAGGAGTGCGCCAGGGCTGTATTTTGGCCCCCCTCCTTTTTACAATCTATATTAATGGCTTGGGTAATCATCTAGTCAGTGGAGGGGGACGTTCCGCGTGTAGGAGGAGCAAGGATACTGACTCTCCTATACGCGGACGATGCAGTTCTAATAGCCTGCACCGGGGTGGGTCTCCAGCGTTTGCTGGACTCATTTGTTGTTTTCATGGATCGGTTGGACCCAAAAGTAAATGCTAAAAAATCCCACACGATGGTGGTTGGTCATCACAGAAAAAAGTGTAAATCTATATCTTTCATGTGCACGGGTGATGTGGTCTCCAGGGTTGCTGTGTTCCCCTATTTGGGGGTTCTTTTTGACGAGAGGGGTACGTGGGGCCCCCAGGTGAAGGTTAAGAGCATATCTATGGCCAGATCCACGTCTGCCCTCATGGGGTTTTCTAAAAGGTTAGGGGCTAGGCCCATGGAGGCCCTTTTAAAACTCTACAACACCAAATGCATCCCAATTGCCATGTATGGCTCACCTTTATGGGGCTATACGTCTAACGAATTGATCCAAAGAGTGGAGAACAGGTTTTTGAGACATCTTTTGTCTGTCCCGCAGTCCACACCAACCTTTTCAATTCATTGCGAGGTTGGTCTGGACTACGTAACCGACAAGCTTAACCTGGCACCTTTAATATTTTGGGTAAAGACTTGGCTCAACCATGAGCTATCTCTTAATCATGCAATCTTGACTGATGTTATGTCACTGGATCACGTAAAGAAAATACCTTGGTTGGAATACTTGAGAAACATCTTCTCCCAGCTAGGACGCCCTGAACTCTTTCTATTACCATCTAGTATTAGGAGGGAGGACGTCAATTGGATTAAAACACATTTCATGGAGTGGGCAAGACTGGCTCGTGAGGAGCAGGAATTGATAAAACCTTCAGTAAGAGCACATTATATGTTAACAATCTCCCCCTTTCTTGAGCCATACCTTATGATCGTAACTAAGCCCTCCCATAGACTCCTATTGATTAAATTTAGGTTTAATTTGATCCATTTTTCTCTGGGTAGTTATCAAACATGGGCTAAACCAGAAGGGGGCCCACCTTGTAGTTGTGACAAATTCTCACCACAGGATACCATGCATTTTATTATGTTTTGCGGGTTATATTCGGACATCAGGCAAAAACATCTGGTACCAATCCTGAGGGAGACTGGCTTCACTCAGGTGAGGCCTGCTCTAGCCCATCTTCAGTCCTTGAACAGTACTCGCATTATATTTTGCGTGGCTAGTTTTCTAGTGGCAGCAATTAGAATTAAAACAAACACAGCGCCCCTTAATTTAGTATAATGAATTTTTCTATTCAAATGTATTAACTATGCTGTGTACATTAGGATCATGTGTATTGCATTTACTTACGATGTCCCCGTATGGTGTTTGTAACTTATGAAGCAGATGTGTTTTTTAAGTATGTATATAAATGTTTTTTATGTATGTATATAAATGTTTTATCCCTTTTATGATTTTTTATAAATCGAATAAAGTGTATTTGACTGACTGACTGATTTCCATTTGTTACATAATCATTTCTAGATGTGTGCTGAACATTTTACAATTCTAATCTCTTTGGGCAATTGTGGTGCAACTAATAACTCCTTAACATAGTTACCATTTGAATGAGTGAAACAGATGAAGTCAAAAATCCATGTTGCAACCACAATTGTCCAAAATCGTGGACTACTAAAAAAAACATATTGACTATCAGTGAATATGGTTATTCTCCGATTTTTGCCAAATATGCATGCTCTGGTAAATGCGACCAGCTCAGAAATTTGGGCAGAACTTACTCCTTTAAAGCATGAAACTTCAAGGACCATGGCCACTGTACAGACTGCATACGAAGCACGCAAGGTACCTTTATCATCTCTCAAGCAAGATCAATCCGCAAACATTACGCAATATGATTAAGGCAATGGTTTGTCTTTTATATCAGGCCTTGGCTTGTACACAATTCAGTCACATCCAGACAATCATGATCAGCTTCATTCACCACTTCCTCACAACTTGGACTTGGTAACAAAGTAGCTAGATTCAAGTTTGTGCATTTCATCACAGTCACATTCTTCGCTCCCAGAATCATGCTCTCATATCTTGTCAACAGACTACTTGCAAGATGCTGTGTTCGTGTCAACAAGATCTCAATTAGAGTCCACCATGTGCGACTTCGCAGATAAGCTCAGCCTTCTAATGGAATCCTCCATCACTAATGCAAACTTATTGGTGCAGGACGATTTCAACTTTCATTTGGAAAGTAAAATGAACCCAGATTCCATTAAACTTATCGAATTTATAAACACATTCAGGCTAGCCCTAATTACCAAAGGTCAGACGCACAGAGCAGGACATATGTTAGAAGCGATCTTTACTACCTACTCAGCTACTACCCTAGTCCCATCTCTCCCTCTCACCTGGTCTGATCACTGGGCAGTGAACTGGCAGATACAGACAGAGAAATGCACCATGCACAGAAATACCAGCCAAACACCCCCCTGGTAGAGCATGACACAAAATCCGGCCGACCGAACTGAGGGACGCCACCACCCCGGCACCCTAGCAGCCGAAGATCTGAAGCAAAATGTGGAGAACTTCCCTCTCTGGCTAAACTCAGCTCTGGACATAGTAGCTTCATTCAACCATACAATGTTAGCCAAAAAAGTATCTGAGCCTTGGTATAATGAAAATCTTAGGAGATCAAGGCAAGATTGCTGAAGGCAAGTTCAACAAGCTTTTGCAATGCAATCGGTCTCGCCTTTGGGACCTTATATATATTTAGCTATGCAGCACATTAGACTGGGTGCTGAAACATCTACTGTTCTTTTACAAGGAGGGAAAGTACGCACCAAACTGCGTGACACACCAGGTATGGGAACACATGGAGAGAAATATTGCCTTTTCGCAGTAAATGGTAAAGTCCAAAGCTCTGTTTTTAATATAAAAGCAGGGCCTTCGGTGGTCATATCACTGAAAATACAAGATTTGAACAAAATAATATTGTCTACGGGTGCTTGTGGAAGACAATTTCTATGGACTGGAATCTAGAGAATGCTAAAGTGATTCTGAAACGAAAGTCCCTCAGTAGAAGGAAATTCTGGGATTTTACTGACATCTGCTGGTCGGTTACTATTAAGACAGTTATATACAGGCAGTTGAACAGAAGAAAAAGTCCCTAAGCAGAAGCAGGCAAGTCCTAGGGCTGAGCTCCAGAGCCCACAAAACACATACACATATAAGTGTATATATACTAAAGTATATACTTAAGTATATACAAGAGGTCTTGAATGCTCGACCTAAAAATTGAGAAAGAAATATGAGGTAGAAGAGAAAAACATCTATAAAAATAAACTTGCGGAACATAAAAAAGTATAGTAGCAGCAAAAACCTCATACTACTCTGAACAGATAAGAGCTGCCTGTGATGCAAACAAAACCCTTTTCATAGTCATAAAAAGCTTTTTACACCTACCAGCCCTGACCTTGCTGTAATAAACCAAAAATTCTGCAATGAGATGCAAAACCTTTCCCAGAAAAAGGTTGCCAACATCTTCTCTAGTCTTTCAGCAAAGAGGGCAACAGGTCAACAGGTTGGATGCACCCTAGCTTCCTCTACTGATGAAAGCAGCTTTTCTATCTTTAAGCCCCCCTCAGAAGAGCAACTTGTCAAATTATTTCTACTCATCAAATCTGGGCACCACAAGACCCCTATACCCATAAGCTAATGCACATGATCCCTGCGCAAGTGGCACAATACCTTGGCCATATCTTGAATAACATGTTTGCAGGAAGAACCTTCCTATCATACTGGAAACGTGCCTCCATTTTGCCTCTGCTTAAAAAATACAATCTTGATTAATTGAACCCAAATAACTACCGCCCAATTTCAAGAGTTCCCTGTGCTGCTAAAGTGGCAGAGAAAGTAATGAACCAGCAACTCTCACAGTACCTAGAGGAAAACTGGCTTCTGGATGAGTCCGCCCTGGTAGTAGCTACTGAGTACATAAGGGTAGTGTTGGACAGGGGAGGGACCGCGGCTCTTATCCTGTTGGCTCTCTCTGCATCGTTTGACACGGTCAGCCACAAGATCCTGGTTGACCGTCTGCGCATCATGGGGCTAGCGGACACAGCACTAGATCTCCTCCAATCCTTCCTGGTAAACAGCCAAAATACTGTGGTGATGGGCAAGTTTACATCTAGGCCCTTCTCCCTGCCCTGCGGAGTCCCCCAGGGATCGGCACTGAGCCCAACACTATTCAATCTTTATGTCCCACCTCTTGCGTCAATCCTCAAAAGTGTGGGTTTTCTTCTGGTGTCTTATGCCGATTACACCAAAATTGTGGTGTCACTGGCAAAGTCTGAAAATAATTCTGGCTTGGCACTCAGAACATGCATGAGCAATGTGAGCAAGTGGATGGACGCAAACTATCTTAAATTGAATACCACTAAAACTGAGGTTATCCTCTTTGAGAACAACCCCTTACTCAGGATGCCAGATTGGTGGCCACCCGAACTCGACTCACTTCCCAAACCCTCAAACAAAGTAAAAAATCTGGGCGTCATGGTAGATAAAGAACTTAAGTTCAAGGACCAAGTAAATAAAATTACATCAGCCGCATTTTTCTTGTTAAGACTTATTAAATAGATTGAAAACTTCTTGCCTCCTGAACTTCTGAGAACGACTATCAGTGCATTAGTTCGAACAAAGATCGACTAATGCAACAGCCTCTATCTCACTCTAGCAGTGGGGCTCGTAAAGAGGCTTTAAACTTTGCAAAACGCTGCTGCCTGCTTCCTTCTTAAAATCCCTAGACATGCATTGGCCAGAGGAGTCATCAGGAAACGACACTGGTCACCAGTTAAACAACGATGTAGATTTAAGGCTCTCTGTCTGGCCTTTAATTCACTGCATGGATTGGGACCATGGATTGGGACAAGTCCACTTCAGAGACAAGCGCACTTCACTTAGGCACGTCTATGAACCGGTTTGTCCCATCATTTAGGAGAACCAATAGGGGTAGGAAGAGCTTTTTTAGGGCCACTGCAGTGCTCCGGAACAGCCTCTCACTGACACTGAAAGATGCTCCCTTTCTACTTACTTTCAGAAAAGCAGTAAAGACCTGACTGTTACCGCAGGAGTAGAAGGCACCTGCCATCGGTTAGACTCAGTCCTGACATCTGCTGCAGCTATTTCTCTTTAGCTATAGCGCCAAGACGCCAACGGGAATTCGTTGCGCTTTATAAATTATTGAAATTCAAATGAGGCACATACTATCTCAAAGAATGTCCCACTACAATCGATTTACTCAGCTCCAAACTCACACAAGTAGCAGAAACTGCTTTCAAATATACCAGTAACGCTGCAGCCACTGAATCTAGTGTTGCAGAAAAATATCCCACGGATGACAAGCCGTTCCATGCATTTGCATTCGAAATTAGAGTTCACAACTGTCTCTCGCAGCAAAACAGAGCAAAAGCCTTGCTGTAATCTGGCATTCCCAATACAGGTGCTCGACAAAGGCTGTCTCACAACTCTACGAATGCCCTTATGTATTCTTCATCTAGTTCAGTTGGATCAGTCACATCTTAATGTGTCGATCTCTGTAATGGCTTGGCTGTCAGTGAAAAACTACTGATCCATTGTCTGCAGTATCCAACCATACCTAAGAACAGTAAAACTTATTTCTGCATTCTGGGTGGATTCATTTGCAAGATCACCGTTATTCGATCTTTTGATACTTTCCTGACTTCTTTCTCAAGTTTATGGCCCAAATATAGACCTTCTTTTTGACAGAATTGCAACTTTGCTGGTGACACTTTATGCCCACCAACTGCCAAATGGTTCAGTAGAGCAATGGCATTTGCCACACATGCTTCTCTAGTCCTTGATACAACTAGCAAATCGTCAATGTGTTGCACGAAAACTAAGTCTTCTGGCATTACTAGTGACTCTAAGCACTTCTTCAAAATTTGATTGAAAATTGAGGGACTCTCTGTGTAACCTTGAGGAACTGAAACACGGTCTCCGAACTGCAACGCAAACAAATATTGGGTATCAGGATGTAAAGGTATGAAGAAATATGCTTGGCACAAATCAATCACGGTAAACTACTCCGCATCACAAGGAATCCGGTAAAGAATCACTGCAGGGTTTGGCACTATTGGGCAACAGTGTATCACTATTTTATTGATCGTCCTCAAATCTTGAAGTATTCTACATTTACCACTCGGTTTCTTAATCCCCATAATAGGTGAATTACAAGGACTCCCTGGTATTTCCCTCAAAATTCCTTGTTCAATCATTAATTCAATTACAGGTTTTACTCCTGCAATGGTCTCAGGACTCATTTTGTATTGGGAGATTTGGGGAAATGCTGCACCTTGTTTGACTGTAATCTGAATAGGATCAACTCCTTGCATCAATCCAATGTCTTTGCCTAAAACCTAATCCCACACATCAGTCAACACTATGTCTCTCAACTCAACAGGAAAATCCTTCACTTTAAATAAAGAATACAAGTCATTCACTTCTGTCCCTTGCCATCATCATTTTAAGTACCACATCTTCATCCTGCATATGAAATGCTATGCCATCTGGTGTACAATAGATGGTGCAATTCATTTTGCAAAGCAAATCTCCACCTAACAGGTTAACTGGACTTGTATAACACACCACAAAACAATGCAAATCTTGAAAATCTCCGAAGTGTACCTTCATTGGTTTTGTCACTGGAGTTCTGATTAATTGGTTTGAAACACCTACGACTTTGATAGTATCTCCAGAGAGGGGTAAGTTAGCAATTTCCTGAGTTCTCACAGTGGAACGGGTAGCACCAATGTCTACAAGGAATGTAATTACATTTCCCTAGACTTCTCCATCCACAAAGGGACCACAGAGATCTTTCTCTAGAGATGCGCCAAGCATGCACTCCTCCTCCCCCTCAGGCACTGTAATGAGATGTATCTGAATCACTCTCCTGGCAATGCAACCAGTATTGTGAAACCATTAGCACATTTCTATTATTATTAGCTGATTTATCTGCATGGAAACCCACATTCGCACTGTATCTTTGTACCTGAGCATTCATGTTTTCATTCGTCATCGGGGCTTGTAGAATTTGAACCTGTGTAACTACCTGTTGGGGTTGCAATTGATTTCTGTTCACCTAAACTTGCATTTGCCGATTAAAATCCTGATTAATTTCATTATTCCCTAAGAACACCTTACACTTGTGTTTACAATGTCCTAACTTGCTGCACGCACAACACAGAAATGTCTTTTTCATCTCTTATTTATTATCTCCACCCCTACCTCTTCCTTGAGTAGAAACACCACCATTCACCATGACACCTCCCATGTTAGAAATTAGACCATTCAGAATATTCTGACTCTTTCCATGGAAACCTGTTTATGAAAAATCCACAACATTACCACCTCTCTGCGCCACTTTCATCTGAGCCCACATTTCTCTTTCAACTTCTTATGTCTCGATTCAATATCATCACTACAAAATTTTGCATGCCGCAATATCTCATCAACACTTTTATTCTACCAACAAATCAAATGCTGCTGAATCATATTACTAATTTCCGGTTTCAATCCAAACACAAACTTATACACAAAATGTCCCATATCTTTATCAGGTATGTTATCAAAAACACTGTACTGTTTAAATACCTGTAGAAGCCTTTCATTATAAGCATGCACTGTTTCTTTTGTTTCTTGAGTTGTTCTATCTATTTTTATCCAATCTGTTTCCTTTGGTGAAATCATTCCCTTCAAATAGGTAATAACCTGATTATATTTTTTCATCACTTCATCTGATGGGGCTCCAGTTTTTGCATCTCTGGGATAGTCTTCTTTTGGCCCATCTACCACAATCTCACACTCTAACCATAAATCAGCGGGGACCACAATATCAAATAAACCATCTAAATCCTTTCACAAAACCTTTGAAATCTTTACAAATCTTTCTACTTGTTTGTATCACTCAACTGGTTTTTCTCTCAATCTAGGAAATTCATTATAAAAGACAGTATATCCTGCCTTGACCAAGGAACGTGAACGTATCAACCTCCTGGTACCTCTCTCATCAGATATATGATTTCAGTTATTGTTGTCTCTGTGCCTGTTTCTCTCACTGGGAACATAGATGAAGCCCATTGATTTGTAACCATTTCTTCTTTCTTTGTAGCCCATCTGCCTTTCCAACGTCCTAATTCACCCCATTGTCTCACTGTATTAATCAGCTCTTTGATTTGCAACCGTTTTCCTGGAGCATTTAAACTCTCCAAATCCTTGTCACTAAAATCTATTCTATATGTCTTCAGTAAAGCCTTTGATTTTTTTATGTCAACACTATACGTCTGTGTGACTTCAGCAAATCTCTCATGAAGACTCTTCGATCTCATTGTAATATTCTTACCTACAATCATTTCTTCTAAATCCGCTTTTAATTTACTCACATCCATGCCTGTATTCACTTTATTAGACACCATCCCTCGAATCAATTAATCCAATTCTTCAGGAGATGATTTGTTGAATCTCCTGATGTAGGGGTCATTCCTCTCTCATTCTGCGCTAATCTCCTTGGCTCTATTTGCACATTATGCTTTGCGGTTTCTACTGACCCTTCTGAAATATCAATCAATTATCCTGTCTTGCCTGCACTAGCATCAACACTTGTCCTATTAGTGGTAACTGGTACTGTCAATGCATGCACTTGTGAAATATTCCAGCCCTCATTATACAATGGAACTATGGGACCTATAATCATGGGAACTGATAAAGCTTCTGCATTCGAATTCAATAGAGTAATCTTTTTTGTCAAATCATCTTTCACCCGGCTCTCTAAATTTGTATTTCTCATTTGAGAAGGCTGAGGAACCTCGACTTGAATCACTGGAGCACTTGGTATAATTCTTTCTGGTTCTTCCTGATATGGTGGAGGTCTACTAAGCAATAATTCATCCAACAACTCATCATCAATCTCATTTGGATCTGAATCTGTTTCCACAACATTTTCCTTTTTCTCGTTACACTTTCCTTCTTCCTGGTTCTCTACTACAACAACCAGATACAAACCCTCACCAGCTGCAATCACATCTTTTCTCCACTTCTTCATTTGGGCATCCCATTTTGCCTCTGGGTATCTACTCACTGTGGTTCTGTATTTATCCTCAGTCCTGTCTCTGTCTCTTTTGTAAGCCTCATGTTACCATTCCTCAAGCGCTTTATACTGCATAGGTCTAGGATTTGGTCTCAACTCATTCATTTGATATCTCAAATTCTCTAAAATCCTCACATTAAAAGTACCATACTCCGGAAACGCCAAGTTCCCCTCTCCTTCTGTGTATTTCACCCAATTTTCCAACCATGTACATGTGTGATGTCCTTGTTCTAAAGACATAAAAGAACCAGGCATATCCTCAGGCGGTATGGGAATTCCCTCTCTAATAGGTATAGGCTCATCCTTCCTAAACACGGTATTCGTAATTCTCAATAACTTCATTTTGTTTTGTTCATTATGCTAAAAACAAAACAAAACTGAGAAAACTTTTCCGTATTTCCACAAACGCTATTCGTTCACACAGACCAATACCAGCGCAACTCAAACCAACCAATCAATAACAGCACAGCACTCTCTTGTGATAATTCACACTAGCTGACCGATGCCAGAGAGGCTCTCTGTGACGCCAGAATCAAGCCTACGACTGACCATCTCTTTGCAAAAATAATCAGCAGTAAATTACAAAAGTTTCTTAAAAGATGAACAAGATTAGAACAACTTTAAAAAAACTGCTTTTCTGCTCCACTAAAAGAAAGGATAGAATCAACCACTTAAGTAATTATTTTGCTGTTATTAGAATATTGACCAGCATTATTCCACCCTCAATTAAGGGAAAATTCTCGGGACTTCTTCAGCTACTCTCTTCAAAGGTGCCCAAATAAATCTCCACTATACTAACTTCAAAGTTCCCCATGTAATATTAACAACGCAACTATTGCTTAGTACCGCATCAGCAGACAACGCAATACCAATTCGAGTATGCCACGCTAAACCTGCCCATTAGGCTAATATCATCCTGGGATCTTAGTCCACTTCTGACCCGTCTCCCTTAAGGTCAACGACAGACGACGACATATAACAATATTATGAAATATTAATAACCAAAATATTAATTCTGTCCTAATCAATTGCCAATTTTATCATTCAAACCATCAAGTCTGCTACCAAAAACTGATGCCGCAGAAAGGAGCTTTGCTGAATTTTACCATCTGGGCCCAATTTAATACCTAACAGTCCCTTACACACTGCGTGAGTATAAAACAAGTTACCAAATTCCATTATCTATATTGGTCCTCTCTCTCCGATGAATCTTGTCAGTATCAGCAGAACAAAATCAGCCAGTTAAGTTAGGAAACAGCAACACAGTTCTCTCCTCTCGCAAAGTCATAATGTCACTCCAAGCCTAAAATTATACCCTAATTCACCAAACATCCAACCCCGCATGTATGAACACAAAGAAAAATCCTCAAATCCCATTGGACTAGGTCAGGGGGTGTCTGACCACCCCACTTACAGTGTACCTAACTTTTCATCAGTTCCTTTATCTTTAAGGAGCCTTCGTCATTGTCCTTCAGCAGAGGAAACTCAGATAATCTCTTCTGCTGCTTGAACATTTTTCCAACTTGCTAATGTATCAAACTTGTAGCATCCACATACTCCGGTCGGCAAGGAAATTCCGTTAATAACGTTCATTACTTCCTCCACACAGCCTTGGTCACTCAGG
Organism: Lissotriton helveticus; assembly: GCF_964261635.1. NCBI lineage: Eukaryota > Metazoa > Chordata > Amphibia > Caudata > Salamandridae > Lissotriton > Lissotriton helveticus. The sequence goes on along the minus strand of NC_136065.1, from coordinate 697,805,050 downwards.
AACTTCATGAAGGACAAAATACATTTCTTTGCAGCCTACGTTTCAGAAAACAAATTAAAACTTAAAAGACTCTTGAGGCCTTCTCTGCAGAACAGTAAAATGTGCTCTAGGAAAAACAAATACACATGTGATTATCATTGCCACTTTACAGAACTACACTATTAATGCTTTTTTACATTTCTACTTGCATTATACACATTATTTCCAGAGGGGTAGTGGAAAGGAAAATATTGTCTCTTTTAAACCAATGGCTTCTAGTATTATTATTAAGGGTGGGCGTAGTCCGCGTAGTGGGGTTAGGCGAAGCTCCACGATGTGGGATGGGCGCTACGCCCACCCACACACTTTGCTTAGTCCCACTACGCGCCACCCACCTCCCTCCCGCCCTCTTCTACAACCCTATTTTTCATATTGCATACAGTAAAATAACAGGAAAAAAACTTACCTTCAATGCGGCGTCCCGGGGCTCCCACCTCCTGTAGACGCCCCGACTACTTCAAACGAATGCACCCGTGCATGCGCATTCGTTTGAAGAAGTCGGCGCGTCTACAGGATAAGGGAGGCCCGGGACTCCGCATCAAAGGTAAGTTATTTTTCTTTTATTTTACTGTATGTAATATGAAAAATAGGGTTGTAAATGAGGGTGGGAGGGAGGCGGGTGGTGGGCAACTTCACACCGCCACGGAGTGGGCGTAGTGTTGCCTACTACGCCTACTTTGTGAAGCGCGAAGTAGGCAACACTACGCCCACTCCGTGGGTGGAGCGAAGTGCTACGCCCATGGTTAATTATAATCTTTGGCTGTTATTTCAGCATTATTCATTCACATTTGCGGCTTACTATAAAAGCACTGGAAATACGGATTTCTTTCCAGCATGCATTTGTGCAATTTTATCTCCCCTTATTTGTTTTACACTGTTAATATTCACACCTTTGTTAATAATCCACACAATGAGAAGTTTGATCCGAGCGGGTTTTAATTTCGCAAAACCCTGCTCCATCACTGTGCATAGCCAAGGGCTGTGACCAACTAGTACTGGAACCATGGTATTAAATGCAGGGAAAGTCTGAAGGTCTCTTGTCCCTTGCACTTACTGAACTATGCCCACTAGGTACTAGGGGTTGAGTACTAGGCTACATAAATTGTATCATTGCAATACAAGACAGGTTTATGGAAACATCACAAATACATTATTGGTGATCTCACATAGAGTTTGAGGAATAGCATCAATCTCATGTTCCATTATATTAGACGTCAGATGCAAGAACGTTGCAGTAGTACCATTCATCATTACCGAAATTCCTGCTGCACATTTATATAGACAACAGGGCTAAAAACCATTGAAATTACAGTTAATACATGTGACCAAAGTTACTATTTATTGAAAAAAAAGCATTACTTGTATGCTGTGTATCACAATACCATTTGAGTAAATCGATGTTTCTATTTTGTTCCCCTGTGCCCAGAGCCTCAAGTGCAGGGTGTGGGGATACTCAAGCTCGCGGAGTCTATGGCCTAGATGTAGGTAATAGAAAATTACCGAATGGTAAATACCAAATTTTACCGATTCGGTATTTACTATTCGGTAATTGCTATGTAGGGAAAAAATTCGGTAAAAATAACGAATCTGTAAGATTCGGTAGTTACCGATTCGGTAATTACCGAATCGGTATTTGCCATTGATTCCTATGGGCCTTGAAGCCCATTGGATTCAATAGCAAATCGGTAATTACCGAATCGGTAAAATTACCGATTTTACAAGGGGGACAGGGTGTCACTTTGACACCCTGTTGCACCCCTGTTACTGGCTTGTGTGCCATGTGACACACATACATGCCCTTAGGGCATGTCTGTGTGCCACATGGCACAGGTGTACATGCACAGATGTGCATGTACACTGGAATTCGTTATTTACCATGTAATAGTATTACATGGTAAATAACGAATCTGTAATTACCTGTGGCACTGTTTTCAGTGCCACCTACATCTGTATTTACCGATTCGGTAAATTTACCGATTCGGTATTTTACAGAATCGGTAAATTTACCGAATCGGTAAATATACAGATTCTGTAAATTTAGCCTACCTACATGTGAATTCCCAAATACCGGTTTCGGCTGTTACCGACCGAAAATTGGCGACCTACATCGGGCCCTGAGTCCTTTCACCATGCACCCTTATTCCCCTTTTTGTTACCAAATAGGTGCTTGCTGCACTGTGTGAGTAACATGGCCACATAAGACATTTTCTGAGACGTCAGTCAGTTAGAGCACTGCAGACTCGCAAATACGCTGCAAGATTTGTGAATATGAAAAGGACATGTGATGTATTCCTATAGGTTCTGTATCGATCCCCCTATTCCTGACCCTGTTCTGGTTAACAAGTTAACTAGCAGCCATCCCATGATGCAGAAACCGTTATCTGATTATGCCACACCACGGCACAGGAACGTGTTATCTGATTAAGTCATAACGCTTGCAATCTAATTAGACAAGCGATATTCCTCCAGCCCCTGATAAGGCATACGGAGTTCTCAAAACAAATCAAACCTATGACAACCTGGGAAAAACCCTGCGGCCATTGTTTTGATTTCATCGAGAACTTCAGCAAAAGAATGTGCTAACGACCAAGTCGTATGACATCCTTATTGACGTATCTATGTCCATCCTTACGTCAATCTCGGCACCTTACAGGTATAAATATTACCGGTATTGCCTTAAGCAAACACACGCGGTGGTGACGAGATCGGAGCAGCCAGACTTGCCGAAGCCCAGAGCAGAGCAGACCCCGCTGGCGCAGCCCCGCCTTCCTGACGCGCTGAGAACGAGACGCTGCTTTCTCCTGCCGAGAAATCCAGCTCCGGCGCTTCCGGGTAGCCCTCGCAGGCAGCCTGGAATATCGAGACCAGAGACGAGAGATACCATCCCTCATTCATCCTGGATTCCAGGTACAGAACTGAATAACCCCTTGCAGAGAATTCTTGAGTCAGTCACTTGGCAAAACAAACTTAACTTAAACTGCTACTTTCTATTCCCGCCCACGTATTAGGCTTAGGTCAGGTACACCGGGGTAGGCGTAGTTAGAAACACCAGTTGAGTACGATTAGTCAAATGTATATATGTATGTATCTATTTTATCCATTTTAAACTACCTTATGGCTTAGAAACCATATAAATGTTTTTACAGTATTACTTTATACTTCTGCTTTTATTGTATGCACTTTACTTAACCATAAGTATTGCAATAATATCGATCCATTTCTCTTGTACGAGAAAAGAGACTGATCAATAAATACCATATTTTATTGAACACGCCCGTCTCTTCCTTTTCTCTACAATCTGGTGAGACTAAGAATGCACGTACTGACTGAGTAAAATAAGTTGTCTTTTGTTTTCACACGACTCTAGAGATACACTCTTGATTAGGGGAGAGCAAAGTTGTCATGTTCTATGGTTGTCAGAAACTAAATCCCTTCTTGTCTATCCAGGGAGGTTCAACTCCTCCTTGCCTATTCGAGAAAGTTTCTAGTGAACTCTGAGCTAGCTGGCAAACCCAAAACTTTAAGTCTAATATCGACAATAGAAGACCTAGTTAACGTCTGGTCTAGGCCTATACTATTGAAGGTATTATTCCAATGCGCAGAGCCTATTGGGATAATAGGAACTACACTACAGACATTGGTAGAAAAAGCTACCTAGTCCATTGGTGTGCCTTTATTTCTTTTATTACATTTGTACATCCCCCGTATTTCCAAATCCATTGAGGAGCTGCAAATTAACTGTAGCAAAATCTCCAACATTTAACCTATTCATGCCCAACCCGATCTCTTGTTCAACACTAATTTCGTAATAACACTAATTCATCAAAAAGTACTGAATAAAATTACACCAATTCAAGCAAAAGCACTTTCTTGCGTAAAGTTCTGCCTTAATGCTAGATATGATGTACTTCTGCTCGGCTGTTTTTCTCAGTGTTGAAGAGCAAGCAATTTATGGGAATAAAAATTGGAATTGGCACTTCTGGGACCCCCTTTTTTCACAGCCCCGCTTGACAGTTCTGCACAAAACCGGGACATCTACAACATGCCCCTTTCAGATACCAAAACAGTATCCATTTGGAATCCCATTTTAGGAGTTAGAAAACATTTTCTGAATCGTAAAATGGGATCACTACACAGCAAGAGTAATTTTAATGCTGCATATACTAAATCGGAGCATTTTGCAACTGTTAAAGGCATCTTGGCGGAAAACAACCATTACAACACAGTCATTACAACGCACTACATTTACAACACAGCTGTTACAATGCAACTGCCTTTACATTGCATACCATTACAACGCATGTCACTAAAATGCATGCCATTACAACGCATACCATTACAACACATGACATTACAACGCATGATAAGGTAAGTAATGGAGTTTTTTTGTTTCAGGGTGGGTATGGGTTTTGGGGTTCATGGGAATAGTAATTTTAACCCCTACACTATCCAACACTTTCCATACTGTTGCACTCACTGGAGTAGGAATAGTAATTATTACCCCTACACTATCCAACCCTTACCCTACTGTTGCACTCACAGGAGTGGGAATAGTAATTTTTACCCGTACACTATCTAACACTTACCCCACTATTACCCTAAAAGTATTATGCACGGGTATGCGTTGTAATGGTAGTTTTAAAAAATGTGTTATAATGGCATGCGTTGTAACGGCATGCGTTGTAATTGTTTGCGATGTTAAGTCATATATTCATCTAGTCATTAAGTTAATTGTGGCCACTGCCAACACTAGGAGTTCTGCTCCTTGGTCACCAGTGTTCTCCACTGCAATACAGCTGTCTCTGCCACAGTTGAAAAACTATTGTACAATTAATAAGTGTCTACGCAATCTTACCTACATACCCACATAATACTAAGCTGTAGATTCTAAATCTTTTGTTGTAAGGAATGGCAGCATGTTTGTTACATATCGAATTTAAAAAATAAGCCTTAGGCAAATCACTTCTCGGCGCGTTTATCCTTCAGCAGACAACTTCAACAAACCACAATTCTGAACAACACACAAAACAATATGGGATCAAAAACATAATGTGATTATACCATACACTCACAACCAAAATAAATAGTCTCAGATGCACACCCTATAAGTTCTCAATGGTCCAACAATTACTGTACTCTCCCATTTCGGACCCTATACCATCTAAACATAAGAGCATGGTGCATGAGGAAAATCTGTTTGGGACCCCCCCTCCCTTTTTCTTTAGGAAGAGCGTACTTTGTTTTGCTAATAACCTTAGCACCGTTAAATGAAGCTTCACAAAACTTTCCCAAAAAAGGTTCATCTATCTTAGGTGCTACCTGGACAGTTTTGGGGTGATCTGTTAAGTAGGAGCCAAGACAAAGGGGGAGGGTCCCAAAACACTTTTTTCCCAATGCATTTTACACGGGGAAAACTGAACATCGACAGAGAGAAAAGGCTGAATAGAACTACTTCACATTTGGCAGGAAGCTTCATATTTACCCTGAAAGCATGCATTTTGTTATTTGGTGTAAATCTGTTCAGCCGTTTTAGGTAAATTAATGAAAGATCTCCAAGGGGCGAGTCTTCCCAAGTTAATGATGTGAAATAACCTGAGCCCTCTCTGTCCCTGAACCTGCAATCTCTGCAAGTATTTCAAGACAAGGCTAAATCAGATAACTGCCAGGCATGGCTAGCCTAAATAAATTACAGGGATCAGTTTGTAAGATCGTGAAAACATGTACTGAGATTGCGGAAAGGCTGAATATGGTGGAGACACTCACTGAGGTATTAGAGAACATAGTATATACTCTAAAGGTCCAGGCTACTTCACAGGAGAGTGCTCTGAAAGTTGTGATGTGGAAACTGGAGGAGCATGAGAATTGTCAGCTGTTCAAGAATTTGAGATTGCTAGGGATACCTGAAAACTGTAAAGGCAACGATATAAGAAAATTCACAATCACCATGTTGAACAGAGCCCTACCTGAACTCGCTCTTTGGGACTGGGACAAGGAAGTCCAACGCGTGCATTGATTCCCTCTAACACCTGCAAAGCACCAATCCAATGATCGGACGCCACCCTGTGCCATACTGATTTACTTCAGGAATTATTTATTATGCCAGGCTGTGTACGATCTGTCCAGACCTAATGCTCAGAGGAATATTTAGAACTTCGCCTTTTTTACCAAGCCAGACTTTGTACACGCTACAGTGGAGAGATGGCAACTTAGACAGCTCATAACTCCTTTTCAGAAAGTAGGTGCTGTAGTATTCTTGCAGAACCCAGTCAGGTTGAAAGTTGTTTTTCATGGACGGAACTGCAGCTTTACTTTAGAAATCGAAGCTCAGAAGTTACTGGATGACATTTTAGAGGGGGTTGTTGAAGCAGAAAATAATAAGTAGGGTACTTATGTGAGAAAAGCAATGACTGGAATGTTTGATTCCTCTGAGTATGGAGACGCTTTTATTTTTTTTTATTTTTCTTGAGGTTGAAACACGTATTTGAGCACTGGTGGGGGGGAGGAGGGAGGGGAGGAGTTGTCCAGACACCATCACGCAGGCTCATGGTTGAGCCTGGTTGCCTAAGATGCAGTGGTGGGAGAGGGGGTGGGGGGTACCCTCAGACCGGGGATGAAAGAAAGTGGTGCAATAGAGTTTTGTGATACAGACACTACCATAGTCACAATAACTGTAAAGAAGGAGAGATTGACATGGCAGGTTTGTTGGATAATGATGGGATATCAGAATCAGGGAAATTATATAGTCATAGGTAAATTGAGAATGTTAACTGTTAATATATGTGGCCTCAATGATATCAAGAAAATTCAGAGGGTAGTGGCCGGGTTGCAATCGTTTGGGGACAACATCATATGTCCCCAGGAGACTCATATTGAAGGATCACAGTTACATGTGCTCAAAACATTAGGGTACAAACTGATCTGTGCATCAACACAAGGGGCCAAGGTTCGGGTGTGGCTATATTAGCTAAAGGTGGCGGGTGCAATTTTCACGATCATGCTCCAACAAATTTGGGCAGTGGGCGATCACAGAATGTCAATATGGCTCAGGTCAGAAATTGACAATATGTACAGCATATGGGAATATCAGTGACGATCCCAATGTATTTGATGACATCTCTATTGAACTCGCGCATTGGCCCCTTCTGTTGATCCTATGTGGGGATTGTAACATTAATATACCTAGTGATTGGTCGCTAGAGGCAGGATATAGATATCAGGGGAGGAAACCGAAAGTGTTTAGAGCCTTAACGAATCTGTGCCAGACCCACAGTTCCCACCCACATATGACCCATGCCAGATTAGACTATATGTTTGTCTCCAACACACTGCGCTCAAAATGTAGAATAGAAAAGTTACCACCCTTTAGCCCTTCATAAAGAAATGGAAGCGGGCAATCCAAATGTGAGAACCGGGACCTTTGAGAGATCAATGTTGTCAAATGAGGGTTATTGTAGACATATGAGAGAATGGATTCCAAAACTTGTGGAGGATGACCTGGGGAGCACATCGATTGAGGTAGTATGGGATGCTTTGAAAACAGGGATTAGAGGGGAAACATTGAGATACTCTTTAAATTCCAACAAAGAGGCTAAACAACTAATGGAGGCGCTGCAGGAAGATCTGGGGCCAGCAGAAGAGGGACTAATAAGGGTTATACACGAGAGAGGGGAAGTGGATCTTAAACAAAGAAGTGTGGTAATTGTTAAAGCTGCCATTATGGATATATTAACAGATAAAGCAATAAGCAAGGTGACAACTCAAAAATAAGCAGTGTACAAACTAAGTGAGCAGGTTGGTCACCACCTGGAAGTCCGTATTGGACAGCAAAGTATCTCGAATATAATACAAGAAATTACCGATCCGGAATACGGTTGGATAACCGAACCTGAAACAACTAGGGCAGCATTTTGGAAGTACTATCAAATACTGGATAAAGCTAGTACGGGGGAGGATCAGAGTAAGATCGAGGAGAACCTGGATATAATCCCACTTTTAAGATTGGAGGAATAAGATCAGTACAACTTAGACTGTCTGCCACAGTGAGATGAGATCCTACTATCTATGAATAGCCAAGCTAAAGGAAAAGCGGCTGGTGCAGATGGTATACTGCCTTCTCCTAGCAACTAAAAGGAATAATCTATGATCTATTCACTCATGTATTTAATGGTGGGCGGCCTCCGTATTCATTGTCTCTGCAAAGATTGTGGTCTTCTTTAAAAAAAGATAAACCTTCGTTACAGTTGGGATCATATCGCCCTATCACCCTAATTAACGGTGATTGTTAAAATGTATTCAAAATTACTCTCCAATTGACTTGCGCCAGTAATCCATAAAGTCATCTTGATTCGCCAACATGGGTTTATCCCTGGCAGATCTACTATTGACCACATACAAAGAGTGATTACTCTATTCGACATTGCCAAACTGGCAGGAGAACCTATGGCACTTTTATTGTTAGATGCGGAGACAGCTTTCGACAGGGTCTCCTGGCAATACCTTTAGATAGCTATGTCCAAAATTGGCATTAGGGATGGCTTTATCAAGGCAGTACAAATGTAATATATTAAACCATCAGCTGTAGTTATGGTCAACACTGTACCCTCGGAAAAAAAAAAAATTCTAGCAGGACCAGACAGGGGTGATGTGCTCCCCTTTCTGATTAGCGGTGTTTATAGACCGCTTTATCCAAAGGCTAGAGAGTAATACGCTAATACCCGCAATCTGGTCACAGAAATGGCAGACTAAGACCTTGGCCTATGCTGATGATATTGCATTGTTTACATCTGATTCAAACATCGCCATAAAAATATTTGAAGATGAGACTGAACGTTTTGGGCAGATATCTGGTTATGCTCTTATCAAGGATAAGACAAAAATTGTGCACAATGAAAAAAATCACAATGGCAGATAATCATGTAGTTGAACGAGCCACGTATTTGGGTGTCACCATAACCTCTAACCTAGACAATCTGGTCAAGAACAACATGGAACACTTAATGGAACATATAAGAAAAGATCTAGCAAGGTTGAACAATTTACATTTATCTATTGGAGGTAGATGTAATGTAATAAAAATGATGTTCTCCCCAAAGGTTTTATATTTGTTTAGGGCAATATGTTTGGAGTTCACCCAAGAATGGTTAAAAGCAATAGAGAATATGTTTTCCAGGTTTATATGCGCATACATGCGACAGCATCGAGCATTTAGGTGTATCACTTTACAAAGGGAAAGAGGTGGCTTGGCCCTCCCATACTTGAAATTATATTACTGGGCCACCACATAAATTTATGGCTGTAATGTGCTTAGGATAAATATGGAGGATAACAGGCCAAATACTAGGGTCCCCTCACCATTGGAACTTATGTTGGGGAGAGAAACGGGAGGATGTCTATGGTGGGAAGTACATGATAGTTATTACAAGAAAGTTTTAAAAAAACTTTGTTTAGTATCCACAAAGTATGGAGTACTGTACGTAAAACCTTGAGAACGGGTAGAGTATCCTTTTATACACCTATGTCCAACCACCACAATCTTCGCGAGATTTTTCGAGACATATAGGAATAAATGGGTTTGGGCCGGGATTGTCCAGATTGGCTAGTTTGTTTCCTCTTTCGGACTCAAGTCTTTTGACGAAATGAAGAATGAATATACCCTTGATTGAAGGGACTTTTTTAAGTTCTTCCTGGTTAGGGACTTTCTCTGGCAAATAGGAGGGGGAAGGGTTAATTTTCAGAGAATAGAATTCATTGAAAGCATAGTTAGTGATAAAACTGGATCTATCAAGTAAATCTATGACTGTATTAATGTTGCTATACCCGACGACCTGAATAAAGGCTCTTTAAAATGGCGGACCAAACTGCTGAAACCTTTTTGTACGCTTATGAATTGTCACAATCCATTGTAATGTCCACTAGGCTGCAAGCACAATTTTATAAGACACGTTTTTCACTGTATTATACACCTGATAAGATAGCCAAATGGAGATCCAAAAAAGGAACAATACGCCCACGCTGTGCACTTTATAAAGCTGACATCATCCATATGTTTGCATCCTGCAACGTATTACAGAAGTTGATTAAGGATATCTCGGACTTCTTATCTGAGGTGCTAAGAAATTAAATCGCATTATCAGAAGAGTAAATAATGTAGGCACGGCAGGTGCAAATCAAGAATGGAATGGACATGGATTGTTTTTTTTAGCTATGGCTGTCTTAAGGACTTGCATCGCCTCTACCTGGCTGGATACAAGGCCACCAGCTTTTCAACAGTGGCAGGTCAGATTGTTATCAACATGTACCCTAGAGGTAGCCAAATATAAACGTAAAGGGTGTCTTACACATAAAAAAGTTATGGAAATCTGGGATCCTCTAATCAAATGAATGCAAGGGCGTAGTGGGTCATGAGAAACCATATATGTTTTTATCATTTTTTATATATGGATTCACTCCTTTCTTTAGCAAATAGGGTATAAGCACATGTCACTTTAGAAATACAGTTGCACTTTTCTTGGATACTACTTGAAGGGCCAGATGTACGGCCCGTTTTTGCATGTGCAAACGGGTTTGCGAACCAGTGTGCACATGAAAAAACATACGGGCCATGTACATAGCCTATTTAGCGAGTCGCAATTATTTTGCAACTCGCTAAATAGGTCTTACGACCCGCTATTTGGAAGGGGTGTTCCCTTCCAAACAGCGAGTCTCAAAACAATGTACTAATGTTTTGCGACCGCAATTGCGGTCGCAAAACACTCGCAATTACCACCTACTTCAAGTAGGTGGTAATGCATTTGCAAATGGGAAGGGGTCCCCAGGAGCCTCCTTCCCCTTTGCAAATGCATGCAAAATAATTGCTTAAGGGCAGGCAGTGGTCCCAGGGACCCCTGCCTGCCCTTGAAAAATGAAACAAAAACGTTCCATTTTTTTTTCTTTTTTATTAAAATGCATCCAGTTTTCATTTAACCCCTTCGACGCTCATGACGGAACGGTTCCGTCATGAGCGTCGGTTGAGCTGTGCTCATGAGGGAACCGTCCTGTCATGAGCCGGTAGGCTCATTAGAACCTTCAGCACAGCGCAGGAATCTGCGTTGCGCTGAAGGGGTTAAGGAAAACGGGCTGCATTGCAAAAAAAAGAGCTGCTATATTAAAATGCAGTCCCAGACATGGTGGTCTGCTGAGCCCAGCAGGCCACCATCCCTGGGAGGGCTGACATTCACAAAGGGCTCGCAAATTGGGAGAGGCTCATTAATATTAATGTGCCTCGCAATGTGCGACCACATTGGGAATCGCAAAACAGTGTAAACACACGGTTGTACCTTTCATTTAGCAACTTGCAATTTGCGACTCGCAATGTGTTGCAAATTGCGAGGCGCTAAATTAAAGGGCCGTACATCTGGCCCGACTTGAGATGCACAGGACTGTATTTGGATGATTTATATTTTTGGGAAGACTATCTGTATTGCAATAATAAATGATGTTATTTATTGCACCTGATGAATTAAGTGTTGTTGTTTTACCTGCCTGAGGGGGGCAGGGTAGGGGTGGGGGAAGCTGCAAGTAAAAAAAATTAATAAAGATAATTTAAAAAGAAAATCAGAGGTTAAACTGACGTTCCAGTTAAGTATTGTTATAACATCAGTGATGTCATCAGTTATGGCATTTGAGATGTCATCAGTGATATCTTCAACGATGTCATTGAACATGTCATGTGTCAGTAAAATAAAAAACTGGGGAGTTTTAATAGACGATAGACGATAGACTCAATTTTGGTGACCAAGATAATGCAGTAGCCTCGGCCATGTCATACGTTCTTAGAACATGTATGAAAATACTGCCTTTTTTTCCAAAGGACAATCAGCCAACGGAGATTACAGCACTAACTATGTCGAGGCTAGATTATTGTAATAGACTATACCTGAACATTAAGGATCATTTTCTGCATAAACTTCAACTTTTGCAGGAACCAGTCGTTAGACTGCTTACTGGCACATTTAAATTTGCATCAGTCTCCAGTGAAATCAGAAGACTTCACTGGCTACCCGTTAAGAAACTGGTGCAGTTTAAATCCCTCTGTATGGCTTATAAAGCCCTACAAGGCACAGGACCTGACCACTTGAAGCAGCAATGTTAGTGGTATGTGCCCAAAAGACAACCCTGCTCTCTTGGAGCAAAGTTGGCGATAGTACCACCCACAAAAAAAGCCAGGCGGGAGGCAGAAGTTTTGTTGCTTGTGCAGCAAAGGCTTGGAATGATCTCCCATTCCATCTGAAGAGTATTACTGATTTACTGGTATTCAGAAAGGCCTTAAAAACATAGCTTTTTGATTTATAACCCGGTTTTAAATTAAGCTTCACCCGGAGGATTGTAGCTAGCGCCAGGACACCCTAGGGCACGGGTACTCATAGTGCGGCCCGCGGGCTGCCTGCGGCCCGGCAAGCCTTCCTTGGCGGCCCAGCGACCTTGCACCCGTGTTTTAAAAAAATATATTTGAGTGTCTGCAGCAGCGCGACTCTGAGAGACTCTGCTGCTCTGTGGGGGCTTGGTGATTCTAGAGATAGCCAGAGTGGAGCTGCAGGGGCCTAAGAAGAGGTAAAATACAACAAAGCCTCATTAACATGCAAATGGTCTTTTAAAGACCTGTGAAGTGATCGGGTGCAGCTGTGTGTGTGTGTGTGCCCGGGAAGCTGTCTCAGCCCGGGCTGACACACAGGCAGGGTGAGATGACAGAGGGTGACAGAGGGAGGTAGAGGGAGAGAGACAGTGGGAGAGGGAGGGAGGGAACGGGAGGGAGACAGAGGGAGAGGGGGGAGGGTAAGGGAGGGAGACTGAGAGGGAGGAAGGGAAAGGGAGGGAGAGGGAGACAGAAGAGAGGGAGACAGAGAAAGGGAGACAGATAAAGGGAGACAGAAAGGGAGAGGGAGGGAGACAGAGGGACGGAGACAGAGGGGGACAGAGGGTGACAGACAGAGGGAGGGAGGGAGACAGAGGGAGGGAGACAGAGGGAGGGAGACAGACAGAGGGAGGAGGGAGACAGAGGGAGGGAAACAAAGAGGGGGACAGAGGGAGAGAGAGGGTGACAGACAGAGGGAGGAAGACAGACATGTGGAGATAGAGGGAGAGAGGGAGAGACAGACAGAGGGAGGCAGACAGAGGGATGGAGACAGAAAGAGGGAGACAGAGACAGGGAGACAGACATAGGGAGACAGACAGAGGGAGGAGGGAGACAGAGAGAGGGAGACAGAGAGAGGGAGACAGAGAGAGGGAGACAGAGCGAGGGAGACAGAGGGATCAGGGAGACGGAGAGAGGGAGTCAGAGAGGGAGACAGACAAAGGGAGACAGAGAGAGGGAGACAGGAGACAGGGAGAGGGAGACAGAGAGAGGGAGACAGAGAGAGGGAGAGAGAGAGGGAGACAGATAGAGGGAGAGGGTGACAGGCAGAGGGAGACAGAGGGAGGGAGACAGGCAGATGGAGACAGACGGAGGGAGAGGGAGACAGAGGGAGGGAAACAGACAGAGGGAGGGAGACAGACAGGGGGAGGGAGACAGAGAGAGGGAGACAGAGAGAGAGAGACAGAGAGAGGGGGACAAAGGGAGGAGGGAGACAGAGAGAGGGAGACAGACAGAGGGAGACAGACAGAGGGAGACAGAGGGAGATAGACAGAGGGAGACAGACAGAAGGAGGAGGGAGACATAGAGAGGGAGACAGAGAGAGGGAGACAGAGGAAGGAGGGAGACAGACAGAGGGAGACAGACTGAGGGAGGAGGGAGACAGAGAGAGGGAGGAGGGAGACAGAGAGAGAGAGAGACAGAGGGAGAAAGAGAGAGGGGGATGGAGAGAGGGAGACAGAGAGAGGGAGACAGAGGGAGGGAGTCCGGGAGACAGAGGGAGGGAGACAGATGGACGCAGAGGGAGACAGACAGAGGGTGGGAGACAGACAGAGGGAGGGCGACAGACAGAGGGAGGAGGGCAACAGAGGGAGGAGGGCGACAGAGGGTGGGAGACATATATAGGGAGACAGATAGAGGGAGACAGAGGGAGGGAGACAGACAGAGTGAGGGAAACAGACAGAGTGAGGGAGTCAGAGGGAGGGAGAGGGAGGGAGACGGAAGGAGAGAGAGGGAGACAGAGAGAGAGATAAGGGAGGGAGACAGAGAGAGAGAGATAGAGAGAGAGATGTGTGTATGCCGGGACTGGTGGCTCAGTGGACGAAGGCGTGCGCTGCAGGGACCTGTGATCAACCTCATACAGCAAAAACTCTTCAAAGTCATCAAACAAGCAAACCACTCACCAGCCAGCACTCTACAGTTAAGGACTAACGTCCCCAGCAGTGAGGTCTCTACACACTTCAGAGAAAAGACAGGAAAAATTGAACTACAACTCACCATGCTAAATACACATTTTCCGACCCAGCCCACTCCCTCTCCATGGCTACCCTAGATGAGTTCCGCCCTTCCTGGCTACAGGGAGTATACTCAAATAAATAATGCGTTGTGGAATACCTTTTCACTACCACACAAATCTAAACTATTCAAAATTATAACCTGTCTGAAAACTCCAAATCATTTCAATGATCCACTGCCTGCCAAGTGCTTCAAGGAGCTTAGATCCTCCGTGCTCCCACTTTGATCGTGCACAAATCTCTCATGCAGAGCTTGATTACGGACTATCTCAAAATAGGACAAGCCACCCCATCCCAAAGAAACCTAATGCAGTCTTATCTGAGCCTAACAGCTTCTGGACAATTTATAGTAGCATGACTTTAGCTAAGTTACTTGAGAAGTTCACAAACAATTTCGTAATCACATAGAACAGTTTCAACTCCTGGACCAATTCCAATCGAGTTTCAAATCTGGACATAGTACTGAAAAGTGCCTAACGAACATTGTTGATGACATCTTGAGATTACCTGACCAGAACGAACTCCGCCTTCTTACACTTCTTGATCTTTCTTCGGCATTGGACACAGTCAAATATGACAGCTTAATTTATCTCCTTGAGAAAAGGATGGGGCTATCCGGACCAGTTTTATCCTGGTTTTTCTCATTCCTACATAACAGAAAAAAATAATCAAAATCAACCATTCCCTGTCTAACAATACACTAGTCTCAATGGGAATGCCTGAAGGATACGCACTCTCACCCAAGCTATTCCACCTTCACATGGAACCCCTCACAGAAATTCTGAATTAGTCAAGCATAGAATATCACATGTACACCGATGAAACTCAATTATACCTAAAAATCTCGGCACTGGATTATGTCAAAACTCTTAACTCTGTTCTTCTGAAAACTCAACATTGGCTCACTCACAATCCCCTCATGCTAAATACACTCAAGATGGAGTTCCTCCTGATTGCTCCCTAAAATCACTGTGCCCCCATTCAAAATTGGCTCAAACTATTAACTGCGCTCAACTGCACTCTTTATGTTGTGGACTCTTCTAAATCATTAGGCATAACTCTAGACAAACACCTGAATATGCAAAACCACATCAGTACAACCACCAGAGGAGCCAATCATCAACTCAACACATTAAGGAAACTCAAACTATTCCTGCAAACTGATGATGTGCAACTAGCAGTCCAATCACTAGTTTTTTCAGACCTAGACTATGGAATTGTAACCTTGGCTGGGTTACCTAAACCCCGACTGGCCCCCCCTAAGGACAATGCTTAACTCAGTGGCCAGACTTATCACAGGGTCACGGAAGTGAGATTACTTCACACCAGATCTAACTCAACTCAATTAGCTCACTCTCGAAGCAAGGATCCGGTTCAAGATAGCCTGCTTGATGCACAAAGTGCTTCATTATTACACTCCAATTTACCTGGCAATAAAACTCAAACTATCTGGTCTGAACCTAATAAGCTCAAACTCTCTACTACTGAAACAACAAAAATTCAAAAAGAAGAAAACTTACAACCATACCTTCTTCCGCCTCGCTCCATGAATATGGAACATTCTCCCCCCCAAAATCAGAACTAACCCTTTTACCACCTTAATCAAAAAAGAAATCAAAGGTTTGTTCCTGAAAAGCTCCATGCAACTATAGACTGGAACTATTATCTCATGTTTTACAGCACAGATCTACCTTTCAACCATGCTATGCTTTAATTATTTATGTATAATATGATCACCTTATGCCTGCTTAACTTTTTTCATGGTTTGCTTACATGTACAGCGCTCTGTTACCTTGTCAGGTCATGTTCCGTCTATATAAAAAATGTCAAATCAAATAAATAAATGAATAAATATCACCAAGTGTCAAAGCAGGAAAGTTCATAGCCTTGACGGAACCCCTATTGATTTTTTTAAAGAGTATATTGCTTTATGTGGCCCGCTCTTAAAAACCATTTGTTGTTCAGTATGCAAATCTGGGGCACTGGATATCCAATCACACTATCTCATTCCCTCAATTTTTAAAAAGGGATACTGTGGGGGCCCTAAATGCTAGTGCCCAATGTCATTATTGAACTCCTTGGTCAAAGTGACACGTAGGATATTATCCAGGTTAAACTCTTGGGCTGAGAATTGATTCCACAGAGGTATAGGCATGGTTGAACAGTGCCTGAAACTTAGTTCTTTAGTCAAAAAATATACAGTGGGTAAAAAAGGGGGGATTGTATATGGCATCCATGGATCTGTTACACACCTTTGATTATGTTAACTACTACGAATTCGGGTGATTTATGGGGGAGATAGGTGTTGAGCCAGCAATTGTAAACATTCTCAGACAGATTTATAGAGGTTCTACTGAGGAGGTAAGTTATGGGATAAATGGAGAATGCTCTGAGGCTTTCGATATTAACAAGGCGTTAGGCAGAATTGTTCCTTGCGCTTTTTTTCACTTTATGTCAACAACTTGGAGAGCGTGTTGATTGATAGATGCAAGTCCATCATACAGATGGGCATTGCCCGGTACCAGCCGTCTTATACAAAAATGATGCTGTGTTTATGGAACATACACTGATTTCCCTACAGTCATTGCTGGATTCCTTTATTGGTATGAAAGATCCAGGGCCCGATGTAGGTAATCCCAGATTACCGATTCTTAAATACCGAATCATACCGATTAAGTATTTAAGAACAGGCAAATGGGATGCAGGTAATTTTACCGGAAAAATTACCGAATCGGTAAGTTTCGGTAATTACCGAATCGGTAAATACAGATTGGGTAATTGCCATCATTCCTATGGGCCTGGAGGCCCATAGGAATGAATGCCAATTACCGAACCGGTATTTACCGATTCGGTAAAAGGGGGAAACATTGAAGGGTGGCAGGGTGTCACTTTGACACCCTGTTGCACCCCTCAATTGTGTATGGGTGCACATGTTGCAGACGTACATGCCATAAGGGCATGTATGTCTGCAACATGGCACTGTTGGAAAAGAAAAAAAAAAGCTTTTTCCAAGGTTTTCATTATTTACTACCAACCAATGTTCCCTCTAATTTTTTTCCTCTGTGTGCGGCAGTGGAGGGTCTCTGTGCGCTGCAACCATGGCTATGTGCGCCAGGAACCAAACTGCGCGTGTCTGCGGCGCCAAATGGCACTCCAAAATTTTACTTTAAAAAGTGAAAAGATAGTACATTTTCACACATACAGCGCCACAATAAGGGTCTTAAGGGCAGTTTGCAAAATTGGATCAGCACGCCATGACATGAATTGGTTACACTGGCAAGTACACTTCAAGTTTAGAAAAGCACTAGACTTCAATGGTGGTACCATCATAAGATTTTAATAAATATTCTTAACTGGAGCACAGTTCATTGGGTGGGGAAATGCTGCGAGCCTATACAATATCACATATACACAAGAAGGTAGAGGGCTGTTTAGACACGTCAAGTGGCGTCACTAGATGGGTGACAGGGTTGCTTCTCACGGCGATCCTTGCCATTTTTCCAGTGCTGATAAACTCGGTCTAGGTCAACTTTCCCATTCAGGAGGTAGGCCTTTGTCCTCATCAGCATGCCAAATGCTTCTGCTCTAGTCTATTCCTCAATTTGCTCTTGATAGTATTCATGAGGCTGAATCCTCGTTAACAGTCTGCACTAGATGCTTGAAATGTTGCGCAAACATCAACAAACTGAGACACCACACTATACTGAGCAGCATTGCGTACAGTGAAAGTCACCATGTCTTGAAAGGTGGTAAATAAGCCACTCTTAACATGTTCTGCCACCACATATTTATAGTCTCTGTACTGTCGAACAACATCTTCTGGTGTTTCACAATCACCCAGGGCCAAGACATTTTTATACTTTTCAACAAGTCTTTCAATATTCTCAGTCCCAAAATCAAAATGCGATTGTGTGGCTATTGCCTGGATCTCAAAACTTGCCCATTCTTTTAGCTCACCTTCAGGGAACCTTTTTTGCATGTGCTCACAAAGAAGGGAAACAAAAGACAAAATAGGCCCACTGTCAAACTCTTGCCTTTCCTTGTACAACACCATCAGCTCTCTTACATTGCTGCTCCAAAAGACAGTGTCCCCCAAATACTGTTGCTTAATTTGGCCAATCTTTGCTCTTGCATACTGTACGGCTTCAACAGTAGTTAAAGAACTTTTTTGGAATAGTTTGCACAAAGATGCAAATTCACCCAGAATGTCATAAGTACTGCAAGGGAAATATGGTAGTTGGAGTCCGATAGCTTTTTATAACAATATTTAGCAATTGGATCATTCTCCTCAACTTTCTCATGCTCAAAGTACTTAAGAACAGTTTCGTAATTACGAATTAGTGCACCAACAGCAAAATGCCTTGAAAGCCACCGGACTTCATTCAGTGGTTGAAAAGAGACAACTTCACATTCAGTGATGGATGTAATTTCATCCAGCTTGGACTTCCTTGCAGGAGATCTGGAGAACACAGTGCAGACAGTCCTCAATAGTGTCTCCATCTCTTTAATCATTGGAACCCTCTTCCAGGCATCATCAACTCCCAAATCTTCTCAATGGGCGACACAATGCTGCTCAACTAGATGAGGAATGGATTGTTTAAGGCGAGTAGCAACACCATTATTCTTCCCCAGCATCACAGATGCACCATCAGATGTGAACATGATCATTTTCATGAGGTCCAGTTCATTGGCAGTGTAGAATTCTTTCACGGCAGTAGTGATAGCCTCAGCATTACAGCTAGTCAGCTTCACTATGCCCCCAAACTGCGTTTTGTGCTCAGTTGATGTTACAGGTCGGAACGTAAAGTACAGGATGAGCATTTTTGTAACAGAAATATCTGTGCTCTCATCAATTATCAAGGTGTGATACAAAGCTTGCCGAAGTTCTGTCATAGCTTCACAGTGTATCACGCTATTGATGGCCTCAAGGAACTCAAAGGCATAGTTCTTGCTCCTCCAGCTGTCTGGTATCTTCACATACAAAGCTAAGTGGTCATGGATGTCTTGTACAGATAACATTGAAGTGTTCATCTTGACTGCCAGCAACCTGTTGTTGATGAGAATCTTTATCTACTCAGGCATATATCTTTGGCGTTCAACTACTTCCATTCTATTTGCTTTGTCAGTGGCAGTTTCTGTCAGCATTGCCCGTACTCCAAAACCAAACCTGGCAGCAGCACTTCTGTTTCTCAATATCACCATGGCAGACTCGTGTACTTTGCTAAGTAGATGGTGTTTCATGTAGTCCAGTTTCCAGCCATCACTCCATTTCTTCCCTGTGGAAAAGTCCCCAACAATCTTGGCTTCGGCACATGCTTTGCAAATCAAGCCCACATCTGGACTGTAATGAAATAGTTCCACGAGTTGCATGCGGACCTTGCTTCGTGACTTCTGTATCTCAGCCTCCACAATTTCCTTCATCCACTCTTCCTTGAATACAAGGCAACATTTCTTCCTTTGTGGTGAAGCACTGCACTCTCCCGAAGTTACAGCTTTGCGCTTGAACATTTCCGTACCCGCCGGTTTGAGTCTACTGTCCCACAAAGCCTGCAAAATAAGGAAACATGGCTTACGTTGACGCCTAGCTCATGAATGCAAACTGTTATACTACAATGTTCAAGATGCACCACAGTTTAACTCAACCCAACAATTACCTCTTCTGCCTGCACTCACGTGCGCCTCTTTAAATGTGTGGGGTTCTAGTTGTGAAACCTGCAACAGAAGAAAACATGGGTAAGTATATATGGTACTACAATGTTCAAGATACACCACAGTTTAACTCAACCCAACAATTACCTCTTCTGCCTGCACTCATGTGCGCCTCTTTACATGTATGGGGTTCTGGCTGTGAAACCTGCAACAGAAGAAAACATGGGTAAGTATATATGGTACTACAATGTTCAAGATGCACCACAGTTTAACTCAACCCAACAATTACCTCTTCTGCCTGTACTCACATCTGCCTGTGCAATTGTCTTTGTAGTACGGTCTCACGAACCTGCAAAAGAAAAAAGGGTGCAGATTGTGAATCTATTTACCCAGCAACCCCCAACCCAACGAGGAACGTAAACAGAATTACCTTGTCTTTGTGGTACTCGCACCTGACCACTGTAATCCAAATACCGTACAGACTGGAAACCTACAAGTGAAGACAAGTAAGTCAGCAAACGCCCGAAGAATTACAAACTGTGCATGGGACCGGTCAAGAGGCCCAAGACGAAAAATGAACAAATAATTACCTGGGATTCCAGCCTAGGACAAACAGGGGTGTGCCCATGTGTTCCATTATTAGCATCCATTATCTTAAACTGGTCTATAAATCTGAATCCCAGAGGAAAGCGGCATCACAGAAGGTGTAACACAAAATACAAACTGCAAATGGTTGAGGTGGGTGAACAAGGTAACCCACAGGATGGCTGAGAAGCACACAATCCATCAAAAGATCCCACCTGAAGCTGCTGCAGTGGCGCGCAAAAAATATGGTTGACTACGTTCAAGCAATTTTCAGGCAACCATAAATATGTCAAGATAACTGAAGAATGATGGACCTGCTGCAGATAGATCTAAGTTTTGCCTACTGGAAGTTGACTCATTAAGTAGCTGAGGAGGTTAAAATGCCTGATGAAAAGCTGGTGAACCATGCAGATCAAAAATCACATGCAATGTAACTAGGTCAGTGCATTACTGCTTCTGTCAGAAAGCTCATTTTGTTACTTGCAGTTTATAACTTTAAATCCTAATATAGAACAGTAACCTACTAACTACCAAACAATGGCAGAAAACCTGCGACAGACCACCCGAGCAGAAGAGTAACAGCTTTTGATTGTAATAACTTAAGTGTGTTTTTGAACAGTAAATAAAACATTTGTAAAAACGCAGCCTTAAATTTAAAAACCTGCATCAAGAGGAATAACCTTAAATTTTGCTTTTCTTGCAGAGATTTTTACATATTCCCCACATCTTCATTGCTTTGATTTTGTTCACAAGAAAATTTCACCCTTAGCCATCGAATGCTAATCATAAGTACATTCTGTTCTTAGCTGCCCCTATATTTCTGTATTCTGCCTCCTTGCCACTAGTTCTGCACTCTGTCCCACTCGTTTTTGGTGCCCTTCTTGCCTCTGCCCCACTCGTTTTTGGGACCCTTCTGGCCTCTGCCCCACTCGTTTTTGGTGCCCTTCTGCCCTCTGCCCCACTCGTTTTTGGTGCCCTTCTGCCCTCTGCCCCACTCGTTTTTTGTGCCTTTCTGTCCTGTGCCCCACTCGTTTTTTGTGCCTTTATGCCCTGTATCTCACTCGTTTTTTGTGCCCTTCTGTCCTGTGTCTCACTCGTTTTTTGTGCCCTTCTGTCCTGTGTCTCACTCGTTTTTTGTGCCTTTATGCCCTGTATCTCACTCGTTTTTTGTGCCCTTCTGTCCTGTGTCTCACTCGTTTTTTGTGCCCTTCTGTCCTGTGTCTCACTCGTTTTTTGTGCCTTTATGCCCTGTAACTCACTCTATTTTTGAGCCCTTCTGTCCTGTGTCTCACTCGTTTTTTGTGCCCTTCTGTCCTGTGTCTCACTCGTTTTTTGTGCCTTTCTGTTCTGTATCTCACTCGTTTTTTGTGCCTTTCTGTTCTGTTTCACTGCAGGTGGCTGGACTCTGAGGAGAAGCCTACCATGCATAACCAGGGCAAATATTCAATCTGTAGGTGTTCAGAAGCTTAAATGGGAATTGTTTATCATTACACGAAATAGTGACAGTATTCACTCTCTTGCTGCAGTAAATGACCTATATGCACCAGTGCACACATGCGAGCAGTGTTGTAAGTGCAGCAGTGCTATAATGCATTGTCCTAGCCTAGGTCCAGCGCTTTCAATACTCGTTTTTTGTGCCTTTCTGTTCTGTGTCTCACTCGTTTTTTGTGCCTCTTTTGTGCCTTTCTGTTCTGTGTCTCACTCGTTTTTTGTGCCTTTCTGTTCTGTGTCTCACTCGTTTTTGTGCCTTTCTGTCCTGTGTCTCACCCGTTTTTTTGTGCCTTTCTGTCCTGTGCCTCACTCGTTTTTTGTGCCTTTCTGTCCTGTGTGTCCCACACGTTTTTTGTGTCTGCTGTGGCCTTTTGTTTAAATATTGCTGACAATCAGAGCCTCCTCACGGGCTCCGATTAACAGCAATACTTAAACAGTGAAAGATAGGGCTAGTCTAGACAGAAATATTTCAGTAACCTATGCGGCAAAGCGCTCAGCTTATCAAAGGATTAGCGATGGTACAGACTTCGATATTCTGATTCTGCTCGAGGTTTCCATGCAAAAAAGCTAACTGGTTGACTGAAAGATCCTGCCTAGAACAGAAGGACCTTTAAATAGCAAAAAAGGGTAGAAAAGCCTGCATTCCAAAAGACAACCCTCCCGCCGTGGATTTGAATTTGAAGTGACCTTCCCGCTCATTCCGAAGGTCTCCGCAGAACAGCAGAGAAAGAGGAAACTATTCTTCCCGCACGTCTCCCGCCCAGGCTGTCTAGTAAGGCGCTGAAGGGCGAGAGCGTCAAGGCTTTTAAAGAAGGCAGTCTGGCGAATACTCAAACCCTGGCACAGGGATGGGAAAAGGGACTACACCCGAGGTTGGCACAGAGCCACCGGGCACGATAAGCGCTGCGCGCTTGGCATAAAAGAGGGCAGGTGAGGTATCTTAAACAGCAACAAAGAACTACCGCCTCCCTCGCCATTATCCATTCATTGACAAGCCAATTCGACAGCTATAGTTCGATACTAGAACATAATCCATTCTGACCTACGTGCATTGTAACGAGATGGTTGTCGTTTAGTTAAAATATATGGGTAACTTCCAATTCTCCCGCTCCCACACTGCCACAAGCGCCATAATCCACACAATAACCACCAGCCCCCCCGCCCCCAGCCTCCTTACCTGCAACTCCTCACGCCCGCACCGCCGCCACCACTGGAATAGTGCCTCATGTTCGCGCCGCTCGCTTTTTAAAATCGGCGGGCGGCGCGAATCTCTAGCGACATCCTGTGTGCGCGCTCCACGCTAGGTGGTGCGCGCTGACATCAGGGAAGGTGCGCGCGCGGCCTAGAGGGAACAGTGCTACCAACTTGTAGTTGGTGGTAAATACCGTCTCCTAAAAGGGGAAAAGCACTCATTTGAGTGCTCCCTACATAGCAAAATCGGTAATTTACCGATTGGGTATTTTAAGGAATCGGTAATTTACCGATTCCTTAAAATACCGATTCGGTAAATTACCGAATCAGTAAAATGCCCACCTACATCTCATTTTCTAAATACCTGTCGGTAATGGCCGAAATTACAGAATTTCGGCCGTTACCGACCGGTATTTGCCTACCTACATCTGGCCCTCAGAATTTAAAGTCAATCTTTGTAAAATTTGACATTTGGGCTCACCCCGAGTATGCATCGCTCTTTTACAGCTAACAATGAACAAATAGGTTAGGTAGAATCCTTCTCCTTTCTGGGGGTTCAATTTGACTGAAGGGGTAATATGAAAGCAGCTAACAAAGCAAGGAAACTTCATATGAGAAAACTATATCTGCACTGTTTAGGTTCTCTACTAATTTAGAAATTAAGCTTTTGAGAGGTCAAATGCATGCTGATACTCATTTATGAAAAATATAAAAATGGCAATGCCTGTGGTACAGTTCTTGGAAAATATAACTTAATTTATAGAAAAGACACCACTGATTGTCCTTTCCCGACCTAGATACTCATTTATGAGGCAGGAGTTTTGGGATTATGTCAACCTAACTAATTTACAAGTATATGAAAATGCCTGCTTAAGAAGAATGTTGGCGGTCCCTCGTTGTTGCTCCACTTATGTTTGGCACAGGGAGTTAGGCGTTAGCTTTTTGGAAAATCAAATATGGCTCCGCCCGATCCTACTGTGGCACAGTATCTGGACGCAGCAGAAGGCATCCTTCAATAGACATATTGTTAGAGACTGTTTAGCCCTGGCTCAGCCTTAGAGATCCCGTGCTTCAGATACATTAGGACACAAAGAGATGGGTTTGGTAACCTGGAATTGTATGAGGACCTGGAGTGATTAAATGAGACTAGCAAAGGGGACCTCAAAGATGTATTTTCACTTATGTTAGAGAAGGATAGATTAAATGCCTGTCACACATTGATTGTTGGCTTCCAACCTTATTTGTAGAAGGTTACAAATACCCAGCACAAATTCCTCCTAGTCTAATATAGAGTTAATATGGTTCATAATCTTGTTACATGTATTGGAGAGGTGTGGCTCACTGGTTAGAGGTGGCAGACCTGTAAGCAGAGAACGGCCTGGGACCAGGGTTCAATTCCCGACGCGGCAGGGTCTTGGACCAGGGTCAACGGACTTGATAATTCTCGCCTCAGTGCCTACTCTAACCAGGGAACACACTCGGCAACTCTGGGCATTAAGCTTGCCTTATCTCTACAATGGCCCCCCACAGACGCCGGGGATGCCTGGTTTCACCCTGGAGATACCCAGAAAGGGACCATCTCACAGGGAAAACCAGGACGGGTTCCCCAGCGGTCTACAGCGCCAGGACACTCGGGTAGAGTAACAGTGCGCTTTACAAGTATCCCACATTTACATTTACATTCCCTAGACAGAATGATTGGTCTTGAGCTTTGGCAAGTTGCCATGATTGGATTTTGTCACAATGCACTTTTTTTTTTATTAAGTACTATGTCAATCCAAGAAGATTAATTGAAGTGCAAAGTTAGACCACATAGTTATGTTTACAATGTGAGCTCTGCCTCAATGAGTCAATATTCAATAGATTAAAAAATTGCATATTTTAACAGTTTTATCCAATTTTTGACATTAACATTGTATTATGCATGCTGTATGGAAATACATGGAATAATCCATGGACTGTCTTACTCACTTAAATGCACTAAATACCGCCCATAGCCCTCAGACAACGTCTTACTGGAGAGCATGAGCAATGTTTACAACCCGTAGTCGTTCTCTGCGAGTATTACGCAGGCCATGGAAGTTTGCTATGTTTCAGGTGATTAATAAGTATGTCATTTACAACGTTAAGATGTAGATTACGTGAGAATATGACCAGCACACTGGGGAATTTAATGTGTTGTGTCTTAAATATAGCCGAGGTATTAAGCTATTGTTTGAGCAATGCTAAATGCACCAAGGAGCACGAGTGACACAACCCCATTAACTATTCCACAGATAAGGGTTGCTGCCCTTAAATCCTGTGTAAGAGAGCCAGCTGTGTACAGTTCTTCTCTTCCACATCAGTGCCTTCCAAAGGGCGGACAGCACTTGCTGCGAAGGTCTTTGCGTAACCTGCGAAGTAAGTCAAATTGAAATGCCACCAACTCGGGTTTTTATTTATCGAAGTCAATGAATTAGCATTACTGATCTTCACAATACTATAAACACCTGTCATCTAATACTATCAGCCCAATTCATTTTAGATTGCACACTGGCCACACACAAAAAATAACAAAAAGTACTTATATTTTATTGCCTTGCGTGTTTTTTTTTCTAGGAAGGTGTTGTATTGTAACATGTCTTGTTTATCCTCCTTATGATTTCCCCAGGCTTCTTCGAAATTAAAATAGTTTTTATGGATTACGTTTCCAGACTCATTCGCATCAAAACGACACGGAATTCCCCTGGTGGTATTAAAACTGGTAAACTGAGTAAAGGTGTCGAGCGAAAAGTGTTTTTCCGAACTGGGAAGCAGTCTCTACAAGCCACGCGGAGGTTCACACGCTGACTGCAGGGGCGCTCCAACGCGAACCTGCCAGGCAACGGCGCTCGGTTTACACTAACCAAATAACCTAGGACATGGAGCTGAGAGAAATTCCTGAATCTCTATAGACTCCTCTCAGAACTTGCTGCAGACCAGTGGATGCCTCTTTAGGCCTCAGCCACTGGAAGAAGACACTGGCGCATCATAATGCGAAACTCACGGCTTTCAGCAGAGTTGGGCGCGTTTCACGTTTGCGACTTGCACGCTTTTTTAGCAACAGCCAATCGGAGACTGCAAACGACCGGCCAATCGGAACCCCCACCCATGCAACTGAACGGAAATTACTTTATATATACGTGTACGTGTCTGGTGGCCATTTGTAAGTGGTTTTGTTTTGCCGAACCTAGTGAAGGAATCAAAAATTTGCTAGCATTCGCGACAAGAATTTTCAATTCTATTAAGGACACGGAGGCGAGGATTATGCTTCTCAAACTTTACTGCATCAACACAGCAGCCAATGAAAATATATTATTTTCTCAAGTAAACCATAAATTACTACATTTCCCATGAACACCATGGTTATAGGCACGCCCCCACAGTCCATAAGAACCCCCTGCGTGCACATCACTTCCTCTTTCTTTGAGGCGAAAAGTCCATAACGTGAACCAAACAAAACAGTCCATAACATGAACCAAACAATCCTCCAACGTGGAAGAAGAACTTCAGATCGTCATCTCGACGTCAGTCGTGTGTCGGTCCGACATTGTCTCATCCTCTCCGGATTCGATTAATCCGACTTCTTATCCGATCCTGAAATAAAGGAAACAACACCCCGTAATTCTTGCATAAAAGGGTGGGTAAGCTTAATACATACAGTACATTAAGCCGGGTGGGATAATCCTCGCCTCCGTGTCCTTAATAGAATTGAAAATTCTTGTCGCGAATGCTAGCAAATTTTTGATTCTATTACAGGACCGGAGGCTTCAGATTATGCTAGTTTAACGCTGTTTAAATACCACAGAAGTAATATCTCCCACCGGCTTGTAATAAAACGTCTTAAACGTTGAATCAGAGGACCAATCTGCACAATGCATAATATCTTGGATACTGGATCCTAAACCATATGACTTGGACGCCATCGCGCCTCTAACTGAATGAGCACCAAAAATACTCGTATCAACACCAGCTTCCTTCATAATGAACCGAAGCCATCTAGCAATAGTGGCAGCCGCCACTGGTTTAAAGGGCTTTTGAATAGAAATCAACAATTGCGAACAGCCCTGCGGCCGCAAGGCCTTCGTACATTCCTCGTAGGTCTTCAAACAATGGACCACACATAGTTTTTCATTGTCAGGAAAAGCATTATAAGATATATGTCGAGACATTGTTTTAGTACGACCTGTAATATGAAAAGAAACCCCTTCCGGGGTAAACACTCTACCTGTTACGTCGAGCGCTCTGACATCTGAAGATCTTCTGCAAGAGGATAGACAAAGCAACATGGCTAATTTAGCCCACAATTGCCTCCTGGACAGGAGAGAATTAACCGGCCATCTGTCGAGCAAAGAAATCACCACCGAGACATCCCACAAACCTGAATACTTGGGTTTGGGAGGGTTGGCCACCCTGATGCCTTTCAACAACTTACAAACAACCGGGTGCATGCCTACTGGTTTACCATCCACCAGGGCATGCCCCGCCGAGAGGGCTGAGCGAAAGTTGTTGACCGAACGATACGCTAGGCCACTTGCCGCCTTCTCGGATAGAAAGTTCAACACTTGGGGTAATCCTGCCCCCACGGGATCCAGACGTCGTCCCACGCACCAATCCACCCAGTTCTTCCAGGCAGCGGAGTACCGCTTCCTGGTGGAAGGTGCCCAAGCCTGCCTGATAAAGTCAGCAGCTTTGTCCGAAATTCCTGGCATTTGCCACTGTTCCCTGAAAGCCTCCATGCCATCAGGGATAACCTGCCCTCCAACAGCAACGGGTGCTGTTCCTGACGAGGGCCCTGCAACAACCACTTCAAATCCGGCAGTAGCCGGGGGCGGTCGCAGCTCCACTGTAACAACTTGGGAAACCACGCTTGTGATGTCCACCACGGAGTCACCATGACAATTTCCGCCGCTTGCCGTATCACATGAGTCATTACTCTGGGAATCAACAGAAAGGGGGGAAATGCATACTGGGTCCCCTCCGACCAATCCTGGAGAAAAGCGTCCGTCGCTTCTGCCATCGGATCCGGTCTCCAGCTGAAGAACCGGGGAAGTTGATACGTCAACCTGGAGGCGAACAGGTCCGTCTGAAAAGGACCCCAAATCGCCTGTAACCAGAGAAAGACCTGGGGAAGCAGCTTCCAGTCGCTGTAATCCCTCAAGTGTCTGGAATGCCAGTCCGCCACTTGGTTGGCCTGACCCGGGATGTACTCCGCTATGACTGAAATCTGGTTCTGTAGACAGTAATGCCAAAACTCTTTGGCTATCTGGACAAGAAGAGACGACCTCGTGCCGCCCAACTTGTTGATATACCTCACTGCGGACACATTGTCCAGGCGCAGGAGGATGCAACATGATGTCTGCTTCGGGGATAACGTGCGGACCACGAACGATCCTGCCAGTAATTCCAAACAGTTTATGTGAAGTTCCAGGTCCTGAGACGACCATCTGCCGCCTGTGGAAACCTCTCCACAGCGCGCGCCCCAGCCCCATCTGCTGGCGTCCGACTCGATTACCACATCTGGTCGCGACCCGAAGATCGCTCTGCCGTTCCAGGCATCCACGTGGCCTAGCCACCATTGGAGTTCGTGCCGAACTTCGTCCGTAAGCGGAACCGAGTCCGTATACGAGAGACCCTTCTGAAGGTGTCTGATCTTCAGACGTTGGAGGGCTCTGTAGTGCAACGGACCCGGAAATATCGCCTGGATAGAGGACGCCAGGACTCCTACAATCCTGGCCAGTGTTCTGAGCGAGACCAATTGCCTGTCCAGCAGTTTCCTGATCTCCTTCTTCAAGTCCCTCAACTTCGCCTGTGGAAGAAGCAGCTGCGCCGTGAGGGAGTTGACCGTGAACCCCAGAAAGTCTATTACCTGAGCCGGGATCACTACTGACTTCGCTAGATTTATCACAAACCCCAGGCCTTGCAACAAGGAAGTAGTCATGGTCAAGTGTTGCTGTAACACTGACCGATCCTGCGCCATGATCAGAATGTCGTCTAGGTAAATGATCATGCGCACACCCCTCTCCCTGAGGAAGGCCACCACTGGTTTCATTACCTTGGTGAAACACCAGGGAGCCGAGGAGAGACCGAAAGGAAGAGCTAAATACTCGTACCACTGGCCGCTCCACTGAAATTGCAGGAACCTGCGGTGTGGAGGAAAAATCGGAATAGAAAGATATGCATCTTTCAGATCTAATCGCACTAACCAATCTCCTTCTTGTAACAAATCCGCTAACATGTGGATACCCTCCATTTTGAAATGGTTGTACACTAGATGTTGGTTGAACTCTCTGAGGTTGAGTACAAGTCTGTTGCCACCTCCCTTCTTTTGGACTAGAAAGACATTGCTGGCGAAGCCGCGAGGACTTCTCTGGCAAAGAGCGATCGCGCCCTTCCTCAGCAAGTCTGCCACCTCTGCTTCTATAAAACTGTGATCTAGTTGGGAAAAATGGAGAGGTGGCGGGGGAAACGCTTGCGCAGGAGGAGAGTAGAATTCCAGCCTGAATCCCTGAACAGTCTGCAAGACCCAAACATCCTGAGTTAACATTTGCCATTGCCGCAGACAATGCTGCGTGCGACCCCCCAAAGGAAGGAAAGACACATCTGTCAGACTCACCGGAACTTTGATGGGCCTTGAAATTCGCCCTGTTGTTTCCCGACTGGAAACGGCCCTTGTTGAAGCCTCGTCGTGAGGGATAGAAGGTTCCTCCGCGGGTAGAGTCCCACTCGCCGCGGCCGCGGCCAAAATCCCCTCTCTGGGAGCCTCTCTGGAATCCTCGGCCTGACGAGCGACCCCCGCCTCGCCCGGCCCTGTTGAAAACACCCTGCGTGAGGGCGCGCTTAATACCACTCTGGGCCTTATCCAATGCGGTGAAGGTGCCAACATACTTGGTGACGTCCTTCACGAACCTGTCTCCGAAGAGACACCCACCGGCCAGAGGGCCAGTTTCAGCTTCCGCCAGCTCTGTTAAATTGCTGTCCATGCGCATTAGTAAGGACTTGCGCCTCTCCGAAGAGACGGCGCAATTTGCGTTACCCAGAAAGCAAATGGCGCGCTGAGTCCACTCAGCCAAGATGTCCGGATCTACAGGAGTCGCACCCTCCTTGGCCGCTAAGGCCATCTCTAGGATCTTCGCCAGGGGCCCAATGACATCCAGCATCTTGTCTTGACAGCCCCGCCAGGCCCTGTCAAGCCCCCTCTTAGGATCCTTGGAAAAATTTTTAAGAAATGTCAGCATGCTTGCGTCTATTTCCGGTGTGTCAGTGACACAGTCCGGAATATCCGGACGCGGGCACTCCGACCGCAGTCGGTTGCGCACCTCCCGAGAGAAGCTCTTCCGGAGGTGATCATGAATATAATCAGAGACGTCCGCCGGCGGAACCCAGTCCGAAGACCGGGGGTGGACGATGTCCGAAGGGTCAAAGTGGAAAGCCTTAGAGGCTTTGTCCTCCACTGATTTGGAAGCCGGCTTGGCTTTCTTGGGGGGAGGAGGCTGCTCCTCCGAGGTATCAGTATCCGTATTGGTGTCAGTATTAGTGGTGGTAGTATCCGTGTCTATCACTACCTGGCGCTTACTCTTCGCCTTGCCCCCAGAACGATGGTCAGTTGGGGCGTCACGATCCGGCAATGAGGCCATGGATTGCGCATGCGGCCACAGATTGCGCTCTTCAGAAATAGAGGTAGAGGTAGAGGGAGTAGCCCGCTTCTGCTTCCTACCCTTGTCATATCCGTGTCGCTTAGCAAACCCTTCTAACTGCTTGCGAATGGGGCGCAGGGCCACTGCTAGTGCTTGCTGCACAGTCTGGGGGACCTTCGTCTCCATTGCTTTGTCCACCGAAGCTTGAACCGAGGCATCCAAGGCTTCGACTATATTGTCTTCCAGAACAGCTTCCTGCTGCCCATCATTATTATCTTCCCCATCAGCCTCCTCTTCTTCGGGGTACTTAACCCAATTCTCCATGCTCATTTACTGATAGTAGCTCACTGAGGCAGGTGTAGGGGTGGTGGGGGGGGGTCAGCCCACTGCACACAAATAATAAAACTGGCAACTGTACCCAAACCCCCTCAGCAAAGCTGTATTCCACAAGGCCAAAGACCTAGGTCACAATATATAAAGAGTGTGTGCTCACTCTGGACCTTAGACTATTACAGCCAGCTCTGGCGGTAAAACGAGGGGCCAGCCGGTGTGTGGAACGAGAAAATGCGCGTTCCAGTGAGCCTGGGGAACGAGCTGAGGCGCGCCGCCCAAAACGCTACCAAAAGCTACTAAAAAGTAGCCCAATTGAGCAGCGCTTTTTGACGCGCGCGTCGGCCGTGAGCCACCCGGCCTTTACACGGGGCGCATTAGGGAGCTCCCGTGCGCCCGCAGGCTGCCTGTGAAACGGGCTCAACTGTAAATCGCGGCGGCCCCCCGCCGGTCAGCGACCGTTGTAGCAGCGCTGAGCGCGCGCGCTCCACAGCGGGAGACGTCTGAGGCAAAAAGCCGGCCCAAGCCGAGCGCCGTGTAAGGTGAGCGCTCGCGATCCGTCTGCCCCACAAAAGTCCTAAAGCATGCCAAATAACAACAAGCGCACCAAATAAACATATGTCCCCAATTATGTAGCGGAGCGACCCGCCTCAATTCAAAGGTTATACACAAGTCTCCCTAGGACCCCCACACCCACAAGCAGAGTGAGGGAACAGGGAAGGTGCACTTAACTCTGGCTTGAGCAGCAAAGAAAGAGGAAGTGATGTGCACGCAGGGGGTTCTTATGGACTGTGGGGGCGTGCCTATAACCATGGTGTTCATGGGAAATGTAGTAATTTATGGTTTACTTGAGAAAATAATATATTTTCATTGGCTGCTGTGTTGATGCAGTAAAGTTTGAGAAGCATAATCTGAAGCCTCCGGTCCTGTAATAGAATTCAAGCGTTGGCAAAACCAACATATAAATGCAATCTGTTAGACGGCTTGGGGAACGCAGGAGCCACAACATCCTACAGGTTGGGGTGAGGCACAGAGACAGTTAGTTATGGGGAGTAGGGTAACCAACTGAAATGGGTGTACATTCAGGATGGTGAGTGTAAAAATTAAGGACAAAGGGTCACATTCAGGACAAAAATTCAGGATGGAAGGTCAAAATTCAGGGCATAGAATAAGGTTTACAGACATTTCAAAGGATGTTTCATGATATTATGTAAGTAAATAGACTAAAAACATAAGTACAAGTCAAAATAAGTTTATATTAGGTTAAAAAGGAGTACAGCACACCAAGAAAAATTTGGCCAATGATGAAAGTAGCACAGAGATCTTCAAACTTTTGTAGGTTGAGCCCCCCCAGCTGAATTGTTTTAGATGTCGGGACCCTCCACCACTTCACAAATTTCTGGAATCCGGTACACTAAATAATCAGCTGCCACCCGCATATCCCAGGCCATATCTGGCAAATAATGTTCAACACAATGAGAGTGTTTAGTAAACTGCAGGTTTGTGAGTGGGTGTGGTTAAATGGCAGAGGCTTATTACTCAGCTCAAAACACAGTTTTCCAAGATAAAACGTGCACAAATTGTTTTTACTAGGATGCTTTGTTTTACACATTACATAGATGGATAATAACACCACCAACATTAATGTGACAAGTGTGCCTGTTTTTCACCACAGAGACGGTCAGTCTGTGGATGGATCTTTGCCACTGACATCCTCAGATTTGCTCCACATCCAGAAATTCTAAAAGTGTTTGCATCTAATATTCATAGATAGTGATGTGTGTTTTCCCTGTAGTAACACCGCTGCAGCCCACTAATTTGACAGCGCATAATATCTGTGACATCCTCCAATTTCTCATCTGTGAGGACCCGTTCTGATCTAAAATAAAAAAAATATGGTTGTTGCATCAAACAAACACATTTCTCTGCAAATAGTAAAAGACTCTTGCGTCAATCACATTAAAAAGAAATTAAAAAAACAGTATTTACAAGAATCTTTTTTGGAATTATTCCAGGCCATCAGGGCAAAAACAGAGCTGTCACTATCAAGGGGCCCCCTGAAAGGCTGGATTGCAGTGCATGTAAATGTGTACTTTTGTAATTTAGGACGAAGACGTTGATGGGGCTCAACATGCCCATATTTTGTAAGATTGTATGAATAAACAGGAGTGAAGACCTGTCAACCTTGTTGGGATTGGGGTAGAGAACTATGTAAATAAAACAATATCCCAACTGGTAAGAATTGAAGACAATTAATAAGGATATGAGAACATTATCCAAGGAGGAACAAGGAGGCTCTATATGATTTGTAAAGGGTGCTCAAAGCATCATTTTACTAAACATTTTTCATGGAGTGAACAAGTACAGTTACAGTTAATATCAGCACTGCAAGTTGTAATTCAAGGATAACAACCCAAAGTTGTACAAGGTGCACAAGTGAAAAGGTGAGTAACACTACGGCGACACAAGTGACAGAGTGATCAGCGTGGACGGCGCAAGGTGTTGGTGCATACTTACATACAGTGAATAAAAACAGAGTGGCTTCCATATGATGGACATCCGGAAACTTGGGGAGTCGGTGGAGGCACGAATAGATTGCTGTCAGGGCCTAGCTACGCCCTGACAGCAATCTATTCGTGCTGGGTGTTCCTCGAGGAAGATTGACTCGCCTCGTCCCGCCGACCACGCTTGGATCGGATCGCTTTTCCCACGGACCACGCGGCATTGAGTGCCTCACCTCCCTGAAAGTGCAATTAATTGACAACACGTTCAGTGGGATCCATAATCCCCGGAGCCTCCACCGACTCCCCAAGCTTCCGGATGCCCATTCTGGCACCCGCATTTCGCTCAGCAAAGTAGATTCACACCACTAGATCGGCTTGACGTTCACGGCCGACCAGCTGCGATCCTCGCACTGCCACCAACCCCTGTAGTCCTGAAGATGATCCTAATTCTTATGGATCAAAACGTCGTCGACTCATCAGCCAGATCATAGACGCCCCTCACACAGTGGTTATCCCAAGAATACAAAAAGGGAAATAGCTCTTCTAAATCATATGGAAGCCACTCTGTTTTTATTCACTCTATATAAGTATGCACCAACACCTTGCGCCGTCCACGCTGATCACTCTGTCACTTGTGTCGCCGTAGTGTTATTCACCTTTTCACTCGTGCACCTTGTACAACTTTGGGTTATTATCCTTGAATTACAACTTGCAGTGCTGATATTAACTGTAACTGTACTTGTTCACTCCATGAAAAATGTTTAGTAAAATGATGCCTTGAGCACCATTTACAAATCATATAGAGCCTCCTTGTTCCTCCTTGGATAATGTTCTCATATCCTTATTAATTGTCTTCAATTCTTACCAGTTGGGATATTGTTTTATATACATACTTTGTAAGAGGAGCACCTAGACCTGAACTTCGGGGGGGGGGGGCTAACACTCTCAGCCATGGCTGGCCCTAGCACTGGTCGCACACAGTGCAACAGTCTTTTTTGGTGCCCCCTCCCCCAGTTCCTCCTTCTCCATGAATTCCCTCACTACCACTCACCAACAATGCACCTCATCTCTCTATAGCACCTTTCTGACAAACATCGCATTTTTTTATGGAGCTACTCAAAGTTTTGTCACACTCAGTTCTTTGATCTGCTTGGGACACATTCTTTGTAGCAGGCACAATACCCTTCTGCACTGTGTGGGTGGCAGGAGTGCCCATGTGAGTGCACAGTGAGGGATGCGACAGTGTGAGAGTACCTGCAAAAGCAGCGCACCCCAGAAGCCAGCACCCGGTGCGGTGGCACCGATCACACCACCCTAAAGCCAGCCCTGGTTGCAGCAGCCTGGGCTGAGACACATTGGGGTGGGGGGCTAAAGCCCTTTTAGCTCTATGGGCGTTGCGCACCTGATGGTGTCCTACTGGTCCAAGAGACAGCACAGGTCGAAGGGTGGGGGTCACTGAGACAGAAGCGCAGACAACATCACACTTGTAGGACATCACCTTCGAATGTTCAATGAATTGTGGAAATGGCATGTAAACCAATGTTTAGGGCATATTTTACAACAAGAGTCAATGGGCGTTGATGCCCCTCTGTCCTATACTGAAGGAAGATGTGCAGTAACTGAAAGCAATACATAAACCAACTGTGTCACTTTTGCTCTTCTCCCCTATTCTCCCAGTATTTCTCAGGTGCAGGCCTTTGATGCTGATAATTACACCTGCATTGCCTCTAGCCAGGCGAGTGTAGCCGAGAGGACATTCATCCTTCTAGTTCAGAGTAGGTGCCCGTCGCACTTTATTGGATGACATACTTAAGTATGAAAGTCGTACGGGTAGAAAAAATAGAAAAGGTTATAGAAACCTAAGCCAGAAGCAGTGGAAAGGAAAGGGATATCTGTGATTCTCTAATTATTCCTGTAGAGAAGGCAATTGATTTAACGTTCTGATAAATGTTGAAACCCCTGGGTTTCGGGTGGCGCAGGTGTAGCACAGTGGACGCCTCCGCAGATGTTATCTCCCTATTTATGTATTGTATTTCAGTGTTGGTATCTTGTCACATTTTAGCACTTTAAAGCAAATCAAGATAATGCTAGAATACAAAAAAATGCAAACCGAGTTGGAACTAGGAAAACGCAGACATTCATAGCAGGCAAACCGTGCATGGCGTGTCGAAGGTGGAAGCAGAGGACATGCATTGCAGTATTATCAGTGGAACTCCAAGGTATGGTTTTTGTAAATTACCCTGCTGGAATTTAAGTGGTTAAAATCTAATGTCCAAGCTCTCTTAGCGCAGAATTCGACATTCTAAATTGGGCACAAACACTGTTTTCTGCAGATTCTGAAGTTACTGCAGCCCTGGAATGAGGCTATAAACAGAGGCATTGATACCACAGGAGATGTCTGTGTAATTTTAAGAGAAAGGTTCACTCCGTTCTGGCATGAGCTAAGAGCTAACCGTCCCAGGACAGGGTAAATTCCTAGAGCTGAAATGTTCGTTGCTTTCGGTTTCATAACAGAGGAGACTCTTTGAATTCTGCTGCAGCTGAAGCATTTCAGCTCTAGGAATTAACACAGTTTTGGGATGATTAGCTTTTCAAAATAGACAAAAGCATGGGCATGTCGTGCCCCACCGATTTCCCCCTCCTCCCCCCTACAGGCCTCTGTTACCGCCAGACCCCTGGGCTGATTGCCTGCTGCTCGGAGGGACAGTGGAAAACTAAGGTGAGTTTAGGATGGAGTGCGCGCCCCCCTTGAGAGGGAGTCGCGCCCCACAGATTGAAGAACTCTGAAGTAGCAGGATTTTGCCCCTATAATATGATTGCTAGTCGATAG
This sequence comes from Lissotriton helveticus, assembly GCF_964261635.1. NCBI lineage: Eukaryota > Metazoa > Chordata > Amphibia > Caudata > Salamandridae > Lissotriton > Lissotriton helveticus. The sequence goes on along the minus strand of NC_136065.1, from coordinate 697,768,376 downwards.
CCTCATCGACAGGAGCAATATTAATTTTAGTGCTGGTTTTTAAAGTTGTACTTTTTTCTCTGAACTAACACACTTCAGAAGTTCTTTGTTCCCAAGGGAAAATTGGTAGAAGTCTGCACACTAATGTTTCATGTTCACCTGGATCTGCAATATTCTGCCTTAACAAGCTCAACATCACACCTATTTCGTGCATCAATTCAGGTGAACTTCAATTGAGAAAAAATCCTTTCAGTAGGTGAATTACTGCCTGGCAAGCTAAGTATAAATGGCTTGATTTTTTATATATTAGGAACAGAGCAAGACTACTTTGACAAAACATTCAGTCATTTCTGCGCACATGGCAAGTTGGTGTCTGCTATAGTGACCTGCTGGTCACTGTTCTAGTCTTTCTTTGTACCAGCCACTCCCAAGGGCTAGTTTACACCAGACACCACACCCATCTAACACAGGCGTCACAGGACATGTGACCCTGTCAATAAAAGGGGCCGGACGCACTGAGCCAGTTCCACTAAGTATTAACCCGTGTCTGTGTCGTTACCAGTACTGCATGGGGTCCTAGGGTCCCACCACATTACATCTGCCATAGCTCTCAAAGCAGGAGCAATTACACTGTATTCATTAAATAAGTTTTGCAGTTCCAGATGATGGGTCAAGTTAACCGGATCAGCAGCTTTGCAGAGCTCCTGAAAAGCAAGAGTTTCTCTTAAGCAGCATGCTCCTAATGGCTCACCAAAAAAAGTAACCATTTTTCTAAATACTTTAAGGAGCACGCCAAAAATGTCAAAAAATATCTCTGCATGCTTGCGTTCAACTCTGAATCATGGGACATTAAATTACTGTGCACTTGGAAACCAAAGAACTTATTTTCCACTCTGTCCTTTAAGTTGTTCTGCAATATCCTGAAGATGCCTGGTTACCTCCAGGGAGCTCACCTCATCCTTCTCAAGCTGCAGGATAGATGAGTTGAAAATGACCAAAATATTATGAACAAAGAAAAGGTAAGCTTTGCCTTTCAGAATGTCTTCATTTGCTTCCTTCAAAAGCTGAAATACAGAATGAAGTCGTCCATAGTTGACATTGCCTCCACAGTTTGCACCGAGGTGCTCCAATTTCAACCTTTGCTCTTTTACTATTGTTGTGATCTGCTGTGCTATAGCTGTAGCAGTCTCAGCTGAATCCTCATGGAAATTCAGCAGTCTCAACTGCATCCTCATAGGAATCAAGCAGAGTATAAGTGAAATTAAAGTGCTGCAACAAAAGTGAATAGAGTTTAATGTTTCCTTTGTTTGAGGCATCAGTACAAACTGAAAAATATCAGTCTTTTAAGTATGCATGTGCTTGCTGCAACGTTAGAGGTGTAAGCACATTCTTAGAGATACTTGATGCATTTGTGTGGCCACAGACTGCTTTCATCCCAATGGATGAGTCAGGATAAAGACCCCCTTATATGTGGTGCATAAGCTTGAGTTATCAGGGGGTTGCAGACATTCATGAAGTGCAAACTCTTTACTACTGAAACCACAGATCTACCAAAAAAAGAGAATTAGCTACAGAGCCTTCTCGGGCACCGCCACGAAGATTTGTAACTCTCTGCCACCCAAAGTCCGTCAAATCTCATTGACCTCCTCATTCAAAAATGAAGTGAAAACTATACTAATTAATATGTTTTTGCTCTAAGACACAGTATGTTTTATTGTTTATCTATCTGCCTGTTACTCCAATGCTCTGACTATCCACTACTCCTATGTGCAACTATGGACTCCAGCCTTAGCACGGTACTACCACATATTAGAGGATTTTTTGCTCCTACTATTGTATCCCTCATACCCTATGATGTGAAGCACTCGGATACTCTCTCGGGTCTTGTTCGCACTATGCAAAACTTTATAAATAAATAAATAAATAATTTAGTGGAAACATATGCGCCCCTCCGCCTGAGGAATTCGACCCGGAATTAAATGACTAATACACACACACACTGTTGTGGGGCCCCATGGACATATTGCTATCAACCATAGAGAAGTGCACGCTGAGAAAGTTGGAGGAACTAAAACACCTACACCCTGTTCCCTCTAATGTACTACCTTGTACAATGTATGATCTGCAGTGTTATATGCAAATAACAATAACATTTTTAAAAATAAATAAATAAATACATTAGATAGCTTTATGCCACAATGCAGGGGGGGGGGCGTTAGGAGATGTGATGCTTCACCTCATGGTACATCTGAGTCACCTCTGCAGCTGTGACCTAAAATAAAAAAAAGCGTATAAAAAGGTATAAGCAGCACTCAAAGAAAGTCTCCACTGGTGAAGAAAATAGTGACCACAATGGGGCTTAGCGCATACCAGCTGATTGAGTAAAATGTTTCAGCTTTCATTAGCACAAGGTGCGAACCAGGCTAAACAGGCCTCAAGTGAGAACGCGTTCCAGAATCCCCAAGTTCATGGAAGCATCAGTGCTTTATCTTTTGTTGTTTTTTATACTTTGTACCTCCAAAGAAATGCTTGTCAGGTTCTTTTAAAGAATAATCTTGATGCATTTGTAAGCTAGGCATAGTGTGTTCAAAGTTTGGCAATCTACTATTGCTTGATTATTATAACAGAAAGGATGGTTCAGAAAGCTGGATGCTCGCCACTGAAACATGCAGCAGTCAGCAGGTTATGAGTTCATATCCTGACCTAATGATTCAGCCTTCCATCCTTCAGAAGTTGGTAAATCGAGTAGCATTACATTGTGTAAAATTAACATTTGTGACACCACAAATGGCAGTAGTGTGGTATGAATGAATGAGTTTATCTTGTGAAGAGCTGTCACCTAAAAGTCTGTGATGGCTCTGGGAGAGCAGGCACATATAGCAGAATTGTCTTGGTCATCGGGGAACAGGAAACAGGTGGTTTATTTTCAAGATTTCCCTAAAATAGAGCAAGATTGGACTGAAGATCCATAGCAAGGGGCACAGTGTTCCATTTGTTCGCCAATGAGTAAGAGAAAGATCATTCTACTGTAGTGTAGTTCCTATTATCCCAATAGGCTCTGCGCATTGGAATAATATCTTTAATAGTATAGACCTAGGGCAGAGGTTAACTAGGTCTTCTACCGACGATATTAGACTTAAAGTTTTGTGTTTGCCAGCTAGCTCAGAGTTCACTAGAAACTTTCTCGAATAGGCAAGGAGGATTTTAACCTCTCTGGATAGACAAGGGATTTAGTTTCTGACAACCATAGAACATGACAACTTTGCTCTCCCCTAATCAAGAGTGTATCTCTAGAGTCGTGTGAAAACAATAGACAACTTATTTTACTCAGTCAGTACGTGCATTCTTAGTTTCACCAGTTTGTAGAGAAATAAGAGATGGGCGTGGTTCAATAAAAGATGTTATTTATTGATCAGTCTCTTTTCTCATACAAGAGAAATGAATCGCTATTATTGCAATACTTGTAGTTAAGTAAAGTGCATACAGTAGAGACAGAATTATAAAATAATACTGTAAAAGCATTGATATGTTTTCTGAGCCATATGATACTTTAAAATGGATAAAATAGATACATACATATATACATTTGACTAATCGTACTCAACTGGTGCTTCTAACCACGCCTACCCCAATGTACCTGACCTAAACCTAATACGTGGGCGGGAGTAGATAAGTAGCAGTTTAAGTTAAGTTTGCTTTGCCAAGGGACTGAATCGAGAATTCTCTGCAAGGGGTTATTCAGTTCTGTACCTGAGATCTAGAATGATGGAGGGCTGGTATCTCTTATCCCAGGTCTTGATATTCCAGCTGCCTGCGAGGGCTGCTTGGAAGCGCCGGAGCTGGATTTCTCGGCAGGAGAAAGGCAGCGTCTCGTTCTCAGCGCGTCAGGAAGTCGGGGCAGCGTCTGTGGGCTTCGCTCTCTGCTGGGCTCCTCAGCACGTCTCGCTGCTCCGATCTCGTCACCACCGCATGTGGTTGCTTAAGGCAATGTCGGTAATATTTATACCTGAAAGGTGCCGAGATTGACGTAAGGATGGACATATATACGTCAATAAGGATGTCATATGAACGGGCTCGTTCGCACATTCTTTTGCTGAAGTTCTCGGTGAAATCAAAACAATGGTTATGGGAATTTCCCAGGTCGCTGTAGGTTTGATTTGTTTTGAGAACTCCGTATGCCTTATCAGGGGCTGGAGGAATATCGCTTGTCTAATTAGATGGCATGCGTTATGACCTAATCAGATAACGTGCTTCTGTGCCGTGGTGTGGCCTAATCAGATAACGGTTTTTGCACCGTTGGATGGCTGCTAGTTAATTATTAACCAAACCAGGGTCAGGAATAGGGGAATCGATACAGTACCTATAGGAATACATCACACCCACTCCACGTAGACTATGTCCATATTTACAAATCTAGGCATAGTGAAACCAGTAGCGTTTGAGTATACCGTACCACCCCAAAATACATTCATATGTATTCAGAAAATTGGAATTATAAAATATACGAAACACAATCACATGTACTATCACGTGTACTATATGCACAAGCAGTCTAATAATGCTAAACATATAATGCATATCTTAAATTTAGCATGAATAAATGCGAAAACTACACATGAAATGGCTCTTAATACAGAAAAAAAAGAATGCGAGACCATTTCATCACAATCATAAAGTTATGTATAATAGTGCTAGAGGATAGCGAATGTCTCGTGACTACCTAAAATAGAAATTTAGTTCTCTAAGAATAATGTCTACTTTAAGCAGAAGATAAGTGTCCCAAAAATCGTAAATATTTTGGAATTGGGGAAAAAGTTCTTGCAGTCTGAGAAAATGATGAGAAAAAAATTTTCATATCGCTTTTCTTTAAAAACTTTGAAGGCCAAATTCAGGATGTGGGGAACTCCGAGTGCTAGTTTGCTCAAAGTTATTCCTGCTGCTCTGGTGAAAACATCATATCATTTAGACTGTTGAAAAAACTGTCAACAGCTTCTTGCGTAAGTTCCACTAATTCGGAAAAAGTTGTTACCATGCATTCATGAGCCTGATCATGATTGCCTCCATTGATGTTTTGATCAGCATAGCTGACTGAAGGTCGTACCTGATTGATGTTGCTTTCATCTTGTACTTCACTACCCCTCAATCGTAGTGGTGAAGACTCCACGAATGCCGTCATCAGGATTGGTAGCCGCTGGGGACAGCACAATGCATGAGCCGTTACCGGACCCAACAAGGTATCTGCATCCATTGGCACATCCGATTGTAGTGCCAGACAGGTGTCCAACACGCATTCTTTGCCGCATAGCAAGCATCTTAATACAGGCATAACACAACTTTGCCACATTGGTCTAAATGAAAGAAACCAAGTCATGTTCAGGTCTCTAAGCCGGGATAGTCCAAGGATTTTAGTTACCCGGTCCCGGTAGCCAATGGCTAGGATCATTTCTTCCCTTGTCGCAGGTGTTTTGTCTGTGACATGGTTTGCCATAGCGAAATAACAGGATCAAAAATAGAATACCCGCTACTAGTCCTAAAAGGAGAGGAAGTCCGCCAAAAATGGAATGGACAAAGTCTGGAAAAATACCCAGGATGGCTTTGAATGGAGTTAAAGCACCCGAAAACACTGCTTTAAATACACTGGAGATACCAGTGGTATCAGAAATATTTAAGATTTCGTTCAGTATTTCTGCGAAATGTATGGGGGAATTAGGTGATAATAATGAATGAATCTCTTCTGTTGTCCTTGCAACTTGGAGATCATACGTTTCTTTTGATGACGTGAGCCTGGTCGGCGTCTGTAGGAGCACAGTCTTCATTCTGCTTAAAGTATCTATTCGAATAGAAGCAATTTTCAAATCTGGCCATAACCTTGCCTCCATGTCTGGAGAGTCGCTGGGGAATAATACAGGTTCACAGCACATGACCTTCCTAGTCACAGTTATGAGATAAGGTTTTCCGGGCAGCAAACTACAACATCTGCGATCTACTATTAGAATGTAACTCCCGTTCGAGAGTCTCCTAAAGAATGGTACTATTCGTGTTGCAGGTGTGCCTAGCTGGTAACATGAAAGGTTATTTCAAGTCCCTTCACAGGCTCCGTGCAAACTAATACCCTGACACAGAAGTGTACCGCTTAGTGATCTTGCACAATTATCGCCACTGAGAAACACTTTCTGGCCTTTATTACTTACACATTCGTGCGTATAGGGCAAGTTCCATATTGACTTAATGTATCCTTTACCCAACCCTTCATACTGGCCTGCCTGTATATATTTTTGGCAGAATTGAAACTGGAAAGTAGTTATTCGAATATTTATTATTCCATGTATTATCCATTCAATGACAGGTCGTTCTGACATTGTCAATGGTAATCTCTCAAGTTTTTCAATGCTCAGAATTGTATAGTCAGCACCCTTCTGTGCCAAACTGATTTGTTTATCAGTGAGGTTAAAGATATAAAATAATGACGTTGTGTTGAATAAACGCCAAGGCACATAGCCAGAACGCAGATTTTGTAACGTCCAGCCAAGCTGTACAATAGAACGCAATTGGGACTGACCGTGTTGTAACATCAGTAAGTCTTGCGATATTATATCGATTGCTGAAGACACAATGCTGTCCAGAGAATATATTCTGGAGGACAGAGTCATTAACCCATTGTCCACCACAGAAAGTGATTTTTCCAAATTAATACGGTCAATTTCCCGTATTTTTTCTGCTGTCTCAATTTGAGTTACTTTCCAAACTTCGTTATAAGCTGGATATATAGAGGCCGCTATGAAACGTTTTTGACGCTGTTTGCGTGGTCCCAATATGAAATCACGCAAGTCAGCACCTTCTGTAAGTAAAGTTAGGTGTTGCTTAATTTCAGCCAGTGTGGACGTTTGTAGCCATTGAAGGCAGAGCTTGCCCACGCTGTAGGTGGTTACTATCCCTGGATGTTGTCTTTGGGAATATCTAGGGTCTGGCCTAGTCAATGTGAACTCCTGTATTTTGTTCAGGAATCTGTCTTGACAGTTATTTGTATCTGTGGGCCAGATCAACCATTTTTTCCATTCAGGATGTGTTCTGTTTTGGTTTAATATATGGTTTACGTCTATCTCAACATCTATAGAGCTATTACTGTTCACTGTTGGCTTTGGAATAGACGGTTTGTTCAAATCTTTGATTTTGGCTAAGCCAAGACAGGTAGTTTGTTGAATAGTGTTGTTTAAAAATATAATTTGTTCTGGGATCATGCAGGCTCTAAACAATGATTCTATACCTTGTACTTGCCAATCTCTTGTACCCCAAACAGTTTTTGCTTCAATATTATTGTTCCAGAAATCAAACCCAAATGTATTCATTTGTTCAAAGAATGAATCGGAATATATCAATTTTGTATTTGTAAGCATGGTCTTCATACCTGTCTTATTTGACAATTTGAAATAAAATGTTTCTGCATTACTTGTGTTAAACCCTGAAAAGTATGAACATTTATCATAAAATGTTTTCGAGCTATCTTTTGGAGGAGTAGCACAATGTTCCTATTGGTTATACTTTAAAACATTTCTAGGTTGTGCAGATTTATGTAGATAATGGTTACCATAATGGTTGTAGCAGAACATCTGATCATAATTAGACGAACCCTGCAAATAATCATGTTCTGTAAATTTAGCAGACATCACAAGATCAGACATCATATCATTAATACTTTCAAAGTCCCAATCATCAGCAAATGTGCTTGGTTTTACAAAGTCACTCAATGAGATCTTGAATTGGTGTGGATACTTCAGGATTTCAACCGGACCATAGATTTCATAATCAGTTTTGTCCCATGCTACACCGCCTGGTATAGGATTGGCTGTAAAGTTTACTGAAGAAAGTTCTCTTTTCTCGATGTGTGAAGATGTGTGTGGTTTAAGGACCAAGTTGATTTTCTGGCTTGCTGTGTCCATTTTAGCATATTTTCCTTCAATGGAATGTCCCAAACATAGTACTGAGATGAGCCAAAGAATGAGGATAAATGCACCAAAGGCCACCCAAAATTCAATCCATGGAGAGATCAGATAGGTTTCTTTCAGCTGTTGAAAAATTTCCTTAGCTTTGTCTTTAAAAGTTTTTGTTGATGGCTGTTTCTTTGCTTCACTCAGGTCTTCAGATGAATCATCGAAGTTGATGAAGTAGCCGGATGCTGTTCTGTCAATTGTTCCAATTGCTTTTGGATTTTGCTTTGTTTCATTAGCAAAGTCTGCAGTTACATCATCATAGGTTGTTGTTTCTTGATGAAAAGTTTTAATTTGGGTTTTAAGAGGTTCAAGTTCCATTGCTTTGTTGCATAGTCCTTGTTGATTGACTGTAGATTTTCCAAATGTGATCAGTCTTCCAGTTTGAGCCTCTGTATTTGTAGCAAACATTGGTGTTCTGCTACTTCTTGGGAGTCCACTTGGCCTACTGTTTGTTATCGGCCACATGATTGTGGTTTTACCAGGTCGATGGATATGACTCGGTTCTCCTTTTTACCAGCAAGGGGCGGTAGTACTACTGATCTTGTCCCGTTGATAGACAAGACAGGAACTGCTTTTCTCTAAGAAGGCCCAAATTCCTTCTTTACCGCGATCTTTTCTCTGACTAGATCCCCGACTTTTGGAATCCAGACAGGCCTTGCTGGGACAGGTGGTTTCTCTTCAGTGGTTGTTGGCTGTTGTTTCAGCTTTATGTTGCTCAGGTCTTTTCTTGTTTCATTTAAGTCCTGTAAAATAGCCAAACAATCTTTGATATCAAAGCTTTTGTCTTTAACCACTGAAGTCTGACTATCAAGATCTTGGATCATCATTCTAGTCCCGAACAATAGTTCGTACGGACTGAACCCTTTCAGAGAATTCCTTGGCAGGTTATTTAGACTACGTTGGACACTTATTAGATGTTTGACCCACCCAGCACCCGAACCTAATACCTTTGCTGTTATAGATTGCTTTATGTCACGGTTTTTTCTTTCTACGATTCCGTTTCCCTCGGGATGAAATGGACAAGAGTACTGCAATGGTATGCCCATGCTGGTCATGGCCTCCTTATAAGCCCGGGAGCTAAAAGCAGGACCCTGGTCAGAATGTAGCATGCCAATTGCGTATGTGCCGATAAAGACTCGCAAATCTTTTATAACAGTTTGGGCGTCAGCCGATCGCTGGGGCCACATCCATATGAATCTCGTGCATGAATCCACTGCGACCAAGATATATTTATAGTTACCATCCCTTTGTAAGGCACCACAGTGGTCCAGGTAAACACAGGCTAATGGTTTATCTGAGATCAGAAGGTGCGTCTGTGCTGGTCGTTTCACTGTTGATACTTTCATTCTTTGACATGTTTCACATTCTAGAACATAGTTCCTTGTTTGTCTTCTCATTTGTGGCCACCAGTATCTCTGTTTTAATAATGATACTGTGGCTGAAACGCCAGCATGTACAGAAGCGAGTCCTTCGTGTGCCGCTATAATGAGTCCTAACCTATGTTCCATGTTTGGAATTGCCCTATCCCCCACTCCAGGGATTCGAGCAAACGGAACATTATTTGCATCAGTTATGTATGAGTACTTTACTGGAAAGCCTTTCGGGAGTGTTTCTATTGCATCTTTTTCTGTAGCGCTGACAGCCTGTAATATTTCGCTGTCTATTTTTGTTTTTGACCGGGTGATAGCAGCTACGGAAGCCGTTTGCACTGCTGCCTTCGCTGCTTCGTCAGCCAATGAATTCCCTGCAACGTGAACGCCATCACGTTGATGACTCAGTGTATGTATCACGTGAGTCTTTTGTAGTTCCTTTTGCAAAAGAACTATTTGTTCCCAAAGCATTTTATGTTTGATTGTGCCACCTTTTGCATCTTTAAAACCATTCTGAACCCAGATCTGCAAGTATTCATTGTAAGATTGGACGCAGTAATATGAATCGCACACAATAAGTGTGGGGAATTCTCGATCGGTATTTTCAAGCGCCATCTTGAATGCCAGTAATTCTGCTCTTTGAGCTGTACAGTCTCCTAGAGATTGCGTTTTAGTGACCACTGGTTTAAATTTTCCTTCATGCCAGTGACCTTTAACAATCGCGCACGCAGCACTGTAGGCTTGCTCACCCCCCACTGCGAGTTGTGCTGATCCGTCTGTATATATTATACAGCCGTAGTGTTCTAGAGGCAGAATTTCGGTCGGCGGAGGACATTCGAATTCATATTGGAGAAATTCTTGTGTTTTTAAATTGGGATCAAATTCGTATACCACGTCTGTTGTAGCAAGAGAGTTAGCCCACTGTATCCACCTTGGATGGAGTGCTTTAGCATTCGGAATGCTTGCCTTTGTTACCGCCTCTAGGGCTGGTATAGGTGTCACGATTATTATTCGTTTACCCTGTGCTAGGGCCCGCTCCTTTGCTACAGCAGTCTGTACCGCGGTCAGAATTTTTTCAGTTGGGCTAAATTTCATTTCAGCTTTTGTGTACAAGTGTGATTTGTATGCTATTGGTACCTTCTCTCCCTCATTAGAGGTCAGGTATGTGAATCCGCATCTTCCTGGGATGACTCGAATCACAAGGTTGCGTGTGTTCTCACGTGTTTGTAATTTTGTTTTAGCTAACATATCTGTTTGTAAAGATCTCAAAATTTCTGTGTGTTTTTGAGTCCAATTGATTCTTTTAAAATCTGGTTTTATTAGATCATAGAGAGGTTTGATTCTCTCAGCATAATTTATAATGTAAGTTCTTCCGAAATTTAGGAAGCCTAGAATTGATTGTAAGTTTTTCAGTGTTCTAGGTGCTTGGATTACAGCACATTTCTCTAGGAAATTGTCAGCCAGGCTTTTGCCTTCACTTGATAGTTCATATCCTAAAAACAGGACTGTTAGATGGGCAATTCTTGACTTTTTAAAGTTGAATTTGTAACCCTCTGCTGCGAACCCAAGTATTATGGTGTTCACTCTCTTCAAGTGAGTATCCAAGTCATCATCTGTTAGATAGATGTCGTCGACATAAGATAACGCCTCGTCATCATATGTTTGTAGTAATTCTGTTACTCTTGCTGAGAATAATCCTGGGCTGTTCTTGAACCCCTGGGGCAAACAACAGAATTTTTTTTGCGTGCCATTTATTGAGAACGCCGTCAAATATCTGCTCTCTGGTGCTATAAAAGAATCCATTAGAAATGTCTAATGTGGTTTTGTATTTTTTGCGCACTATGTTATTCATTAGTGCAGCACTATGCGAGTTTTGTACCGCAAATGTTTTGCAACATGAGTTAAGGTGTCTGTAGTCCAAAACAAGACGATATGAATTGTCTGGCTTGGAGACAGGAAACAAAGGATTATTCATTTGTGAGGTGCAAGTTTCAATCACCCCCTGGTATTCAAGTTGATCTAGGATCTCTTTTACCTGTTTTTTAGCTTCTTGCTTAATCGGGTACTGCCTCTGTGCAGTAGGTTGTGATTTTAACTGGATTTTGTGAGGAGGAGAGTCCTCATCCCATCCCACATGATTTTTATATAAGGCAGGGGCTTGAGCTACTGCCCACTTTCTTGCAAGTGTATATTTTTTATGAATTGGAGTATGGTTTGAGAAGGCAGGCATAACTATTTCTTCGCCATGTGGGCACTCCCTGACAAACTCTGGAGGCCAGTCTCGTTCAGCTAGAAGGATGTCATAGCCCTTGGACAGATTATCCCAAAATAGTCCCCTTATTTTTCTAGTCTTATCCCCCTCTATACGCAATGTTATTTCATATATTTTATGAGGTTTGCTAACTCTGGTATCTGCAGTTTCCACCTGAATGTATTCATTCGTGTCCACTGTCTCCAGATGATTCATAAGGACTTTGCGAGCTATGCTCACTTCTGCTGCGCTGTCTAGCATTGTCTGAGCCCATTCTCCGTTTTTCAGCTGTGTCCTCAGTATTCTCGGCATTGTTGATTACTTTAATACTGGCTACCTTCTTTTTTGGAAATTGTAATTTTTTATTCAGATGAGCAGGTTCTTTGTCTTTGGACTTGACGTGCTCTTCCCTTTGTTCTGATCGTCCTCTTCTTTCCGATTTCTGCGAGGAAGTCTGAAAAGATTGAGAGGGACGTGTATCAATATCTTGATATCTATCAGGTTTTTTTATATTATCCCTATTTCTAAGGTTGTATTTTTTCACAGAGGGCTCCCTTTGGGGAGACTTGCGTCCTTGGTCGGGAGATCTTTCTCTCCGCCGAGGAGACCTTCCTCTGGACTCGAATCTTTTTTCTTTAGGATTGGATTGTTTATTTCCATCCCAGCTCTTTTTTTGAGTGTTTAAGTTATTTTTTATAAATACCTTTTCAGGACTTTCAACTAGTTGGGGTTTCACTGGTATTCCACCCAAACTATCTCTTCCTAGTTCTTCATAGGATTTTTCTATGATTCTGGCGATTTCCGATGGTTGGTCTGCTATATTTGTCTCTTTTAACCTCTGGCGAATCGCCACATTTGCTGCTTCTCCCTTTATGTTGGCTAATAATATTGCAGAGACCTGCTTGAAGTCTTTCAGTAATTTCATACCGAGAGTTAAAGCGGGTTCTGGACCGTATTCATCTTGAATCTGTTTTAGCACATCTGGTATTACTGACATGGATGGTACACCATGTGTTTTTGTGTAAATGGAAGCAAAGACTGTTCCCCAAGTGTCACAGTCCTCCACATGTGGTGCGATTCCCATTTGAAGACAGATAGTCAGAATCCTATGTTTTTCAACAGGGGTGGTATCCGGAAACACCGCCTCTATTTGAGTTATTTTTTGTGCTAGCCAGAAAGGAATTTGTTCCCGTTTTGCGGGTACCTTACCTAGACAGGACTGTATGTTCTGTGGTGTAATTTTATTTGTGTTCCCCTGATGACTGGTCAGCTGTGGAATTTTAATAGCTGGTTGGATTGTTGAAGTCCGCATTACATATTGGACTAATTGTCTATGTATTTTTATTAATTGTTTTAGCTGTGCTAAAAGTTCTGGTGCAGGCATTTCTTCAATGTCTGGATGTGGTGTGTATCCGGCTAGGACCGGCCACGTTGCTCCTGGTCTACCTAGTGGACCGAGCCTGGTGATGTGATTATTATGTTTTAGGGCGCCATTAAACAAGAGCAGGTGCTCTTGGAATTTGAGTGGTATTTCCACCTCCTCGAAAGGAGTGTACTCATTAGGAGGTTCCTCTATTTTGTAATAGTGGAAGTCCTTTGTTACAGCGTTTGCTGCTGGAAAGTTTATCCATGAATAGAATACCTCTGTCTGCCGATATTCGTGTGCCTCAATTACGAATATGACTGTACCACCTCTTGGTGTCAGTCCATTTTCTATAAGTTTTAAGGTTATAGATTTTCTTATGTTGACCGGGATGAGTATTATATCCGGGTCATTTTGTTGCAGAGTATTATCTGCTTCTAGGAGTTCAGCTGCTAGTCTAACTGTCTCCCTTTCTTCTTCACTTTCTGTCATTTTACTGACAGGAAGGTTATTCTGTTTGTTTGCAGATCAGGTTTCTATGGGAACAAAGATTAGATGCACAATATTTTGGAACAGTGTATCCTTCAACGTTGAGTAAACCAAGAACCATACATAGGAGTCTCCTCCTGCGAGGTTTGGCGGATATGACCTTTCACCCACTCCAGACGTCTTTGGAGTATTATGGGAAAAAAGGGGTCTGTGTGAAAAAGCACGACTGAGTTACTCTAATGTCTTGCGTTAGTTTTATCGCCTATCCAAACATTTGGGCCCCATGTAGTGTAGTTCCTATTATCCCAATAGGCTCTGCGCATTGGAATAATATCTTCAATAGTATAGACCTAGGGCAGAGTTTAACTAGGTCTTCTACCGACGATATTAGACTTAAAGTTTTGTGTTTGCCAGCTAGCTCAGAGTTCACTAGAAACTTTCTCGAATAGGCAAGGAGGATTTTAACCTCTCTGGATAGACAAGAAGGGATTTAGTTTCTGACAACCATAGAACATGACAACTTTGCTCTCCCCTAATCAAGAGTGTATCTCTAGAGTCGTGTGAAAACAATAGACAACTTATTTTACTCAGTCAGTACGTGCATTCTTAGTTTCACCAGTTTGTAGAGAAATAAGAGATGGGCGTGGTTCAATAAAAGATGTTATTTATTGATCAGTCTCTTTTCTCATACAAGAGAAATGAATCGCTATTATTGCAATACTTGTAGTTAAGTAAAGTGCATACAGTAGAGACAGAATTATAAAATAATACTGTAAAAGCATTGATATGGTTTCTGAGCCATATGATACTTTAAAATGGATAAAATAGATACATACATATATACATTTGACTAATCGTACTCAACTGGTGCTTCTAACCACGCCTACCCCAATGTACCTGACCTAAACCTAATACGTGGGCGGGAGTAGATAAGTAGCAGTTTAAGTTAAGTTTGCTTTGCCAAGGGACTGATTCGAGAATTCTCTGCAAGGGGTTATTCAGTTCTGTACCTGAGATCTAGAATGATGGAGGGCTGGTATCTCTTAGCCCAGGTCTTGATATTCCAGCTGCCTGCGAGGGCTGCTTGGAAGCGCCAGAGCTGGATTTCTCGGCAGGAGAAAGGCAGCGTCTCGTTCTCAGCGCGTCAGGAAGGCGGGGCAGCGTCTGTGGGCTTCGCTCTCTGCTGGGCTCCTCAGCACGTCTCGCTGCTCCGATCTCGTCACCACCGCATGTGGTTGCTTAAGGCAATGTCGGTAATATTTATACCTGAAAGCTGCCGAGATTGACGTAAGGATGGACATATATACGTCAATAAGGATGTCATATGAACAGGCTCGTTCGCACATTCTTTTGCTGAAGTTCTCGGTGAAATCAAAACAATGGTTATGGGAATTTCCCAGGTCGCTGTAGGTTTGATTTGTTTTGAGAACTCCGTATGCCTTATCAGGGGCTGGAGGAATATCGCTTGTCTAATTAGATGGCATGTGTTATGACCTAATCAGATAACGTGCTTCTGTGCCGTGGTGTGGCTTAATCAGATAACGGTTTTTGCACCGTTGGATGGCTGCTAGTTAATTATTAACCAAACCAGGGTCAGGAATAGGGGAATCGATACAGTACCTATAGGAATACATCACACTCCTATGCGAGTCCGATGAACAAGAAGCAGTTGGAGCAGGGCTTGCCCCTCATCATGGGTGGCATGGCTCTGCCTCCTCCACTTTCCAAAGCATGATGAGTGCCCGTGAGGCTGAACAAAGGTCAGCCTGGCGGACACTCACCATGTCAGGGTCAGGTAGCTAGGTACTCTACATGTGCTAATCCACAGACGTCTTGCAGCCTGAGATTAGCTTTCCAGAGCTGAAGATTTCATAGCCCTGAGGACAGTGACCTCCTCAGCCCCGCAAAGCCCTGTGAGTCCTCCCCTTCATGATCAGATGGAGTTTCATCAATAGAATTTACCCTGGGTGTTTCAGGTTTAAGCCTTCAAGTATTCAAGGCTGACTCTCTAGCCATGATGCCTCTTCACAGAATAGGGTGGAGTCAACAAGTCACTCTGACCTCTCCCCACTCTGTGAGGAGATAAAGAAGGTCTTCCTCAAATTGCCTGGCCCATGACAAAGTTAGTCAGTAAGAGGAGGTGGTAAAATCTTATAGTTTTCCCTTCTCTCCCTGAGGCGTCTGGCTTCTGCCAGTGCCTTCTGCTTCTCCCAACTGCTACCCGCTGGTCCTGCCAATACCCCCACTGAGCAGTAACTGCTATTTTCGTAATGTTTGGGTGCATGTGTGTATGTATGTGTATTTATGTGTGTGAATGGGGTGTGTGAGTATGTGCGTGTGCTTGTAAAAGAATGGGTGTGAGTGAGTGTGCTTGATAGGTGGGTGTGAGAATGTATGTAGTGCACTTGTGAGTGGATGGATGGAAGGGAGTGTGTGTGAGTGTGTGTGTGCGAGCCTCTGCCCACCCGATTATTAGTAAGGTTTACAAGCCGCCACTGAGTTAGAGCAAGTTGAAGTTGGCAGAATGTAGGGTGTAATTTGAAGATTAACGACTAGCCAACTGCTGTAGACAGATTTGTTGTATGCGGTGGAAAGTCTAGTGAACTAAGCAAAATCCTGGAAGAGAGACCAGTGAAGTAAGTAAACACCATGAAGAGAGTCAGTCTTGCAGTGAGGAGCCCATGAAGGACCATCAGCTAGCCATAAAATGGGGTTCTGCATGAGAGACCCAGGATGATAAAAAAATATCTTATTTCTATGAGCCAGTGCTACCAGATGAAGAAATGTGTGATTAAGACCAGAAGTGCAGCTCCATGTTCTACCATTTTACCATAGTCAATCTGTCATGGATAGTATTTTCATAACTCACTCTGTAGAGTACCAGTGCCTGCATTGCTGTTCTTAAACTTGTGTTCCTCAAATAATTAAGATGAATTTAAAAAAATGCAAAGATTCGGAGCTGCAGAATAACGTTTTTAAAAATCCTACCACCGACGAGAACAGCCACCCATTTCTGAATGGGAGTTAGGATGTGGACATGAAACAGCAAATCAGGCAGTTTTGGGGTTTGTGACTTTAGCTTATGTAGCACTGTGGTTTTTATTTCTGGAATTTACCTGAGATTGCTGATGGAGTTCTTACTCTGAAGTATAGTTTGGTACTATATTCCTAACATTGTTGGATTGATTTGAACCTGCCATGGGTCACTTCTGTCAGGGGTTCCTAATGGGCCAAATGTACTAAACTATTTTGCAGTCGCAAACAGTCTGATTCGCTATTTGTGACTGTCAAAAGGTAGTTACCCATGTACCAAGCCCATTTTAGGATCCAAATACGTTTTACAGATAACTAAATTA
The DNA here is from genome assembly GCF_964261635.1 of Lissotriton helveticus. Lineage (NCBI taxonomy): Eukaryota > Metazoa > Chordata > Amphibia > Caudata > Salamandridae > Lissotriton > Lissotriton helveticus. Next base: position 697,751,580 of record NC_136065.1, on the reverse strand, counting down.
GGTTTGGAACTGCTAGGGCCACAAACATATTGTTGATGGTAACTCCAAAGGTCTGAAGGACAAGCAGTGGAGGTCGTTCCTTCTCCTATCTGACCCCTAAGCTCTGGAACTCCTTACTAATTAGGATAAGCTAAATTGAAAATGAGATAATCTTTAGAAAGATGTTGAAGGCATAGTTGTTTGCGTAGTTGTAGTTTTGGCCTGTTTGGGGGTAGAGCATTGGAATCACTAATGGATTAGAGCCTTGTTGGTTGTTTAACGCTGGGAGGCCTTTTGGGTAGCAATGCTCTCTATAAATTGCCAAGAATAGAATAGAACTAGATACTGAATCACTATTTTGAAGGAGCATGTTCAGATCATCCCTTCCAAATGGGCTGTTGGTATCAGATTCTTCAAATTATGTATTTATTTATATATTTCACATATTTTTTAACCTTAACATCTCCAAAGTTATAAATACCCATAACACTGTAGTAATAAGTGCAACTCAAGCTCTTACATAAAACTGGATGTAGTGGACCAGGAGGGGGAAGTCAAAGAGGAGGGATGACGACATATGATATAAATATGTGAATTTGATTGGAAACCATTGAAAGTTACAGTTAGAAATTGGGTTGTTGATTGACTGGGTGCGAGCCCTGGCCAAGCAGCAGCCACAATCCTAGTCAGAGTAAGGTTCAAGCAATCACAAAATGAAGCTATTCTCAACCCCATGGCAGCTTGGCACAGAACAGTCAGGCTTAACTTACAGGCAATGTGAAAAGTATTTGTGCAAGACTTCAAACAGTAAAACTGCCAAAACACCACACTGAACCATCCCATGTGAGGTTAGAAAAATAGAGCTTAATTTAATAAATAAAACAAGACAAAATGATAAAAAGTCAATCAGTAGAACCAGAGTTATGAATTTTTAAAGAATATACTGTAAAATAGTTCCAAGAAACAGAAAGCACCAACCGGGTCTATCTATTTGCGCTAGACTGGGTCAAACTCTAAAGTTCAGGCCGACCGCAATGGAGTGTAGGTCAGATACAGTCCCATATTAGTCCAGCTGGAGGTTTACCCTCTTCAAGTTTTGTGCTGAGAGTATTGTTTGCTTTGAAGTTGGGTCACCAGAAGCAAGGAGAGCGTCACAGGCAGCTTTCATGTGGTGCGAAGAGCAGGCCAGGCCCATTAGTGGTCACGAACAGCCCAAAATTTCGAATACAAGAGCTCAAGAGCCACACCAAGGAACCAGGACCTGAGGGGAACTCGATAAAGCTGGGTCCAGAAGCAGATCTGAGTCTCAGTAATGTCCCTAATGCTTAGTTCAGAATGCTAGTAGACTAGCCCTTTCAGACACTCTGGGGTTCTGAGTTCCAGATGGGTTACAGTTTCAGTTCTACTTCTCCAGGCGAGAGAGCAGCAGATCAGCACAGCAAGGCAGCAGCTCCATCAGAGTAGCAGTCCAGCAGAGTGGCAGTCCTTGTAGCAGCACAGCAGTCCTTCTTACTGGCTGAGTAGCCACAGGTCCAGAAGTATACTGAAGAGTTTGTGTCTGAGGTCCTTTTCTATATATTAATCAAAAAAGAGTGAACTTACAGGTTGTCTGGTGTTTCATGTATCAATAATCTACCCAAAATTCCCAACCAATATTTGCCACTGGTGTTGTTGAATGGTCACCACTATGGTTTAGTATCGGGTGGCAACATCATTGCGTTTCGCACTTAAGTACTCACTTCCCTTGATAAGTAAGTACCGCCTCCTTTTGATGGAAAGTACTGGTGGATCCGTGTGGTAAAAAAGGTTAAAATGACCTCCTGTATCTAAAAATTTTATTTTAATGCAGGTGTAGTATAGAGGGGTAAGATTAAAAAGTATGGTTGTGATGTTGTTCGGACGTGTAAAGTGTCCTGAGTACGTGTGCGGTCAACATGTTTCAGCCATAATTTTCCATAAGGGTCCAAGCCTTCATCAGGACCAGCTTCTGAGACTGGCAGATCCCTTGTAATAACCCTGTTGACTCAAAAATCACTGCCTACGTGTCTTCTCACCGATTAATTTATTGTGTGTATCAATGGCTTACACTGAGCCTGTAGTACATTGAGAAAAAGAAGAGGAAAAAGGGTGTGGTTAATACCAGTTGTGCCTTATTATCTTTTTGTACGTGGTATGTAGTCTCAAATAAACCCAACTTTACTTTTCATAAGATCCTATCTGGGGTCAAGTCTATTACCAAGTTTTATCTTATGTATGGGTCCATGTATTGTTGGCCATTTTATGTTATGCGAGGTACTTGCAAGTAATTGTTTAAGAAGAAATGAGAAATAATCCTATTTAGGCTATGACGCTCTCTGTTATAGGATAGGTAAAGGGAAAAGAGGCAATTGAGTTCCTTAACTACTTGTCAAGCATCGGATAAAATAGTATGTATAATCGGCAAAGAGATCATATATTTTCCCTAAAATGGTCTTTTGTCATAGCTATATAATTCCAGTACTTTTCTTACGTTTCCATGATTCTCTATACACCTCAAAGGTCATGGATGAGGCGAGAATGTTGTGACTGTCTGAAAAAGAAAAAAAACCGCAGATGCTCTGTTTCGCATAGTGTCTTGCAGCGTCAGTAATCATGTTTTCACCTTTTGGAGTGTTGTAAATTTTTCATTTATTTATGAACAGTAAAGTAAAGTACCTGTCTTTGTTTGGTCGGTCTATTTTCGAATGTTCTGGTGATGAGGTTCTTTGTGGGTGTGAGGTTCATTGTGCTCTACTGAGGCTCATCCCTTATCGAGGGCCTTGTGGTGGTTATGTCTTAATCAAATGTCCCCATGTAGTTTGCTTTGCTGATAATTTTGAGACTGGTTTTCTTAAATGTAAATCCAATGGTCTACTTTTTAGCTGCATTTTGCATGGGACAAATATCCCGTAGTGTTCCTAACATATTGACCCTTGGCGATGGCAGTAAACGGATACCTGCTATTGTGGGAGAGTGTGTTAATTTTGTCGCATCTTCTCCCCTCAATTGAAGTGTATTCTATTTTGGCGATGGTTAGAAGGGTCAGAGTAGGTAGCCGTGGGGGTGTTGGCTGTGTCTACAGTGTGGTTATCGAGGTTAGCATTACGTGCATTGAGTAAAGCATGCCTCTTGTCTTGGTCGGGAGACCGCAGGGAATTAGTTGTTCCAGGCTCCATTTACTTGACGCTGACCGACCCTCACCGTCTTCACCTGGAGTGTCCTCATCCATCCTAAATGGAGGACGTCTAGGCGCTGCCACAGGGTTTTTGAACCTTATGTAATTGCTCTCTAACTGCCAAATTTGTAGCAGGTTTGGAGCGTAGAGGACGCCTCCTTAAGAAAAGGATCCAGTTGCTTCTCTCATGAATGTTAACAGGTTGGGGTGAAGAAATGTGCATTGTCGTGGGATAGACATAGAAGAATGTTTGTTGATTGATATTGACATTGGGGAATGTGGGTGTTTTGTTGTTATTTCGGCACCCTCAACCAACTGTACATTTTGGTCATACTGCTAGGGTGTGGGGGGGGTAACTTTACTAGGGAAGAGATGAAATCTGCTTCTCTCCTCTTCCGGGCAGCGCCAGGACGTCCTAGGGGCGCCATCTTGGCTAGTGGGCATTCTTATCATCCAGCCCTTAAGCCTACAAAGCGAGCCACCGCACGGATGCGGTAAGGCTTTCGGCACCCTCAACCAACTATACTGCTTGTATTTTGCCAAAACTGAATTTAAATTGTTTTAAATGTATTTGAATCTGCTTGAAATTGCTGTTACTTTCTGCACACTGCACTTTATCTGTGGGTCAAAACGGAACCTTTATTTATTTATTTTCTATTTTAAACTCTCCTTTAAACCATTTTAGTCGTACTGCTGAGTAGGGGAGGTAACTTTACTAGGGAAGTGAGGAAATCTGCTTCCCTCCTTTTCCAAGCCAGGATATTCTAGGGGCTCCATCTTGGCCAGTACATATTCATATGCCTTCAAAGCAAGCCGCGGCATGGATGCGGTAAGGCTTTCAGCACCCTCAACCAACTGTATTGCTTATATTTTGCCAAAACTGATTCGAAATTGTTTTAACTGACCCAACAGTGCTTCCCATATCCTGGATAAGGCAGGAAAGCCAAAAACAGTTTCTGGCTGCCCTGATCAATGTGAGATCCCTTTAGAAACACGAGCTTCAGGTTTTCGACCTTCTAAATGAAGAAATACTGGACATCCTCTTTCTCACAGAAACTTGTCTCTCGATGATGGGCAATCCCATACTGGTAACTGCCGTCCCTTCCAATTACAGAATTCTGAGGAAGGACCGCTAAATAGGTAAAGTAGGTGGGATTGCATTCGTGTATAAGAAGGAATATGAATGCTCATCCTTCTCTCTTGAGGGTCTTCAGATGTCGGAAGCACTTGGCTTCTGTCTGTTCCTTACCCCCCACCAGTCTCAGGCTAGGGCCCTTTTCTACTGTACCCCTGGCCAAGCCAGTACCTGTCTGAACTCAATAGGAAGTGCCCTGGCACCAGGGGCTATAAGGTATGCCCATTTTTTAGCGCTGGATACATTTTAATGTCCACCTGGACAACCCTTCGGAGCATGAGGCTTCCGCACTATCAGAGACCATGAGCTTTCTCTCACTAAAACAACAGGTCTTCAGCCCCACTCACCAAGCAGGCCATGCCCTAGACCAGGTTTTCTCTAATTTGAACCCAGTGATGAAACAACCCTCCCCTCTTCCATGGTCAGATCACTACCGTATTCAATTTGCTTGGCCGCATACTTGTAATATGCCACCCCCTAAGGAAAATACCTTGACCTCCAACCAAGCCTACCACAAAATACAAAAGATGACCTGAGTCTAGCTCTAACACTAAACACTCCAACTCTGTCTGGCTGTGTGGAGGGGGACAACACACACTTAGACAGCTGGATTCGGGGGCCGTTAATGTGTTAGCCACTATTATAAAGAGATCACAATCAAGCATTAAACCATTGAACCAATAATTTAATGATGAGCTCAGAGCATGAACAAACTTTGTAAACCCCTTGAAAGGGTATGGAGACACAATTTTCAGCCAGATGATAAAGCAACTTATAAGCTCTCTTTAAAAAGTTACAATGAAAAGCTGTCTCAAGATAAAAAGACCTTCTTCGAAACAAGGATCGAGGAGGTGGACAATAAATTCAATGAAATCTTTAAAATTGTCAATTCTTTTCTGCGTCCCGAAGTCATATCTAGAGAATGTAAACCAACTGCTGAGTGGTGCAAGGAACTAGACTCATTCTTTCATGAAAAGGTCATGACCATCCAGACTAATTTCCTTAACAATGTTCAAACCGACCAAACACTGGGGTGTCCTCTAAAGGACCCTTTCCCCCTCTCCATACCTTCCTCCCGGGAAATGTTTGCCCCTTTTTCTCCTGAACTGTCACGATCAGCGATGGAAGACTTGAAGTATGGCTCCCCTTTAGACCCCTGCCCTGTTACTTGCTAACTACTGCTGCCCAATCCATTAATCTTATAGTGAACAACTTACTTAACACCTCCCTGGCAACGGGTGTGATCCCCTTGTTGAATAAAACGGCAGTTGAGCCTAAGCAACTGGCAAACTATAGGCCTGTCTCCCTTCTCCCTGCCTTCTCCAAGATAATGACTCGCTATAAAAAAAGGGTACTTTTTAAGGTCATGGTTTTAATGCATAAGGCCTTGTACATCTCTGGTGCTGTTTATCTCAGAGAGAGGATTAACACACCCCAGCGCATACTCTGCGATCCTCCTCCGCTCACCTGGCAAGTGTGCCCCGGATCAAGCGATTTAGAGTGGGCGTTAGGTCCTTCTCCTATCTAGGGCCGCTAACCTGGAACAAAATCCCTGAAGACATCCGTCTGGTCTGTGAGCTCGCTGTTTTCAGGAAGAAACTGAAGATGTGGCTTTTTATGCAGTCAGTCTGGGTTGTAGGTCTGTTGCCATTATCTGAGCGCCGGAACACAATGCTGAGTAGCTGTGCACTTTACAAATCATTATAACATAACAAGATAACATTACCATTTATTGTCTAGTGTCAAAGCCTTTTTATTATTATTTTTTTTAAAACAGTGCACACTCGTCTTCATATCGAGAAATTTTAAAGGGTATTCGAGTAAATATGGTCTTAGGAGTGGATCGATCTCTCACTTCATTTATAATGATGGTGTGGGACGTTTTTACTCTGATACCCATAGATTTATTTGGAGAAAATGTGAAACAACGTTTACTGGCATTCTGGTCATCGTGCATGGATGTCACATCATTTAAATATTTTCTTTGGTCATCATCATCTATAGTTATCTACAGTTATTTTCATGCTTCTTATTTTTATGAGGACAAGGCTTTCATATGTACAGCTTGCACCCAAATAATCTTGGAAAAAGCCAGCCAGGGAATATGTTCATTTAACCCTTTCTGGAAAGTTTTCAGTCAGTATACCCATTGTTGTTCCTTTTGGAACAGTGCTTTTACAGCATTTGCTTCAGTCGTGTCCAGTGTTTCCAAGATGCCTCAGTGAAGGTCATTTCCTGTGTGTTTCTCTGTTCCTCATGGGTGTTGTTATTCTTCTGCATCTGATATTACTGCGAAGTTAGCCTATCTGTACCTTCACCTTCCTACAGGTCATTCCAATGTACTTAAGTTGGCAGGGACAGGTGATCATATAAATTACATGGGTGGTACTCAAGTTGGCGTGTTTCTTATTTCCCATTTCAAGTTGGTATCCAGGTTCTTCTTTGTTGTTTTTTTGGTATGGTGGCACACAGAGCATGTGCCACATGAATTGTGCCCAGTAATGGGTTGTAAGCCGCAGGTTGTAAGAACTGTAATTTCTTTTAGAGGGCGAGATATTGGTCTTGTGTGCACCAGGTGATCTCTGATACTCTTGCCTCGATTGTGAGCAAACCTAGGTCCAGTGCTTGTTGAAAGCTTTTTTAACTCTGTCAGATACTGAGCAGAAGGTAGTGATGCAGGTCAGTTTGTCTTCATTTGTATGTCTGTTTGTTTGTTTCAAGAGTGCCTCTCTATTTTGGTTCCTAGCTCGGGTGCTACATTTCTTTATAATTTTGTGTAGGTACTTCCTTTCTTACAGTTTTTCTGTTAGATCCTAGGCTTTTCTTTATAATCTTTTCGGTTGCTGCAATGGAGGCGGATTTTCAAGAAATGGCTTTACAGGAGATTTTCTCTGAGGGATCATGGATGAAAGATGTCAGATGTCAAATGGCAATAAGCTGTTTTATCCATAGGTTTATAGTAGATTTTTGTCCTAATCCTGTGCCGTCTGAGAAGATGGTGACATCCAGAAAGTCTAGCTCAGTTCGGTGTATGGAGCATGTGAATTTTCAGAAATTGCCTCTGGTGTTAAGCCAAGTCATAAAGCATTTTGCAGATTCTTCATTTTTTTCCATACAAGGAGCACATCATCGATATATCTTCTCCAGAAGCAGATCTCTTGTTTATAAGGATTGGAATAGTTGAGAATGTGTATTCTCTGCAAATCACTGATGTACAATCCTGCCAGGCTTGGGGCAGAGGTACTGCCCATCGAAGTTCCATGTTTTTGCAGGAAAAGGTAACCTTTGTACTCAAAGGAGTTCTCTGTTAGAGCTAATCTGCAGCATTCAAGGGAAAAGTGTCTAGGAGTATTGTAATTCCAATCTTCCCTCAATAAGATGTTCTCTATAGTCTCCATAGTGACTTCTTGTGGTAGACTAGTTTATAGGCTTTCGATGTCTAGCCCCACTGAAATGTGAGAGGAAAGATCATACTGTACATTACCAAATAGATTCAGCAGCTCTCTGGTGTCCTTTTGGTAAGTTGGTGCACATTGTAGGATGGATTGGAGAAAGGTGTCCCCAAACTGTGACTGTGGTGGTTAAGTATAGAACCAATGCCAGATAGGATGGACCGCTCTGGAGGGGGAAGTGTATTTTTGTGCATTTTGGGGAAGGAGTAGAAGTAAGGAGTCCCAGGGTCTGTAGTAAGAAGATATTCTGATTTTTTTGGGGGGAGATCCATCCATTCACTTCGGCTTCTTCCGCCATGTGGCCTATGCTGCTCCGTAGTCTCGGGTGAGATCTGTGTCCAAGGGTTCATGGTATTGTGTGTATAGGGGAACCTACCTGCACTGGGTACAGTAGTTGTCCTTCTTCAAGAGGACAATCCCGCCCTCCTTATCTGCTGATTTTATTGAGTGATCTGTCATTTGTAAGTTACTGAAGTGCATGTCTCTCTTTCTTTGTTATGTTCTGGAAAGGTTGTTTGATATTTTCATCTCTATGTTCAATTTCTTTTAAAAGACTCTGTTCAAAGGTCATTATTTCCCACGGGAACATTTCCGAAGTTGGTGTCACCTTCATTGTCAGGGTGGGTTTGTTTTTAAAGTGAGCTTTTAACTTTATCCTTCATCAAAAGTCAACCTCTTCAATATGCAGTAAAAACGTGTCCAGTTTTGGGGACGGGATGAAGCCCAGCCATTGCTGAGGACTGTTAACTGGTCCTTTGTTAGCACTTTGTTTGTTAGGTTGAAAACTAATGACCGCTCATGCTGGTTTCTGGGACTGGTTCTTTTGCTCGACTCCTGTTGGTCATTCTTTGTTCCTGATTCTCCCATCTTATGCTTCTTTCCATCTTGCTTCTTGGGGCATCTCTGTCTCTCCATAAAAAAAGGTAGTCTGAAAGGTGGAGGGAATCTTGGTGTTGGTCCAGATATGTATGCATACATCCATCCTCCCATCTGTGGTGAAAATAGCTGATTTATGTGTGGTGGTCGCTACCAGTGCATCTGCCATCCATGATTCCTACCGCTTCCTCTACCTCTTCATCTGTTCCTGTTGTCATCTCCACTGCTCCATCCACTTGAAACACTGGAGCTATCTCCTGATGAATCATAATCTGACTCTTGATCTGTGAGGAGGTGCAGTAAGGTTTGGAGTAGGGGAGCTTGGGGATTTACGTATGATGGTCCCTGCCAGTTCATCTACCATCTGTGATTCCTATATCTTCCTCTACCTCTCCATCTGTTCCTTTTGTCATTTCCACTGCTCCATCCAGTTGAATCAGTGGAGCTATCTCCTCATAAATCTTAATCTTTGGGGAGTTTGTAGTCAGGTTTGGTCTAGGGGTAGACCTTCTCTTGGGAATATTTGATTTTGCTTTGAGTTAAAAAATCATTCATCTCCGTCATTTTGTTGTTTATCTCTTCAAGACATTTTTCGTAAGTTTGTATTCGTACTGCAGTCTTAAGTTTGCTTTTACTGATTTGTATTTTTATGACTATTGCCTCAGAAAGTTTAGATGCTGTTTTGATTATTAATACTAGCAAATCTCGTCAACACCGCCACGAGATTGAGACATAATCTTTATTGAAGAGGGGATCATCCAAAAGGATATGGGGGCATTGTTTACCCAGAGTCCTTTGGGTGCAAAGCTAGCTCGTAAGTATTTGGTCATCATGATCCTATGTATGACCATTTTAATCTGTTATGTTATTAACTCTGTGAGGGCTTCCCTATCATTTGTTTGAGCTAGTGACTGAGTGACGTTTAGAGTGCTCATTAGTGGTGGACCTGAGAGAATGGAATCTATTTCCTTATCCGTATAAACTAATCCCAGGTTCTCCACCATTATTTAATCTGAGTTGTTTTGAACTTGGTGTGACGTGGTCTGGGAATTCTTGACCTATGGTTCCCCTGTGATAGTGGGGAGGTGAAAAGGTGTGCCGATAAGGGGAGATGAGGGAGCGGGTTGTGCTAAGGGGGAGGTTGTTGTAAGTACCTATTGCAGGAGACGGTGGGTGTGGAGGAGATTCGGTCAAGCTCTCCCCTCACCTCGTGTTGGAAACTCCTGAAGGAGTGCTCTTTCTCAGTATTCTACAACTCCATTTATTTGAGAACTCCCACAGCTGCATGCTGCGTATGTGGCAAACAATCAAAATGGGGGTGAAGTAGAAGCGTATGAAATGATCAAGCTGCAATCATTTGCAGTCTTTTTTTAAGGTTAAGACCTTGTCTGCAAACCATAGAGAAAGAAGGTGGAATTTCCCTTTGTTGCTCTACTGCAGCATCAGTGTTGAATCTAAGTTAGAGCGAATCTAGGAGTTCACCATATCCCTTAATGTCATCAAAATGAATGTTGAAGTCGCCTAAACTGTCTAAGTTGGTGCATTTTAAAATGTAAGGACAGAGGGCCTTAACCAGCTTAGAGCTCCATACACATGCAGTGGTAGGAGGAGGTAGATTAAGGATCCAGAAAGAGGAAAGTTCTGGGACAGGCCCCCAGAAAAGATTAAACACTCACAGTCTAGTATAGAGAGGCTAGTGATTTGGTAAGGAAAATCTGTTTTAAAAAGAATAACAATCCAACCCCTCTTTTCCCATCCTGATCCATGCATGTCATACTATGGCCAGTAGGAAGGGTGAGGGTAGTATCAAGTGAAGAATGCTCTTGGAGGCAAGTTACTGTTAAAAAAGCAGCATCTGGCTTATAGTCTGTTAAGATGTCAAAGACCCGGACTCTTCCCAGTCAGGGTTCCACAGCAACCACAGCACCAAGACTGCCCTCATCGCCGCCACCGGCGACATCAGGGCCCTGCTGGACAACGGTGAGACCGCGGCCCTCATCCTCCTTTTTGAACTCTCCCCCTGCCTTCGACACCGCCTGCCACCGCATACTACGTGCACGCCTCCACGCCGTAGGGATCCGAGACAAGGCCCTGGAATGGACCACCTCCTTCCTCTCTGGCAGAATCCAGAGCATCCGCCTCCCCCATTCCGATCCGAAGCCTCCGAGATCATCTGCGGCGCACCCCAGGGATCTTCCCTCAGCCCGACACTGTTCAACAGCTACATGGCCCCGCTCGCACACGTCGCCCGACAGCACGACCTCAACATAATCTCCTACTCGGACGACATTCAATTGATCCTCTCCCTCACCAAGGACCCCATCACTGCCAAATCCAACCTCCACGAAGGAATGAAGGCCGTCGCCGACTGGATGAAGATCAGCCGACTGAAGCTGAACACGGACAAGACGGAGGTCCTCATCCTCGGCTCCAACCCTTCTTCCTGGGACGACTCCTGGTGGCTGATGGCACTGAGGGCAGCCCCAACACCCACCGACCATTCACGCAATCTGGGAATCATCCTCGACTCAACGCTCTCCATGAACAAGCAAGTCAACGCTGTCTCCTCCTCCTGCTTCAACACCCTATGCATGGAGGATCCCAACAGATACAAGAAGATCAGTCACCCAGGCCCTCGTCAGCAGCAGACTCGACTACGGAAACACCCTCTACACTGGAACCCCCACCAAGCTCATCAAACGACTGCAACACATCCAAAACGCCTCTGCACGACTGATCCTCGACGTACCACGCCACAGCCACATCACCCCCCCACCGGAGAAACCTGCACTGGCTCCCCGTCAACAAGAGGATATCCTTCAAGCTCCTCATCCACGCACACAAGGCATTCCACAAGACCGACCCAGCCTACCTCAACTGACGACTCTCCTTTTACATCCCCAACCACCTGCTCCGCTCCGCCGACCTCGCTCTCGCCACGTCCCTCACATCCGAAGAACAACCACCGGCGGGAGATCCTTCACCCAACTCGCCCCCAAGACCTGGAACACCCTCCCACTGATCCTACGACAGACCCAAGACCTGCTGACCTTCAGGAGGCTACTCACAACCTGGGGCTTTAAACAGTAGCAGCCCCCACTCCCTCCCAGCACCTTGAGACCCTTGTGGGTATGTAGTGCGCTCTACAAATGACTGATTGATTGATTGGTTGAGACCTCTAGGGCAGAAGGCTTCAAACATTTCGATGCCGAGATCCTCCTGTCAAAATTCTTTAGAGGTAAGGACCCCCTACGGATAAAAATTTCTAGAAATCAGTACTCTGGTTCCCCTTTCCTTGAGCGCACCACATTAATAGCAATAGATAACATGGGTGAATGACAAATGAGATCAAAAATCCCTACATGGCCAACTTAGCATTCCATCTTTCTCACGAACAAAACAGACAAATTAAAATGCTAATGTAGTAATTGTGCAACAATTGTATCCTCCTGTGATAGGTCTACAGCCAGATTTGCAGAACTGGGAAAGTCCCAAGCAGGATGCCCCATGCTACAAAAAGGAAATTTCGCATGGGATGGTTTTGACTGAACATAAAGTTGTACACTGTCATATTGGGCACAATAATGCATACAACAATACAGCTCATCGACGAAACTCATATATCTATTCGGTAGTAAACATGCTTTTTTTAGGCTGTTGAAACAACTAACGTGCTTTAAACAAGGTGACTCGCTCAATAGGGGCCTTCTTTAGGGTGGTGTGACCAAGTGCCACTGCACCTGGCGCCAACCTTGAAAGATGCTGTAATTTGACATCTTTTACAGGATTAAAAGCACCTCCTGCAGAGTTTGTTGGGTGCCCAGTAATACTCAGGCAATAAAAACAACATCAGGATAACTCTGGTGATAAATGTACCTGCTAGGGGGGGAGGGGGGCGGAGCTAGCCGGCAACCGAGATGGCTGCCTGAGACCGGAGCTCCTCCGTCCCAGTAAGCGATCCTATATATATCCTGTGGAGTTGTGCCGCTACTTTCTCATACTGCGGCATCGGAGCGAGTGCTGTGGCTGAGGCCACGATTTCCGGACATTTGGCTCGAGTCTGTTGCCTGCAGAGCCGTGATCGGAGGGTGCCGAGCGGAGCGTGAGGCGGGCCTGTGAAGCCGTGACCTAAAGTTTCGCGATCCCCGCAATGCCGAACGTGATCTCTGCCGCCGTGGCCCCTGGTGACGCTGTGGTGCGGTCGGAAGCTGCAGAACCGTGGAAGGATGGTGAGCGGGGGTAAACGGACCGAGGGGGGGCATAGAACAACTGCTACGGGGACCCCGAACATCGGGTCTCTTCCCCCTACCCCCCCTCCCACCAGAGCTTTGACCATAGCCACAAGACTTGTCCCACCGCTACTGGAGCTGTTGCAGTGCCCACAGGGAAGGGGCCCGGCCATAGATTGGCGTCCTGGGCTGGTTAGGGGCCTCCTCTGGACTACAGGGCTACTGTGTGGAGTCGCCTCCTGACGGGGGGTGCCCTGGAGATCGCGCCCACCTGAGCTGCTGTCCCTCTTCCCCCTCCGACAGCTGCATGAGCTGCTGATCCGCCCTGCACGGGGAGTAATGACCGACATCTTTGCCCCCACTGACATCGCTGAGGGTGTCCACTGGGCCTAAGCGAGGAGCAGGCGGCGGCTGGCTTTTGCTGGGTTTGAAGGAGAGCGCAAGGGATCGAGGCCTGCTTGACTTGACCACAGTGGCCCCCCTTTAATATCTGGGCCGACGCCACACATTGTGGAGCAGATATAGGCAGAGATAGGCCCTGTCCCTTGCCTGTTTGCTGCTAAGGGCCTCTGCACTGGTTGTCTGGAACACCAGATATCTGTACGCTCTACTGTATTTACAAGCCCTTGCTGGGCATATTACCGACGCGGAGCTGCTTGCTTCCCCATACTGTGTATTTGCAGCCTCAAGAGCTCCCTCCCCACACTTAGAGCACTGCCCTCCTCGGGTACCGGTGCTGAACCTGGTGGTGTGTCCTATCGAGGGTAAACTTGCAGTGAGACTCGGAAGTGGTGGTCTACTTGGCAGTACTCTGTGCTAGAGGCCTTGCCCCTGTGGTTGGGGGGAGCACTGACTATTGATATGGGGCGCTCCGAGGGCCTAAAACGATGGAGGACGTAGGATGAGGTGGAGCGGTGGATCGGGACGGCGCAGACAAGACACAGCAGCAGGACTTGCGTGGAATACTCCTTGCCATGGAAAAAAACCTACAATGAGGGATGACTACCCTGGGCACGAAAGTAGATGCACTTACATATCGCATGGACCGCATGGCTGAACGGCTTGACAAACACGCGGAGCGGATGGACATGTCAGAGCGCTGACTTACTGAGGTAGAGGAAGCTCAGACCTCACTTGATTCAGAGAATAAGCAAATTGGCAGAGCTGTGCAATCCCTCCTAGACAAAACGGAGGATTTGGGGGCCCGTTCACGTCAATGCAACCTGCGCATCACTGGCCTTCCGGAACTACGCAGAATGGCAACATGGAGCTATTCGTTGAGGGGCTGCTGAAGAAATTGTTTGGTGACTGCGTTTTCTTCCATGTTTGTGGTGGAGAGAGCACACCATTCGTTGGGCCCACGTCCTAAGCCAGGAGCTCCCCCCCGCCCCATCATTGCCAAGCTGTTAAATTACCGGGATCGCGACGCGGCTTTGAAACTTGCCAGAGAAAAGCAACCGTTGCAGTATGAGGGCTCTGTGTTGTCCTTATATCCGGACTTTACGGCTAGGTGCAGGAGGCCAGAAAGCAGTTTGCGCCTATGAAGCGCCAATTAAGAGAACTGGGAGCTGATTATGCAATGCTATATCCAGCAAAGCTACGCATCAACAGACAAGGGAGGTCCATGATCTTCACAGACCCCAAAGCATTGCAAAAGGCTCTAAGAGACTGGCAGAAGGAGAAACGATCGCCAAGGAATGAAGACGACGCTTCGGCGGGGGGGTCCTTGGAGCAACAGGACTGAATGAAGTACTATGTATAAGTTGAGAGGCCTCTGAAATATGCTGTTTCGCCGCTTTGGTGGTCGTGGGGGGGTTGGGGCGAATGTTCATTATTATTCTTTGCAGGAATACTGTTTGTTTGAGGGCTATGCTCTTGGCCTAGCAGTTAAGCTGGAGGAGACAACGACTATTCTGCAGGTATCCTTTACTAAATTATCACGAACCAATTGCTTTTTTGAACCCTGGAAGTGAAAGGTGTTATTCTGCTCACATGTCTTATTAGGCTTGACCCTGGTTTCTTTATTGATAATTCTGTTTGAGAGACCTCGCTCGTTATGGACAACACGTTCTACTAGCACTGGGGGTGCTCTGCTTCCAAGTGGTTTCGCAGTCTGAGACATTTTATTAGGAAGATTATGATTTTGTGCAACTCCTAATGGTGTAGTATAGACACCCGCTTTTTCATTTGATCTCTGGTGCGGGGGGTGACGGCGGGCATTGAACATTGTTCAGTTTTCTGAGTGGATTACGCCTTGTATTTGCAGGCTACATCTGCCCCTGTGTGATTATCACTGAATTCCTATGTGTTCAGGGGGGGTGAGGGGGGATGGGCTGTGTTGCCTGGGGTATTGGTTCCTGATTGTTCTTGTATCAGGGTATGGGCGGGGGGCTGGGAGGTGTCTGATGGGGCGGAGGGATGTACGCGGCCTAGTTGGGGTTGGGCAGGCATGTGCGGGGGATCACTGACAAAATATAGAATGACAAAATATGGACTTACCAAAATATAGTCACCAAAATATAGAATGCCAAAATATCGAATTCCTATCTACAAACAGGTAAGTACAAAAATATTGAATCCAAAATATAGTCTGTAAAAAATATAGTCAGTCAAAATATCAATTTTTTTTAAATGTCTTAAAAGTAATTTAAAATTAACGAAATAATAAATATAATTAACTAAAACATACTTAAAAATACTCAAATAACCTTAAAATTAAGATATAATTAATTTAAGTTATTAATAAAAAATGTACAATATTTTACCGTAGGATAGCAGGAGGGTAACATTTAATATTACCACTCCAGTGAGTGCAACAGTAGGGAAAGCGTTGGATAGCGTAGGGGTAAAAAATAATATTCCCACTCCAGTGAGTGCAACAGTAGGGAAAGCGTTGGATAGCGTAGGGGTAAAAAATACTATTCCCACTCCAGAGAGTACAACAGTAGGGAAAGTGTTGGATAGCGTAGGGGTAAAAATGAATATTCCCACTCCAGAGAGTGCAACAGTAGGGAAAGCGTTGGATAGCGTAGGGGTAAAAAATACTATTCCCACACCAGAGAGTGCAACAGTAGGGAAAGCGTTGGATAGCGTAGGGGTAAAAATTACTATTCCCACTCCAGAGAGTGCAACAGTAGGGAAAGCGTTGGATAGCATAGGGGTAAAAAATACTATTCCCACTCCTGTGAGTGCAACAGTAGGGAAAGCGTTGGATAGCGTAAGGGTAAAAATTACTATTCCCACTCCAGAGAGTGCAACAGTAGGGAAAGTGTTGGATAGCGTAGGGGTAAAAAATACTATTCCCACTCCAGTGAGTGCAACAGTAGGGAAAGCGTTGGATAGCATAAGGGTAAAAATTACTATTCCCACTTCAGAGAGTGCAACAGTAGGGAAAGCGTTGGATAGCGGGAGGGTAAAAATTACTATTCCATCTCAAGTGCGTGCAACAGTAGGGAAAGCGTTGGATAGCGAAGGGGTAAAAATTACTATTCCCACTCCAGAGAGTGCAACAGTAGGGAAAGCGTTGGATATTGGAAGGGTAAAAATTACTATTTCCACTCCAGAGAGTACAACAGTAGGGAAAGCATTGGATAGCGTAGGGGTAAAAATTACTATTCCCACTCCAGAGAGTGCAACAGTAGGGAAAGCGTTGGATAGCGGGAGTGTGAAAATTACTATTCCCACTCCAGATAGTGCAACAGTAGGGAAAGCTTTGGATAGCGTAGGGGTGAAAATTACTATTCCCACTCCAGAGAGTGCAACAGTAGGGAAAGCGTTGGATAGCGTAGGGGTAAAAAATACTATTCCCACTCCAGAGAGTGCAACAGTAGGGAAAGCGTTGGATAGCGGGAGGGTGAAAATTACTATTCCCACTCCAGTGAGTTTAACAGTAGGGAAAGTAATGATTTAATATATTATTAAAAATAAATTAAATATCAATACCAAAAAAACATTAATTGAAATTAATAACCAATTTAATATTATGTAATAATTAATTAGAAATACAACTACATATTAGTTATTAAAAATTAATAACCTATTCATAATTATTTAACAACGAATTAATTTTCAATAACAAAAACTAATTAATAAAAAAAATAATACCAATTAAAAATTAACAGTAAATTAATTATCAATACACAAAAAGTATTTTTAATATGTAATTAATTACAATTACATTACTTCCCATCCTATTCCCCTATAAACCCACATCCCACTACAGAAAATACATTAATACAATTATCATAATTATCAAATATTTAATTAATACAAAATAATTACAAATTAATAAAAATTCATTGCCAATTAATAGAAATTAATTACCAATTAAAAATTAATTAACAATACATTTAAAATCTATACCAACTAATGAAAAAAATGATTTACTTAATTACAATTAAATTACTTCTCACCCTATTCCCCTATAAACCCAAACCCGCTACAGAAAATAAATTTAGAAAATTAACAAAATTAACAATTAATCAATTATTACAAATTAATTGGCAATTAATAAAAATTAATTACCAATTAAAAAATAACAATAAATTCAAAATGAATACCAATAAATAAATAAAAATATTTAATTAATTACAATTAAATTACTTCCCACCCTATTCCCCTATAAACCCACAACCCGCTACAGAACTAAAAAGCAACATTTAATTAAAAATTAATAATAATTGCTAAAAATTAATATTTAATTTAATATAATTAAATTACTTCCCACCCTATTCCCCTATAAACCCACAACCCGCTACAGAATTAAATTTCGCAAAAATTAAATAACATAAAATTCATTACTTAAAATACATTAAACATACATTACAAAAATTAATATCCACTTTTCACACATAAACTAACATACGAAACACTTTTAAAAAATTGATATTATTAAAAAATCGATATATTTAATGCCTATATTGTATACTTCGATATTTTGACTTCTATATTTTGAAAATCGATATTACTTACCTTAAATTCGATATTTTTAACCACTATATTGTGTCCATTCGATATTTTGTCCATTCTATATTTTTACTTCGATATTATGTCCATTCTATATTTTGGAATCGATATTATGACTGTTTACCATGTGCCGGGGGTTGGGTAGGGGATGTTAGTGGAATTGTTTTTATTCAATGTTTTGGACAGGTCCTATTGCTTAAGGCAGAGAAGCGTGATATGCGCACAGGCAGGACTGTGACGGCTGTGCTCATTATGTGCAAACTTAACATGTTTGGGACGACCCTCACACGCTCACTATGGCGGATGCAATGACAGTGGGGGACGAATCTCCTGACACTTTACGGTTCCTGACCTGGAATGTAAGGGGTCTGAATGACCACCGTAAAGTGCGAAAAATCCTCCAATATTTAGCCAGACATAGGATAGACAGTGCGATCCTGCAAGAAACACACCTCCCACTAGACAGTCCCATTCTCAGATACAGAGGGCTTGGGGGCAACGTACACGCTGCAGGATTTACCACGCATGCTAGGGGGGTCCTTACTTGGTTCATCCCGAAGTCCTCCCTAAGATGGACACCGTTAGTCACGGACAGTGCTGGGCGATATGTGATCACTGGCTGCTACGGCAAAGGCACAGACATTGTGAACACATATGGCCCCAACTTTGACCTTCCTGACTTTTATATTGACCTAGCGGCAAAGATTACCACGCATTCTGACAGGCTGGTCTGCTGGGGTGGGGACTTCAACTTGACACGACCTCCTGGGTTAGACAGATCGGATGGCCCGACACGTCTCCCCTCGGCCTCTGCGCGGACTCTGTCCACACAGCTCACCAATATGGACTTAACCGACATCTGGCGCCATAGACACCCTGCGCTGGGGGGGTTTACCCACTACTCGGCCCCACATAATATACATACAAGGATAGACTATAGGTTTGTGTCGACTCGTTTTCTCCCTAGTGTGCGATCCTGCGTAGTTCTACCGCGCACCTATTCAGATCACTCGCCGATCTTGATGACTTGCAATATGCCCGCACGACGGATCCCGCCATTTGCTTGGCGCTTTCCTCCATACTCCTTGCTTGATCCTCTCTTTAAGGAGGAACTGCTGACTGCAATGGAGGGCTTCTTTGAAAAGAATGTAGGATCGGTCGATTCATTTCAATCGGTCTGGGAGGCATTTAAACTATATACTAGGGGGGTCACCATCTCCAAGCATGCAGGGGTGCTGAAGTCAATTAGGGGCAGACTAGGAATATTGGAAAATAAACTTAAGGACTTGGATTCCCTGAGGATGCAGACTGGAGAGGAGTCTATAAATCAGGATATAGCGAAGGTCCTTCGAGAGTATAATGAGGAGGCTGACTCGGAGGTCAAACATCTGGGGAAGTATGCCACTGCCCGGAGCTATTGCTAAGGCGAACACCCAGGCTCGGTTTTGGATCGACTAGCCAAACCCAGTAGGGATAGCACCTCTATCCCGGTGCTGAGATCGGAGGCCACAGATATACCACTCACGAATGAGCTAGTTGAGGAACGCTTTCGTGACTACTATGCGCAACTGTATGCGTCGAGAGGCCGTGCTCCGGAAGAGCGTATCATTGATTATCTATCCCATATCGAGCTTCCGTGGCTCCCTAACCTGCATCGCGAATTCCTTCCTCGCCCGTTCGATAGGGACGAGGTTGTTCTGGCTTTGACATCAATGAGAAGTGGGAGCGCGCCGGGCAGTGATGGTCTTACGGTGGCCTTCTATAAGGCTTTTTCCGATCTCCTGATACCACACCTGCTTAGCTTGTTTGATGACATGGCCAATTCGGGTATGTCAGTGATCAGTGCTGCACTAGCGCAGGTCGCGCTGCCAGCGGGCTGTGACTTTTTAACTTGCCTTTATTGTATTTTGGTTATTTTTATTTTACTTCTCCCCTGTTCTTAACTTACCGCTCTGCCTGGGCTTCAGTCCCCATACTTGCATTTAATCTGAGGAACACGCACCGCCATTTGGCGGGTCCGGGTCCCGGGGCTGGATTCCTGTGGGCGCCATTTTAGTTTGGGGTGAGTGTGATCTTTCGCGGGCGCCATCTTGGAGCGTCCCGACGCTCGAGTTGCTCAGTGAAACGCCTATTTAAGGCGGACTCGTGTGATACTTCGGTCTGATCAGTGCTGCACTAGCGCAGGTCGCGCTGCCAGCGGGCTGTGACTTTTTAACTTGCCTTTATTGTATTTTGGTTATTTTTATTTTACTTCTCCCCTGTTCTTAACTTACCGCTCTGCCTGGGCTTCTGTCCCCATACTTGCATTTAATCTGAGGAACACGCACCGCCATTTGGCGGGTCCGGGTCCCGGGGCTGGATTCCTGTGGGCGCCATTTTAGTTTGGGGTGAGTGTGATCTTTCGCGGGCGCCATCTTGGAGCGGCCCGACGCTCGAGTTGCTCAGTGAAACGCCTATTTAAAGTCGTCCTCTCCCGCGCAGCGGGAACGCGCAGAGGGACGCCGTCGCTTAGCCGGAGTCGTGCCAGAGTCCTGCCCGTCTGCGCTCGTCCGCGTCGAGGTAGCGGGTGCGGGCTATGGACTCCGGCTCCCAGCCATTATACCATCATGTGTAACACAGCGACGTACAGGTACAATCGCACCGATCTCTTTTCCATCAGAGACGGTATTTTGTGTAGTCATGATCCGTTACCTCCTCTGTCGGGACCTTATGACTGTGTGTGTGGCAGTTTCTCATTGGCCTCCCCTATTGGGGTGCGCTCTATTGAAAGGGCTGCCCAAAGTACGCATATGGACTGCTCTGAGCGAGTACTCAGCATTTGGAGCTTGAATGTCAGATCATTGGTCAAGCACCATCAGTCCCTCCGGGACATGATAGATAAGGACTCTCCTGACATCATTTTTCTCACCGAGACCTGGCTGCAGGACGCAGACACTGCCATAATAAATCTGGCGTTTCCCTCCACCTATACTGTGTTTACTCTGAACCGCACGTCTAGGGGAGGTGGCATAGCCATGGCGACTAAATCCTGCTTTCCGGTGGATTGGAAAGCTCTTGATCTGCCGATGTGCGAGAGCGCTTCTTTTAAGGTTACTGTCAGTCATCAATTCACTCTTAGTGGCCTGCTTATTTATCGCCCTCCAGGGAATGACACTGCCTTCAAGGTCGCCCTTGCTGATGTGGTTAGCTTGCTTGCTCCTAGATGCGCTAATTTTAACATCGTAGGTGATCTCAATATACATCTTGATCAGACGTCATCTTTACCCATCAGCTCCTTGTTAGCGGACCTTGAAGCCATGCAATTGATCCAACTAGTTACCTCCCCCACCCACATAGGAGGTCATATACTCGATCCCTTCTTCACCACCTTGGTTCGGGCTAAGACATCTGACCCGATGGTGGTAGGATGGACTGACCATCTGTTGGTTAAAGTGTCATGCCCATTAGATGACCCACAATTTAAACCTGTGGATAGACTAATCCTTAAAAGAAACTGGCGTAAACTCAAACTGGAGGAGTTTGTTATGATATTGGAGGCACAGCCCTTGGGCACTCTGCCGAATGTGGGACAGGGATACGAGCAGTTTTGTAACTGGGTCCTGACTGCCCTCGATTCTCTTATACCTATGCGCTGGTCGAAATGCCACGTCAAAACGCGCAGCCCATGGTATAATGAGGCTCTTGCCGAGCTTAAGAGATCATGCCGGCAAGCTGAGAGGGCCTGGAGGAAATCCTTTGACTCCACGTTAAAATCGGTTTATTTTGCCCAGCTTAAAACCTACCATAGAGCTATCTGCCAAACCCGGGCCGCATATTACGCCTCGGAGTTTTCCAACAGCCCTAACCCATCCAAACTAATCTTTAAGGTGCTCAAAGATTTGATGGGGAAACGGGCAACCTCGCTGGAAATCTGCACGGACTCTCACTGTGAAAGTCTGGCATCCTTTTTCGTGGAGAAGGTGCAGGAAATCTATCGAGGATTTATACCATCTGTACTTGGGGATGAACCTAGTGACATGAAGGTTTCGGTTTCCGAAACTCTGTCCTCCTTGCCTGTCATGTCTGTTGAGGTTTTTGACACTCTGAGCCTCAAAATTAAATCTGGTTCTCCCTTAGATCCGCTGAAGCCGGAGCTTATGGCTCTTCTCCCGCCCCTCTGCCGTGAGCCCATACTGGACTTGATCAATCTTTCGCTCAGCGAGGGCGTGGTTCCTTCCTCCTGGAAGCAAGCAGTGGTTAGCCCCATTTTGAAGAAGCCCAACCTTGACCCCCTGCTTCCTGAGAACTATCGGCCCATCTCTCTCTTGCCTTGGACCGCCAAGGTCACTGAGGCACACGTGAACTCCATCTTGTCTGCCCACCTCTCTCGTAATAATATTCTTGACGAGAGTCAGAATGGTTTTCGCGCACAACACAGCACTGAAACTGCTCTGCTCTTTATGACCGAGCACTTGCGTTCAGTGCTGGATGCGGGGCAGACAGCGGCGCTCCTCTTGTTAGACCTGAGCGCCGCGTTCGACACGGTGTCTCATGACATTCTGATGCGGCGCCTAGAGGAAGTAGGCATTGAGGGGAAGGCTCTTCAATGGTTCCGCTCTTTCCTCTCTGACCGGTTTTTCAAAGTGGCCATTCCACCTGGTCAGTCCTCTTTCCATCCTTTGGGACTGGGAGTCCCTCAGGGCTCTGCGTTGAGCCCCACTTTGTTCAACCTGTATGTGAAACCGCTGGCTGCTGTCGTCAGACAATGTGGCTTAACCATGACATTGTATGCCGACGACACGCAGCTGGCGGTGACACTCAGTGGGGACCCTGAGGTGACGGCGCCCAGATTCCGTGCAGGACTAATAGCTGTGGCAAACTGGATGTGTAGTAATTGCTTACAGCTAAATGCTAAGAAAACCGAGGTCCTGATTCTAGGGAAGCAGGCGGAACTTTGGGGAGATCAGTGGTGGCCTCCTGAGTTGGGGGTGTCCCCCGTCCCAGCGGCCGAAGTTAAGAACTTGGGGGTCTGGCTGGATTCTAACCTCTCTTTTACCAGCCACACAAAGAAGATTGCAGCCACCTGTTATGGTATTCTGCGAGGACTGCGACCAGTCCTCAAATTCTTCGACCCTCCTACTCGGCAACTGGTGGTCCAGGCCTCCATCCTTTCTCGGCTGGACTACGGGAGTGCACTGCTGCTTGGAGTAAATCAGGCTGAGGCTACTAGGCTACAGAGGGTGCAGAATGCCGCTGCGCGGGCCATTGTTGGCCTCCTGAGACGTTGTTCTGTCTCCGCAGTCCTGACATCCCTTCACTGGCTGCCAGTCAGACAGAGAATCAAATTCAAGGCTCACTGTCTGACATTTAAGATCCTGAAACTTTCGTCGCCTCCTGCCCTTGTGGGCCTTGTCTCTCTCTATGTCCCCACGCGGTCTCTCAGGTCTGAATCTCTTCTTCTGGCGATTAAACCTAGGTTCAAACTGAGTAGGATGGGAGGTCGTTCCTTTTGTGTTTTGGCGGCTGGATTATGGAACTCCCTCCCTGTCCATATTCGTGCCCTAAATAGCCTGACTCTCTTTAGACGTGCTATAAAAACCCACCTGTTTGCCTCCGTTGACTGATTCCCTCTCTTCTCAGCATCGATCTGTTGTGTTGTGGTTCTTGATCAGGCGCCAGGACGCCCCTTTGCTGAGGCAGCTGTGCGCCTAATAAAAGTTATTAACATAACATAACATAACAATGCCGCCTTCCATGAGAGAGGCTATTATCGTTGCGATTCTTAAACCAGGCAAGAACCCTGGAGACTGCGCCTCGTACCGCCCGCTCTCTCTCATGAATGTTGACATAAAGGTTTTCCCTAAGCTCCTTTCCAACCGCCTTCAACCTTTGGTCACGTCTTTAGTGGCCCCAGAGCAGTCGGGTTTTGTTCCAACTCGCAACCTCACGTACAACATCAGAACTGTCTTCGCCACGTTTCAGCACACGCGCCCGGAGGTATTGACTGTAGCTGTTTTCCTAGATATGGAAAAGGCATTCGACTCGGTCGAATGGTCGTTCCTGCATCAGGTTCTGAGCAGGATGGGAGTGGGACAATTGTTTTTACAACTCTTGGCAGTATTGTATTCTTCGCCGACAGCGCGCAATCGTATTGGACCACTGGTCACGGAGCCCATCGCGATAGGTAGAAGGACGAGACAGAGATGCCCCCTCTCCCCGATACTCTATGCTTTAGCGGCCGAGCCTCTTGCATGCGCCCTGTCAGAGTACCACGGTCACCAAGGCATCCGCTTCCCTACATACAACTTAATTGTATCGATCTACGCGGACAATACGTTACTCTATGTCTTATCTTCTCATTTTTTTCGTAGGCTACAATCCTTACTGGTTCACCATGCATGGGCGGGAAAGCAGTCTAGAGTTGCCTGGAACATCCTAACATGCCCATACGCGGCGGGAGGCCTGAACGCACCAGATTTGGAGCTTTATTACCGTGCTGCGCAAAGTGGTCATGCCTATTCTTGGATACACGGCCCTCAAGACGCTCCTTATGTTCGCATTGAGCGGATAATTGCGGATCCGACTCCTTTGCCAGCACTTTTGGCGCGGCCCCGTGATCGCTGTACGGGGATACTCGATTCTGTGAATTCGGTCACGCACGCTTGGCATTATATGATGGAGATTCAGGCGTGCACATTACTGTTTTCCCCAAAGGCGGCGATTGAATGGTGTTACTGGCTAGCACCATGTAGGGAGAAGGGAGTGCTATCGGCTTTACATCAGTTACGGATACACACCATGGGATACTTATTTGAGGGAGGCAATGCGCGCACGTGGGACGGAATTGTGACTGAAGATACGAATCCCCCGCTATTAGCACGCTTTCAATTTCACAGGGTGCGACATGCTTTGAGGGAGCTCTTGGGGGATGACATGGAAGAACCAGTGACGGTCGCAGCATTTGACTATGTGGTGAACGCCAAGACACCTGTAAAATTAATAACTAATCTCTATAGGATAGCCCTATCCGAAAGGATTACGGAGTGTACGAAGCCGAGACTGGCTTGGCAACAAGACTTGCGAATCGAATTAGGTGAGGAAATGTGGCAATATTGCTGCACTAGCACTAGGAAAATTTCATTAAATGGTCGCCACAGGCTCATACATTTTAAGTTCTTGAATAGGACTTACTACACCCCTGAGAGGCTACACAGGTATCAGCTGCGCGAATCCTCCGAATGCGAACGGTGCAGGGCCCCTCTAGTGGACTTTTTTCATGTAGCCTGGGCTTGCCCTGTAGTCTTCTCCTTCTGGCAGGCAGTTTACGGGGAGATCAACAGAGTAATGCTTCTATCTTTGGTCCCAGACCCACTACTAGCCATTTTGGGCTACTCGAAACCCTTGCGTCCTGCACATAGGCGGCTTGTTGACATGGCGTTTTTAATTGCTAAGCGGTGCATTGCAAGGACCTGGATGAGAGGCTCTCATCCCACTCTCAAATTATGGAAGAGGGAACTGATATATTGCTGCACACAATCAGAGCTGTACAGTGACTTGATGCCCCCGAAGAATAGGCCTAAGAATTTTTGGTCCCTTATCCTTGACGGCACACTGATGGTAGACGCACGAAATGGGGATAATGAAGGTGGTGGGGACGCAAATGACAGTGAGGAGCCGGATGAGGGACATCCACCAGACACGGCGAATGTGCAATCATCTATAGAAACCCTCTGTGAAAGTAATGACACAACTGTTGGGACGAGGTATGTGTAATGCTGTGTTACATCCTACGGTTATGCTATTTACCCTGAATGTCTGTGGTCTAGGAGACTGGGAGCTGCAGGCTGATTTGTCCTATTTTGGCACACGTTTCTGTTAGTTTAAAGTATATATTGCAGCTGACAGTCTTACAATGCTATCATTTTTTCTTTGCTGCCGAATGTAACTACTCATATATTTAAGATGTATCATGAAAAAAATAGAAAAAATGTACCTGCTAGAGAGTGATGGAGTTTTATCTAGTCATGGTTTTGACTCACCACAAAGTAGCACAGAGGGTTAATGCATCTGCTGCAAAATATGTGTACCATGCAGAGCACAGAATTGTATTTCATGTAGATAGCTCAGTGAGTTATGCGTTTTGTCACAGAGATTCTTTTGTTAATTGCAATTCATAAGTTAAAATCCTAATGCAGCACAGCGAGCCATGAACTGACAAGAAAGAACTGCACGTAAACATGCTAAAAAAGGAGTGTTTGTGTAGAAATAATTTCTTAGTGAAGCCAACCCTAACCACTGTGATGTAAAGGAGGGAAAACATGGAGGGGGATACACCAGCAAACCAGCTGAAAAAGACTCTCAGGGACCTGAGTGAAAGGAAGCAAATGGGCCTCCGAACCGCTGTTCAACCTGAGAAATACAGCAATAATCAGGGTTCTAACCAGGGTTCAGTGGGTCCTGCAGGCCTATGGGAGCTGGTGCCACTGAACCTGCTGAGCCAGTTGAAGCTATACATTTAAGAAAGCATTTCAAATGTGTTCCAGAGCAGCTATAATTATCCTGACAGTTATTTAAAGTAAACAAAGGCATAAATGCTATAATAAAAAAGAGATACAGACAATTGTATTCCGAGTTGTATTGGCCCAGTTCTTTAAATGAGTAATCGATCAGGTAACCAAGTGAGAATGAGTGTTTCATACATGCCAACATTTCAACTTCAATAAGAGAGAGAAACAGGGTGATGGGGCAACTGGAAGAGATGATTTTATTTACCATCTGCAAGCAAATAAATGGGAGATGAAGGAGAACATCCCTACTGCGAACTGTACAGAAAGCAGACAGGCCTTGATTCCAGCAACCTCTGCCTCTCAGGCCTGGAGATAATAGAGCATTATCAGAGTCTATGTAGAGCAACAGCTGGCAGACTAGTTCGTAACAGAGCTTGGAACAGATGACTTCTCAGGATGGAGCGGAGGGCTATCAATCCCTGCACATTAATACCACAGAATAAGGCAGAGTGGGACGTAGGCTGACCCTCTGTAGATGAAATTGATTGCAGTTGCACTAAAAAGGAATGCAGTCCTGCAAACCACTTTGCTGCTACGAAGCATTAATCTCAGTTATAAGGACAGCTTCATAATGGTGATGCTCGGGCTAAAAACAAAGTCTGAAATAAATAAGGTTTCATAACACAAGTCAATTAAACAGTGTAAGAGCCAAAAGACAAAAGTGGCACATTTTCAAAGGTGCACGTTTTCTGCACTCTTACTCTTTTTTCTCTGTAGGTTTTCCCAACCTCTTTAACCAGAAAGGCAAAGTCGTTTCTCTGGAGCACCGTGACCCTGGCTCAAAATTGTTAGTCAAACACCTGATGCGGGAGGGTTGGCATGTATGTGTTTGTGTCTGGATGCGTGCACGTTTTATAGTCTGTGTGTGTGCCTGCGAGGTGAAAAGCCAGGACATGGTGCATGAGGCAGGGTAAGAGGCGAAGAGAAATCTTACCACCTAGTTCTGGAAGCTTTTGTTACTTTGGAAACCAGGAGGGGAAACAGTAAGGAGCTCCCAGTGCAGAGTCTGGCACGAGGATGAAGCAGACACAAATGAAAACACAGGAGCAGCGACACCAACCAACATAAGTAACAGCACAAAATGAAAGGCAGCAGAGCAGGGAATGAAAGCCAGAAGAGCACTGAATGGAAGGCGGCAGCAAGAAGAAGAACTCCCATGAAGTACAGCCAGTATTCCAGAGATGCATCTTTATGGACAGAGTTCGCGGTCATTTCAAGATATCTATTCTGCAGTCTCTCTGATTGGAGAACAGTCATTTATGACATTGTGTAGTGAACAGAAGATAGTCCAGTCCAAGTAGTTTCTTAAGTAGATTTATTTGAGGCATGATGTTAAGTAGAGCCGCACCAGGAGCAGCCTGCCTGCTGCTTAGCCCATCCACCAACTGACTCACACACGCACCAACATTCCACTCATCAACATTCTCTCATCACAGTCACACAGGCTAAGCAGCAGGTATAACACATCTCGCTTTCTTTATACACATGAGAATCAAGTCCAAGAGAATCACTATACAAATGGTGCATGCAAAAGATGACAAAATAATAATTACATGCAACACAGGGGCATCAAAACAAAAGCATGTACATGTACATGTACTGATGTCAATATACATGTATAAAAGGTGATAAAGAATACAATATTTGGAAGAAGTAAACACATCACACAATCCAGCAAGTCTGAAACACATAAGCAAAACTACACACACCACTTCTCCCTTTCCACTAAGTAAAATAACGAATCACACGTTTCCTATATTTATATTTATTTTTTATTTATTTAAGTTTTGTATAGCGCTAGCTAGACCCGAAGGTATCAGTGCGCTTCACAACGGATACAAATAAGCATCAACATAACAGGTAGGTCGAAGCAGGGTAGGGAGAGTATGGGAAAACATGGTAGCAAGTAACCAAACCAAGACAATACACACGCTGCCACGCCCCTCAAACAAACTAAACACCAATACCAAAACAAGCTGGCTGGCCAGGCCACCAAGAGGTAGAAAGAGTACAAACTGGAAGGTGTGGAAGGAAACCATTCTGACAAGAACTTCGAAGCTGTGGAAGATCATTCCACAGGGAACTAACGGCATGAAAACATTTGCCCTTCACCCTTACCCGTAGCAAGAATGGTATGTGTGGGTCACAACTCTACACACAACCTACAGCAAAAAATAATTGCCCTACACCCAAAACCCAAAGTTAGGGTGGTACGTGTGAAAAGGCATTTCACACGGAACAAAAAAATGCACTACTCAACCTAATTGTAGCACTCCCTAGGGAAAAACACACATTAGAGAGAAATCCAGCTTGAACCTAAACACTTCACCCAAGCAGGAGCATGGGTGGAAAGTGTGGAATAACCATCCACACTAACCCAGAAAGGAAACAACCAAGTTCCACGTCCATCCTAGCAGAAAACATATGAACATCAATGACAGGTACAACGCAACACCCAACTGAGTAACGAATGAAAACAGCAGACACTAAAAAACACACACTCAGTGCAAATCTGAAAACTCACTCATCAAATACGGCTTAAACATAGCCCTTCTCCCAAACCCGGAGTAAGGATGGTATTTGTGGAAGGGCTCTACATGGACCATGTGAAAAACACAACTCAACATCAAATCAATCAAGCAGTGAGGGAAAAACATAATCACTAGGAACAATACTCAAACTTCACGAACTAGCTTCAAACCCTGCCCTGAATTACCTATCTGAAATGTACAACATGGCACCCTACCAACGTATAAACTCTCAGTAGAAAAACACCAGAATGGAGAAAGAACATGCGCTATAATAGAAACACAAGGTACAGTACACATAGGCTCTAAATTAACCATCTAAGTGCATAAAGTATAACACTACTCTCAGTAAGGGCAAGGCATACATGGCAACAACTTGAGCATAACTTAAAAAGCAAATGGGAGTGCATTGAGCAAGACTTAGCAACAGGTCAACACACAACAATAACATTATGAGCTGAGAAAAAGGAAAACAATATCTTGTTCCTTTCCTTATCTTGCTAAGAGAGACTCCATGCAGTTCCAGAATCAAAGGTCACACGAATAGCATGCCAGCACTCAAGTGGATAGTTCTCCTCCGGAAGCAGTTATAAGTTGTCCAAAAATTTAGAATAAGAATGAATATATGCCCATAAACCCCCAAGTCAAGTCCATGCTGTAAACGCAGAAGTGGCAAACGAGGTTGAGGGAGAAATTTAAAATGGAACCACCTCCCACTTCAACCTCTAAGCTTGGGAAAGACGTTACTGTGTGAAATTCTGGTGCCAAACATCTGCGTACATATTTTAAGTTCAATAACTAATTATTTCAAGAGAAAACGCTCACCGGCATATGACACACGAAGGGCATCATTAGGATCCTCATGGTAAAAGGGACTGCCCGCCATAAGGGCGGGAGTCCTGTGGGGGCAATTAGGATGCGCCCGCCACAGTGGCGGGCACATCCTGCATTCCTGGCATTGTGGCGGGCGGTGCACTCAGCACCGCCCGCCACAATGCCAGGAAGGCATGTTGTGCACTTCCATGCACAACATGGCAGGCACCGCGCAGTGCTTGCTTTGTTGTGCATGGAACTGCTGGGGGGTACCATAGGTACCCCCCATGTGCACCCCCTACGTCCCAGAGTACCTGGGGGCCCGCAACAGGCCCCCACAGTCAACTCCCGCATGCTTTTTTGTGGTGGCAATGCCGCCACGGAAATAATCTTTCTGCACCCATGTTAATATGGCTGGCGGTGTCTAACAGACACCGCCACCATATTAAACCCTTTTCGGCCCGGTCAACTCGTTGACCGGACGGTCTCTCCATCTGCCGCGGACCCCCCGCCATTGTAATATGGCAGGGGGAAAATGGGCGGCGGGCGGGCTAGGATGTAGGGCGGATCGCCACCGCCATGCAGGCGGTGGCGATCCGCCCTACATCCTAATGGGCCCCAAAGTGTCAAACGATGAGAAAAATATTTACGCACAACAGTCCAGGCTTTGTTGGGATAGGATGCCATACCGAAGGAAAGGAAAGCAGGTGAAGATGGCGGAATGCAAACTCATGGTGCGATGAGTGGCTATAGGCATGAATGTGCACCAAACGTTTCTGCACATCTGTCAAGACACGAGGGAGGGTAAACCGTCACTCCTGAAGATTCCTGGAACTTAGGGAGACTGCAGGACATCAGCGCGAGGCCCAATTTGAAGGTAGGTGGGTTTGTGCTGTTTATTATTCAAAATGTAAATGTAAATGTTTAAATTATATTTAATAATGTGAACAGTAACACATATGTAGGTAATGTTTGTTTTGCGATTCTCAAATTGCGATTTTTTGGGAATCGCAATTAGAGAATCACAAAATGAAATGTAGGTAGGATTAGCAATTTTTTTTGCGAATCCCACTTATTCCTTATTTGTGAATCGCAAATTGTGATTCGCAAAGAAGGAATACCTTCTCATTCATTCCTATGGGCTAGAAGGCCCATAGGAATGAGTGGGAAGGCATTCTCAATTTGCGAATCTCTATTAGAGAATCGCAAATTGAGAATGCAATTTCAGGGTTTTATGGGTGTCCATAGTACACCCTTTTGCACCCCCCCTGAAATTGACATGTGTGCACATGTGGCCCACATACATGCGACCCACATGGCACCTTGAAAAATGCCAAAAAGTGAATTTTTCAAAGAAATCGCTAAATACCACCAACCTGAAGTTGGTGGTATTTTGCGATTCCTTAAGCCAAAAGTCGCACATCTTGGGTGCTTTCTACATTGCATTTAAGGAATCGCAATTTGCGGTTCCTTAAATGCAATAGCAAAACAAGGAATCGCAAATTTTGCGATTCCTTATTTTGCATGTGGGTTTTTGTGTGCTACATAGCACACTGCCCTAATTGCGATCGCAAATGCTGAAATTCTGCGAATTTCAGCATTTGCAAGCGTAATTAGGGTTCCTACATATGGCCCTATGTCTATGTAATCAAAACACATGTTCAAGTTATTTTCAAATAACGTTTGGGTTCATTTGCAGTTTCGAAGCTATATCAGATGGAGGATAATTACTTGTTTCTGTTTTTTCTAATTAAATGTCACTTCTTCATTGTCTACATTGTGATAAAAGCCTTATCTTGTGGGTATCGATGCATTTGTCTATCTTTATTTTGTCAACCTCCTCAGAACAGATTTACAGGAATCACTTTGTTTTGTTGGGGTAATAATGGGGACCTGTTGTTTCAACTCCCTGGCATCTGTCAGTACATTAAACCAGCAGTTTGTAACCTTTTGGCTCATGTGTACCCCTACTGAATCAAACTGGAAGCTATGGACCGCTGCATAAATAGCTTTTTATGATTCAAACCTCAAACCAATACTTAACAATGCAGAAACAAGTATGCATCAACCAATTACACAAATTATGAAATATTGTATGTAACTCACAAACAAAAATATGCAGAAATCGAAATGTATCTGGAAGGTTGGAGGAGCTTTTCAAAATGTAGTTTTATTTCGACAAGGTGAAACAATATGCTAGACTCGATCATTTCTCTGTCTTTTTTGCTCCAAATGCATACTCTCATTTTGTCAGCCATTCCATTTCTTCATTTGACCAAATAAACAAAACAGATGCCAGTACTGATCTAATTTTGAAATGCTATTCAGCCTACGCTACACAAACAACAATTACTGTAGCCTCGAGGAAATACATTCCATTCCTTACTTAGAGAATTTTTATTATCTTTTTAGATCATTATCTTATGGAGCAATGATTTCAAACATTTAAGAAGAAAATGAAAACAAAATGTCAACATCACATATTGGAGTGCATATCAACAATATTTACAATACTCTTCACGCCCAAACCACAGAATCACATTTAAAGACATAGACACCACATAGACGAATGACTTCAAAAGACACAACACAAACACCCCGTTTAAAAGTGAGAAATATTATTCAACTTTGTTCTCAAATTATAACGGGGGAGCTTAACTGTTAAATAGTTCTTGTTAGACAACTTCTGTGCTAACCACGATATTATTCTAATAATTTCAGGTCTTGATTCACAATACACAGGGGTACAATATTTGGAAAACACATGTTTGGCTAAACCTAAGGTCGACGAATTTCGAACCCTGCTCAAAGTCTTGGGGTTCTCAACATGACCTGCAGGCTTTGTACACTTACTGAGATCCGCCGATCTCTCTTAAGTCCATTCGCACAAGACCTCTATTTAGTCCTTAGGTCTTGAAAGTGTTTACAAACAAATAGAATCCACCAAGGTGGGATAGGCGAAAGTGGGGACACAAGGTCCAGGTTTAAATGTGTTTCCTACAATGGTGGGGAGCAGACTGTGTTCTTTAAATACCCCTCACACACCAAAAGGGCCCTTGGTGTCATGCTTCATCATAGGGGTCGTCGCATCTCTCTACGGGACGCGGCTTGCTGCTAACCTACGACTATACGGGAGCACTGATTTAATCCCTATGTATGGTGCGTGAGGACTGTGAGTGGTAGGGTCAAATGTTAATGGGTATGTGAATGTTAAAAAATACCAAGAATAACTAGAATGGACTCAGATTGGCAACAATTGCAGAATCAGCTCTGATCTCTGAAGATGTCTGTCAACAGAAATGTGGTTGCTACCCTTATACTGCTGGACCGGTCATCAGACTTTAACAGAGTTGATCATCAGGTACTAGCTCAAAGGCTGTATGCTAGTGGCATCAAAGCACATTACTCAGCTGGATAAAATCCTTTCTAATGCACAGGCCCCAATTTTTCTCCCTACCACAATTCAATTTTTTAACCGACTCCTGTTCGGTCCATGTCCCACAGGGCTCAACTATCACAGGATTATTCTAACATTTACCCAGCCAATATTCTAAAACTGGTGAAATCTTTCAATCTCACCAGCTTCAACTACATGGATGACACTGAGATCATCATAAAACTTCAACAACCTTCTCAGGTCAAATCTTCAACACTCAGATAGTGTCTATTAGGCATGGAATAAAGAATGCTAAGGGATGATCTCAAACTCAGCTGTTCAAAAATTAGAAATATTTGTCATTGGATCGGTGACCAACTAACAACCCTGTGACTGCTTCCTTGAAATGGGACAGCCAGCAACCACTTCTACCAATGTGAAAAAAACTTTGACTGCTTATAGATTCTCACTTAAATTCCAAATAAAGAAAGTAACAAAAAACTCTTTCTACACAATAAGAAGACCTCAGCACATTATTCCTACTTGGTGGCTCATATAGGGAATACAAGCATCTCTAGCTCTAGTGTTATCAAAGATGGAATATGCAAATGGCTCTACATCCGTCTGACAATCCCTTCGATCTCTTAGGAAGGTGCAGGATGGGAATATGGAAGAGGGTGTAGGATAAAAAATATGAAAGAGGCTAAGTCCAGTCGCGGCTCGCATGACTCGTGGGCTGGGGGATCGTGCCGGGATTCACGCGGGGGTGATTAATTTAAAAATAAAAAACTTACCTCACCGGGGTCCCACGCCGCCTCCGCTGCTGGCCGGATCCCATGTTTTCCAACTGATCCAGGAGAACATGAAGCAGGAATCCTCCCTACCCTCCCCTAAGCCAATCACGACGCTGCAATGGCAGCGTCGTGATTGGTGCAGAAGGCGCCGAGCCGGGCGCTTTTATGGAGGCCATTTTCTCTATGTAGGCTGCATGCAGCCTACAGAGAGAAAATGTAGAGTGCACATGACTGGTCTGGTCGGCCCCAGAGGGACGACCAAACAGTCAGGGTCCACGACAGTGGGCAAGTCACTCCTCCCCAAACCGCCCACCCGCCCGCCCCCCAACCAGGCATACCCTCCCACTCGCCCCCAACCAGCCATACCATTCTGCTTTCTCGCAGTGGGAGAAGCAGAACTATAAAATGTTATTTAAAATACCATTTTAATGCTGCAGACCGACTTGATTTGCAAGCAGGTCGCGACTATCTGCAGGGAGCTGCCCTCCCGTCTCTGAGTGCGGCGCAAGCGGAGTTCCTCGATCGGCCCATAGGTCTGGAGGAGGTGATCTCAGCGATATCCTGTCTCAAACTGGGGAAGTCGCTGGGTCCCGACGGCTATTTGGCGGCCTTCTATAAAACGTTTTGTCCACAAGTGGCCCCTTTGCTACGCGACCTATTTAATACCTTCGATCAACCAGGTGCCATTCCCCCAGATCTGCTAGAGGCCGCGATATCGGTGATACCAGAGGCTGGCCGGGACCCCACCCGGTGCAGCTCATACAGGCCGATATCCTTGTTAAACATTGACCTCAAGCTCTACAAGGGTATCATCGCGAGTAGGTTAGCTCCGTATATGCAGCAGTTGGTGGAACCCGATCAGTCGGGCTTTATCCCGCAACGGCAGACTAGCGACAACACTAGGCGAGTCCTCCACCTAATCGAGGCTGGGTCACGGACGAGGCCGGGATGCATCCTTCTCACCATTGATGCTGAGAAAGCATTCAATTGAGTGCACTGGCCCTACTTGGACCTGGCACTGCAGCGGTTCGGCATGGGAGAGACTCTCCGCAATCGTATTTTTAACTGCTATCGACAGCCGAATACGACGGTCAGAGTTAATGGTCACACCTCCCCACGGTTCCCAATTGGTAAGGGGACCAGGCAGGGCTGCCCGCTCTCCCCCCTCCTATTTGCACTGTACATGGAGCCGTTAGCACAGTGAATCAGGCGACACAACCTCATTAAAGGCATCCCGTTCGGCGGGGATATGCATAAGGTCAGTCTTTACGCAGACGACATTTTACTCTCACTGATGGAGCCGATGCCCTCCCTCCGAGCACTTTTTATTGAGCTTCACACTTTTGCGCTGGCCTCGGGCTTTAAGGTCAACGTGGAGAAATCGGAGGCCCTGAACGTATCTCAGGCACCGGACGTATTGGTGGAGGCTAAGGCTGAGTTCGACTTGCAGTGGTCTCATTCTACCATTCCCTATCTGGGGGTCTTGCTGGCACCGACTGTGCGAGCCACCGCCGACGCCAACTACGCCAACTACGCCAGGCTCGGCTCACGTCTCAGCGAGGAACTTAGGAGATGGAGGCACCTCACGCTCTCCTGGCTGGGCCGTATAGCGGTATCTAAGATGACTCTGTTGCCACAGATCCTCTATGTCTTCCAAACTCTCCCTCTACGCCCCCCGGCGGGATGGCTCCAGAAGGCGCAATCAGACCTGGCACGCTTCATTTGGAATGGTCGTAGCCCGCGCTTTAAGCATTCGATTGCTGTACTCCCTCCCACACATGGCGGAGTGGGGGTTCCTGACCTGACTTTATACTTTCAGGCGGCCCAGCTCCGCACGCTGGTAGAATGGCACCAACTAGAGTCCAGCAAACATTGGCTCTTTCAGGACCAGGCGGTTGCGGGACGGCCACTCCAGGGTGTTCTGTTCTTACCACGCCACCATAGACCACCCAATCTCTACGCATCGCTGATCACGAGTACCGCCCTGGGCATATGGGACAGGGTAGCGGTCCGGCACGACCTCACCTCATTCCCTTCTCCGATGATGCCGCTTTTCGACCCCGACTTTTCCCCCGGCCTCGACCCTCGAGCGTTCATGGTTTGGAGGACTACGCCCTGCAGGGATTTGGGGCACATGTTCGACCTTAGCGGCATCCTCCCCTTCCAGAAGGTGAAAGAGGACTATGGCATACCAGAGACGGACCGTTTGCCCTATCTGCAAGTCCGTCACTGGGCCTTACACCCGTTGCAGCGCTTCCTCTTACCGTATGAAAAATGGCTGCTGACGCGCACCTCCGATAAAAAACTGCTCTCGGACCTGTACCAACACCTGCTTCTCACCAACCGCTACACGTACAATGCAGGGAGGGCCAGATGGGAGAAGGACCTAGGGAGACAACTCACACGCAAGGAGTGGGAGGGCATATACCACAGAGCCAGACACTCAGGCTACCACACGGGCCTTACCGAAACGCTGACCAAAGTGGTCACCTACTGGTACCACACCCCTGAACGCCTGCACCGCTGGGACCCCGCGTTAGCCACAGCTGCTGGAGAGGCTGTGGAGAGCTTGGCACGCTGGAGCATTTACTATGGAGCTGCGATCGCCTCCAGCCTTATTGGACTTCAATCCTAGACTTGGTAGACATGCACTTAGACACTCAGCTCCCCCGATTCCCTGCCTATGTGTTGCTTGGCCTCCCTAACGCATTGATGTATCCCCTGAAATCCATGAGGGGAAGGCTTATAGCAATTGCACTAGGGGCGGCAATGCAGAATATAGTGGCTCACTGGAGAGACGCTCAACCCCCCCTACAACTTGGTTGGCTGCATAGGCTATGGACGGTTTTGGGGATGGAGAAACTATCGTTAACAAAGGCGGGGAGAAGTGAAGAGTTTGCAGACCTCTGGCAGCCGTTCTTGTCCTGCTTACAGGAGAGTTCAGGGAGCTGAGCTGTCCCCGCTACCTGCGATTGCTGCGCCTCGCAGATACCCCACTTGCAGATCCCAAAGCACGGCCACGCAAGCGAATAGTACAAGGGTGAGATGCTATCCATGAAACCCTTAGAGTGGTGGTAGTTTGTTGTTTGTTTCTTTGCTCGGCGGACAAGGAGGGGGTGGGGGGGAGAGGGGGGGATTGGTTTTTTTTTTCTGTTTCATAATCTAACGCAGCTTGCGCCTGTTTCTCAGCTTTTGAAACGCGGCCGGCCCCGCTGGGTTGTAGGCGGCTTGCTGTGTCTAACGCTTTACGAATGGAACTCATTCCGGCCTTGCTTACATGAATGTACTGTCATTGGTCGGCCTGTGCCTCTCCAAGCACCGGTTGCTGTATTTGAGGCAATGTTTTTTCTCAATAAAAAAGATTTAATACTAAAATACCATTTTATGTTTCTGCTTCTCGCACTGTGAGAAAGCAGTGGGGCGATGCTCCTCTGCCCTAGTGGAGGAGCCTCCCCTCTCGGAAAAGGGCGTACCAGACTACCTGTTCAGACTGTCAACTGCTTGTAAAACATATGAGGTTTTTTTAGCCAATATATAGGGTAATAGACAGAAAACAATGCTTCATTTTGACACCAATATTTTATCCGGTTTTCTTTGGAACAAGGCCCCTAAAATCACTGGGAAAGAACAAACGTGTCTGGAACACCATTAACGTATTGAATCAGTTCATGAATTCAGTTTCAGAACTAGCGGTGAAACCTTTTGTTTTTGCCAACGTTTTTTAAAATCATGCAGTCATATGCCGAGTTCATCCTATTTATGTAGATCACAATACCGTGGTGTAAATATCAACATGCTAAAATATTCCATCTGCAATTTAGACTAGGACTATGTTGTCAAGGTTATTATATAGATTCTTAATTGGATACCAGGTTGCCGTGATGACATAGCAGTAGACAATACTGTAGATGCAATATTGCTTCAGGTCAGTCTCTTTAACACAATTCTGGTGCCCTACTCCTTCCACCCTTAGTAGGGAGACCTTGATTTCTTTTTAATCATTTCATGAATGTCCTTTAAGAACTTTCTGTAACAGTTACAGGGGCGTTGGGTTAAAGCTGGGGTGGAGTTCGTGATGGACCTCTTCTGTCTGCAGTTTGGCTGAAAAAAGACTCTTATTAAATACGAAGCCTATTGGGACTTAATTACTAAGCCAAACGATCGCAAACTGTATCACCAATTACGAGTAGGCTCGTTACCTGTGCGGGGGCTTACGCACTCCTGTACAACTGGTGGTAGCGATAAGTGCCCCTTCTGTGTAACAGCAGTAGAGAATATTGAACATCTTTTCTT
Organism: Lissotriton helveticus; assembly: GCF_964261635.1. Taxonomy (NCBI): domain Eukaryota; kingdom Metazoa; phylum Chordata; class Amphibia; order Caudata; family Salamandridae; genus Lissotriton; species Lissotriton helveticus. The sequence continues at coordinate 697,713,401 of NC_136065.1, read as the reverse complement.
CTGCTGCCCTAAGTATTTGTTACCCAGGAAAGTTTGGCTTTTACCAGTCTGCCGTTTACTAGGTACTAGATCTGCTGTTGCAGCATCTAGGATTCCTAAAACTGATACTTCCCCTCCTATCGCCATTGGTGTAGCAAAATTTGTGAGCTGGGCTTGGTCAATCCGTACTCGCAACCTTGGCAAATGAACTTCCCATTGTATATGTTTTTATGACTATTAGCTTTAATGTAGCATTGTTTTTATGTAGTAAGGGGTCTTTTCGTTCATCATTGTCTAAAATGTAATACTTTTCTTAACATGGTTTTAAAATGTAATGTATTTATTATCTTATATGTAAAAGTGCATGAACTGTTTTTTTTTAAGTATTTGTCTTTTATGATGCAAATCGAATAAAGACTTCTTGACTGACTGACTCTTATTAACGTGAAAGGGTGGGTGGGTGGTTGGTTGGTTAAGTGAACGAACTGACGGATAGGTGGGTGAGTGAAAGGGTGGATGGGTGAGTGGACAGTGAATGGATAGATGAATGAAAGAGTGAAAAGATGATGTAAGGATGGGTGAGTGAAAGAATGAATGGATGAGTGAAAGGATGGATGGATAATGAGAAAGGAGGGGTGGATTAGGGAAAGGATGGATGGATGGTGAAGTACAAGGGTGTATAGATGGACGGATTAAAAGGGATGGATGAGCAAAAGGAAGGATGAATGGATGAAAGGGTGGATGCAGGGACACCATGAATCCCCAACTTCATAAGCTACATCAGGGTGGAGTTCTTGATGTGTCTCTTCTGTTTGCAACTTGGCAGGCTACGGGGAGTGAGTGAGTGAGTTAAAGGATGGATGTGTGAGTGAAAGGATGGATGGCTGGGTGAGATGAAGAATGGTCGATGAGTAGAAGGATAGATGAATGACTTGAAGGATGGATAAAAGGTTGGGTGAGTGAAATAATGGATGCATTATTGAAAGGGTGAATGGATGGATGAAAGGCTGGTTGGCTGAGTGCAAGGGTGAATGGATGAGTGAGTGAAAGGATTCATTGCTGAGTAAAAGAGGATGGATGGATTGATGGATGGGATGAGTGAAAGGGAGCATGGACTGATGGATGGAGTGAACAAATAGGTGGAGGGAGCGAAAGGGTGATGGATGAGAGAAAGGCTAGATGAATGAGTAAAAAAATGGATGGATGAAAGGGTGGTTGGATGAATAAAAGGGAGGGCGGATGGAAGGATGAAAGGGTGGATTTATGAGTGAAAGAATGGATGAGTGAAAGAATGGATGGATGACAGGGGGATGGATGGATGCGTGAAAGAATGGATGAATGTGTTTAAGGGAGGATGGATGAATGAACAGGTAAGTGAAAGCACAGATGGGTGTGTGGATGAATATAAGGATAAATGGATGGATGGATAAGTAGTTGGGTGGAAGAATGAGTGAAAGTATGGTTAAGTGGATCACTGCGTGAAAGGATGGATGGATGGATGGAGTGCAAGGCTGGATGGATAGAGGACGGAAAGGATGGATTGATGAGTGAATGATACATGGATAGATAGGTTTGGAGATGGATATATATGTTCGGATATGGATGACTGGACAGACAGAATAGTGAAAGACTGAATCATAGATGAAAGATTGAATGGATATCAGATTATAAAGGTGGAATTGTGGCTATCAGCAGGTGGACGGAATGATGACTAGATAGATACTCGGACGGTAGAGGCCAGAGATCTCTTCTGGGGAAGATTGTGATGAGTTGCTATGTTTGAGTGGTGCCATAAGAGCTTTGGTTCAAAGTGGAGGGAATTTTAATTTTCTGGCTACTCTCTTGATCCTTAAACAGGTCACATTTGGCTGATTACCTTGAAAATTGTGTTGTATTGTGCATTATATGGCCTCAATCTTTTTTAAGTTTCCACTGGGATCAGAGGAGCATAGGCCCAGGAACCTTGCAAGAAAGAGTTTGGCTCACCCACACCACAGGCCCATCTCAATGACATTCAAGATATACGGTCAGAACCATTTTGCCACCACAAACCCTGTAATTCACAAAATCAGAGTTTGTAACCACAAAATGGCATTTTTCTATTTAATAAATCAATTTTGAGAGTTGTAGAAGCCTTTCATACTCGCAAAATTGGTTTTGCAACTTATTCTGGATCGCAATTTGGAAAGGGTGTGAAAGGGTCACCTCCCCTACTGTTGGATCGGAGTGTTATGTATCACACATCGGTCAGTTAGCAACACCTCAAATGAGGCGGCAATTAATTTGAACTGATTGGAGACACCTTTCCCTTTGTGAATCCTAGTAAGCGACTTCAGGTGAGCCGGCAGTAGTCCAGACGCCAGTGTCCGCTCTGCCTTATGTACTCTTAAATAAAAAACCATAGGCCTCATTTATGATGCCCCTTGCACTGCCGGAAAGTCACTTTTTGGGACGTTCCGTGGCGCAGGAGTCTGCTCCATTCTTACGGGTCAGCACTGAGCCACTTTTTTCGGCTTAATGCTGCCTCGTAAATTTTGTCGCCTTTAATGCAGTTTTCTGCGTTAAAGGGTTTGTAATGGGTGTTGCTGGGGTTGTTTCCAGCAGCATCCATGGTTTTTTGACACCGCCCCAGATTTACGAAAAAACGTAAATCTGAGGCAGTATCAAAAACGTGCAGAGGTACAACGAGGAGAACTATCTTTATTTCTTCTCTTTTTTCCTTTTTCTATGTTTGCTGCATTCTGCAGTACACATAGAACAAGCATTTGCAATGCAATCGGTCTCACATTTCGGAAAGTTAGCGCTCTTGGCATTGAAAACAACAATATTTTTTACTTTTGTGTTTTTATTTGCAGTGGAGTGATCACATTTGCATAGTGCCATTGCCATTGATATGAACTTGCGGCGCTGGAGAACCAGAAAATGGAAAAAAGGGAAGACAAGAGTGATATGCTTCCTGAAAAAAAAGTAACAGCATCCTGGAAAAGCATACATTCAAAAGGAATGAAAGATTAACCCCTTTCGTGCGTGGGACGGCCCGGAGCTGTCCGACATCACTTTGGGCGTGTGCGTGTGCGTGGGACAGCTCCCGGCCGTCATAGCACCCACCCACGGGGGAAGCCCTGGCACTCCCCTGTGGGCCGCTCTCCAAGCTGCCCCCACGCGCGACAGCAGGGGAAGCCCTTCTGCTTCCCACCCGTCCCCCCACCTCATCATGTAATGACGTCAGGCCGCCTTGCGCATCGATGTCATTACATGATACCGGACGTGCTGGAAGCCACTTGCTTCCAGTGCGTCCAGCGAGCAAGAGGTGAGTTTGTCCTCTGGATTTTAAAAGGCCATTGGAGAAAAGGAAAGTGTTTTCCTTTCCTCCACTGTTTTTGTAAGCATTCCAGCTGCACGATTATGCATGGGGCGCGATCGTGCAGCAGAATGCTTTTTTTTTTTTTAAAGGGCCTTAGTCTTGGAGAGCGGTCCCTTGGGCAGGGGTCGCTCCCATTAGGAGCAAATTTTCTTGATGAGTCTGCCCGGGCAGATTAAATATAAATATAAGACTATTTGGCCATATGTTACCACTAGGCCACCAGGGATTTTTTTTACAAAGTTCTTGATGGGGAGTGGCCCCTTGGGCGAGGGTCTCTCCCCTTGGGGGAGCAATGTTTGGATCTATTTAGCTCGTTAAAAAATAGCCATATGTGTCTACTGGGCCACCAGGGAATGTTTTATTTTTTCTTTAATGGGCCTTTGTGTTGGGGAGCGGCCCCTTGGCCAAGGGCCGCTCCCCTTGGCGGATCAATTTTCTTTGTATGGGTAAAATTGAGTCACTGTGAGCCCACTAGGCCACCGGGAATTACTTTTTTGAAAAACTATGTTTTGGGGGAGGTGCTCCTTAGGCAAGGACCGCTCCCCTTTGGGAATCATTAGTTTTGGCCATTTCTGCCCCCTTGGGGGCAGATCGGCCTTGTTATTCCAAAAGCCATTAGACACCAGGGATGGGTTTTAGTGTTGTTGGGGAGCGGCCCCTTGGGGGAGCAATATGTTATTGTGGAGCGGCCCCTTAAGCAAGGGTCGCGCCCCTTCGGGGATCATTCATTTGGGCTGTTTCTGCCCCCCTGGGAGGGAAGATCGGCCAAAGAAAACAATTCATTGTATTGTATGCCCACTAGGCCACCTAGTTGGGAGCAGCCCCTTGGGCAAGGGTCACTCCCCTTTATGAGGGTGAATTTTTAGGCTGTTTCTGCTCCCCGTGGTTCTAGATCGGCCTTATGCTTTTAGGCCCGCCTACCACCTTTGCTTGGCTGGTGGATAGTGTGTGGACTAGTGCATTATTTGCATATTTGATTGTAATGTTTTATTTCTCCTTTTTATTCTAGTGCAAAGTTTTTGATACTTGTTTGCGGTTTCAGCAGTGGTTGATCTGCAGTTTTGAGTAGTTGCATTTTTTTGGTAAGAAAAACATTTTTGTTGTGTTTACTCCAAATGAGTATTAATGACATGCATGAATGAATTTTTTGGAAGTGGTGTCAGAATAGCAGCATATTTAGTTAGTGTTTTGTGCATGAAATTCTATGCGATGTGTTTTGCATTGTCTTATGTGTCATTTTCTTATCTTTTTTTTTTTAGTGTGATACTGTTGGTCCTTACTGTGTCTGTGCAGAGTAGGTGGTGGTGAGGCTAGTTGCTTCTGGCAAGTAAGTGGTATAGTGTTTGGGTATATAGGTCTTTGTGATAAAGCCACAATTTGTTTATTAATTATGTTACAAAGGATTTATTGTTGTTGTCTGTTTTTGACAAGTTACCTTTATTAGTAAGCATTATGGCTAGCCGTGGAATTGCTGCTCAGCAGGTGGTTGGTATGCTTTTTGAATCTTCCTCTGAGCAAGATTAGGAGACTGACAGTGCGTCTCAGGGAGAGGAGGGAGCGCAAGATTCTGGCAGTGAGTTTTCTGTCCCTGAGGAATCATCTGATGATGAAGCTACTCTTAGTGTGGATGAAGCTACTCTCAGTGCGGATGAAGTGTCTGTTTTAGAGGTGGACACTGATGTGCCGATGGAGCAGCAAGAGACATCGGTATCGCAACATTATGCGAGAGATATTTTAATCTGGCGGAACTATATCTAAATTCGAAGTTTACTCCCGTTATCGTGAACGTGGCAAATTCGAACTTGATTCTGACTCTAGAACTTGGACTCTGCATTCCTGAATTTCCCCCATTGCTTTCACGTGCTTCGATCAAGGGAGGGTGTCGTGAGGATGATCCGTACATTTACACAGTGTTAAGTTGACATGAGCTTATTAGAAGTTTAAACGCCATTTTTACTTTCCTGCTCTGCTTTGCACGCGACACGCACTTGCGCTGGTGTTTAGTGAACACGGAGTATTTTGCTTCACAAGAGAATAACCTTTGCTGCATTTCTAAGCTGCTTCGATAGTTTAGTCTGGACAGTGTGAGCCAAGACCGTCAAGGTTATCTTAGACACTGGTGTTGTTGTTCTAACTGATCAGCGCACGTTCTAGCCATAACACATATGCAGCTGTGGCCACCTCTGATATTGGCTAGTTTAATAATGCACTGCGTAGGCATGATCACACATTCGTATGCTGAGAGCTCGTGCAGAACTCTATGTGATCCACTTCTGCTAAGTACCAGAGGTATGGGGCCGCCTATCTAAGCCTATAAGACCTTCTATTAGTTATAAAATAACCTACTAGCAAGGGAGGGTGAAATCTAGGTATATGTAAAACCTGTTTCCATTTAACATTATAACATGCTTTCTCCCTTTGTATTCTATGGAATAGTAACTACGCTGACAATCTTGTTTCTCATAATATGTCTGCTTGTATTAGCTAAGGTACTGCGCCTGAGAACACGGCGTTAGAAATACATATTTCAAACTAGCTCGTGTCTCTAATTACTCCCTGTTTTGGACTGGTATGATAGTATAACGAAAGAGTGTTCCTGTTTCTACCTTACCTGAGGTATCCTAAGTCGCATGTTCTGGGTTGACTAATCATTGGTGTATTTGCTATAGGACGAGGAACCAATGAGTCACTGATGCTAGTCTGGTAGGGGATTTTGCATACTAAGGTGAGTTTTGGTACACCCTAATTCACTGAGGTCCTAAGTCTCTGTGCACAGTTCTGTATAGGAACAGAAATCCCTGCAACAGCTTCCTACTGGAAGTGCTGGACTCTTGGTTGATCCAAACATGGTGCAGCCGGTGTTCCCTGCCTTTTGTGGGGATGCAGGGTGTAGAGTGAATTGTGAATTTTTTTTATATACAGTTTTTTCAGTTGTTTATGGATGATGTATTTTTGGCTGAGTTTGTTGAGCAGACTAATTTGTATGCTGAACAGTGTTTCAGGGACAACAGTGCCAGACTTAGGCCCCGTTCTAGAGCAACCCGGTGAACTCCCACAAATATGGATGAGATGAAGAAGTTTTTGGGTTTTACTTTTTTGATGGGCTTGATAAGGAAGCAGTCCATGGCTTCATATTGGTCTACCAGTCCCTTGATGGCAACAGCCATATTTCCTGCAATTATGTGTCATGATCTGTATTTACTTATGCTTCGGATGCTGCATTTTGTTGAAAATGCTTTGGCGTTGCCACAAGATCACCCAGACTGTGACCGTCTTTTTAAGATTTGCCCTGTTCTAGATCACTTTGTAGATTGATTTTCAGAGAGCTATACTTCAGGGAAAGAAATAGCTGTTGATGAGTCTTTGTTCCTGTTCAAGGGCCATTTGGTCTTTGGGCAGTACGTTCCTAGCAAGAGGGCATGTTATGGAATTAAGATGTATATGTTGTCAGAGAGTAGGACAGGATATGTCTATAATTTCTTGGTGTACACTGGTAGGGATTCCACTATTTACCCCCCTGGATGTCCGTCCACTTTTGTAGTTTCCGTGAAAATTGTGTGGGATCTTGCTAGAGGACTGTTTAACAGAGGCCGCCATTTGTACCTTGATAACTTCTACACTGCTATGCAATTGTTTTAGGACAGGGCCGGACTGGCTACCGGGCAGTTAGGAATGCTGCCGAGCTGCTTCCTGATTTTACTGCAGTGGTTGCTGATTTCGTCCATGGAGACCTGCGTGTGCTGCGAAATACTGAAAGCAAAACGAATTTCGTTTAGCTCACGCAGGTCCCCATTAACGAAATCACCCCCCCAGCTCAGCAGCATTCCTAACTGCCCGGTAGCCAGTCCAGCCCTGTTTAAGGAATTGTTCAAAGTGGACACTTTAGCTTGTGGCACAATCCGCTCTAACCGTAAAGGTTACCAAAAAGAGCTTGTTTGCAAAACGCTTCAGAGGGGACAGTGCAGTGCCTTGCGTAGTGAGTAACTGCTAGCTGTGAAATTTGTGAACAGAAGGGATGTGTACATGCTGACTACCATTCATGATGAGTATACTTCACCTGTGACTGTTTGGGGTCAGGTTGCTGAAGTGCGCCAACCTGTGTGCATTGTAGACTACAATAAGCACATGGGTGGTGTCGATAGAGTAGATCAGAGCTTGACATTTTACACTTCTGTTCATAAGGCTTACATTTGGTATAAGAAGTTGGCCATCCATCGCTTCAATTTAGCAACATTCAATGCTTTTGTTGTGTTCAAGGAGTGTTCTTCTGCATCAAAGATGACTTTTGTTCAGTTTCGTGAGTCTGTGATAGGCAGCCTTGTTGTTGTGGAACAGGCAAGTGTTCCTAGAGTTGGAGTGGTGGAGATTGAAAGATTGCCACTTTCCTGATTTAATTCCTCCCACGCCCCAAAAAAACAATACCTGTAGAGATGCGAAGAGGTATGCGGAAAGAGAGTCGCATTCACTGTGCCAATTGTCCTTCTAATCTTGTTCTGTTTGTGCCCACATGTTTCAGATTGTATCACACTCAAAAGAGTTTTTTGGAGCAACCGTGAGTTTAGTAGTGTACTGCCTGGTCTGTATGGTTTTATATAGTTGTTGTTCAGTTTCACGTTTGGCAATAGAATGATGTCTTTAGTTACTGCTGTTGTTTTTGTAGTTATAGTTTTATATTTAGTTGCAATTGGTTTATGTTTTCTTTTTTGTCAAAAAAAAATGATGACTGTGTGTGTGGACTGGCACTTGGCTGGCGGTGTGCATGGACTGGCGCTTGGCCTGCAGTGTGCGTGGATTGGTGCTTGGCTGGCAGTGTGCGTGGATTGGCACTAAGCTGGCAGTGTGCGTGGACTGGCGCTTGGCTGGTAGTATGTGTGGGATGGCGCTTGGCTGGCGGTGTGCGCGGACTGGCGCTTGGCTGGCAGTGTGCGTGGATTGGCGCTTGGCTGGTGGTGTGCGTGGACTGGCATTTGGCTGGCGGTGTGCATGGACTGGCGCTTGGCTGGCAGTGTGCGTAGGATGGTGCTTGGCTGGGGGTGTGCGTGGACTGGCGCTTAGCTGGTGATGTGCGTACGACTGGCTCCTGGCTGGCGGTGTTCACGGACTGACGTTTGACTGGCGGTGTGCGTGGTCTGGCGCTTGGCTGGCGGCATGCGTGTACTGGCCATTGGCTGGTGGTGTGGGTGGGATGGTGCTTGGCTGGCGGTATGCGTGCACTGGCCATTGGCTGGTGGTGTGGGTGGGATGGTGCTTGGCTGGTGGTGCACATGCACTAGCGCTTGGCTGGCAGAGTGCCTAGATGCTTGGCTGGTGGTGTGCGTAGACTGGCGCTTGGCTGGTGGTGTGCGTACGACTGGCTCTTGGCTGGCGGTGTGCACGGACTGGCGTTTGACTGGCGATGTGCGTGGACTGGCGCTTGGCTGGCAGTGTGTGTGGGCTGGCTCTTGGCTGGCGGTATGCATGGACTGGCTATTGGCTGGTGGTGTGGGTAGGATGGTGCTTGGCTGGCAGTGTGTGAGTTGTGACTTGTTGCTGGTCATTAGACACTCTGCTAGTCAACCACCACTGCAGACACTATGTCAACCACCAGCCGGTTTGATTGCTGTTTCAGTCATGTGGGCGTATGAAAGTTATGTGCCCTTGAATGGTGCTGTCTGTTGATGTGAATGTTGTAATGTGCTGGGCCTGAGGCTGGCGGTGTGAATGGCATTGTGTGTAATGTATGAAAGGCGTGTGAATGGCCTGTTAAGAGGTTGGTGCCTTGCCGTAGCTTTACAGCTCACTAGCTGTGAGTCATTGGTTCAGGTTTCTAAAGTTTTTAAATATAAACAGTGCATTTCCTTTTTGTGAAATCTCTTGTTAAGAGAATTTTACGCTCTGAACCTTCACTCACCCTTGTGCCAAATCCAACCAGTATGTGTGAGTACTTAAGGAATTGTTCATTTTGAAGGAATATTTGTCTTTCCTGTCTCTCTCTCCCAGGGTGTACATTGTCCCCACATTGTCTGTGAATGTGAGTGGTGTAAAGTGCTGGGGCCGCAGTTGGTGGTGTGAAAGTGTAGTCAAGAATGAAATGTGTGTGAATGGCCTGTAAAGAGGTTGGTGCCTTGCCGTGGCTTTACAGCTCACGAGCTGTGAGTCATTGGTTCTGGTTTTTAACCTTTTAATTATTAACATTGCTTTACCTTTATGTGAAATCTCTTGTTAATAAAATATACATTTTGAACCTTTCACTCACCCTCGTGCCAAATCCAACCAGTATGTGTGTGTACTTGAGGAACAGGTGGATAGGCAGTCATATTTGTCTCATTTGTCTTTCTGTGCTAAGGTGTAGTCTGTCTCAAGGGAAAATGTACCAACTTTTGATATTTATGTAAAGTAAAAAAAGAAATGGGGAATGCTGGGTGGTGTGCCTCTCATGGATCCCACAATGTTTTTTTACTCACACCATGCAAATCTCAAAATGTGACTAGAGTCACTTGCATTACTGTGTCATAGTAATCTGTTGTCAGAAAAACCACAATTTTCCTAATACCCTGCATTCCACCCAGGTCTCCCAATAAAAATGGCACCTCATTCGCGTGGGTAGGTCAAGTACCCGCGATAGGCAAGGGCCCAAAACCTATTGAGGCAACATCAAAATTACCTATTACAAAACAACCTGGTTTTGCAAAGGGGTCCCATGAGGTTTTGGCCCCGAACTCAGCGTCCATCTAGAGCAACCTACCTAACTCATACATTTCTGGAAACTAGATACCTGGGGGAGTCCAGCGAGGTATGGCTTGCGTGGGTCCCCTAACATTTTCCTACCCAGAATCCCCTGCAAACCTCAAATTTAGCTGAAAAATACACTTTCGTCTCAAATTTTGGTGTGGGAAAGTTCTGGAATCTGCGTGGATCCACAAATGTCCTCCCACCCAGTGTTCCCCCAGGTATCCCAATAAAAATGGTATCTCACTTGCGTGGGTAGGTCAAGTATCTACGACAGGCAAGGGCCCAAAACCTATTGAGGCAACATCAAAATTTCCGATCGCAAGACAACCTGGTTTTGCAAGGGGGGTCCCATGAGTTTTTGGCCCCGGGCTCGGAGGACATTTAGGGAAACCTAACAAAGCCACACATTTCTGAAAACTAGACACCCAGGGGAGTCCAGCGAGGTATGGCTTGCATGGATCCCCCAACATTTTCCTTCCCAGAATGTTCTCGAATTTCTGTGCGAGAATGTTCTGGAATCTGCATGGATCCACACATTTCCTCCCACCCAGTGTTCCCCAAGGTCTCCTGATAAAAATGGTACCTCACTCGCATGGGAGGGTCAAGTACCTGTGACAGGTAAGGGCCTAGAACCTATTGAGGCAACATCAAAATTACCTATTTCAAAACAACCTGTTTTGCAAGGGGGGTCCAATGAGTTTTTGGCCCCGACCTCAGGACATCTAGGGAAACCTACCAAACCCACACATTTCTGAAAACCAGACACCCAGGGGAGTCCAGTGAGGTATGGCGTGCGTGGGTTCCCCAAAACTTTCCTTCCCAGAATCCCCTGCAAACCTCAAATTTTGCTGAAAAATGCACTTTTTTCTCAAATTTCTGTGTGGGAAAGTTTTGGAATCTGCGTGGATCCACAAATTTCCTACCAGACAGCATTCCCCAAGGTCTCTCGATAAAAATGCACCTCACTTGTGTGGGTAGGCATAGTGGCTGTAACAGGAAATGGCTCAAATCGTACTGTGGAGACTTCAAAATTACCAATAACAAAACTACCTGGTTTGGGGGGGCACCTGGGGTTTTGGCCCTAGGGAAACCTATCAAACTCACATATTTTGGAAAAACAGACACCCCGGGGAGTCCAATGAGGTATGAGTTGCGTGGATCCCCCAACATTTCCCTACTCAGAATGCCCTGCAAATCTCAAATTTAGCTGAAAAAAACATATTTTTGGGTAGAATCACCGTGCTGGCACAAATGTCCTACCCCACAGCGTTCTCATTAGGGTTCCAAGTAAAATTATACCTAGGTGCCGGCAGAGCTAGGGTTCAAAATCTACAGCTTGGCACTTTGCAAAAAAAGGATCAGTTTCCACTATGAAAATGTGGTGTGTCCTGGTTGCGATTTGGGCCATTTCCTGTTTGGGGCACTAGGCCTACCCACACAAGTGAGGTACCATTTTTCTCGGAAGACTTTGGGGAATGCAGGTGGGTGGAATTTTGCGAATTCACGCAGATTCCAGAACTTTCCACCACAGAAATGTGAAGAAAATTTGTTTTTTTTAAACAAATGTTTAGGTTTGCCAGGGATTTTGTGTAACAGAACCTGGTGGAAGTCAGTCTAGTCACCCCATCCTGGATTCCCCTAGGTGTCTAGGTTTTAAAAATGTATAGGTTTGCTAGGTTTCCATAGGTGCCTGCAAAGCTAGGGTTCAAAATCTACAGCTTGGCACTTTGCAAAAAAAGGGTCAGTTTTTACTGTGAAAATGTGGTGTGTCCACAGTGCTTTTTGGGCCATTTCCTGTCGCGGGCACTAAGCCTACCCACACAAGTGAGGTACCATTTTTCTCAGAAGACTTTGGGGACGCACGGGTGGGTGGAATTTTGTAGACCGACACAGATTCCAGAACTTTCCACCACAGAAATGTGAGGAACATTTTATTTTTTGGACACATTTTTCAGTTTGCAACGGATTCTGGGTAACAGAACCTGGTGGGAGCCAGTCAAGTCACCCCATCCTGGATTTCCCTGGGTGTCTAGTTTTCAAAAATGTATAGGTTTGCTAGGTTTCCCTAGGTACCGGCAGAGCTAGGGTTCAGAATCTACAGCTTAGCATTGACATTGACCCTAAAGAAAATGCTACAAAGTGAAGGGAAGGAATGGGATCAGTTCCTCCCCGTCGCTTTATTCGTCATCCGTAGCCAGGTCCAGAGTCAGTTGTTCCTCTTTTGAGATGCTGTATGGACTACAACCAAGGACTCTTCTGGAGATGACAAGGGAGGCCTGGGAAAAAGAAGACTTTGCCACTGGATTCAAGCAAGCCGGGCTGAAGACAGCTGTAATGCCAGAAACCGGTCCTTGGAAGCTTGTTTCCGGTCCAGGGTAGGCATGGCTTGGCAGTTCGGGCTGGACTGTTCCCATGAGGCACAGGGTCAGACTGATTTGCATATAGCCATGTCTGAACTGGGGTGGCAGAGTGGGCTAAAGAAGGGTGATGGATCAAACCCAGATCTTTTGACTGGGGGTGAGTGTTTGATTGGTTCAGATACTCCGTCCATCACCACCCCCTTTTGTACCGCTTTTGGGAAAAAGAAGAAGCAGACGAGGCAGGAGGATTCCTTGAAAAGACCCAGAACCTGAAATCCCGAATTGGGAAACTACGAGACCTGGCTTATTCCAATTTAGACAAAAAGAAAGAAAAACAGAAATACTACGACAAGGGAAAGAAGTGGAGGCAGTTGGCTATCAACGACTGGGTTTTGGTCTTGGTGCCCTCCTCTTCTAGTAAATTAAAGACAGAGTGGCTAGGACCCTACAACAATAGTGGGTACTGTTGGGAAAACCTCATATAAGGTCCAAGTAAAACCTTTGCGTTCCAAAACATACCATATAAACCTGCTGAAGAAATGGCTAGGGCCAGTACCTAAGACAAACCCTCTAATACTACTTCCTCCAACAGAGACATCCAGCACACTCGAACAGTTAGTCATAAATGATTTACTCTTGACTCCCCAAAGGCAGTCATTGGACTCTCTCTAACAGGCATATGCATCAAACTAAATACCGGGAGCAAAGTGGCAGATTCTCAGAATCTGCCCCTTTGCTCCCGGTATTTTTGCATTTGGGATGCATCATCCCAAATGCAAAAATCGCAATTTAAGGAATCTCTAAATTGAGATTCCTTAAATTGCGATTGCATTTAAGGAATCTCAAATTGAGATTCCTTAAATGCAATGCATGAAGGTCCAAAAAATAGCGAATTCGCTAATAGGGGGAGCAAATTACCATGAAGTTGAACTTCATGGTAATTTGCTTAAACTTTGAAAAAAGCAATTTTGTGCATTTTTCAAAGTTTCATGTTGCGCACACACATGCCCTTAGGGCATGTGTGTGTGCAACATGTGTGCAGATATCAATTTCAGGGTGCATCAGGGTGTCATTTTGACACCCCTGCACCCTTGAAATTGCATGAGCAATTTGCGAGTACCTACTGATACTCGCAAATTGCTCATGCAATCTCCAATTCATTCCTATGGGCCTGTAGGCCCATAGGAATGAATGGTACAGCATTCCTTAATTGCGACTAGCAATTAGCGAGTAGCAATTGAGGAATGTTTAGGAATCGCTATTTTAATAGCGATTCCTACATGCATAGGCTTTTGCTATTCCTAAATAGCGATTCCTTAAAAATCGCTATTTAGGAATAGCAAAAGGCTACGTTGATACATCTGCCAGTTAGACTCTTATTCTCCCCTGTTTTCGGATGTTCCAGGGAAAATAACCCTTGTGGAACATACCATTGAAACAAATCCAGGTAAGATCATAAAACAATGGCCATATCGCAAACCAGCCGGCCGGAGACAGGCTGTCCGAGCGGAGATAAAGAGCATGTTGTAGATGAGAGTAACCCCCCTTCTCGAAGCGAGTGGTCATCCCCTATTGTCCTGTCCCCAAACCGGATGGCTCCATCCGATCCTGTATGGACTTCAGGGTAATTAATTCCATCTCAAAATTTGACTCATATCCTCTACCAAGAGTTGACAAATTGATAGAGAAACTGGGTGACACACAGTATATCACAACACTAGACTTCACTAAAGGATACAGGCAGGTCCCCCTTAAGGAGATGGACCGACAGAAGACAGTCTTTTCGACTCCTGGGTGTCTGTACGAATTCAACATGCTCCCGTTTAGTCTTCACTGAGCACCCGCCACATTCCAACAGTTGATGAACACAGTGCTCCGTGATTATCAGACCTTCTCGTCAGCCTATCTCAACAATATTGTGATCTTTAGTCCCACATGGAAGCACCATCTAACACACTGTCAGACAATCCTCCAGGCCCTACAACAAGCAGGTCTTCACATTAACTCAAAGAAATCCAGGGTGGGGTTTCAGAAGGTCCGTTATTTGGTCTATGTGTTAGGGAACGAGGTAATAGCTGCACAGGAGGAGAAAGTTAAGGCCATCATCGAGACTCCTTTCCCCTCGTCGAAGAGAGAAGTAACTGCCTTTCTGGGGTTGTTAGGCTATTACAGGAGGTTTATACCCCAGAATTCCACAGTTGCAGGTCCCCTCACAGATCTCCTCCGCAAGGACGTGAAACCCAAAGATCTTCTAGCCCCCTCTGAGGCTGCAACCACGGCCTTTCAACAGCTAAAAGAAGCCATCACTAGCAGTCCAGTTCTGGTTTCCCCTGACTTCTCCAAACCCTTCATCTTATATACTGATGCTTCCCATTCTGGGCTAGGAGCCGTCCTGTCTCAACTCTCTTCTGACGGCCTCGAACATCCCATCCTGTTCGCGAGCAGAAAGCGATTCCCTGCGAGAAGCGATACCCCACCATCGAGAAAGAGTGCCTCGCTCTGAAATGGGCTGTTGAGAAGCTCCGCTATGATATGGAAGGAGCCCACTTTACCCTACTTACTGATCAAGCCCCCCTCCAGTGGATGTGTAGAAACAAGGGCCATAATGCCCCTGTCCTCAGATGGCTCTTGGTTCTCCAGCCATTCTCATTTGATGTGAAACATAGGAAAGGGGTCGACAATGGGAATGCTGATTTCCTGTCTCAGATATTCCCTCTCCCCGATCGGGAGAATCCTAGGGGAGGGGTGTGTCATGATGTCCCTGGCCCGAGGGGGGTATTGACAGTCTGACTGAGTGGTGGCCTGTACCTCAGGAAAAAGGTCTCCTTTTTCACAACAGGAGGAGCCTTCGGATTGGACTGGTCTTCAATATTGCAATCCTTCCCTCCATACTCCTTTCGTGCAACGATACCCCTTTACCTCGGAACCCTCTTCCGAAAGGCCCTACCCCAGGACCCTACATCACCCCTCTGGAGCCAATGGGTGAAATGGACGGACCAGCCTCCGGACATTGAAACGTCGGACCCAGGAAGACGCGGGGTGTTTGCTGAAGCCTCGCGAAGGGGCAAGAGACCGAATCCCGAGGAGGAAGCTGCGTTTCTGACGGCGACACCCGTGGAGATGGGAAAACAGGGAGAGCCAGGAGGCCAACGTTTCCATGCTGCGCCCAGTCACGATCCTGGTGGAGCATGCCTGCTCATGGGTGGGATGGGCGGAGGGCAGAAGCCGGCAAGTAGTGGACAGATTCTAGCATCTCCTGCTTGTTCATTTATCCCCCTCCGTTACCTCACAATTTCACGTCGCTAGAACCAGGATAGAGCACTTAGTGATCCTTTTCTCCCTTTTCCCTACGCAACCGGATAGAGCTTCCGACCAGCCACGGCCTGTGGAGGGAGTTATGGTGCGGCGGAGAGGCGGGGCTCATGTTAAAACGTTGCATTTGCAAGACAATAAAAGTTAACCCAAGCACCTCCCTTCTGGACCTCGATCCTTGCCAAAAGATTACAGTCAATAGCCAAAACTGGGTAAAATTTGATAGGGCCATATGAAATGTTACTATTATTGGCCCATCATAGTATGGTTGTTTGTTTATGTGTAAACTTCCTTGAGATGATTTTATATTAACTCATACTTTTATGATCCTGTTAATTGAAATAAAGTTATTAGGATGATGAAATGATGTCATACCTCTTGCTGCATTTGACTGAGCCTTATGATAATTCCATATATCTGATTTATTATGCATTTTGTCTAAAAATTTCTTTTGCCTTCTGTAATGAATTGTAATTATGTATGGTTTTTAACTCTTGATGGTTTGTAACTCTTGTCTTAAGAAGGCTTATTTATTTAAGTATGCTGATTTATATGTTGTCATTCTAATCTTCTTAAGGACTCATTGTCTCATATGTTTTTGAGGATAACACTGTCACTGATCCTGAGCAGACGTGCTATCTAAGAGTAGCTGTTAAGCTAGCGTTAACAGATTTAGTGGAGAATGAGGACAACAGAGGAGAGATTAGATAAGAGCTAGAGATAAAGTTTTCTTCTCTTGCACTCCGTTTACAAATGTGGCTCTTATGGGCTGTCCAAATTGGATTATTTGCAGTATTCCAGTGTATCTGAATTGGTTCATGAAAGAAGGAGCGTGAGTCTCAAAAGGGTGAATGCACTGAGACAAATTGTGGCTTTAACTGAGTGCATTGTGGCACTTGTAGTTTTTTGCAGTCATAAGAATTGTGGTGTCATTAATTAGAGTGATATGCAATGTTGATTTGTGGGCTATATGTCATTGTGTTTTTCTTGGTTTTGTCATAATTTTGAGTTAGATTGTTGGAGCTTATTATTGCATTTGTTTAGACAGATTTCAGAGACTCTGCATTATTGTGATTTTTGTTGGGGTTGCGATTTTATGTTTGATCTGATAAATGGATTTGTTGAAATCCAAGATATATTCACTTTGCTGACTTGTCTGACAAGTAGAGGTGTGTTTGAGGCTTCACATTCACACAAGATTAGGGAACTATCATGAATAACTAAAAAGTCAAAATGTAATGCGTTCCAATCTAGGTTAGAGTTTGTTTAGATCAGTATCTTCAAAGGCTTAAGGTAGAGATAGCTCTGTTACAGGTAAGTCACCTGACAGTTCAAACACTATTAGCCATGCGTAAGCACTGGAGGAGAACAATATAGGGACCACATACTTTAACTATGCCAGGGGAACACTGATCTGGGTTGCACCAGTAACACCTTTAGAGATACAATGCATGCATATTGATACAGAGGGCCGTTATGTAGTGCTGGGGGGTAGATTGGATGGCCTCCCAATATCATTGGTGTCGTGGTACACCCCTATTAATATTCAGACAGCCTTCTATCAAACTCTTGCTATCACCCTACTACATGATACAACGGCACCTGTCTATTGGAGAGGTGACTTTAATTGTACGCAAGATCCGGACAAAGACCACTCATGACCCCCACTTCTCAGGAGCTCAAGCACTACTGATGGCTCAGGGCCTCCAGCAATGGGCTAAAAATCTACAACTAAGTAAAATATGGTGAGAATTGTACCCTAACACTAGACAAAATTCCTACTACTCGGGCTTGCACGACCTGCATGCATGTATAGACATGATATATGGATCCCAAAGTAGGCTAACGAAGGTGACAAAAGCAGAATATCTAGGGCACACATTATCAGATCATAATCCACTGCAGTTAAATCTAGCGTGGAGAACTAGTAGGCCTAGAATTACCACGTGGCAACTACCTACTGAGGTGCTTAGAGACATACCGTTATGTACCTTGCTGTCTAAGCATATAGGCACTTTTTTCCAAGAC
This sequence comes from Lissotriton helveticus, assembly GCF_964261635.1. Taxonomy (NCBI): domain Eukaryota; kingdom Metazoa; phylum Chordata; class Amphibia; order Caudata; family Salamandridae; genus Lissotriton; species Lissotriton helveticus. The sequence goes on along the minus strand of NC_136065.1, from coordinate 697,695,647 downwards.
AATGAAGGCACAGTGGCAAACTTAGGAATTGAATGGGATGCATTCAAGGCAGTTTAGCGGGACACATGATCAAAGCCATATATGGCACTAAAATGACCCTCAATAGGGAACTGACACAACTGGAACGAGTAATAGGCCAGTTAGAACGGGAGATACTGGGCGACCCAAGAAAAGCAACAATACTGGCAGACACTGAACTGAAACACAAGGAATCATTAGACTGCCTGGAAGCTATAGATTATAAAGAATACATGTCCCAAAGACACGCAGAAGGAGACAAAGCGGGTAAAATACTGGCTTAGCTTTTAGGCACAGACACACCCAGGAATCCAATACCAGCTATTAAACACAACAGGGGAAATATAGTCAACACACAATTAGAGATAAACTAGGCCTTTCACTCTTATTATTCCACCATGTACAGTGCCCTGCAGGCTATTAATGTAACGGAGCTCCACTGTTTTTTAGACAAGGTGACACTCCAGCAGGTCACGCCAAGAAATGAACACAGACTTAAAGTCTCCTATCTCGATAGATGAGATAGAAGGCTGGCCCTTGGAATTTTATGCAACATATTGTACCCAGCTGGCAAAACGATTGCACTGAATACATTCAGAAGCATTCAATACCGGCACACTGCCCGCTTCCCAGTGAGAAGCAATATTGATCGTACTCCCTAAGCCAGGTAGAGATCCGCTACTCCGGGGATCATGCCGCCCCTTATCCTTGCTAAATGCTGAATATAAGATTCTGGGGAAAATATTATTGAACAGGCTACTCAACGTGGTGCAAACTTTGGTACACACCAACCAAAATGGGTTCACACCAAATAGGAACACCTTCTTAAACCTGCTTAGGATCTTTATTGTGATGGACTGGGCCAAAACCATAAAGACGCATTGCTATGTGGCCTTACTAGATATTGAAAAGGCATTCAACACCCTGAATTGGTGCTATCTGGGGGAGGCTCTCAAAAAATATGGGCTGGGACCTTAATTCCTGCGATGGATAACCCTACTACACAATACACCCACTGCTAGGGTAGAACCTGGGACTGTGATATTGGAGTCATTCAGGATTGAACGGGGCAGCCGCCAAGGATGCCCCCTCTAGCCAATAATATTTGTGTTAGCAATTGAGCCCCTTGCGTGCGCACTACACCGTCGGGCACCAAAAGGGGGTATATGTGCATATAAAAAATGGCATGCGATATGGCTATACGCGGACGATGCAGCCCTCCTGGAGCTGATGAGGTTACTGACACTATTTGGGCAGGCATCAGGGCTAAACGTCAACTGGGACAAATCGCTATTATTCCCAATAACATACCTGATGCCAGCTCAAAGAGGGGTGCTCCCTTCCACTCCTCTCTCATGGCCCTACAATACATTTGAATAACTAGGAGTACAAGTCTATCATGCACCCATGCACCTTCTATAAGGGAACCTGGGCAAGGTGTTGGCTTGCGCTGGAGCCTCATTACCCTTTTGGACGCACCTACCAACAATGGGCAGCATTGCTATCTCCAAGATAATATTACTACCCAGTGTAGTGTAGTTCCTATATTCCCAATAGGCTCTGCACATTGGAATAACTCAAACAATAGTTTAGACGTAGGACTGAGATCATCTAGGTCTCTACTGACTATGTTAGACTTAATTAGGTTTACCAGCTAGCTCAGAGGTCACTAGAAACTTTCTTGAATGTTCAGGAAGGAGTTAACTTTCCCATTTAGACAAGAAGGGATTAGTTTCTGACAACCGCATAAACATGACAACTTTTCTCCCTCAGAATAAAGAGTATATCTCGAGAGTCGTGTGAAAACAATAGACAGCTATTTCACTCAGTCAATTGTGCATACTTAGTTTCACCAGAGTGCAGAGAAATAGAGAGACGGGCGTTTTTCAATAAAAGTTGTTATTTATTGAGCAGTCCTCTTTCTCATACAAGAGAAGTGAGTTGCCACAATTGCAATACTTATCATGAAGTAAAGTGCGTACAGTAAAAGTAGTATTATGAAATAATACTGTGAAAGCATTGATATGGTTTCTGAGCCATATGATACTTTAAAACGGATAAAATATATACATACATAAAATCATTGACTAAACGTACTCAACTGGTGCTTCTAAGATACACCTACCCCGGTGTACCTGACCTAAGCCTAATACGTGGGAAGGAGTAAGTAAGTTGCAGTTTAAGTTAAGTTAGGTTTTTGCCAAGAAACTGCATCAAGAATTCTCTTAAGGATCTAATCAGCTCCGTACCTTGGTTTTTAGACTGAAGGAGGTCTTGTATCTCTATCTCAGGACTCGATCTCCCAGCAACCCGCAAGGGTGACCGGAAACACCGGAGCTGGATTTCTCGGCAAGAGAAAAGACAGCGTCTCTCTCAGTGCATCAAATGGGAGGGTCGGCTTCCTTCGGCACTCGCATCAGCTGGGTGTCGGGCAAGTAGATAGCCGCTCTGCTCCAAACCACCGTGTGTTTGCTTAAGGCAACGTTGGTATATTTATACCTGGAAGGTGCCGGGTTTGACGTAAGGTTGGACATAAGACGTCACTAAGAACTTACAGTTCTTTCTGGACTCCAGGAGTTCTTGTGCAAATCAAAACAAAAGCAGGGGGAATTCCCGGGCTGCTGGAGGCTTGGTTTGTTTAAAGAATGCGTTGTACTTTCTAGGAGTCTATGGGAGGAGCCTTGCCGTATTTGGACTGCATGGGCTATGACTAAATATGGACATGATTCTTATGCCTTTATAAGGATATGTTTTGTTATAACCACATAAGGGCATGAATCGGGGATATTTAATTAGGGTCCTAGATACATTCACAACACCCACTCCACGTATAATGTCCATCATTACTAAATACTAAGCAATACTAAACATATAACGATGCATGTGTGTTTTCCAACCCAGCCCAAAATACATAAATTGCATTTGAAATGGTATATGGTATATACATGAAAATGAGTATTTATACTGTACGTTTTTCAAGCAGTGGTATCATTCAGAAAATGCGTATATAAATATCGGCTGAATGAATTGTGATAATTACATTTATGAAATGGCTCTTAATACAGAAAAGAAGGTCGAGACCATTTCATCACATATTTATACAATACTGTACATGTGCTAGAGGCTGAGGTAAAATATTGTCTCTAGAGTCTCTAAAAATAGAAGTTCTGTTCTCTAAGAATAGTTGTACTTTAAGCAGAGTACCATGTGCCAAAAAAAGGTAAATATTTTGGAAATGGAAAAAATAATTTTGTTTTCAGGGGAAAAATAGTTCCAATTGTTTTCAGTAGTGTTGTTTATCAAAAACTGAAGGCCGAATTCAGAGTTCAGGGAATGCTCTGTGCTCGTTTTAAAAGTTATTCTCGTTGTTAGGAGAGAACATCATATCAGACAGGCTTGCGAAAAATTGGTCTACAACAGTAGGTGAGAGTTCGACCCAGTTCGAAAAAGCTGAAATAGTGCATATGTCAGAATCATTGCCATCATCGATGTCGGGATCAGCAATGCTCACAGAAGGTTGTACCTGTGTGGTGCTGCTTTCATCTCGTACTTCACTGCCACCTAATCGTAATGGTGAAGTCTCAACGAATGCCGTCATCAGAATAGGTAGCCACTGGGGACAACACAATGCATGAGCCGTTACCGAACCAAGCAAAGTATCGATATCCATAGGTACTGCTGATGGTAGTGTAAGACAGATGTCCAACACGCATTCTTCTCTGCATAGCAGACATCGAAGCACAGGTAAGATGCAATCTTGCCAGATTGGTCTGAATGAAAGAAACCAGGTTGCACTCAGATCTCTTAGCCGGGCAAAGCCGAGGACTCTAGTGATTCGTTCTCAGTAGCGTATTGCTAGGATCGTTTCTTCCATTGTAGCTGGAGTTTTGTCTGTGGCTTGGCTTGCCATATCGGAGCGGAAGGATCAAAAATAAAATTCCTGCTATGCGTCCCAAAAGAAGAGGCAGGCCGCCAAATAACGAATGCACAAAATTCGGGAAAATGCCCAGAACTGTTTCAAAGGGTGCTAACAGTCCAGAAAAAATTGTCTTAAATACATGTGCGATGCCACTGGTATCAGCCATGTTTAAGATTTGACCTAACATTTCTACGAAATGCACGGGGCAATTTGTCGATAATAGGGAATGTATCTCTGCCGCTGTCCTTGCAACTTGCAGATCATACGTCTCTTTGGACGAGGTTAAAGGCACAGTTGTCTGTGAAAGAATAGACTTCATTCTGCTTAAAGTATCAATTCGAATAGAAGAGATATTCAAAGAAGGTCATATTGCCGCCTCCATGTCTGGATTGCTGTTTGGATACAATACTTGCATACAGCAAATGACCCTGGAAGTAACGGTTACGAGATAGGCTTTTCCTGGCACCATGCCACAACAGCTGTGGTCACTTATTAGAACGTAGCTGCTGTTGGAAAGCTGTCTGAAAAAAGGCTCTATCTGTGTTGCAGGAGTGCCGTGCAGGTGACATGAAAGGTTATTTGATGAACCTTCGCAGGCTCCATGCAAGTTAATACCTTGACACAGAAGTGTACCGCTTAGTGATTTTTTACAATTGTTACCACTAAGAAATACTTATTTTTTCCCTTCACTATAACATTTATGTGTGTAAGGTAAATTCCAGGTTGATTTGATGTATCCTTTACCCAACCTTTCATACAGGCCTGCTGGTATATACTTTTGGCAATACTGAAACTGAAAAGTTGTTATCGGAATTGTAATTATTCCATGTATTATCCATTCAATGACATTGTCAATGGTAATCTCTCAAGTTTTTCAATGCTCAGAATCGTATAGTCTGCTCCTTTTTGTGCCAAACTGATTTTTTATCAGTAAGGTTAAAGATAGAAAATTATGACGTTATGTTGATTAGACGCCATGGCACATAGCCTGAACGCAGATTTTGCAACGTCCAGCCCGGCTGTACAATAGAACGTAATTGGGACTGACAATGTTGTAACATTAGCAAGTCCTGCTCTATTATATCAATTGCAGATGATACAATGCTGTCCAGTGAATAAATTCTGGAGGACAGAGTCGTTAACCCATTGTCCACTACAGAAAGTGATTTTTCCAAATTTATACGATCAATTTCTCGTATTTTTTCAGCAGTTTCAATTTGCGTCACTTTCCAAGCTTCGTTGTAAACAGCGTATATACCGGCGTATATGAAATGTTTTTGACGCTGTTTGCGAAGTCCCAGTATGAAATCTCCCAAGTCAGCACCGTCTTTAAGTAAAGTCAAGTGTTGCTTAATTTCAGCCAGTGTGGATTTTTGTAGCCACTCAAGGCATAGTTTCCCTACACTGTATGTGGTAACTATCCCTGGATGTTGTCTCTGGGAATATCTTTGGTCTGGCCTGTTCTGCTTTAACCCCTGTATTTTGTTCAGGAATCTATCTTGACAGGTATTTGTGTCTGTGGGCCAGATCAACCATTTTTTCCAATCAGGATTTGTTCTGTTTTGGTGTAAAATATGGGATACGTCTATCTCCACATCTGTAGTGCTATTACTATCAGGTATGGGCTTTAGAATAGACGGATTGTTTAAGTCTTTTATCTTGGCTAAACCAAGACAGGTTGTTTGTTGAATGGTGTCATTCAGGAATATTATCTGTTCTGGGATCATGCAGGCTCTAAATAATGCTTCTAGACCTTGTACCTGCCAGTCTTTTGTACCTCAGATGGTTTTTGTTTCAATGTTGTTTTTCTAAAATTCAAAACCAAATGTAGTCATGTTATCATAAAATTTTTCAGAATAAATCAATTTAGTATTTGTCAACTTTGTTTTCATTCCTGTCTTATTTAACATTTTAAAATAAAACGTTTCTGGATCACTTGTGTTGAACCCTGAGAAGTATGCGAATTTCTCATAAAATGTTTTCGAGCTGCCTTTTGGCGGTGTTGGACAATGTTTCCATTGGTTATAAGTAAAAACATTTCTAGGTTGAGCAGATTTATGCAAATAGTGATGTGACCATAATGATTATAACAGTACATTTCTTCATAATTTGATGAACCCTGCAAATAATCATGTTCTGTGAATTTTGCTAACATTACTAAATCTGACATCATATTATTAATATTTTCAAAGTCCCAATCATCAGAGAAAGTACTTGGTGTCACAAAGTCACTTAAGGAAACCTTGAATTGATGTGGATATTTCAAGAGCTCAATCGGGCCATAGATTTCATAATCCGTTTTGTCCCATGCTACCCAACCGAATATTGGATTGGCTGTGATGTTCACTGATGACAGTTCTCTTTTCTCGATGTGAGATGATCTGTGTGGCTTTAGGACCAAGTTGATGTTCTGATTTGTTGTGTCCATTGTACTATATTTTCCATCAATAAATCTACCCAAACATAAAACCATGATGAGCCAAAGCAGGAGGAAAAGTACACCTAACACAATCCATAATTCAATCCATGGTGAAATCAGATATGTTTCTTTGAGTTGATGAAAGAGTTCAGTTACTTTTTCTTTGAAAGTTTTTGTTGCTGGCGTTTCTTCATGTTCACTTGGATCATCAGAAAAGTCATCGAAATTGATGAAGTAGCCAGATGCAGTTCTGTCAATTGTTGGAATTGCTTCCGGATTTTCTTTAGTCTTTGGATCTTTCTTTGGTACATTAGTATAGTCCGATGCTACATCATTGTAGACAGGTGTTTCTCGACGAACTGTTGCAATTTGGGTTTTAAGAGGCACAAGTTCCATGGCTTTGTTGCATAGTCCTTTTTTATTTACTGCAGGTTTATCAAAAGTGATTAGTCTCTCAGTTTGAACCTCTTGGATTGTAGCAAGGTTTGGTCTTCTGCTACTTCTTAGGAGTCCACTGGGCCTACTACTTATTATTGGCCACATGATTGTGGTTTTACCAGGTTGATGGATACAACTCTGTTCTCCTTTTTACCAGCAAGGGTCGCTAGTACTACTGATCTTGTTCCGCTGACAGCTAAGACAGGTACTGCTTTTCTGTGAGAAGGCCCAAATTCCTTCTTCACCGCTATCTTCTCTCTGACGAGATCCCCAATCTTTGTAATCCAGAAAGGTCTTGCTGGGACAGGTTGTTTCTCTTCAGTGGCTGTTGGCTTTAACTTTATGTTACTTAGACTTCTTCTTGTTTCATTTAAGTCCAGTAAAACAGCCAAACGATCTTTGATATCAAAGGAATACAATAGTTTGTATGGAGTGATACCTCTTAGAGAATTTCTTGGCAGATTGTTAAGACTACGTTGGACACTTGTTAGATGTTTGACCCACCCATCACCCGAACCTAATACCCTCGCTGTTATAGATTGCTTTATGTCACGTTTTTTTCTTTCCACTACCGCATTACCCTCAGGATGGAAGGGGGAAGAGTACCGCAATGCAATGCCCATGCTGGCCATGACCTCCTTGTAAGCTCGAGAGCTAAACACAGGACTCTGGTCAGAATGTAGCATGCCAATTGTGTATGTGCCGATAAAGACTCGCAAATCTTTGTATAACAGTTCTGGCGTCAGCCGAGCGCTGGGGCCTACATCTAAATGAATCTCGTCTTAATAATTATGGGATCGCCTTTTTCCTTCTGGATTTTTGCGTATAGATCGCCTAATGCTTTCTAATAAAGGTATCTGGGCTGGTGTCTCATCTGGTTCACTACTGCAATCTCTATTGCAGTTCTGACAATTAACTGCAAAGTTGTAAATTTGCACGTTCATCCCCGGCCACCAGTATTGTGATTGTAATTCTATTACAGATTTCAATATCTCTTGGTGCCTCAGACCCTGTCCCATATGTGCTTCTTGAATCAAGTAAGCCCTCCGGTTCGTGTTTGGAATTACTCTATCCCCCACTCCAGGGATTTAAGCAAAAGGAACGGAGTTCGCATCAATTATGTATTTATTTCCGAGTGGATAATTTAGAGGTAACGCCGCATAGTTGCCTTTCATTGAGGCTCTTACTGCTAGTAGCGTTTCACCGTCTATTTGTTTTTTAGTACGCTTTTTTTAGCTACGGAAGCCGGTTTGACCGCTGCCGCTGTGGCTCTGTTAGCCAATTAATTCCCTGCAACGTGAACGCCAATACGTTGATGACTCAGTGTAGGTATCACGTGAGTCTTTTGTAGTTCTTTCTGCAAAAGAACTACCTGTTCCCAAAGTTTTTTATGCTTTATTGTGGCACCAGTCTCATCTTTGTAACCGTTTTTGATCCATGTCTGCATGTCGTTATTGTAAGACTGGACGCAATAATGCGAATCGCACATTATTAGTGTGGGGAATTCGCGATCGGCATTTTCAAGCACCATCTTTAAAGATCTTATTTCAGCTCGCTGAGCTGTACAGTTTCTGATTGATTCAGTTTTGGTGACCATCGGTCTGAATTTACCTAAGCGCCAGCGACCTTTAACGATCGTGCATGCTGCATTGTAAAGTTGTTTTTTCACAACGTAGTGTTGTGCAAATCTGTCCGTGTAGATTACACATGTGTATTGTTCTAGAAGCAGAATCTCGATTGCCAGAGGATATTCATGTTCGTATTCTAGATCTTCTAGTCTTTTCATTTTTGGGTCAAAAGCGTGTTTCACGTCTTCTGCAGCAAGAGAATTTTCCCATTGTATCCATTTTGGATCTAATGCCACAGCATTCGGAATGCGTGGTCTTGTCACTGCCTCAATGGCTGATACTGCTATTAAAACAGATATGTCTCTTCCTTGGATTAGGGCTCCTTCTTTTGCTACAGCAGTTTGAACCGCAGTTAGAATTTTTTCAGTAGAACTGAATTTCATTTCAGCTTGTGTGTACAAGTGTGATTTATAAGCTATTGGTACCGTTTCTCCCTCATTAGAGGTCAGGTACGTGAATCCGCATCTTCCTGGGATGACTCGGATTACAAGGTTGCGTTCGTTTGCGCGTGTTTGCAGTTTTGTTTTAGTTAACATGTCTGTTTGTAATGATCTTAAAATCTCTGAGTGTTTCTGAGTCAAATTAATTGGTTTGAAATCAGGTTTTATTAATTCGTAGAGAGGTTTAACCCTCTCTGCATAATTTAGAATGTATGTTCTTCCGAAATTCAGGAAACCTAGTATTGATTGTAAGTTCTTCAGCGTTTTTGGTGCTTGGAGTACTGCACACTTCTCTAAGAAGTTGTCTGCTAGGCTTTTGCCTTCACTTGATAATTCATATCCTAAAAACAGGACAGTTAGGTGAGCAATCCGTGACTTTTTAAAGTTGAATTTGTACCCTTCAGCTGCGAACCCAAGTATTATGGTGTTCACTCTTTTCAAGTGTGTCTCCAGGTCGTCGTTTGTAAGATAGATGTCATCGACATAAGATAATGCCTCATCATCATACATTTGTAGTAACTCTGTTACCCTTGCTGAGAATAATCCTGGGCTATTCTTGAATCCCTGTGTGAGTCGACAGAATTGTTTTTGCGCTCCCATTGTTGAGAAAGCGGTCAAATACCTGCTTTCAGGTGCAATGTTTTGACAAAAGAAACCCTTTGAGATTTCTAATGTTTTTTTATATTTTTTGCGCTCAATGTTATTCATTAGTGCTGCACTGTGTGAGTTTTGTACTGCAAATGTTTTGCAGCAGGAGTTTAGGTGTCTGTAGACCAAAACTAGACGATATGAATCGTCTGGCTTGGAGACAGGAAACAAAGGATTGTTCATTTGTGAGGTGCATGTTTCAATCACCCCCTGATACTCAAGTTGATCTAAGATCTCCCTGACTTGCTTTTTAGCTTCTTGTTTAACAGGATACTGCCTTTGTGCAGTTGGTTGATTTTTAAAAAAAAATTTTATTGAAAAATATATAAACAGCAAGGCAAGGATTACATTACACAAAGCACCAACTCCAGACGGGGAAGGAAAAAAACAACACAATGAAATCAACAATCAATGTAAGGGAGGGGAGGGGGGAGGACAAGGATAAAAGCAATGTTCATACAATAGAATAATCAGAATGTGGGGTCAGGGGGAAAGTGGGAGGTCAATGTTATCTACTATAGGCGGTGTACATATATCTCCACGGAAGCTATTCCAAGGTCCCCACACTCTACACCACTTTCGGGGCCGACCCCGGGCCAAATACACTGTTTTTTCCCTACACATGCACCAGTCCATGTTTTCCTTCCATAATTCTACTGTAGGTGGCCTTTGGGATCCCCACAATTGAGCAATGTCTCGCTTGGCAATCATGTTCCCCAGGGTCGCCCACTGTGTCTGAGCTGCATTATAATCCGTGGGCTCCCAGATATTCAACAAACATCGTCTGGCTTCCGGCAAGAGGGAAACCCCCGTCACTTCCTTCATTACATCATGTACCCCACTCCAGAAGGCAGCAACTTCCCGACATTCCCAAATAATATGGAGTAATGTCCCTATCTGCCCACATCCTCGCTTACACAAACCCTCCTCAGAAAAGCCCATGCAAAACAAATGTGGGCCCGTGACGTATACCCTATGAAGAATCTTAAGTTGAACCAGTCGGAGTCGAGCTGGAATTTAATTTAATTTAATTTAATTTAAATTTAATTTAATTGTGGGTTTATATAGCGCTAGAATCAACTCCCGGAGGAGTATCTCCGCGCTTCGACCGCTGGGGAACCCGTCCTGGCTCACCCTGAGAGATGGTCCCTAATGGGTAACTCTAAGGTGCGACCAAGCATCCCCGGCGGTCTGGGGGGCTGTTGTGAAGATGAGGCAAGCTAATGCCCAGAGTTGCCGAGTGTGGTCCCTGACTGGAGTAGACACCGAGGCGAGAATTATCGAGCCCGCTGACCGTGGTCCACGACCCTGCCGCGTCGGGAATCGAACCCTGGTCCCGGGCCGTCCTCTGCTTATGGGTCTGCTGCCTCTAACCAGTGAGCCACACCACTCCACATTGGTCCTCCTTGGGACCTCCTTGGGAGAGGAGATCACGGATTGCCAGTCCTCGTCATCCAGCTAAAGGCCGTCATGGGTCCATAAGTCACGAAGATGCAATAGGAGGTCTGACCTATCATTTATTAATTTTTTGTAGACTAGGGAGATAGTACTGTCGGGCACATGACCGTCCAACAGTCTATTTTCAAGCGGGGACGATTCCAGAACTACCTCCCCCACTGAGAAAACCGACCCCAGAGCATGACGAACTTGGACATAACGGAAGTACTCTGAATCACCTAATTCAAACTCCTTCCTCAATGACTCAAACGATTTAACCTGACCCTTAACCCAGAGGTCTCCCACCTTACTAATACCAATAATGTCCCATTTATCTAACCCCTTGGTCTTCCACAGTTTACCAAGTTTATCAGAGTCAAAAAGCGGGGTCGCTCGAGTCAAGCGGTCTTTCCACCCCATTGAACTAGTTGCGTCCTGCCACAGACGTACAGCTGTCCTGGTAGGTCCCGACAAATCCTTAACCACCTATTTAGAGTACAGCGCCCTATAGTAGTTACCCCCAGGCAACAGCCATCTATCCATGGCAAAGGCGGGGTTCAATTCGGGACCATACATACCATGATTAATGGCTCCCAATTAAGACGCCCAATAGTAACGTTTCATATCGGGGAGATCGATACCCCAGTCGTACCACGGGAGCGTTATTTAGCCAGCGCGATACGAGGTCTACCATCCCATACCAATTTCCTTTGAAGATCTTCAACTGCACGGAAATAGCTAGCCGGAACTACATCAAGATTGTTTTGGAGAGCATAAAGAAAACGAGGCAGCGACATAATTTTAAAGAGGGCCGCACGACCAAGCGGCGATAGCGTAAGCTTACGCCAACCCGCGACATCTTGTTTCAATCTAGACAGGGGTGGGAGGAGATTCTGTTCATACCGAATTGCGGGGTCCAATGAAATATAAATACCGAGGTATTTAAACCCCGTTTGTGCAATCTGGATGGGACAGTTATTTAAAAGAAGAGGGACGTCACCTGAAAGGACATATAGACAGGATTTTGTCCAGTTAATGGTTAGGCCTGAGTTCCTACCAAATTAAGTCAAAACATCGCACAAAACTATCAGTGACTTCCGGGGCGACGTCAAGTACAATAAGATATCATCCGCATAAAGCGAGATGCGATCTTCAAACTCAGAGGACCACCGAATACCCTTCATCGAGGGCTCCCACCGGATCCACGCTGTGAGGGGCTCGAGAGCCAGGGCGAACAGGAGGGGCGATAAAGGACACCCCATGCGAGTTCCCCTCCCAAGACCAAACGGAGCAGAAACTCGGCCATTCACAACAATTTGCGCGAGGGGGTCCTCTTAGAGGAGTCTCACCCAACCAATAAAACCGGGTCCAAACCCAAATTTAGCCAAAGCGGCCCATAAATATGGCCATTCCACAGTATCAAAAGCCATCGTGGCATCCAACGACGCCAAGATGGCCGGCTCACGCAACTTCGCGGCTCTCGCGAGAACCCCATGCAAACGCCTAAGATTCAGGGCGGTGTTCCTATGCGGGATGAAACCGGATTGATCCGGATGTATCAACTCACTAATAACAGTGATCAATCGGTTAGCCAGTACTTTTGCAAGAATCTTAGGTTCAGCATTTAAAAGAGATATAGGTCGGTACGACGCACATCGATCTCTTGGCTTCCCCTCCTTGTGAATCACCACAATGGTCGCTAAACGCTGATCACGGGGGAGAGAGCCACTGTCCCGAGATTCCAAAAACATGTCTCGTAGATAGGGAGCCATCTTGTCAAGCCGCAACTTGTAAAGCTCAATAGGCAGGCCGTTGGAACCCATCGCTTTCCCCGAACGCAGGGAATGAATCGCAAGAGCCACCTCATCAGCTGTTATTGCAGTTTCCATATGTTCCCTATCGACATCAGAGAGAGGTGGTAAAGCAATATCACGCAACAATAGATGTGAGTCCTCCTCCGGCCTGTCCGACACAGAGGAGTACACTGTTTGGAAGTGCTTCGCGAAACACTGAGCGATCTCTTTAGGGTCTGAGACCCGGGCGCCACTAACCGTCTCGATCACAGGCACCACCCGACTAGCCCTATCTTTCTTATCCAGCCATGCAATCAATTTACCAGCTTTATCACCCACATCATACAGACGTCCCTGCTGCTCCCTACTCATGGCCTTAGCCGCGTCAGTAACCAATGCCCTGTACTCAAGTTGTTTTAGCCGTAGAACATGTGTCGTAGCACGGGTGGCCCCCCGCTCCAGGTCAAGCTCTAAGTCCGCTATCTCCGTCTCGATCTTAACCACCTCCTCATCTCTCCGTTTCTTAACATCAGCTATTAACGATAGGGCCTGACCCCTGAGGACGGTCTTGAAAGCCTCCCAAAGCGATATCGCCGACGAAACAGAACCCTCGTTTTCCCAAAAATACAGGTCGTGGCTTTTATCAGGGCAGCACGAGTTTTAGGGTTATGGAGATACCAAGGGTTAATCGGGGCAACCCGTCCCTCAGTCCCAGAGTCCAACTCCATCCGAAGCCATAGCGGAGAGTGGTCCGAAATTCCCCGAGCCAAATGCTTAACCTCAGTGATAGTGAGAGCCTGTGCAGCGGTACCAAAACATAGTCAATCCTAGAAAGGCTACCGTGAGCGCCCGAAAGGAACGTATACTGCCGCTGTGTAGAATGCAAAAATCTCCAGCAATCTACCAGACCCAAAGTGTCGAGGAAATCGTGAAGCCAGTTCTGCGCTCCCCTTAGATCCCTGGGTGAGTGTCGATCATCCATACCGGAAACTACTGCGTTAAAATCACCACCTAAAATTAGTGACCCCTCGGGGAGAGCGAGAATAACCCGTCCCAAGTCCGCGAAAGTAGTTGACTGCAAGCCAGGGGGGACATATATAGAAACCAGGGAAAGGGTCCAGCCCTCCCACCTACCCGTAAGAGCGACGTAGCGCCCCCTATCATCTATGACCGTGGAGTCGATCTGCAGTGGGAGAGAATTTCTAATGAGGACACCGACTCCTCTGGAGCCAGAGGAAAACCCAGAATGTGCGACCAAACGATAACCCTTCCTATTAAGAGCATAACAAGTATTGCCAATCAAGTGCGCTCCTGAAGAAGGACCACATCAGGGGAGAAACGCTTCAACAGTTGCAACACCACCCCACGTTTTATTCTATCCCCGAGCCCATTCACATTCCAACTTATTAGTTTCAGCCCTCTACCCCCATCCAAAAACAGAAAGAGGATCCAGTCCCTGATAGAACTCAGTACTTCGATTAAACGATCTAAGGATACATTGCCTTGCAAAAAAACAAACACACACCCCAACAGAACCCCCCATCCCCCCACCAACATCCCGTTACAAAACCCCCCACCCTGCACCCCTGCGTAAGACTAAAAAGCCACCCAAACTTGCAGTGTGCCTGTTGCCTCCACATCTAACTAAGCTACAAAAAGACACTCAGAGGAGGGAAAAGACCCACCAATAGCCCCGCAACCCCCCCAATGTACTTCAAATCGATTGTCAGGATTATCGAACCACAGTTAGAGGCCTAAAATAGACCCCAGAATACCAAGCAACCGGTGTCTATTCCTGTTCCGTCGGTCCGCCTTCTGCCCCGCCAGATTGCTCCTCCGGTGGATACTGCTTCGGCAGGGTGTCCAGCCAGTCGGAAACCACATCCGGACGATCGAAAAAATAAGTCCGCTCTGCATGTTCGATCCTTTGTTTGGCCGGAAAAAGCATGGCGTATTTAAGGCCCATGTCACGCAATCGCCTCTTCACCCCCAGGAAACCAAGTCTTTGCTTCTGGACCGATTGGGTGAAGTCCGGGTAGAAACTGATGTACTTTCTAGGAGTCTATGGGAGTAGCCTTGCCGTATTTGGACTGCATGGGCTATGAATAAATATGGACATGATTCTTATGCCTTTATAAGGATATGTTTTGTTATAACCACATAAGGGCATGAATCGGGGATATTTAATTAGGCTCCTAGATACATTCACAACACCAGATTATTGTATTTCTTCATTGCCATCCCTCAGCAAATACCTCAAAAAACATTTAGGGCCAGATGTAGGTAAATCCTGATTACCGACTCTTAAATAACGACTCATACCGAATCGGTATTCAAAAATCGGTAAACGGGATGTACCTAAAAAAATCTGTAAAAATTACCAAATCGGTATCATTCGGAAAATTATATCGGTAATTTCCGAATCGGTAAATACCGATTCGGTAATACCCATTCATTCCTATGGACTCCCTGGCCCATAGGAATGAATGGCAAATACTGATTCGGAAATATGAAAAAGAACCCATGTGAGCCTGTGAACCAATCAGGAACACCCACCACACCTCACAACAAAGCTACAAAGGATCCAACCAATCAGATGCAACCACCCCTCCCCAGTACCTGGGAGTGGCCACACCCATGCAGGTGCAGAGCAACTGAACTGTTTGCAGAGCAGGAGGAAACAGAGAGGAGCAGGCTTCCCTGAGCTTACCTGATCACCAGAATGGGGTCCCAGGATGGCCAGAAGGATGCAGCAGAGAGCAGGAGGAAGATAAAATTCAGCCCTGCAGAACTGCAGGTGCTTGTTGAAGAGGTGGTCAAGCACCACACCAGAATATTCGGAAAACAGTCTCTGCATGTTGCAGAGTCTGTGAAACGAAATACATGGCTTGACATTCAGCCAAAGGTCAATGCCATTGGGGTGACGCACAGGGAGATTGATGACCTCAAGAAAAGATGGTACGACCTGCGCATCATCACAAAGAAGAAAATTGCTGCCCAAAGAAAGGAAGCTGGAGTCACAGGTGGGGGAAAAAACAGAGCTCCAAGACTGACAGAGCTTGAGGAGCTTGTGGAATCCACCCTGGAGCCAGAAAGCATCCATGGAATTGGGGACACAGATAGCTCTGCCAGAGCTGCAAAGAAGCAAGGTAAGATGAATGGACACTAATCCCCACCCATTTCCCTGTCCCCCTTCCCCACTGTGTGTGTAAGAAAAACACTCCAGAACAGGTTTTACTGATGCCCAGCAATGCATCATGGGAGACATAGTCATAGGTACATACATTCAATGCATACACCATGGAATTCAGCAAGGCATGCCACACACAACTTCGAGCAGCTGATGTAGACTAGGCAATTGTGTGAGATAATTGTAATTTAATGTGTGACACACAGGTGACAGACACCACTGACCCAATGTCCATATCTTTTCACAGGAGAGTCCTCACGCAGTACAGCACCAGAAAGGGAGGAGAGGGCACCAGCACCTAAAAGGAGGGAAAAGAAAAAAGAAAGTGCAGGTCACAGCGCTGTTGAGAAAGATAACACCACATCCCAGGTAGCCTCAACACCTGAGCGAGCCAGAACACCACAGCCTCAGTCACCTCTGTTGTTTGGGACACAAGAGTTGGAAGAAGCAGCACTTTCCCCAACACCAACAACACAGTCACCTCTGCAGGGAAGGGCAAGGAGGCTTGATGTGCCCCCTCTAAGGATCCTGCAAACCTCAGATGAGGAGGGTGTAATACAGAGAAATCCACCTGTGGCTGACAAGGCTAGGCAGCAGAGTACTGCAGGCGCTGTGCGGGCCAGTGTCCTTGGCCGAAGGTCACGGGAGAGAGGTGAAGGCCAGGAAGTAGAGGGGGTCTTCTGTGGACTGGAGGCCACCATGGTAAAGGTGCAGCGCCTGCAGGCGAAGGCAATGTTGGCAGTGCACAGGCAGGTGCGCAGCATCAATTGCAAAATTTCAAACATTGACCATGGAATTGGCAACATGGCTGGGAGCATGCAGGAAATTGCAAAGGAGATGGCAGACATCACACAGTACATGAGTGCTCTGTGTGACAAATGGGATAGGGACCACTCTGAGTGCCAGTGTATGCGGCAGCAGACTAAAGCCCCGAACCGCTTTGCCACATCAACCTCACTGCTGTGCCGGCGTTCATTAGCAATGCAGGATTCAATTGTTCACTGCTGTACTGATTTATCTAGGGGGATGGGGAGAGTCACCTCTGCCATAGATCAGATGCTCACGAACCAGGCAGGCACTGCTGGAGACACTGGTGTTGATGAAACAGAAGGGTCCACCAGCAGGAGTGGCTCCAGCACTCCTGTCCCTGAGATGCGTAGGAGCGTCAGGCGCAACATTTCTGACCCAGGCACCACCAAAAGTGTTGAGACCCAGCCTTGTGCATCCCGCACTGTAGTGCGTGGGCGCAAATGTTAAAAATGCCCTGACCCCACACGACAGGTCACAGTAAGGTGAACTGTGACCACGCAGTCATGGACACAGACATTGTAGGACAATGGTGTTGAATCTTTTACATGCTGTAGTGACAATTAAACAACATACTTCACATACTACACCTGTCTGTGTCTCATTAATTACTTAGAAATATTGACGTGTGATCTCTGCCCATCTCAATCTCCCATCTGTTGCTGCTGCTCCTGTTGCATGGGGCTCTGCCTGTTCTTGGTCGTCATCAATATCCTCGTGATGTGTTAGCTCCACCTCTGTGCCTTCTTTGGTGGCAAGATTGTGCAACATGGCACAGGTCGCTATCTTGCAGCACAGGATGGGGGTGTACTGGCGTGCACCTCCACTCTTGTGGAGGCAGCGGAACCTGCTCTTGAGGAGTCCAAATGTGTACTCCACAACGTTGCGAGTAGACCTGTGAGCCACATTATAACGCCTCTCACTCCTGGTAGTTGGATTGAGGTAGGGTGTGAGCACAAAGGAACGCAGGGCATATGCACTATCACCTAGGTGGAAAAGAGAGGTCCATGCGTTGCATACTCATGATACATTCATCTGCCATGACTATCAGGGTTTGTCACAGTTAGTTACCTAGCAGGTATCTGTCCCCAAACTCTCCAGCAACAAGGCGTGTGAACATACCACTATTCTGGAAAATGTAGGAGTCGTGGGTGCTCCCAGGAAATTTGGCCACAATGTCTGTAATGATGTTGCCAGCATTGCATATCACCTGCACATTGATGGAGTGTGTTGACTTACGGTTCCTGTATATGTGTTCAGTGGCTGCAGGTGGACAGAGTGGAATGTGGGTGCCATCTATGCAGCCTATCACGTGAGGGAAGTGTGCCAGTTGATAGAAATCAGTTTTGGTTTTGGCAAGTTCCGCAGGTGTGTCAGGGAACCGGATGTAATGATGCATTCTCTGCGTCATGGCCTCAAGGAACTTCCAGAAAAAACGGGACAGGCAGCTCTGGGACACACCACCAACTGCATCAATCACACTCTGGTAGCTCCCAGAGGCAAGCAGGTGTAGGCTACACAGCACCTGCACATGAGGTGGGATGGCGTGCGCCCTTGGTGTTGGGTGATCCAGGTATGGGTGGAGGTCCCTAATAAAGTCCAGGATGGTTCTGGGGTGTAGCCTGTACCTCTGCAGTATCTCTGGCTCAGTCAGTTGAAAAAGGGTGATCCTCTGCCCGTAGACCTGCTCCTCCCTTCTCCATACCCTCTCTCCTGCTGCCTTTAGCCGTAGCCGCCTCGCAATCACGTAGAATGCCACCATTCTGGTCAAACTGTTGCATTTTGGGCCCTTTTTTATAGCCCACACCTGGTTACCACCTGCTTTCAATTCATGGTAAATACCGACTCTTAAATATCGAATTTCATGAAATTCCGTAGTTTTTGGGTTTCCTACATCTCGATGGACCTTTTTTACCATTTCCTATTTACCGATTCGGTAAATAAGAACTCGGTAAATGAGGATTCGGTAAATACCGAATCGGAAGAATACCGACTCATATTTACCGATTCGGGAAATTTTTGGCACCTACATCTCAATTTCCAAATACCGGTCGGTAGCGGCCGAAATTACTGAATTTCGGCCGTTACCGACCGGTATTTGGCTACCTACATCTTGCCCTTAGAGACCTAAAGTCGATACAGTCGGCCCTGATCTGGGGGAATAATAGAAAGCGGGTCTAGCTAAAAAAATTGTATGCACTGTGATCAGAAGGGGACCAAGGTGCCCCAACTACGAATATTATTACACAGCAGCCCAACTACAATGGCCAATGAAATGGTTAGCTGAACAAAATCTCTCAGAGCTGGGAATTGGACTGCCCCATATCGCAGAAACTCCCAGATAACCAAGAGCCAAAATAATCTATTGATGACCACGGCAATATTATCTACAGATGAAAAATCTCTTACACCCTAAGCACCAGCACTACCCCTTGGGACAAACATGGACAGCATGCCACAGAGACATAGAGCTGAAATGGCAATCTGGGACGCAGTGGAACTCAACACATGGAGTGACACGTTTATGGATAAAAATCTTCGCACATTTGAAGTATTGGTGGATGACTATGGTATACCAGCGGGCCCATTTCTCTGATATGCTTCACTGTTGAACCAATTGCGTATAATCTGTGGAAAGACGTAGGAGGAACCATTGACCTCCAACCTGCTCCAGACGCTCTTAACACAGTGCACCAATGTTTGACTTCAGACACTTCCTATCATCCCTGTGCCTATGCATGGCCTGCCTTCCTGTCTCCATGAGTTGTTGCACAGAGGTCATTGTGGTTTAATTTCACTCACTGTGCCAGCCATGTGTGATTTGTTGGCCTAAGGGTGTTATGATATGTTCCTTCTCTTGCATGTGATGTACACATGCTTTGTGGCTGGCTCCTTGTCTTCCCATCACTGTCCACCTCACATTTGGCTATCCCATTTGTTGTTCTCCATTGCTGCTGGCATCTGGTATGTGTATGTGGCTGTGTGTCAGTGTGGGGTGTGCCTGGGGGTCTTGACAGGCAGCGTGTGCAGTTAGGGTATTCTTCATATTCAGTGTGAGTATCCATTTTGTGATTGCCATACTAGAACAAGCATTGGCATAGCCAACAGGTCTTGCCTTTGGCACCATATAAGTGCTTAGCCATGCAACAGTTGATGTTGTTGCACCAAGGATATTGTGCTGCATAACGAAACACTTATAAGGTCCCAAAAGCAAGACCTATTGTGTAATATAGATGTGCTTTACCTTCACACTGTGTTAAGTTAGCATGAGCTTATTAGAAGTTTAAACGCCATTTTCCCTTTCTGCTGCTTCTGCACACAGCTCATATTGTTATTAGAGCTTTGAGCCTATTAGAATATTTTGCTTCACACAAGAATAATATGTTTTCCTATTGTATCAGCTTTGCTTGGTAAGCTATGTCTGAACAGTGAGTGCCAAGGCCTTCAATGTTATTTCAACACAGTGGTTGTTGTGAGGTTTGATCAGCGCACGTCCTAGACATAAAACATATGCAGCTGCGGCCAAGTATGGCTATAGGGGCGTTTAATAAGGCACTGCGCAGACCATGCACACACACTTGATGAATATTCGCATGCAGAGACCTGGTGGAAGATGATGTGATCCCTTTCCACTAAGATCAGAGGTATGGGGCCGCCCTTTTAAAACCCAAAGAGACCTTCTTTAGATATAATATAATAGCAAGGGAGGGTAAGACTTAGGTGCCATTTAGCCTTCTTCCCTTTAGCATTGTAACATGCTTTCTCCCTTTGTATTTTATGGACTAGTAACTATGCTGATAACCTTGTTGCTTATAATATGTTTGCTTGTATTAGCTAAGATACTGCGCCTGAGAACACGGCATTAGAAATAAACATTTCAAACTTGAACGTGTCTTCCTTTACTCCTGGTTTTGGATTGGTATGTTAGTATAACGAAAGAGTGTTCATGTGTTCCACGTTACCTGAGGAGTTCTAAGTCCATGGTCTGGGTTGTCTAATAATTGGGGGTATGGAAGAACCAATGAGACACTGATTGCTAGTCTGGTAGGGGATTTTGGACACTGATGTGAGTTTTGGTACACCCTAATTCACTGAGGTTCTAGGTCTCTATGCACAGTTCTGTGTAGGAGCAGAATCCCTGCGACATGGCGCCCAATCGTTGGTAGTCTTATTACATGACACTTGAGTAGTGCTTCTATCAGTCCTTAACCCCCTTCACTATTGTTTCCGGAAGACAGTGGTGTCAGAAAAACCTACCTATAGTTACATAGGTCGTTTCAAGCTTGAATCTATTAAAACGGTTTCCTTTTGAATTACTACCCAGTTGTGCTACGTAGTTTTTGTTGTACCTCTTTCTTACTGTGTGACTATGGCTGACGTTGGCATACACAGAATCAAAAGGGGGAGGAAGAGTACTGATCCATTCAGTCTCCTAGTGGTTACTCAAAAAATAATGGGAGAAGGATCACTTGTCCTGCATAACCAAGGTATGCAGGTCGATGTGTGGTGTCTCTCAAATAAAAGACCCTCATGCACGTGTAGGTAAAGTTCTCGTAGCGGTATATGTTGTCTCCCCGCTCTTATATACACGTGTGTGCATAATCCTTGGGTCAGTGTTTATGCAACCTCCACCAGGAGGTGTTAACCTTTAGTTAAAAACAGTAGTGTTCATGAATGAAGGGTAATGTGTGATTAGGAGAGGGGGTTAAAATACCCGGACAGCCAGATACTGAAACTTTAATGGGTCTGGATTCGGGTAGCCCAAATAGGAAAAAATGCTGATGTGCAGCTATGGAATTAATATGGAATTCAAGCGCACTGTAAAGGTGATTTTAAAATACGGTCGACATGTTTCAGCTCTGTTCGCCTCTATAGGTCAGTGGGCTTTCTTCAGGACCAGTGCAGAAAGGTGAAGTGGTGAAAAGAATTAATAGAAATAGGTAAAGTTATGACCTGTTTCTTCAGTTGACGTGAGGTCGCATTGTACCTGTAGGGAAAATAACACACATACATATAGGGGTGGGGGAGGTTGGGAGACACACAGTAATGTACAAATTGTACACAAATCAAAATCAGGTGGATTTTGAAAAAACAACTAAAAAATGGCAATACTTTACACAGATCCACACTCACGTGGGGTGTCAACTCTCTCATCCTCATGCTTCTGATGGTGATATCATGCTTAAGGGAAACATAGGTGACTGGCTGAATGCAATTGGTGCTGCGACATTATGATTAGGATGTTTTAATAGTGACTACGACTGATGTCAGACTGTGGTTCATATTCTTAAATGGTAATAGGAACACACTGGCGGTGTTTGGCAAAGTGGCACATGCACATGTAGTGACAAATCTCGGTCATTGTAACTGGCGAGACCGTTCTAGATAAAACTTGCACTCCAATGGGTGATTCTGTTCATATGCTGGTTTTTTTTATAGTGGCAAGTGGCTTCAAAAAACGAGCCGGTTGTGTGGTTTTAATCAGGCACTTTTTTGTCGCAAGTTACTTGTTCAAGACAGTTCGGTGAGATCCATTGGTGTTCTGATGTTAATGAGATGAACGGTATCGTGGTTAGAACGGCAAAGTTAGCCATGGGTGTGTTAGTAATGCCTGTGACCGGTTGTTGTCGAGTGCTATAGCACTCCTTATGCGTGAGAGGGGGGGGGTTGGGGGTTAGCGGGCTGTAGGTGCCGGCTATTTAAAATATATAAGCGAAAGCGGTTGGTTATATTCGCTAGTATGAGCCCTCTAGGTGGTTAACGCAATGTGAGTGGGCATGTTGCATGTAACGCGGGCAGATGGGTGTATTAACATACCTCACGAAGTGTTAAGTTTCACTTATTCGGGCAGATGGCAAATGAAAAGGAGTCTCACTGCAGAAAATAGTAAAGAGGAGATTACGTGATAGCGTCAGGAATACTTGCGATTGTGTCGAGCTTCTTTTCTAAACGAGACTCGAGGACGCTACCTTTGGCTTTCTCTCTTCACACGTAGCAAGTGCTGTCGCTGCCTAAGCTGACCCGGATATGCTCCGGGTTGTTTTCCGTGACTATTTGACTATGATTCATGGAAAGTGAGGAGTTACTGGCGCTTACAATTTGTGACTTTGCTGTTACAAGTATATTTTAATAAATGCGATGTAAACCTACTATTTCGTGTGTGTCTGTTATTGCAAATAAATGGGGCAACATTGTGTCCATTGGGGTAGTATCACCAATAATAAATGTATTTTTGGGGTATAATGACAGCTCAGACCAAAGTGGAGATGAGTTTTCTAATCGAGGCAGAGGAAATTACCAAAATAGAATGGGTAATCGCCGAGGTCGGACCTTCTGGCGTCCCCCCTATTTTCAGACCAACACACAAGGGATGTGTTTTCATCCTTTTAACCAGCATTTCCAAGGCTGGCCTAACCCCTACTTCCAAATGTCGCCTCACATGAACCACCAGATGCAACAACAAGTAGGCCCCAATTACCAACAAGAGATTCCTTTTTTAGGGAATGGCCAATCAACACAACGGACAAGGAAAAGAGGAGTAACTTGGTCCGACCAAACCAGGCAAGTCCAGACAAGGAGTGTGACCAGGGCCAAAACAGGGTCGGGCGCAACAACCTAATTGTAAACCTCACCAACAAAACCCTCACCAACGACCAAGAAAAAGTACTGAATAAAGGCCTAGGATACGTTCCCACTCCAAAACTGGACCTTTTCAAGACAAAGTGGGAGCTTGCTGAGTTTTGCCGGACACTAAAGCTAAAAGCTTTCTTCAAGGACCAACAATCACAAGCACCAGAGGGAGACACCTCATTGAGGAACAAATCCACCTTTTGTCCCCTTAATTCCCAAGTACACATCGAAATTTCCACCTTCGAACAGGCCCTCATGAAGGAAGTAGATCTACTGAGTCAACAACCACAGAAGCCATTCCACAACATAACAAGAGCGGAACAGCAGGCTCTCACAGAACTAAAAAATGACGGTGAAACCAGCCGACAAAGGCGGAGGAATTGTCCTACTCACAGCAGCTGGTTATGACAAACAATGTATGGACCTCCTGGCAGACACCAAATTTTACAAAGTACTTACCATAGACCCCACTGCACGACCACAGAGAACCATAGCCACGATGGTAGAAGAAGCAGAAACCAACAGCTGGGTATCTAAAAAGGAAGCGGACTACTTGGAAATGAAATCACCAAAAAAAAAACTACTTCTACTCTCTCCCCAAAACCCACAAAGAGATAACACCACCCCCTGGAAGACCGATCGTCTCAGGGATACACTCAGTCCTTGAACCACTTTCACAATTTGCAGACCAATACTTAGGACCTTTGGTTCAAAAGACACCAACATACCTGAAGGACACCTGAGACCTCTTGAACAAACTACAGGACATTGAATACTCACGAGACACAATGCTGCTAGTAGGTCTCGACTTCGAGAGTCTGTACACTAGCCTGCCACAGCAGAAGACTCTGGACACACTGGAAACCATCGTATTCAATACAGACTGGCCATACAAGACTCCCCAACATTTCATCCTAGAGTGCTGCAGACTAGCCCTAATGGAAAATTACTTCCAATATAAAGACACACTCTATCTACAATGCCACGGAACTTCGATGGGCAGCACATTTGCCCCTAGCGTGGCGGGGCTATACGTCAGCACCTTCGAGAGGACCCACATCCAAAACGAGAACAATCCCTACCACAGTCGTATCCTTTTTTGGAAAAGGTACATCGACGACATCCTGTTAATATGGGATGGAGACGTTGCCAGCCTGGAAGAATTTCATTCCTGGATAAACTCCCGGGATGAATGTCTAAAATTCACATATACTGCCAACAGTGATAGTCTCGACTTCTTGGACATTACCATCTATGCAGAGAACAATACCCTTCATACCAGAACCTTCTTCAAACCAACTGCAAAAACAGTCTCCTTTCATTCAAAAGTTTCCACCCACGCCCCCTGAGGGAAAACCTCCCATACAGCCAGTTCCTCAGATTGAGGAGAAACTGTAGCAAAACCTCAGATTACAGAAAACAGGCCAACGACCTATGTGAAAAACTGACGATCCGTGAATATCCAAGAAAAGTGATCAATAAATGTAAAAAGTGGGCACGTAATCAACCAAGAGAGGCACTGTTAGAAACATCACAAAAACAAACACAAGAAGATATCATCACCTGCGTCACAACCTACAGCCCAGTAACCAATCAAATCAAGAAGATCGTTAACAATAATTGGAGAATCCTAACATCCAATTCGCTCACCTGGCCAAAACCAAGGTTTGCAAACAGGAGAAGCCGCAACTTGAGAGACCGTCTGGTCCACACCAGACCTCCCCCTAAAAAACTAAAAGAAAAAAACGGCATGTGGGATCACCCACCAGTAACGGGACACTTCCCCTACGGTGCCTGTTCAGACTGCAGCCTCACAAAACCTACGAAAGAACTTCAATTACTTCCAGATTTGAAATGGACGATAAATAGACACACTAACTGCAATACGAGCCACATAATCTACATGATTGCATGCCCGTGCCAAATGCGGTATATTGGCATGACGTGTAGGAAAGCCAAGCAGAGACTCTGCGAGCATCGCAGCAATGTCAACTGCAAGAAAATTACTACAAAAATGTCGAGCCACTATTTGGAAATGGGCCACACCCCTGCTGACCTTCAATGGGTCATCCTGGAGACCTTGGACACTAGAGACAGAAATGCAGCTAAGATTCTTTTCGAAAACGACCAATGCTGGATACATAGACTCAAAACTGACACTGCAGGTTTAAATGATAGTATACCTTGGTTGAGCCATCCACCAGATAGTGAACGGACACTGCCCCTGTTCACCTGTATACAAAGAGAAATATGACTGTATTGACGACCCCCTGTGACATTCTACAATATAAAATATAGGTGTGAGCAAACACACTATCTGCGGCACAGCCTTTTGTAACAACCACGTTTCTCAATAACCCAGTGTGACCAACAGAACCATGTATCCATTAGATTCCCTTTGCTAATATCATTATACCCCAAAAATACATTTATTATTGCTGATACTACCCCAATGGACACAATGTTGCCCCATTTATTTGCAATAACAGACACACACGAAATAGTAGGTTTACATCGCATTTATTAAAATATACTTGTAACAGCAAAGACACACATTGTAAGCGCCAGTAACTCCTCACTTTCCATGAATCATAGTCAAATAGTCACGGAAACAAACCCGGAGCATATCCGGGTCAGCTTAGGCAGCGACAGCACTTTCTACGCGTGACGAGAGAAAGCCGAAGGTAGCGTCCTCGAGTCTCGTTTAGATAAGAAGCTCGACACAATCGCAAGTATTCCTGACGCTATCACGTAATCTCCTCTTTACTATTTTCTGCAGTGAGGCTCCTTTTCATTTGCCATCTGCCCGAAGAAGTGAAACTTAACACTTCGTGAGGTATGTTAATACACCCATCTGCCCGCGTTACATGCAACATGCCCACTCACATCGCGTTAACCACCTAGAGGGCTCATACTAGCGAATATAGCCAACCGCTTTTGCTTATATATTTTAAATAGTCGGCACCTACAGCCCGCTAACCCCCAACCCCCCCCTGACCCGTAAGAAGTGCTATAAGCACTCGACAACAACCGGTCACAGGCATTACTAACACACCCGTGGCTAACTTTGCTGTTCTAACCACGATACCGTTCATCTCATTAACATCAGAACACCAATGGATCTCACCGAACTGTCTTGAACAAGTAACTTGCGAACAAAAAAGTGCCTGATTAAAACAACACAACCGGCTCGTTTTTTTAAGCCACTTGCCACTACTTATCAAAAAAACTCACATATGAACAGAATCACCCATAGGAGTGCCAATTTTACCTAGAACGGTCTCGCCAGTTACAATAACCGAGATTTGTCACTACATGTGCATGTGCCACTTTTCCAAACACCGCAAGTGTGTTCCTATTACCATTTTAGAATCTGAACCACAGTCTGACATCAGTCGTAGTCACTATCAAAACATCCTAATCATAATGTCGCAGCACCAATTGAATTCAGCCAGTCACCTATGTTTCCCTTAAGCATGATATCACCATCAGAAGCATGAGGATGAGAAAGTTGACACCCCACGTGAGTGTGGATCTGTGTAAAGTATTGCCATTTTTTTGTTGTTTTTTCAAAATCCACCTGATTTTGATTTGTGTACAATTTGTACATTACTGTGTGTCTCCCAACCTCCCCCACCCCTATATGTATGTGTGTTATTTTCCCTACAGGTACAATGCAACCTCACGTCAACTGAAGAAACAGGTCATAACTTTACCTATTTCTATTAATTCTTTTCACCACTTCACCTTTCTGCACTGGTCCTGAAGAAAGCCCACTGACCTATAGAGGCGAATAGAGCTGAAACATGTCGACCGTATTTTAAAATCACCTTTACAGTGCTCTTGAATTCCATAATAATTCCATAGCTGCACATCAGCATTTTTTCCCATTTGGGCTAACCGAATCCAGACCCATTAAAGTTTCAGTATCTGGCTGTCCGGGTATTTTAACCCCCTCTCCAAATCACACATTACCCTTCATTCACGATCACTACTGTTTTTAACCAAAGGTTAACACCTCCTGGTGGAGGTTGCATAAACACTGACCCAAGAATTATGCACACACGTGTATATAAGAGCGGGGAGACAACATATACCGCTACGAGAACTTTACCTACACGTGCATGAGGGTCTTTTATTTGAGAGACACCACACATCGACCTGCATACCTTGGTTATACAGGACAAGTGATCCTTCCCCCATGATTTTTTGACGTTGGCATACTGTAGCATAGTTGAATTGCGGTTCGCAATCATTTGCAGGCTTATGACGTCGGGTTGGAGGGCATGGCAGTTAATATGGTTGTGAGTGCGGAAGTAGCTTACCCATACAAAATTTTCTATTCGTGGGTGACCTTCCCAGCGGTGAACGCAAATACTAATGTGTTCGACACTTATACTCCTACTGCCGTGCCTCAGTAATATGTTACATATAGGACACAGGGGGTTCCGATTAATGCTTGGCAGCATCAAGTTTGCTTTATTGGCGCCGTACCCCACACTTTGTTAGGCTCAAGGTTAGGTCCTTAGTCCATTACAGGCGCTACCTGGCCTGTTTTGGCTGGATTTACACCGCATCCTAGATATGGAACAGTTCCCGTTGCAGATTTACGGCTGTTACATACAGTCGCAATTAGTGTAATTTCGATCGTTAGTGCAATACATAACCCGCAATCTCCCGGGCGGGGCCCGGGTGCTGCGGTGCATCCAGCTGGACCTGGCGGTATGAAGCTTAGTCCTGTTATGGTTAATGCAGTGATGGCCAAGCGCCCCCAGGATAAGGATTATGTGCCTTTCTGGCTTGCCGAGAAATTTGACCAACTGGAAGCAGTATTTCCTAACACGACTCCTGTTGAGAAACACAGAATTCTGACAATTAGTTTGCCTAAGGACTTGATACCAGAGGCAGGTGACTGTGAGTCTTGGGGTAAGATTTTTGCTGGGGTGTATACGAGGTGCTTCGGCACTCCGTCAATGACCGTCCTTCCCTCGGTCATTAAACGTGTTCAAGATGAGCACGGATCTGAGGCAGCGGTTAAATTGGGTATGCGGTTCTGCGGCAGTTTTGACGTAGTTTCCGATCTCGTACTTGCGAATGTCAAGGGAGATGCGGTAAGCTTTCAGGTGTCTAATGCTTTCCAGGCGGTTCCCGATGTCGATAAACCCCGCCGGTTATCGAGAATTATTACGGCGGCTTATAAAACCGTGAGCCGTAACAGTTTGGGTGTCAAGCCTTTCTCTACAAAGGAGAAAAAGCAACCTCAAGGGCAGAAGTCGGAAACAGACGAGCAGCCCAAGACTAAGAAGCAAAATTGGCC
This sequence comes from Lissotriton helveticus, assembly GCF_964261635.1. Taxonomy (NCBI): domain Eukaryota; kingdom Metazoa; phylum Chordata; class Amphibia; order Caudata; family Salamandridae; genus Lissotriton; species Lissotriton helveticus. The sequence continues at coordinate 697,666,963 of NC_136065.1, read as the reverse complement.
AAAAAAACAAAAACAGAGTAAACAACAGCAACAGAAACAGGGGTCTCATCCTGCATCACCGGTGCCTGCACCTACAGAAGTGTTTATGATTTGCGCGACGATAAAATCTCCTGATCGTGTTCTGGTTTCTGAACAACGCTCTCCTCGTTCTTTTCAGGACTCATCGGCCTCATCGACCGGTGGTGAAGGAGACGGCAGAGGTCGGCGTGGCCAGCAGGGACGCGACCCGCCCCGCCCGAAAGACGGTAAAGGCAAGCAGGACGATTCAACACCGAAAAGACCCCAGTTTCAGAAAAAGAGAGTTGCCGCTTTAACAGCGAGATATGCCACAGATAGTGAGAACGCAGCTTCGGAATCTGACATGGGCTCTGACCTTGCTGGACAGCGAGGCGGAGATTACCATAGTGTGAGAGGCCCTGCGTCCACTACTGAAGGTGACAGCGACTGACCAGTATGTTGTTGTGGAGACAGCTGATACCAGAGTAGCTCCCCCTGATAGACTTTATAACATTGTCCTTTTAATTGAAGATGACATACAACGTACCATAAAAGGGGTATTTTGGGAAAATCTTACGACTACATATGACATTTTGTTAGCGGAGGCTGACTGGCCCCCACCTTTTGTTCTCGCAGCTCCAAGAGGGGAAGAGGTGATCCTCCCTAGTTTCGCGCACACTGTCTCGAAGGAGCATGCGCTGAATTTTGCAGAAGAGTGGGCTAAAGCCCTTGCGCCGGCTCTGTACCGTACTCACTGTGGTTGGGATACATTTTCCCCACACCACGAGATTCCTTTACGGTCTATGCCCCAGCCTCAACCTCAATATCCCATCCGACGCGAAGCTAAGGCTTCCGTTGCGGAAATCCTTGAACAATTGGAATATCAAGGTGTAATTGAAACTTGTGTGTCACCGATGAATAACCCTCTTTATACTGTGACCAAGCCAGACGGCTCGTTCCATTTGGTATTGGATTACCGGCATTTGAACTCGCATTGTCGTACCTGTGCAGTACAGAATACCCACGGCTCTGCTTTAGTGGATGGTCTTGTGCGTAAACGGTTTAAAACCACACTTGACATTTCCAATGTTTTTTTTGCCCACAATTTAGATGGTCTTAGTTCCCAATGGACCAGTTTTAGTGGTGGCAAACAACGCCAATACAAACGTTTACCAATGGGCTATAAGAATAGTCCAGGCATGTTTGCTGCCCGCATTGTCTCTCTCTTAGAGAGAGTAGACACGGATGCGTGTTCGCATGTGGATGACATATATCTCACCGACGACGAGCTTTGGGCGCATCTGTGTCGCGTTGACCGCATAATTTGTAACTTTGCGGACTTTAGTTACAAATTCAACTTTGCAAAGTCTCATGTTGCAGAGTACACAGTGTTGTTCCTGGGCTATGAGCTCAACAATGAAGGTCGAGGATTGGCTCCTCACTTCTTGGAGAAATGCGCACAACTGCGCGCTCCTACGACTCTGAAAAAATTACAGTACTTGCTGGGAGTTTTTAATTTCGGGTGTACATATATTCCTGAATATGCCCAGCATATCAAACCTTTGTATGCTTCTTGCTGGCTGCCGGAACATTCAGCTATTTTGCAATCTTTGCAGGCTGATCTTCTAGAATCTAAATTCTTACTGACTCGTGATAACCACACCAACCTGGTGATAAGAATCATCCCTGGGGCGGTGGGTTTCACTTACATTACTTTTAACGAAGGAGACACAGTACCTATTGCTTACAAATCACACTTGTACACTTCGGCAGACATGCGATTTCCACTGTGGAAAAAGTTTTGACAGCAGTGCAGATGGCGATTCTTAAGGAACGTGCACTGTCGCAGGGAAAACGCATGTTGGTTGTTACCCCGTATCCTGCATTAGAGGCAGTGACGAGAGCCAGTGTACCAAATTCTAAAGCTTTGCACCCACGGTGGATACAATGGGCAGCATCATTGACGTCTCCGGATGTCACATTTATTTTTGATGCCTCCCTACAGTCGCCAGAGTTTTTGCTGTATGAATTTGTTCATCCTGCGCCTTTGGCTATGCGGCCTTTGGAGGATTTCCATTGCATCATATACACTGATGGTTCAGCGCAAGTTGCGCATGGGTTTAAGCACGCATACGTTTCAGCTTGCGCCATTGTGGTAGGTGCCATGGTGAACGATGAGTTCAAGTCCAGGGTCGTGCACACGCAGACTTTAGGTGACTGCACCGCACAATTGGCAGAGCTTCGTGCTCTGATGCTTGCATTGGAGTACGCTGATCCTAGTGTGACGACTCTTATTGTGAGTGATTCTTACTACTGTGTCAAGTCTTACAATGAAAACCTGTTCTTTTGGATTCAGAATGATTTTCGTGATTCCAAGGGTAGCACAATAAAACATAAAATTATCTGGGTCCGAGTGGCTGAGCTTAAAGAGCAGTTGCCACTCGTGTTTGTAATTCATACCCTAGGTCATCAGCGCATGAGAGCTCATGCTGTTGGCAATTCATTAGCCGATGAGGCCGCAAAATCAGCAGTATCGACATATTTGGTTGCAGCAGTTAGACGTTCCAAAAGTAAGATTGATGATGATATCTTGGCAGCTGTTGCTGCGACTGAGAAGGGAAGTAAATATCCTAAGGGGTTCCCTTTGAAGTATTCATACCACTTAAGTTCTGATAAAGTTCCTTATGTGAAAATACCTGACGTTGGTGAAAGGTTGATTCCCAATGTGGACCTCAGGCCAGCGCTGATTACTGCAGCCCATGAAGGTGTTGCGTCCGCGCATGTGGGCGTTTCGGCTACTGTATCTCAGTTACAACAACGTTTCTGGTGGCAGGGACTGTACAAACAAACGCGTGACTATGTCCTTCAATGTGACATTTGCCAGCAGATTAAGACTTTAACTGCTGCGCGTCCGCCCCAGACACAGTTGTACATTTCTAATAAACCACTTGGTTGTGTTTATTTAGATCACTGCGGTCCTTTTTCTTCTGATACTGCGTATAAGTATATCTTAGTAGAAGTTGATTCATGCACACGCTTTGTTTGGGTGTGGCCACACCGCAGCGCTGATTCACAAACTGTCATACAGACTTGTGTGTCTTTGTAGGGATTTTTGCCTGTGGTACCTTCCATTCGGATGAGGGTCCGGCTTTCGCCTCTAAGGCGTATAAGGATGCCATGACTTCGTTGGGGGTCCAAGTCAAGTTTTCGTCTCCATACAGACCTGAGGGTAATAGTGTTGTGGAATGAATGAACCAAGATTTAAAGCAGTCTTTCACAACTAGAGTTATAGGCACTGGCAGGAACTGGCTGGCCCACCTCAATAGCGTGCAGCGTGCTCTAAATAATCTCCGTAGAAGGTCTCTGGGTGGGCGGACGCCATACGAAATGCTCTTTGGTATCAAGATGTTTGTACCGGACCTTGATGGTCTAGACCAGGCGGCTGTTGCTGCCTCCTTTGACGTAGACGAACATTGCAATGTTTTACAGAATCTACAAGAGATGAGAGACAGTCTTGCAAAGGAACATTTGCCCTCCACCTCAGGTGATGCGTTGCAGATCCCGGTAGTTGTCTGGCTACCCCAAGTTGGAGATCTGGTTCGAGAGAAGATCTAAAACAAGAAAGAATTAGGTCCCTCTTATCGAGCTCCAGTTCCAGTGCTTGGTGTGAAGGGCACAAGAACAGTCATTTTATCACCACTTCCAGGTCGTACGGAAAACAGGTATATCTCCATTGACAATGTCAAGATACACAGAGTGGCCGATTCTTCTTAGTATGACACTGGCAGTCTGATGTCCTTCGATTGTGAGAAATTCTGTTTTGGCCCCGGCTTCTGATCCAGTGCCTGATGTTGCCCTCGAGATGCCTGCAATTTCTAGTCCTTTATTGAGTATACTACCTGGTACTCAACTTGATGAAACTGACTACACTTACCCTACTGACTTATCGATGCCTGACTTGCAAACTCGCTTGGCTACAGAATCCAGATTTTCATTTGACACTGATTCACGAACATCGAAGAAACCTTCGAAGGTCTCTATTTTGGCTAAATTGTTTAAAAACATTTTTTGACTCCCCTTGGACCTACATTTGGTTTGTGCTTTTTTCAATTTACCTTTTCATGTCAATTGGCTTTGTGGTGTATTTTTCCGACTTGTCAATGGACACTATGTCGAGGAGAGAACATGCATTCGACATATCAATGGAACATTGGCTCCCCATTCCTCATCACACAGATTGAAGAGAGACTTGGCTTTTGTTAACATCACTGCTTGGCCTGTTTTAGATGGGATCGTATGGGATGCTGTTCGTTTTCAAATTCATGGGCCCACTGAGGTTATAAATGTCCCTAATGTGCTTAGAGTTTATATGGGGGATGTAGTTAAACAAAATATACGTTGTGATGATTGGGCTGTTCAGGCCGTAGAAGCTTTGCTTTTTGATTTGAAGTATTATGCTGCCTTTGATGCTGAAGATTTCTATTTATAATCTGCTAATTACGGTGATTTATATTGTTTCCAACATTTTGGCAATCACTACCTGCATAAAACTAATACCAGGAGGAACACTGTAAATTATACACAATAGGAGAATTTTCCCGCTCCTATGCAAGGCAGTTCTGCTTCCTTTTTGAAAAGGTTCTCTTATTTTACTGATTTTAATCAGTCAAATCCCCATGCATTTTATTTTAAGATGACAGAAAAGTCCAAATCCGAAGTTAGACTTACCAATACTAAATTATTGTATTCGAAGTCCTTTCTAGACCAGTTAGCTGTAGGTGGCTAGGAGTTGTGGAAGGATACAATTGACCTTAAATTAGTTTGGGGTTCTAAAAGCTGGCAAGTGCAAGGCACTGAGGCTTTGCACCATGCATGCCTCATCCCGAACCACATGTTGTTCTTGAATTCTACAATCTCATAGACAACATGCTTTGGATTGGCTACTACTAAAAAATTAAATGCTCCTTCTTTTCCTGAATTAGAAGAATATTCCGGCTGGAATAATGCTACAACATTTTCGATCAGAGAGTTACAAACTCTGTTGCAAAATTCTTCCTTCAATATATCCAGTTTGGATCCTAAGGGTTGGTTTCTCTGGCACAAAAGTGCTGATTCTTGCCAGCATTGTTTTCTGGGTTTGGCTCAAGGCTTTACGCAGGTCAGGATGGATCCCCATTTTGAAAGTGGCCATTCTTTTACTACCTATTCTGTAGGCAAATTATGTCAGAATTGGCTCAAACATTCCACTTTGGCGTCAGTTAAGCTGCATTTATCTAAACTGACTGACGATGTTGATCTGAATGATTTTATAAAGGGCCCGGCTAACGGCAGATCTAAAAGATGGATCTATGCTATTTACAACGAAGTCTAGAAAACGTCCCAGATTGAGGCGGCTACCCGCATTAGAGCTATTGACAGGCTAATTTAGAGAAAGTGCTAGCAGTTGTAGATAACAGCATTAATACGCTTTCTGCTCGCATTTACACGTTGGACAATATTGTATCATCTATTGTTGATATTGTGCAGGATGAAGTGTCTGTTTTGTACCATGGTCAAAATCAATTGCGTTCCATTATGCAGTTTGCATGGAGTTTACAAACCCTGAATGCTGGCAAAGTGCCATGGCATTGCATGAACACGTCATCATTGTTTGCCCCGTTTAATTTGACTGACAAGCAGCGTTTACTTTGAATGAAAGATTCATCCTTTTCTATGTTACACATTGAAAGGTTAGAATCGTTACCTTTTTCTGTGGCAGAGGCCAATTCAGCAACGTGGCTTATCCACGGGTTAATAAATCTCCAGTTCCCTCTGTTCAAGTTTGAGGGGTGTGTGAAGTATTTTGCGTTTGGTAGATATGAACCTCTTGGAAGTGCTTATCTCCATGAAGCTTGGTCGCTTCCATTTACCTAAAGATGTCTTAGGGAGGGTAAGGAAGATTATTTGAATGGTGAAGATTGCACTGAAACACCAGATCACTCGTTGATGTGCAGACATATCCAATTTCATGGCTCTTGTAACCAGAATGAGCCGAATTTGGCCTGTATTTTGAAAGGTACACCTGTGTCTGCGATCGTGCCCACATTCACATTACTGGCAAACGGGAGTTATTTACGTTTAAACAATGAAGATTGCTGTGGGCTATTAAAAGGAATTGCTTATGTAGTTACCGTCAGTGAGTGTGTGGTTTGCTGTAAGAATGTAATGTATCCACCCCCGCATGGGAAGCTTGATGTTTCCATCTGGCCCACGACTCCGACCTTGAAAGCGGAGTTCAACAAGATGAGTCGCATAACTGCTCTATTGTCCCAGAAAGAAGTTGTCCTCACATCTGCTCGTGAGACATTCGTCCTTCATGTGGCTAACACCCGCACAGAGGTGCAGGCTTTATTAAATACTGATTTGCCTTTGCATTTCGGTGAATTAATTCACACCATCTTCAATGCATCCTCCACACCAGGGCTGGCCCATTTTTTCAAAGTTATAAGCAGTGGCCTCGTGACTTCCTTTCAAACTATATTCGGTGTCTTCCCTGCTTTCTTTAATTCGATCTTCTCCAGCCTATTTGGTGGATTTCCCTTACTACTGGCTCTGGCTGCAGGCGTTCTTTTGCTGTTTTGTTTAATTCAAAATGGATGCACGTCCTGTGTTTCGAGACAAGCTGTCACGTCTGGCGCTGTTTTGCAACCGAATGCTTGAGTACTATGGAGAGCTGCCTCTTGCAACCTTAAGTGCAGCTTATGGATTATCATTTCAACTTTCCTACTTTACATGTGTCCAGCCTGTCTTTCATTGCCTGAGTTGCGATTTCGACTGGGCCCTGGATTTGTGTCTCTGTAATACGGTGTCTCCCGATGTGGATTATAATCAGCTTATGAGCCCCTTAGTTGCTCATGAATTGCTTTGTTCTGACGGAGGGATTATGGCCTTTGCAGAGATGCATGGAATACTGGAACGTTGGAATGTGTACGCAGCGGCGCAAGATTTCTTGGCACACAGATTCATTTAGAACCCACCGAGTTGTCCTCCATTCACAGATGATTTTTCCAGATGTCGACCCCTCTGTCGATCGTCAATATCTGGATTTCTTTCTACTTCCTCTTCAGAATCTGAATCATCTGTCGTATCACTCTCTTCATCAGAGTTTTCAGGTGTAGGTATTGGAATAGTGTGATTTGGATGTATCCACCTTTTCAATCCTCTACACTTCACTGCATTTGTTGTTACAAGGATCACCTGCCTCGGTTTCTGCCACCTTGGGACCAAGCAGTTCCTTCTTCGATGAACTTTTGTTCTCACCCAATCTCCAGGTCTCAGATCATGTGTCTGCACTTTGTCTTTTGATTGAACTGCAGTTCCCACCTGATTAGACACAGAAGTCACTACATCAGACATTCGTTTGCAATACTTCAAAATCGCACTGTCATTAATGCTTAACAGTTTTCCTACTGGTACAAAATCTTGTCTCATGACTCTGCCCATAAGGATTTCTTGAGGACTCATACCTGTCTTTTTATCTGGTGTACTTCTTAAAGTCATCAGAACAAGTGGAAGAGCATCTATCCACTTTACACCAGTATCAAGACACATTTTCCCAATTCTGTTTTTAATTGTTCCATTAATCTGCTCAACTACTCCAGATGCCTCTGGTCTGTATGCACAATGTATTTTCTGCTCAATGTGTAATGCTTCACAGATCAATTTCATCAGTTTGTTATCAAAATTTCCCCCTCCATCACTCTCAATAGTGACTGGAAAACCATACCTTGGTATTATTTCTCGAAGAAGCAACTTTGCCACTGTAATGGAATCACAATGACGTGTGGGAAATGCTTCTACCCATCTTGAAAACAAGCATACAATCACTAAAACATATTTCAAACAGTTGTGTATGGGCATCTCAATGAAATCCATCTGTAATCTGGTAAAAGGACCACCCTCCGACCTATGATTCCCGTTCCCACAACTGATTTCCTGTTTGGGTTCATTTGTAGGCAAGTCAAACACCTCTGACAAAGGGACTCTGCAATTGTCCTGAACTTGGTATTAAACCATGTCTCCTTGAAAAGCCTGATCATAGAATCTCTTCCAATATGACCAGGGCCATGATACATTCTGGCCATGTCAGCGATCATGCAATTTGGTAAAACTACTCTACCATCTTTGTAAGTCCAAACTCCATCCTCATCTCGTGGCCTACATTCTGCTCTCAACCATGTGTCTTTCTCATCATCATCAGCTTCATTTTTAGGTCCCTAATTTCCTCCCATGTCTCAACAACAGATGTTAGCATCAATGAACCTGAACCATTTTCTTTGTTTTTCCCCCGATTGAGTGCATAATCATTTCTTGCGCAAAACTTTGCAATTTCATCTGCATAAGCATTGCCTTTGGTGATAAAATCCTCACCTTTTCGATGTGCTGCACACTTTACCACAGCAATTTCTTTTGGCAACTGTATGCCATCAATTAATCTTCTGATAAATTCTGCATTTTTGATTGGTGAACCTGCTGATGTCATATAGCCTCTCTGAGACCAGAGCTGTCCATAATCATGCACAACTCCGTACCCATACTGGCTATCTGTAATTATAGTAACCCTCAAGTCTTTTGCTATTTCACAAGCACGAATTAAAGCAATTAATTCAGCCACTTGTGCTGAACGAATTCCTTCGAGACATGAGGCTTCTTCAACATCTGCTACTGTGCAGACCGAATATGCTGCTCTCAAAACACCTCCCTCTGATCTCAAACATGAACCATCCACAAAGAAAACGTGATCTGATTCAGGCAATGGTACATCTTTAATGCCCTGCCTTGGCTTGGTACAGTATTCCATGACATCCAAGCATTCATGTTCCACATCATTTTCATCAATATTTTCAGTGTCAGGCAACAGAGTGGAAGGATTTAAATTCACACACCTTGCGATTGACACATTATCCGATCCCAGAATAATTTTTTCATATTTTGTCAACCTGTTGTTTGTCAAGTGTTGCGTTTTACTCCTTGTAAGGAGAATTTCAACTGAGTGGGGAACATAGACTTTTACAGGAAATCCCATTATTATTCCCTCACTTTTCTCCAGGCTAACACTTGTTGCTGCAACTGCTTTTAAGCAACCTGGTAAAGCCTTTGCAACTGGGTCAAGAACTGCTGAGAAGTAAGCAATAGGCTTTCTCATGTTACCATGTCTCTGAATTAACACAGACAAAGCACATCCTTCCCTTTCACTACAAAATAGTTCAAACCCCTTTTCGTAGTCTGGCATGCCTAGAGCTGGAGGTTCACATAGGCTTCTTTTTAGTTCCTCAAAAGCTTCCAACTCAATGTCAGTAAGAACAATTGGATCTTTCACATATGATTTTGTCAGTCTCTGCAGTGGCTTTGCAATTACCGAAAATCCACTAATCCATTGACGACAGTAACCAACCATTCCCAAAAACATCCTCATCTGTCTTTGTGTTTTTGGAGGTTGCATTCCTTGAATCATTTTGATTCTCTCGATTGTCACCTGTCTCATTCCTTTTGCAATTCTATGACCAAGGTATTTTACTTCTTGTTTACAAAACTGCAGCTTTGCAGGAGACACTTTATGTCCCTCATCTGCCAAATGATTCAAAAGTGTAATTGTGTCTGTCACACAATTATCTCTTGTTTTTGCTCCAATTAACAGATCGTCAATGTACTGCACTAATGTCGATCTGCCTGGCAGATTTAAATCCTCCAAAGATCTTTTCAACAACTCATTAAAGATAGAAGGACTCTCTGTATACCCTTGAGGGATTCTACACCATGCGAGGGTCCTACTCTGGAACCGGAAAGCAAAGATTTCCTGGCTCTCTGGATGCAATGGAACAGTAAAGAACGCATTGCAAAGATCAATGACAGTATACCATTCTGCATCATGCGGAATCTGGTAAAGAATGACAGCAGGGTTTGGAACAACTGGGCAACAAGGAACAACAATCTCGTTAATTTTTCTCAAATCCTGAACTATTCTGTACGTTCCATTCGGCTTTTTGATCCCCATAATCGGTGAGTTACAACAACTACTCACAATTTCTTTTAAGACACCTTGCTTGATGAATTTATCAATCACAGGAATAACACCCTCAATTGTTTCTGCCTTCATCTTATATTGAGGAATGTTTGGAAATTCTATTCCCTGCTTCACTGTGATTTTGACTGGATCAACATGTTTCATCAGACCCATCTCATTTCCAGTCAAATCCCAAATTTCAGATTTAACTGTCTTTTTCAATTCCTCTGGCAAATTTTCTTTATCAATGGTTGGAAACAATTTTTCCTCTTCTGCCTCAATCATCAACATAGTCAGTCTATACAACCCATCTTCCTCCATGGTTTGTAATTCAATTCCACCAGGTGAGCAATATATTCTGCAATTCATTTTACACAATATATCTCTCCCAAGCAAATTCACTGGACTGCTATTACAAACTACAAATCTGTGTTTGTCTTTGAAATTTCCTATTTCCACATTCACAGGTTCAGTGAGATCAGTCTTTATTTGTTGATTGCTAACTCCAACTACGTGGATGGTATCCCCAGAGAGAGGTAGGTTTTCAATTTCTACTGATCTAACAGTAGAACGGGTAGCACCAGTGTCCACAAGAAAAGTGATTTCTACATCGTTTACTTTTCCATTTACAAATGGACCAGACTGGTCAACATCAAGAGTGGCTCCAATTACACACTCTTCCCCCTCTCTCGGGCACCGTCAGAAGCAGTCATCAGAATCACTTCCTTGGTTTTCTGTTAACAAAAATTGCCCTGATGCATTTGGCAAATTTTGTCTTTGATTTCTTATTACCTGATCACATCCGCTGAAACCAATATCTGGATTGAATTTTTGACCTCCCCCACAGTTAGGGAAAGGAGGCAATGGAATCTGATTCTGCTGCTGGGTCAACTGCTGTTGTAGCTGTCGCTGAAGACTCAGATCGCTCAGTTGACGCTGCAACTGTAGCTGTTGCTGCAGATCAACATCATTCTGTATCTGCGGGTTTAATGATGTATTTTTTAAATTTCTGGTTGGATTTTTACATTCATTCCTCCAATGACCAATGTCACCGCAATTAAAACAAGGCATTCTTTGTTTCTATTCTTCAATCTTCGGATTAAACTTTGGTTTGTTAAAATTATTGAAATTATTTTTAAACTTTCCCTGACCCTGATTCTGATTTTGCACAAAATTTCCATTTTTATTGTCAAGACTCGCAATCTGTTGCTCAGCCACTTTCACCTGTGCCCACATCGCTTTTTCTTTTAATCTTTTCTGTTTAGCCTCCAACTCATCACTGCAGTATTTTGCCTTCCTCAAAATATCATCAACAGAGTTCGATTGCCATCCGACAATATTATTCCTGATCATTTCTCCAATTTCTGGTCTAAGACCATAAACAAATCTGTAAATAAAGTGACTCATGTCCTTTTCATCTAATTTTTCAGAGCCACTGTACTGTTTGAAAACCAGTAATAACCTTTCATAAAATGAATGAACTGATTCTTTCGATTCCTGGTTTGTTCTATCTATTTTAACCCAGTCAACTTCTTTTGGGGCAATTTTTTGTTTTAACCAATAAATCACTTTTTCATAAAATTCCATGACCTCAGGTGCTGGAGCACCTGTTTCTTTAACTCGATCTGGTTCGGCTTTTGGCCAACTCACAGCAATTTTGCATTCTGTCCAGAGATCTGATGGGACGACAATGTCAAAAAAGCCATCCAGATCAATCCACAGAACTTTTGAAACCTTTATAAACCTGTCTACCTGTCGGTACCATTCCACGGGCTTTTCCCTCAGCCGAGGAAAATCATTAGTAAAAAGCAGAATGTCCTATCTTGTCCATGGAACATGTACATACCCTCCACCTGCAATTTCTCTCATCGGAAACTGTTTAGACACATTATCCAACCTATCCAACCTTTCATCTTCCTTCTTTTTGGTCCATTTCACTCTCCATTTACTCAAGTCACCTAATTTCTTGATGTAAACAATCAATTCTTTTATGTGTGTTATTCTTCCTCCTGTATTGAAATTCTCAATGTCTTTTTCTGTAAAATTTAATCTGTAGTGCTTTCCCAAGTTTTTCTGTTTGTTTAAATCAATTTCTAATTCCTCTGCCAGTTCTTCCAACTGATCATATTTATTCTTTATTTTCCATTGAATACTTTTGCTGATGAACAGGAGTTCATCATCTTGGTACAATTTTAAACTGTCAGTACCAATTGTGCCAATTATTAATTCTTCCAAGTCTGCTTTTAATTTTGCAACATCTATTTTAGGATTTGACTCCGTTTTTTCAAGAGAATCAGTATCTGACTCTGCACCCATTGGTGTCTGGTGAAAAGAACCTTGATTAAAAGTCAAATCAGGCATCCTTGATTTTTCACAATTTATTTCAGATAAATCTGAAAAAAATGTTTCAGCTACTTTTTGAATTTCTGCATTTAATGGAATTGTTAAACCTGGCTGTTTAATTTCTTTTTGATCAAAAATAGGCTGAACAGGACCAATCGTTACTGGAACTGTCACTGCTTCCATGCTCTTTGTTATCTGTTGAATTAATTTTTCTTTCGATCGCAAGTATTCTGAAGTATTTGCAACTTCCTCATTCCTGCCAGTTTTCATTAAATTTCTAGGGTCTTCCCTTTCCATTGGAAAACTTCTGTTTTCAATACAAGCACTAGAATTAGTTCTTCTCTCAAACTGTTCCGGAGTTCCAAAAGATTCAGAATTATTTGGGTACAGTTTTGGAGAATCATTTATTGGGGGTGCACTAGGAGTGGTTACAGCAGAAACCGTTGGAGTGGACCATGAACGAGGCTGTCTCAAAGTGGCATTTTTATGATTTGTCGTAAAAATTTCTTCTAAGACTGGATCCTCTGATTCATTATCTATTACAACATTATTTTTCTTTTCAGTTCTCTTTTCACCTGGGGACCCTAAAACCATTTCCCTAATTAAATAGAGACCATCGCACATATCTCCCTGTCTCCACATACGCATTCTATCTTCATGCGTTTCTCGTCTGTAACTCGGTGTTTTTGGAGGTCTTTTTATCCCATTTGCTTCCTTCTGAAGTTGAAACATCTCATCCTCCCATTCAACTAAAGCTTCAAATTGTGTTGGTCTAGGCCGTGGTACTAGAGCTGACATTTTCTCTCTCAGATTTCTTAAAACCTTAACATTAAATAAACCATCATCCGGCCAAGTCAATACACCGTCGTCCTTTGTGTAATGTTTCCAAACATCAAACCACAGAACAGTATGGTAACCATATTCACCTTCCATATATGCTGCAGGTGTCTTGTATTTATGAAGTAATTTACCACCTCGCGTTTGAACTTTCTTGTCAGGTGAAATAAAAATTTTACATTTTTGAAGTATCGAAGTCTTTTTCTCAACATGCTTATAATAATAAGCCATTTTTAAATCAAATCCGCTTAATCAGAAATGATCGTAAATATTTCCTGTTTGTTCCGTAACTCCAGCCAATCCGTGCGCGAAACACACCAACAAGCCAATCAGGTTCGAGCTACGTCACCACCTTGCTCGACCAATAGAAACAGAGTTTCCCACCAAAACCAATCAGCGTTCAGCTCGACAAAGTCACATGAACCAATCAGAGTACAGCCTGTGACGTATAGTACCCAATCCCTGCGCGGACCGTGTGACGTACACAGCCGCTGCGGTTTCTCGCGTCTCACTCTCAGCGCTCACCCCTCCTTCACAAAAACTTTTCACAGCACCATTTTAAAGTCACTTTTCTCAATGAAATTCAATTAACAACAAAAAGAACAAATCATTTGTCTGTTTCTCTAAGTAAGGCGATAGTTTTTACAGACACACTAGGAATTCTTTGCGTGGAATAGACGACGCTATTCTCACAGAATATACATTTGCCAATAAAGTAAACTTTTACTTTACCCTTCAAACACGTAATAACGAACGTGCTTCTCTCTGAATGCACATAAAGTGGCAATTCAAAGTTTGACTCGAACGAAATTACAAAACCATTTACGCACTTTCAAACGGAAAGTATCCCTAACCACACACACATGAAATCCTGGCGGGACTCTAACCCCCCACTGATAACATGAATCGTCAGTAAAATAAGCGACGTTACCTTACCCTTCACTCAAGTTCGAATTAATTCTATTACTTTCCCACAGAGAGTTTTAGAACGGGCACATTGTCCCTATACTCAAAGCTTTGATTTCATAGACAATCCTCACTATGCATACATTCTATCTGACACACCTATATCCCTAACACGTGCTGCACGACAACAACACTTGTGATACACGACGATACCACTATTCTGAAACAGATCAAATGCACTGTGTGACTTGTGACTTTACACTCTGGCCACACTACTCTGTACCGGTACAACTAGGATTTTTCACACTGCAGGAAAAAACCTTTCGACTACATATAACGCAATTTAACAAACTCAACATATGTTAATCATTGATCCTATGTAACTACCATGTAACATATCGGTTACCATAGCAACCATCCTCTGCTACCAGAAAAATTGATCCAGCGGGCTATAGGAAATATGTCATAAGCTACGCTACCCAACTCCACTATATACACATCAATCAATAAACACTTATAAGGCCCATAAATCTAACATGACATATTATAACCAACTGAATCAGGTGACCTAATTAACCTATTCACAAAATTATATACATTTATATACAACCATGGTAAATAAGTTCATCACACTTTACAACCCTACAAGCTAATTAAGCCACTGTGGCGATAAGATCTAGCTATAAGTAACCAAAACCCATGAAATAACAAGACCAGCTTGTTTTCCAAAGTAAGATTTTTATTAGCTATTCCTTTGGAAAATGTATTAGAAATTTTATTAAAGCATTTTTATTTGAATCATTGCAAATAGTTATGACAATTTTATTATGAATCAAAAATATTATTGCAAATGAGAATTATCAGTTTGGCATTTTTCAAAACCTAAGTCCCTAGCTAATGCAAAAAAATTAAAGAGTAAAGTCTTTGAGGGTTCTTACGTGTTCCAAGAGAAGTCCAACAGCATAACGCCCTCATCAAAAGGTCTGCAAGGAGAAGCGTAACTCTTCCACGGGGGAAGAGTTTTGATACCTTTCTACGCTAAGCTAATCTAAAATGGTATATTTTTCTCTGCTGAAATTTGAGTCCCATTGGTCCAAAAGTGACAGGCGACGTGTCACCGCATTTCAAAATCATAGTTCCGTCATCATTCTTAGAGACCATTGTCTCTAGTTTTCGAACAACGCAGTTTCCTCCAGTTCGCAACAATTGCAACAAATGAAGTTCTTGGCTTCCTCGGATACGTGAATGCCACAAGCCTTTTGCCGGTTCCTGGCCTTGGCCTTGTTCGTCTAAGAGAATGTCATCTTAGCGCGACAAACTTTTTAGGCAGGAGAAAACTGTTGCCATCATGGACTCACTCTGGCTCCAAGCAGATTTTTGCAAGCACGGAAAATTTCACTAGGCCCAAAGCCTTTTTCATTAACTATCGTATAAACAAACACAAAAGAATAATTAATGCGAGTAATATAATATGTTCTGTTGCCACCCTCCATTGCTAATGATTAACCCATTGTCTAAGTTACCTAGCTATAATGCACACAAATAAAGCAGCATTTTATATCTACCATTCTTCATTTAATCCAACAGGGTTCTTTATGCACCTATAGAGAATAGAGTGACACCACATAGACAGGGAAGCAAAATAAGCACATGCCATTTATTCTAAACAGCTGCAATTAATTTTTGACATGACAATAGACACGATTAATTTATTATTTTTCACAAACAAGGAAATGCAACATAATGCACGTTTATGAGCACACATGTTAGTAGCCCTTTATGTAATTTCTCGTGTATGTAACTTAAAACTAGGTTGAATTAATACACACATAGCACAACTGTTAATCTTATTATTTTATTTATGGAAGTGTGACTTCACGAGTTGAAATGAAAAACATTTCTGAATCTCGCTCCATCAGTGCTGGAGGCTCCGGTAATTGAAGAGCATGTATGTTCTTTCCCATTGTTAAATTGGATGGCTAACCTGTTTTCGGATGAGAACAGTGACTTCCTGTTGGAGGCTGTTGCTGTATATTTTGCATATTCATTGTTACGATGATATTTGTCATAATGAGGAAAATTTAATTTTGCCCTGCTATGTGTCCCTACGTGTTCCCCAACATGTAATATATATATGCATGATTTCTATGCATTTTCCTTCATGGCCGATAATAAAGACGCATTTCCAGTTGCGTCCAACGTTAATATGTCAGTTATCCAGTCCTCCGTGAAAGCAACGTGAATTAGGCTTTTAGGCCTATGTTGCCAACGTATTTACATGGTGCACATTAAATCATCGAGATGCACCCGTTTCTAAGGCTCCACAGGGCCCGGACACCAGGTTCAGGCCTCGAGTCTCCTGAAATGCTCCGAGAGATGCAGCCCCGCCCGCATCCCTGACCCTTCACTTACTTCCTGCCCAGCAACGCGGTGCCCGGCTCGGCCTGGCCTGCCTGCCAAGAATATGTTATGCCTACAGTTATCAGTTCAGCTCCCCGGCTTCACATTCCTAGCTAACGAACAACATAAACATATCCATCTACAGTCTAGTCTTTCTGTCTCCATGCAAGTGATTTACTGAATTAATATCCATAGAAGATCCATAGCTCACGCAATACATGAAGAAATATATGCATGCACTAGCCTTTAGTGACAAGTAGCCTTTGCCCTGATGACTTTTAGAATCAAGCAACATGTACTCCAAACACAAGATATCAGATACGCTATAGGTACAGGTCGTTCTGACATCCCAGACTTTAGTCTCCTCTACTAGTGCTAGAAGTCAGCGCCCCCCAGCTCTCCCCAGTTACACGTCATGACTCGTTTTGCACACACGAGTAGGTTAAAGGTTCCAGCTGCCCATGAAACCCCCTCCATGTTTCCACCCACTTATGACACTTCTGTGACGTCTACATCACACACCTCCGTGTACGCCCTGTGCACGCCTTCTTTCACGCCCATATGTTCTTATCTTTCGTTTGTCACTTGTTACGCCTACTGTATTCAATGCAACTGTATGGTTTTACTATATATATTGTATGATGTTAATGAAATGTTGAATGTCCCTTCCTGAACCTTAGTAGGTGATGGAACCCGATATCCATTGGCTCGAGCCACTTAATTAAAGCCCGTATGACTCAGATACCACGGACTCTGCCTCTTATTTATTGAGCTATCCTTTTCATTTAATGCATAGAAAAATAGTACCGGTAATTTATTTATTTACCACATAATGGCGCCCGAATAGGTACGTCCCCTTCCTCACGCGCCGGCGATGTAACGCAGGCCCCCTGACCCCTTCTACAGCCGTGACGGACCCCTTCTGCGCACCTGCAGGTTTTCCTGCTAAACTCCCTCAGGCCAACGGAGGAGACGGAGGCTGCGGTCCAGCATCCAGACGAGGCGGTGAGGAAGGCGGAGAGTCCCGACCAGAGCCCAAGCCGAGAGAGCAAGGTCCGAGGTATCCTGAGGCCCACCTGTTTCCGAAGCCCGAAGCGCATGCGCAGTCCAGTCGAGTTTCCGAGGCCTTCAGTTTTGCTTCCCGGTGAGTACCATTGCTGGGGACGCATCTAGACGGGTTCATTAATTTGTGCCCGGTCCAGACAGGTTTGGGTACACAGATCCGGTCCGACGTGTTCACCTAGGTGGATACGGCATGACGTGTCTCTTTATGAGACCGGTATGTTCTGTACTGTTTTAGCAGTGCATCCAGTAATTCTGTTTTCTAGTATAGTCTCTCGAGATTTCCAGTATTATGTTTTCGATGTATTATGTTTTCAATGTACTAGGTAGTATCTGTTCGAACTGTTTTTTTTAATATGTTTTGATGTCGTGGTATGAATGATTTGTTTTGCTATTCATTACTGTGTTCATTGTGTATTGTGTTCAAGTTCAAGTACGTTCAAATATGCCTCTGTTTTCAAAGTTACGTCAGATAGGAACCAGAAAAGGGATACTCGAAGAATCAGTTCCTGTCCCACCCAGGGACAGTCCCGGACATTTCATGTATCATAAACATGGCTTAGATGCCATACTGTACTTAGACTTATGGGTAGACTATACCAAACATCTAGAAGAGAAATATAGATGGCCTGTTTCAGGAACTTGGGATGCTGAGTGCATCATGAGAGTAGAGGAAGCATTATGGAAAAAGAAAGCCAGACAATCCCAGAAAGATGCCATAGAGTTGTGGCGTAAAGAATCACATAAAAGAACAGAAAAAGAATTCAGAAAAGCAGAACTAAGTAGGGAATCATCAGAAAAAGCCCAAGAAAGGGCACTACTAGAAGAAGGTGAACGAGTTAGAGCAGAACAGTTAGACAGACAAAGGAATGCCCTTATTAAAGGCATGTATCCCCTTCTCGCCGAGGGCCTGCCTAAGGCGACCCCGGAAGCACCCTGTAATTTACCGCCACCATTGGTCCTGATTAAGCTACGTCATAAACCGACCGCAGCTGAAATTTTCCTTTCTTCCTATTTAGACGACACTGTCCCAGAATATGCTAATCCGAATCCTACCCCGTCTGTTCAACCTCACAACCCTGTTAATAACGCGATTACTGTTCCTCCAGCCACTGGTCCTGGAAATCCTTTTAATCCGCCAGTAACCCAGGACCAACCCACATTACGTATGCCTACTTTACCAGTCACATTACCAGCAATGTCACACCCAGTATTAGTTGACGATTCAAGTTCAGGAGGAGCAGGGGGAGGTATCCCTATCACCCCGCCCCAAGTAAAACGAATGACGCTTAGAGACGCAGCATTACAACGTACGCCAAAAATGGCTACATACGCAGCCCTCAAACAATACCTTACTGATTGTAGATATGATCCAGTGCCAGGCGAAGAACACATGATATTATATTCCGTACGTCTACGACGAGTTACAAACTATTTGACTATCATGCCAGAAATGAGGGAACATTTAGACAGAATATATCATTTCATCAGAACAGGAGAAAGACCAGAAAGTATTCACGAGGCTATGGCCCACAGGAAAGTTGAGACTCGAAATATGATCTTGCAGTTTTTGATAAACTGTTTAATAAGAGAACAAGACCAGCCTGGTAAAAACAAAGACGAGATGAAGGCCCTGATAAAATGGAGTGACAATATAGCAGAAGGAAAACACAGTAAACAAGGTTGTATAGAATCCATGTATAGAAAGATCCGTAAAGAAATTCTAGGCATACACGAAAGGGAGAAAGCAACGAGAGAAACCGAGAAAGAGAATGACACTTCAGACGAAGATATAGACACAGAGAACCCAGACAGAATAGCGTACGTAGGTAGAACGAGACCTTTTGACAGACACACACGTCTAGAATGTAGGAAAACTTTTCTTCCTCCCGTACCAGAACAGTGTTCTCTTGAGCATTTATTCCAAGCTACCGATAGAGTCTTAAAACTACGAATAGGTTACAGTGAGCTTAGTACCATGCATGAACAGGAACTAGTCCGATTAGCAGTTCAATGGACTAGTGATTCTAGTACATTTTCAGACGAAGTAGTGGCCCAAACGTTTCTGAAACTATCCCCAGACGAACAACGACTGGTGGGTATGTACATGATCCAACACCTCATTACCCTGTACGAAAGTCAGCATTCTGACCCAGGTCCCTTATATAATGTATTGGACGAGTTACTCCTAAACAAATGGAAAGGCCTAGGTACCGATTTGATTAATGTCATTTTAGAACAATGCCACAAATACAGAACGTTCCTGACTCCACATTTTGTTCCTGTTCCACCCCCAGTAAGGAAGACATTTTACATAGACAGACAGAATCCCTTGCGAGAAGTCCATCCTGTTAAGGGAACGGGAGGTACGCTCGAACGAGTATTTGTTTACACCCCTTTAACGAAAATAGAACTACTGGAAATGAAAAAGTTAGTGCCCTGTCACGATAAAGATCCAGCAGGGTTCCATCGTGAATTAAAAGACATGCTCCGAATGGGAGAATACACGTATCCTGATATCATTAAAATGTTAAAGGTCCTGTTGCCTGCGGGCATATACGAAAAACTTAAAGAAAAAGAATGGGAGGTGGGAGAGAAAAAGTTTGACTGGGCAGAATTAGAGAACGAAGATAACACACGAGTTCCTGGTACAGGTCTCGGGGAAAAAGCCAAAGCATTGCCCGAATTGTTAATACAAGTCTTGCCAAGATTACTAACCACGAAAAAGGAAGACTGGGATGCCATCTCAGCCTGTAAACAGAAACAAGACGAAGACACTAGTGATTTTTATTCCAGATTTGAGAAATGTTTCATTATTAATAGCGGCTTGAAAACGAGTAATGAGTCGTATCCACATCTTTTTGTTACCAAATTAGTAGAGAATTCTTTACCACAAGTTAAAAATCGAGTACTGAAAGTCGAGAGTACCTGGCAAGCTAATACCCCGTCCCAAATGTTACAAATGTTACAGTATCACCAGAACCGAATCAGAGAAGAGCAAGAACACGAAAGGAGACGTATGAAAGACACGAAAATGAAAGTACTAGTGGCACAGTCTGTTCCAGTGGATAGTCAGAAGAGGGGTACGACTCAGACCAGTCATTCTGCAGCTCCCGTTAAAGGGACATGTAATTACTGTAAACAGCCAGGTCACTATATAAACGAATGTGCAGTTCTGAAACACAACATAGCTACTGGTAAGACGAAGGAGAGACCGCGTCCTCCTAGACAGGAACATGTTCCACAAAACACGCAACCGTCGCAGAGCGCACAACAGACAGTAACAGTACCGCAGCCTATAGCTGCCACACAACACGTTACACAGCAGATGTACCAGTACGCACAGTCAGATTATCCAGAATATCAGCAGTATTCATGAAACAGCCTAGAGAGGGAGGTTGGCTTGCCTCTCATCGAAGTTCCTGTAGATCAAGAGGGTCCCTATGTACACAGTCAAGTATTAGGGAAAGACAGAAAATTTCTGATTGATACAGGGGCAAGTAGGACTACCATCAGTCATAACGAGGTTCCAGGGGCTCCTCTCTCAGGCTCAAGAAATGTTTCCCTGGGATTTTCAGGAAAGCCTATTGTTAATGAAATATCGAAACCAGTTTCCCTAGAAGTTGGTCCATTGTCCCGAACTACAGACTTGTTACTTACGAAATCATGTCCAGAAAACTTACTTGGTATTAAAACATTGAAAGAACTAGGTGCAGTGATTTGTTGTTCTCCGGAAGGAGTGAGATTGTTTTTACGTGATTTTAAAGGACATTATGTATTAAGAGATTTTGATCCAAGATTACTGAATGTACCACAGCATTTATGGGCGCAAGGTCCAACTGATGTAGGTTGTATGCACATTACACCATACCGTGTCACTCTGAAACAAGGAGTTGTACTACCACGAATCCGACAATATAAGTTGCCACCCGAGGCTGTAGCAGCCTTATCAAAAATTATTGACGAGCTCATTGCTCAAGGAGTGGTTGTAGAAACTGACTCCAATGTATGTAATTCCCCTATCATTCCGATCCTTAAACGTACTGACCCAAATGCACCTCCAGTCTATCGACTAGTGATTGACCTTCGAGAACTTAATAAATGTATCATACCCCAGTAACCAGTGGTTCCAGATATCTCTTCCCTATTGACTGCCATTGATTCCGAAGCAGCGTTCTTTACTGTTATCGATCTCAAGAACGCCTTCTTTAGTGTCCCCATCCATCCGGACAGCCAGTTCCTTTTCGGATTCTGTTTAAATGGAAGAAGCTATAAATTCACACGTGCACCTCAAGGGTTCACAGAAAGTCGTAGTATTTACAGTCAAGCACTGAAACGACAACTAGATAGTATTCACATGCCAACTGACACTGCCCTGCTCCAGTACGTCGATGACCTATTCATCACTGCCCGTACAGAACGTGACTGCGAACGTGCGTCACTGACAGTCTTGTATTTTCTGGCAGAAATGGGGCACAAGGTGTCCCCTTCGAAACTGCAATTCTGTGTCCAGCAAGTGGTATACCTTGGACACTTGCTGTCCAAGAAGGGTAGACAGTTGACACCTGACCGTATCCAGTTAATTGCACATCTTCCACAGCCCAAGACACAGAAGGAGGTACAAGCTTTTATCGGCCTCACTTCTTACTGTAGACAATGGATCCCTCAGTATGCATATCTAGCCAAGCCACTGATACAATTGACAACACAGGAGGCAGCGACATCGTCTGTCCTCCCTTGGACCCAGGAACATACACTTGTTTTCAACGAATTAAAGAAAGCTTTATGTAATGCACCTGTTTTAGCGACGCCAAACTACCGTAAACCTTTTACACTTTTTGTCACTGAACGTGATGGTACAGCATTATCTGTTCTCACACAAGATCAAGCAGGACAACACAAGCCTTGTGCTTATTTTTCTAGCACATTAGATCCAGTAGCCCAGGCTTTGCCTGCTTGCCTCAAATCAGTTGCAGCCACAGCTTTAGCTATCAGACAAAGTGATTCCATAGTGTTAGGACATTCCCTGACAGTACAGGTTCCACACTCCGTGGAAGTTCTTTTAAACCGAACACAGACTCAGCACTTGACAATTGCACGATTGACAGGATATGAACTGACACTGTTTCAGCCACACATAGAGATCAGACGCTGCAACATATTAAACCCTGCTACACTGTTACCCTTGATTACCTCAAACCCTGCAGCACATGACTGTGTGGAAGTTATTAACACCATGACGAAGCCAAGACAAGACTTGACGGACATTGCATTGCCTGACCCAGACCTGACACTTTATGTGGATGGTTCATGTATGAGAACAAGTACAGAAGAGTTAGTGGCAGTATATGCAGTGACTACTGAAACTGAAGTTATAGAAACACACCGTATTGACACCTTGTCTGCTCAAGCAGCAGAGCTCATCGCTCTGACCCAAGCCTGCATACGAGCCAAGAACCTGAAAGTAAACATATATACCGATTCACGTTATGCATTCGGAGTCGTTCACGACTTTGGAGTCCTCTGGCAAGAAAGAGGTTTTATTACCTCTCATGGAGCCAAGATTCAGCATGGCCCCCTCATTCAAGCTCTGTTAGAAGCAATACATTTACCTACAGCTATAGCCATTATGAAGTGCAAGGCACATACGAGAGTCACTGACACCATTTCCCAGGGTAACGACCTGGCAGATCGAACAGCCAAGCTTACAGCTCAGACTCCAGACACTCCAGCTGACACGACAAAGACAGACGTTCCAGTCCTGACGACTTGTATGACAGTCAAGGACCCTACACAAGATGTACTAGACATACAGACACATGCTACTCCAGACGAAATCAAGAAATGGTCTGAACAAGGAGGGATCCAGACAGATCAGGGATGGTTGACGAAGGGAAAAGCCACATGGTTTCTCGCCGACTCTATGGTTCAAGTCATTATTAATACAGCACATAGTCCAGCACACTTAGGAGAAAAAGCCATGTTAGACAGCATCCAGAACCTCTGGTTTAACAAGCATTTACGAGCAGCAGCGAAGCAGAAAGTGCGTACCTGCATGATCTGTTGTCAGTTCAATCCAGGAAAAGGTCTTCCCGTGGAACAAGGTGGATTTCATCCTCCTGACCACCCTTTTGAAGTCCTCCAGATGGATTATATCCAGATGGATCGATGTCGAGGATTCAAGTATGTCCTCGTAGTTGTATGCGCTCTGTCCAGATGGACAGAAGCATATCCAGTCCCAGATTATACTGCCGCGACCACTGTCAAGCAGTTGGTTCGTGAGTTCTTCCCTCGATATGGTTTGCCCCGTGTCGTATATTCAGATAATGGACAGCCATTCTCGTCCAAACTCATGAAACAAGTATCACTTCTGTTAGGGTACCAGTGGAAATTCCACTGCGTACGACACCCCGAGGCAGCTGGCCTCGTCGAGAGACACAATCAAACTCTGAAAATACGAATAGCGAAGGTCTGTGCAGAAAAAGGTGTAGATTGGATGGTAGCCCTGCCGGTTGCCCTCTTCTATATGCGAATGGTCGCTCACTCCAGATCTGGTTTGTCACCCTACGAAGTAGTTTTCGGTCGTCCCCCAAACATGTGGGGTACACCTATGCCTCGTAAAATCACCGATGTTGACAGTAACATGCTGACAGATTACCTAGCTTCCTTGATGTCTGCACTACTCTCTTGTCGTTCACAGGTCGCGGCTGCCTTTCCGGATAACACCCAGGTGAAACCGCACGAGGTCGTTCCAGGTGATCTAGTTTTGGTTCGGAACTTTGATCGTTCAAGCCCTCTGGAGCCCCGCTGGAAGGAGCCAAAACTCGTTTTGATGACCACAAGGACCGCCGTAAAGCTGGAAGGAAGAAAAGGCTGGCTCCATTCCAGTCATATCAAGCGTTTCCATGGACCGTGTCCAAAGACTTTTTTCAAGGACTGCCCCGATACTGACTCTAAACTTCCCCTGTTAGAGAAAACTCCGCAGCAGGAGTATAAAATGAAACTAAGGTCTAGTAAGTCAGACAGCGTTTAATTGTTTAAGTCCCCCTCGGGTGAAGCGGTTAGACAG
Source organism: Lissotriton helveticus (assembly GCF_964261635.1). Classification (NCBI taxonomy): domain Eukaryota; kingdom Metazoa; phylum Chordata; class Amphibia; order Caudata; family Salamandridae; genus Lissotriton; species Lissotriton helveticus. The sequence continues at coordinate 697,642,307 of NC_136065.1, read as the reverse complement.
GTTTCTGACATGTATGAGATAGACCCACATAGTGAGAGAGATAGACGAAACTTCAAGAAAATGAAATATTGTAAAAATCTCCGAAGCAGATGCATCGTTACATTATTGTTTATGTTTATTCTGAGTCTTACGATCACATGTATAAGTTGTTTGTTACATATATTTTTTCCTCTTCTCGATTCACATTCACACCTTTCCTCTAATGATACTGTAGAGCACACATTTAGTGAACTACCCCCTCACGAGTTATCCTATCGACTTGCAATGCGCAACAATACTTTTATTCGCATGTTACACTATTCGCATCAGACCAGCAATGCCACTAATTGCTGGGTATGTGGTCGACTCCCCCCTTACCAGACAGTGAAGGGAGTTCTGCCACTCTTTCCCTATCCGTTTTCACACAATGGTTCGTGTGGAGCATGGTTTACATTAACGTCATCTTTAGACGATAAGTCCCTTCTGAATACAGTTATGAATGAAACCTGTTTCCGAGACAAGGACGGTCTTCCCCATAGGACAGGGATAGATCTAGAAAATGAAGTATATGATCTAGGTAATTTTTCCTCTAACCTCATGGTTTTGAATGTTCAGTCCGAGACTAATTCAGACTTGCCTTCTATAACAGTTCTACCAGTGAAAGGCGAATTATGTGTTAGAAAGAATGGTTCAGTACATCTAGGACACAGTGATTGTACTACTATGGTCGAGTACAGTGACAATGGGAAGTCTACTTTCAAAGCCTCACGTCATTCCTATTTTATATGTGGTCAGACCGCTTATGTACGTTTGCCCCTAGATTGGGATGGAACATGTTACATTGCATTCCTACTGCCACCAGTTTTCCTAGCACCATCCGATTACCATCGAAATACCCATCTAGTACACGTCAGACATAGGAGGGAGATCGAGTCCCCAATTGTCGATCAGACTGAAACTGCATTAGAACAGTATACGGATTTCAATAAAGGTTTCTTTTTCTTCATAGGTCCTGTCCAGAATAGTAAATTAATCCGTAGGTTAACCAGAACCCTTGAAGCAGTAGTGAATGAGACTACTTCCGCCCTAGGTAACTTAACAGAAGAGCAGTCTGCTATGAGATTTGTTGTTCTTCAGAACCGCCTTGTCCTTGACGTCATCCTGGCCGATAGGGGCGGAGCTTGTAGAGTCATCGGATCTAGTTGTTGCGTTTTCATTCCTAATAACGCACCGTCTGTGTATTCAGCAATAACTAGACTTCATAAAATAGCTCATCAGCTACACCAGAATCCAGGCACCTGGACTTGGTCCAGCTGGCTCTGGAGTGTAATATCTGCATGGGGATGGAAAGTACTGTCATTCCTGGGAATAATAGTAATGATCATATTCAGTTGTTGTCTCTGTTTACAATGTGGCCCAGCGATTTGCGGCTTGTGCGCTACATCTTGTATTCCACGTCCACAATCCCATTCCCAAATGAAAAAAGACGAGCAAATGATGCTGTATGAACAGATAGATGGTCTTATGAATATTGATGTTTCCTGAAGGGAACGTAGGGAACAAGGAGGGAATGAGGAAAATTGAATTTTGCCCTGCTATGTGTCCCTACGTGTTCCCCAACATGTAATATATATACACTAAGATCAGAGGTATGGGGCCGCCCTTTTAAAACCCAAAGAGACCTTCTTTAGATATAATATAATACACTAGCAAGGGAGGGTAAGACTTAGGTGCCATTTAGCCTTCTTCCCTTTAGCATTGTAACATGATATCTCCCTTTGTATTTTATGGACTACTAACTATGCTGATAACCTTGTTGCTTATAATATGTTTGCTTGTATTAGCTAAGATACTGCGCCTGAGAACACGGCATTAGAAATAAACATTTCAAACGTGCACGTGTCTTCATTTACTCCTCGTTTTGGATTGGTATGTTAGTATAACGAAAGAGTGTTCATGTGTTCCACGTTACCTGAGGTGTTCTAAGTCTATGTTCTGGGTTGTCTAATCATTGGGGGTATGGAAGAACCAATGAGACACTGATTGCTAGTCTGGTAGGGGATTTTGGATACTGAGGTGAGTTTGGGTACACCCTAATTCACTGAGGTTCTAGGTCTCTATGCACAGTTCTGTGTAGGAGCAGAATCCCTGCGACAATTGGCTATGCCAATGCTTGTTGTGTTATGCCACTGTCTGAAGCTGTCCTGAAAGCTTAACGATGAGGCTCCTAGAAAGGTGGGGGCCCTGGGTCAGAGCCCTCTTTGCCCATGCCTTAAAACGTCTCTACTTACAGCTCCTGAAGAGGTTTGCAACCATTATTCAAGCACAGCGGTTCCTGTTCTGTACCCAGTGTAGGCGCTATATAAGTAATGCTACAGGTAGTAACCGTGCTTTTCTATAATCATAAACAATAGACAGTCTTGGGCCAAGTATCCAAGGCATACTTCCTTTAAAACGAGTTCAACTGAAAAAGTAAAGTAAATTACCTATTTGTTAACCGCATGAATGTTGGTAGGGGGTGTGGCCTATCTCTTATATGACTACAATTTAAATGTAGAATCCTTGAACTTTGAACTTGGTCATTGGGAACCGTCAGTGTCCTGTCAGGGCGGGGATATTTTATGACTTCCTGGAGCCTTTTCGTGAACACAACATGAAAATAGGCCATTCTTTGAAAAGGTGAGTCTGCAGGGCTTCTGGGAGAGACTGCACTCATAGGGATAATTCAGAATTATTAAGAACAATTAATAATGATTTTCTCGTTCACAAACCTCACGACAGTCAAACGATTGCTCTTGGGCTAAACAAGCAGTCCTTTTCCTGGAAGAACATAATCGTTACCCTCTTTGGTAAGGGGTCTGATTAATTTTCACTCTCTTGAAAAGGGCAGTTTTATCGTAGGTTCTAGACTGTTTACTGCAGGTGCGTATGTTTGCCATTTGCAGAAATGTATACAAGAAACAACAAGGGACTGGCGGGGGAGGGGGCTGGGGGGGTTGGTCTGCAGATTTTCTTTTCAATGCGAATGTGAGCGGCATGACAAAGGATGGAGTTTTCCACTCTCATAAGCTAGTTTATGCTCTTTGGTTTCTATTGCTGGCCCTTGTTGATACAAAGCGTTTGCCCGGAGAACACTACGTAGCATCTGTTTATAGTGATAGGCAAGTTTCTTGTATCACTGTGTGACTGGCTTGTGGTAACAGGTCAATATTGGTTTCCAAAGCAGGCAGAAGCAATTGTCAGCAGGTAAAATAAAAGAAAGAGATTCACAAAGATGGGCAAAAAAAGAATTGCACTCTTGTAGTGACTGTAAGTTCAACAAGCATTGGCCGCGCGGCCGTAAAAATAATGCTGCGAGGCCGCGAAATGAAATAATAAGAAAAGAAAAATGCGAGTAGTAACGAGAGTTGTGCTCAAGCGCACGCGCAATGGAAAAAAGTGCTGTGCACGACTTGTGCGCGTTCTAGCAAGCTGGTGGCCGGCAAGGTATCGCTTTTTGAAGCATCTACTAAATGTCTCGCAAGAGCAGCACATGCGCTGACTCTAGCGAGACCTAAAAAAGGTACCTTAGTTATGATTATGTGGTCTGGAAGAATATGGGAAAGCAGAAATATACATATGTAAACATCTCCCACTCGACCATCACTAATTCAATTTCGGCCACAACTAGCTCTATTGGGCTATCCCTTAGTTATACAGTATAAGAGAAGTATAAGAGAAATAGTTTACAAAGAATACATACAATTCATTTTTTGTGATAACATTTATTATTTTCTCTTTTTTATCTGTTTTTTCAGCCTTATTTCTTATTTCTTAAATAGTGAGACCATCCTTTTTTTGCCCTTATGTTCATATGTACAATAATTCATAAGTGACAAGACATTGTTGTACTTCTATTAAATCTATAATTCTAACATGATTAGTGCAATAAGTACTTACAAAACAGCAAAATCAACATTGTCCCCATACCAAAATCACATTCGTACAAATCTGACATACAGTCAAAGCATACCAACTAAACTCATACACACATCACATAACATTCATCATTTTCCAGCTAACAGTTGGCTTGCAACTAAGAACCTGTGGTGAATAAATCTTCATTAATGTCCATGGTTATGCCGCCTGCTGTAAAAAATCAGGCCGATGCACGTTTCAGTGGATACATGTGATTCAATCCACCTTCTTCAGGACTGCTTGTTCTTTTACCATTTCAATGCAGCAGAGTTTTGGTAGGGGATCTAAAGATAAAAAAGGGTTGAAGATCATTCATAATGCCCTGAGATAATTTCCTTTAGGGGAAAATAATAGGTTTCTACTGCTCTACGGTTAGTAGTCCAAAGATAAGGGTTTCCATATCCAAAACCACACACCATGCATCAAATAAAGGAAAAGTACTATGATAAAGTGAGAAAAGAATTTGAAGAAGGACAATTTTAGAATTGTTTTTTAAAAAAAGAGATGAAATGAAGTCTCGGCTCTTTGAAAGACCACAATTCCTTATATCCCAACCAGAGCTAAAGTGTTTGGCACCTTATACCCCCACATATATTATTTCTGTTTTTATGACTGACCCGTTAGTCTTTATCTTGCTTTATTATTTTCCACGCTGACACACCCTTATTCATTTTTCTCTTTTGGTTCACATCGGGCTTTGGCTGTCCATTCTCAATTAGTGCTCCAGCCGCGGTGGTCGCTATTGCAGCAAAACGGACAGCAAGATGTTGTCGTTACATCTATATATTTTTCTCTAGAGTAAATACACTTCTTATGTTTTTACAGTTTTTACCTTCTGAACACTTTGTTATCCTTTATTTATTGGGTCATCTCATTTGTGGGTAAGTTAGATGTTTCACAGTAGTGCCATTGCTTGTTAAATGGCAAATACTATTCACACTATCAAAAAAGAACAAATCTTATGAAAGGTTTAAAAACAACATATGCAAACTGTTCATTTTGTGATTGGACACAGTTTGCTTGACATTAGTGGAGTGTGGGTGTGGGGAGGAGGATTGCCCTGGCCCTGAGCTTCTGTGCTGTGTGTTCCTCTTCAGCCCCACCTGCTGAGACTGGCTCCCTAGGTATTTGGTGTGTGTGGTGCAGGGTCTGGGTTACCTGGCTGGTTAGTTGTGCAGGGGGAGCACAGGAGGGGCACACAGCATGTCTCCTAATGGGTGTGGGTGGCCTAGTGTGTGAAGGGTGTGGCTGTGACCCTGTGAGTCTTTGTAGACTGCCCATGCCTGGCGCCGGCCCTGCCTACTACATTGTGCGCATGTTTTCCCGCATCTTCACCGCTACGGTGACGTGACCGGGAGATAGCTGTGGTTTAGCGGTGTCACGATGTCAGCGCTACCCACTCTGAGGAACCAGATAAAAAAGGAGAAGTAGCTACTGAAGAATGGTGGTCCGTCCCGATTGAAAAACACTGTCTCCTTTCCTTGCAGCCACCGGACTGGGGCAGCAAACCCAGTTCATCCTGGGACCCCTACCCTCCCGCTTCAGAGTTCTGTCTCTTTAATGCCGCAGCATCCAGTGAATGTTCCACCCCAGAAGATGACGTCCTCGACCCTGAACCAATCCCGTGGAGTCCCAGCTGGAGGAGTGAGGCAGAAGAACCCGGAAGACACGAGATCGGTGTGTTCAGGAGTACGGCTCGAGAGCAGATGGAGACACCAGGAGACGAGCCGCAGAACTTCCCGGAGACAAGACCCTGTGGAGAGCCAGGAGGCCAAAGGTCACACGCTCTGCCTAGCCACGCTTCAGGAGGATCTTGGCTACACCAGGTACGGGACCGGTTTGCGGGGTGAGTCGGGAGGAGGGAGAAGGAAGAGTCGTAGACTTCCCACACCACCCCTGCCCTCTCCCGTTTACTCCTCTTCATATGCACCAATCTATAAAGGCGATTACCTGCATCGGTGGTCCCACACTCCCTTTCCTAGCCAGTGAGATTCGGGCAAGCGGTCTCACGTGTTATCTATTGTTTTCTTTTCTTTATTTACCTGCGCTGTCCGAGTAAACAAGACCTACAAAGAAAGAAGTAGACAAGGAGAAAACTCGAGCCTAAAACAGGAAGACCAAGATAATAATTATTATCCGTACCTCTTTTTAAGAACTCTGGTGATGCATAAGAGACACATTTTCCATATAATAAAGCCTCGACTACTAGACGTGGAGTAAACACTTCTTTATATCCTGCCCCTGAATCCCATACCCCGTCACACTCGGTTAACGGGTGAACTGGATGCGGAGGGGTGATTTAGTGCCAGGTAGGACGTGTGTGGGTTCACTTGTGGATGTGTTCCTGTCCCCACAAGCGTGTCTGGTGTGGACAGTAACCGTATATCAGGCCAGGAGTTGTGTGTTGTGGTTGTGTGCGGATTTGTATCATTGCATACCTGCGGCGTTTTCCGCGACCGTGCATAACTTGCTGGTAGTGTAACAGGTACAGCACCGGAAAGGCTTGTAGAGCTGGACCCATTGCAGTCGGGACCGGGTGTAGGGGACCAGGAGTCTGGTTTGGCACTCCGCTGTCATGCTTCCGCCGTCTCTGGTTGGGTGGTTTCTCCGCTGCTGTGTGACTGGCTGATTTGTACGGCGGTCGGGACGTCATTTTGCATGGCGGTGGGTATCTATTGGCTCCCACCGCCGCGGTGGCGGGTGAATTTTCATGGCGGTTCACATCGCACCCCGGAGGACGGGAAACGGGCTATGTTTGCTCATTGTAATATGGTGGGCATGAGGACCGCTGATCGCGTGCGGAAAATGACATTTTCAGCCAGCACCACGGAGGTGCCTCCGCCTGCCATCATAATGAGCTCCTTTGTGTCACACACTTGGTAGCTGAGTGTCACTCATAAGTGCACTGAGGCCATGGGTATGAAACACATAAGCAATCTGAAAATTTGGCAGCTGTGCTTTCCAGCAGGTCAAAGATCAACAAGAGTGAACATGCCAAATAGAAAGAATAAGACTCCTGAATGGTAGATACAGAGTCATAGGATGATGATCTGGAAGTCATTGAATTACCCGATTGGCAAAATATTTTTGAAGAACCTCCGTGCACTCTGATAAATAAGATCGAAGATCAATATTGAATAATTTCCTGAACATAATTTTTTGAGACTCAATTTCTTTAGATTTTTTGAGTTTTTCATTTGGCCTGAATAGCATGCATAGTTGGAGTCTGTTTTATTTTGTACTTTAGATATTCAACTGAAGACTAAAGAGCTTCCTTGCTCTCACAATATATGGACTAAGTCAATGAGCTGCCATTTCCTGAAGTTTTTAATTGTTAATTTTTACCTTTTAAAAAGTAAGGGTTAGAGTTTTGTTATGTGTCTTTAGAAATGGTTTTGTAGAAGAAGTATGGCAACTAACAAGCAAAAATGCTGCTCAAATTAACATATACGTGTTATTAGTTATAACAATAATATTTACAGTTGCGTTACTGTAGTGTTTGATTTCTGTCAATTGGCTTTCATTTACCTACAAATAAGATTAAAGAGTTAAGCATGACATATAATAGTAAAACAGACACAAAATGACCAGGTAGGGGTAGGTTTCTAGGTAATTGTAAAGAGAACAGTTATTACAATTTACTGTCTGAGTTGTGAGTATTATGGTATTCAATGATTGGTACATGTGCACATTTATTGCTACCTTTGACATATTAGTCATCATGCAATGTCTTTTTTATTGTTTTCCTGATCAAGAATTTCTAGCACCTCATCTTATGAACAATTACAGCTTCTTGGAAGCTCTTTCTGAAACCAACGATTTAAAATATATTTTTAATCATTTGAGACTAACTGTGCAATCTAATCTGGAATCTGGTAAGCTAAAAACAAGCTTGTGTGTATTTTGAGTAATCTGGAGAGTGAATTTATTAAGGAATATAATGAGAGAAAAGTAATCCAAAATTGAAAAGAAACAAGAAATGTTGACTGACAGGTAGATGTTGAAGAGAATTCAGATATTCATACACGAATCCTTGACTGAGAGTCGAGCAAGAAAATAAAAGAGTAATGTATAAGAAATGTGAAAAATTCCAGAGTTATGAGTCAGTTGAAATGGTTGATAAGAATGAATGTAATGTGAGTTTTATAGTTGATGATAGACTTCGGACTGGTGATGAAGGCAGGTATATAAAATACATGATAAAAAAATGCGTACTCCTACGATGCAATCTTAACTAGATGTACCTATGTGTACCTGGCATGTATGTAGGTGTTAAGCCAAAAATCCCTCTAGGATAAAGTCATCCTCATTATCTGAAGTGAGAGACTGTGGGACCCTGTCCTGGTCTTGAGCTGGACACCCCAGAAGGGATATCAGACCACTGCGAGCAGGAGTATCTGCATTCAGGAACCTCAGTGTCTTGCATCAGTGTGTCAGCATGGAAGTCGTGAGCTCCTCTGACATTTTCAGCAAGATGTGATGTTTATATACCCAAAGGTAACCCCAGGGGTTCCACCTTCCTGTGCCATTGTCAGGTTTAGGATGACTTCAGGAATGAACCGTGCACATAGTTATTATGCAGGAGATGTAGTCCTGCTGAGTTTTCAAGAATCCTCATGCATAATGTATGAGGCTATTGTTCAGGGAAAACCCCAAGTTCTGTAAGCAGTACCCTAAGTAGGTAAAGAGTCATTCCTAGCAGCCCGTTATGTATGTAATGTAGGGACGAATATAGGTGAACGGTTGGGATGTTACCTGGGCCTATTGTGGTACCTATAAGGAATATAACAAACCCTCTAACCTCTAAAAGAATCCCTTAGTCATCTGCATCTCCCCTTGCCATTTGGAGGGTTACTTTGGTGTCCTGAAATGGATTTCTTTGTTGTGCTCTTAAGATGTTGCATATTATGTTGTCCTAACATGTGCAATATCTTCTACTGGACTATACATTCAGCTATCATTTCACCTCAGTCAACTTCACCTTGTTGTGGGTTTGCTCCAGCACACTGTCTTTTATAAGGTACATTTCCACCTATGAGGGTAGTTCACCTCCAGTTTGCTTTCTGCTTCCCTTCTTATAAGAATCTTACTTTTCTCTACACATTTATGGGGCATATTGATGTCTAAGCATCCTGTGGCAGCACTTTTTTATCCAAGGCTTTTTTTCCCCAATCTTTTTTCAGTTTATTTACAAGTTGAAGGTGATGGTTTCTGGTTTACACTGTAGCTCGATATAGGTGTCTCCAGTACAATTCACCTGGCTCAATGGTCCAGAAGGAGCATGGTTTTGCCTCCTCTCTCGCATCGTCCATTGTATACTCAACGGCCTTACTCTCATTTCAGTTGTCTACATTGGGCGGCATGGGCACAAGCGCCAATGTCCTCTCCCAAACATGGCTCAACACAATGCCACAAGTCTCCCATGGCTCTAGTATACTCATTATGTATGCCTTCAGCCATTGAACATCTGACGATGGTGCACCCCACTGTGAGGACTAGGTTTAACCAGATGAAGTACTAGTGTCCAGCATGCAACTCAAATGGGGGTGCTTTAGGATCACTCTGTGCTATGCCACTCTTCTGAACCTTCAGGCACCTGCCTCAGCTGCTGACATTTCCCCAGTGCAGGTGTGCCTGCTGCATTACTCTTGGTTCAACTAAATAATGTAAGTTACTCAACATTGAGATCTGACAACATATGTAAGAATTAGGCCTGCTGTGACCTTCAGGGCATACTCCCTGTTCCTCACTGGCACTAGGGCCCCAGTAATGTTTACCTGACTAGCTATTGGAAACACATGAGGCAGGTCATAAAATAGCCTTTTAGCTTTGCTAGCAGGCCCACAACACTTTTGTGATGAAGGTGATAATATTTCTGTATGGTTCACTCCTTGCCAAAAGGTCAGGTCTACGTGTCTTCAGTCTAGCTTCTTAGCCTCCATGCAAGGTACAGAGCAAGCACTTCTCTATGGTAAACAGCCATTACAACAGACTGTTACCCTGCAAGTCATTACATCGCATACTTTACACAACGCATGCGATGTAACAACGCGTAGCCATTACCACGCATACCATTAACTCGGATGCGCTTTTACAACGCAAGCGATGTAAGGGCTATCCACATTGCTGTGAGGCAACTGAGAGCTGTTCCGTTTCCTCACAACGACGTGCACCACCCCTCAGACGACGCTGGAACCAGGAGAGAGGAACCATGAGGAGAGAGAGGTAAGGGGGATTGCGCTTGGGGTTACTTTTTTAGGGTTTAGGGTAGTGTCGAAGTAGTGTTGTGATGCTTGTGTAGTGTAGGGTTGTGTTTTAGGATTTAGGGTAGGGTTGGGGGGTCGTGCAGGGTAGTGTTAGACTGTAGGGACCGGACTTGGGGGTAGGAGGAGGGTCGTGCTGGGGGTAGTGGTTTAGGGTAGCATTGTGTTTGTGTTGTGTAAGGTACTGTTTTAGGTTTTAGGGTAGTGTTGGGAGGTCGTGCAGGGTAGTGTTTGAGTGTAGGGACCGGACTGGGAGTAGCCGGGATCATGCTGGGGGTAGTGTTTAAGGGTTGTGTTGTGATGTTTGTGTAGTGTAGGGTAGGGTAGTGTTGTGATGTTGTGATGTTTGTGTTGTTTGTGTAGTGTAGGGTAGGGTAGTGCTTTAGGGTAGTGTTGAGGGGGTCATGCAGAGTAGTGTAGGAGTGTAGGGACCGGACTGGGGGTAGGGTCAGGGTTGTGCTGGGGGTAGTGTTTTAGGGTTTAGGGTAGTGTTGTGGTGTTTGTGTAGTGTAGGCTAGTGTTTTAGGATTTAGGGTAGTGTCGGGGTCGTGCAGGGTAGTGTAGTGTTATTGTAGGGAGAGGACTGGGGGTCAGGGAGGGTCATGCAGTGGTACTATATTAGGGTTTAGAGTAGGGTAGGGTGGAGTCACTTACCTTGCAAACGTTTACCATGAGTATACCTTTAACACGCATGCCTTTGCGTTGTAATGGCATGCGTGATAAAGGCATAGTTGTGGTAAAATTTTGCGTTGTAATGGTAGTCGTAATTGACATTGCATAGCAATACCTGCGATGTAATGGCATGCTTGGTATTGCTATGCGATGTAATGAGTCATATTCCTTCTCTATGTTCTGAGTAAAACCCTGGAAGGGTAACAGCAACTCAAAGATCTGTCGTCTTGACTTCCCTCAGCTGATGCAGAGTTTCTATACTGTTTTTATATATATACTTGCAATAATGTTCATCTCTATATTTTCTCCATTTTTGATTGACGGGTGCAACCCCAATGTAACCCCAATGTAACGCCCTACATTGGGGTTGCACCCGTCAATAAAAAATGGAGAAAATATAGAAATGAACATTATTGCAAGTATCCACATTAACGGAGAAAGAACTGGGTTCGTCAAAGAAGCAGTTTTGAAAAGTATTTAAATGAACAGTAAACAATTGACTTTATTTACAATCAGCTTTGGAAAATTAGTCATATCACGGCACTAATCGGTTTCAAATGACGAAAGAGACATCTGGATAACATTTATTATGTTTTGAGCGTATAAGAGCATTGCATTGTGGGCAGGGTAGTTCGCTCCCTTTGGGTTGGAATCTCGTAACTGGCTTTCATGGCGGGAAAATGTGAACAAGTGGGCCAATCAGGACGGATTATTGAGGGCACACGGGGTTAAATAAGGGTGGAACACAGGGGGTGTTTACACACTCTCTGGTACGAAGATGATGAAGGATTGGACTGCATGTTTGAAGTAGGTATGAGGACATACCGTATTGTTTTGGATAAGAGATGTACGGAGATTGATAGCAGTTTATTAGTGAGTTTCGTGGCAGAAAACATGCATGTATGAAGTGGGAATTAATTCAGAGATGCACATTACAAATAGTTTTTGGAGAGAATGGGGAGCGAAGCAAGGAGCTGACGGGGTTGGATGATGAAATGAATGTGTGAGAGTGAGTGTGATGAAAGTAGGTGATAGATGAAAGGAGGTCACAGGGTTATGAGTGAAGTAAAGATTGTGGGAAATGGGGGATTGAAAGTAGGGGGTACATGAAGAGAAGGGATGAAGTCAGTTGGTTTGAGGAATAGTGGTATTGCAGGCTGCAATTATGAAAATGTGTTTAAAAAAGGGGATGGGTCTATTATCACTATTAGAGCGGAGGTGTTATTTTCATATTGTCCACAAAGGGGCTCACTACATGAAATTAGGACGGGGAGGAATATGATTAGTCATTTTGATAAACAGATAATTATTATATATCTTAAGATGTAAGATGTGTAGAAATGATTAATATTGTACTGATTATGTGTTTCATTGTTCAATTTATAGCATCCCTCGACGAAGGGCGCTTGTAGCCCAAAATGCATTGGCTCCTTTTTAAATAAATACTGCTTCAAACGAACTCTTGCATCTGTCATGTTTAAGCAAGAGGTCCGGATGGGCACAGCTTTAACAGTAGAAAACTTGAAAAACGGCATAATTACCCGTGTGTGGATTAAAGAATAATGTGGATGGAAAACAGAGGTCTAAAAAGATTGGAGAACGTGATTAAATATGGATGAATCTTGTCATAAATAAGAAATGTCAGCCAAAGCAGTGAACTTCAGCTGTGCAATTGGTTTTGGGGCAAAATGAAATGCCCCAGGTAATGATGTTGTTGTTAATTCTGGTGCATCTGGGCGTGGCACCAAACCGGTATGCACGCATTCTTGTTAAATTACATGGATAAACTTGGAGTACATTGAAACTAAGGTGTGCATCCCATCACTACAATTGTTTATTCATAATGTCCGGCAGATCACAAATGAGCTGGATCAGGTACTCGGCAAAGTATCGCAAGCGAGTGTCTATGGACCTCTGCAGCAGGTGTTGTTCCCGCAGTATTTCAGGGACCTGGCCAATCTGTCCCTGGTTCTGCTGGTATGCACTGAGGACAGTTGGCATGGTGTCTAGGGCCTCTGTTCCATTGTCCTCCTGTGACTGTCCCCCAGTTAGCCTGCCACCTACCCTAAAGCCATGGCCCGGTGGCGTTTCCTGGAGCAGCTGCAGCACACCGTCCCCAGCATCCCCGGTGTGCCAAGTGGTATTCGCAACTGACTGTGTTGGAGGCAGCGATGGTAATGGTGGAGGTGGCTGCCACACAGGTCATTGACAGACATTGAAAAAGCCAGTAGTCAGGAATTGTAGTAGGTATCATGTTACTTTTTGTATCATATATCTGGGTGCAATGGCAGTGACAGAAAAATGCAAGTCGGGCCGCCCAATATACCAAGCACAGATTTATGGCTAAGGTTTTTAGGCCATGCCCTTAATTACATTGGCCACGCCACTTTGAGAGACCCTCCTAGTTTTTTCACCCCATTTAAAGCCCTGGGTACCCACATTGCTCGTTAGGGATGTGACATGTCTAAAGGGACAATTTCATGTGGGCCGATATTGTATTTCCGAGGACATGTCCTTTGGTACTAATTTGTTGCTCATCCAATTCAGTTAATGCTTGGAAAATTGGGAATTTTCTATATGTATCTGACTACTATGCCGCAACTTCATGATTTGTGTTGTGCTTTTTTGTACTGACTTCCTGTGGTTTGTGAGGGCTTACAGAGTTACCATGCATGTGTTGTGTTAACACTAGTCTTTCTGCTTTGAGGCAATGGGACTTGCTCATTGGCTTTTTGTGGTTGTGTTCTTGTATTCTGCTTTGCAGTTGCATGTGACTTCATCAATGACACTGTGAATCATCTGGCCTCTCGATGGTATTAGCTGTATGTGTACGGCCTACTCACTTATAGGGGTTTCCAGAGTTGGCTACCAAGTGCCGGATGTGGGGATCATTTGACTCCATGCTGTTTGTGAAGGGAGACAGAGGGCCTTGTGGGAGTTGTGGTCTTGCTGTCAGGTCTCAACAAACACTCCCCAGTAATATGGCTAGCTACCTATTGGAAGGCTCTTTCGACTGTGTTAGCTGCCACATGGCTGTGGGATAGGGAGGGTGAGCCAGGCTGTTTGGGAGGGAGGCCAGGGTGCATGAGCTGACCACCTACCTGTGAGGTGGAGCTGATTGAGGAAATGCTATCCTTGCGATCCATTCATATTCAAAGCGTGCATTCCACATGAGTTTGACGTGGGCGGGCGATTAGAGCTCATTTGTTGTGCACAACGGTGCATTGTAGTGTGATGTGATCATTTTGTTGGTACTTACCAGCCCCCAGTTCCCCCTTGATTCATGCGAGACTCTCTGGATGTATTATGCCAGGCACCTTCCCACCCAGTTCTCTGTGCCGCCGTGTGGTTCCTCTGGGCCCGACGCTTGCGCCGGGTGTTGGGGTGGAGCCACCACATCCTGATGTCACGCACAGTGCATAGGGTGGTCCCTATGACCTTGACTTTGCTGTGTATCCTTGCCCACGCAAGTGGGGTGTGTTGGACCAGGTTCCCGGACAAATATGGTTTCCCCCTCATTCTGGAAGTTAATCAGTCATTGCACACCCTATTTTTAAAGAAAATCTGTAACGTCAATCTATTGTTTAACTAAGAAGCGTGCAGCTCAGTTGTAAGGCAGCGAGCCGATGAAATACACAATGTATCTGGAGAACCATCACCAGTATGCCAAGCGCACAGCATAAATAAAAGTATATGAACTTTACAATGCGCACTCAAATTTAAGCAAAACGTACTCAAATGTTCAAAAATGAATTTACTTTTCAATTTGTTAACTCATTAAGATGCCAAATTTACTCATGCAAACACAACAATTTCTACAATGTATAAGCTTGAACATAAGATCAAAAATGAAGATAATGCAGAATTTTATGAACGATGCATGTTAAAATGAGCACTACATATTCAAATTCATGCCCTGCATATACATGCCCAATGCATTTCGGGATCATAAACAAATCCCTTCTTCAGGGGCCACTGTAAAAAAAGACAAAAATCAATATGCTGTTCATTGAACTGTGTCCAAAACATTACTCGATACACCGTCAGTTTAACATGATTACTTCTTGGTTGTAAACTAAGGAATTTATAGTAAAGTACCTTATATACATCTTAGGGAAGGCAATCAAAGACACAGATGATCACGTGATTGATAGAAGCCACCCTTGTGCATGTGAAGTCTTGATTGTGCGTGGAAAAAATGATGAGAGACTGTGCAACAACACATCATGAAGTGATAACTGATTTGGACTGAGTGACGCCTTAGTGATAGCCTATTAAAGCAGAATAAAACCAATAACCACTGTGTGTGAAACACTCAGAATCTCCATGATCCACCGTTTCGCTCAATAGTTTCAGGCTGCGATTCCATCTTCGCACCGGCTAGTCGATTTGACCACTTTTTACAGAAATGTATCCAAATTTGGCGTAGTTACGTGAAAGACACAACTCATTTTCTCAACTCACTACAGAATATTAATCAACAGTATTCACCAACTTGGATTAAGTGCACAATTGATGTGACCTCTTTGTATACTTCTATTCCACTCAAGGAAGGAATTGAAGCGAGTGAATGGGCGTTATTACAACCTCCAGAAATCTGTGACAATAAAGTTTTTATACTTGAATTATTGTCTTTTTGTCTTCAACACAGCTATAAACAATGGAAAGAGGAATTTTTCCTTCAAATAAGCGGAACCTCTATGGGTTTTTCGGGGGCACCGGCTTATGCTAATACTTTCATGTCCTGGTTTGAACAAGAGTACATTTTCTCTGATGAGTCGTGGAACACAGATCTGGTATTCTACGCTCGTTTTATAGATGACATCTTCCTCATATGGAAAAATTCCAAAGGCACACTAGAAGATTTGATTCAAGCACTCAATTTAAAGAATGAACGCATCAAGTTTACACATTTGATAAAAGAAGACAGTATCTCTTTTTTGGACGTCGTAATAACTAAGCGTGAGCAAAACTTTGAAACATCTGTCAAACAAAATCCACAGACAGAAATTAAATTGCTATTACATTCCAGTTTCCATCCTCCAACATTGATCAGCAATTTACCATATTCACAGATGCTTCGGATGAAGAGAATTCCATCAGATGAAGAGATATTGAAAGGAGCGCTTAAAGAACAGTGTGACAAGTTTAAAAAGCGTGGTTACCCACATACGGTGTTGGAACAGGCTATGTATAAAACACAATCCAAAGAATGCAAAGATTTATTGATGCCTAAGACAAAGACCAGCTCTAACCGACACATATTTGTCTCAAGATTTTCTACCAGATCTTTAACTATCAAAAAGATTATCCGCAATAGGTGGGAACCTTTACAACATGAGCCAGATTTCAAGAATCTGTTTATTGATGAACCACTGTTCGCATACACTCGCAGCAGAAATTTGAAAGAAATTTTAACTACACCCAAAACGACAATACAGCAATACACAGGAATGCGTAAATGCTTCAATTGCGTGAACTGCAACAATGTAATGACGGGTAACGTCATTAACCATACTCATTCTGGCCAACCGACCCAATTAAGATATAATGGGGATTGCAACACAGCAAATGTAATCTATACTATTAAGTGCCCTTGTGGGCTCCTCTGTGTAGGAAAAACCACACGCAAAGTCAAAGTCAGAATCACGGAACACAAAAGCACTATCCGTACTATGAGTATCAAATCATATTTCGCCAAACATTGGCTTGATCATAATCACACCATCGCACAGCTCAAATTTACAATTCTACAAGTTTTAGAATTAAAAAGTGGGTGTGACAACAACAGAGCATTAGGACAGAGAGAGGTGTGGTGGACCAAATTCTTACAGACAATGATGCCAGGCGGATTGAATGATCGTATAGAAATGTCTTGTTTCATATGAGTAATGCATTATACATCTATTTTGCTAAAAGTGTCTATATTCACATTACTATTGGTTACATAGGTAGCGTTGTGTTCTCTGCTTTGCATTTGTGGACATCTAGATTGTATATATACATGTTCTTTAGGCAACGTCTTTACCCGTTTTTCTTTTCCTTTCGCCTTTATGCACTTAACGGTACAAAAGGGGGTGGTGATGGACGGAGCATCTGAACCAATCAAACACTCACACCCAGTAAACAGATCTGGGTTTAATCCATCACCGTTCTTTAGCCCACTCTGCCACCCCAGTTCAGACATGGCCATATGCAAACAGTCTTACCCTGTGCCTCATGGGAACAGTCCAGCCCGAACTGCCAAGCCATGCCTTCCCTGGACCGGAAACAAGCTTCCTAGGACCGGTTTCTGGCATTTCAGCCGTCTTCAGCCAGGCTTGCTTGAATCCAGTGGCAAAGTGAGCAAGGGACTCACGTCTGAGCATA
Organism: Lissotriton helveticus; assembly: GCF_964261635.1. Classification (NCBI taxonomy): domain Eukaryota; kingdom Metazoa; phylum Chordata; class Amphibia; order Caudata; family Salamandridae; genus Lissotriton; species Lissotriton helveticus. The sequence goes on along the minus strand of NC_136065.1, from coordinate 697,625,067 downwards.
CCATGCCAACTTATGGCGAACAAACGGTACAAAAGGGGGTGGTGATTGGCAAAGCATCTGAACCAATCAAACACTCACACCCAGTCAACAGACCTGGAATTAATCCATCACCGTTCTTTAGCCCACTCTGCCACCCCAGTTCAGACATGGCCATATGCAAATCAGTCTGACCCTGTGCCTCATGGGAACAGTCCAGCCTGAACTGCCAAGCCATGCCTTCCCTGGACCGGAAACAAGCTTCCTAGGACCATTTTCTGGCATTTCAGCTGTCTTCAGCCAGGCTTGCTTGAATCCAGTGGCAAAGTGAGCAAGGGACTCACGTCTCAGCATACCCTGCCAACTTATGGCAAACAAAGCGGTGCAAAAGGAGGTGGTGATGGACGGAGCATCTGAACCAATTAAACACTCACACCAGTCAACAGATCTGGGTTTAATCCATCACCGTTCTTTAGCCCACTCTGCCACCCCAGTTCAGACATGGCCATATGCAAATCAGTCTGACCCTGTGTCTCATGGGAACAGTCCAGCCCGAACTGCCAAGCCATGCCTTCCCTGGACCGGAAACAAGCTTCCTAGGACCGGTTTCTGGCATTTCAGCCGTCTTCAGCCAGGCTTGCTTGAATCCAGTGGCAAACTGAGCAAGGGACTCACGTCTGAGCATACCCTGCCAACTTATGGCGAACAAAGTGGTACAAAAGAGGATGGTGATGGAAGGAGCATCTGAACCAATCAAACACTCACACCCAGTCAACAGATCTGGGTTTAATCCATCACCGTTCTTTAGCCCACTCTGCCACCCCAGTTCAGACATGGCCATATGCAAATAAGTCTGACCCTGTGCCTCATGGGAACAGTCCAGCCCGAACTGCCAAGCCATGCCTTCCCTGGACCGGAAACAAGCTTCCTACAAATGGTTTCTGGCATTTCAGCTGTCTTCAGCCTGGCTTGCTTGTATCCGGTGGCAAAGTGAGCAAGGGACTGACGTCTGAGCATACCCTGCCAACTTATGGCGAACAAAGTGGTACAAAAGGGGGTGGTGATGGACGGAGCATCTGAACCAATCAAACACTCACACCCAGTCAACAGATTTGGGTTTAATCCATCACCGTTCTTTAGCCCACTCTGCCACCCCAGTTCAGACATGGCCATATGCAAATTAGTCTGACCCTGTACCTCATGGGAACAGTCCAGCCCAAACTGCAAAGCCATGCCTACCCTGGATCAGAAACAAGCTTCCTAGGACCAGTTTCTGGAATTTCAGCCGTCTTCAGCAATGCTTGCTTGAATCCAGTGGCAAAGTGAGCAAGTGACTCACGTCAGGAGCATACCCTGCCAACTTATGGCGAACAAAGCGGTACAAAAGGGGGTGGTGATGGACGGAGCATCTGAACAAATCAAACACTCACACCCAGTCAACAGATCTGGGTTTAATCCATCACCGTTCTTTAGCCCACTCTGCGACCCCAGTTCAGACATGGCCATATGCAAATCAGTCTGACCCTGTGCCTCATGGGAACAGTCCAACCCGATCTGCCAAGCCATGCCTTCCCTGAACCGGAAACAAGCTTCCTAGGACCGGTTTCTGGCATTTCAGCCGTCTTCAGCCAGGCTTGCTTGAATCCAGTGGCAAAGTGAGCAAGGGACTCACGTCTGAGCATACCCTGCCAACGTATGGCAAACAAAGCGGTACAAAAGGGGGTGGTGTTGGACGGAGCATCTGAACCAATCAAACACTTATACCCAGTCAACAGATCTGGGTTTAATCCATCACCGTTCTTTAGCCCACTCTGCCACCCCAGTTCAGACATGGCCATATGCAAATAAGTCTGACCCTGTGCCTCATGGAAACAGTCCAGCCCGAACTGGCAAGCCATGCCTTCCCTGGACCGGAAACAAGCTCCCTAGGACCGGTTTCTGGCATTTCAGTCGTCTTCAGCTAGGCTTGCTTGAAACCAGTGGCATAGTGAGCAAGGGACTCACGTCTGAGCATACCCTGCCAACTTATGGCGAACAAAGCGGTACAAAAGGGGTTGGGATGGACGGAGCATCTGAACCAATCAAACACTCACACCCAGTCAACTGATCTGGGTTTAATCCATCACCGTTCTTTAGCCCACTCTGCCACCCCAGTTCAGACATTTGTTTGAAACAGAGCTTACACGTCTTTTTGGCTACGTAAGTGAGATACATTATTTCATTGGGATTCAGTTACCTCAATAGAGTGTGACAGGGGTAGTTATTCCTCAAGTGAAAAAGCATCACTTCGAACTGGAATTGGCCCTCTGGGGTGGAAATTACTGGCCTCTCCTCCTGGGGCTTTTCAGAAAACTTTGTAGAAAGTTTCCAAACTTTCAGATCTTGTTCCTTGTTGATTCCTTTAGGGAGAAAAGTGTCCGGTAGCACCAGTGAAGGGTTCACACACTCTGGGTTACCTCTAGGGCACTAGGACTCAATCGCCCACAGTGAACCTGCACAGTCCAACAAAAAACTGTTGCAACTGATTAGGTGGGGTGATCCTCTCTTTAGAAGTCTCAGGTGACTTCTTCCAGCTCTGTTGCACCTGTTACTGACCAGGGAGTCTACTCCTTCTCCTTTGAGCCAGTCACAGTTCTTTCTTTGTGCAGCCTTGAGAGTACAGTAGATGCTGTCCATTTGATAGCAAGCCTTCTGTGGTGCAGTTCAAGGGTCCATCATGGCGGTCGCACTTTTCATTTGTTCCAGGCAGTGTTCTGAGGAGCTCATTCAGCTCTCCCATGTTTATCTTCCATTCTGGGCTGGCAAGTGGGGGGTGGGGGTACACCCAAACCAATAAGGGTCAAGTAACCTCCCTCTGCTATGACCTCTTCCTGCAAAGTGTGGCATATTTGTTTACCCAGATGCACTGCTTTCACAAAAATCAAAATAAAGAAAATCTCTCCTTGGTGTGTGCGTCTGTGTAACCCAACCCAAAGATTTGACTAATAACTCACTGCAATACCCTTCCCCTTCGAGTCCCTCTCCTAATCTAATTAGGGGGGCTCCCATCTGGCTGAGGATCAAGGAAGTGGGGGCTGGCCTGGGTCCTATGACATCTGGTCTCCTGCCTTTGATGTCCAGCTTATCTCCCCAGCCCACATCCTCTCCCTGGTTTCTCCCGGAAGCAAATCTCCTCCCACCTTACGGCTATATTGTTGCAGCCCAAAGGCTCTTCACACTAACTCAGGGAGCAGCTTGCCTCTGGCTGACCAATCAGTAGAGGTTGCAACAGGGCTACTTTAGGTATCTTCAGGATAGTAAGTTCTAAAACAGCTTCTCTGTAATAGTTATGATACATCTGACCATGGCAAGTTGTTGGGTTTATTGTAACCATTATTTTAATACTTTGAATGATATTGCTACCTAGCTCCAATCAAGAGTTAGACCTCATTAAGTTTATTAAAGCCATCCCATTTTAGCCTATTGGGCTAGCAGCGCTACAATAAGGAAAATTACTTTGGCTGTTTTTACTAACCAGGGCATACAAAACATATTTGCTATTGTCCTTGATTTCTGTAACAATCCACCTTACCCTTGGGACCCATAGGGCAGGCCTGGCTTTACAATGACACCAAACACCACAGCAGTGCACACTTAAGTGCATTAAGCCCACTTGGGTCTCTAAATGCACATGCCCTACCATATACTAGGCACTTACATGTAGATTACCTTAGCCAATTGGAATCATACCAATTACCATATACCTTTAGAGGACAGAGTACTGGACCTGGGCCAGGTTAGCAGAGCCCAGGGAACTCTCATATTCAGTAAAATCCAGCATCAGTCAAAAAAATGGAGGTGACCAGGGCAAAAAGGATGGCATTCCTACATGTTATCACTACAGACGACGGTAATAGGCAACTAACCTACACCCTGGTAGTCCTCATCATCTAGTGGAAAAACCTGCAAAGTTAATCTGAAATGGCATGGACAGGCCCAGGTCTGTGCCCCACTGTGAAGTCCATCCCGTAAGGAAATAGACCACTTCAACAGTATGGATTTCCCCCTCATCTGCATGAGCCTTTTAAGAGGTATGTGGTCAGTTTGAACATGGAAGTGAGTACCAAACAGGTATGGCCTCAGCTTCTTCAGGGACCAGACCACAGCAGAGGCTTCACTCTCAATGGCACATCATCTTTGCTCTCTGGGGAGTAGGTGCCTGCTAATGAAGGCGACTGGTTGATTGAAGGGATGAAATAACCTGGGGAGGCAGGCTGCTACTTCTAGTATCTAAGGGCCATTACCATGGGCTAAAGGACTGTGTGTCGGAACTATGTGGGTGAACCATGAATGGGACAATGACACTTATTGATTGCATTCAAATCTCTGCAGTCCACGCAAAACCTCTATTCTTTCGTTCCCCCTTGGGGTTTGGACTTGGGCACGAGTACCACTGGACTGGCCCATGGACTGTCAAAGGGGAAACATCCATTACAACCCCCTACCTTTACAACGCAACTGTTACAATACAAATGCCTTTACATCACATGCCATTACAACGCATATCACTACAACGCATGCCATTACAACGCGTAACATTACAATGCATGACATTACAACGCATTATAAGGTAAGTAATAGAGATTTATTTTAGTATTAGGGTGGTTATGGGTGTTGGGGTACACAGGAATAGTATTTTTTATCCCTACACTATCCAACACTTACCCTACTGTTTGCCCTAAAAGTATTATGTGTTGTAATGGTATGCTTTGTGTTGGTATGTGTTGTAATGGAATGCGTTGTATTGGCAGTTTAAAAAAAATGCATTGTAATGGTATGCGTTGTAAATTCATGCAATGTAATGGTAGTTGTGATGTAAAGACTGCGTTGTAAAAGCATGTGTTGTAATTGCATGCACTGTAACGTCATATGTTCCTGTCAAAGAGCTCAAGTACCCCCAGCTCCAGCATCTTGGCTACCTCAGCCTTAATTCTGGCTTTGACGTGGTCAGACAATCTGTACAACTTGTTTTTGACAGGTAGACTGTCACCAGTGTCAATGTTATGGACACTGCAAGTGATGAGTCCAGGGGTCAGGGAGAACATCCCATCACAATGCTCCAACAGTTGTCTGCAGCCTTTCTGTTGCTGGTCTGTCAACTTGGGGGACAGTACTACTTCCTCCAGTGACCCATCTTGTGCATTGGTGGAAAAGAGGTCTGGTAGAGGCTTTCTCTCCTCCTTCCCGCCTACAGCTGCGGCCATCAGCATGGTCATGTTGCCCTATCTTGGATGGGGTTCAATCTATTGACATGGAGTACCCTGTGGGCACTCTTGGGGGTGCCAAGTAGGTGACCTCACCCTTTTTCGCCAAAATGGGGTAGGGCCCAGTCAATTTGTCCTGGAAGGCACTGGGAGCCACAGGCTCCAACACCCACAGACTTCAACACCCACACCAACTATCCGGGATGGTACTCAGGTATAGTAGCCTTGTCATACCAGAGCTTAATACGCTTTTGGCTGGCCTTCATGGTGCTGCTTGCTCTCTTCATGTACTCTGCCATGTGGGAACACAGGCCTAGCACATCATCCAGCACATCTTGTTTGGGCTCTTTGAGGGGCCTCTCCCAAGCCTCACTAACCAAACTTAATGGCCCTCTTACAGGATGGCAAAACAGTAACTCAAAGTGGCTCTCTGTAAGCAAATAGCATGAATGGAAGGAGAACATCCCATCTCTTCTGCGCTTGTGAGATAAGCCCATGATCATGTCCCTCAGGGCTGTATTGAATCTTTCCCCCAGTCTATTGGTCTGAGATTGATATGGGGTGGTGAACTTGTAGGTAACACCACATTCATCCCACATAGCCTTCAGGTAACAAGACATAAAATTAGTCTCCCTATCTGAGACCACCTACTTTGGAAAGCCCACTCTGGGGAAGATGCCTAGTAAGGCTCTAGCCACAGTGGGAGCAGTGACCGTCTTGAGTGGTATTACTTCTGGGTATCTGGTGGCATGGTCCACTATCACCAAGTTATATCTGTTCCCTGAGGCAGGTGGTGGGTCTAGTGGACCAACAATGTCAATTCCCACCCTCTCAAAGGGAGTCCCAATCAATGGAAGTGGTATAAAGAGGCCTCTGGCTTGCCCCCTGTCTTGCCACTGGCTTTACAGGTGACACAGGAGCCGTAAAACTTGTTTACCTTGTCAGACCTAAGAAGCCAATAGAAATGTTGGGCTAGTTTGTTCCAGGTCTTGGTCTGTCCAAATGTCCGGCTAGGGGGATGTCACAGGTCAATGTGAGGAGTGGCTTTGCATTCGTCTGGGGACCACCATTCTCCTGGTTTTGCCTGGTTTGGAGGGGGTTGGTCAGTATAGAGGACTCCATCTTTCAAATAGGCCATATAGCAGCCACTGACATCACTCTTCCCTTGCCTGGAGTAACAATCTCTTTGTCTCTAGCACAGCTTCACGCTGGAGCTACCTGGGCTGGTTCACCACACCCTTTCTCTTGTTCTTTCCTCATTGTATCAGGGTTCTAGTGTCTAATACTCTCCTGATGTGCAGCCCGTGCCCTAATCTGAGTGCAAACCCACTCAAAGAGATCCAGTATCTGAGCATAGACCTGCCTCTCCACCCCTGCCAACTCAGAAACTTCAAGATCATTTCCCAGTTCACACTTTACTGGCAGGGCAGGAGACACAACTACCTGTTTAGGGCCACTCACACATCTGTTGTTTGCATAGGTAGCCTGGTGAAATACACCAGGTAGGATCTGGTCTAGGGAAACCAGTTTGCCTAATACCATAGTCACACTGGCAACACCATAATCACACTGGCTCCTGTATTCCTCAGAGACTCAGCATCAGTCCAGTTGATCTTAAGCCTCTGCCTGTACTTCTCCATGCTTGGAGGTAAGGCCGACAGGGTTACCACTTCCACCCAACCCACGTAAACTAAGGTCACTTCTGAATACCCTTACCCTATCTCTGGGCAACATTCCATCTCCACACCTACATCAGCAATCATCTTCGACTGTCCACCTGTGGTGGGCTTCTTTGTGTAGACTGCATATTACCAATTGTGTCCTGACCTCAAGCAATCAAAAGACAACCCCGCCTTTGTACGGTCAAAATTCTACCCTGATGCCCCTTCCCTTTCAAAGTGTATGGGTTCTGGGAATACCTTCTTTGGACTGATGCTTTGGGACCTTTTCAGGGCTTTTTCTGTTTTTTATCTTAGTTAATTAGGGCTTTACCCTGGGAGGGGACCTGTCCTCCCTTCTTCTGAATCCTTCCCTGGTCCTTCTTGGTCCCCCTAGTACGAACCCACTCATCTGAAGTCTGGGACTAGACAGCTTAGAGTCAATTAGATACTGGTGTAACTTCTCTGCGGGGCAATGGGCTAATATGTGCTCTTTCGTTATGAAACTGTACAGCCCCTCAAAGGTATTTACTTTCTTACCCTGTATTCAGCCCCCTAGGGCCTTGACAGATATGTCTACAGATGCAACCTAGAATTCAGTACTGATTTCTGGGTGTCCCTAAATCTCATTCTGTACTGTTCAGGATTTAGACCAAACCTTTGGATCAAGCTCTGCTTCATGTGGAGATATGATTCAGCCTCCTCTCCCTCTAAGGTCAAGAGCCTATCTCTCCCCACCACTGGGATCAATTCACACAAGAGTGAACCCTAATACTGGGAAATTACCCTCTTCATCTTGAGGACCTTCTCAAAAGCTGTCAGCTATTTATCAATGTATAACACACGAAACAGGCAAATTGAGAGGCTACACTGTCGATACTGAGTCAACATGATCTCAAAATATCTTTATCGCACACACATAACGTATTAATAAGGATAAAGAAGGAAAAAAGGCTAACACTACATGCATAGAGGAGACCGTCCTGGAGAAGCCATATATACCCAGTCACATAAGTGATGTGTCAGGTTACCTTTTTAGAAAAGAGCAAAAATGGATTTATAAACTTCGGACGGATACAGGAGGATTAAATGATGATATTCCTCGGACCTCCCTGTAGCCTTGGCACTAGTGAGCAATAACTGGGATATACTGACTGTAATAGGGTGTGTCTATATAAACATGTTGTACATATTGATTCATGCCTGAATTACTTTGCTCACACTCTTCTCATAATATCACAAATAGGTTTGATTATGGGAGTTTTCTGATATACACTGGAGGGTGACATATAGCTATGCACAATCATTAGGATGGTTCCCACATTGTAAGATTTTGGAGCATCTGCATAGTTATGCCCATTGAATATACTCTGAGGCCACTCATGGCATACTACTTAGAGCACTTGCGTTCCCAAAAACAACATTGGAATATCACGGACCAATAGGTTGCAGTCATCGCACTACAAAGATGTCCGAAATGACATCATTGGGCAGCTGTCATTGCCCAATGACTGGTACTTTTTTCAAAAACAACACATGGTCAATCGTGATGCTATGATATACAGGTTGGAGCCTTCAGAACTACAAAGATGGCCGATATGATGTCATCGGGTAGTTCTGAGCGCATCTTCCCGCGTGATTTCGAGCGCTAAGTAGTGCGCTCTTGTTCCTAAGAAAACAAGCTCAACTAGGCTTACTTTTTAGAAAAATAGGCAGTGACTCGCAACACTGGGGACATTCTAACATCATATGCACGTGAGGAATAATCATGGTCTAATGATTACCAGATTATAGTGTTAGGAACTACAAAGATGGCCGATATGACATCATATGGTAGTTCTGAGCACTTCCTCTCGCGAGATCTCGCGAGATTTCGAGCGTAAAGTAGTGCCCTTAGTTTTCTTATGAAAATAAAGACCAATAAGGCTTACTTCACAATAAATGTCTGATAATAGTGTCCTTGCCACTAATATATACCAATTGAAGGGACACATGATAAGATTGCCACTATCTAGTATACATCTTAAAGGTGGAGGGATACTTCACTAACAAACCCTCACTAGACTACTTATACTAGCATCTCCTACAGATCGGTGCCTCCCCCAAGTCTCAGATGGGAGCTTGAGGTACCGACGGAAAGGTGAGCAGCTACCACAGAATACTTTTAGCTATACTATGTTGTAAACTTTAGCAAATCACAGGTTTTGAAGATCAGTATGTTGTAAAATTCCTGAATAAGCATACAAAGGAGTTTTAATCTTCCTTAAAGTTTGGTGTCTTAGTCGAGTTTCTGGGTCATTTTGAGGCTTGGTACACTGAGTTTGGGGTGTTTATCTACCTCACATGTTTTGCCTCTAGATATAGGGCATTTGGTTATAGGAATGATTATAGGCAGGGTGTAAAGCGCAAAAATTGCTTTACAGTACTTTGCCACATTCTTTTGTTTTCCCTATATCTTTGTAGTGCGGGGCCTCTTAGTACCTGAGCAGTGTCTAGGTGAGGTGAGGTCTATTGCCCTACCACAAAGGGTAAGCATAAAAATTAATTTTCTGACACACATTATTGGTTGGCTTGGTGACACACTATGCACATGAGACTGATGCATCGAATACAGTACTAATGATATAACGTTTTCCTTCACAGAATTCACAGTAACCATTGTGAATAGGAGGGTTAATGTCCATGGTTGTTACAGGTTGTACCGTTTCTAACCAGTTTTACTACAATTTGTTTTGGTGATGGTGGGGAATTCTATATTTCACTATTAGGAGTGAAACTATTATACGAGCAGAGGCCCTGACGAATGCCAAGGGATTAAATACCCGTTAGGCAGAAACATGTTGGCCCTTATGTAGACAGATAATTGTCACTGTCTTCTCTTGCACTGTTCTATTTTTTAATTAGGAGGCGTGTCCAGTCCGCAGAATAAAGTATTTAGAAGGAGGACATTCCATCCTATTTTAAATCACTTTCTTGTTCGTTGCACTATTTCTTCTTAATTTACCATCTAAAGATCAGTCATCATGGACGGTTTGTGTATTTGGTGGACCAAATCCTGATACAACAATAAGGTGCGAAGCTGAGTGTCCCAATGATCAGGGGACCAGCCTAATTTGCACATGGGTTTGGCCAAATGATAGGACTGATCATTGAGTCTAATTTGATGGAAACCCTTTACAATCTGTTGTGGATTAATCAGCCATTTTACGAATAATCGATGATGTACCGGTCTCCTCTATGCATGTAGTGTTAGCCTTTTTTCCTTCTTTATCCTTATTAATACGTTATGTGTGTGCGATAAAGATATTTTGAGATCTTGTTGACTCAGTATCGACAGTGTAGCCTCTCAATTTGGCTGTTAGACCCCCTGTGTTTCGTGTGTTAGACATTCAGTTGGTGCTGGGGATAAAATCAGGTGTGGGTCTTTAAAATATATATCCCTTGGACCCTATTTTAAATGGTTTTGTTTAATCAGCTATTTATCAATGTCATCCCCCTCCAGTACTTAGGTACAATCCCCTTGGGCAGTCTTGGGTCAAACCCACCACACCTGGACACTTCTGCCTCTTCTTCCCTGCCATCATCTTCCTCTATACCACCCCTTGTGGTTCTCTTCTCTTCACGTACCTACTTCTTCTTGGCCAGGGCCAACTTTTTTTTAACTCTTTATTTTCAATGTAGACAACCATACAAAAAGGTATGCCTGGGAGTGTCACACCTCACAAACAACAAAACATCGTTAGAGGGAACATATGATAATACTAAAGACGATTGTATCTCATGGGTATAGTTTATTACTCCTAGGTGAGGCTATGCCTACTTCTCTAGTCATGTTTCAAAAGACAATGGTCCCTAGGCAGTCAGGGATAATCATGAAAAATAAATATAGACCAAAAATTGATTTTATATTGTCTGTCCAGCCGGACAGGCTTAATAACGCATATAGTTGTGTAGTCAACTATCTATACAATATCAAGTGGGACACGGCCTGTGTCTTACTAGCACATATAGACAGGTGTGACATGCATAGAAGGTGGGTATCCGGCAAGAGGAGGCAGTCGGCATACAATCAAATTTTGCAGACTAATGATTCAAGAGTACAATATTTTGACTTTCCATATGATATAGTCAAAAACATATAGTGTAGGGTATCGACGACGTTTCGATCCCTATTTAAGGATAACAGGATCATCTTCAGGACATTGTGATTCATGCCTTATTTACATTTCTATCAAAAATCAAGCCCAAACATATAGGGAGAAAACATTACAGTTGGTGTATCACAGGGAAAGAAACGGGGAAGGTAATGGGAGAAAAGGGGGATATATATGCATGGGTTTAGTGCAGTATAAAATATACATATAATTTAGACATGTCTATTGAGTGAATTGTTATTTTTACTGGGGTGTTAACATGGCCTGGTATGCTAAAATCGTAAAACAAGGTGGTTTGGTAATTTACTTGGAGAGTTAAAAGGCCGGCGGGAGTTTCATAAGTCATTCCGTGTTGGCTCGGCGCAGTGAACAGGGTTATGGTAGATACTTCACGTGAGGAAGTACTTGAAACCGTCAGCAATCATACTTGATGGTGTCTGAGTGACTCAACGTGAAGGTATAAGGTTAATAGGCGGTAGCGATAGTTTAAATAGAAAGCGGGGTGAAAATTAGAAGTTGACATTGTGCCCGGGGGTGCTTCGAAAAATGAGGCGAACGCCTGTGTAGGTAGAACGCGAGGTACTAAATGTTTTCAAGACTGGCTCAGCAATTACTGTTGCGGAGAATAGATTCTTGAGGCAACTGACAGCTCTGCCCGTGAGTACCCCACTAGTGCCGCTAAGACTGGACCTTGGCATCAGACCTATTGAGGAGGAACTGGCCCTTAGACCTCTAACTTTTTGGAGGAGACTCTGGGTAACCCCAGAGCTATCTAATATAGGCAAGAGCTAATTGAAGTTCTGGGCTTGCCTAACGCGGGCAGGCTCCCTTGGTTAAAATATGTTAAGACGGAATTTGAGAAACTTGGACTGGCTTCAATGTGGTCAGACCCGGAACATGCTTGTGCTGGCATTTCACGAAAACAACTGGTCCAGCTGTTCCGGGAAAATCATATGGCCCATTTATCATCTAGTACCAAATTGGGCACTCTTACAGCCAGGTTTCTGTCGACCAAGGATTCATACTTTCTAGAGCGAGTATTGGATGATATTAGCCCTGCCGTTTCGAGGAAGCTTTTCCTCCAATGGCGGCATGGCTCGCTACCCATCAGATCCCTTACGTCTGATTGGTGCGCACTATTGCCAAAGAACTGCCCAGGGTGTACTGCAGTTTTAGAAAACGAGGTCCATGTTGTTTTCTTTTGTCCTGTTTACTCAAACCCGAGACGGAGGTGGATCATCCCAATCTGTAAAAACTTGGGTTTAAGGCACTGCCTCTAGGCGTATAGAATTCTAAAGATGGATCTCTCTCCGGTCGTGGTTTTTGCTGTCACAAAGTTTATATCAGCGATGTGGAACATCAGAAGGGAACTTGTGGCAAACCTATAAACTAGAACACAAAAGGTACACAACTGAACTCTATTTGGGGCTGGTACTAGAATTAGAAGGGCAGGAGGGACAATTGTTATGTACTGGAAATATACACTGATATGAAATTGTATTTTATTGTTTGTTTTAAAAAAAAATGTTCCTTGCATCATTTAAATTGTTTTATTGTTGTTGTGCTCTTTTATGACAAACTTTGTGTCGAAATAAAGATTAATTGATTGAAATGTTTTAATAGGTGCCTGTATTGCGGGAGAATAGGACGTGCACCGATGAGGGTTACATCGCGGAATACCTGACTTACCTTGAAAGATTACTTGGAGGCGTCAGTCTGGGTGGGAGACCGATAAAATGAAGTGTTGTTAAAAAAGGGAGAGTGAGTTTAAGACTCTGGGTGCTACAAGACGCATTGAGAGAATAATGAAATCAGGCAGGACCTTATCGCAGTCTGAGATATGCAGCGAGTCGAGATGTATAAGGATTAAGTACCTGGGAAAGCGAGAGGCGAAAAGGGGATTAGGCTCTAAGATGGGTGTATGAAACTAGGGAATAGTAGCGAGCCAGCGGTCACGCTTACCGATTGTGATCGTGGAAGGAGGTCCTCAATGGGAGTCCAACCCTACAGTCGAGCCGATGCTGGTAAAGACTGTGCGGCGTTAGGGAAGTGGCCTCCATTATGTGTTACACCTGGTCATGTGACTTGGCACATGTGACCGGGCGGGGCTGTAGCCAGTACAATCAAGGAAGTGGGTTAATGCGGCGGCCATTTTGGAAGGTGCATCAAGAGAAACTCGAGTAGGGCTCGAGTGAAATGTATTAGCATGCTAAGCGGTATGGGTTGTATTTCAGTGGTGATCATACAGGTGATCATACGGGTGATATTGTATTAGCAAGTATAAGCGGTACAGATTGCATTACAGTGGTAATCATACAGGCAATATTGTGGGCAAAAGCGGAAAAATAGAAAATTGTGGGCAGAGAAGTCAAAGAATCATTAAAAACGAACAATTTGGAAAATATTGATATCAGCAAGTTGGAATCAGTATCATTTCGTTTAATATCAGATCAATGTGAATGTTCAAAGCAAGGAAGTCCAGGCCTCGAGATGGTTCAGGCCAGTGTGGATACTTTTAGTTCTCAGCAGTGTATCCATTTGCGTTATTCTTTGTTCATGAGTGTGCTTAGATCACCACCCCTTGGTGGGATTTTGATTGCATGAATGATTGTCCATTGTAGATCAAGTTCACTGTGGTCCTTTTCAGAGAAATGGCCCACCAAAGGTGCTCTTGTGTTGACAAATTCTTATGCAAGCTTTTTGCGTAGTTTGTCCTATATATATTTGGCGGCAGGGACAGAAAATTGCATATATAACATTCATGCTATTATAATTCGTAAAGTGCTTTCTCTGAAAGGTGGTTTGTTCAAAGATGAAGTCCTTTCCCTCAATCGTACAGTCACATACGCTACATGAGCCACATTTCATATGCCCTGTCAATCGTGAGAGCCCCCACAATTCATTTATAGTTCCTTTTGTGTTCTCAGTGGGCAAGGCAGCTCTTACTAGATGATCTTTTATGTTTTTAGATTTCTTGAAGGCGAATAGAGGGCGCTCAAGGTTTAAGGTGCCAACATTGAGTGTTGCCCAATGGCTTTTGATACCTTTTTTTGATGGCATTGGAAGCAGGTGAAAAATTTGTCACACATACTAGCCAATTCTGAGTTTTTTTCTCCTTTGGTTCTAGTTATACATCCCTGGGGCAGTACCAGGCCCTTTTTAGGGAGCTGCAAATTAACTTTCTAGGATATCCTTGCACTTGTAGTTTGTTACTCAAGGTGCTCGCCTCTGTGAAGTAGTCATTTTTTCAAAAACAATTTCTCCGGATCCGGTGAAACTGCGAGTAGGAAAGTGAGTCCCGTAACGCCCTTGGGTGGTGGCTTTGGTAGCTAAGTAGCGCGTTTCGTTCTGTGGGCTTCCTATATAGGATTGTGAGTAATTTACCATCACTGTGTAGAATGTTACGGTCAAGGAATAGGATGGTTTGCTTATTGGTAGAGAGTGTGAAATTAAGTCCACTGCAGTTGTTATTTAGCCAGTTTAAAAAATGTAGTAGTAGGTCATGGGATTCCTGCCAAATGAGTAAGATATCATCTATGTATCTCTTCCACAGGGCAATGCCGCTGTGGAAGGGATTCATAGAGGACAGGATGCTATTACACTCCAGGTTATCCATATACAGAATTGCCAGGTTGGGAGCAAAAATTGCTCCAATTGATGTACCCCTGACCTGGCTGTAGTATTGATCATTGAACAGGAAAACGTTTTTGGTTAAACATATTTCCAACAATTGTAGAATAAACAGTGTTGGAACTGTGTGGGGATGAGGGCGTGTTTCAAGAGTTTGTTCTATGGCCATCAATGAGTCAATCTGGGGGATATTGGTATAGAGTGACTCCACATCCAAGGTACATAATGTCTTGGATGTGGGGTCGAATGGGTACTCCTCAATCATGTTAATCAATGCCATGCTATCCTGTATGTAGCATTTTGTTTTGGGCACAAAGTCTTTTATAAAATGGTCAACATATTGTTCTAGGGGCTCCAAAATGGAGCCACACCCAGAGACAATTGGCCTACCTGGGGGATTCTCTGTGTTTTTATGAACTTTTGGTAATGTATATATTACCGGAGTCCTGGGAGACTTAGTATTAAGAAATAAAAATTCCTTTTTACTAAGATAGCCTGCATTGAGAACCTCAGTAGTAACCTTGGCTATTAGATTTTGTATCTCTTTAGTGGAGTTAGTTGGTAACCTGCAGTAATAGACTGTATTGCTAAGTTGACGTAGGATCTCAGTTTGGTATTTGTCTTTCTCCTGCAAGACTATACCACCCCCTTAGTCAGCTGGCTTCATGACTATACAGCTATTTACTTTCAGATCAGCCAGTGCTTGCTTCTCCGCCAGTGAGATGTTGTAGAAGATGAATGTTTTCCAATTTAGTCAGATCTTTAAGTACCAGTTTCTCGAAAGTTAGAATTTCGCTGGGAATCATGCTTCCTGTGGGGGAGAAGGTGGACGGTGGGCGGAACGGAGTTTTGGCAACTGTTGGAGTTGAGGGATTGAGAAGAAAGAAACTGTGTAATCTTATATTTCTAAAGAATCTTAAAAGCTCAGTCTGTAGGTCGAGGAAGTTAGGCCGAATGGTGGGAACAAAAGAGAGTCCTTTGTTGAGAATTGAAAGTACATGGGCGGATAGACAATGTTTGGTTAAGTTGAAGATAGGTAGCATAATGCCGAGTAGTGGCTCAGTGTTGGCGGTGGCCATGCTAGCTATGGTGTTGTCAAGGGATGTTGTCGCCACTGGCAGTGTTGTCTGCGTGTGTAGCGTTCTCCCGGTGGGTTTGGCCAATGTTGTGGCTGCTTCCCTCTGCCCTTTTTGGGTTGTTCGGTCTGGCCTCTGCCTAAAAAAGGAATTCTGTGCGGGGTGCTGTGTCCGTCACATTGTTCCGAGTTGTCCGAGGATTCTGCCGAAGTTTTAGAGAATCCAACAATGTTTTGTCTTCTATTGAAGCCCCCACTGTCGTTGGCTTTGTGGGCCGCCGTAAGATTTATTGGTGTAATAATCTTTTGTAAGATAATGGTAGGCCCGTTCTTGGGGGAATGCTTTTATGTCTTTCTTTACCTTATTGGTTTTTTTATTTTGTTCAATTCTATAGAATTCGTCAACTGTTTTTTTGTACTTCCTCTAGGAGTTTATTTTCTTCACTCGTGGGACCCTGGTCTTTTATTTGTCTCTCCAGGTCCTGTATTTCTAGGGTGACCTTCTTAAGTTCCTCTGTAGCAATATCTATACCAAGCACCATCCAGTGCCTGGAACATGTGGTGCTGATATAACTGAATCCTGTGGTGTATTTGGGGTTGTCAGTAAACACCCCCGGGATATTGCGGACCTGTAGCCCTACAGGGATTATTTTGGCCCTTAAATATTCTGTGAGTAATCGTATCATTAATTCCAATCAAAGTGATTTCTTCTTGCTTTTTTCCAATTGTTCTCCTAATGAGGTATTCTGTTGCCCCGGGGTGTCTGTGGTTTCTGAGAGTAAGGAGGGGCCCTCAAGAATTTTCTGAATATAATCCTCGGAGTATATGGGTGTATGGTCGGACATGCCAATAGAGGGGGTGAGCGTGGGGAAAAACAACAGTTATGTAAAAGTAGAGGAGTGAGGGGTATACCCATTTGAGAACAAGTGGTAGGGGTGCTAAACCCTTGCAATACAGCGATTGCGCAACAAAGAATTACAAAGTACAAGGGAAACCCAATTGAGCAATTGGTCAGGGACCTTGGGTACATATACTGTTTCAAAAGACTATGGTCCATAGGCAGTCAGGGATAATCATGAAAAATAAATATAGACCAAAAATGAATTCTATATTGTCTGTCCAACCGGACAGGGTTTAATAACGCATATAGTTCTGTAGTCAATTATCTATACAATATCAAGTGGGACACGGCCTGTGACCTACTACCACATATAGACAGATGTGACATGCATAGAAAGAGGGTATCAGGCAAGAGGAGGCAGTCTGCATACAATCAAATTTTGCAGACTAATGATTCAAGAGTACACTGTTGTGACTTTCCATATGATATAGTCAAAAACATATAGTGTAGGGTGTCGACGACGTTTCGATCCCTATTTAAGGATAACAGGATCATCCTAAGGACCTTGTGTTTCATGCCTTATTTACATTTCTATCAAAAATCAAGCCCAAACATATAGGAAGAAAACATTACAGTTGGTGTATCACAGGGAAAGAAAGGGGATGGTAATGGGAGAAATGAGGGATATATATACATGGGTTTAGTGCAGTATACAATATACATATAATTTAGACATGTCTAGCCATCAAATTCTATCAAAGAATTGAGTGAATTGTTATTTTTACTGGGGTGTTAACGTGGCCTGGTATGCTAAAATCGTAAAACAAGGTGACTTGGTAATACACTTGGAGAGTTAAAAGGCCGGCGGGAGTTTCATAAGTCATTCTTTGTTGGTTCGGCGCAGTGAACAGGGTTATGGTAGATGCTTCACGTGAGGAAGTACTTGAAACAGTCATCAAGCATATTTGATGGTGTCAGAGTGACTCAACGTGAAGGTATAAGGTTAATAGGCGGTAGCGATAGTTTAAATAGAAAGTGGGGTGAAAATCAGAAGTTGACATTGTGCACGGAGGTGTGACTGATGCATGTGCTTTGAAAAATGAGGCAAGCGCCGGTGTAGGTAGAACGCGACGTACTAAATGTTTTAATAGGTGCCTGTATTGCGGGAGAATAGGACGTGCACCGATGAGGGTTACATCGCGGAATACCTGGCTTACCTCGAAAGATTACTTGGAGACGTCGGTCAGGGTGGGAGACCGATAAAATGAAGTGTTGTTAAAACCTACGGGCGGAAAGGGGGAGTGAGTTTAAGACCCTGGATGCTACAAGACGCATTCAGTGAATAATGAAATCAGGCGGGACCTTACCTTAGTCTGAGATATGCAGCGAGTCGAGATGTATAAGGATTAGGTACCTGGGAAAAGCGAGAGGCGAAAAGGGGGTTAGGCTCTAAGATGGGTGTATGAAACTTGGGGAAGAGTAGGGAGCCAGCGGTCGCGCTTACCGATTGTGAACGTGGAAGGAGGTCCTCAATGGGAGTCCAAGCCTACAGTCTAGCCGATGCTCGTAAAGACTGTGCGGCATTTGGGAAGTGGCCTCATTATGTATTATACCTGGTCATGTGACTTGGCACATGTGACCGGGCGGGGCTGTAGCCAGTACAATCAAGGAAGTGGGTTAATGTGGCGGCCATTTTGGAAGGTGCATCAAGAGAAACTCGAGTAGGGCTATAAACGAGTGAAGTGTATTAGCTTGCTAAGCGGTATGGGTTGTATTTCAGTGGTGATCATACAGGTGGTCATACAGGTGATATTGTATTAGCAAGTATAAGCGGTACAGATTGCATTACAGTGGTAATCATACAGGCAATATTGTGGGCAAAAGCAGACAAATGAAAAATTGTGGGCAGAGAAGTCAAAGAATCATTAAAAATGAACAATTTGGAAAATATTGATATGAGCAAGTTGGAATCAGTATCATTTCTTGTAATATCAGATCAATGTGAATGTTCATAGCAAGGAAGTCCAGTCCTCGAGACGGTTCAGGCCAGTGTGGCTACTTTTAGTTCTCAGTATCCATTTGAGTTCTTCTTTGTTCATGAGTGTGCTTAGATCACCACCCCTTGGTGGGATTTTGATTGGATCAATGATTGTCCATTGTAGATCAAGTTCACTGTGGTCCTTTTCAGCGAAATTGTCCACCAAAGGTGCGTCTGGTGTTTTGCACCGAATCCTGCTCTTGTGTTGACAAATTCTTATGCAAGCTTTTTGCGTAGTTTATCCTATATATATTCGGCAGCAGGGACAGAAAATTGCATAAATAACATTCATGCTATTACAATTCGTAAAGTGCTTTCTCTGAAAGGGTGTTTGTTCAAAGATGAAGTCCTTTTCCTCAACAGTTCAGTCACATACGCTACATGAGGCACATTTCACATGCCCTGTCAATCGTGGGAGCCCCCACAATTCATTTATAGTTCCTTTTGTGTTCTCAGTGGGCAAGGCAGCTCTTACTAGATCTTTTATGTTTTTAGATTTCTTCAAGGCGCATAGAGGGCGCTCAAGGTTTAAGGTGCCAGCAGAGTGTTGCCCAATGGCTTTTGACGGGACATGTGAAATGTGGCTCATGTAGCGTATGTGACAGTACGATTGAGGGAAAGGACTTCATCTTTGAACAAACCACCTTTCAGAGAAAGCACTTTACGAATTGTAATAGCATGAATGTTATATATGCAATTTTCTGTCCCTGCTGCCGAATATATATAGGACAAACTACGCAAAAAGCTTGCATAATAATTTGTCAACACAAGAGCAGGATTAGGTGCAGAACGCCCAATACACCTTTGGTGGACCATTTCGCTGAAAAGGACCACAGTGAACTTGATCTACAATGGACAATCATTGACGCAATCAAAATCCGACCAAGGGGTGGTGATCTAAGCACACTCATGAACAAAGAAGACTTCAAATGGATACTGAGAACTTAAAGTATCCACACTGGCCTGAACTGTCTCGGGACTGGACTTCCTTGCTTTGAACATTCACATTGATCCGATATCATAAGAAATTATATTGATTCCAACTTGCTCATATCAATATTTTCCAAATTGTTCGTTTTAAATGATTCTTTGACTTCTCTGCCCACAATTTTCCATTTGTTCGCTTTTGCCCACAATATTGCCTGTATGATTACCACTGTAATGCAATCTGTACCACTTACACTTGCTAATACAATATCACCTGTATGATCACCTGTATGATCACCACTGAAATACAACCCATATCGCTTAGCATGCTAATACACTTCACTCGTTTATAGCCCTACTCGAGTTTCTCTTGATGCACCTTCCAAAAATGGCCACCGCATTAACCCACTTCCTTGATTGTACTGGCTACAGCCCCGCCCGGTCACATGTGCCAAGTCACATGACCAGGTGTAACACATAATGAGGCCACTTCCCTAATGCCGCACAGTCTTCACAAGGCATCGGCTTGACTGTAGGCTTGGACTCCCATTGAGGACCTCCTTCCACGATCACAATCGGTAAGCACGACTGCTGGCTCCCTACTCTTCCCCTAGTTTCATACACCCATCTTAGAGCCTAACCCCCTTTTCGCCTCTCAATTTTCCCAGGTACTTAATCCTTATGCATCTCGACTCGCTGCATATGTCAGACTGCGGTAAGGTCCTGCCTGATTTCATTATTCACTGAATGCGTCTTGTAGCACCCAGAGTCTTAAACTCACTCCCCCTTTCTGCCCGCAGGTTTTAACAACACTTCATTTTATCGGTCTCCCACCCTGACCGACGCATCCAAGTAATCTTTCGAGGTAAGCCAGGTATTCCGCGATGTAACCCTCATCGGTGCAAGACCTATTTTCCCGCAATACAGGCACCTATTAAAACACTTAGTACGTTGCGTTCTACCTACACCGACGTTTGCCTCATTTTTCGAAGCACATGCATCATTCACACCCCCGTGCACAATATCAACTTCTGATTTTCACCCCACTTTCTATTTAAACTATCGCTACCGCCTATTAACCTTATACCTTCACGATGAGTCACTCTGACACCATCAAATATGCTTGCTGACTGTTTCAAGTACTTCCTCACGTGAAGTATCGACCATAACCCTGTTCACTGCGCCGAACCAACAAAGAATGACTTATGAAATTCCCGCCGGCCTTTTAACTCTCCAAGTGTATTACCAAACCACCTTGTTTTATGATTTTAGCATACCAGACAAGGTAACACCCCAGTAAAAATAGCAATTCACTCAATTCTTCGATAGAATTCGATTGCTAGACATGTCTAAATTATATGTATATTGTATACTGCACTAAACCCATGTATATATATATCCCCCTTTTCTCCCATTACCTTCCCCGTTTCTTTCCCTGTGATACACCAACTGTAATGTTTTCTTCCTATATGTTTGGGCTTGATTTTTGATAGAAATGTAAATAATGCATGAATCACAATGTCCTGAAGCTGATCCCGTTATCCTTAAATAGGGATCGAAACATCGTCGACACCCTACACTATGTTTTTGACTATATCATATGGAAAGTCACAATAGTGTACTCTTGAATCATTAGTCTGCAAAATTTGATTGTATGCAGACTGCCTCCTCTTGCCTGATACCCACCTTCTATGCATGTCACACGTGTCTATATGTGGTAGTAGGACACAGGCCGTGTCCCACTTGATATTGTATAGATAATTGACTACACAACTATATGCGTTATTAAACCCTGTCCGGCTGGACAGACAAAATAGAATCCATTTTTGATCTGTATTTATTTTTCATGATTATCCCTGACTGCCTAGGGACCATTGTCTTTTGAAACAGTATATGTACCCAAGGTCCCCGACCAATTTCTCAATTGGGTTTCCCTTGTACTTTGTAACACTTTACTTCTCTATTCATGCCCACTCATCTGTGTTCTTCATTATTAAAAAAGCCATCAACCACCCATCCTAGGTCACACACCCATCAATAGTGTCAAAGAAAAATTGTGAAGTGGGTCAGAAAGTGCCTCACATAAGCAACATCCATGGAGCTACTGGTTGGTACTCACCAGTTTACTCATTCGGTCATCATAGGCACTTTCTTTACAGAAACAGAAATGTGACCTAACCCCTAAGCTCATATAGAAAATACACGGGTGAAATAGTGAGGTATAAATAATAGTGTAATCTATCTACCATCTAAAGCCCCATAATGTGAAAAAAGAGTAACCTATTCTCCCCATTAAAATCGAGTTGTGAACATCTATCTCTCATATTTTTTCATTACTTAGTAGTATTCACACTAAGTTAAAAGAAACAGCATGTTTAGACCATTCTAAATTGAATGGCCGACATGTTTCATTGCCCTAAACAATTTCGGCAATTGCATCAGGGCACTGGGACGCATCTCCACCTCAATGATGCACTAGACCTGCAGTGGTTGATGAAAATAAAAGAAGGAATGATAGTGCCAAAGACAAAAGAAACATATTTTTAAAAAAAAAGGACTTTACAAAAATTGAAAGCCTCAAATTACGACACACCTCATACGTGTGTCTTCCCAGTATACCAGAATTACCGGGTGGTTGCCAGGTGGACTCCTACCAGCAACTCACCGGGAGGGGACCCAAAGGGTAGCCTACTCCACATAGCTCAATGCAGCCAAAAGCGTTTAGCTGTGAATAGACATATGCACATTACCATACACAACACGGGGAGAACCACAGATTCATATTTTCTCCTGATTCGTTCTATGTTCTAGGGGCATCTTCCAATTTTACATATACTCAACCCAAGACTTATAATAGACACGAGTGCCTCGAGGGGTCTCTTCTCTTCACGGACCTACTTCTTCTCGGCCTGGGCCAATGTTTTTTTTTTTTAACTCTTTATTTTCATTGTAGACAACCATGGAAAATGCAATGACATATTGCTCAAAAACTGTTCACATACAGAGCACGAAAAGGTAGTTAAAAAAACTTGTCTACTGAGTGCACCTTCGGGATCGCAGCAAATTATATCTCAGAAGATTTCAGCAAGGACGTGCATGTTCTATGACCTATTACATCCGTGTCACATCATACAAGTAAGGGGTATTCGATACATTTTCATATATGTCTAATTGGGGGCACAGGCAGTGCTTAATTTGAGCCGGTGGTTTCCAGTGCTCAGCACCGAAACTTAATCATCAACACCAGTGCTTCTCATGAGCACCAGTTAAGGACATATTAATTTGTGGTAGGCATGGGGAGATTAAGTAATGTACCTATAATCACAGGATGTTGAGCAAAAGCAGAGGCTCAAACCTGGTTCCCCAGTTCCAAAGTCAGAAGTTCTGGCCATCACGCCACATCCTCTCCCCACTCTCATTGTTAGCAGTCAGTTGTTTTAGGCGACGCTAACAGGGGAACTGGACTGGTGGAAGCTGCCTCCTGGCGAGAGCCCCAGCACACATTTTTTTACAAATGAATCACTGGGCACAGATATGTCCATCATTGCTCGCAGACTCCCGGCATCCAGGGAGCTCCACAAAGTTCCCAACTCCCTATAAATGTCTCGGGAGTTATAACACCTGCTCCAAAGCCGCTCGACTCATCACCACTCTCAGTGCTGTCATTCTTGGCATACACTGTCTGAGTCAGGTATGCCTGGTAGAATCCTCAAATGTCCCTCGGTTGGCTTTGAATCAGAATTAGGTCATGGAATACATCGGATTGGCCATTACAATACACCATGTCTACATGCCATCCCTGCACCATTGGAAGTGGTCCTTTTGACCATCTGTAGTGCACAACACAGGAATTGTGGTGTTGATAAATATATGTTTATTGGTACAACAAGGACCCGCAGTAGCGGGACAACACAAGCACTGAAGATCAGCTGTAAACTGTCACCCAAACCTAGTGACGTCACTTAAATACGTTCCTAACATTCCACAGTGATGCAGATGACGCTGGTAACAGAAATAGAAAACATACTGCAAACATTACCCCATAACAGTATGACATACAACATCTCCCTTCCTCCATGAAAAATATAATCTGAATTCATTCCATAACATAGTCTTTAAATCTGGTAGGCAATTTTATAACTCTGCCTGTTCTTGAAGGTTGCCCTCCACAAAGACCCACATTACTCATGCAAGACATAGTATTTTCGTTCCTCGCAACTTCATTGCCTACCATGGTATCTTCCTGAACTAAAGCAGTGGCCTCAATACTATCAGATTGTCTGGTAGAGTTTCCTTCAGAACTCAAAGATGGTCCTCGACTAGCATTGGAATGTAACATCTCGGGGCCACTAGACACATCATCCCATTCTAGAACACTATCATCTAGACCTCCTTCTTCCTCTTCTGCATTTCTCATTATGATCTGTTCTTGACCTGGTTTTAGTTTTACAATATCATCCTTACTGCGCCAACCTTCTCCTTGTACAAACACCGCTCCTCCTGACGCTTTACCAACTCTCATTGGTTTGCTGAGCCTTGACTCCCCCTTGCTCACCAACCCAGGTTTTTTCACTAACACCCAGTCACCAGGTGCAATGATCTTATCCTTAGCTCTGTTTACCATGTCAGAATAAGACTTGTTCTGCATTTGCTTAGACATTATATTCTCCCTGACATTTAATTCCTTATCACATATTTGTTCCACTTCAACTGCTGTTTTTTCCCATTCACCTACTTTTGGAGTCATGGCATTGTTGCATACTCTTCCTCTCATCAAGAAAAACGGAGTAAACCCCGTAGCTTCCTTAGGCGTATTGTTGTACGCATTGATCTTTGTTTTAATAAATTCTTTTACATTCATTTCATTTGCCACAGCCATTTGGATTCCTTCTTTGAAGAACCTGTTTATCCTCTCCACTTGACCATTGCTCTTTGGACTGTAGAGGGGAGTTTTCTCCTGTTTTATTCCACGTTTTTCTAGAAACTCGACCATTGCTCTTGATACTAGTTGTGATCCGTTATCTGATACCATAACCTTTGGTTGCCCTTCTCTCTCAAAGGTCTTATCCAGAAATTTTATCACCACCTCCGTAGTTACCATTTCCACGAATTTGTAACACACCCACTTAGTGTAGTAGTCCATTAAAACTATCAGATGTTTGCACTCATCTGGCAAAATAGTGAAGGGTCCAGCAAAATCAATTGCTACTTTAGCCCAGGGACCATCAGGGATTTGTACCATCTGCAATTCACTTTTCTCCATTCTCCAGTGTTTGTCAGATCTTAAGCATTGCTCACATTTGTCAACAAGATTCCTGACTTCGCTGTCAATACCCGGCCACCAATAGTGCATTCTTACAACGTTCCTTGTGGCGGTGGTGCCAGGGTGGCCTCTGTGAGCCATTTGAATTATTTTCTGCCTGAGTCCCAATGGCGGCACAAAGACCTCACCTCTTTTCAAGAATCCATATTCAAGAGTCAACTCATCACTCACTTGTTGATAATTTTTTAGTTCCTTTGGTATGTTCCTCACATGTGGCCATTTGGATTGTACATACTCTTTCACTTTCCTTAAAACAGTATCTTCCTTCGTACTCTCTTCCCATTCTTTTTCACTTATTGATCCTTCACACATTACTGTTGCGTCAATATGCGCAACTATGCATTCATTGTCGTCTAGATCCTCATCTTTTTTTTCTCTCACTGGCAGTCTGGATAGGCAATCCGCCCTACTGTTTTTTCCTCCCTTTATATGTTCTATTTTGAAGTTAAATTCTTGAAGCTTAGACATCAGTCTGATCAGCCTGGAACTTGCGTTGCCATTGCCCCGACCCTTACCGTCTATCATATACACAAGCGGTTTATGGTCGGTTACCAGCTTGAAACTCTTACCCCACAGATAGTCTTTGAGTTTGTGCACCGCCCATACACAAGCTAGGGTCTCCCTTTCAATTGTGCTGTAATGAATCTCTGTTTCATTTAGCTGTCTCGAAATAAAAGCTATCGTGTTCTCTTCATTCCCTTTCCTTTGGCAGAATACAGCACCTATCCCTTCATTGCTTGCATCAACTGTTATTATATTGTCAAGTTGTGGATCGTAGGGTTTTAGTGCTGGTGCTCTGGCTATTTCCTCTTTAACCGATCTGAATGCTTCAACTTGTTCGTCACTCCATTCATATTTTACATTTTTCTTCAATAGTTTCCTGAGTGGACTCACCATTTCTGCATATTTTTTGATAAACTTAGCATAATATTCACTCAAACCAAGGAATGACTTGAGTGTATCTTTATTCCTTGGTTCAGGGGCCTCCCTTATTGCGCGAACTAAATCGTCTTTGGGTAAAATACCTTCAGCAGTAAGGACGTGCCCTAAATATTCCACCTCTTTAGTCATGAATTTGCATTTGTCTCTGGCAACTGTCATGCCTTTGTCTTTCAAGATTTTCAGAACATCTCCAATCAACTTTATGTGCTCACTTTCAGTCTTTGAATGTAACAAAATGTCATCTTGAAAGGCTTCCACCCCTTTCATCTTTCCAAACAAGACATCCATGAGTTTTTGGAAAACTCCTGAAGATGACGCCAGGCCGAAAGGAAGTCTCACATACCTAAATGCTCCAAACGGCGTGATGAAGGTTGTTAATGATTTAGATCTTTCAGATAGGCACACCTGATGGTAAGCAGCCCTCAAATCTATGAGCGAAAAATATTTCGACCCTGACGTCGACTGAAGGATGTCTTGTATCTTAGGTAAAGGATGACAATTTACTATAATGTTTTTATTGAGTGACCTCAGGTCTACACACAACCTAATGTCCTCTGACTTTTTCTTCTTTGACACTACAATTGCAGAAACCCATTCAGATTCCTCTGCATCTTCAATCACACCTTCTTTTTTTAATTTATCTAACGCCTCCCTTAACTCATTTTTTACGGATAAAGGCACTGTTCTTACCTTGTGCTTACATGGAATAGCATTCTCTTTCAACTTGATGTCATGACTGAACCCCTTTACACATCCAATTTCATTTTTGAACACATCATCATGTTTTTGAAAAATAGTTTTCAAATCAACGTCTTCTCTCTCCTCACAAATACTATTCATCCACTCTTCCCTCAAAATAACTGGGTCTTTTGCCCCCGGGACCAGAACCACCCCCAGCTGGGCCAAATCTCTCCATCCTACAAGTATTCTTCCTTTTTCAGCTACATAGACCTTTGTCTCAATCACTCTCCCCTTAAAAGTTACAGTGTCATGAAAATACCCCAACATGTTTATGTCTTTTTCTCCAAAAGCCTTTGGGTTCATATCAGACTCTGTTAATTGCACACCTTTCCATTTTTCCTCAAAAAGAGTATCAGATATTGTTGTTATTGGGGCACCCGAATCAGCAGTAAATTTCAGGTCAACCTCCCCAATTTTAACATCACTAATAGGACCTTTTATCTTTCCATCTTCCATTTCTATGTACAATACAATATTTGCACACATTTCTTCATCGAAATTCCCAACAGTATTTATGCCAGTGCTACTATTGACTCTTTTGGTTTTGCACAAAGTTGAATAATGACCATACCTCTTGCACTTAATACATTTCTTTCCTGCTGCAGGGCAATTTTTAAAATCTGCTAGGTGTTCATTGGATCCACATCTAAAACAGCATAACTGCTTACTTCCCACCTTTCTTTCACTCACATTCCTTTCAAATGTCTTACCATCACCCTTCTTCTTTTCCTGTAAATAAAACACATTTGAATTATTTCCTGTTGAAGACAATTCCCTAGTGGAAGTTAGAGACCTCTCAATACCCCTAGCAATGTCTATAACCTCCTGTAAGGTTGGTCTTTTGCATGCCAACAGTCTTTCCTGTACTTTTTTAGTATAGCAGTAAAATACAATTTGATCCCTTATGTATATATCAGTCATTTCCTCATACTCGCACTCTACCGCTAAAACTCTTAGACATGCAACGTAGTCTTCTACAGACTCTCCCTCTTGCTGTCTCCTTTGCGCAAACTTATGCCTGGCAACCATGATATTGTTCTCCTCATCAAATTGCCTCTCCAACCTTTTCAATGCCTCTTGATACTCATTCATAGGGATAAATGTTCCAGGTGGACTTTCATATTCTGGTAGGCTGTCAAAGATATCTTGACCTGCTTTACCTAATAGTCCAAATAATAAAGAACACTTCCTTTCAGCATCGAAGGCCTTTCCATCTATTGAAACAATGTAATTTTCGAAAGCCCTCACCCACTTTTTCCACTTCATGGTGGGCTTACCGGGCTCATCCAAAAAACGGGGAGGAGCACATATGTTATTGCATTCTGCCATGCTCAATCTACCCTTTCCTCACTCAGCTGAATATTTTCCACAGGATATTCACTTTAAACCACTATTTCTCTCTTCCGATTAACTTCCTTGTGGCTTACTTGTTTTATTTCCTTTGAAATTCGTTTCCTCGTTTTCATCTATTTTTTTTTTTTTTCGCGTGTGTTTTCCTTTAAGCGCCTTCACTTTTTCACTCGTATTGCCGGTGTACAAAACCACCTTTAAAATGGCTGCTCGCTGTTTACGTATGACGTTTGTTCTACACACCAATCAGCGCGCTCCCAGCATGCTTCACGCGTCTCAGCTGAGGTAACTGACTGACGCCTCAGCTGAGCGCTGTCACGGAGCGCGCGAAAGTATTTCCAGCCGCCTTCCACTCAGCGCTGCAACCCAGCAAGTATTCTTTAAGATATTTCAGGCTCCTCCGAATATTGTTTTACACAACGTGGCAGCCCCTTCGCTCCTGCTGTTATTTAAACGCCGCACTTCCTTACTCATACGCTGAGTACCACACGATTATTTACGCGCTGCTGCTCCTTAATCCATACAAATTCCTCAGGCAGCGCTCGTCTCTCACCGTATTTTACACACTCCGTGCAGCTTAGACATCCGTTCTTTCCCGCTTACATGTTTCTCCGATCGATCCCGATCATCAATCATCGGCCGACTCTTTCTTTATCTCCGCTGGCCCTTGTTGTACAAGACCCTCGTCGCCAATTGTAGTGCACAACACAGGAATTGTGGTGTTGATAAATATATGTTTATTGGTACAACAAGGACCCGCAGTAGCGGGACAACACAAGCACTGAAGATCAGCTGTAAACTGTCACCCAAACCTAGTGACGTCACTTAAATACGTTCCTAACATTCCACAGTGATGCAGATGACGCTGGTAACAGAAATAGAAAACATACTGCAAACATTACCCCATAACAGTATGACATACAACACCATCGCATTGCTATTTTATGCTTCGCCAGCAGCAGTCTCAACGCTACCTGACATCTTACTGACTTCAAGAGGTCCTTGTCATAACCCAGCTGTGCCAGTAGAGGAGACGGCTCAATGTGTTCTCACATAATCTCACACATGTCTCCCAGTACTGCATACCAGTTGTGACGCATCGCTGGGTAGAACCACGTCACATGGGCAAAGTCTGCCCCTTGTTCTCTGCATCTGGGGCAACCCAAACTGTCCCACAGCCCGTACCAAAGTAGGCACTGGGAGTGTAATACACTTGGTTAAGGTTCTTAATGTGTATCAGTCGATGTCAGCTGTTCAAGGGTACCGTTTTGACAATGGGACAGGAATAAGTCCACTGCTTATCATTGATAACTACCCCTAACTCTTCTTGCCAATCCAGCCTAACTTTAGCGACTCCCAACCGCAGCTCATTTTGGGAATAAGTATACAGTTTCATGATGAGGTGCTGGATCAGGACAAAATCAAAGTTGAACGTGATAGAGCGCAGGTTGGATTGGTTGAGGGCTAGGTCCTTGTTGAAAGTTTACCTGCGGACTCAGTCTTTTACTTGGAGCTATTCTCTTGATGACGAGTCCTTGGGTTCCTCTATTCGGAGTTTGATTCTACAATGGCGGCCTGTTGTAGAGCGAAACCTCATTGAGCCTCTGAAAGTCTTTGTCCTTGACGTCGACAGCGAGGAACTCTGGAGCTTTCCACGGGACAAGCCAGCATGGTCAGGCCAATTCACGAGTTGATAATGGCTTCTTGATTCTCGATGTCGAGCCCATGCAGAAATTGAGGAGGCCTTTAAGGAAATGAAACCCTAAAAAATGCCAGGGCCACATGATAAAGTTGTAGTAAACAGACTCCCCCAGATGTTAACATCTTTGATTTGAGCGGACTAATGCAGCTTTATACCCCATAGAAGTGCCAGTCATAACATATAGAGAGTACATAATGTCCTAGCACGCCTACGTCACCTTAAAGACCATACTGCCCTCATGCTTATAGAGTTTGAAAAACCATTTATTTCTCTCAATGGGGGATTCCTTAATGGGGCACTGAGACACATAGTTTATGTCCTATGATCAAGACATCTATATCCTACCTCTGGCACAAGTGAAAGCAAACAGCATTGTTACAATGCTTACATACTATTTACTTTACTCCCAAGAATCTATGGTGGGTGAAGAAGCTCACCTTGTCCACATGCTTTAGCTGTCCAGATAAGTGTGCCAATTTCTTTCACATAATCTGGGGTGTTCTGTTATTGCTAAATATTGGTCTGTAATATTTGCTACCGTTTCTCAAAAACCTGGGAGACCTGTGGAACCATTGCTGTGAATTGGAGGACTTGGGAGGGAACATTGGGAACTATACTCTAGTTTGGTCCTTGGATAGCCAAAAAAGACATGGCAAGGTATTGGAAGTCTTCTGATCCCATACCCTTTGCTGAATTGTGTACTGCAAAGGACTGCTTCTCAAAACAAAAGAGGCCCATTTACACTGCTAGAATCTTTTTGCATGACAAACTGCAAAATCTGGGGGACTAATATGGTTGCACGAGTAAATGTGTTATGAATTGTAATGTATTTTTCTGGTGTGGATTTCATTACGGAATTGCACTGTATTTAATATTATGTTTTTCGTAAAAACAGTAAAATTTGGTTATAAAAATATTGTTGCTGGGCTGTGAGAAGATGTGGGGTGAGGGAAGAAGTTTAAACTTACCTGAATCTGTGGTCCCTGTGAGGAACTCCTCAATGGAGTTTCCTTCTCCTCACGACAACCTAGAAATAAAAAGAGAACCAAATCAGTGGGTAAACTGGAAAAGAGAGGAAGGACAACTACAGAAAAGCGTTGGGAGTGAGAAGGAAAAAACACTTGACTTGACATTAAAGAAGGACTACATTTACCAGTGGGGGAGGAGCTTGCGTCAGGAAAAGCAGATAGAGGAGAAAGTCAAAATGTACAGAGAGCGTCTGAAGAAAAAACATCTTGTCAGGCGCCCAGGAGGACTGACAGTGCACGCAACCAAGAGGAGGAGTTAGAACAAATCTAGCCTGAAAGGAACCAGGCTAACAAGGAGTACACTAAAGACCAGGGTGAAGATGTCAGGACTGAAGACTGGTGGACGCTACTGAAGGAGCCGGACCCGTTTGCTCTAGATCTGGTCTATAACCTCAAGTCGATGGTACTTTTCTCAGCATGAAAGCGTGGAGGGGAGAGAAATCATTAACAATGTCAATCAATTCAATAACCATTTCTCTAGATCCATAGTAACCACAGACTACTGAGTAAGGTTAGTTGATTTATTACAAAGCCAAAAATAGCTGAACAGGGGGGGTGTGGCCGAGGGAGTCATCATGGCGGACGCAGCTTAACGGAGCTCCGTCCCGCCCGTCACTTATCCTGCTAATTATCCTGCCTCCTCCTACCTCGTGTGAATTAGAGGGGTGGATCCAGTGTCGGAGCCTGGCGGCGAGCACCCTGTCGTTTGTTTCGGTGTTTTGATGCACCAGGAGCTGGAGATCGGGGCCGTGCTGAGTGCGGCCTGGGCGGCAGAGAAAAGCCGGGGACCTCGATTTTCGCGGGTCCCGGCAGACGGAGCGGTGGTGGCGCCGCGACATCTGGTGGGCAGAGTGGACTTCTGACTAGGCGAAGCCAGCGACAGTGCCCAGGGATGCCGACCGCCCCCCCGGAGCTTCCATTGACGGTGGGCTCCGGGAGAGGGGTGCCCTCCTTGGTGCATATTTTGCGAGGCCTGGGCCCGAGTGACAGCGCCGGGGAGCTCGAGTTTGGTGCACCCCCGGAGGCAACATCCAGCGGCCGGACCGGGAGTGGGCTTCCGGAGGGCATGTCGGCCCCCAGGCAGGAGAGAGGAGAGCGATGCCCACAAAGGGGAGCGACATTGGGGCAGTGCCGGTCCCTGAGGCTGGTGAGGGCCTGAGGCCCACCATACGGCGGTCCGACCGGGCCGCGGCGGCGGTGAAAGCGGTGCAGGGGCTAGAGTGGTTCCTGCCTCAGCCCTGAAGCTTGGGGGCACGGCTGGTCAGCTGGCCCTAGCTCGAGGGTACCCGGTATCCTGTCATCGAGGGGGAGCTGGATTGGAGCGGAGCTTCCCGGCGCTGGGCCCACCCTCGCTGTGGGCTGTGGCCCTGGGGGTGCGACCCGACTGGTCAAGGCCCCGGTTCTGTGCTGAGCCAAGGAGACGTGATGTGCGACGTGACCCCCCTCCGAAGGAACACGGACATTTGCCACTACAGGTGAGCAGGGGAGAAGGTAGCCAGCCACACATCCTACGGCGGCCAGACCGGGCCGCGGTGGTGGAGGGGGCAGTGCGGAGTCCTGGACTGCGTCCTGGGGCCCAGTGGAGGTATTGATGGCCTCCCAGCTATCGGCCTGCTGACGAAGGTGTGAGGCACGGGACCAAAGGGCAGGCCCTGATCCGAAGGTGCCCACTGACCTGGGCATGCACGTATGGCCCCGGAGGTTTTGGAGGGGGCCTGGCTGGCAGACTCTTGGACCTAGTAGCCATGACGCGAGGCGGAAGCGGTGGAGGCACCACAAAACAGGGGCCCATTGATAAATTCACGGGTCCAAGTGGTGGCGCAGGGGCAGCGGGCGGCCAGAAGACTTCTGGACCAGATAACGCGGCGCTGATGGCAGCCATAACCCAATCCGGGATATGTTGGATGCGAAGATAGGCGCAGTGGGGGCAGATGTCACATTATTGCGCGAGGACTTGCGAAATGCCGTGTCTCGCATCACGGAGGCAGAAACACAAATCTCGGGGGTGGAAGATGATGTTGCGGCCTTGAAGCGTAAGGTGACCAGCATGAAGAGCATACAGAAGGGTCTGGCACTCCGTGCAGAGGATGCTGAAGGATGGGCCAGGCGGAACAACCTACGATTTGTTGGACTCCCGGAAGGATGTGAGAAAGCAATATGGAGGGCTTCTTAACAGTGTCTGGAGGGCTGGCTCCCCCCTGACTCCCTTTCCAGATGTTTTGTTATTGAGCGGGACCACAGGGCCCTCACACAGAAGCCGCCAGTGGGGGCTCACCCACGGCCGGTAATAGCCAAACTGCTGAACTATCACGATCGTGATACTATTCTGCGACAGGCCAGGGCGAAGGAACCGCTACTCTATGAAAACTACCGTATCCTGATATTTCCTGACTATACGCGCTTGGTGCAACAACAGCAGCAATCCTTTATGGTGGCCACGGCTCGTCGTAGAGACCTTAAGCTCTCCCATGCCTTGCTCTACCCAGCCCGGCTACAGGTTGTGTTCCAGTCCCGCACCCACTTCTTCGATACTCTCGAGGAGGTTTTCAAATGGACAGATGAGACGGTGCCGGTGAGGGTGCATACACCGCCGGGTTTGGAGTCAGACTTGTCGCAGAGCAAAACACAGTCACTGGCCTCTCGAGGGGCACGGTTGGGGGGTAACTGGAGATCCAGGTCCAGGCAGCGCTCTGCGTCCGACAGTGCCTCGGAGAAGGGGAAGGTGGGCTCCTGGGCAGCAAACAGAGGATCCTTGAAGTTACCGATGGGCTGCCCGAAGGGACTTGGTTTACAACATAATTTGGCATAGTACTGTATATTGGCATGCTATTGTTTCCACTGGGATGTGGGCTAGTAGACATTAATGTGTGGTTCCATATATGACTCTGAGGAATGATGGGTGGCAGTGGGGTAGAGGGATGGGTATTATGGGAGGACTTGTTCCCCTAGTTAAGGGTTGGTTGAGGGTGGTGAAGGGTCTGGGGGTTGTTAGATGGGGATCCATTGGTGTAGCCAGCCTCAGGCCCCATGTTGGGGGCAGAGAATTAGATATGCCGTGACAGGTACTTCAACGTTCTTGAGGTATGGGGTGGGGCGCTGTTTGTTCTAGGGGGGGTTCAGTTTGGGTGGGGTGTGTGTCGTGCAGTCTATAGGGGTCTCTATGTTTGTTGTGCGTGCACCTGCATGGCCCAGTATCTGGGCGTTTGTTCTGGGTGTTCCATGATGGCAAATCTTGAGGATGGGGCACGTAGACCCAGAGGTTCTCTCCGGATCCTCAGTAGGAATGTGCGGGGTGTTCTAGACAAGGTCAAGAGGGGAGTGGTATTGCGGCAGGCAAAGAGGGTAGGAGCTGATGTATTGATGCTACAAGAAACTCACCTACTAGGTACTAAAACACTGTGCCTGCAGCACTATGGTTACCAACAAGTCTTTCATGCAGGCTTTACTAGGGGGTCCAGGGGGTGGCCATTTTAGTGCATCGCAGACTTTCCTATGTTCACTCAGCTTATTGGATCGATACACAGGGTCGCTATATCTTTGTTAATGGTATGGTGGGGGAGGAGCCCTAGTGCTTGGGAGTGTCTATGCCCCGCCTCCTTTACAGTGGTCACTGGTTGAGAAGATATTTGCCGTATGGGCGGACATCCCCGAGGCACTGGTGGTTGTGGGGGATTGGAATGATACCATGGACGGCCTCAGGGATAGGTATCGACCTGGCGGCGGACCGGCGGTGGGTCATTCCACAAAATTGAGCGACATGGTTAGGGGGCTAGATTGGGTGGACACATGGCAGCACCTACACGGCCACGGACGAGAATACACATTCCTTTCAGCTGTCCACAAATCCTTTTCTAGGCTGGATTATATCTTTGTCCCCATGTGGAAAAGTAAATTTTGCCATGTTCTGTGTCCCTACGTGTTCCCCATCTTATGTTATGTGTGCATGATTAATATGCATATGTATTCCCCATGTTCGATTAAAGACGCACTTACAGTTGTATCCATCTCTAGTATGCCAGTTTCCAGTTCTCGTGAAAGCTACGAGTATTAGGCCTATGTAAAGTTACGTTGCCACGTTTCTCAGTGTGCACGGTATTTCATTGAAAAGTCCCCGTTTCTAGGCCTCAAAAGGGCCCGGACACCAGATTCAGCTCCTGTCTCCTGAGCCCTCGCTGAGGAGCGATACAGCCCCCACCTGTATTCCTAACCCTTCACTTACTTCCTGTCTCACAGTGCCCGGCCCAGCCTGGCTCTGCCTGCTAGTCTGCCAAAAGTATGTTATGATTCTAGTTATCAGTCCAGCCCTCCTTCTCTGCATTCCTAAGCTACTGAATCGCATCAATAGTTTCCGTCATCGTCTAGCCTTTACGTCTCCATGTAAGAGAAATACTGTATTAATGGTCATTTAATATTCTTCAACACGCACTACATGAAGAATAATGCATGCACCAGTCTTAGAATCTGTTAGCCTTTACCCCGATAACTTTTGGATTCTATCAACATGTTCTCTAAACATCAGATACTAGATAGTGTTTAGGTACATGTCGCCCTGACTCTCCAGACTTCAGTCTCTGCTCCTAGCGCAGAAGTCATAGCCCCCAGCTTCTCCTAGTAACACGTCATTGTTAGTTTGCGCGCACCACTAGGTTAGAGGTCCCGGCTCCTCAGGTAGCCC
The DNA here is from genome assembly GCF_964261635.1 of Lissotriton helveticus. Taxonomy (NCBI): domain Eukaryota; kingdom Metazoa; phylum Chordata; class Amphibia; order Caudata; family Salamandridae; genus Lissotriton; species Lissotriton helveticus. Next base: position 697,589,764 of record NC_136065.1, on the reverse strand, counting down.
CCTCCATGTTTCCGCCCCATTTATGACATATTCTGTTACGTTTACATCACATGTCTATGTATACGCCTCCTGTTACACCTACTTTCACCCTTATCTTTCGCGACTGTTACTGATCCCACCCACTGCTCCGCCTATTGTATGTATTGTAATGCATTTATTTTAGTATATATGCTTGTGCACTGTTATTAAAAGTTACGCCGTCGTCCCCGATTCCGATCCTGCCCCCGGCAGCGCTGCCATCCTGTTCCTGTGCAGGTTGTCCTGTTCCTGTCCTTTATGCTGTATTAAACCTGCAAACTCCTACTACCTCGAATCTTGACTCTTATTTATTGAGCTATCTGTTATTACTATATCCAGTCAAAAATAGATCCGGTATTATTTATTTATATACCACATAATGGCGCCCGAATAGGGACTTGCCCTTTCCCCACGCGCCGGTGAAGCCACGTATGCCCCCTGACCCTCTGCAGCCGTGACGGAACCATACCGTGCACGTGCAGATATTTCTGCTTCAAGTATCCCTCAGGCCTACGGAGGAGACGGAGGTTGCGGTCCAGCATCCAGACGAGGCGGTGGAGGAACGCCGCGAGTCCCGACCAGAGCCCAAGCCGAGAGTCCAAGGTCCGAGGTATCCGGAGGCCCACCCGTAACAGAAGTCCGAAGTTCGTCCGTCCGGCGTCGAAGCAGTCCAGTCCAGTCCGAGGCTTTCCGTTCTTGCTGCCCGGTGAGTACCGTTGCTGGGGTAGTATCTAGACAGGGTCAATCTAATTGACTCTGGTCCGTGGGGTTTGGTGGTACACAGACCCAACACGAAGTGTCCACTCCGGTGGATGCGGGTCCTGACGTGTCTCTTTATGAGACCGGTAAGTTTCGTACTGTTTCAGCAGTGCATCTAGTCTCTGTTCTAGTCAGTTATGTTCTCGAGAAAGTTCATGTATTCTGTTTTCAGTATTCCAGGTAGTATTCTGTTCAGACTGTTATTTTTAAATGTCATTCATGTATTTTAATGTCGTGGTATGAAAGTGGTGTAATTATCGTGTTCATTGTGTATTGTATTGTGTCTAGATTACAGTTCAGTCATGCCTTTGTTTTCCAAACTCCGTCAGTTAAGAACTAGAAAAGGTCTGTTAGAAGAAGCAGTTCCTGTCCCGCCTAGGGACAGTCCAGGTCATTTTATGTATCAGAAGCATGGCATAAGTGCCATATTATATCTAGATTTATGGGTGGAGTACACCAAAGAGTTAGAAGAAAAGTATAGATGGCCCGTATCAGGTACGTGGGATGCCGAGTGCATCATGCGAGTAGAAGAAGCATTATGGAAAAAGAAAGCCAGACAGTCACAGAAAGATGCCATCGAGTTATGGCGCAAAGAATCTCATAAAAGAACCGAAAAAGAAATCAGAAAGTCAGAATTAAGTAGAGAATCTTTAGAAAGAGCGCAAGAAAGGGAATTAATCGAGATAGGTGAGCGAGTTAAAACCGAACAGTCAGACAGACAGAGGAATGCCCTCATTAAGGGTATGTATCCTCTTCTTGCCGAGGGCTTGCCAAAAGCGACCCCGGAGGCATCCAGTAATTTTCCGCCACCATTAGTTCCGACCAAGCTACGTCACAAACCGACCGCAGCTGATATTTTTCTCTCGTCCTATTTGGACGACACAGTCCCAGAATATGCAAATCCTGTTCCGCCAGTTCCTGTAAATAATGCAATTCCTGCTCCTCCAGACACCGGGGCACCTTTTGCAGTACCTGCTACGGTACCCCCGGTCCAGCCCATAGTACAACTTCCCGCCACATCAGCCACTCTGCCAGCACGAAGAGTATCAGTCGACGATTCTAGTTTAGGGGCCGCAGGAGGAGGTCCTCCTGGTACCCCGCCACCACACCAACGTGTAACGTTAGTCGAGTTACATGAACGTGCGTTACAGCGTACGCCCAAATATAAGTCCGTTGCAGACATCCGACGAGTTCTTACTGAATGCCGCTATGATCCAGTCGCAGGCGATGATAGTACAGTTATATACTCCATACGTGTAAGACGGGTGACCGGGTATTTGGACACCCTACCGGATATGAAAGAGGATCTAGACAGAATATATCGTTTCATCCGTACAGGGGATGATCCAGAAAGTATTGGCGAAACCATGTCTCAAAGGAAAGCTGAGATCCAGCTCATGATATTAAAGTTTCTGATTAATTGTTTAATAAGGGAACAAGATTACCCGTCCAAAGATCCGACAGAAATGAGAACTTTGACAAGGTGGAGTGATAATATAGCCGAGGGTAAGCACAGAACCATCAGTAGTATAGAGAGTATGTACAAGAAAATTCGTAAGGAAATAATAAGGTTACACGAACAACGTAAAACAGCACAAGTAAGCGAGAAAGAGAATGACTCTCCTACAGAAGAGGTAGAGGACGAGAATCCCGCCAGAATAGCGTATGTAGGTAGATCTAGATTTCCAGACCGCCATTCACGTCTGGAACACAAGAAAGTCTTTCATCATCCAGCACCAGAACAAGGTTCTCTAGAACAAGTATTTCAAGCTATCGATCATATCCTGAAATCACGAATCGGTTATAGTGAGTTAAGTACCATGCATGAACAAGAACTAGTCCGATCAGCAGTCCGATGGACTACTGATTCTACCACTTTTCCAGACGAAATAGTGGCACAAATGTTTCTGAAACTGCCCCCAGCCGAGCAGCGACTGGTGGGTATGTATATGATCCAGCACCTCATCACATTGTATGAGGGTCAACATTCTGATCCAGGTCCGTTACATGATGTCCTGAACGAGTTACTCCAGTATAGATGGAAAGATTTAGGTACCGATTTAATTAGTGTCATTCTAGAACAGCGCCATAAATATAGAACGTTCCTGAACCCGCATTTTGTTCATGTCTCACCTCCAGAAAGTAAACCGTTTTACATAGATAGACAGAATCCGTTACGAGAAGTACACCCAGTCAGGACAGCAGATGGTGAAATGCAACGAGTATTTGTTTACACCCCGATTACAAAGATGGAACTCTTAGAGATGAAGAAATTAATTCCTTGTCATGACAAAGATCCAGCAGGGTTCCACCGAGAATTAAAGGACATGCTCCGTATGGGAGAATACACGTATCCAGATATTATTAAAATGTTAAAAGTCCTGTTGCCCGCCGGGGTATATGAAAAACTCAAGGAAAAAGAATGGGAGGTGGGAGAGAAAAAGATCGATTGGGCAGTTCTAGAAGCTGAAGATAAGATACGAGTACCAGGTACCGGTCTTGGAGAGAAATGTAAAGAATTACCAGAACTGTTAATACAAGTTTTACCCAGATTATTAGCCACTAAAAAGGAAGACTGGGATGCAATCTCAGCCTGTAAACAGAAACAAGACGAAGACACTAGTGATTTTTATTCTAGATTTGAAAAATGTTTCATAATAAACAGTGGATTGAAGACGAGTAGTGAGTCATACCCTCATCTTTTTGTTACTAAACTAGTCGAGAATTCAAGTCCACAAGTTAAGAATCGAGTTTTGAAAGTCGAAAGTACATGGCAAGCTAGTACCCTGTCCCAGATGTTACAGATGCTCCAGTATCACCAGAATAGAATCAGAGAAGAGCAAGAACACGAGAGAAAACGTATGAAAGACACGAAAATGAAAGTACTAGTTGCACAATCTGTTCCACAAGACAGTCAGAAGAGGGGTCCGAATCAAGCCAGTCATCCTGCAGCTCCCGTTAAAGGGACATGCAATTATTGTAAACAGCCAGGTCATTTCATAAACGAGTGTGCAGTTCTGAAACATAATATAGCCACTGGTAAAACTAAAGAAAGACCACGTCCGCCTAGACAAGAACAAGTTTCACAGACTTCTCAGTCACAGAATGCACACCAGACAGTTCCAGCACCGCAGCCTATTGCTGCAACACAGCATGTTACACAGCAGATGTACCAGTATGCTCAGGCAGAGTATCCAGAGTATCAACAGTATTCATGAAACAGCCTAGAGAGGGAGGTAGGTTTGCCTCTCATCGAGATTCCTGTAGATCAAGAAGGTCCCTATGTTCATAGTCAAGTATTAGGGAAAGACAGAAAGTTTCTGATTGATACAGGGGCAAGTAGGACCACTATAAGTCACGCCGAAGTTCCAGGGGCTCCGCTCTCAGGCTCTAGAAATGTTTCCCTTGGATTTTCAGGAAAGCCTATTGTAAACGAGATATCTAAGCCAGTTACTCTAGAAGTAGGTCCATTGTCCCGCACTACTGATCTATTACTTACGAAGTCATGTCCAGAAAATCTGTTAGGCATTAAGACACTGAAAGAATTAGGTGCAGTTATTTGCTGCTCCCCAGAGGGAATACGATTGTTTTTACGTGACTTCAAGGGTCACTATGTATTACGAGATTTTGATCCAAGATTGTCAAATGTTCCGCAGCATCTATGGGCGCAAGGTCCAACTGACGTTGGCTTCATGCAAATCACACCCCATCGTGTGACTCTCAAGCAAGGTGTAGTGTTACCACGAATCAGACAGTACAGATTACCACCTGAGGCTGTAGCAGCCTTATCCAAAATTATTGACGAGCTCATGGCTCAAGGAGTAGTTGTAGAAACTGACTCCAATGTATGTAATTCTCCGATCATTCCAGTCATGAAACGTACTGATCCAAATGCACCTCCAGTATATCGATTAGTGATTGACCTTCGAGAACTCAATAAATGTATTATTCCCCAGTACCCAGTTGTCCCAGATATCTCTTCCCTATTGACAGCCTTTGATTCCGAAGCCTCATTTTTTACAGTCATAGACCTCAAGAACGCGTTTTTCAGTGTTCCCATTCATCCAGACAGCCAGTTTCTTTTCGGTTTTTGTTTAAATGGAAGGAGCTATAAATTCACACGAGCTCCTCAAGGTTTCACAGAAAGCCCTAGTATTTACAGTCAAGCACTTAAGAGACAACTAGACAACATTCACATGCCAACAGACACTGCCCTGCTCCAGTATGTCGATGATCTACTGATCACAGCCCGTTCTGAATGTGCTTGCGAGCGAGCATCACTTACAGTCTTGTATTTCCTTGCCGAGATGGGGCACAAGGTGTCCCCTTCGAAGCTTCAATTCTGTGTCCAGCAAGTGATCTACTTAGGCCACTTACTGTCCAAGTGGGGTAGGCAGTTGACACCAGACCGTATCCAGTTAATAGCGAGTCTTCCTCAGCCCAAGACCCAGAAGGAGGTACGTGCTTTTATTGGCCTTACTTCTTATTGCAGACAATGGATTCCTCAGTATGCATTTCTAGCCAAACCACTGATACAGTTAACGACACAGGAGGCAGCCGTATCGACTGTTCTCCCGTGGACATCTGAACATACACTTAGTTTCAATGAGTTAAAGAAAGCTTTATGCCAAGCTCCTGTTCTAGCTACACCGAACTACAGTAAGCCTTTTACACTTTTCGTCACAGAACGTGATGGTACAGCATTATCTGTTCTCACACAAGATCAAGCAGGACAATACAAGCCCTGTGCTTATTTCTCTAGCACATTAGATCCAGTAGCCCAGGCTCTGCCTGCGTGCCTCAAGTCAGTTGCAGCCACAGCACTAGCTATCAGACAAAGTGATTCCATAGTATTAGGACATTCCTTGACAGTACAAGTTCCACACTCCGTGGAAGTTCTTTTAAACCGAACACAGACTCAGCACTTGACAATTGCACGTTTAACAGGTTATGAACTGACACTGTTCCAGCCACACATAGAAATCAGACGCTGCAACGTTCTAAATCCTGCTACACTGTTACCGTCAGTTAATTTGAATCCTGCCACACACGACTGTGTGGAAGTAGTTAACACAATGACTAAGCCAAGACAAGATCTGACAGATATTCCATTACCAGATCCCGACCTGACACTTTATGTGGATGGTTCATGTATGAGAACAAGTACAGGAGAACTAGTAGCCGCGTATGCAGTGACTACTGACACTGAAGTTATAGAAACACACCGTATTGACACCCTGTCTGCTCAAGCAGCAGAGCTAGTTGCTCTGACACAAGCCTGCATACACGCCAAGAACCTGAAAGTTAATGTTTACACAGATTCACGCTACGCATTTGGAGTTGTACACGACTTCGGAGTGCTCTGGCAGGAGAGAGGTTTCATGACTTCTCATGGAACTAAGATTCAGCATGGTCTCCTTATTCAAGCTCTGTTAGATGCAATCCATTTACCAACATCTATTGCTATCATGAAATGCAAAGCACATACGAAAGTTACTGACATTATTTCCCAGGGTAATGATCTAGCAGATCGCACAGCCAAGCTTACAGCACAGGCTCTAGACATTTCAGTTAATCCGACACAGGCACATACTCCAGATCCGATTACATGTATGACAGTTAAGGACCCTACTCAAGATGTCATAGATATCCAGTTACATGCTACTCCTGATGAAATCAAGAAATGGTCCGAACAAGGAGGGGTCCAGACAGACCAGGGATGGGTAACGAAGGGTAAAGCCACATGGTTTCTCCCCGACTCTATGGTTCAAGTCATTATCAATACTGCACATAGTCCAGCACATTTAGGAGAAAAAGCCATGTTAGACAGTATCCAGAACATTTGGTTTAACAAGCATTTACGAGCTGCAGCCAAGCAGAAAGTCCATACCTGTATGATATGTTGCCAGTTTAATCCAGGTAAAAGTGTCCCGGTGGAACAAGGTGGATTCCAGCCCCCTGACCACCCTTTTGAAGTCCTCCAGATGGATTATATTCAGATGGAGCGATGTCGAGGTTTCAAGTATGTCCTTGTAGTTGTATGCGCTTTGTCTAGATGGACAGAAGCATATCCAGTCCCAGATTACACAGCCCCGACCACTGCCAAGCAGTTGGTTTGTGAATTCTTCCCCCGCTATGGACTCCCTAGGGTCGTATATTCTGATAACGGCCAGCCATTCTCATCTGAACTGATGAGACACGTTTCCCTTTTGTTAGGGTACCAGTGGAAGTTCCATTGTGTACGCCACCCTGAAGCAGCCGGTCTCGTAGAGAGACCTAATCAGACCCTGAAAATCCGTATTGCTAAAGTCTGTCAAGAAAAAGGTGTAGACTGGTTAGTTGCTCTGCCAGTCGCTCTGTTTTATATGCGCATGGTCGCACATTCCAGATCAGGTCTGTCCCCGTACGAGGTCGTATTTGGCCGCCCCCCTAATATGTGGGGTACACCTAGACCCCGAAGTATTACAGATGTTTCAAGTAATATGCTGACAGATTACCTAGCTTCCTTGATGTCTGCCCTACACTCTTGTCGTTCACAGGTTGCCGCCGCTTTTCCAGACAATACCGAGGTGGCACCGCATGAAATCGTTCCCGGAAGTCTGGTCCTCGTAAGGAACTTTGATCGTTCAAGTCCGCTGGAGCCCCGCTGGAAGGAGCCCAAGCAAGTTCTCCTGGCCACCCGTACTGCCGTCAAGCTGGAAGGCAGGAAGGGCTGGGTGCATTTGTCGCATGTAAAGAAGTTTTATGGACTAAAGACTGTTTCCAAGAAAATTTCCGAGGATTTTAAAGACTGCCAAAGTACTATTCTCAAGGACTGTCCCGCAAATGACATTGATACGAAACCCTCCCTGTTAGAGAAAACTCCGCAGCAGGAGTATAAGTTAAAATTAAGGTCTAGTAAAATAAGTCAGCCAGTTTGATTGTCTAAGTCCTCCCCTAGGTGAAACGGTTAGACCGGTTTCTGACATGTATAAAATAGACCCCCCATAGAGAGAGAGTTAGTGAGAACTCTAAAAGTTGCATTATTATTTTATGTTTTCTGCTATATCTCAGCCTTATGATTGCCTGCACGAGTTATGCATTTTATTTATGTTTTCCACTTTCTCATGTAAATAAGTCTTCTAATACTACAGTAGAGCATACGTTTAGTGATCTGCCTCCTCATGAACTATCTTATCGTCTTGCTATGCGAAATAATTCCTTTATCCGCATGTTACATTATTCACACCAGACCAGCAATGCCACTAATTGTTGGGTGTGTGGCCGACTTCCCCCTTTCCAGACACCGAAGGGAGTTCTGCCACTGTTTCCTTATCCATTTTCACATAACGGTTCATGTGGAGCATGGTCCACGTTAACGTCATCCTCAAATGATATGTCCTTTCTGAACAGTACATGTTTTCCAGACAGGCAAGGTCTTCCCCACAGAACAGGGTTAGATCTAGAAAATGAAGTTTATAATTTGGGTAATTATTCTTCGAATTTCATGGTCCTGAATGTTCAGTCTGATTCTACTCCAGACTTACCTGCTATGTCAGTACTACCAGTCAAAGGCGAATTATGTGTCAAAAATAATGGTTCCGTACATGTAGGACATAGTGATTGTACTACTATTGTCAAGTATAGTGACAGTGGGAAATCTATTTTCAAAGCTTCACGTCATTCTTATTTTGTTTGTGGTCAGACCGCATATGTTCGTCTGCCCCTCGATTGGGAGGGAACCTGTTACATTGCCTTCCTACTGCCACCAGTTTTTCTAGCCCCACCTGATTATCATAGGAACTCCCACCTAGTACATACTAGACACAAGAGAGACCTCCCGATTGTTGATTATACTGAAACTGCTCTAGAACAATATATAGATATCAATAAAGGTTTCTTTCCCTACTTAGGTACTGTCGTGAATAGTAAACTGATACGTAGATTAACCAGAACACTTGAAGCAGTAGTGATTGAGACTACCTCCGCTCTAGGTAACTTAACCGAAGAACAATCTTTTATGAGAATTGTCATGCTCCAGAATCGTCTCGTCCTTGACGTCATACTGGCCGATAGGGGCGGGGCATGTAGAGTCATCGGATCTAGTTGCTGCATTTTCATTCCTAATAACGCGCCGTCTGTTTATTCAGCTATAACCAGACTCCATAAAATTGCTCATCTGTTACACCAAAATCCAGGCACCTGGACATGGTCCGGTTGGTTCTGGAATATAATTTCCGCCTGGGGATGGAAAGTGTTGTCCTTTCTAGGTATTGCAGTAGCGATCATATTCAGTTGCTGCCTCTGTATACAATGTGGCCCTGCGATTTGCGGCATTTGTGCTACCTCTTGTATTCCTAGTCCCGAGTCCCGTTCTAAATCCAGTTCCAAGACAATTCGAGACGAGCAAATGATACTGTATGAAATAATAGATGGTATCATGAATATTGATGTTTCCTGATGGAAACGTAGTGACAAGGAGGGAATGTGGAAAAGTAAATTTTGCCATGTTCTGTGTCCCTACGTGTTCCCCATCTTATGTTATGTGTGCATGATTAATATGCATATGTATTCCCCATGTTCGATTAAAGACGCACTTACAGTTGTGTCCATCTCTAGTATGCCAGTTTCCAGTTCTCGTGAAAGCTACGAGTATTAGGCCTATGTAAAGTTACGTTGCCACGTTTCTCAGTGTGCACGGTATTTCATTGAAAAGTCCCCGTTTCTAGGCCTCAAAAGGGCCCGGACACCAGATTCAGCTCCTGTCTCCTGAGCCCTCGCTGAGGAGCGATACAGCCCCCACCTGTATTCCTAACCCTTCACTTACTTCCTGTCTCACAGTGCCCGGCCCAGCCTGGCTCTGCCTGCTAGTCTGCCAAAAGTATGTTATGATTCTAGTTATCAGTCCAGCCCTCCTTCTCTGCATTCCTAAGCTACTGAATCGCATCAATAGTTTCCGTCATCGTCTAGCCTTTACGTCTCCATGTAAGAGAAATACTGTATTAATGGTCATTTAATATTCTTCAACACGCACTACATGAAGAATAATGCATGCACCAGTCTTAGAATCTGTTAGCCTTTACCCCGATAACTTTTGGATTCTATCAACATGTTCTCTAAACATCAGATACTAGATAGTGTTTAGGTACATGTCGCCCTGACTCTCCAGACTTCAGTCTCTGCTCCTAGCGCAGAAGTCATAGCCCCCAGCTTCTCCTAGTAACACGTCATTGTTAGTTTGCGCGCACCACTAGGTTAGAGGTCCCGGCTCCTCAGGTAGCCCCCTCCATGTTTCCGCCCCATTTATGACATATTCTGTTACGTTTACATCACATGTCTATGTATACGCCTCCTGTTACACCTACTTTCACCCTTATCTTTCGCGACTGTTACTGATCCCACCCACTGCTCCGCCTATTGTATGTATTGTAATGCATTTATTTTAGTATATATGCTTGTGCACTGTTATTAAAAGTTACGCCGTCGTCCCCGATTCCGATCCTGCCCCCGGCAGCGCTGCCATCCTGTTCCTGTGCAGGTTGTCCTGTTCCTGTCCTTTATGCTGTATTAAACCTGCAAACTCCTACTACCTCGAATCTTGACTCTTATTTATTGAGCTATCTGTTATTACTATATCCAGTCAAAAATAGATCCGGTATTATTTATTTATATACCACACCCAGGGCAGTAATTGGTAGGGTGGAGTCGGCGGACATAGTACCGCGCGGGCTTTCGGACCACTCCCCCATCACCATTGACGTTTGTTTCGATGGCGCCTTTCTGTTTGGCACCTGCAGCTGGCTGACTACCAGAAGCATATGGGCCAGGCCATAGCACATTACTTGGTCGAGAATGTGGGGTCGATAGCGGATGCTGGGACACTTTGGGAGGCCATGAAACCCACACTGCGAGGAGTGGACATAGCTTGGTGTGCAGCTGCTCGGAGGAGGCGTAGGGCAGCATTAATACAGGCCGAGGCTGAGATCGAGACGCTGGAGCGTTAAGGAAGTACGGAGGGGGAGGATCAAGTGGTGGGGCAGCTACTCCTGGCACACCAGCCCTATGCCTCTTTGCTGATGGATGAGGCGCGGCAGATATGGCTTGCGACGCGCAGTAGGATATACCAGTGGGGGGATAAATCGGGAACGATGCTACATCGGCTGTGTCACGGCACGTTCCAGGCTCAGACCCTGCCGGGGATTCTGGACGATGCGGGATCCCCGGTCACAGACCCTAGAGAGCTTGCGAAAAGCTTTGCGATGTATTACGCAGAACTGCACGCCCCGAATGAATGTCTTCCTGGGGATATGGTGGACAAATTTCTCGCGGATCTACCACCACGCACGATAACAGATGAGGTGCAAGATCGCCTTGAGCTCCCGCTGACAGAGGAGGAGCTGCGTACTGCCCTGGGTGAACTTAACACGGGAAAGGCTCCCGGGCCCAATGGGTTTCCTAGCGAATTCTATAAGAAATATCATTTACAGCTCGGGGCTCAGTATAGGGCAGTCATGGAAGAAGCCAGAGACGTGGCAGCCTTCCTCCAGATTGGAGGCACGCAGAAGTGGTGGTATTCCACAAGCCGGGATGGCCCCCAGAGCACCATGCTTCATATCGCCCAATCTCCTTGCTTAATGTGGAGGCTAAGATCTTGGCCAAAGCGCTGGCCGACAGGCTACTGCCCCATATCACGGACCTTATCCACCCAGATCAGGCTGGATTTATGCCCCAGAGGGCGACCAGACACAATATTCGGCGGGCGCATGTGGCGATATCAGCGGTTCAGAGGACGGGGGCGCAAGCGGCACTTCTTCTGGCCGATATGGACAGGGCGTTTGACTCGCTGAGCTGGGTCTACCTGTTTGCACTCCTGCTTCGGCTTAACCTCGGCCCTCACTTCCTGTCGTACCTGCCTCTTTTGTACATGGATTTGACAGCCTCAGTTAGGGTTGCTGGGGCTATATCCTCCAGATTTTCTATTGGGCGGGGCACCAGACAGGGCTGCCCCCTCTCACCGTACCTCTTTGCTCTGGAGCCACTAGCTGCGTGAGTGCGCATTGATGCGCAGTTGCACGGGTTTGAATGGGAGCAAGGACCATCTGACAGGATTGCGCTTTACGCGGATGATGTCCTGTTCTTCCTTACGGACCTCAATAGGTCGGGGCCTCGCCTCTTGCGAAATATACAAATCTTTGGTGAAACCTCGGGCTGTACATGAACCCTCGCAAGTCACTTTTGTGGGTGTTGGGGGGCGCTCGGAGGTGGGGGATTGGGCATCAGCCATTCAGGTAGCGGTTGGGGGCATTAAGTACCTGGGGGTGTTTCTGTCTGAGGTTCCTACGGTCTCTTGGGAGCAGAATGTAGTGCCGGTCTGGGAGCGAGTGCGGGCGGATATCGGGACGTGGTCCCGCATGCCACTGACAATCTATGGTAGGTCTGCCATCTTCAAAATGGTGGCCCTCCCCCGGCTGCTATATCAACTACAGAACCACCCTTATCCAATCCCGCCCCACTGGTTCCGGCAGGTGGATTCCGCGCTGGGGCAGTTCCTCTGGGCGGGGGGTACAGTACAGGTGGCGCTGCGCACTTGCTTTCTGTCAACTTATTGTGAGGGATTGGCGACCTCTGATATCCTCTCCTACTACAAAGCTTCCAACCTCCTAGTATTAAATGAGTGGTGGTATGGGGACAGGGGGGACCCGGCATATGCCCTGGAGCACCACCTCATGGGTTCCCATACGCTGCATACTATTTTATACGCGGCAGAGATGCGGAAGGCGCTACCGCCGGTCACGCAAGTGGAGTTTCGGGTTTGGAGACAGGCTCTACGGCGTATGGGATGGTGGAACACTTTGACAGGTGAAACTCCCCTTTGGCGCAATGGGCGTCTGCCTGGTCTGGCAACGCTGCAGGGCTTTGTGGGATGGGACAATATTGGGATATCAACGCTAGGGGATGTATTGTCAGGGGTGACACTTAAGTCCTTTCAGGATCTGAACAGGGAGTATGGTATGCCCCGATCTCAATTTTTCAGATATCTTCAATTCCGCCACGCTCTTGCCCCAAGCCTGGAGGGCCTGGAATCCCTCCCTGAGTTTAGTCCTCTGGAAGCAAAAGCATTTATGCGAGACCTAGAGACAAAAAAGATATCACGCATATATCAGTCCCTAGTCACACACTGTTCCTCCTCGCTGCAGACACTGCGGGAGTCTTGGGAGATTGATGTAAACTGGAAAGGAGGATTGGAGGGAGGCATTGGCTGCCCCCAGGGGTGCTGCCATAGCAATACGCCTAAGGCTCATCCAGTTTAAGTACCTGCACAGGGTGTACTTTACTAGACAGCGATTGTGGCGGGCAGGATTGATTGCATCCCCAGACTGTCTCCGATGTGGGCAGGAGGTCGGGGCTTTCATTCCCACTGTGTGGAGCTGCAGCTGGCTGGATAGGTTCTGGAAGGGGGTGTGGGATTGTATGTCTGAGGTCCTGTGGTGGGAGCTCCCCCGTACACTGCAGTTGGGCCTATTGCATGTGGTAGAGGGGGTTGGGGGTAACATCTATAAGAGACATCTATTGCTGCTAGGCCTCACATTGGCCAAGAGGGATGTGGCCAGAGCATGGAAGGATCTGCGGGCCCCCTCTGTGGTGGCATGGAAGAGGGGGCTTGATTTCATGTATGGGTATGGAGCAGCCGATCTTTGTAGCCCGGGGATGTCCACGCAAGCACTATAAAATCTGGAAGCGCTGGGCTGACTTTAGGGTTCTGTGGCTTGAGCCTCCGGTGGAGCAGGGCCTTCCAGTAGAAGTATGAAGGGGCCATGATACCAGGTGTTTGAGTATTGTCCGTTGAATGTATGATGAATGGAAGACGAGAGATAGAGACTGTGCGGCAGGGGTGGGTGGGATCCGGGAGGGGGGAGTTTCGGGGAGGGGGGGAGTGGGAGGGGGAGCGGGGGTAATTTTGCTTTGATTACATTTGTTTGTATAACATGAGAAAAGTGGATTGCAACTCAATGTCTGTGATATATTGGACCTGCAGATATCTCTGGGGTACAGAGCTCTGCGAAATATATGCAATCTTTCAATAAAATTTGTTTAAAAAAAATAATTGCTGAACATACAGACACCTCAAGATGAGGGTGTAGAAATGCATTAGGACCAATATAAAGCCAAATCTGTGAATAAGGTTTAGGCGGTGCAACATGCACAAGACAATTAATTCAAGAATTAGGATTCAGAAAATCAGAAAACAAGAGTCCAAGTTCCCTATGCATTGAGGGTTGATGAAAATAAAGCAATAATCTGTCCCTACATTAGCATTAATGTGACATCCCTATTTAAGCATTCTTCGGGGCAGGATAAGTTAAGGTGCCAGCCGTGGAGTCTTCCTTTAATGTCCCTCCACTTCAATGGGTCTGGTAGACAGAGCTTGTTCCAAGAGGCTCTCTCCCTACTTGCAATGTTCCAATATCAAAGGTTTCTTCCTAGAATTCCTTTTGGGTCCCTCCATTCAATCAGGCCACATTCTCATAGGTGTTTTCCACAGGATGGCGATGCTCCCGAACAGTAACAAGATGACCATTATTCCCAGGCCTTCTCCGGTCAGAAAATATAACAGTTCCCCTTATCGGTATTAACACCAAATGTATCCTCTTCTCTCCTTGCCTACCTCCTAAAACAAAGACATTATTCTAACCAACGAGGGTGCTTCTTCTACCTGCAACACAAACGTGAGAAAGAGCAAAATCCAATGTGCACATAAAATTCAAACTATTAATTCTAATGCGAGAGCTTCTAGGGAAAATGTATTTTAGGCCTACAAGATTCAGCTAACAGGAGAGAAATGGAATGCGAGCATTACGAAATTGTATAGGATTTAAGATACATTCAGTTAATATACCTATCTACACGATTTATAAATGCATTCAATAATACATGGTTGTCAGTGGCACAACACAAGAGTTTCAGTTAATGTTTTCTGCTGGTTACATTTAATTTTCCACGTTAAGTCTTCACATATTTTACGTATTGGTCTAAACTCGTCACATTTGTGTTATTACATTACAAGATCCTAACACGACAAAAGATTATATACTGATGCGTTCTACATGTGTGATTATAATGCACCCCTTTAAATGAAAATTGTTTTTTTTGCGCTACATCAATGCCAACGGAAGTGAAGTAGTGGCCACAGCCCTGGAGGGCTGTGGCAACTTGGATGAATTTGAAGGATTCGGGAAGGTGGGAGGAGGGAGGGGAAGTACTTGCGCCAGGTGTTTCTGTGATATTTATGGTTATTGTTTTCTTTCCTTCTTTTCTCTGGTTTTCTTCCACTATCCTCACTTTTGGATATTACTTCTTGCTTCGTCCCATGGTAAGAGGAACTGTTGAAAAACAAGAATTGACAAAGGCAACAGGTCACACCTATGCAGGAGCAATTGGCTTTGCCAAAGTGTTTCAGCCATATTGTTCACCACTTTGGCTGCTGTTCAGCATGGCTCCATGTTAATGGCATAGAAAAGACAAAGAGTGGTGTGGAGTGTCATAGAGGGGAATGCCAAAGACTGGAGTAAAATGTTGAGGAGTAGCAGAGACTGCCTTGAATTGGAATGGCAAAGAGTGGAGCCCCTTATTGTGGCGTACAATGGAGTGGCGTAGAGTAGAGTGGACTGGTGTAGAGTGCACTGGTGCAGAGAGTTGCAGATTATATTGACGTAGACTGCAGTGACGTGGAGTTCAGTGACATGGAATTCAAAGGCGTACAATGCAGCATTGTAGAATGCAGTGGCGTAGATATGAGTGTTGCATACTAGATTGCAGTGGTGTATAGTGCAGTGGTGCTGACTAGATTGGCTTAGAGTACAGTGGCATAGAATGCAGTGGTGAAGAGTAGACTGGCACAGAGTGCAGTTCAGGGAGTACAGTACATTGTTGTAGAGTGCAGTTGTGTAGAGTGCATTGGTTTAGAGTAGAGTAGCATTGAGTGCAGTGGCATAGAGGGGAGAGGGCCAGAGTAGAGTGGCATAAATTGCAGTGTTGTAGAGTAGAGTGTCAGAGAAGAGTGAAGTAGCGTAGAGTAGAGTGGTACAGGGTAGAGTACAGAGGCTTACAGTAGAGGGGTGTAGCATTTAATGTTGTGGAGTAAAGTGGTGTACAGTGCAGTGGTGTACAGTGCAATGATGCAGAGTAGATTAGAGTGGCAAACAGTGGATTGGCATACAAAAATGCAAGGACGTCGAGTTGAGTGTTACAAGAGTGAAGTGCATTGGTGTAGAATGGATTGGCATAGAGTGCAGTGTTGTAGAGTGCAGTGGTGCAGAGTGGTGAAGAGTAGAGTGGTGTGGAGTTGTGTAGAGTAGATATGAGTGCTCTAGACTGAAGTGATGTGGAGTGCTGTAGGGAAGAGTGCAGTGGTGTAGAGTTGAGTGCCATGGAGTGCATTGGCAAAGAGTAGAGTGGTGCAATGTAGAGTAGAGTGGAATAGAGTGGTGTCGTTGACTGCAGAGACATTGAATGATGTAAAGTGGAGTGGTGCAGAGTAGAGCGCAGTACCTTAGAGTGCAGTGGTATAACCTACAGTGGTGTAGAGTCGAGTGATGCAGAGTAGAGTGGCATAGAGGGAATTGGCATAGAATGCAGTCGTACAGAGTAGAGTGGAATAGAGATCAGCGGCATAAAGTGGTATTGAGTAGAGTGGGGTAGGGTGCAGTGGTGTTGAGTAGAGTGCAGTAAACTGTAGTGAAGTGGAGTGGCACAGAGTGAACTGGTGTAGTGTGCATTGGTATAGTGTTTGCAGAGTATGGTAGTGCAGAGTGCAGTTGTGTAGAATTCAGGTACGTACAATGCAGTGTAGTAGAATGCAGTGGGTTAGATTGAAGTGGTGCATAGTACAGTGGAGTAGTGCAGAGTAGAGTGGCAGAGAAGGCAGTGGCATAGAGTGGTGCAGAGTCAAGGAGTGGCATAAAGTGGACTGGTGCAGATTGCAGAGGTGTAGAGTGCAGTGATGCAGAGTAGAGTGGCACACAGTTCAGTGGTGGAGAGTGCAGTGTTGTAGATTAGAATGTTAAAGAATGCAGTGGTGTAGAGTGCATTGGTGTAGAGTGAATTGGCATAAAGTGCAGTGGCCTAGAGCACAGTGGTGCAGTGGGATAGGGAACAGTGGCATAGAGTGCAGTAGAGTAGTGTAGAATGCAGTGTTGTAGAGTGAATTGTTTAAGAGTGAAGTAGCATATAGTGGAGGTGTGCAGGGTAGAGTTCAGTGGCACAGAGTAGAGTGACATAGACTGTAATGGCGTAGAGTAAAGTGGTGTAGAGTGCAGTTGTGCTGAGTAGATTCGAGAGGCGTACAGTGGACTGCCATAGAGTGCATGGGTTTAGAGTTGAGTGTTGCTGAGTAAAGTGCATTGGTGTAGAGCGTATTGGCATAAAGTGAAGTGGCGTAGAGTGCAGTATTGCAGATTGGTGTAGAGTGGGTTGGCATTGAGTAGAGTTGTGCAGAGTAGATTGGAGTAGCCTAGACTGGAGTGGTGTAGAGTGTAGTGGTGAGAAGTTCAGTGTTGCAAGGTGGTATAGAGTAGATTGAAGTAGCCTAGACTGGAGTGGTGTTGAGTGCAGTGGTAAAGAGTGCAGTGGCATAGTGTAGAGTGGTGCACAGTAGAGCAGAGTGGAGAGGTGTAGAGTGGAGTGGTGCAGAGTGGAGTAGAGTGCAATGTCATGGAGTGCAGCGAATGACCATTACATTTCCACTTAGGACCTGATTCACAAAGGGACTTCTCACTTGTGGCAGAAGCCCTGCCGTCATGGGGAGTCTCCACACTCGGGGAGGAATCTCCACAATGAGAATTCTCATTCAGAAGTAACCCCCACCAGGCAAGTTAAAGTAGAAAGAAGGCGACTACTGGGAAATGGTTGGGGCAGAAACCTGGAATGGCAGAATGAGAGGGTAGAAAAGGAACCCCAGGATAAAAGTGCACTTTTTATTGATTCCAATTTTTTGGTGTTTGTTTAACATTTGTGTATTCTGTTCTTTTTGTGGGAAACGTTGGCTGGTGTACCGTGGGAGTCGCCCTACAGCTAGAAGAAACAGAGTATTGTTCAAGCCAGAGGAAGAAGAGAATGATTCTTTTCACAACGTAATTCAAGGTGGTGCTGCTAACAAGCCTGTTGAATTTAATTATGTTTAACCCAAGACTGTAAACATAATATAGTCACCATTGAGAAAAGAATAACAAGCAAGCTTCAAAAGCCTCATTTCCACCCTTCTATACACATAAGCACATACAGGGGCTTGGCTGGTCTCCGAAACTCATTTCACCTAGGCATTGTTGCAGACTTTGACCTTAATATTGTTGCAAAAATATTGTGGTACCCTTGTTATGACAATACCTTGTTTGTAAAATGCCAACACCACATTCTTGTCCTCCACCTCAAACACCCTGTCCATGTAATGGCCCGCTGCCTAAGTAAGTCTTCCGTTATAAAATAATGGGGTAACCCAATTGGCGTCACAGGACCTGGGTACGGTATAATATGAAAAGGTTGGTCCTTGACTGACTTTAAGGAAGTACTTGAATAGAAAAAGTTAATGATATAGTGGTTGCCAGGAGAGTCAACCAAAGGTAATGAATACACGCACTTATGGATGTACACCCTAGAAAAATAATAAATTCCTCATATAATGCAAAAATGTATATGCAAATTACACCCACACTGATTTCAATTGTGTAAGTTCATTGTTTTATATAATTTTTCAAAGATAAATACAAACATTAATCAGTAGGTAACGTTATTACCACTTGTAATAGATAAAAGGTTGCACAAGTGAAAGAAAAAAGAGGTGCTCATGAAAGAAAAGTGAAAATCAGGAAGTTTGAAAATACACACTGTTCATTATTACAGGGGTCACTGGTCTTTAGGAGAACCAGTATGATCAGACCTGTCCACAATCTTTATTTACATCTATTTACATTATTCATGAGTGTAATTAATGCAACATCTGGTTTGTAGGGGGTGAATAGTGGTACAGGCCCTTGATGGTGAGATGTGTCGACGTTTCGACCCGTCTTATGCAAAGAGGGCGACTTGAAACCTCTGCATCGGTGTCTTAACTCCAATTCAATTGGAATTATGGGAAAAGGCAAATGTGTATACTGACCTAATGTAGATACCACACTTGGCATCAGTATTACAGTCCAAGGCAACCAGGAGCCTGATGTCTAATCACATGAGTTAAAGATCTGAGGAAGGAGGCAGGGACTAGTTGATACTAGCAGCGCTTGATTGATTTAGTTCGGGAGTATGCGAAAACATTGTAAGAGACTTACTCGCTGTGTGCGTTATAAGTCGAGCGCGGTATCCAAACCCTTGAATGGAAGGTCTGGGATGGGAGACAGACTTATTAGAACTAGCAAGTTAGATCTGGTGTAGGGCGCACAAAGCGCGGAAGGCAACTTACCCACAATTGCGGTGTAA
This sequence comes from Lissotriton helveticus, assembly GCF_964261635.1. Lineage (NCBI taxonomy): Eukaryota > Metazoa > Chordata > Amphibia > Caudata > Salamandridae > Lissotriton > Lissotriton helveticus. The sequence goes on along the minus strand of NC_136065.1, from coordinate 697,570,540 downwards.
CCACGTTGGGAAGATAACTAGTAGTGAAATCTTTAGTTATAAGCGTAATCCGAATTAATTAAGGTAGGGGATCAATTCCTAAAAAAGAGAGTTCAGGCATACTAAAAAACCAAGCTCAAGTCATGCTATATAGGTAATTGAGAACTGACATTGCTAAATTAATTGTATGGTGTACAAAGCGAGGAAGGCAACTTATCCGCAATCGCGGTGTAACCGCGCTGTGAAGGCAACCGGTTGTGAAGTCTTCTTTTATGCGCTTAGTCTGAATTAATTAAGATAGGGGATTCAATACTAAAAAAACAGAGTAAAGGCTTACTAAAAACCAAGCTATTTGGGTAGTTGAGCGGGGACCCGACTAGGAAACATACCTCAAAGAAGTGCTGCACCGCGGAGAAGTTGCTCTGTCAGATATCCGAAAGGACTGACTGGCGGGCGAGCTCTGTTTTAAGAGGCCGGTTCCAGCCGATGCAATGTGCACGCTGCGCTTTCCCTATTCAAGCTGTACGTCTACGTTAGCGTCACCTAGGAAACCGGGGGAGCCCAGAACAGAGCCGTCACTGTGATCGATAGCTCTGTGAAGAACGGTTCCTGCCTGTGGCTACGGGTAAACGTGACAGCGGCCCTACGTAACTGCTTAGTGTCAAGAGGAGCTAATCAGTGCTTATCACGTATAAAACTGGAGCCAGTCTCAATTTCCTTAATAAGGGGGCAGTTTGAATATTGCATTTGTTTAAGTTTATGAGCTATATACAGTATCTGCTGGCTCTTGAAAGCTGATATTCCCCAAAGACATATGTGCAGGTTGCAGGAGACACTTTTCGGTGAAAAAGCTGGTCCACAATGCATGACTAAACCAGTCGCACGCCTGCAGTAGTGGATAAGTTAGCAAAGAAACAGTTTCCTTTGGCGCTGCAGTGCAACCACTTCATCTGCCTGGAAGACCTACTAAGGCAGCGGTCCATTACATGTACGCAATGTTTGTGGTGGAGGGCAAGAAGCTGGTGTTGGCATTCTACAAACAAGGTATTGTCATAACAAGGGTACCACAATATTTTTGCAACAATATTAAGGTCAAAGTTGGCAACAATGCCTATGTGAAATGAGTTTCGTAGACCAGCCAAGCCCCCTTATGTGCTCATGTTTATACAAGGGCGGAAATTAGGCTTTTGAAGCTTGCTTATTATTCTTTTCTCAATGGTGACTATATTATGTTTACAGTCTTGGTTAAACATAATAAAATTCAACAAGCTTGTTAGCAGCCCTGCCTTGAATCACGTTGTGAAAAGAACCTTCCTCCTCTTCCGTTGCTTTGAACAATACTCCTTTTCTTCTCGCTGTAGGGCGACTCCCATGGTACACCGGCCAACGGTTCCCAAAAAAAGAACAGAATACTGAAATCTTAAACAAACACAAAGAAATTGGAGTCAATAAAAAGTGCACGTTCTCTTGGGGTTCCTTTTCTACCCTCTTATTCTGCCATTTCAGATTTCTGCCCCAACCATTTCCCAGTAGTCTCATTCTTTCTACTTTAACTTTCCTGGTCGGGGTTACTGAAAGCGAATTCTCATTGCGAAGATTCCTCCCTGGGTGTGGAGACTCCCCATGACTGCGGGGCCTCTGCCACAAGTGTGGAGTCCCTTTGTGAATCAGGTCCTATTTGAAAATGTATTGGTAATTTGATCCCCTCCACACTACACCTCTCCACTCTGCTCTACTGTGCACCACTCTACTCTATGTCACTGCACTCTGCACCACGCCAGTCTAGGCTACTCCAATGTACTCTGCACAACTCCACTCAATGCCAACCCATTCTACACAACTCTGCAACACTTTACTCCACACCACTTCACTTTATGCCTATACACTCTATACCAATGCACTTTACTCAGCAACACTCAACTCTAAACCCCTGCACTCTACCGCTGTATGCCTCTCTAATCTACTCAGCACAACTGCACACTACACGACTTTACTCTACAACACTGCACTCTCCACCACTGAACTGTCAGCCACTCTACTCTGCATCATTGCACTCTACGCCTCTGCAATCTGCATCAGTCCACTCTATGCCCCTCCTTCACTCTGTACCGCTCTATATCACTGCACTCTCTGCTACTCTACTCTGCACTACTCCACTCTACTATGCACCACTGCAATGTACGCCACTGCATTCTTCTATGCTGCATTATACGCTCCTGAATTCTGTGCCACTGCACTCTGCGCTACTACACTCTGCAACACTCTATACCAATGCACTGTACACCAGTCCACTCTGCGCCACTCCATTTCACTACACTCTACGGCACTCTATTCAACACCACTGCACTCTACACCACTCTGCTCGAATACCACTCTATGCCCCTGAACTCAATGCAACTCTACTCTGCCCTACTGTGTTCTATTCCAATTCCCTCTATGCCACTCCACTCTGCATCACTTGACTCTACACCACTGTATCTTATGCCACTATACTCTTCTGCACTATATTTTATTCTGCACCCCTCTACTCCGCTCTACTCTGCATCACACTAAGCCACTGCGCTCTACTCTGCACCACTCCACTGTCACTGCAGTCAGCAACACTTCACTCTAGTCCTCTCTACTCTACATTGCACCACTCTACTCTATGCCAATGCCCTCCATGCCACTCAGCTCTACACCACTGCACTCTTCACCACTGCACTCTACATCACTCAAGTCTAGGGCACTCCAATCTAGTCTGCACAACTACACACCACTCTAGTCTATGCCACTCTGCACCACTGCACTCTACACCACTGCACTCTATCCCAATTCATACTACACCAATGCAATTTACTCTTGTAACACTCAACTCTAGGCCCTTGTATTCTATGAGAATCCAGTGTACGCCACTCTAATCTACTCTGCATTACTTCACTGTACGTCACTGCAGTCTACACCACTTTACTCCACAACATTACACATTGCGCCCCTCTACTGTACGTCACTGCACTCTACCCTGCATCACTCAACTCTACGCTACTTCACTCTTCTCTGAAACAATCTACTCTACAACACTGCACTCTACACCACTCTACTCTGGCCCTTTCCACTCTATGCCACTGCACTCAACGCCACTCTACTCTAAACCACTGCACTCTATGCCGATGCACTCTCACGACTGCGATCTACAACACTGCACTGTACTATTTGCCATTGCACTCTGGGCCAATGCACTCTGCGCCAAGGCACTCTACACCAATGCATTCTATGCCACGCTACACCACAGCACTCTTTGACACTCAACTCTGCAGCACTGCATACCACGCCACTGAACTCTCTGCCCCTCTGCTCTCTATACCACTGTACTCTACTCTGCATACCTGCGCCCCACTCCACTCTATTGCACTATATCCTACTCTGCACAACTCTATACCACTCTACTATGCAGCACTCTATGCTACTGGGCTCTGTGCCACTCTACTCTGCACGACTGCACTCTATGCCACTGTACTCTAAGCCAATTTACTTTGCTCCACTGCACTATACACCACTGCATTCTAGTATGCATTACTTGCATCTATGCCACTGCATTTTACAACACTGCATTGACGCCTCTGAATTCTATGCCGCTAAACTCCACGCCACTGCACTCTACATTGAATCTGTGGTCCCTGTTAGGAACTCCTCAATGGAGTTTCCTTCTCCTCATGAGTGCAACCTAGAAATAAAAAGAGAACCGAATCAGTGGGTAAAGTGGAAAAGAAAGTAAGGACAACAACAATAGAGGGTTGGGAATGACAAGGAAAAAACACATGAGTTGACATTAAAGAAGAACTACATTTGGCAGTGGGGGTGGAGCTTGAGTCAGGAAACGCAGACAAAGGAGAAAGTCGGAACGTACAGAGAGCGTGTGAAGGAAAAACATTTTGTCAGATGCCTAGGATGACTGACAGTGCATGTAATCAAGAGTAGAAGTTAGAACAAATCCAGCCAGAAAGGAACAAGGCTAACAAGGAGTGCACCAAAGACCAGGACGAAGATGTCAGGACAGAAGACTGATGGACGCTATTGAAGGAGCCGGACACTTATGGTCTAGATCTGATCTATAACCTCAATTCAATGGTACTTTTTCTCAGCATGAAAGCGTATTTGGGAGAGAAATCATTAGCAATGTCAATCAATTCAATCACAGTTTCTCTAGATCCATAGTTACCACAGACTACTGAGTAAGGTTAGTTGATTTATTACAAAGCCAAAATTAGCTGAACATACAGACACCTCAAGATAAGGGTGTAGAAATACATTAGGATCAACATGAAGCCAAATCTGCAAATAAGGTTGAGGCGTTGCAACATGCACAAGACAATTAATTCAAGAATTAGGACACAGAAAATCAGAAAACATGAGTCCAAGTTCCCTGCATTGAGGGTTCATTAAAATAAAGCATTAATCTGTCCCTACACTAGCACTAATGTGACATTCCTATTTGAGAATTCTTCGGGGCAGGATAAGTTAAGGTGTCAGCCGTGGAGTGTTCCTAAGAAGTCTCTCCACTTCAATGGGTCTTGTAGACAGAGCTCATTCTAAAAGGCTCTCTCCCTACTTTCAATTTTCCAATACCATAGGTGTCTTCCTAGGATTCCTTTCAGGTCACTCCATCCGATCAGGCTACATTCTCATAGGTAGTTTTCCACAGGACGATGATGCTCCCGAACAGTAACAAGATGACCTTGATACTCAGACCTTCTCCAGTGAGAAAATGCAACAGTTCCCCTTTTCCACATTAACTCCCAATGTATCCTCTTCTCCCCTTGCCTACCTTCTAAAACAAAGACATTATTCTAACCAACAAGGGTGCTACTTTCACCCGCAACACAAACATTAGAAAGAGCAAAATCCAACGTGCACATGAAATTCAAAGTATTAACTCTAATGCAAGAGCTTCCAGGAAAAATATATTTCAGGCCTACAAGGATCAGGCAACATAAGAGAAATGGAAAGTTAGCTTTATTAATTGTATAGGATTTCAGACACATTCAGTTAATATGCCCATCTACATTCTGGTTACATTTGATTTTCCACGTTACTTCTTCACATATTTTACATATTGGCCTAAACACATCACACTTGTGTTATTACATTACAAGATTCTTAAACTTAGGTTATCACGACAGAAGAATATATACTGATGCCTTCTACAATTGTGATTATATTGCACCCCTACAAATTAAAATGTATTTCTGCGCTACATCACTGCCAACAGAACTGAAGTAGTGGCCACAACCCTGGAGGGCTGTGACAACCTGGATGAATTTGAGGGATTCGGAAAGGTGGGAGGAGGGAGGGGAAGTACATGCACCAGGTGTTTTTCGGTGATATTTATGGTTATTTTTTTTCTTTCCTTCTTTTCTTGGGTTTTCTTCCACTATCCTCACTTATGGATATTACTACATGCCTCTTTCCATGGTAAGAGGGACAGTTGAAAAACAAACATTGACAAAGGCTACAGGTCTCACCTATGCAAGAACTATTGGCTTTGCCAAAGTGTTTTAGCCATATTGTTTACCACTATGACTGCTGTTCAGCATGGCTAAATGTTAATGGCATAGAAAAGAGTTGTGTGGAGTGTCGTAGAGTGGAATGCCAAAGAGTGGAGTAAAATGTTGTGGAGTAGCAGAAACTGCCATGTATGGGAACGGCATAAGTGGAGTCCCTTTGGGTGGTTTACAATGGGGTGGCGTAGAGTAGAGTGGACTGGTGTAGAGTGTACTGGTGTAGAGAGTTGCAGATTACAGTGACGTAGAGTGCAGTGGCGTGGCGTTCAGCGGCATAGAATTCAGAGGCGTACAATGCAGCCTAGTGCAATGCAGTGGCGTAGATGTGAGTGTTGCATACTAGAGTGCCGTGGTTTATAGTGCAGTGGTGCAGAGTAGATTGGCTTAGAGTACATTGGCATAGAGTGCAGTGGTGCAGAGTCGAGAGGCACAGAGTGCAGTGGCATAGAGTGGTGCATAGTATAGTGGCATAGAGTCGTGCAGGGTAGATTATAGTGCCATAGAGTGTAGTGGTGTGGAGTGATGCAGATAAGAGTGCAGTGGAGTAGAGAGCAGAGGGGCAGAGAGTTCACTGGCGGGGTATGCAGTGTTGCAGAGGTGAGTGGCAAAGAGTGCTGTGGTGTTGCATGGCATAGAGTGCATTGATGTAGAGTGCCTTGGCGCCGCGGCATTGGCCCAGAGTGCAATGGCATAGAGTACAGTGCAGTGTTGTATAATGCAGTTGTGTAGAGTGCATTGGCATAGAGTGGAGAGGGCCAGATTAGAGTGGCATAGAGTGCAGTGAAACCGCTAAACCAGATGACCGCATGAACAACGCTACGCACGCACACTATTGCGACTAACTGGGCTCAATTGATGAACAACAGGTCCATATACCTTGGATTATTATAAACAGATTATGCCCTGTAGAAGTCCGGCAACGGACGAAACGCGTTGGCTATTTCATTGATAAGAAAATTGAATAAAGACTAAGTTTTAAACTTCAAGAGCCTGTGACTGACTTCACTTTGAGAAAATGGACATGGATCTTTGAATGTATACATAATAATGCATAATGTTTGATATATACAAACACACTTTAAATTGGATTTATCAGAAGGGTGCTGAGCCATCTTTTGTGTATCCTAGAGTGCAGTGTTGTAGAGTAGAGTGTCAGAGAAGAGTGAAGTAGTTAGAGTGAAGTAGCGTAGAGTGGAGTGGTGCAGGGTAGAGTGCAATGGAATACAATAGAGGGGTGTAGTGTGTAATGTCATAGCGCAAAGTGGTGTAGAGTGCAGTGGTGTACAGTGCAGTGATGCAGAGTAGATTAGACTGGCGTACAGTGAATTGGCACAGAATGCAAGTGCTTAGAGTTGAGTCTAACAAGAGTAAAGTGCATTGTTGTAAAATGGATTGGCATAGAGTGCAGTTGTGTAGAGTGCAGTGGTGCAGAGTGGTGTAGAGTATAGTGGCATAGAGGTGTGGAGTAGATTTGAGTGCCCTAGACTGGAGTGATGTAGAGTGCAGTGTTGAAGAGTGCAGTGGTGTAGAGTTGAGTGGCGTGGAATGTAATAGCATGAAGTAGAGTGGTGCAAAGTATAGTAGAGAGGAATAGAGTGAAGTGTCGCTGACTGCAGTGACATTGAATGATGTAAAGTGGAGTGGTGCAGAGTAGAGCCCAGTAGCTTAGAGTGGTGCAGAGTAGAGCAGCGTAGAGTGGTGCAGAGTAGAATATAGTGCTGTAGAGTGCAGTAGCATAGCCTACAGTGGTCGAGCGATGCAGAGTAGAGTGGCATGTAGACTGTGTAGGTGGCCATGTTTGTGCCCTTAATTGCACAAAATATGTTGCACATTCTTAAAACCTCTATTCCTTTAGGCTGGTGTAGGATCAGGTCGTCAGGTCCCTATTTCAGGTCTATCGGCAAGTTGATCCCATTGTTATGTAAACTGATGAAAAAAATCGCTAATGCAGACAAATTATTGGTATCTGCTACCTGAAGGTCATTTTAACGAATTATGAATCATAGTGGTTGTTTTCAGATTGCTGGCACCTTGTAAGATTTAGTGTCTAAGCTACTACGGTATTTAGGCCCTATAGAAAATATGAAAACAATAATGCACTTTCATTGCTCATTTGCACAATGGAACTTTCTGTAAAATTCTAACCTTAGGCAATTGTAGATAACATGCTTTAAAGCTAATGCACTTTGGTACGCAATGATACAGGATGTGTACATAGGCACTTTATAGCACAATGTAATATAATGTTATAGTTTTTATTGTATATTCCTGGAAATGTAACAATGATCCCTTATCAGTTTTATGATTACATCGCGTTTGTGGTAAAAGATATTTATATGTGGTCTCACTGGTCTGGTACGGCATGTAACCGTAGAAATGTTCTTTTTGTACAGGCGCATATTGCTATAAATCCTGGGATTTGCGCTTCATTTTATTTTGCTTTGTTTTTTAATTGCAATGATTTTTCTTATTCAAGCAATAAAGACTTATAAATAATAACATTAATAATATTATTTGAAAAACTATGTTCTATTTAAAACTTATTGGCAGTTTTTTCGGATTGTAGGGGCATAGGATGGGAACTGTTTTTAAAAGATATGCTTTGTAAAATGTGTTATGTATTACTGAATATTTTATTACATTTTAATTGGTTAATTAGATTATAATTTATTTTAATCAAGTCAATTTACATAATTTTTGTGTATTTTAATGTTATAGATTTATATTTGATTAATTATTACCTTAGTGTAATGTTTGTGTTTATTTAAAAATCATAATTGTTTTTAAAGAAATAACATTCTTTTGAATTTGTTGGCATTTTGGATTGATAGAGTTGTGGTAATATAAAAATATATATTTATTGTTATAATTTATTAATGATTAATTCATTAAATTGTTTATGAATATGATGTAAAGTATTTAAATACAGTTTTGGGTAACATTTTATGAGCATTTGGTTGTTTTGTAAAATTGTTAAATATATTTTGAAATATCTGTTATTATTTCTTATATATTTTATTTGTGTTTATTGTGTTTGATAAATTATAATAATTATTTAAATTTGTTTATTGTTGGTGGGTGGTTTGGTTTAGAGGAAAGTAGGGAAAATGTGTTTTAAACATATATTTATTAATTTTACATGTTAGTTATGGTGAACTGGCAAAATTGTTAATTCATTAAGTCTTTAAATAATTCATAGGGACTTTGAAGGTAGTTCACTCTTAGGCCTCCTACATTTTTTTCCACATAAGTTATCCACACCAAATGTGCATCCTTTTTTTCCATTATCCTCAGGATTCTAAAGGTACCCATGGTTTGTGCATTCCCCTGGAGGGGACTGAGAAAATAGGCAAAATATAGCTAAAAATTAAGTTTTGTTGTGGGATAAAGAGTAAAAACGTACTCAGTAACGGAACTCTTTTTCGCCAATTGGACGATACAGCGCGGCACCAGGCAGGGATGCCCCTTATCCCCTTTATTGTTTGCCCTCATTCTAGAACCACTGGCCTGTTTGGTTAAAACCTGACCAGGGCTGGGTGGCTTTCTTGACGACTCAGGCCTTCTCGAAAAAGAACGTATATCACTATATGCGGACGATATTCTGCTCTATATCACACAACCAGTAGAGACACTCCCCCGCATACTGCACATATTTGAAGAAAATGGCAGACATGCAGGCTATAAGATCAATTGGAATAAATCCACCCTCTACCCGTTGAGTGGAGAGACTGCACCTTAGACTTACCCGAGTTGATTGCGGCTATCCATGGAGGGGTTTAGCTATCTGGGGCTCTTCATTACCACTGACCCTGTGGTCAGACTAGATCGTAATATTAGGCAAGTATTACAGAACTTTCAGGCAGACGCGAAGAAGTGGGGAAAACTCCCTCTGACCATTATGGGGAGGGGCGCCATGTATAAAATGGTAACACTCCCTGAACTCCTTTATATTCTCCAAAACACCTACCACAAAATACCAGACGCTATTTTTGCTTTCAATAACTGTGAACTACGTCTCCTTCTATGGGACGGAACCCTCCCACGAATAGCATTGTGAACCCTACAACGTAACCCATACAAATGAGGCCTGGCCTTACCAGATATCAGAGCCTATGATAGGGCGGCCCACCTCATAGTCATTAACGACTGGAGCCACGCGCCAGAAGATCACCCGACATATAGATTGGAAAGACTGCAGTTCCATACACACACTCACCTACACTACATATATGGGGAGCCAGGAGCGCACGCCTCCTACCCGCTACCCAACATGTGCTAGCGGCCTGGGAGAGTGCAGAAAAACAGATGAAATGATAAGGGAAACCTACTTGTGAGACCCACCTGTGGGAGGGCAGCAGACTGACTAAGATCAGAAAGCTGAGGGGTTTTGAGAGGTGGGACCTTATAGTTATCTCTAAGATAGGGGATTTGTTGGAGAGAGGCTCCTTAGCCTCCTTTTCTTCCCTGCAGTATAAATATCAGCTTCATAGTTCCCAAGCCTATGCATACTTTGGACTTCGACACATCTGGCAGGCTGAGGGGTTGGACGGTATGACGCTGCCAGAATATGCCCCACTAGTAGGTAGGCTTCTTCAGGAGGAAATCCCGACCAAGGCGAAATCTCTGACATATAAGACGCAAATCAACAATATGCCCGACAACTTTGGTTCACTGCACGCCAAGTGGGAACTCACCACTGGCTCACTTGAAGACATAGATTGGGAGGCGGCCCTTATGCACCCGAGCGAAGTTGCGATCAGACTGAGGCTGCGTCCCATACAATATAAGATCCTCCACAGGGTCTATTTTGACAGGCCATGCCTGCACGTGATGGGGAGGATGGGGGATCTGGCCTGTGTCAGGTGCCATGTGGAGGGCGGCACATATATACACACCCTTTGGAATGCAGATATAGCCAAACTTACTGGCACACGATCCTAGGAGAATTGAAAAATATACTGGGAGTTCACCTGGAGTCAGATGTAAAATGTCTGCTACTGGGTATCGCCACAGACATTGACCTGCTGCGATACAGGCTCCTGCTGACTAATCTAGGATTAGTAGTAGCTAGAAGAGACATAGGTAAGTACTGGGGGGCTCCGCAACTTCCTACACTTGCGGAATGGAAGGCTAGCATGGACTATACATGGTTGCGGAGAAAGTGATTTATAAGGCAAGGGGCTGCCCACATAAATTCCGAAAAGTTTGGAAGCTGTGAATAAAATATTACAATCTGGACTTAGACGCAGTTGGGAAGTCAAGACCTTTCACGCGGCAGGCCAGAAATAAGTTAATAATAACTGCAATTTCTAATCCATGCCTGACGATTAAGATGGTACGAGACTTGACCTATGCATTTATATATATATGTGATGTTGATGTAAGTCTATGTTTCCCATTGAAAAGCATGCAACAATACCTCCCACTCATTGCTGTACCTTGCTGCCTGCAATTGAGTATACTTCGTGCACTAACAACTCCTTCTTCCAATTGTGTGTTTTGTAATTCAATCAATAAAATGAAAAATAAAGTTTAAAAAAAAAGGTACTCCGTAAAAAAGTGTCTGTGTTTTTTTTCTGAATCTGGATCAACAAAAGGTTTACATTGCTAAAGTCATCATCTTCCCAGCTTTCAGGAACATGCAGAGCTGAATCAAAAAACCTATTTCTTTTAACCACTGTTTTTTCATTTTTTCAGAGAGTTAGCCAAATGTCCTATATATGTTCTTTTAAACAACTTCCAGTTTGAGGTGGAAAGCAGTGTAAAACCGATTGGTGATCCAGGAAAGCTATAGATTTCTGAAAAGCAGACAAGTGTCTGAACTCAGCAAGGGGTCATATGTGTAGATATGTCAGGGTTTTCCCAAAGAAACTAACTATTAAAATAAAAGAATATTGAAAATGAGTAGGAACACATTCCTGGAGTTTTGGTGGGGGCGAGGACTTCAACCCCCAGAATGCAGTGTCAGAAGGAAGCGGCGAACTTTTACAGCGCACAAGGTAGGCATTTTATAAGGCTTCTACTCTCTTCGCAGTACGATACGCATTTCTGGAGTTGCTGGTCCGGGCGTTGACTTCAACCCCCAAAGTGCTTTGCCAGAAGATGGCGGAGAACATTCACACTGCACCAGTTGGGCACTTTATAAGGCTTCCACTCTTCCTGAAGGTTGGGGCGTATGTTGGGTGCACCTAGGCATGGCCCTGGTGATTACCAGGACAGGAGCGGTCCCGTAAGCACCCATGTGAGTCCAGAGGAGACTGGGTTGGACCTACTGTCTTGGTTTTCTGTTTTTAGGGTGTTTTTTCACCCTAATTGTGTAATTTCCCTACACTGCACCCTTCCATTATGGAGAAGAGAATATATCCTCCATCCATGTCTCAGCGTAAGCCTTTTCTTTGATTATGAACTTTTTAACTAGTGCAGCAGGAGCGATCGACCAAGAGATTACTACCATTGAAGAGAGACTGGTGACCTGCCATTGTGCCTAGATAGACATTAAAAGTACTTTACCGTTAATTTCTTCACCTAGAATTAATGTGGGGACAAGTGGGATTGCTCTGGGTAAGGCGGTTAATAGGCATGTGCAGAATAACTTAGATTGTACAATCTCGATTTATCCATTCGAGTCAATATCCCACCCACCTCTTAAGCATATGAAAATCTGTGGCCTATTCATAGAAATTTTAGGCACTAACGCACAGGACAGGATTGTAACAGCAGCCATGTCTCACTGGCCTACCACTAAAAATGGGTAAGCTGCCAAAGTCATGGTAATCAACACAGCAGAGCTTAAATATGTACATGTCTCAGTTCAAGCCCTAGACGTTCTGGTCAAGTCATTGTTAGAGTCTCTCTCTGCAAGATTAACACCAGTAGAGAGAAATTACTGTTAGTTGTCTAAAGGTAGCTCCTGCTCTCACCATAATCTGAATCTGACTAGTGCTCCACTTCCTTCTATCATACTCCCCCCAACCACCACCTTGTTCTAATAACCATTGAGTATTATTTAGCCTTGAGAATGTTACTGTTCGAACTTTTGTTGATCCGAAATAAAATCTGACCCCCTCATCCGCATGCAACCCGAAAAAATCTCAGGTCTTGTTAGAGCTGGGGCATGCCCAATTTTCTTGATCTTTCCCCAGAAGCAACTCCATAAGGGTTGATATTGGCTAACGTGCCGACGCTCGCTCAGCCAGAGCTTGAGACCTGTGATAACTTAAAGAATAAATCAATTCACTGGGTGGGAAGGGAATTGGACTGACTAAGGCTCTTTTTGCTGATTTAAAAATGGCCAGAAGAGTAAGTTGAGTTGTCAGGGGAGCTGAACCTCTACCCCGTGATTGAATAGTCATGTCCTTTGAATCTGCCGGACTGTTGAGAAAACTTTGTGTAGAAATAGTCTATCCAATGCTCCTTCCAATCAAGTTCTAACTCTCCCTCTTGGTTATTTCTATCGCCCTCTGACTGTTAATTATTGGCCACAACCCACCCCTGGTATTGGTCTTATACAGACTCATGAACTTCATCCCATGGTTACTACTCATAATCGTTTTGCACCTTTGGCTGCACTGGATAGAACAGATTGATTCACAGTTAGGCCTAGGAAGTCAGATCTTTCTGTTGACTTTATGACCTTGGGTACCAGACCTTCTCCACTCAGCTCTAATGGTCATTTGAAGGTGTCATGTTCTCATTGGCCTTCTCTACTGACGAGCGTGTTAAATCATGTTCCTTTAGTTCTAATTTTTGAGGCACAGGGATGTCAACCACAGTCGTTTTTTATTTTGTAATTTGGCAGGCTTACGCTTCAGGGTGCTTCTTCCACTCTGGATTGATTTTATAACTAAATTCCACAATCTATGTTTCCACAACACCTGGGCTCCAGAGCCCATTCATATTAATGGTTTCAGGACATTTCACCTACCTGCAGTCTGTTTGTAAGTTGGTAGAGCCAATGGTGGGCTGTCTATTTTTATTTCAAATGTTTTGTTTTATATTGCAAAAACAGCAGTGATTAGCTCTCCATATTATCATATAATAGTTTTTGACATTTCTTATAATCTTCACTTTGCTGATGCAAACCTCTATAATAATTCTCCACTATCTGATATACTGTATTATATCCACTTGAACATGATCTTGAAATCTTATATTGTTGTGAAGGGAAGGAGCTCTAATGTGAGGTGGTGATTTTAATGTACATTTAGGCCATCTTCCACCTAAAAAGGTTTGTGGCAGGGTAGATATACATGATACTGATCAAACCCCCTTTCTTCAAAGTTATCATGGAGTGAAATTGAATGATCTAATGTCAAAATATAATACTGTTTTTGCTAATGAATTGTCTACCCCTCCTGTCTCATTTAATTGCACATTTAATGGCTGTGGTCACAATACTGTTACTGATTATATTCTCTCTTCCTATAAAACTTGGTATGGTATAATCCAATTTTACTACTCACCCTGTATCGATGAGTGATCCCTATCCACAGAGTGTTGACGTAATCTGCATGCTGAGCAAGAAATTATTCACACCGAGAGCACCATTGACAACATTGTGTTAGCCACCCGTAATGGAATTACGATGGTCTTTGGACAGTCCGGATAACTTTTTTTTAAAACTGGTTATCGATTATAAGGATGCGTTTGATATCTGTTTAGATGATCCTTTTAATGACGTTGACATCAAGGAGGCGCTCCTTGGTATTTACCACGGAATTAAGAAACGATTAACCAGATTCTTTCCTCAGTCTAGTTATGATAGTCCAGGTTGGTTTCATTGTAAATGCTCCAAAGCTCATAAGCCCCTTATGGTTGCCCTTCACAATACTCTGCGTTGCATCCTGGAAGTGCGAATGTGTAGACATGACTACAGCTTAGCATTGAAACAAAGGAAAATAGAACTAACAAACGCTGCCTGGGAATCTTTAGTTGAATCCAGTTTGACTTAAGATTGCTCAGACATTTGGTGTGTTAATAATGCCCCATTCTTAAGTAAGGATAGTGCCCCTAGACTAGAGGTCACCATCAAAGGGTGGCTAAAGCTCCAGGCCTAGATGGCATTCCAATCAAAATTACTAAGGCCAATATTCCATTTTGGGCCCTATTTTGACCAGAGGGAATATTCCTATCCAGGGGAAAGAAAGTCTATCGGTCCCTGGGGTAGGGTAGAAGCAAAGGTTTGTGTCGAGGGGGGCCCCTTCCCCCAAAGAAATACTGCATAAATGTAGTCCCTGGTGTCTAGTGAGCTTTCTGCCCCACCCGCGGTTGGAGACAGATTCAGACTGAATACCCCTAACTAATTTCCAGGTAGGGCAGAAAGTCTATTTATTGGTCCTTAGGGTGGAGGGAGCACAAATCGATGCTCACAGGGTCCCCCCCCTAATAAAACAGCAGAAATGCAGTCCTTAGAGTCTAGTGGACATTCTGCCCTCCCCTGGGGGGGAGGTTGGGGGTAATTGCTGCCATTCACCCCCCAGAGGGGGCAGGAAGACTGTTTATACCTTTTTAGTGTGGGCTTATGGGTGTACTCATGGTGGGTAGCCACCAACCCTATGTTTTTTAAAAATATTTATTCTGGGTGTCTTGTGGGCTTTCTGCCTTCTTGGGGGGCAAAATGCGGGTAATTTCTCAAATTGCTCCTAGGGCAGAAATACAGTTTTTAAGTAAAGTTTTCCCTGGTGTCTATTGGGGTTTCTTCTCCACAAGGTATCAGATTGGGAATATTCACCTTATCCGCCTCCGGGGGGGGGGGCAAAAAAGACTGTTTGTGCCTTTTTAGTGTGGGCTTACGGCTGTACTCATGGTGGACTGCCACTACCCCTATGTTTTTTCCAAATATTTATTCCTGGTGTCTAGTGGGCTTTCTGCAATACAGTTTTTTAAAAAAGTTTTCCCTGGTGTTTATTGGAGCTTCTGCTTCACAAGGTGGCAGATTGGGGGTAATCACCTAATTCACCCCCGGGGGGGAGAAAGACTTACATTATTGGGGGTGAGTTGGGGAAACTCAATCCCCTGTATAAGGGGCCACTCCCCCAAATCCTTGGGGTCTAGTAGGTAGATCCCTGCTTATGGATCGCTCTTTCTGGTGATCCCCAAGCAAGGATCCACTGGGCAGAGATACCATATACCCCGAGAACTGATGCAGTGAAAGAAAAATTATCCCATCTTCTTGTTTTACTTTCACTTTACAGTAATGACATCAGCACACCCTGCACGATGATCGTCATTACCAGAAAAAAACGCCTTGGTGTTAGACCGGAAATCTTTGGCTTGGTTATCCCCTAGCTTCAAATCTTCTGTTTTGCTGACTTTGTTTTTTCTAGCGTTAGGACTTTAGTACTGGTTAGCAGTAGCAATGTGCACACTGTTTGCAAAGTTCTTGTGCTCTCTGTTTAAAACATCGAGGAATTGGCTTAGACTCAATTGGCCAAATTACATTATTTATAAGTCCCTCATAAAGTGGTACTACCTGGGGCTGTAAATTAAATGCACTAGTGGGCTTGCAGCACTGATTGTGCCACCTACTTAAGTAGCCCTTTAAATATGTCTCAGGCCTGCCGTTGCAACCTATGTGTGCAGCCTGTGTGTGCAGTTTTAAACTGCCATTTTGACCTGGCAAATAAATCTTTCACCAGACCCAACGCTTTTTACAACATATAAGTCACCCTTAGGGTATGCTCTAAGAAGCCCAGAGGGCAGGATGCAGTGTGTTTGAAAAGTTGTACACGTACATTTACATTTTACATGTCCTGGTAGTGAAAAACTCCTAAATTCATTTTTCACTACTGCAAAGCCTTCCTCCCCCATAGGTTAGCATTGGGGTGACCTTATTGCATTTAATAAGCTGTAATTTCCAATTGGGAACAGGTGAACAGCTCACATGTGGTGTCCAAAAAATTGTAATTAAAAGCCCTCTCTAATGGTAAAGTTAGATTCCTTGTCACAATTCTGAAAATGCCACTTTTAGAAAGTTCTGACAAAGTGAAAAGTGGAAACAGCCTAATGCACTCTTTAAAATGAATTAGTAAACCCAATCAACAATCTAAACCACAGTAAAATAGTGGTGTGTGCACCAGCAGAGGAGGGTCCGCCCATTTCTCCTGTATTCTTTTATGATCACTGGGATTTCTGTTTATGCAGAGGTTCAATTATATTCTTCTGTCTAAATATACAAATTAGATAGTATATTAGTAATTTACTGTTGGATTTCACAAATATTATTTGATGTCGCACTTGTGATGCTTTTCATGCTTGTGCTCTGACATAATGCTTGCACACACTTTCCTGTTTGTCAGGATTCAGTATTATTATCCTTATGTAGCATTTATGTAATTGAGCATTTTTGCATCCAATTCATCATTGCTCATTGTGCTTTATGTATATTTATGTTTGTTGTTCGTTGGACCTCAGTAGTTTCTGGTTTCTCCTCACATGGATCACTTGTTATCTCCACTTTTTTTTAACACATTTTTTAGTAATCTTTCAGGCTCTTTTGCAATAAGCACCCGTATTTTTAGTTTGTATCACCACTTTTACCTTGGTTTGACCCTTTGTTTATTTCTTTTGACTTTGTTAAATCTATTTACTTCTATTTCCGGGTCAGACTTTTTACACTACACACAGTGCATGCGCGCCGGTTTGTGCGTGTTTGTTCCCTATCACTACGGGAACTAGGCTGTTTGCTCGGTCACTGGTTGCAGTCTTGAAAGGCCCACTGCTTCTTTTGTGGAGCGGGTAAGTGAAGGCTTTCTTTTGTTTTATTCTTTATTGCCACTGACATTCGTGCTCTAAACTCACTTTGGCTCTATGTAGTCTGGAGTCCTCGTGGTCGATTTTCTTTACGATTTCTTGCGACAAGGTATGTGTCTACTTACCTGCACAGCAGATTCTTTGAGGTAGCTTTGTCTAGCATGACACAAGTGCACAGGTATGCTTTACACACATGGACGCACCTTTGGGTTTTGGACACTCGTGTTCGTAATTCAGTTGATTTTTAGTTTGGTTCACGTCATCCCTTCTGTACACACTGAGCTCCATACACCTCTGGGCTTGATCTATTAATTTAAACGCCAGCATGAATTTTGATGTGTTCATTTTGTTATTCACCACGTACATTTTGTTACTCTTGGAGTCCTAGACATTCTTGACTATCATCATAGCTAAGGGTTCTGTTAGCATCCACTTTTGATTTTCTGAGGTTTACTGTTTTGCATGTTTGCTGTAATAAGTGTAATTTTGTTTTACGCTGCATGTTTTGTCACATTGTTCACAGATTCCCCTGAAGAAAGGCTATTGTTTTTAGCCCGAAATGCATTGGGATGATATTTTCAGTTTTGCAAGAAATGTTGACTGTCTCGCTTGTTGAATAAACACGAACTTGACGAGCCAAAGGTGGAGTTTGTTGCTTCCCCCTTGAAGACAGGATTACTTTGAAAACAGATATTTGCATTTTATTATCAATTGATCAAGTCCTCATACTGTTATTTCAAGTGTTGTTCACATTGTATCTACACTCTTCGAGTGTTTTTTTGTAGTGCAAATGCAGGCCAGGACTTGATCCTAGGTTCTTTTGTTCTCACTTTTAGAAAGTTGCCATTTTATTTTCCTAACAATTTGGTGCCTGCAGCGTGTTCCTGTGTCTCATAACTAGCTGTAGCAGGCAATTGGTTTTTGTGCATTGCTCCCAGGCAGAGAGGCAAAGGAAAATAGGTTTTATTATTAGCGGTGTATAACTTATACATAATAGAAGGGCACTACATAACGATTCATGTGATGATAGGTCGGCAGTTCATAATCACAAACAGCGAGGGTAGAGGTGGATATTGATTAGCTGCCCAGTCTACTATCTCCCTTCGGGGGTATTGACTAGTGACCTGGTGGGGGCATTGACGGTTAAAGGATGTGAAATCACTGGGGAAACCCGCAGGTTTATCTATCGCTATCATAGAGAGCAATGCTTCCCAGTCGTGGGCTATAGAGCAGTGGAGAAGTTGTCTCGCCTCCTCTCTATGCAGGGCTGTAGCCTCAGCTTTCACTCAGCGACATAGCGCTTGCAGGCAGACAGGGACGCCCGAAGATTCCACTTCAGACTTATTGTCGTTTTGGCATCGGTTTGGCGATGATAAGGGCAAGAACAAGGAAACGTGTGTGCTTTTTTTTGCCTGTGGGACCTTCTCTATGCTTTGGTTTGTTTGAAGTCCCGCGGTCCATTTCTGCAGAACATTTTCGAGGTGGAGCTCCAGCGGGAGACACCGCACAGTGTTGGTGGACTTCGCTGCAGTGCTCCACTTGGCTCTCAGGGAAAAGCTGAGACACGTTCACCTCACAACTGTTGGAAAGGCTGATGCTACAGCACAGATGGCTGGCAGAGGATCTAAAACTACCATGACAAGACTTCCGAACACAGTCTCTGCCATGGTAGATCCGCCCGGCTGGGATTACGAAGCCCAGCATGCATCAGGAGAGTTCCAAGGAAGCTGGAGCAGAGGCAAAGAACAAGAAGAAAGGGGATGAGTTTGCCGGTGATATTGGTAAGATATCAACCAGAGGGAATAGGTCAGCAGCTGTGGAAGGCCAACCAGCAATATCTGATCCTTTTTCGCTTAAAACTTTCCAGGCCCTCAAAAAACAGGATATGGTTACTGCTGCCCCCCTCCCACCAGCTGTAGCATCTGCTTCTAGCCATCAGCCTGAGGGGGTACCACAGACCTTGCCAGTTCTGTCCAGAAGCCCAAAATCAGGTGAAAAGGTAAACTGTGCAGCCACCCCATTGGTAGATATTGGGGAGCAACTCCCAACCGAGCTGAATCTGCCCAGGTCCGGAGCCATTGAGACGGCTGATACCGGAGGGCCCCTGAGATCCCATTCCTCCCAACGAATTAGGGCAGGCCTTATATCATCAGGTTATGGCCCTTTAGAGAGTCTTAGACTGCTGACCTCACCCGATCCTATTGGAGGTGGAGAGAAGTTCTTCTCTCTGAAAGATGACTCGGACTCTTTTATGCCCGAACTAAGCTCCTCAACTTACTCACTGTCTACCCTTCTAGTAGCAGCTTGATGGCTGAGTCTGTTGTTTTTGCAAATCAAAAGAAGAGATCAGGAGGCTCTAAAAAGAAGAAAAGGTCCACAAGCCAGAAAAAGGATCAGATGGCAAGCGACAAAAAAGCAAGCAAAAGTCATGAAGATCACTCAAAGAAAGAGTCCTCCAGGCTCAGATGGGACTATTCCACCATTCAACTCCTTGATAACTCGAATGAAATACGGAGGAAGCCCTTACAACAGCATTGAAGCCCCCGCCCTCCCTGATTTTGGTCATAATAAAGCAGATGCAAGCTGAGATCTGGACTGATATCGGACGAGCATGACAGGCATCTAAAAAACTGCGGAGGCAGTCTGGAAAATAAGTAAAACCTGCACCGAGATCTCTGACAGGATGACTAGCGTTGAGGCACAGGTTGCAGAACTACAAACTCTGAGGACCTCCCAAAACCCTAAGCTTACTGACATGATGTGGAAGTTGGATGAGCATGAAAATAGGCAAAGAGGAATAACTTGAGACTATTGGGCATTCCAGAAGGGGTAGAGGGAGGGAATCTAGCGAGTATGTAGGTAAATTCCTAAAAGGAGCGTTCCCTGAACTGTCGGGCTGGGAATGGCAAACGGAAGTACAGAAGGTGCACTGATTCCCTTTAACCCTTAAGAAGCACCAGGCAGATAGCAATGCATACCCTAGGGCTGTGCTCATTTATTTCAGAAATGTTCTTTTAAAATTAAGTATTTTCAATCTAGCGTGTCCTAATGCTAAAAGAGAATTTGAGGGAGTATCCTTCTTCGCATGACCAGACTTTGCCCATGCCACTGTGGAGCGAAGATGGAGGTTAAGAAAGATGTTTGCTCCCTAGGTGCTGAAGTGTATCTACAAAAAAAACCAAAATTGAAAGTGATGTTGAAGGACCATACCCACACACTCTTATTTGAGATTCAGGCCAAGAATACTTAGCAGCGTGGGTTCTGATCCCTTGGGAGAGTGTAAGGCAAGAATGGCTAAGTGGGACTAAAATCACAGCCAGAAAAACAGAGGAACCACAGGGGACACAAAGCAGAAGGGGGAGAAAGAGTTGAATGAAATGGAGGCACTGTCTAAGGTAGAGAAAAAAGGGAAACTGAATAAAAAAATAATTTTAAAAAGAAAAAAAAGAAAAAATGGGGAAAAAAGCATGAATATTGTATCTTATGGAGCAGGGTGTTCTATAAGGGGATTGGTGGTGGGAGCGCTGGGAGTGGATCCATCTCGTCAGTCAACTCCATTCAGGCTAGGCCTGGTTGCTCAGTGGAGTGGTATGAGTGTGGGGATTGGAAGGGGGGTGGTGGGCTCAGGGGGGAAGGGGAATGGGTAGCCTGACACGATCAGGTTGAAAAGGGAGACCAGCTGAGAGATTGGGGGTTGGTTATCAGGGGGATGTTACACTGCTATTATGATACTGTAGGGGTAATGCTAAGGACGCTGGGTGAAATAGGACAATGATTATTAACTAGACGATCCAAATCACTTCTTTTAATATATGTGGTCTAAATGATCCTAAAAAAAGCTAGGACTTCCCAAGGGCTAAAAATCCTGAGGGCAAACATTGTCTGACTACAGGAGACACACATTTTAAATTCCTTGGGCTATAGATTAGTAGCCGGTACTTCACAAGGTGCTCACTCTGGGGGAGTTGCAGTTCTGGCCCAAGGTAGGCTGCTAAAAGTTTGCCAAATATGACCCGATACCAAAAGGAGATGGGTAGTAGCAGTCTGTCACTCTTCATGTGGTGGCAAGTTTACGCTGTGCTCAATTTATGGTTCTATACCTGATGAGCCTTCTACTCTACATCAGATTTCTAAAGAGGTAACGCACCACCCTTTACCTATAGTTTTATGTGGGGATTTTAATACTAATCTTCATGTCAATTTTAATATAGGAGGCCAGTCATTGTACACCGGGAGAAAACCTACGGTGTGTCAAACTCTCAAAGGGATATGTAAAGATCATGGTCTGATAGATGTGTGGCACAAAAAGAATCTGATGGGGGATGGGTACACCTATTTTTGTGTGCCACATAGCAAACATGCTTGCATTGATTATTTTTTCATGTCCAATAAGTTTATCATGTCCTGTCAAATTGATAGACACCCTCGGTTCCCCTCAGATCATAATCCCTTTGTAATAGAGCTGCAATTAATAGGGGAAACCACTAAGCTCATGGAGCTTTGAACGCTCACTCCTCACTAATGAAGATTACTGCAAACATCTCAGTAGGTGGATCTCAATATTCTTTGAGGAGAATAATGGCAGTGTCTCTGTGTGTATGGTCTGGGATACATTGAAGGCCTGCCTAAGGGGAGAGACCTTAAAGTTCTAATTGAACAAAGGGAAGCAAGACAGACAGTTGATACTAGCCAAACAAGATAACCTAGCAGCATCTGAGGTAAAACTTAGTAAAAGCAATACAACAAGCAGGGGAGATAAGGGAAGCATTAATGAAGGTAACACTCGCAAGGGGGAAATTTGAGAGGATATTGGCAAACAGGGTAGCTGAAAAATATGTTCCTTGGAAAGAAAGAACTTATGAATGTAGTGTTCAGGTTGGACACCATCTGGCAGTGAGAGCAATGCAGAGGTGTACAAATAGTGAGGAAAAAAATCAGAGCGGCATTTCAAGTGTTTTATCAAACCTTGTATACGGAAGATAATAGGGATAGCATTAGCCAAACCGATGAGTTTGTCGAAGCAGTGCCTGTAGGTAAATTATATATAGACGAACGAGAAGCCTTAGAAGAGCAGTTATCTTGGGAAGAGATATTTCTTAATTTTTAGTCTCCCACCGGATAAAGGTCCTTGGGTGGATGCAACTCCCTCTGAATTTTATAACATTTTTGCCCCCAGCTGAAAGATCAGATACTTACACTTTTTAACCATATATTTAATGGTACCACATCACCAGATTCTTGGTCGATGGCTAAAATAGCAGTTTTTTTGAAGAAAGAAAAGCCACCGCCCGAACTTGGCTCATATCGGCCAATTACGCTGATGAATGGAGATTCAAAAACTTACTCCAAAGTACTAGCAGTACGAATTGCTCAGATTATCAAAAAATTGATTATACACCAACAGCAGAGTTTTATTGTAGCAAGGGACACTACTGACCACATTCGGCGTGTGATCTCACTTTTTGATGTTGTGGAAGTGTCAGGAGAGCCTATGGCTTTGATTTTATTCGATGCCGTAAAAGCTTTTGATAGGGTCTCCTGGCAGTTCCTATGGCGTGCAATGCATTCAAGGGACTTTGGCCCCAGATTCATTCAAGGAATTAAGGCCTTGTATTTGACGCCTGTGGCTAAGGTCTGTATTTCTGGAAGCATGACAGGGCCAGTAAGGATTACTCATGGAACACAACAGGGGTGTCCTTGCTCCCCACTGCTATTCGCGCTGTATATTGACCCATTTCTTAGGAAAATAGAGCAAAACCCTGCCATCCATCTGATAGTAATGCAAGGTTATGAAAGTAAAATACTAGCAAGCACTGATGATATTGCAGTTTTGACATCTAAGCCAGAAACTGTTATCAAGGCAATAGAGGCAAATGCATCCATAGTCGAAGACATCTCCGGCTTTTTGCTTAACAAGGAAAATACACACATTATCATCTATGATAAGATTGCCTCAGTTGATAGAAAAGTAGTCGAAAAGGCAGTATATTTAGGTGTTTTTTATTGCATTGAACATGTATCCTATTGTTAAGTTAAACCTAGAACCATTGGGAGAAAAAACTAAGAAAGGGTTAGCAAGGTTAAACAATCTGCATCTCACAATGAAAGGCCGCTGTAACGTCGTAAAAATGATTTACTTTCCAAAAATGTCATACTTTTTTAGAGCAATCTCTTTAGATTTACCAAATGAGTATTTTAAGATCTTTGACACAATATTCAGCAGATTTCCATGGGCCTATTCTAAACCAAGAAGAGCGCTGAGGTATCTCTTGCTCCCGAATGAGAGAGGAGGGTGGGCTCTTCCAAATCTCAAACTCTATTATTGGGCTTCATTGTTGCAATATAGCCATATTTTACTGACTGAATCTTTGCAAACCGTTACCCCAAATTCTACACCTTCTACATACGAATTATTGCTAGGGAAAGAGGCATGGGAGTGTCTGCTGAGGCAAGTTGAGCATGGCTACTATAAAAAAGTATGGTTTAAGTGTTTTGCAGGTGCGTGGAAGGCTTGGGTCGCTATTCGAAAATGACTGGGCTTGGGGAGATGGAATTTTTATACCCCAATTGTGAACAACTCAAACCTACCCGGAATCTTCAACAATTACTATATACAAGTATGGTACTCGGCAGGCATAGAGAAATTAGGTACTTTCTTTGCCTCATCCAGGCTTGTTTTATTTGATGAGCTAAAGTTAAAATTTGATATTAGCAGCAAGGAATGTTTTAAGTATCTACAAGTTAGAGTCTATCTTCAGCGGAAAGTTAGAGGCTCCAGTTGTTTTGACAAGAATGCTTTGGTTTAAGTGGCAGGATAAGATGATGATTACTGAAAATGAGTTTGCAAAGGCTCTTGGCTTATCCTAAACAGTCTTAATATTGGCCAATTTACAAGTGCAGTTTTTTAAAACCTGTTTTATGCTTTATTATACACATGCAAGAATTGCAGAGTGGCGCTCGGGCAGGGAACCAAGTGCCCGCTCTGTTCCACTTCTTGTGGTGACATTGTTCATATTTTTGCAACTTGTCCATCTTTAAATTCTGTCAAGAACGAAATACTAAGGGCCAGATGTAGGTAGCCCAATACCGGTCGGTAACGGCCAAAATTCAGTAAATTAGCCGTTACCGACCGGTATTTAGGCCATCGAGATGTAGGAGGAGGGCAAAAAGTAAGGATTCTGTAAATATGAATCGGTAAATACCGATTCATCATTACCGAATTCATATTTACCGAATCGGTAAATAAGAAACGGTAAAACGAGAAAAGATATGTAGGTAAACTCTTAAATACCGAATTTCATGAAATTCGGTATTTAAGAGTCGGTAATTAACACCAACTGGAAGCAGGTGGTAATCAGCCACATGATATAAAGGCAATCCCAAAATGCCACTGTGTGATCACTATGGTGGCTTTCTATGTCATTGCAAGGCGGCTACGGTTACAGGCAGCAGGAGAGAGGATCTGGAGACGGAGTAGCAAGTCTACAGACAGCAGATCACGCTCTTCCAACTTACTGAGGCAGAGATCTTGCAAAGGGTCAGGCTACACCCCCACACCATCCTGGACTTGATAACGGACCTGCACCAACTCCTGGAGCACCCAACACCAAGGGCGCATGCCATACCCCCACATGTGCAGGTGCTCTGTAGCCTACATCTCCTTGCATCTGGCAGTTACCAGGGGGTGATAGCTGCGGTAGGCTGGGTGTCCCAGAGTTGCCTGTCCCGTTTCTTCAGAAAGTTCCTGGATGCCATGATGCAGAGAATGCACCACTACATCAGCTTCCCAAACACACAGGCGGAACTGCAGAAAACCAAAACTGACTTTACCTGATGGCACAGTTCCCGCACATCATAGGCTGCATTGATGGGACACACATTCCAATTTGCCCTCCTGCAGCCACTGCATACATATACAGGAACAGAAAGTCCACCCATTTAATAAATGTGCAGGTGATCTGCGACGCTGGCAACATATTTACTGACATTGTGGTCAAATTTCCAGGGAGCACCCATGACTCCTACAGATTCCAGAACAGTGGCATCTACACACGCCTGGCTGCTGGAGAATTTGGGGAAGGATACCTGCCAGCTAAATCACTGTGACAGACCCTGATAGATACTGCAGCTGAATGTTTTAAATGGTATGTAACTAATGGAACTCTCTTTCCCACCTAGGCGATAGCGCTTATGCTCTGCGGTCCTCTGTCCTCACTCCCTACCTGAACCCATCAACCCGGAGTGAGAGATGTTACAATTTGACACACAAATCCACATGCAACATTGTGGAGCGCACCTTTGGACTCTTGAAAAGCAGGTTCCCCTGCCTCCACAAGAGCGGAGGTGCACGTCAGTACACGCCCATCAGCTGCTGTAAAATCATTGCAAACTGTGCTATGCTGCACAACCTTGCCACCAAGAAAGGCACAGAAGTTGAAATAACTTATCATGAGGACATTGATGATGGACTTGAACAGCCAGAGCCCTACGCAGCAGGAGTAGCACCAGCAACAGATGGGAGACTGAGACGGGCAGAGATCACAGGCAGCTATTTTTAAGTAAGTAAGGAGACACAGCCAGGCGTTGCATGTGCATGACGTAGTTTAATGGGCACTATGGCAATTGACAAATGGCACACCATGGCAGTCCAATTGATGACAACCTTACTAGGTGGTCACAGGTTACTTCACCCTAAATATGTTCTCATAAGTGTGGGCAAAATTAATGTCTGCACCCACGCACAACAGTGCGGGATGCTTGTTACTGGGTTTCCACACTGGCTGTTGAGTCAGGTCCCGCAGAATGGTGCCTGCTTCTCCTTTGTGTGTCTGGTACAGGTGTGCTATTGCTGCTCATTCTGGTGGTGTCTTCATTCTCTCCCACACCTAGAGCACCAGCGTTGGCTGACTGATTGGTCAGCAGCAGTTCCATTGCAGATGTCACCCTCCCCATCCCCCTGGAGACATCTGTGCAGCAGTGTACAAGCCCCTCCTGCATTGCCACAGAGCGCCTGCAGAGCAGGAAAGTGGCAGTTGCCAGACGGTTCACCGCCTTGGTGTGCTGCTGCATGTACTGCCTCTCCCTGCGCCTTCGTGCCCTGTCCTCATCAAGTCTGTCGCAGGGTTCCATCATGTACTGGGACATGTCCCGCATTCCCTCTGCCATTTCCCTCATGCTCTCCGCCATGGAGCTGATGCCCCGGTCTATATTGCCCATGTTGTGATTCAGGTGCCACATCTGTCTCTGCACTGATTGTATGGCCTTCCCCTGCAGGCGCTGCACTTTAACCATGGTGGCCTCCAGCCCGCAGAAGACCCCGTCACCCTGCAGAGTTGTGCTGCTCTCCCGGACCCTACGGCGTCTTGCACCTGTGTGCACACCCTCGGAGGTGGACTGCAGCCCTGCATTGGGTGCCTCCAGTTGAGCAGTTGTCCTGTTACCCTCCCTTTCATGGTCAGAGGACGTCTCCATGACATGGAGAGTGGGTACATCATGCCTCCTGGGCCTTACCACTTCCGATGAATTCAAAGCTGGTGAGGCTGACTGTGCTTGTGTGTCCTGCTGTGGTGATTCATTCAGCAGTGGTGATGCTGGCTGTGCTGTGGTGGCTGGCTCTGGTGTTGAAGCTGCCTGTGGTGTTGGTGCGGGTGGTGGTTCAGTGCTGTGGCCTGCACTCCTGCTTGCATCCTCAGTCCTTCCCTTATGGGGTGACCTTCCCTCCTTCTCCTGTGCTGTCCTGCACGATGACTCTCCTGTGGACAGATATGGAAATTGGCTGCAACCCTGTATTTCAGTATTAAATTACAATCCTGTCACACTATATCAATATCCTCAACTGCTTCTGAATGTTGTGTGTGGCATGCCTTGTTGTTTTGTGTGATGACTGTCATGATGGGTGTTTCAATGACTACCTCTCCCATGATGCATTGCTGGTGTATCCCAAAACCTGTACTGGAGTGTGAATCACACAGCCACATTGGGGAAGGGGACAGGGTGGGGGAGGAGGATTGCTGGGCATGCTCCTTACCTTGTTTTGTTGCAGCTCTGGCTGAGCTGTCCGCATCCCCGATCCCAAACACATTCTCGGGCTCCAGGGTCGACTCCACCACCTGCTCCAGGTCAGTAAGGGCAGGTCTGCTCCTTGCTCCCCCTCTGACACTGGCCTCTTTCTTCTGTGCAGCCAATTTCTTTTTGGTAATGATCCTGAGATCATACCAGCGTTTTTCAGGTCATCTGTCTCGCGTCAGCTCACCCCTATGGCATTCACCTTCGCCTGGATTTCCAGCCAGGTCTTCCTTTTCACAGCCTCTGCTACCTGCAGGGACTGTTTCCCAAGAAGCTGGGTGTGGTGTTTGACCACCTCCTCCACGAGCACCTGAAGTTCACTTGTGCTGAACTTCAATTTTCTTTTTCTATCAGCTCCTTCCCTCTCTGATTCCTGGGATGCCATCCTGCAGTTCTGCTCAGCTCAGTACAGCCAGTGGCTCAGTTGCTCACAGCTCTCCTGACTGTTCTGATAGTCTGCACCTACATGGGTGTGGCCACTTCCTGGTTGTGGGGTGGATGCACAGGATTGGTTGGTTCCTCAGTTGCTCTGTTGTGGGGTGGGGTGAGGTGTATGCACATGATTGGTTGAAAGCTCAATTGCTTGTATTTTGAATCTCCGATTCGGTATTTACCAAATCGGTATTTACCGAATCGGTAATTCCCATTCATTCCTATGGGCCTCCAGGCCCATTGGAATGAATGGGAGTTTCCGAATCGGTAAAATTTACCGAATTATTATCTACATCCCATTTCCTGATTCTAAAATACCGAATCAGTAAAATTCGGTATTTTAGAATCGGGAAAAATGGATTACCTACATTTGGCCCTAAATGTTCTTCTTAGTAAATTAGATATAAAAGTTTCATTGAATCCAAAACTAATCCTACTAGGGGTTCTTGACGAGAAATCAGCCCCTGATATGATTACTTCCTCGCTTTGCAATAACAGTTTTTAGACTTTTAATTGCTTCAGTGTGGCTTGACCCGCAGCCCCCTCATTTCCAACACTTGCTTGCCTGCCTACTTGCCACCTCCAACATGGAGAAGGCGATTTATTGCAGAATAGGCGTTAAAGCGAGGAAAAAAGGGCAATTAATATGGGCACCAATATCTAGATTGGCTAATTGATGGTGTCCGCAAAGACAGGATGGTTTGCTGAGATTTCTTTATTTTTAACGTCGTCTTTTCTTATATATGCACTTTGCACTTTAAACAACAGTCTGATGTTCACAGTTTTGTCGATTTATCTAATGATAAAAGATCTTTGTGTTACACGATTTCGATTGCCGATGTTTTTGAGCCTTATACCTTAAATTCTGTATTATTACCTTCATGATTATTTGCCACTGTCTGAAAAAAAACCTAAATTATTGGGGGGGCAGGCACGAATAGCGGCACGAATAGCTAAAATGGGCATTTGCATCCAGATTTGTGAAACTGATAGTATATGTAAGGCATTAAGACTTGCTAACAGTTATGCCGCTTTTAGCCTTGTCTCTATCCTTTCCCCGCACTTTGCACTGTAAAGTACAATCTGATGTTTACATTTGGACTTTTTATCACTGATGGCTTTTAGCTCTATCCCTGTATCTCGCTTGTACGATAATTATGTATTGCTTCTCTGATGTTATCTCTTATCGTGAGGGTTGGATATGTGGGGTGGTC
Organism: Lissotriton helveticus; assembly: GCF_964261635.1. Taxonomy (NCBI): domain Eukaryota; kingdom Metazoa; phylum Chordata; class Amphibia; order Caudata; family Salamandridae; genus Lissotriton; species Lissotriton helveticus. Next base: position 697,541,559 of record NC_136065.1, on the reverse strand, counting down.
TTTTGTTAACGGTGGAAAAATGCTTAATACAGACTATTTAAAAAAAAAATGATAAAAAGGATGTCATCCGCAAACAATGATGTGACATGGATTCCTCATTAAGCAATTGTTTACCTAACCAATATTTCAGTCTTCATAATTTCAGGAATAGGGTTCATATCTAGTTTCAAGTATTTACTTCCATCATTCTGTTGGGAGAGGATCTCATTATAATCCACCATATAAATTAATGCAATATTTCTTCACTTATTAGCTTCCCATATGATGGTACTGTGGCCACTGTACATGTATGGAGCCATATTATGCATCTTTTATTTTACCAATTTAAAATGGCATCTTTGCTAATCCATGTGGAGGAGTGCCCCACCCATGCTATTATGTATTATGTTTAAAGATGGCTCTCTTGGGGAGTGAAGCGATACTTGGGGAGTGTCCAAGATGGTGACCTCATAGGACGTGTTTTGCGGTCTCTCTGGCCTGCGGCTCCTTATAGCTTTGTTATTGCATCCCATCCACCGCTCCAAAGGGTGGGGGACACAAATAAAGCATTGCTGACTACTTGCAACTGCCTGAGGGGCCATCAGATGAGGGTCACAACCCTTGCGGGTGCAAGCGGAGACCGCGTGGCTACAGGGAGCTGAGGCCTGTGGTGTGGCGGTACGGCACTGCGGTCTCCCGGAGGGCCACCAGAAATCAGTAAGCAAGCCTCCCCCCAGCTGCGAGGACAGGTTGCAGCAGCATCGCAGTGGAAGCCGCCTGGTAGTCCTGCGTGCTTCACCCCTCATCTGGCTCCCCCAGCTGCAGTGGCAGATTCCACCCGGCACGGGTCCGGCCGAATGTGCGGCCTGGTGACAGGGGCCGTGCCAGCAAGTAGCGCACACAAGGCAGAGACCCGGAGGGCCTGGAGAGCTTCACCGGTAGGGCCCAGCAGTTAACAGCCCACCGAGCACTACGCAAGCGGCCACCTGGTGAGGGTTTGGCCACCCTGCCAGCACCCACAGCCTCCGTGGAACGGCCTAGAAGACTACCCCGGGTCGATGCTTCTGACTGAGAGCAAGAGACAGCACGACAGTGACAGCACTCCTGGAGCGGGGTAAGAGCGCTTGCTGGGGCCTGAGGGACACCAGGTGGAGGAGTTACCATCGTGGTGAATGCCGCCAGGTAGTCTAGCGTGCACCGCCCCCAGCCGGCTCCCCCAGCTACTGTCGCGGTTCCCGCCTGGCACGTGTCCGGCCTAACGTGCGGCCTGGTGGAAGGGGCTGTGAAAGCGGATATCGGGAGCAGAGGCGCAAGTGGCACACCTGAGATGGAGACCCCGGGGCCCTGGAGAGCTTCATGGTTACGGCCCAGCAGCCATCGGTCCACCCCACACCCCGAGAGCGGCTGCCTGGCGATCCCACAGCTACATCCGGTGAGTGAGCAGAGAGGGACCGGGGTGATCACGCTGCCCCCCTGCCAGTACCCACAGCCCCCGTGGCATGGCCCAGAAGACTACCCCGGTCCGACATTTCTGTCTGGCAGCAAGAGATAATAGGATAGTGCCGTCCATCTTGGAGCAGGGTAAAAGCACTTGCTGTGGCCTGTGGGACACCGGGTGGAGGAGTTACTACGGCAAGGGCCCACACTTTTCCGCACACTGAGCGGAGCACCCAGCGGCATCCGTGGAGGTCTCCTGTGGACACAGTAGGCAGCTCTGGTGAGTGGCCTGCAGGGCTCTTGAGTCCCCCGGTCTGGCGGAACCGCTATCACCAGCCCCCGAAACCTGTGCCCCCACATACCAAACCCCATCACTGCCGGAGAGGTGTTTGGCCCTGTAAGTGGGGATAACTGACTCACCTGCAGGAGCCCAACGGCCGGTGGCAAACACCACATGGACCGACATGGCGAATGTACTGCCCAAAAAGAATCGCTCTGTGAAAGACATGCTGCAGTCTAAGGCCACGAGTCAGGGGTCAGAGATGACGGCGGGACCACGTGACAGAGCGATGCGCCGGCCAAGAAGGCCTTCATGACGTGACTCTTCTCGGTGCTCAAGGAAGATCTCCAGGAACTCAAAGCCCAATTGGTGCTGGATCTTTTGATTTTGGTCGATCCCCCAACATCTGAGGGAGAAGGGGATTCCCTATGCGTGGGGACATCCCTTCTGTATTATCTTCAAATTTAAAGGCAAATTACTCCAACTGCAATCACTACGAGAGACCGCCGACCTTCTGGGCCTTCCTCCAGATTCATCCCATCAGCAAACCGCAGCTATCGCCAGTGAAGGCAGACCAGACCGCTAGCAAGTAGTGGGGAAGTCCTCCTCTCCATCTCATAGACATGACACAGCGGCAATGGCGAAAGAAAGAGAAGATGTTCTGGCCTCACTGACTGGCAGTCCCTCGCACTCGTCTCCCACCTAATACTATTGTCTAGATCACCTCCGGGAAAGTCACTGCGGTAGGGCCGGAGGGCCGCTGCTTCCTTGCTCTCATGGACCTAAGTAGACACACTATCCCCGAACTGTGTCAGCCTGACAGACCTTTGTCATTCCTGCACTGTTGCAGCTGCTCCTCATTTGGTTCCAGTGCAGACCTGCCTTGGGCTGGTCCTAATTTGTTTGTAACCACTACTGTTGTCTTGTTCTTGGGGCTGTTTTTTGGGGGGATAGGATGGGTTCTCTCCCCAGTGAGCCCTTTTTCTGTTACATGCACCCCGGTCTGGTAGTGCTGACCTCCCTCCTCTTTGGCGCTCTTTTTAGTACCCTGCCCCCACTTGTTGCCTGAGACCCCATAGTAGCTTACTCAGTCCCTTCCTTCCTAACTGGAACTTAAGGTAGTTAGCTTTAACACTTGAGGTCTTAACAATCCTACTAAGTGGAAGGTGGTCTTTTCTTTGCTTGAAAACTCTGGGGTCGATATTTGTCTCATCCAAGAAACCCATCTGCTCCATAGTGTCACACACTGCATGCACCATGGTCACTTCCCATATCAGTTCTGGTCTTCTGGGAACAATAAACGGGGAGGGGTGGCTATCCTGTTTTCCAAACACTTCAGAGGTTCTGTGGTGGGGCCTGTCACGGAGATCAAGGGGCGCCAATTGGTGTTGCGCATCCGCTTCAGTTCCTCTTCCTGCACTGGGGCCTCCATTTATTCCCCTAATGACCGTCGGGAGAGGTTCTTGTTGGATGCCTGTGTCAATGCGCTGCACACTCCTGATCCTATGGTGGTGTTAGGGGTGACCTCAATTTAGTGATGGATGAGGGGCTGGATTGCTCTGGCTCATAGGCTGGGGGCATGGGTGCTTTGTCTGCGAGAGGAGGCGACTGGCTGCGCGATGTAGGGATTAAGGTTGCCTGGCGCTGCTTGGACCCTGACGAGCGTGATTTTTCTTATTACTCAGAAGCACAAAAGACATATGCCCGTCTTGACCATTTCCTTGTTACTCCAGCCGCTTGGGCCTATGTCACAGACTCCACTATTGTAGCCCGGTCCCTGTCTGACCACCCACATATTGCTCCACCCTCCTGCGCGACCTTCGCTCATTTTCACATTGGCGATTGAGAGACTCACTACTTCAGTGCCCGGATGTGGTAGAGGACATCAGGCGTTGACCGACTACTTATCAACCAATGATGGGGTCTCCACACCACTCTCCTCAGTGTGGGAGGCACTTAAGTTGGATGCAAGGGGTGCTTTTATTGCCAAGGCAGCCTACGAGTACAAGGTCAGGCGGACCAAACGTGCAGAGCTCGAAGCTACCGTTAGAAAATTAGAAGCTATTCACAAACGTACTGGTGCTTCCAGAATCTGGCGGCAGCTGGAAAAGGAGCGCCTCCAGCTTTGGCGCCTAGATCTTGACCGGGCTAAACATGCGTTGGTCCGCTTGAAGCACAAATACTTTGTTTGCACTAATAAGGGCGGCCGCATGTTGGCTCACTGCCTGCGCAGCCAGCAAGAAAACTCTTCGGGGTGAGGGTGGACAGACGATGCTGGTAAAGTGTCAGCCGTCCGATCGTTCTACCAAACTCTCTATGCTGCGGATTCCTCCATGCTGCCCGACAATAATGAATATCTGAGAGGCGCGGCGGTGACCCCTCTGCCAGAAGGTGAAGCCGAAGCCCTAGAAGCTCCTATCCGCACTAATGAAGTGATCTCTGCTGTCGGCCGCCTGAAAGTCCTGAAGGCCCCAAGGCCAGATGGCTTCAGCGCTCTCTTCTCCAAACCCTATTGCGTAGAACTCGCCCAACTGCTCACCTGTCTGTTTAATTCCTTCTCTGATACGGGGTCCTTTACAGCCTCCATGCTACAGGCCTCTATCTCGGTCATCCCCAAACCGGAAAAGGATCCAGAACTTTGCAATTCTTACCAACCGATTTCCCTGTTGAATATAGACGCAAAGCTGTTCTCAAGCATTTTGGCGCACAGGCTGAATTCCCGAATGCCGGGTTTGGTCGATCCGGACCATTCAGGCTTCATCCCCGGAAGACAATGTGGAGACAACACCAAACGTATCTGCCATTTAATTGATAATGTGCAGCGGTCCAAAGACGAAGCTCTCCTGCTAGCGGTTGACGCAGAAAACGCTTTTGACCATGTGCATTGGCCGTATTTACTCGAATACTCTCGAGCATTTTGGGTTGGGGCCTTGATTTTGGGACTGGGTAGCAGGCATCTACAGTGCCCCTCAGGCGGCTGTCCGTGTCGATCGCCTACTTTCTGATAACTTCGCAGAGGGGCGAGGGATGAAACAAGGCTGTCCCCTCTCCCCTCTGCTGTTCGCCCTTTATATGGAGCCCCTGGCTCAACGGTCCGAAACAACCCTTTCGCACAAGGTATTCCATTCAGGTTAGACCGCCAACTCATCAGCCTCTATGCAGATGATGTCACTTTCTCGGTAGCACACCCCTTAACCTCCCTACCGGCTATTGTGGATGACCTGCATACTTTCAGCCAGATTTCCGGCTTTAAAATTAACATGCAGAAGTTTCAGGTACTTAACCTTACCGCGGGCCAGCCAACGTTGACGTGCTTTGGACTGGCTTTGCCTTTGATTGACTGGAAGACAGTATTACATACCTTGGATTGGTCCCCCACAAAAGCCTTGCTAAAACAGCGGAGGTGAACTACTCTACCCTAATATCCCGGATTTGTGCGGACCTGACCCGCTGGCGGCGCCTACCCCTGACTTGTTTTGGGAGGATGTCCGCCGTTAAAATGAATTTACTGCCACTGGCCCTGTTCCAAACATTACCACTAGAGCCCCCGCCACATGCATTGCACCAAATTCAGACAACGATTGAGCGTTTTGTATGGGGCCGATTTCACCTTGATTGCAGAAGACTCGGCTTCAGTGACCCAAGAAGGGGGGTCTCTCCTTCCCTAACATTACTCGCTACTTCCAAGCTTCACTCTTACGATATCTGGTAGAATGGAATCGTCCTATGACAGAGAAATACTGTGTCTTCATGGACAGACGGTAGCAGGCCACCATATCTGGTGGATTGCTCGGCTGCCGAGATCGGCACGCGCCTGGGGACTCCTTGCCGGTCACGCACCCCACAATGCTCACTTGGGACAGGGTTTCTCAGAGGGCCAACTTAACCACATTCCCCTCACCCCTGATCCCCCTTTTCTCAAACCCTGCCTTCCCACCTGGGATGGACAATAAGCTTGCAGCGTGCTGGTTAGAAGGGGGTTGTAAGCGCCTAGGGCACCTGTTTGATCTCCAAGGTCTTATCCCCTTTAAGGAACTGCGATGGGACTATAATCTCCCCACCACTGATCTCTTTCTGCACTCCCAAACGACACACTGGATCTCTGGGGCTGAGACACGTTCCCTAGCTCTTCGACCGATGAGGCCGTTTGAGAAGTGTTAGAAGAATAAGCAAAAAAGATGACCAAAGACTAATCTCTGAAATATACTCCTTTCTCACAAAGGCCATCCCAAAAGCCCGCATACCGGGGCAGAAAGTTTGGGAGGTGGAATTGGGGTGCACATTGTCTGAAAAGGAGTGGGAGGATGTTTTCTATAGGTCTCACCACACCACACATTCCATGGGCCATGCCGAAACGCCTTTTATGATTACATCATATTGGTACAACACCCCCGATCGACTATCTAAGTGGCAATCCCGCTGTGACAGCCTTTGCTGGCGGGGTTGCGGAAGCCCCGGAACACTACTCCATCTGCTATGGCACTGCCCAAAGCTTACTCGCTACTGGGAGAGGATCTTGGATGATATTGATAACGCTTTCAACACCTCCATTCCCAGGCTCCCGGGTTGCACTCTATTAGGCTTACCCAATGCACTAACCTTTCCCCTGAGATCTATTAGAGGGAGACAGATGGCGCTTTCGTTGAATGCTGCACACCGGGTGATATTGGCATGGTGGAAATCTGACAGGGTCACGGATCATGCACAGTGGCTGTACCAACTCTGGAGTCTCTTGGGGATGGAGAAACTCAATGGCAGCTGTGGGGAAGAGCAGAGACTACGCCAAGACCTGGCCCCCCCTTCATAACCATCCTCTCCACTGAATTCTGGGAACTGACCTGCCCTCACTATCTCCACATCTTGAAGTTAATCCCCGAGGACACAGCTACCGCCCAGTGAGGTTGCATGTCACCGTACTTCCATATCTCCATGGCATAGTGGAGTCTCACGACATACAAGGCACATAGACTGTTACATATCCTTTCTTTGTTCTTGCTCACTTTTGTTTTCCCTTTTTTTGTTCTGTGTTCATAAGCGGAATACCATTCAGTGTCTATCGATCGCAAGCAGTTGGCTTATCATCGCCCCTGACTTCATGGCTCGCTGGATTGCATGATCACCCACTCACAGTACGAGGGGTCTGCTGTCCTCCCTTCTTTTATACACGGCTGGCCCTATTGGGTTGTAGGCTACATGCTGTGTCAATTTTTAGTGGGGTACTACCTTTATCTTTGTCAAGCCACCATGATCAGACCAATATTAGTCTGCCCGCTGGGTTGTAGGCTACTTGGTCCTGTTTGCCTTGCTTTGTATTCTGCCAATAAAAACAGATTTAATACTAAAGATGGCTCTCGATCAGTACGTCCAGTACACATACATCACCACACCAAGGAACGCATTAGATGTAAGTAACATTACTGGGGACTGATTTTAGGGTATTTTAAGACAGCTAATAGCTTGCTGCAGGGGTTTGCACTTCACGTTATAGCTTAGTCTCTAGAGCCTGGGAGACTGACAAGACTATGGCCTAGTAAATGTAATCTGTGAGTTATAGTTCAAATGTGTACGCCTTATAATGTTTGGGACTGAGGTCTGCGCAGTGTACTGAGATTGATTTGCATATATTTGTAGTGCTGGACTATCTAATGGGGAGCAACCAGGAAATTACTGTACATTTAGAGGTTTGAAGGAAATGAGGATGTAAGCAATTCTAATATGTTGCGGGACACTGTTGGTTTTCACTAGGGGGACCATTTTGGATAATCTTCACAATACTTTGGGACTCTTTCACATATGTATGATTAATGCCACACATTTCGAATTGGTTTGGAAAAGTAGAGCATGTGGTCTGATATTGACATGGATATATTGTGGCCTTAATAATCTATTGTTATGTTGTTATGAACTTGTTGCACATTTTCAGAACCTCCATGAAAGTACATTAATGTTCTCCTATTTTTACCCACAGAATGGATTGACGAATTCCACAATACTGTCATATGATCTAGTACTTTGGAAAGCTTGCTAACTGTGAACCTAAGTGTGTGTAGCTTTGTTTGTACTTTAAGTTTTGGGCACACTTGGTTTCTTAACTGGTTCTTTACACCATATTTGGTTACATACTCCACTTGCCTCTCCCTCAGCTTGAAGTATTGATAAACGTGTACACTGTATATATAGTATTTCTTTTGGTTCACAGAAGCTCCAGGTTGGTACTGAATTTACGGATACTTATAAATATATGGGTTAATTTTGTTGTATCCCATGAAAGTGTATTGGGCAATGTTGGCTTTGATAATGGGAAACTACTGATGAATGTTTCCCATGTCTATTTTTGTAGTAATGGATTCCGGGAGCAGGCATATCTGTGTTTATTACTTGGCGATGATTGTATTGTCTGTATTTTCTAGCCCTGATGAAGTCCTGGCGACGAGGCTGGATGAAGCAATTGTGGGATAGAAGTTGGTATTGAAGAGAATGGAATAAAGATATTGACATGAGTATATTGTAGACTTGAGATTCCATTCTTAATTATTATGGACTTGTTGCATGTTGTAAGGAAATATATGAATGTATATTATTATTTTTCTATTTGTACTTGCAGAACAGATTGTTGAATTCCACGAATCTGTCATTTGATCTGTCATTTTGGAAAATGTGCTACTGTTAGCTTAGGTCTGTTTAACTTTGTTTGCATGTAAGGTTTGGGTACACTTAGGGCCAGATGTAGGTCACCAAATACCGGTCGGTAACGGCCGAATTTGGCCGTTACCGACTGGTATTTGGTGATTGAGATGTAGGGGCCATTATTTTACAGAATCGGTAAATTTACCGAATCGGTAAATTTACCGATTCTGTAAAATACCGAATCGGTAATTTTACCCATTTGGTAAATCCATATGTAGGTGACACTCCTAAGAGTGCCACAGGCCCTTAAGAGTCGGTATTTTACCACCCAATCCTATTGGGTGGTAAAATACCGAATTCAGGTGTGCATGCACATCTGTGCATGCACACCTGTGCAATGTGACACACAGACATGCCCTTAGGGCATGTATGTGTGCACATGTCACACATGCCTGTACTTGGGGTGCTAGAGGGTGTCAAAGTGACACCCCCTGCACCCTTGCAGGATTCGGTATTTACCGAATCGGTAAATACCGAATCGGTATTGCCCATTGATTCCTATGGGCTTCAAGGCCCATAGGAATCAATGGGATACCGATTCGGTAAATACCGAATGTTACCGATTCGGTAATTCAAAAACAAAAATTAGCTACATCTCCCTCCTTCATATTTACCGATTCATAAATACCGAATCCGTAAAATTCGGTATTTATGAGTCGGTAAATTGAAGTTACCTACATCTGGCCCTTAGTTTCTTAACTGGTAGTTTACACCATATTGGGTTACACACTGCTCTTGCCTCATCCTCAGCTTGTATTATTTGAATCCATGATTTCTTTTTTTCACATGAACTTCCAATGAGTACAGAATTTTTTAATAACTCATAAATCTAGTTAGTTCATTTTGTTGTGTCCCATGAAAATGTAATGGGTGATGTTGGCTTCGATAACGGAAACCTAATGGTGAATTTTTCACATATTTCTTGAACGCCTTGCATTTGTGTATATTCACTGATTTGACATAAGGAACTTCTTCGCTGACATTATTATAGCCCCTCCAAATTTTGTATTCTCATAGTTAATTTAGATGCCAGAAAGCCCACAAAAGTTTTGTAAAATTTGGTCGGAAAGCTATCTGTTTGAGGGGATTTGCATGTCACGAGCCCTGCTATGAAAGCCTCCACTCGCTTAACTCCCTAAAATGGCGGCATTCAGATCTTCCTGTATGCCTTAACTGAAAACCCAGAGGACAAAGACTCCACCGCACTCTCATACCCTGATCAGGGATCACCCCTCAGGTGACCCCTTAAATGACAGACAAAATCCTGTAATGGCTGGTTAACTCAGTGGAGACAGTGGCTGGTTTTTCTCTGTGTGCTCTGTGAGGGAGGAGTGAGTGCAGAGCTCCCAGAGTAGCGTGCAGCTGCAGCCCGCCGCGGAGCCTCGAGCTCGAGTCAGCCGAGCCGCGCTACCCAAGTCGGCCCCCCCCGACCTGCCTACTGACCTGCCGCGACCGAAGGCGTCCGCCGTGTTTCCGCCGTGAACCTGACTAACCCCTGGAGGGCAGGCGGCAGGTGCAGACACAGGCAGCAGGCAGCAACAGGCAGCGTGGGGCGACCGAACACAGGCGTCAGAGGCGGCTCGGGAGAGCGAGCGAGCCTCAACCCACTTCCACATCACAGCCTCGAGCAAAGGAGCAAAGGAGGTGAGGCCGAGCCAAGAACGACCTTCAGGTGTGTGAGAGAGGGGTTGGACTAAGACACGAGGCAGCTGCAAAGTAAGAGCCCGGGGGTTGCCCGCGGCACCCCCTGAGTGCTCCGCTCGTGCCCAGCCCCCTGCTTTCTTGTGTGCCCTGTACACCCGTTAGTTGTTACTGGTTGCCCACCAGTACACCATTCACAGCCTTGACAGCCCCCATAGACCTTTCGCCAGCAGCTGCAGGGGAGGGGGGGTGCCGTCCAACACCTATTATCCACCTTTCAACACCCACTGCTGCCATTTACTCCGTCAAGTAAGCCCAAGGAATCCCACAAGAAGCAAGCAACTCGCCCGCAGCCACGCTTACTGCCCAGCGGGGACACGGGCACGGGACAGTCAAATTGCCCCACAGATTTTGCGTACCACCATCGAGCCAACTAACTTGACGTTAGCCAAGGAAAAAAAAAAAGGGGGGTGTCAGGCCCAGTAACCAGCCGCACTTGCACTTGCACTTCCTCCCCACTATGAGGTCAGGAAGAGTTAGAGCAGACCTCACAAACAAACAAAAAAAAGGAACCTAAAACACCGCAGAAATATGAGCGAAGGAGAATCCGATTTCTCCGGTGAAGAAAAAGCAGAGGTGGAAGACAATAAGGCCAGCGCTCCCACCGACAAGCAGCAGAAGACAATACCAGGTCTTGAAAACTACAAGATCACAGACTTTTTGATTCCATCCACACCATCCTTATCATTGGCTCCTTCGGTGCTTCCGGTGTTGCAAGCACAGAACACCAAAACAGTTACAAGCAACAAAAGAATGTCCCAGTCAGTGGGCTCGCCACCGAAAGCTTCGCACCCACAGAATTACATCTTACCGGAGATAACCCTAATCCAAAGCCCCTGGAAATCTTCCAATATCACGTCCAACAAATTAAAAGTGAAAGCACAAATAAATACAAGTGAAGTAGTAAACAACGTTAATGCCCAAAAGGAGCAGTGTACAGATCCATCAGTGGTGTCAGAGGATAAAACCCCTAACGCGCCAGCGAGGTGGCGTTCAGCAAGTCTGGGCTCATTCTTTGGAACCAAGGGGCCCGACTCAGGGGCCGACAGCCCACCAGCTGCAAGAATGAACATCATGGATATGTGGTACAGGGGTGAAACAGACAAAGAAACCTTAGAACGGCACCAGGGAGAACTGACGAACGCCCAGACACCCACAAATCATGAAAGTCTTGGGGCACAGGATAGCCCGCCAAGCCCCAAGGACCCATTACAGGCTGACAAAACAGCAAAAACGACTGCCGGTTGGGAAACACAGGAAGTACCGGTCGGCGCAAGCGCAAGCAGTCCAACAATCCGCAATGAGGCCTCAGTAAAATCCACAATCAGCCTGTTAGGAGAATCTCTCCCACAACATAATATTCCAATCGAAGCAACACCATCAAAAGGCCTTGATCCCCAGAAAAAAGGATATAAACAAACAGTCACACCAGACATAGGTCGGGGAGAAGATTCACGAGATGCTCGAGACTCCCTTTGGAGCAAACCAGGAGATAAAGCCTGGGTTAGGCCCCATGCTGGCAGCAACCAAACAGATCTTTTTCTTCCAGCACATGCTCCTCTATGGCCTCCGTTCATAAGCACCATGGAAACTATATCAGCGGCTTTACTTCGACACTCTGAAAAATTAGAACTTCAGATCGACCTTCTCCAAATTCTGGCATCTCATGTAGTGGGAATAGACAGATAGATATTAGACCTAAATTCCTTCATTGAACGGGTACAGAAAGATCCGCAGACAAAGTACCACGATTGCCAGTGCACTGACACAATGAATCAACTTAAAGCTCTTCCGACCATCCTTACAGACAGTTTGTCACAAGTAAAAAATAAAACCAATGCGCATCAAAATATTATTGAAACCACCGCTGCAGAAAAGGCTCCTGACCGCTGGTCATGCACAACTAGCAGTGACACAACGACCAGTGAGGGCTCATTTACGGACCCTACGGAAGGCAACCCAACAGAAACCATAGTAAATGCTCAGTTAACAACTTCCACAAACATGCAATTCCAACTTACAGATACCAATGACCCAGTAAAGCAAGGGAGAAAAGAGCCCGGGTCACCCCCAAATGGGCAAATAAAACAAACCAACGCCTTAACAAAACGAGAACGTAAACATTTGAGGAAAGCTAGACAAAATAAGCTCCAAGGAAAGAAAGCAACAGCATTGCCAAATAGGTACCAGGCCCAAGAGCCCAATAGGCATCAAGACCAGGACCAAGAGCCCCCAATGGCCAGCAACAAAAAACAAACTCTGACTCCAGGAACAACCTCAAACGGACTGAATGGCAAAGAGCCAAGCAAAAAGGACCAGGAAGACAAAGGGGAAATTTTGCAGGACCCCCCACCCCCAACTCCGCCCCAGCCTGTCACATCAGACATGCATCTTAGCAGCCAAAGCGATCACAAGTCACCACAAGTAAACAAAAAAACACAACAGGCGGACTGCTTACCCGCGCAGAAGATACAAGTAGAACAAAAAAGCATTTTGCACTACTTCACAAAGTTGGGCACGGGACCAAAAGAAAATTCTTTGGCCAAGGCGCAGCAGCAAAGAGCCCGTCCAGAAGGCCCAGAGCGTCCTAGACCCCCACAGCAGGGTTTTGGCACTGCGCCAGTAGCTCAGGCTAACATCTTATATCAAGGCAACCAAGCAACTACCGAAAAAAATAACATCCAAACCAGGCATGTGGCACCAAGAGAAGAGATAGACTCCCCTTACCCTGCAGGAGCCTTAGTACATGAAATCATTCCCCATTACAGCTCCAGGGGGAACCATGATATTCTCAATCGGAGCGCCATCCAAAAACTTACCAACTCAATTGAAACACTATGCCACTTGAACACGAATCACATCGAAAGTATCGAATTCAAACCAATCCCAAATACAAATGGAAGAGAGATGACAGTGGCAATATGGAAGGACCCCCTGAAAGCCAAAGAATTTTGGCTCCACAGAGAAGAGTTCGCAAAATGGGGAATTGAAATTAGACCAGTTGAAATTGAAAGATATCCGGCCCGCTATCAATGCTAGCTGTGCCAAGACCACCGCCCCACAGAGGAACACTGCGGGGGGCTGTTGGTAGCTCGGAAAGCATCAAGGGAGGCTGGTCTAACTTACGTATTATCCGCCAAGGCTGGTTAGGAGACGCAAGCCGGGCCCGGAAAGTTCTCCCCCCAACATCAAGCCCCGCGGACGGCATGACTGGTGAGGCATGAAAATCGAACTTGAAGGTATGTTCATGGAACATCAACGGGCTGGGGGGCAAAACAAATGACGCAGAACTACTAGCATTTCTACAACAATTTGATATCATATTACTCCAAGAGACCTGGTCAATTACATCCGAACATATAAATGGCTTCAAAGAAATTCAACAACATGCCATCAAAAAAGGCTTAGCAGGCAGAGCATCCGTTGGTCTATCGATGTATCTGAATACCAGCATCCCATGGTCTTATGACACAATCGACACGGGACAAACATGGATCCGGTGCATCAAAATCGAACCTCAGCCTGTTCCTAGTCTAGGATCACAGGTCACACAAGACTTTCGGTCATTGGTTATCTGCAACATCTACATACACCCAGAATCCAGGAGGAAATTAGAAAAAATCCTGACCCTTAAGGCCCTCGTCAAATCTTTGCAATCCACCTTCCCACAGTCGGGGCTGATAGTCTCTGGGGACTTGAACATGTTCCTTCTACAAAGGAATCATGCACATAATATCCAACGAAATAAACGGAATGGGAAACCAATTCCCCCAACAATACTTAACCATCTAAAAAAGGATAAATACGGTCAACAATGTGCCCTAATGTTCGCGGAACTGGGAATGCTTAATTTGAACGGCCGCTTTTTGCAAGACCAGCCCGCATCTTCGACCAGAATTGCCAAACAGGCTCAAGCTGTTTTAGACTACACCATAGTGGACCTCGAGGTACTCCAAACAATTGTAACCTATAGAATAATCCACAAATTGGAGAGTGACCACAGTCTACAATCAATCGAGCAGAGCTTTCAACACACTAGGGCTCCAGCATGCAAAGACTTGCTCCAAATCCCGAGTCCCTACAATCTCAAGCGACTAGTTTGGAATGGGAAGAACGTTGAAGAAATTATGACATTTGTGAAAAACGCGCAGGCAGAAGAGGTCATGCAAAACTTATTGTCATACCAGGATAATTGGGAAAACATGATTGCAAGTCTAACTAACAGATTTGGCCAGCAACCCCAGATTCACAAAAGAAAAATTAACGAAGAACACCAGGGGTTCCTGGGCTCAATAGGGCGCAAAAAAAGGATCTTAAATCAGGAAATCAGAAAACTACATGTAAAAAATCCAACAAGGGGTGTAGACACCAAACGTCAAATCCACAATCTAAGGCAAATATACAAAAAAGACATTTGGTCGGCAAAGACAAAACATCAAACTGAAATTTGGCTACAACTACTAGAAGCCAGCAAAACCAACAACAACCGGAAATTCTGGGCAGAAATCAATAAAATAGCAAATGGAGCAGCCCACTGTCGTGTATTTCTATAGGTTCTGAATCGATCCCCCTATTCCTGACCATATTCTGGTTAACCTACCTAGCTAGTTAACTAACAGTCAGCCCATGAGGCAAGAAATCCCCCATGATGCAGATACCGTTATCTGACGCAGTCACACTACGGCACAGGAACGTGTTATCTGATTAGGTCATAACGCTTGAGATCTAATTAGACAAGCGACATTCCTCCAGCCCCTGATAAGGCATACGACGTTCTCATAACAAATCAAACCTATGACAACCTGGATAATCCGTGTGGCCATTGTTTTGATTTCACAGAGAACTTTAGTAAAGAATGTGCTAACGAGCAAGTCGTATGACATCTTTATTGACGTACCTATGTCCATCCTTACGTCAATCCCGGCACCTTTAAGGTATAAATATTGCCGACCTTGCCCTATGCAAACACACGCGTGGTGACAAGACGGAGCAGCCATACTTGCCGAAGCCGAGAGCAGAAGCAGACCCCGCAGGCAACAGCCCCGCCTTCCTGACGCGCTGAGAGACGCGCTGCTATCTCAAGCCGAGAGACCCAGCACCGGCGCTTCTGGGCAGCCCTCGCAGGCAGCCTGGAATATCGAGAGCAGAGAAAGAGATACCATTCCTCATTCATCCTAAATTCCAGGTACAGAACTGAATAACCCCTCCTAGAGAATTCTTTAGTTATTCACTTGGCAAAAACAAACTTAACTTAAACTGTAACTTTCTATTCCCGCCCACGTATTAGACTTAGGTCAGGTACACGGGGTAGGCGTATTTAGAAACACCAGTTGAGTACGTTTAGTCAAATGTATATGTGTATGTAAATATATTTTAATCATTTTAAACATCATATGGCTCAGAAACCATATCAATGTTTTTACAGTATTATTTTATACTATTGCTTTTAATGTATGCACTTTACTTAACTATAAGTATTGCAATAATATCGATCCATTTCTCTTGTACGAGAAAAGAGACTGATCAATAAATAACACCTTTTATTGAACACGCCCGTCTCTTCCTTTTCTCTACATTCTGATGAGACTAAGAATGCACGTACTGACTGAGTAAAATAATTGCCTTGTGCTCACACGACTCTTGAGATTGACTCTTGATTAGGGGAGAGCAAAGTTGTCATGTTCTATGGTTGTCAGAAACTAAATCCCTTCTTGTCTAATCAGGGGAGTTAATCCTTCCTTGAACATTCGAGAAAGTTTCTAGCGAACTCTGAGCTTAGCTGGCAAACCCAAAAATTAAGTCTAGTATCGACAGTAGTAGACCTAGTTAACGTCTGGCCTAGGCCTTTACTGCTGTAGGTACTATTCCAATGCGCAGAGCCTATTGGGAAAATAGGAGCTACACTACATGGCGCCCAACGCGTTTGGAAAGGGCGATAAAACTAACGTAAGACATTTAGAGTAACTCAGTCGTGCTTTCTCACTCAGACCCCTTTTTCCAAATACTCCAAAGACGTCTGGAGTGGGTGAAAGGTTATAATATCCTCCAAAACCTCGCAGGAGGGAACTCTTATGTATGGTTCTTGGTCTAAGTCAACGTTGAAGGATAAACAGTGTTCCAAAATATTGTGCATCTAATCTCTGTTTCCATAAAGAAACCTGATCTGCAAATAAACATAATACCATCCTGTCAGCAAAATGGACAGCGATGAAGAACGAGAGGTTACTAGATTAGCTACTGAAATAGCAGATGCTGATGCTACCATGCAAGCAGCAGACGCGGATATAATACTCATTCCGGTCGCCAAAAGGAGATCTATAACCTTAAAACTTATAGAAAATGGACTGACACCTAGAGGTGGCACAGTCATATTCGTAATCGAGGCACACGAATATCGGCAGACAGAGGTATACTATACATGGATACATTTTCCAGCAGCTAATACTATAACAAAGTACTTCCACTATTACAAAGTAGAGGAACCTCCTAATGAGTACACTCCTTTCGAGGAGGTGGAAGTACCACTCAAATTCCAAGAGCATTTGCTCTTATTTGATGGCGCCCTAAAACATAATAATCACATTACAAGGCTCGGTCCTTTAGGAAGACCAGGAGCAACGTGGCCGGTCTTAGCCGGATACACACCATATCCAGACATCGAAAGAATGCCTGCAGCAGAGCTGTTAATACAGCTAAAACAACTACTAAAAATTCACAGACAATTAGTTCAGTATGTAATGCGGACTTCAACAATTCAGCCAGCGATTAAACTTCCACAGCTGACCCCTCACCAGGGGAACACAAATAAAATTACACCACAGAACATCCAATCCTGCCTAGGTAAAGTCCCAGCAAAACGGGAACAAATACCATTCTGGTTGGCACAGAAAATTACCCAAATAGAGGCGGTGTTTCCTGACACCACCCCATTAGAAAAACACAGGATTCTGACTATATGTCTCCCAATGGGAATCGCACCACACATTGAGGACTGTGACACTTGGGGTACAGTCTTTGCTTCCATCTACACAAAAACGCACGGTGTTCCATCCATTTCGGTAATACCAGATGTGCTAAAACAAATTCAAGATGAATACGGTCCAGAACCTGCTTTAACTCTTGGTATGAAATTACTAAAAGACTTCAAGCAGGTCTCGGCTATATTATTAGCCAACATAAAAGGTGAAGCAGCAAACGTGGCGATCCGCCAGAGGTTAAAAGAGACAGATATAGCAGACCAACCAGCTGAAATATCCAGAATCATAGAAAAATCCTATGAAGAACTAGGCAGAGATAGTCTAGGTGGAATACCAGTAAAACCGCAACTGACTACAAGTCCAGAAAAAATATTTTTTAATAATAATAATAATTCACCAAAAAAGAACTGGGATGGGAACAAACAATCCAATCCAAAAGAAAAGAAATTCCAGTCCAGAGGAAGGTCTCCTAGGCGAAGAGAGAAATCTCCAAACCCGAGACAAAGGTCACCTCAGAGTGAACCCTCTGGGAATAGATATAACCTTAGAAATAGGGAAAATATAAAAAAACCTGATAGATATCAAGACATTGATACACGTCCCTCTCAATCTTTTCAGAATTCCTCGCAGAAATCGGAAAGAAGAGGACGATCAGAAGAGCACGCCAAGTCCAAAGACAAGGAACCTGCTCAACTGAAAAAGAAATCACAATTTCCAAAAAAGAAGGTAGCCAGTATCAAGGTAGTTAACAATGCCGAGAATACTGAGGACACAACTGAAAAACGGAGAGTGGGCTCAGACAATGCTAGACAGCGCAGCAGAGGTGAGCATAGCTCGCAAAGTCCTTATGGATCATCTGGAGACAGTGGACACGAATGAATACCTTCAAGTGGAAACTGCAGATACCAGAGTTAGCAAGCCCCACAAAATATACGAGATAACATTACGTATAGAGGGAGATAAGACTAGGAAAATAAGGGGACTATTTTGGGATAACCTCTCAAAGGGTTATGACATACTTCTAGCTGAAAAAGACTGGCCACCAGAGTTTGTCAGGGAGTGCCCTCATGGCGAAGAAGTAATTATGCCTGCCTTCTCGAATCAAATCCCGATTCATAAAAAATACACACTTGCTAGAAAGTGGGCAGTGGCCTTAGCACCTGCTTTATATAAAAATCATGTAGGATGGGATGAGGATTCTCCTCCTCACAAAATCCAGTTAAAATCACAACCAACTGCACAAAGGCAGTACCCAATTAAGCAAGAAGCTAAAAAACAAGTAAATGAAATACTAGATCAGCTAGAATACCAGGGGGTGATTGAAACTTGCACCTCACAAATAAACAATCCTTTGTTTCCGGTCTCCAAACCAGACAATTCATACCGTCTAGTTTTGGATTACCGACACCTTAACACATGTTGCAAAACTTTTGCAGTGCAAAACTCACACAGTGCTGCACTAATGAATAACATAGTGCGCAAAAAATACAAAACTACCTTGGACATCTCCAACGGATTCTTTTGTCAAAACATAGCACCAGAGAGCAGATATTTAACAGCTTTCTCAGTAAATGGCACTCAAAAACAATTCTGTCGGTTAGCCCAGGGGTACAAGAATAGCCCGGGGGTATTCTCAGCGAGAGTAACAGAATTACTACAACAATATGATGATGAAGCATTATCTTATGTCGATGACATTTACTTAACAGATGATGACTTGGAAACTCACTTGAAAAGAGTGAACACCATAATACTTGGTTTCGCTGCAGAGGGTTACAAATTCAACTTTAAAAAATCCAGAATTGCCCATCTGAAAATCCAGTACGGAGGATATGAATTATCAAGTATTGCCTGGTTGACAGTCTTTTAAGAACTAGAAGAATTAAAAAATCTAAAATATGAAAAAACGTATCCTCTGCCAATCGACATTCTGCCTCTACGACATTACGCCTGTGTAATCTATACAGACGGACATGCTCAACCCTCCGTTTGGGGAGAACATGCATACAATCCCACATGTGAGATCACAAAAGAAGTGTGGCGCGGAGGTAAACTAAGACCTCTATTAACAAAATCACACTCAGTAGAAACAAATTCAGAAAAGCAAACTGAAATAATAGCTTTGAAAATGGCGCTAGATAATGCGGATCGCAAATTCCCGACACTTATAGTGTCAGATTCATATTTCTGCGTCAAAGCATATAACAAGGATTTGCAGACATGGATTCAGAACGGTTACAAAGATGACACAGATGCACCAATAAAGCAGAGATTTCTCTGGGAACAAGTAGCTCTTTTGAAAAAAGAACTACCAAAGACTCACGTGACTCACTCACTGAGTCATCAGCGTGATGGCGTTCACGTTGTGGGGAATTCATTGGCTGAAACAGCCGCAGCGGCAGCCAGTAAACCGGCTCCCGTAGATCGAAAAAAGCTTACATTAAAAAACATTGACGGTGAAACATTGCTGGCGGTGAAAACGTCATCAAAAGGCGACTGCTCAGCGTTACCGATCAACTATCCACTCATTTATACATACATAATCGATGCAAACTCCGTCCCTTTTGCTCGAATCCCTGGAGTGGGGGATAGAGTGATTCCAAACATGGACAGGAGACACTTGTTAATCGCAGACGCACACATGGGCGAGGGTCTCAGACACCTTAAATTAAAAGATTCTCTGGAAGAATTACAATCACGGTACTGGTGGCCAGGCATGAGCCTGCACTACACCTTGTTTGTAAAAAACTGCCCAAACTGCAACAGAGATCGCAGTGGGGAGAGAAGCAGTTTAATACCTCGTCGTATCAAGGCAGATAATATTACCAACAAAAAGAATGGCTTGCGATTAACATACACAGGCTAGTTCCACTTATAATGTAGATCCACAGCACTCGGCTGACGTCCGGACTGTTATACAAGATTTGCGAGTCTAAATGGCATATACGCTAAGAGCATGCTACGTTCGACCATTTTTTTTTTTTCACTCAGGCAATCCAGCCTGGGGGGGGAAAGAATGGCCAAATGAGCACAGCCCAGCGGGAATCTTCTCACTTCCTTCCTGAGGGTATGGGATGGTGTAAAGAAAAAACCAAGGCAGAAAGCAATCTATAATGGAAAGGACATTAGGTTCGGGAGCTGGGTGGGTCAAACATCTAATAAGTGTCCAACGTAGTCTAAATAACTTGCCAAGAAATTCTCTGAAGGGATTCAGTCCGTACGAATTATTATTCGGAACTAGGATGTTGATCTCTGACCTTGATAGTCAGACTTCAGTGGTAACAGAAAAAAGCTTTGATGTCAAAGACCGTTTGGCTATTTTGCAGGACTTAAACAAAACAAGAAAAGACCTGAGCAACATACAGTTGAAACAACAGCCAACAACCACTGAAGAATCACCACCTGTCCCAGCAAGACCTGTCTGGATTCCAAAAGTCGGGGATCTAGTCAGGGAGAAGATCGCGGTAAAGAAGGAATTTGGGCCTTCTTACAGAAAAGCAGTTCCTGTCTTGTCTGTCAACGGGACAAGATCAGTTGTACTACCGCCACTTGCTGGAAAAAAGGAGAACCGAGTTGTATCCATCGACCTGGTAAAACCACAACATGTGGCCAATAACAAACAGTAGGCCAAGTGGACTCCCAATAAGTAGCAGAACACCAAGGTTTGCTACCAGTACAGAGGTCCTAACAAAGAGGCTCATCACTTTCGAAACGCCTACAGAAGAACAACAAGGACTATGCAACAATGCAATAGAACTTAGACCTCTGAAAACCCAAATAAAGACATTTAGCAGAGACACACCAATCTATACTGAAGTACCAAGTGAAAATGCGAAAAACAAAAATCCTGAACCAATTGGAACAATTGACAGAACTGCATCCGGTTACTTCATCAACTTCGATGATTCCTCTGAAGGCTTCAGCGAACAAAAGACACAGCCATCATCAAAATCCTTTAAAGACAAAGCGAAGGAACTTTTGAAACAACTAAAAGAAACATATCTGATTTCTCCATGGATTGAATTTTGGGTGGGTTTTGGTGCATTTATCCTCATACTTTGGCTCATCATGGTATTTACTTTGGGACGCTTCATTGAGGGAAAATATGCTAAAATGGACACAGCAAGTCAGAACATCAACTTGGTCCTCAAACCACACACATCTTCACACGTCGAGAAACGAGAACTTTCTTCAGAACTTTCTTCAGCCAACTTCACAGCAATTCCAATACCTGGTGGGGTAGCCTGGGACAACACTGACTATGAAATTTATGGTCCGGTCGAGATCCTGAAATATCCACACCAAATTAAGATCTCTTTGAGTGACTTTGCAAAACCAAACTCATTTGCTGATGATTGGGACTTTGAAAGTATAAACAATATGATGTCTGACTTAGTAATGTCTGCTAAATTTACAAAACATGATTATTTGCAAGGTTCTACAAATTATGATAGTATGTATTGCTATAACCACTATGGTAACCATTTCTTGCATAAATCTGCACAACCTAGAAATGTTTTAAATTTTAATCAATGGGAACATTGTGCTACACCTCCAAAAGGGAGCTCTAGAACCGTTTATGACAAATATTCATACTTTCAAGGTTTTAACACTAGTAATGCTGAAACATTTTATTATAAATTGTCAAACAAGACAGGGACCAAAACCATGATAACCAACACAAAATTGATTTATTCTGATTCATTCTTTGAAAAAATGAATACTTTTGGATTCGATTATTGGGACAAAAATGTTGATTTGAAAAGTGTTTGGGGCACAAAAGAATGGCAAGTACAGGGTTTAGAAGCTTTGTTTAGAGCCTGCATGATCCCAGAACAAATGATATTTTTAAATGACACTGTTCAACAAACCACCTGTCTTGGCTTAGCCAAAATCAAAGATTTAAATAACCCGTCTATTCCAAAGCCAACAATGTTTAGCAATAACTCTGATACAGATGAAGGAATAGACATAAACCATATACTTAACCAAAACAGAACACATCCTGATTGGAAACAATGGTTGATCTGGCCCACAGATACAAATAACTGTCAAGATAGATTCCTGAATAAAACACAGGGTTTCAAAATGACCAGGCCAGACCCTAGATATCCCCAAAGACATCACCCAGGGATAATAACAACCTACAGTGTGGGCAAATTATGCCTTCAATGGCTACAAACTTCCACACTGCCTGAAATTAAGCAACACCTAACTTTACTTACTGATGGTGCTGACTTGCGTGATTTCATAATGGGACCACGCAAACAGCGTCAAAAGCGTTTCATAGCAGCCTCTGTATATGCAGCATACAATGAGGCCTGGAAGGTTACTCAAATTGAGACAGCAGAAAGAATACGGGAAATTGACCGTATTAATTTGGAAAAATCACTTTCTGTAGTGGACAATGGGTTAATGACTCTGTCCTCCAGAATTTTTTCATTGGACAGCATTGTGTCTTCAGCAATCGATATATTATCGCAAGACTTACTGTTATTACAACATGGTCAGTCACAATTGCGTTCTATCGTACAGCTTGGCTGGACGTTACAAAATCTGCGTTCAGGCTATGTGCCTTGGCGTTTAATCAACACTACGTCACTATTCCAAATCTTTAACCTTACTGATAGACAAATCGGTATGGCGCAGAAGGGTGCTGATTATACAATCTTGAGCATTGAAAAACTAGAAAGATTACCGTTGACAATGTCAGAACGACCTGTCAGTGAATGGATAATCCACGGAATCATAAATATTCCAATCTCAACCTTCAGGTTTCAATACTGCCAAAAATATATACAGGCTGGCATGTACGAGAAATTGGGAAAGGGGTACCTTAAAACAACTTGGAACCTGCCCTATTCACATGCATGTGTCAGTAACAAAGGAGAGAAAGTGTTTCTTAGTGGCAACAATTGTGCTATGTCACTAAGCGGCACGCTTCTGTGTAACGGTATTAGTTTGCACGGAGCCTGTGAAGGGAATTCATACAACCTTTCATGTCACCAGCAAGGCGCACCTGCAACTGAAATAGAACCATTCTTTCAAAGACTCTATAATGGGAGTTACATTCTTATTGTAGACCGCAGATGTTGTAGTCTTATGCCCGGGACTCCTTATCTCGTCACTACGACGGCGAAGGTCAAGTGCTGTGGACGATCTTTGTTCCCCAGCTCCTTTCCAGACAGGGAGGCGAGGGCATGGCCCAGTTTGAAAATTACTTCTATTCGAATAGACACTTTAAGCAGAATGAAAACAGTGCTTCTTCAGACGCCTACAAGGCTCACGTCATCAAAAGAAACGTATGATCTACAAGTCGCAAGGACGACTGCAGAGATACATACATTATTATCAACCAATTCCCCCGTACATTTCGCGGAAATCCTGAGCGAAATCTTAAATATTTCTGATACCACAGGGGTCTCAAAGGTATTTAAGACAGTATTTTCGATGGCATTAACACCATTCAAAGCCATACTGGGTATTTTTCCAGATTTCGTCCATTCGATTTTTGGCGGACTTCCCCTGATCCTGGGACTAATTGCAGGAATCCTATTCCTAGTCCTTATTTTTCGTTATGGCAACCCATGTCACAGATCAAACTCTCGCGACAATGGAAGATACGATCCTAGCCATTGGATACCGGGACCGGATATCAAAAATCCTGGGACTTTCCCGGCTTAGAGACCTAAACATGACTTGGTTTCTATCATTTCGACCAATGTGGCAAAGGTGTGTTTTACCTGTACTAAGGTGTCTGCTATGCGGAGAAGAATGCGTGTTAGACACCTGTCTGACGCTACAATCGGATGCGCCGGTGGATGCAGATACACTGTTGGTTCCTACCAAGGTTCACGCACTGTGCTGCCCTCAAAGGCTGCCAATTCTGATGACGGCATTCCTGGAATCTTCACCACTGCGATTGAAGAGTAATAATAATAATAATAATAATAATAATCTTTATTCGGTTTTTACAATTCGAAAAGCCATGAAAGATAACAAATTAGTTTAGAAAACATTGAATTTAAAAGGTGAATTATACATTTGATTTCTTAGCTCGGACAAATTATTTATGAGGCAGTTTAGGGAAAATATCAGAAGATGGAAGGTTGCAGTTTTACAGATTGTTTTTGTGTCTCATGATGCATTTTAAAAAATTTAATACATGATATACCGTGCATTCTGAGTCCAAAAATTGAAGTGATAACATCGCTGGGCGGCATTGTCTATGGCCCCATTTTTTCAATAGGGGAATAAGCCAAGTTTTTCGATGCGGTTGATAAAACTTACAAAAAAGTACTGTATGAATAGTGGACTGTTGAGAATGATCGTCACAAGGACACAGTGCCATATCGGTACTCCAATTGTTCTTTTCGGGGAAGGTCACCAGTCTGAAAAATGAATTCAACCTGAACCTTGTTAGGAGCATCTTCTCGTAGGTGGAAATCCCTAAGGTGAGATATAGCTGAATTTTCATGGTCTGCTGAATAATAATTGCATGCATGACAGATTTTTTTGTAGTCAGCATTGTTAGTCTCAGGGAATCCAAGTGACTCAGTGCTACCTGTTTTAGATCTTTTTTAGAGATTTCTTTCATTAGTTCTGGATTATAATAGTATTTTTCAAATCCCAGATCTTGTAGAAAATTTCTGATGTAAGAAATCCAAGGAATTTTTTTAGCATGGTCCAACTCCATGACATCTTGTATAATGTTTTTTGTCAGGTTATTTTCATTAGATAACCAAACTCTTCTCCAAAGCATTAGAGGTTGGATTTTTATCAGGTCTTCGATAAATGGGATTCCCAATTCTATATGCGAGGCATAGATGGAAGTGCCTCGTGGTGTTGACAGAAGGAATCTCGTGAAGATGTTTTCCTCTTTTTGGATTGGGACAGTGTTTGTATGACCCCAGATCCCAGCACCATATAATGCTGTGGATTGGCACTTCGCCGCATATATTTGCAACAGTTCCACTGGTGGTTTTTTCCCTAGTTTGTTGGCAAATTTCATTAGGGCCATGTTCGCTCTTTTAAAAAGGTGCCTCCTAGCTTCTACCGCCGGCTTCCAATTTTGGGCATCATCAATCATGATACCCAAATAGGGGTATTGCGAGGTTCTCTCAATTTTTTGGTCTTTTAAAAAGATGGATTTTGCGGGTTTTTTTGGGCCACCAACTACCATAGAAAAGGTTTTTTTAACATTAATATGCAGATCCAGAGCTGCCATGAAGTCTGCATATTTAGTTAAAGATTTCTGTAGTTCAATTGGAGTTCGGGCTAAAATGACAGCGTCGTCCGCGTAGAGCAGGGCGGGGATTAGGCGATCTTTTACTTTTGGGAGGTCTCTTCCCCCCTTCAACATACACTCTTCCAAACCGTTGGTGTATAAAGAAAAAAGAAAGGGGGCGAGGACGCAGCCTTGCCTCACTCCCCGCTCTACCCTGAATGGTGCTGTCAGTTCTCCTCCTGTCCCGAACCTCACTCTCGCTGTGGCCCCGCTGTAGAGTTCTCTTAAAAAGTCAAGGAGAGGAGGATCTACTCCCATCTTGCTTAGTAATGACCAGAGCTTGGTATGTGAGACACAGTCAAATGCGGAGGAGAGATCCACGTATGTCATAAAAATAGAACCTGATTTTGCCAATGTGTACTTAGAAATGAGCAAAGAGAGGTTTAAAGCTTGCTCGATGGTTCCAAAGCCCTCCCTGAAGCCGAACTGTAGGTCTGAGAGGATGTTTTCGTCAGCCACCCACTGTTGCAGCTTGCCAAGGAGGACTCTGCCAACTACTTTGCCCAGAGAGTCAAGAAGGGAGATTGGGCGGTAGCACTTGACATCTTGCCTATCCCCCTTCTTGAAGATGGGAACCATTATTGACGAAGACCATGAGTCCAGCAGTCCAAGTTCCATGGTTGCAAAACAGACCCTCGTGATTATTGGAATCCACAAGTCGGGAAGGAATTTAAATAGGTCGACGGGAACCCCGTCAGGGCCAGGTGCTTTTCCGGGTCTACTTAATGATAACGCTTCTTCGAAATCTTGTAGGTCAATTTCCAGATGAATAGGGAAGGTGACTGGGTTGCAGCTAGACTGATGCAAACCTCTATTAGATGTAGTTTGGAAGATTTTCGAAAAATGGCTTGTCCATGTAGCCTCGTCTATGGCCACATCTATTTTTGGTCCAGTTGAGTTAGATAGAAAAGGCGATTTAACTATTTTCCAGAAAGCCTGGGAGTTCTTCGAGAGTGCACTCTCTTGTAAGGCCTTCCACAAGGATATTTTTAGGTCCTTTTTCCTCGTCTTTCTAATGGTAGAGTATTCTCTTCTGAGATTTTGGATCTTTATTGCATCTCTGTTGGGTTCCCTAAGAGCTTTCCTCAAATTTGACTGCGCTTTCGTGCAGTCTCGACTAAACCAGCCTGTGGTCTTCCTATTGTTTTGTTTGAAAGTTCTGGTTAATAGGCTTTTGACAAGTTCTATAATGGCGTTGAAGTTTTCCAGTATTTGCTTAGCCTCTGTTTGAGGATCAAGACAGTTCAAAATGTTTTGGTAAGCAAGAGTAACTAGTTTCTTCGTTAAAATATTGGGATCCACTTTCTCCCATTTGATTGTAAAGCCATTAGTATTGTTCAGCACGAGCCTACTCTGAGATAGAGTGTTGGCTATGGTTGCCATCGGAGAAATCGAGAGATGTATTTGAAAGTTTAGACTTAGCGCTGAGTGATCGCTGAGGCAGTTTTCTAAGATTTTAAATGGTCCGAGTTGCGATTTTAAAACTTCTGTAGCTAATATATAATCCACTGTTGTTTCGTAGCCCCTTCCTCTATAGGTAGGCTCTAGCTTGTCAGTTGATTGAAGTGTAGGATTCAGAATTTGCAGATCCAGGTCAGCAATTACTTTGTTCATAGCGAATCCTGCTTCTGAATGGATAAAGTGCGTTAAAGGACTGTCAGAGTCGTCTACTATTCCACAGGTATCGATAATGGGGCAGGGGTGCAAATTGAAGTCACCGCCCCAAATTATGTGAGCAGTATCCCCTTTCTGTTTATGGTGAATGTGTTCCGTAATTTTGTTTTGAATTTGGTCGAGAACATTCACAAAATTTTCTAGGTCCAGGTTGTTATATATGTTTACTGCTGTAACACGGATTTTTTTTCCTACAGAGAAGGTAAGAATTTGAAAATTCGGAAGGAGGTCTGTCTTAATGATCTTTAAATCTACAATAGTGTTTGCCATGTAAGTTACCAGACCCCCCTTCGGTCTGCCTGAAGTGCTAGGAAAGGCAGGAGAAGTAAAAGTTCTGTATCCCAGTAGGTGGAGCGCTGCCGTTGACCATGTTTCCTGGAGAAAAATGAATTGAAAGCCCTTCAGAAAAACCGCTGCCGATCCGTCTTCGATCTTATTACGGAGACCGGCAACGTTCCAGAAAACCATGGGAAGCTGAGTGGGGCCGCAATCATGTACATCCTTATGCTTATGTGGTATGGATGGGATGGGCATTGAATTTGGATGTGAGGATGCTGCCGTAGTTAGCAAGGGTTCTGGGGGTTTAGCTGTTTGTCAATCGACCATTTCCAGGCCGCTGAACCTGTTCGTGGTCGGGAAACCTAACCAGTGTTGCCCATTACTAGTGACTTCGTAGTTAGGATCAAGCGTTTGGTAGGGTGGTCTCTCCCAATGCTCCCAACTTCGAAATCTATTTTGGGGGCCCACGATCTGCCAGGGGACTTCTCTTTGATGGAAGCTCCGATTAGGTGGATACCGAAAGTTGGTAGGTTCGGTGGGTCGCATTATATTATTAGTAGCCGCAGATTCTAGCTCCCATGGTTGGGGAATTGGCTTCTTCCAGATATTGTCAAACTTACGTTGGTGGCTGTTATTATTATACCTTTTCGGGTAGAAGTAAGACAGGGGTCTTGTTACAATACCCCCGGGAAAGATGTTACATTCCCAGGAGCATATATATTCAGCTATGCTGGGGTCCTCAAATGTGATGACTATACAGTCTCCTCGTATTGTTTTTTTTCTATATCCCACCCACGGGGTCCGGGACACTGAGGCTATTTTACTTTTCCAAGGTGGCGGAACGGGACGGTTTGTACTCAGCCAAAACTGGACCTTGTTCTTTAACGACCAGTTTGGTTCGGTTCCCTCACCTGTGAGTTCGGGAACCCCCGTCATAACCACCACGTAAGGAGTAGCCTCAGGTGGTAAATTAAAGGTGGGTGGTTGATCGATTGTCCCCTTCTGAATATTTTTTGTTTGGGGTGGCTTGGTACTTGTTGTTATAGGTGTTTTTAAAGCAGGGGTTTTCGGGGGAATAGAGTTTGCGGTTGATGTTGGTTGGGAACCAGCTTGTGAAGGAATAACCGGGGGCATGGAAGCTACATTTTGTGGAATGGGATTATTTGTCGGAAGGTTTAGTGTGATTTGCTTTGTGGACTTTGGGGGAGGTACAGTGACAGTTTTTTTAGATGTAGGAAGAATAGGCTCTGGGTTTGACGGAGGCTTGGTGTAGGATTGTGAAGGAGTGGTTTGTAAGAAACCAATGATTTTTGTTAACTGCCTCTCTATATTACTGAGTCTTGATTCTAGAGGGCGAATATGAGAATTTAGAAGAAAGGCTACCTCTGTGATGAGTCTTGCTGATTCTCTTTGTCTGCCAGTGTTTGATGTGGATATTGAATCAGACATTAAGGTATCACAGAGGTCACGCGGTACATGATGGATTGTTACCACGTTATTAATTGGGGGAGCGGGGTGGTTAGAAGTCACCAACTCATTTGGGGTAGTGACCGTTGTCGGGGGTTTAGACGTTAAAGAGGTTGTGGTGTGATTTAAATTACTCTTTGCAATCCTTTTTTTTACCGCCCCCTCCCGTTTTCCTCTCATTTGTCTGGTTTCTTCAGGTGTTGGATCGGGAAATATATCGGGGGTATTCTCCAGGTCAGATTCTGAGAGGGTTACAGATATTTGGGATGCTGACAAATCAACGTTATTGGGTAGACTAAGTCTATTCGTAGTCGCCGCCGTTAGCGTTGGGGTTGACTGTATTTCTGGAGTTTTTGCTTTTGCAATTAGTCCCATTGATGAACGACGTGCAATCGCCAAATCGGTGGAGACTCTACCCTCAATTAGACTAATACTTTGGTCTATAAAAGTATTAGCTTTAGACAGAAAATCGTCCATAGGACCTAGTAGTTGATCGCCTATACCGTTCTTTTTTGTTTTTTTCTGCCTTGTAGATCTAGTATTCATTTTGCAGTGAATGATCAGCTAGATAAAAGATTAATACGTTGACGGATTATCAGGGGAAACGGACTGATTATAGATACCTGTGTTGGGGAGGCCGGAGTATAGCTGTTAGAGGGGGGGGCCGGACCGGACTCTTCCGTACTCTAACGGCCTCGAACGGCCCTGTCTTTGCCCAGTCTTAGCCCGGGCTGCGTCCCGCGCTGCGGGAGTGAAACGCTATTAAGTAAGTGGCGGTTTGGGTGAGGGGCGGGCCAGCAGGGAGAGCGGACCGGAAGCTCTTCCGTGGTCTCGCAGGGACTTCTGGGAGATGAAGTCCCTGCACACTCGCAGCCCCGCTGGTGCCTCACGCCCCTTACCGCCTTTCCGCCGAGGTCCTCACTTGTACACGCAGACAGTAGCCGAGACTGGGGCTTCCCTGCGAAGCGGCGCCCGCGAAGCGGCGCCCGCGAAGCGGGTGCGGCGAGTCGTAAGCAGGGAGCCTCACACGTCGTAGCAGGAAGTGCGCTGTGCAGTCGGTGGCCTCTTCGCAAAACAGTAAGTGTCCCACTGGACAGGGATTGCCGGCGCACTTTTGATGGATTTAGATGGGCGGGGGGCGGGCCAGCAGGGAGAGCGGACCGGAAGCTCTTCCGTGGTCTCGCAGGGACTTCTGGGAGATGAAGTCCCTGCACACTCGCAGCCCCGCTGGTGCCTCACGCCCCTTACCACCTTTCCGCCGAGGTCCTCACTTGTACACGCAGACAGTAGCCGAGACTGGGGCTCCCCTGCGAAGCGGCGCCCGCGAAGCGGGTGCGGCGAGTCGTAAGCAGGGAGCCTCACACGTCGTAGCAGGAAGTGCGCTGTGCAGTCGGTGGCCTCTTCGCAAAACAGTAAGTGTCCCCTTAAGTGTGTATCTAAACACGTGTGGGTGTTTAGCCGTACCGGGAGGGGATCCGAAATCTTAAAGTTTCAACACAAGTTCCTGATTGGCGATCTCCACAGGTAAACGAACTGTAACTCGGTATCCCTCCTCTGTGTATTCCCGGTCGCCGTGTTCCAAGGACGGATTGAAGAGTAGTGAAGTTCAAGATGAAAGCAGCATCGAACAGGTACGACCTTCTGTCAGCAATGCAAATCAGAATGTCAATGCAGACAATCATGCGCATGAATGCATGGTTACCCCTATTTCCGACTTAGTGGAACTTTCCCATGAAGCTGTTGACAGTTTTTTCGAAAGCCTGAATGATATGATGTTCTCTCCGGAACAGAAATAGAGACTTTTGAGTAAACTCGCACACGGCGTTCCCTGAATCCGGCCTTCAACTTAAAAAATAAAGTCACATGAACAATTACAATCCAGTTCACGGACAGCAACTTTTTTCAGCAAGCCCTTAAAATATTTTTCTATATATTTTTCCCCGGGACACTGACCTTCTGCTTAAAGTAAGAAACTATTCCTAGAGAACTAAGATTTCTATTTTTTTAGATACTTTATAGACTTTATATAGACTTTAGCTGCCCGCTGGTATGTTCACAATATATTTTATGTGATGAAATGGTTTCGACTTTTTTCTGTATAGCCATATTAAGAGCCATTTCATGTGTATTTCTCATATACCAACAAGCAATAATGCATAACAATGCGTGTTTACTTTTGCATTTAATTCATAGCTTAAGTGCATACAATATATATGACTGCAATTTTTCTGTATATTTGAAAATTTCAAAATGCATTTATGTATTTTGGGGTGGTAAGGTATACACTATACTCTATAGTATGTTGTACTATGTTATACTATGCATAGATTAGTAGATATGACCATAGTTAGCGTGGAGTGGGTGTCGTGTATTTCTATAGGTTCTGAATCGATCCCCCTATTCCTGACCATATTCTGGTTAACCTACCTAGCTAGTTAACTAACAGTCAGCCCATGAGGCAAGAAATCCCCCATGATGCAGATACCGTTATCTGACGCAGTCACACTACGGCACAGGAACGTGTTATCTGATTAGGTCATAACGCTTGAGATCTAATTAGACAAGCGACATTCCTCCAGCCCCTGATAAGGCATACGACGTTCTCATAACAAATCAAACCTATGACAACCTGGATAATCCGTGCGGCCATTGTTTTGATTTCACAGAGAACTTTAGTAAAGAATGTGCTAACGAGCAAGTCGTATGACATCTTTATTGACGTACCTATGTCCATCCTTACGTCAATCCCGGCACCTTTAAGGTATAAATATTGCCGACCTTGCCCTATGCAAACACACGCGTGGTGACAAGACGGAGCAGCCATACTTGCCGAAGCCGAGAGCAGAAGCAGACCCCGCAGGCAACAGCCCCGCCTTCCTGACGCGCTGAGAGACGCGCTGCTATCTCAAGCCGAGAGACCCAGCACCTTCTGGGCAGCCCTCGCAGGCAGCCTGGAATATCGAGAGCAGAGAAAGAGATACCATTCCTCATTCATCCTAAATTCCAGGTACAGAACTGAATAACCCCTCCTAGAGAATTCTTTAGTTATTCACTTGGCAAAAACAAACTTAACTTAAACTGTAACTTTCTATTCCCGCCCACGTATTAGACTTAGGTCAGGTACACGGGGTAGGCGTATTTAGAAACACCAGTTGAGTACGTTTAGTCAAATGTATATGTGTATGTAAATATATTTTAATCATTTTAAACATCATATGGCTCAGAAACCATATCAATGTTTTTACAGTATTATTTTATACTATTGCTTTTAATGTATGCACTTTACTTAACTATAAGTATTGCAATAATATCGATCCATTTCTCTTGTACGAGAAAAGAGACTGATCAATAAATAACACCTTTTATTGAACACGCCCGTCTCTTCCTTTTCTCTACATTCTGATGAGACTAAGAATGCACGTACTGACTGAGTAAAATAATTGCCTTGTGCTCACACGACTCTTGAGATTGACTCTTGATTAGGGGAGAGCAAAGTTGTCATGTTCTATGGTTGTCAGAAACTAAATCCCTTCTTGTCTAATCAGGGGAGTTAATCCTTCCTTGAACATTCGAGAAAGTTTCTAGCGAACTCTGAGCTTAGCTGGCAAACCCAAAAATTAAGTCTAGTATCGACAGTAGTAGACCTAGTTAACGTCTGGCCTAGGCCTTTACTGCTGTAGGTACTATTCCAATGCGCAGAGCCTATTGGGAAAATAGGAGCTACACTACACCACGTCTTTAATGCAACCATACTACAGGAAGACTGGATCCACCATTTAGAGCAAACACAAATGACCAATCCCCAAGTAGACCATCCAACATATAAGAAAAATGAGAAACAAGAAGCGGATCAAAACTTTGGTGAAAATTGGATCACGTCACGACAAGTGCAATTGATCCTAAAACAATTGAGGTCACAAGGTGCACCAGGCCCAAATGGCTTGCCAAATGGACTCTTTAAACATGACCAAGCGTTTTGGGCTGAATACCTTACCCCATTGTATAACAACGCTTTTCAAACAGGAAGCATTCCCCCCTTATGGAGAGGGAGTATCCTTCATCCAATTTACAAAGCGAACTATAGGCTGATAGCGCTCAATGACGTAGAGGCCAAAGCATATGCATCCAACCTCCTGAAAGCACTGGAGGACTGGGTCAGCTCCAACAACATTCTTCCAATTACCCAGACGGGGTTCAGGCAGGGAACCAACACGTTATGCAACCTGTTAGCGCTAAACCTCCTTGTCGACAGTGCAAAGGCCAAATCAACAAAACTCTACACCTGCTTTGTCGACTTAAAAGCGGCGTTTGACACAGTCCCAAGGGAGACCTTGTGGAAAAAGATGGATAGCTGGGGCATACCATCGAAGCTGTTACAGGCCATCATTAATTTATACACATCGACCTGGGTCAAGATAAAAATAGGCAATGGTGACAGAACAACAGAACAAATCCCCACCCGAATCGGCCTCAAGCAGGGATGTGTCTTGGCCCCTACCCTCTTTAATATCTTCATCGCGGATCTGGACAAGAGCATTGCGAAGATTGAAAGCGACCCCCCCAAGTTAGCTCAGCACAAAATAAGGAGTATGCAATACGCCGATGATATCGTTCTTTGCATCCAGACCCCCTTGGGATTACAACGCTCCATCACAAGGCTGCACGAATTCACCCGTACGCACGGGTTGCAATTTAATTACAAAAAAACAAAAATTGTCTGCTTTGCACCACGGCCAGGGCGGCAAAAATTCAAATGGCACATTGAGGGAAATATGATAGAACAAAGCCCCTCTTACAAGTACCTGGGAGTACTGGTCGACGCAAGATGGACATTAAAAGATCAACGACTGCACAGAAAAGCTCAGGCCAATAAATTACGCTTTGCTTTAAATCTACTAAAAACAAAACTGAAATGTCCTTCCAATTCACATCTGTTGAAGGTGATCGCAGCAAAGTTTTTGCCATCGATCACGTACGGCTTAGAACTATTCAGAGGCAAAGACGCAAACTTTCTGAATCTCCAACAGTCAGTGCTGTTCAAATACATCTTTCAAATTCCGAAGTTCGCTTCACAAGCGCAAGTACGCCTTGAATTTGGGCTATTAAATCAGCACCAAGCCAGCCAAGCGGCGATACTAAAAATGTGCTGGAAATTAAGAGCAGCTCAAGAGGACACGCTGATGGGTCTCTGCTGGACCGAAATAAACAAACAAACAAAAGGAAAAGACGCATGGAAAGCAAAACTTGAAGAAGGTCTGTCAAATATCAATATGCAAGAGGCCTGGAACACCGGTCACACCTTTGCGACCTTCAAAAAAGCAGCCAATGGTGCGGCAAAACTATAATCTTGGATTGCTGACAAAGCTGTACTAGCAAAGAAAAAACACGGCTGGATGGTACTTGCAACATACGAGAGGTGTGTCCCGCAACCATACTTAGTTAACCACATAACACCATCTACACAACAGATGCTCCTACGAGTACGGCTGGGAACTTACATCTCAAAAGACCAGACCCCTGCATGGAAGCAAACGTGGCCAACATCACTCTGCAGACTTTGCGGTCATGCAGAAGAAACTTTGATTCATCTTCTGTGCATCTGCCCATCCCTCACAAACCTGAGACGTTACTATCTCTTGCATATATTTCGCTCATTTCAAGTCAGAACATGTCGGCCGGCAGTCATGCTAGCATTGAACAGCCAGCAGCTGCAGACAGCCTGTAGGGCCACCAGATTCCTTCAGAAGGCGAGCCTCCTAATAATGAAAACTGAAAAAATGGCGAATAATGGTACCAAACCAAAGGATTGAGGATAACAAAAGACTCTGATTTCAGCAAATGTCAAATTGTTTTATTTTTTTCTGTTTTCCCTTTTAAAAAGAAGGAAGAAGAAAAGAAAAGGAAAAAACAAAAAAAAAACATGATCTCACAGAGAGTATATGTAGGTTTTTATTTATTTTTTAATTTTAATGATTTTATGTAATATTCTCTTTGCAAATTTTGGAAAGGTTTTAATTAACCACATACAATAAATATATTTACTTACTTTACAGTGGCTGATGAGTACCCTGATCGGAGTTTGTTAACTCACAGTGACTGCCAACCCTGGCTCATAATCCTTCTCCACCCCCGCCCCCCGGTACTGCATGGTCTCGCAATTCCTCTTACCTGGCCCTTCAGGGTCGCCTTCTGTATATCTTCAACTCATTTGAGCTTTGCCACACAGTCCACCACAGTGTTATTTTGCAGTTGCTGTCACCTTGTGTACAGTTGTTTATCTAGGTTAGGCAGCTGGCAGTTAGCCTTCTGCCCGCAGTATTCACAGTTCCACTTGTTGCTTCGATTACAGTTGTTTGTGTTCTATGAGCTATAGTTTTGACCCCTTTCCCTATCTAGACCCAGCAGGTTTCTTCTGGCTTCCTGTGGCTTTCAAGCGCCCACCCTTACATGGGAATGAATTGCGGCAGATTACCTTACGGCATGACAAACATCCAAACCAACAGTATAATATCCTGGAATATCTGGAGAGTTAAAACTCTGTTCAAATGTTACAGAATATTTTCCTATCTTAAACAAAAAGGAGTGAATATCACCTTTATTCACGAATCTCACATTAAACAAGCAGAAAGAGTCAAACTCCAGAAACAGAGAGGTCTATCTTAGGGGAATGTTGATGTGGGTAAAAAGGGGGACTTCCCACAGTGTCCACTTCCGCGACATCGCCCCAAAGGTAATGTTCATCCTGCTAGAGATCAGCCTAGACAACTCCCATATCCGTATAGGCAGCATCTATGCCCCCAGTTCTGATCAACCAAAATTCCTCAATAGACTGTAACCTCACCTTGCAAAATGGACACATATTCCATGGTTTCCATATGGTCTCCGAAGGCCGCTGTTGCATCCAGGGCCAATCAACAGCCACACTGTACTTGTTCCGGAGATGTAGTGACTGATGCATTAGAGGATTTACCAAGCCACTGCTGCGTACAGGGCAGCAAGAGCTCCACCCCTGGGCTGAACGATCGGGGGGGGCAGTCACCCACGCTGAAGATCCTTGTTTCTCTGCCCAGGCCACTGAAGGATCAGTGAAAAAGTGTACTCTGTTGACTAGGATAACTTTTAGTTCAGTGGGGAAGGGGAGATCATATGACCCCCATGTCCCACAGTTTCCATGTGATGCCTAAGAACAAGGATCTCTATTGTTGGACTGCAATTGTTTACTCAGGGAAGATGAGAATACGCTGGTTGTTCCTAAGTAGCGGATCCAACTGTGTCATGTTCTTGAGGATTGTGTCCCGCTCTTAGAAGTAGAGGACTTTGGCTGCTTTGGGCCATGGATTCGTCCCTACTGGAGGATGCCTGGCCTGAACCCAGTGGGCCCCTTCGATGGAAAAGAATGGTGTGCAGTCCTGCAGAGGTAAGAGTTCCTTAAACCAGGTCTCTAGGTAATTTACCATGGCGTGGCCTCGCTGTCATAAGGAAATCCCGCAATGCAAATGATGCAGTGTCTGGCTTGTCTCTGTGCGTCCTCTGCCCTGTCCTACTGCAAATGGACCTGTTCCGTCAAGTCCTTTATTTGTTTCTGAAGGTCTATTGTGTGCGATTCCAAGTCAGCAAGAGGATGAGAAATTGGGAAGTTGGTTTACTAAGTGGTGATCCTTGATCAAGCAGCAACCACAATCCTTGTCAGGGTAAGGCACAAGCAAACCCGAAATTAACCTGTGCTCAATGACCTGGTAGCTTGGCTAGAGCAGTCAGGCTTAACTTAGAGGCAATGTGTAAAGAATTGCTGCAACACTTCAAAAAGTAATAAAGTAAAAACACCACACAGAAAGATTCCCACACCAAGTTAGAAAAATAGACTTTCTTTAATAAATTTAACAAGACCAAAACAACAAAATTCAAATCAGTAGAACCGGAGATATGCAATTTTAAAGATTTTGGTGAAAATAGCAGCAAAAAGCAAAAAAGTGACAACTTTGGATATCTGGTGGCACCAGGCCGGAACAAAGTCACAAGTTCAGGTTAACTGCGATAGAGTGCTGGCTGGCTACAGGGTCTCAGTGGGACCCGCTGAACAAAATACCTTAAATCCTGATTTGTAGGGCAGTGCAAGATCCACGTCAAAGATGCTACGTGCAGCCTAGGCGATACTTCGGTTTCGCGCTACGGAGGGCTGCGATGCAAGGGCCTGCATTATCATGGAGGATCCTGTCAATGGGGCTTGCGATGTCAAGTCCAGCATTGAGGATGCGGCGCACAGTCAAGATGATCCGTCAGACTAAAAAATAAAATGGTTTAGTAATACCCCTGGTGTTTCATAGTATAAAAATTGAGTCCATATTATTGGTTTAGTCATGTGTGGCTCATTGGCTCTGCAAAATGTTTGAACTGGGACATACTTTTGTATTGTTGTTGTTTTTTATGTAAGAATTACGTTTTGTCGTCATAAGTTGTGTCAGGTATATTTATTTGTATTACGTATAAAAAATGCATTTGAATGTGTATGCCATTTTTATATTGCTTCAATGTTTATGGTAGTTTTCTTCATACAGGTTGATTTAAAAAAATGTGTTTGAACTACTAGTGAATAAACAAATTGTGATCACATTGATTAAGATTCATGACCAGAAATCCAAAATCATTTTTGAATAGTAGTGTCAGTATTAGCATATTTTGGTGATTATTCAATTTATAGTGGCCCAACCCCTCCTTTTTCTCCTGAACTTTCCAAAAGTGGCATTTTCAGAATTTTAATTTAAGACCCGACTTCACCATTAGTTAGAATTTTAAATTGTGATTCCAAAGACACCATACATGAACTGTTTACTTAGTCCCATTTGGAAATTACACTTATAAAATGTAATAAGGTAATTCTAATGTTATCCTGTGGGAGAGGTAGGCCTGGCAGTAGTGGAAAACGAATGTGAATGTTTTTCACTACCAGGACATGCCAAAAGTAAAAAGTACATGGGCCCCTTTTTAAAACACTGCACCCTGCCCTTGAGGCTGTCTAGAGCCTACTTTAGGGGTGACTCATATGTATTATAAAGGAAGGTGTGGGCCTGGCAAAATGTTTAATTTGAATCCATACATAGCAGCAAACCTGTGCTGCAAAACCAATCGCACAGCTTCTACAGAGCACGTCACAATCTTGTTTTGTTTAACGTTTGTTTTTATTTTGTCGTATTTTCCACATGTAATCAAACTTTTCTTGCTTTAACACGATGGAGCAGTCCAATTGTCCTTTAGCTTCACATGAAATAGTTGTGCCCATCCAAGCCTCGTACTACTTCACGTCAAGGATATGTAATTCATGAAAGACAGCTTTAATTAAAATCCCAATGCATTTCGGGTACTTCTTTTTTTGTTTGCTGCTATGTATGGATTCAACTTCATTTACATGCGCTGAGGCGAGGCATGCCACCAGTCTGCACGCATAAAAGGATTCTTTTTTCTAGAACTGGAGAAAAATTGAGAAATAGGTGTGCCACTGCACTCTCGTGTTTAATTTCAAAAATGTTTAATTTGCCAGGTCAAAATTACAGTTTAAATTGCATATACACAGGCTGCATTAACCAGCCTGGGACATGTTTAAAGTGATACTTAAGTGGGAGGCATAATAAGTGCTGCAGGCCCACAAGTAGCATTCAGTTTGCAGCCCCGGGGCACAGTTAATGCCACTTTACTAGGGATTTACAAGTAAATTAAATATGGCAATTGGATATAAGCCAATCTAACATGTTTTAGAGCAAGTGCACAAGCACGTTAGCACTGGTTTGCACTGGTAAACTGGGCAGAGTCCTAAGGCAAGCAAAAACAAAGTCAGCAAAAAGAGGAGGTTTGAAGGCAAAAAGTTAAGGGAAAACCACGCCTAGGATACCAGGTGTAACAAAGTTTTTTTCAGATTGGGTAACTCTCTCCAAGAGTTTCCTATGTTCGTCATGCAGGAAGTGTGTCCTCTGCCACTGCGTCAACCCTTGTCTCTAGGGATACCCGGGAGGTTTCAATCACCTGAAGTATGGCATCAAGTTTATCCAAAGTCGCTGTGGCGACTTCCGCTGGCAGTTGATGGCAGCAACATGGGCTGGGCACCGGTCTGGTGGTCTTAGTGTACCCCATTGTGGTAACCGCCATTGAAAGGGATGATATGACCCAACAGTCTAGAGGCCCAACTTGCTTGCCACTGCTGGTGGGCTGAAGTGGGGGAGGAGAAGCATGAGCACCCTAGCCTTGCAAGTGGTGTAGGGGGTGTGAGTGCTTTTCATAGGCCAGGTCCTGTATGTGGAGATGATCAACCCGGTAGCCCTGGCACCCAGGAAGAGCAGTGTGTGTGAGAGCCGCCATATTGATATTCTCAGAATAGTTCAGCCCATGTCTGAGGGCCTCAAGTCTGGAAGGGATGAGTTGCAGGAGCTGCAAAACTGCAGGCTGCAGGGGGAGTGTGTGGGGCAGTTAGGGGAGGAATTCGCACCCAGTATGTCCCAATCCCAAAATATCACATTCCAGTACTCAGGCCGCCATATTCATCAGCCCCAAGATAGCGGCCGGCCCTCACCTAGCGGCTCCACACAGGCCATCCAAAGTAGAGCTCCGCTGCACTCCAGCTGGGGGTCAGAGAGCTCCTCAAATTTCCACTGGGACCTGCGACCAGGCCACTACACCTCGAGCCTCTGGGCCTCACGTGTCTCCAAGCAGTGGTGGGCGCCTGACGAGAGCTAGACCCTACACTCACTGCCTCTGCCTCACCCAGGGTCACAAGTTGCTGGGAGTTGTAGCCGGGTGTCAGTACCGGCCCTATGGTAAACCCCAAGCTTCAATTCAGGGGCCTTGTCCAGGCCACTCCTCAGGGTGTGCAATATCAGAGGAGTTTCTCCTCGCTCTTGGCTGTGCCATCACATCATCAGAGGTCCCCTGTTGCCTCCTAGAAGAAAGAGAGAGGAGTGTCTCTATATGTTGGAGGATTAGGTTGGATAATCAAGCCAGTAGTGCTTGGCTCAAGTGTCCAGTGTAATGGACATCTTGGCACCATCCCCCCACATCTCTGCACACTAACTGATTGTCCCTTATTTTTAGATCCCCATAAAGGATTTTTAAACCAACTTTTTAAACAGTTCAATTTTTAGAAGGCAATCAGTTATGGATTTTTTTTGTTAATATGCATTTTTCAGTGTTGTAACTGCGCAGCTCTTTTCTTAATTGCTGTCAAATATTATAAGTAACTGTGTAATGATTTCCCTTGTGTCCATTTTTTTAATAAAGCTTGTTTTTAAACAAGCAAACTGAAATAATTGCACTAAGGTATCTACGTTAGGTACCAAATTCATATGATGGAAACTTGAGCTAAACACAGATTTCTTATCTTTGAGGTTTCCTCAGACAAGAGTCTAGATTCCAAAGATGTTCACATAATACTCTTCACTAGTGCCAGAGAGACTATGGCCTCACAGTCGCTAATGAAACTAACGTTATAAAAGTGCCATCAGTGCTTAAAACAATCAAAAGAAAAAACTAACAAAAAATGTAAATGTTTCAGAGGAAAACAATTCCCCTCAGAAGCGTGGAAGACACAAGTACTAGAGATGATCAGGAATCTAACGAAAAGCTTACAGAAGACAAGAAACAATTTGCTTTGTAAGATGCACCTTACTGTAATTTTCAAACCTTAGATTGACTTATGTTAAAGTCTAGGCCCATTTACATATTTACTCCAGAGGGGATAGGTTTTTCTAGTGAAGTGAGCGGTGAAAGGAAACAAATCCCTGGTTATCATCCCAATACAGTGTAACCAATGTGGCTACAGATTAATCCACGCAACTCTTTGATCTGAGTTTAGTAGGTTTAATCATACTTTTAGAAACAAATCAATGTAGATCAAGCTCAGCAATATCATATAAAAGTACAAAAAGATCAAAGTATGTCCAAATCTCCTTAAGAGAAGTACCTTGTATAGTACAAAGCAAATTACTAACTCCAAGATAATGACGCAAACAATCAGGAAGGAAAAATGAAGGTTAAATTGCATCAAATGATTTTCTTTAACGAGCATGAGTAACCTAATCTTCCCTACACTACCTTGATAAAGGCAACCCTAAACTAAAAGAATTTGAGTAAGGATGTAATAAAATAAGAAAAGAAGAAAGGTGTGAGCCATCAGAGTCTTCATTAGAAACACCCACCATGCATGCAGAGGCATAGGTCTGCTCTTTAGGCATACCCTAGATGGACTCTCTCCCTAACTAAACACTGCACATAATATCATCTGCCGTCGACGTGACACTCTGATGTGACTTCTCTTTGGGAAATTTCCATAGCTCTGGCACAACTGGATACTTTCAGCACCTTTCTCAGTTAGATAGCATATTATCTCTTCTCGTCCTTGGCTATTCCTCTCCCATGAAAACTCCTCTCCTCGCTTGTTACCCAGATTCCCTCAGCCTACTCCTCCTTCTCATGCTTTGTTATCTACTAAGACAAAACTCCTTTATTCTAAGTAATGAGGCTTATCCACACCTGCAATAGAAACAAACTCAACAGCATACGTTCCATATTGAAGGTTAAACACAAATTACATTTTTGAATCCTAAAGTGAGCTGCAACCAAACTAATTTCCTCTTGAGGTCTAGTTTTTCTAAATTAACATGTGCACAGGGTAACAGAATATGTGCACCTTTCTACACATAAAATAAATGCAACTGTTTAAGGCATGTGTAAATGCAACGAATTATGAACGTCTCAGTGTAAATGCATTTGCACATGACTAATTCAGATTTTGCGTATACATGTTAAACATTACTTGCACACATCCTAATTAAATATCTCACAATACGACATTTCATGTTATTTTCTCCTGTTACGTTAATGCATACATTGTCACGTAACTTTATTAACCACAGTCTAAATACATATATTTCAAACAAAATACCTAAGTAAAATATTCCACTCCTTTTAGTACATTAGTTACGATATATATTTGAGTACTAACCATGCGTGAGTATGATGCACTCTACCATTATCTCCAGGTGGGATCAAAATTACACTTCAATTCCAAAGCAGTAACCAAGTTGGCATCAGTAGCCCTCTCCTTTTTTCCCTCTTCACCACTTCCCCTCTAGGCATTTCCCATCGTCTCTATGCTGACACTGGGCAAATCTTATTCTGCTTAACCTACCTTCAACACCAGTCTTCAATCTAAGGTCGCAGACAGCTTCACGCCATTCACCACTAGATAACTGTACTTTCAACTCATTTGAAACTGAAATAATTAATTTTTCTGCCAGTTCTGCTCCTCAGCTTCTTCCTTTCTCTATACTATTT
Organism: Lissotriton helveticus; assembly: GCF_964261635.1. Lineage (NCBI taxonomy): Eukaryota > Metazoa > Chordata > Amphibia > Caudata > Salamandridae > Lissotriton > Lissotriton helveticus. The sequence goes on along the minus strand of NC_136065.1, from coordinate 697,499,474 downwards.
CTTCCTAACAATCTCAACACAATGAATGGATATCTTGGTGTTTACTTCAATATAAACAAGCCCCTTCAATGTTTCATAACAATCATAGCTGCGACTGCCAGACATAAAGTCCTTAACTTTCGCACTCTTTACCCCTGCATCTCCTTCCCTTGACAAAAATACTACTCCCATTACTTGGCCTTAGCAAATGAGGCTTCTGAAATAATCTGGTAGTTGCTGTCTTTCATACCTTTAGACAGGGTTCTAATGTTCAATATTTGGCAGACCAGCTAGGTTTCCTTACAGGAAACTGGACTTAGTTTAAAAAAACTTTCATTTCTTTAAATGCTTGTTTAAATTTTAGCAGTGGTCCTCTGGACAACTACCTACTCCCAAAAAAACTTTTTTCAATCCTCAAAGGGGAAGGATTATGATCTGGAGTATTGCCGCAGGACTTGTCTGCTCCCGCTCTTTTTACTTTCTGGATAAGGACATTTTCTTTTTAACAGCTGTTCTTCACCTGTGCGAATGCTTGTTTCACTTTCTTCTCAGGAACTATGAATAGCTCTTCACACAGCACGGGCTGGATTCACGCTGGCCATACTTCCTCTGCTGTTTGCTGGCCTGCTCGCTCTCCTCCCACACTCTCGGGCTTCCCTGGGACAGTTTGCCTGCCTCTGCTTGTGTTTTCAAAGTCTTGATGAAAGGTTTGCGTGCTTCTTTATTTAATACCCAAGAACTTCCAACTTCCAAGCTCTCAGCGCCGCCTATACCCCCACCCCACACACACACAAGGAATTCTGACTGGATTGAAATTCATAAATTGAAATGATGGTGGAGCCAAGTCACAAGCTATACAAGTTCTGTTGTGCGCAGTATTTTTTTCCTTGTTTGCCTCAGCTTGTGTATCAACACATGCATTTGCATTGCAGGTTTAATTTGTGTCTTACTTTGGAGGCCGTGCCCCTTTTAATGACTTGCTACTTTCATTTTCACCATTGCGTCTTGTTTCTGCTCATGGTATCCTGCTCGCCCTGTGCCGTCTCTCCTTTCACCCCGCCCCCACCACCCCTCCAAGATTGCTGCTTGTATTTTAAGTGATTTGCCCAAAATCACAGGATGTTGAACTGATGCCAAGACTCAAACTCCTGAGTTGGCAGCTCTAACTGCACACCCTTCACAACATGTTTGATGCTGTTTTTTAAATGTTGCCAGGTGGAGCCATTTATATACATACTCAAATGCTGTCCATGTCTCTTTGTGTGCTGTCTCTCCCCACCCCCTCACCGCTTTCATTTTCAATAGTGCGGCTTGTTTCCTGCCCGCCCTATGCCGTCTCTCCCTCCCTTCTCCCCGTCCACCACCCCTCAAAGATCGCTGCTTGTATTCTAAGTGGTTTGCCCAAAATCACAGGCTATTGAGCCAACTGTGAGACTCGAACTCCCAAGTCAACAGCTCTGACTTCACGCACTTCACAGCATGTTTGATGACGTTTCATTGCTGTTTTTTAAATATAGCCAGATGGAGTCATTTATAAGGTCAAATGCTGTTCCAGTCACATTGTATACCATCTCTCCCCACCCGCTGACCACTTTAATGTTCACCATAGCGTCTTGTTTCCTGCTCGCCCTGGGCCATCTCTCCCTACCAGTTCACCCCGCTCCCACCATCCCTCCGGGATCGCTGCTTGTATGGTAAGTGATTTGCCCACAATCACAGGACACTGCTTGCTCATCAACCACTCAGCACCCTGAAAGCTCTGGGGCTGCACTATATGCTGCATTACTTCATCCTTATATGGTCCCAAAGATGAGACCTATTTCAGTGCAAATGCTTGTTCAATATTTTGCAAGCAGATTCCAATTGCGAAACACTGATACATCTCCTACTGATTCGATATTTGGAAGGGACGCCTACAATATGGCTCTTCCAAATAGTAATTCAGTATGGAGAGGATGTGACCTCACAGCCAGAGCTGCCGACTTTGGAGATGGGGATCCAAGTTCCAGTCTCGGCATTGGCTCAACTCCTCTAGGTTTGTACAAAGGCCCGGCTCCAGGAATTTTTATTTGGGTGGGCCAAGGGTGCATTTGGGTGGGCCACTGCGGGGCTCGATTTGTCGCATATATGTCTAGGCAGACCTGCTTCAGGGCCCTCCTTTATATCTTCTTAGTCTTACACTGCCCAGTAAAACACACTCTTTTCCAAATCTCTTTCCATATATTATCACTCTCAAAAGTGTTTTTTCCATGTAATATTCCTTTGATGGGAAGAGGAGGTTTCTGAGGTGGGAGTATCAGGCAAGTGACACTTCACAGGCTTCCTCTGTGGGAACCTTCAGGGAGAATCCCTCTTCATACCTACTTCCACCTGACCCTGAACTCTGCATCGCACTCCCTTACAGGCTTGATTATACCCACTCCTCCCCAATGCACCTTATCTCACAGCTGACCTTGGGCCCCAGCCCCATATCAGGCACCATTGGGCTCCACTTTCATTTTTCCCCGTAAAAACATTATTAAAATCACCTTCAAACTTAAAACATTGACTATAGCAGTAAATATAATTAGCACGCACTTTAAAGTATGTTCCACAGTAGCCCTTATGACCCCACCTGCTAATTAAATAAATAAAAACAGGGGGGAGGAGCCAAGCTCGCGTCCGTAATGGCCGCGTTTTAGCTCGGCTCCGTTCGCTTTCCTGCCTGGAACGTCTATCCTGTGTCTTATCCTGCCCCGGGAAGTATTCTTTGGTAGACTATGGAACTACGACATTTCGCTGGCACTTACCGTCTGATCCGCCTGTTCCTAGGTGCCGCGGATCCTGAGCTGCGCCCTTGTTCGCTTCGGGGCCTCCGGAGCGGGCGGGCCTGAAGCTCCTCGGCGGCGCCCGGGCGGGGCGGGGCGGAGCGCTGTAGCCGACCCTTGGTGGCGGTGTGGGCTCGGTCGGAGAGGCCGATGTGCAATTAGACCGGTGACGGCTCTCCGGGCCTGACCGGCGATCCTGCGGCCTGGTGTTGAGGCGCTGCCTTCCATGGACGGGGGTTGACCGTGTGTGTGGCTCGTCTCCCCTTTGTTCTCCTGTCCGGCCATCTTGAGTCCCTCCGCCCGGACTCGGAGAACGGAGCCGGTGGCGTGGGGGAGCCGGCGACCCTCCTTATCCTGGTGGCCCACCTTCCTGCCCTGGGGGTGCCTCTGCTTGTGGTCGGCTGTATCCTGTGTGACCCCGCCTGTGGCCGGACGGGGGTTGGAGATTGCCGTGGCCCCGCCGGGCTTCCAAGATGGCGGCCGGCTCCCGGTCTCTCAGCCGGGCCGAGACTGGCGACGCTGGTCCGCCGCATGGCACGTTTGCTGAATACCGTAAAGGTGAGCCTACGCTTGGCGACATTCTCGCCGCCTTGCGCTCCTGGAGTGCTTCTATGACCGCACCTATCGCTGGACTGGATGATGGTCATTTTGCCGGGCCTGCTGGGCCCCCCCCGGTGTGTGCGGCTTCATCGCTGCTGTGTGCTGCTGGGACTTTCCTGGAGGTTGTGGACCCGGCGGCTGCCACTTGTTTGGGTGTACGGATACCCGCTGCTCTCACTCATCATGTGATTTCCCCTGTGCTGGGGGTCCGCCGGCTGGGTCCCGTCCGGACCGGTCTCGTTGGATCTCCCATTCCTTTTTTGCCTCAAATGGCCGCACGAAGATCCTGTGGTTGCTCCGCCGAGACGACTTTCCTCCTATTGTCGGCGGAACTGTGCCTGCAATACCTGCGGTGGTTGCCGTCTTTTCCTGTTCATCTGGGTCGAAATCGATATGACTTGTGTGGATCGACGATTGGACTCCCTGCTATTCACCTCTGGTTCCTCATGATCTGGTTCCTGGTGCGTTGTATGCCTACGGCTTTGGATAGACGAGGACAGGGTTGAGATGAACTTGCCTCGGTGGACTATTATTTTGCGGTATGGTCGGATGATCCGTTTGTGACTGTATGACTATGTTCGATTCTCCTTCATGTTCCTGGACTTGTCCTTGTAATTACTATCTTCCCGTGGGCACTAAGTATGTTCGGACGGGGGGGTGGGAGCTGATGGTTTTGATTATGTGGCTCCTCTCCCGTCGTTGTTTCCCTATTTCCCCTTCTTCTTTTTGTCTTTGTGGTTCTTTCTTTACTTGTAACTCTTCTATATTTCGGGTTTCTGGTTAGGGCGACAGGCACGCTGCTGGGGGGGTAGGCCATAGCCTTCTGCAGGGGTGCAGGGTGGGGTGTGCAGGGTGGGGGGGGTCTGTCATTTTGTTTTCCCCCCCTTTTTTTTCCTTTTTTGGTTCTATGGCTCTTATGTATCCCCTTTTTTCAGGACGCGGTGTCTGCATGTGGGCCCCCTGGGGTGTTTTTTGCTAGCATGGGCCTTCGGGTCTCCCCGCCGTCGCGGTTTACTATGCATCTATTACTCCTGTTACCACGGGTTCCCTGTGCCGGTCTATTTTTGAGTGCTTTGTTAGCCATGGGGCGCATGCTGTGATGCCGCGTTCTTTCTTCCCCCCCCTTTTTTTTTTTTTCCCGATGTCCTTTCCCTTTTTTCCCTCCCCCCCTTTTTCTTTTCTTCCCTCCCCTGGGTTGTTGTAGCGGAGGGCTCTTTGTTTTGCAAGCCTATTTTCCGTTCTGTGTATCACTGTGTGTTCTCGTAGTGGTGGGTGGGCGTTGGGCAGCGGTTGCAATTGCTTATTAATGTGGGACTCACGTTCTGCTTTTGCTAAAATGTAACTGTTCTTTTTGATTTTTCCTGTGTTCTGTATTACTGCTTGCTCGCGGCCCGCCACGGCCCTCTGGACCTTAATGATTGCCGTTATTCTGCTATACCCCTTCTTCTATTATAAAATCAACCTTCTCTCATCCTGCTCGTGATGGTTGCTCTGTGGCTTTTCGCCTTTGATTCCCGTTTGGATTACTGTGGTACCCTGCTGGAGCTTCTGTCCTGACCAATGTGCTTCTATAATTGTGGTGGCCGGCCCGATGGGTTGTAGGCCCGTATTTGTGAGCAATTTCTGTACAATAAAGGTTTTAAAAAAAAGACATAAATAAAATAAATAAAAACAGAAAGGCCATGACAGGGCCGGCTTCAGCGCTGATGCGAAAGTCTTTTCTCCGTAAATACCTTTACTACCACCTTCCAACAGTGCCCCTCATCCCTCCATGGCCCCCCTATTGACCGACTCCTCGGATTCCTTCACTGCCACGCCACATGCCACAAGTGCCCCTCATCTCCCCATAGCCCCTCCTCCTCATGACCTCCTCTTCAGATTCCCTCACTGCCACCCTTCACCAGTACCCCTCATCTCTCTGTAGCCCCTCCCCCTCATGGCCTCCTCCTCAGACTCCCTCACTACCACCCTCCAACAGTGCCCCTCATCTCTCCCTAGCTCCCCCTACATCCCATAACCGCTTCCTCGCATTCCTTCACTACCACCCTCCACCAGTGCCCCTCATCTCTCTGTAGCCCCTCCCCTTCATGACCTCCTCCTCAGACTCCCTCACTACCACCCTCCACCAGTGCCCCTCATCTCGCCCTAGCTTCCCCCTCCACCCCATGACCTCTTCCTCGGATTCTCTCACTGCCACCCTCCAACAGGGATCACTGAAATAATATCGAGGGACAGAATATCGAGAGACAAAATATCGAGTTTCTATCTACAAACAGGTAAGTACAAAAATATCGAGTTAAAAATATCGTTTACAAAAATATAGTTGTAAAAAATATCGACTTTAATAAAAACAATGTTTAATTACATTAATATAAAAAATTAATTACTAAAATATACTTAACAATACTTAAAATAACATTTAATAATTAAATAATTAATGAAAGTTAAAAAATAATATTTTTTTAATCATATTTCTTAAAACATATATATATATATAGTGACAAAATTTAATTAAATAATAGCCAATATTATTAACGTACAAATACAAAAGAGTAGAAATTACTATTCCCACTCCAGTGGGTGCAACAGTAGGAAAAGCGTTGGATAGCGTAGGGGTTAAAATTACTATTCCCACTCCAAAGTGTGCAACAGTGGATATATGACGTTACAACGCAACTTTTACAACGCACTACCATTACAACGTAAGTATTGGTAAGTATATAATAATTTTTTTTATTTAAATTATTTAAAATTATTTTAATATAATTTAATTTAATTTAATTTCATTAAATTAAATTAATGTAAATTTACTTTTACTTTATTTTTACACTGTACCCCTGTACCCCAAAAACTCAAAACTGACCCTGAACCCTAAAAAAAACCTTTACCCAAAAAACCAAAACTGACCCTGAACCCTAAAAATACCCCTTTACCCAAAAACTAAAAACTGACCCTGAACCCTAAAAATACCCCTTTACCCAAAAACTAAAAACTGACCCTGAACCCTAAAAATACCCCTTTACCCAAAAACTAAAAACTGACCCTGAACCCTAAAAATACCCCTTTACCCAAAAACTAAAAACTGACCCTGAACCCTAAAAATACCCCTTTACCCAAAAATTAAAAACTGACCCTGAACCCAAAAAATACCCCTTTACCCAAAAACTAAAAACTGACCCTGAACCCTAAAAATACCCCTTTACCCAAAAACCAAAAACTGACCCTGAACCCTAAAAATAACCCTTTAATTTAACATAATTAGCAATTAATCAATTAAATTAAATTAATTACCAATTACATTTTAATTAATTAACAAATATTTTTTAATTAACAATTAATTAAATATTACTACCAATTAATACATTTACATATTTAATTAATTATAATTAAATTACTTCCCACCCTATTCCCATATAAACCCACAACCCGCTACAGGAAATAAATTATTTTAATTTACATAATTAGCAATTAATCAATTAAAATAAATTAATTACCAATAAAATTTTAAATAATTAACAAATAATATGTAATTACCAATTAATTAATTATTACTACCAATTAATACATTTACATATTTAATTCATTATAATTAAATTACTTCCCACCCTATTCCCCTATAAACCCACAACCCGCTACAGAATAAAATTACACAATAATTTAAAAAAATTATTAATTAAAAATAATTATAACATAAAATGACACTTTTCACACATATTATAACATAAAAACACTATAAATAATTAAATATTATTTGAAAAACGATATTTTTTACTATCTAGATTATATACTTGGATATTTTCACTTTCTATATTATTTACAGTCGATATTACTTCACTTACCTTAAAAACGATATTTTGGCTGTCTATATTCTGTCCTGTCGATATTTTGTCCAAACGATATTTACAACTCGATATTCTGTCCAAACGATATTTTGGAGTCGATATTATGTCTGTGCACCCTCCAACAGTGCCCCTCGTCGCGCCATAGCTCCTCCCACTACCTCCTACTCAGATTCCCTCATTGCCACCCTCCACCAGCGTCCCTCATCTCTCCGTAGCCCCCCGTGGACCTCCTCCTCAGATTCCCTCACTGCCACCCTCCTCCAGTGCCCTCATCTCTACGTAGCCATTCTCTCATATGCATTTAATTTGTTGCATAGCGCTACTAATATCAGTGTAGTGTGTGTCAGTACTTTACACCACGCTCACATTAAACAGAGACAATGAATCATACAAGTATGTAAATCAGTCTACAGGGAATGTCACATTAGCCAATGAGTATTACAAGGTGTAGGAATCACATGACATTCATACTGGTGGGCAGGATATCTTAAAAGGGTTTGGTCTGGGGAAACACAACCTTAGGATTTAAAAAGTATTCCATGGGGGTCAGCTTTACTGATAAAAATGTATATCTGCCCAAACATACTCAGTTTAGCAACATTAGAATAATGAAAGACTGAGGAAGTTCTAACTATATCACAAAACAAAAAAAGCGAAGTTCTAACTATACCATTCATGTTTGTATGCAGCTCTTTCGTGATAATTCATTGGTCACTGTCCTATGTTAGGATTGTAACTTCTGAACTGCAAGTAACACAAGGATCTGTGTGACAAAGGCAGTAACCCACTGAGCTTCCACATAAAATACAGTTCATCTGCATTTAAAAACTAACAGACAAATGATTGCTCTCAGCAGGATCATTGATCACCAGTGTTATCTGGGCATTTTGTATTGTCTAATTGTTATCCTGCATCAGCCATGATAATGATAAAAACTGTTTAAATGAAGCTCACATGAAGTATGTGTGGTGCTGGGCCTGTGCAGATTTTTAAAAGAAAACAAATAGTAACACATTCTCTTACCTACTCCATTAGTCAAACTTTTGTCACAGGCAGCCTGATGTTATAATCAGCTGCAGGGGTCAGGAAAGGTGAATAGGAATAAACAAACTTCTTTTCTCCTGCGCTGCATAGAAAAAGAAACAGCACAACAAGAGGCAAAGGTTACCTTTGTCAAAGAAAGGATTTCTCGCCTTTCACCATATGGAGATGAAGGGGTGTTAAAATAAACAAAGCCTCGTTCATATGTAAATGGTCTTATAGACCTGTGAAGTACTCGGGGGGCGGCTGCGATAATCTCAAAAACTGTGTGTGTGCGCGCCCCGGGAAGCTGTCTCAGCTCGGGCGCGCACACACACACACACACACACAGACACCCTTTGAGGTCAATGCCCTTGCGCGCCTGCCTTCAAGCCCTCACTGCGAGGGCCAAGGCTCCTGTTTGGGTGGGCCAGGCTCATGTTTGGGTGGGCCTGGCCCACCCGGCCCACCCGCTAGAACCGGGCCAGTTAAATTGTACATCTGGGCCTAAGCTTGGAAACCCGTCCCTGGCACAGCTTTCAAGACAAACTTCTGCAAATGTTTGTGAAAGGTGGCGATGGAAATCTACCCAGGAATTTGATATTTTTTTCATGAATAGGTCCCTTTGTGTACATCTTCCAGTAATCAGAGCGCTATCCTTCCAGGTCTCAAGTGTTGCCAACTTTTTATAAAGTACCCTTCCTATCAAAGTAAAATTGGCAACTAAAGCGTATCAGGGAGTCAAGTATCTACAGTCACTAATTTTAGCCTTCAAGACCAGGAATTAGAAAGACAGCTTGGCAAAAGCGTGGATAGGTTCGCCCTGCCAAAATATGAGGAAATTATGTTGCCAAACAGGTTTTGATCTACGTAAGTACACCATTGTGCAATTCAGTGTTCCCTCATTACATTGATAAGGACATTCAGACATAGCTTTAATGTTTGGAATTGCCTGTCAAGTCTAATCAACATACTTAAAACATGCATTTAAAACTGTAGTTCTGTAAACACTTTGAAACCTAATGTCTTTATAAGTGTAGTAGATTTAATTGAACTATGTGTCTCTGTACAACCTAATAACAGCAGTAGAAATTGTCCTTACCTCACCGTAAAGGCCTTCAACGTTATTGATCTTCATGCACCAGGCCCAAATAAATATGTCTAAATATTCTTAGCAACAAGTTAACCTAATTCGCTTTATTATTTTATCTGACATTGCTTAAAATTTGTTTTACTTTTTTACCTTTACTTCCAAATTTACAAAGTAGCACATGCATTTCCATGCAGTTTCGACTAAACTCAAAATACATTCGGAAAAAGGAATTATGGAAAACTTGTTTACACAACTCCACACTCATGAAGGATTACAGTCACCACAATAAGCAATAAGCGGGGCAGCCATTTTCGAAAGTTAGCGTGCTAGTTGTTTTCTAGACGCTAGTTACAAAAGAGGCACGCTGACACGGGCGCGCCGCTGGGGTTCCGAAGGCGCGCCTAATGCAAGCCCGTCTGCCCCGTCCACGCTCGGACCTGGCTCAGGGACAGTCCTCCTGGCCGTTCTACATTAGACCCCATGACTTACACTAGAGAGGATCTTCTGATGCTGGACCCAGGAGGGGGAATATCGAGGTGCCCAAGGATCCCTCTAAAGGCCACTCCCAAAGATGTGGCAAGTACCTGTCCCAACTGCCGTCGACATCTTCCCGATATCATGGACCACCCTGCTACTTGTCCTAATAACAGGCTAAAAGGGACTAAACATTTAGTAGATCAACCCCCTTTGAGATGTGTATTATTGAATGCTAGATCACTGATTAAACACAGCACAGAGTGTGCACTGCTTATTGAGGAACACAATATAAACCTGGCTTTTATAACAGAGTCCTGGTCGGATAAAGCCTCAGGACCCGATCTAGCCATAGCAACTCCCATAGGATTTCACTGCTATACGCAAGACAGACCACACAGGAGAGTGGGGGGGGCTTAGCGGTCATACGCCATGACTCTCTGGAGCCTACCTTCCATACAGCTTCCAACATGTCGTGCAAGGCTCTCTCATTCAGCCTCTGCACCTCACACCATAGTACATACAAGGGGATTCTCCTTCATCGACCGCTAGGCCCTAGAAGTGACTTTTTAGAGTCTGTAGAAATTCTACTAGAGGAAGGATTATGCTCGGACTCCTTTACGGTGCTGGGGGACTTCAATTTCCATCTGGAAGACCCCACTGACCATGATACCATTACACTGGTTCAAATGATGGGCACTGTAGAGCTTAAGCAGTTCGTAGAAGGCCCAACCCATGTTGTAGGGCATACGCTAGATGGGATTTACTCTAATAACCCCAACCTGGTTTGTACCGCAGTAACTCCATTGTCGTGGTACGATCACAGAGCCGTTCAATTCAAACTGAGGGAGCCTAAAGGCCACCGACTCAGACCAAAGCCCACAAAAAAGATAGAAAAAATAGCCTGGAAAGATGTACATTGTGTAGAGCTAGGAGAGTTACTCAAGGCATCCATTTGCCCTCTTGCCTCAAGAGGGGATGAGGCTACTTCTGCCTATACGAAATGGATAGACGCAACCTGTAATAAATTAGCCCCGGTGAAATGAGAGACCCCTAAACGGGCCCAACCTTCAGTTCCCTGGTATTCAGAAGAATTAAGAAATCAAAAACATGCCTGTAAGTGATTAGAACGGGGTTGGAGAAGAGTCTATATTAGCATTGATAAAGAGACGGACATGCATAGTCTTAAAATATACAAGGAATTATTGCTGAACACCAAAAAACGTTTTTCGCTGATCAAATCTCCCAAGAAAAATCTGCCCCAAAGAACTTTTTAAAACTATTATTAAACTTGCCACTCCTAACATCCCTAAAAGCCCAAGTAGCCCAGAACTCTGTGAAAATCTGGACGCCTTTTTTTCAGCAAAAGGTGGAATCTATTTTTTCCTCATTCACACTTACCCAAAAGGGGGAAAAGGCGATCCCTCCTATAGTGGATTCTAATAGACCCAAAGCTATACCTGCACAAGACACTTTTTCATTACTAGAGACACAAGACTCTATTAAACTTCTGGCCTCCATCCGATCAGGGTCTCCTCAGGACCCATGTCCGGCGTTTGTGATCGAACAAATCCCAGAGGTCATAGGGACAGCCCTTACACCTCTGTTCAATGCCATATTTACATCGGGCCAATTTCCAAGAAACTGGGAAAAGGCCTCTATTCTTCCCTTGCTTAAAAAACTGACCCTCGATCCCAAGGAACCAAACAACTATAGTCCAATCTCACGGCTCCCGTTACCCGCAAACATTTTTGAAAAAGCCATGAATGCCCAGCTTAGTGCTTTCCTTCAAACCAATAATATACTTGACCCAGTTCATATATGAGTTCAGAACGGAACATAGCACAGATCTGGCCCTGATTAAATCCACAGAGGAAGTAAGAGAGGCTTTGGATTGCAGAGGCAATGCAATACTGATCATGTTGGATCTGTCAGCGGCTTTTGATAGGTCCATCACAGAGTTTTGATGGACCGATTGTCAGAAGCCGGGATACAAGGTAATGCCTGGAACCTCCTGCAATCCTTCCTCTCTGACAGAACCCAAACGGTGTATCTAGACAATAACAGGTCCAACCCATTTTCCCTCCCAGGTGGGGTGCCACAGGGCTTGTCTCTCAGCCCAACACTGTTTAATGTTTAGGTGTCAACCTTGGCGGCCTTGATAAGATCATTTGGTTTCCAACTTACCTCCTATGCGGATGACACGCAAATAGTATTGTCTCTTAGGGATGGGGAAGAGAAGGAAGCAGGGATAAGATTTTACACCTGTATGAAAGCCATCTCAGGATGGATGTCCTCTAATTGCCAGAAACTTAATTCAAGCAAAACAGAGGTCATCCTGTTCGGGAATAACCGGCACCTATGGATGCCAGACTGGTGGTCGGAAGATTTGGGAACCTGCCCTACACCAACTCGGAAAGCAAAGAACCTGGGGGTGATAGTGGACAACAGGCTTACCTTTGGGGAACACATAAGTGGGGTGGTCTCTGCATGTTTCTTGGCTCTCAGAAGCATAAGGAAAATAAAGTGCTTTCTTCCTGAAGACAGTCTTAGGACAGTGGTCACGGCACTCATCATGTCACTACTAGACTATTGTAATAGTCATTACCAGAACGTTAAAAAAACCACCTTAACAGGCTTCAAATTGTGCAGATTGCAGCGTCCAGACTGCTGACAGGGATACCGAAATTTGTCTTGGTTAAGAAAGAACTAAAACAACTGCACTGGCTCCCTATAAAACAAAGGGCGCATTTTAAAGCCCTTTGCACGGTCTTTAAGGCCCTTAAGGGAGTGGGCCCGGACTACTTTAGACAAAAATTTCAGTGGTATATCCCCAGAAGGACCCTTTGGTGTACAGGTGCAAAACAAGTGATAGTTCCTCCGGTCAAAAAAGCTAGGAGAGGAGGTGGGAGCTTTATCGCTTGTGCCTCCAAGGCCTGGAACAACTTTCCATTCCACCTGAGGAACTCAACAGACCTCCTTTCCTTCAGGAAGGGGCTGAAAACGTGGTTATTTACTTTATAGTCCCCACCAGCCTCGACAGCCATTTAGTCAGTGCTCAGCGCCAGGACACCCTAGGGTAACCGTTGCGCTTAAGAAGTTTAATTAACATAACATAATACATCACTCATCCACCTTCCCAGACACCTTACTCGAAGAAGCATTCACTAGAGGGCACCTCATCACCAACATCCCAATCAGACATCTAAACCTCACCCTCACAGACCTGCATTGCCCACTGCCACCAAGAAACTGGAAAAGGTTACCAATGGTGCAGTACTTCTCCATCTTTTGCTAAGTATATATTTACTTTGTATATGAGGTCCTGAGATCACTATGTGAGTCCCGAAACTGTCAAGATGTGAAAACCCAGCAGATGCCTTCAAGGAGGGACCATGGCAGGGCTAAAGTAAAGTCAAGATAAAAGATACCAAGAGTGTTGTAGAATCATAGGATGCAGGTTATGAAAATGCAGTTGGCTTAGCATTTAAGGAGGCAGAGGCATAATTTAGAGTTTAGTGGTCTGTATTATATTGTGCCAGGGCAGTATTTGCATGCACTATGCTGCCCTGGTGGACTACAACCAGGCATATTTAGAGTTCTCCTCCTGTGTGGCGGAGCTCTCTGAGCTTTCAGAGGAGCTGATGTCATGAGGATCATTTGCAGGTATTATAGGTTTGCTGAACTACCATTTGCAGGAGATTGTTTAAGAAAAATAAAAAAAATAATGAAATGTCACTGATACCCTGGGATTTTTCTCTAAGGGCGTGAGGGTAATTTTATATTTTGTCTGTTCAGGCCCACTAGGTTTTTTCTGGCAGTCCCGAACAGAAAAAAAAAGTGTAGCAGACCGCCTCCTCTAATAGGGTAAACAAATGGAGGTGCTTGGACCAACAGCACAAATTGCATTACATGTGTTTCTAAGGTTTCCTTTGACAGATCCAGCGGAGGAACTACCAGTGAAAATATAAGTTTACTGATAGAATATCGACACCTAAAATATCCCCATACCAAAATATTGTGTCATAAATATCTAGGTCAAAAATATCAACATCCTATATTTATAATGAAAGTTCCAGAATATCAAAAACAAATATCAATGTGATTAATATAGTTGTACAAAATATCGTTTTTTAGATATATTTAAAATAAGATAATAAATATTAAAATATAAAATAGTAAGAGTAATTTAAAATATAAATTAGATTTAATATACATCTTAGACTTAGAAAATGCGTTATTCCATTTCAATTTTTATAAAACCATAAAAGCAACAATTCATTAAAAAATATACAAACATATTTGAATTAAAAACAGCTAATACATTTTCTTTTTCTCAATACACTTTTTAAAAAACCCAACATGATTCCAACACAATACTCATCTTTCAATGACTGTAAGAATACAAGGTTCGGTTGGCATTGTCACCATAAACCCTGCCTCAAGAAAGGTTAATCCATCTGGCCCGTTCAGTTATATAAAATTTACAAAAAAAGATCACGTGTAGTAATGATTGATCTGATAAGTTATCACACGGACATTTAGGAAGCATTCTAGACCAGTCATTGGTATTTGGGAATGTGACCAGGCGAAAAAAAACACAAATCTGAACCTGGTCAAAATATACCTATAGTACCGCCTCAAACACCATGCAAGATGGGGCTGGATAGTGACTGAGGTCAACATAAGTTCTCTAGCCTGAATCGTAATAGGTCGAAATGATTCAAACACAATGCCTTAAGATCTTTTCTAGATATATTAAGTAAGGAATCAGGGTTACTAAAAAATTCTGGTCTACCCAGATCATTAGAGAGATTACAGATGTACTTCAACCATAGGATCTTTCGTGCCTGGTCCAAACCCATAGAATCTTTAATTATGTCCAAGTTCAAACCTAGATCAGGAACGTCCAGACTTTATGCCATAATAGCATCGGTTGTGTTTTTATGACATCCGTAATATAGCAAGTCCCCAATTCGCTATGACAGTTAAAAACAGATGCACTTTGGGGGACAGCTAAAATGAATCTTAACCCCTTCCATGCTAATGACAAGGTCAGCTCGTCATGCAGTGCACTGGAGCTTTGCTTATGACGAGCTGACCTTGTCATGAACAATGGGGTTTTCAATAAATCAGCACCCAGCGGGAAAAGCCTCAGCAGCCAAGGTGTTAAACAAGCATTCTCAATTAATTGAATTGATAAAACGTCACTGTGACCCCAAACCCCTGCTCCATATATAGCCACACTAATGCACTTTGCTCAATACATTTTCAATAACATTTCCGGTGGCCTTTTTTTCCATCTTTTTAGCAAACATCATCAATGCCGCCGTCGACCTCTTGAATATTAACGCCCTGTTCTTGATTGCAGGTCCCCAAGAACCTGTTTCCTCTAGTAAGATCCCCATATAGGCGAATGTTTTTGTGGATTCAATTTTGTCTTTCCCAGCTACAAGAGAACAAGACCTGGTTTTTCCCTTACCACAGGACATAATATATGTCTTTTTAACATTGAGTCTCAAGCCCCTATTCTCCATAAAATCGATATAGATGTTAAGGGCCTTCTGAAGACCAAGCTGGGCTCTGGCCATTAAGACTGCATTGTGTGCATATAAGAGTGAGACGATGTTTCTGTGATTAATTATCCGAGAGTCTTTCACATTGGCCGCCAATGTGTCTTCCAGTTAATTAGTATATAGACTGAAGAGAAACAGGGCAAGTACGCAGCCTTGTCTTGCGCCTTTTCTTTTACATGAAATGGCTTAGTACATTCTCCTTTTAGTCCGAACCTCACCTTTGCAGAGGCCCCCGCATATAGTTGTCACAGGAATGATATGAGTGATGGCTCTACTTTTAGTCCTACTAAGATCTGCCATAATCTGTTGTGATCCACGCAATCGAAATCCGCGGAAAGGTCACCAAATACCGCAAATAACTTGCCTTGCTTGGCCTGAGTGTATTTTCCATGTAACATGTTAAAATTTAGAACCTGCTCTACAGTGCCCCTCCCCTCCCTGAATCCATATTGAACTGGGTTTAGAATATTATTTTCTTCTGCCCATTGTTGTAACCTGTCCAATATGACTCTACCTGCTACTTTCATAAGGGAGTCGAGCAGGGAGATAGGTCTGTAGCATGCTTGGTTTTCCCGGTCACCTTTTTTAAAATTGGAATTATAATAGACTCTGACCAAGATTCGATAAAGCCCCTTTCGCAGCTTGCAGTCAATACTCGTGTCAATAGTGGGGACCATAACTCATTCTTAAACTTATACATATCAATCAGAGTCCCGTCTGGCCCTGGGGCCTTACCTCCTTTACTCTCTCTTATGGCCATTTGGACTTTCTCATACGTAAAATGGATGTCAATAGGGACAAAGTTAGTCTGGTCGTTTTGAACTATTTGTACCCCCAGAACCATATACAGAGTAGAAAAAATTGACCCAGATGTCTTCGCTTATTGCCACCTCGATCCTAGCTCCCCCTCCGTCTGATAAAAAAGGGGCCTCCACTGCCTCCCAGAACAGGGAGCAATCCTTCCGTAGGGAAGCTTCATATAAATTTGTCCAGGCCTGCTCCTTGATGCATTCTTGCACTTATTTCTTGCTGAGCTATAGGCCTTCCTAAGCCCCCTAATTTCTTCATAATCTTTTACTGGTTTATGTAGGGCAGCTTTAAGTAGTGAATATGCTTTGGTGCAATGTGATTCGAACCACCCATTATTTAAAAACTTTTGGTTCCTCGATGGACGGAATAGGGTATTTTGAATTATTCCAGTTATTTGGGAGAAGGCACTCAATAGCTCGCAGGAGGAAATATCCTCCTGTAAACACTTAATTATTGGGATGTTTGCTTGTTTCATTATCCTAGTGCTCATGATTTCAGGGTCGCTCCTAGCCCAACATATTGAGTAACCATTCTGTCGAGCCAACACACACCCATGGGTCCAGGCTAAACTCTGAGCAACTGTACCAATGCCTTTATCAGGCAGTACAATATTAACGCTTTGGGGCAGGTGATCACTAATCCCAATTGGTTAGGTAATAAACTCATCCAGCCAGGTTGCATATCGATTGGGAAAAATAATATAATCGATCAATGTGCTATGGCCACGACCTACAAAGGTGGGACTAAAATCAATTGGCGGGTCACATAACACATTTGATAATCCGAGGTCATATGTTGCCATGACTTCATTTAGACTTTCACCCACAATTGAATGTATAAAGTGCGGCATTTGACCAGTGACCTCTTCATCCGGATCCCCGTTGCTGCACAAGGGCTGGGTACATACATTAATATTAAAATCCCCACCCCAAATTAGGATCGAATCCTTCCCTGGTTGAACACGTAGTTTCTTAATATCCTCATTAAGCCCAGATAAAACCTCACAATCAATACCCCTCTCCATGTTATTGTAGAAATTAATAACTACCAACTCCACCAAGGATGAAATTTCAACAACAACAATTTGATAATAGCTGGTTGATTTTAACATTTTTATTCGCAACACCCTAAGCATGTTAGAAATATACATACAGATCCCCCTTTATGTCTCCCATGGGTGGAACGGCTTGCAGAGGTGTGGTAGGTCTTAAAACCATCAAGATGTATTTTGTCCAACAACCAGGTCTCCTGTAGGCATAGGATATCAAACTCCCTAGCAAAATCAGTCCAGACAGGGTTGTCGACCTTGGATTGGAGCCCAGAGATATTCCAAAAATCTTTACTCACCCGCCCCCGGCGCGCTTCTACTGGGGCCCTATGGCCCTTACACTCCCTTCCCCGTCTTTGCCCTTCCTATACTCTATAATGGCACTTACGCCTCTGTCCTTACCACCTGTTTCTACCAGGTCAGATCCAACTTTCTGACTTACTGGGGCATTATATCCCGCTATATCGGTGCTTGTAATGAAAGTATCTCCCGTTTTGGATATTCTTGTACTTTCACTTTCATGATATCTGCTGCAGATGCCCTAACACCATCTCCATAAGGAACTGGGAGACCTTCACTATTAACAGATGTTCGTGCAGAAATGTTCAACATCTTAACAAATATACAAATTAACTTAATTTAAAAAGTTAAACACACATATATAATTAAAATAGATATATATATATATACATATATTTACTTTAAAACAGTTGTTAAACTAATAGTTTAAAAGTATTTTATAATTTAAAAATGATATAAAAATATAACAAATAAATGTATATATATCTGTGTACCAATAACATAAAATCTATAAAAAAACATTATAATTAAATTAAAACATTAAACTATTTAAAAACCTTCAAATTTAGTAAAAAATATTTTTCAAATTACAAATTTTAATAATTTAAATTGTATAATTTCAAGTAAACACAACATAATATAAATTATAACAATACAAAACAAATTATACCATTTAATACACATACTATCCCCACTACATTTTAAACAAAACTACACCAACTATTGAAGTAAATTAATAAAAAAAATACCATTCCCACTTTTCCTCACACATGAATATTACGACTGGATAAAAATAAAATCTAATAATCTCCCTCCAATAAATGCAACAGTTCTTAAAGTGATAGATTGCAAATAGGAAATATTTACTCTACCCATTCCAGCTGATACAACACCAGGGGAACTGTTAAAAAGCAGAGAGGGAAAATGTACTATTTCCACTCCACTGAGTATAACAGTAGAGAAAGTGTTGAGTTGCGGATGGATAACATTTACAATTCCCACTCCAGTCAGTGCAACAGTAGGGAAGGTGCTGTATTGGGTAGGGTTCAAATGTATTATTCCCACTACATTCAATATAACAGTAGGGACAGAGTTGGATTGCGGAGGGGTTAAAATTACTATTCCCACTCTAGTGAGTGCAACAGTAGGGAAAGTGTTGGATAGCGGAGGGATAACATTTACTATTCCCACTCCAGTTTGCACAACAGTAGGGAAAGTGTTGGTTTGCAGAGGGGTAAAAATAACTATTCAGTATATATTTAATATTAAAAAATAAAAACATATTTGCAGTGGTATGCTGCCACCAAAGCATTCCATAGTATTTGGAACACTTTGGTGAACAGCAGTTTGTAACCGGGAAAAAGTGGCTTGGCTGTGCACTCCACGGTAGCTTTGCTGGAATAAACTACGTTTTCTTCAGTTACCTTCGATGGTGTGATTTCTTCCCAAGTGCAAAGTACCACATTTTGACTGGCAACAAGCTGGAGGGGCTGCGGAAGGACCCACTTCACTAGAGCCATCCACGAAGTCGGAGGAGTTGGATACTACGTGGCATTTGGGTCATCAGCGTTTTTGGAGGGCAAAGAAAAAAGATAAGACTTTTGCTCTTTTTAGAGTGCGGCTGCATCGGAGAGGTTTTTCTAGTATTTATTTTACCCAGATGAATGTTCCATTTCCACTGGGTAACTTGCGGGTCACCTGAGCCAGCTGTGCATTCCAGTTCCTTGGCGTCTCCTGACAGGCTCATCATTACGTGCAGCGTATGCAATTTCAGGGGCCATTTTGTATCAGGAACCTAGCAGTGACATGCACACCTGTTTCAGTTTGGGTATCAGGTCTGCAACAGTCAAGATTCAGCCATATTAAAGCGGTGACACGCACATCATTGTACGTGTGTTGCATTTCCATTGTCAGTCAAATTTGGGCAGTTCGGTGGCACGCACACCTTTGTTCACATGACAAGTTCATGAAATATATATCCAACGACAAGCTGTCCGGTCAATGTAAAGGGTGGAAAGTACTGCACTGTGCTTTTCTACAAAAGGTTTTATTGTGAGCTGAAGTTTATAATGCATTGAGGATATTCTATTGTGGTTCCTTTACATTTGCTTAAAATTCTTCAATTTTGGAAGAAAAAAAGTGAAACAAGAAAAGTTTGTTTTATTTTTGTTGTTTCACATTTAAGGTTACTTGCAGCTTGTTTTATAGAGGGCATTCTAAGGGGCTGATTGACATACCATACGCCATTGCAGAGAGCTTACTTTAAACAAAAAAACAAAAAAAAGCAAGCCCATATAGGTATGCTCAGGCAGCACGCATCTTTGCATCTACTGATGCTTTTAATCTACAATACGTTATAAGGATTTATTGTTAGTAACACCTGAGGCATGCAGTCGGTAAATCCTCCACCTCCTTTTTTAGATAACCCTGGTGAGCCACCTATTTTGTGGTAGAACTGGTTGGATGCTTTTGAATCTTAATTGGGAGCCATTGGTGCAACCAGATTTCATCCGGAACGCAGAACATTTCTGGTGCTACATTCTATTGTGTTCGAAGGACGCTCAATTTTCAAACATTTACCTGAACTTGTAAGAGCAGAAGGTGAATTAATAGATGAGTATGCAGAAGTGTTAAAAAAACTGGAGTGAAGATTTGATGTATAGCCTAGCATCGTGGTTTTAAATCATACATTCTTTATGAGGAAACAAATGTCTAGTGAAAATGTTGACACATATGTTTCTGCCCTCCAGAGGCTGGTGACTGAATGTAAATTTGAAAACTTCACTTACCAGCTTTTACGTGATCGATTTATCAGTCACTGCATTAACAAAGCTCTCCAGCAGTAATTGTTGTCTTTAGGTGATCTCACTTTAGAGGAGACATTACGTATCAGTAAATGCATTGAAACATCTCAGATCTCAGTCAAAAGCTGGAAGAAAAAAGTGAAATAGTTAATGCAGTAAAGGCCAGGGATCATGATGGCAATAAAATCCTGTCCCGAAGACAATGAAGAGCTGAGTAGACTTAGGGGTTGACTATGATGTTGTCTTGAAAGGCTCCGAACGACATTCGATTAGTCCGAATACAATTCGGAACCCACCTTACCGACCGGCTGGGACACTTTTCTCAACGAGCGAGTAAGATGGCTGGAAAGCATTAGCACTGTCCGACTCGGTTCTGAAAGGCATTGGGAGGAACCGTGTCGGTCGGAGCCGAATCGTAGTCGTCTACGTACCTCTTTTCAAGACGAGTGATTAGGATGTCGGATTCGGACAGCCTTTCCGAATCGGTTGTACCGAGACGGATCCCCTGACAGAATCTGACTTTGGGGACCCATAGCAGGCCTGCCTTCACTCGAGCCCTCCAAATTGAGCCTGTGCGGGTACCTATTGTTATATTCCATATTGGTACCCTAATATAGGCTCAGGTAACATCATCTATATTCTCCCCTACATTACACACATAACGGTTCTTGGGGACTGACCTTTTACCTAGATACGACACTGCAAACAGAACGCAGGATTTCCATAGTGGCAGCCTCATACATTATGCATGAGGATTCTTGGAAACTCAGCAGGGCTCATCCCCTGCATAAAAACTATGTATAAAGTTCATTCCTGACGTCACCCTAAGTCCGACACTGACACAGCAAGGTAAAACCTCCGGAGAGACCTTTGGGTAGAAAAACATCACATCTTGCTGAAGAAAGAGCGGAGATCAGGACTTCCATGCCGACACATTGATGCAAGACACTGAAGCAACCTGCATGCGGATACTCCAGCTCACAGTGGTCTGACATCCCTTGCGGGCGTCCAACCCTAGACCAGGAAGGGGTCCCACAGTTTTTCACTTCAGGTAATGGGGATTGATTTTATCCTAGAACGATTCTTGGCTTAACACCTTCATATATGCTTGGTACACTTAGGTACGTCTAGTTAGGGTAATATCATAGGATTACGCATTTTACTGCAATTTTATTGTCATGTATTTTATACACTTGCCTGTTTTCATGATCATATCAGAATAGTAGAAATTTACCATCCTTTTACGTTCTTAGTACTTTTAGTAATTTATATCTGCTACTGTTTAATGATCTTTACAGGACATCTATTTTATACAAGAATAATGTCTGGTCAATAAATACTTATTGATAACGTCTCTACCGTTTATTCTGTGTATTTCACCGAGATCTAGTGAGAACGAGTGACTGAGCGAAAAGAAGTACACTGTTTCCACAGTCCTGAGGGATCTGGGTTGTCATGTTCGATTGTTGTCAAGAACTATTCTCTCCTTGGTAAGAGGGGATTCTAGTAAGCTAGCAAGTATAAAGGCCAACATACCTGGTGGGGGTGTCTGGAATCAGTCTGGACACCAACCCTGCAGTGTATTTTGTCTAAACATGCAGATCCACCACCACCAGCAACAGGTTGCCCGAAGAAGCTGGAACAAGATCACAGCCGACCAGCTCGCCGCCTCCCTGAGCCAGCACCCCCCTGCCGGCTCAGCGAACCCCAGCCAGGCCGCCGACAACCTCACGAAATGGATCAGCAACTGCGCGGACGAACTCGCCCCTCTGAGGACCCCGCCCAGCAGACCCGGCAGCAGAAAAGCCCCGTGGTTCACCGACGAACTCAAGAGCTCCAAGGAGAACTGCCTAGCCCTCGAGAAAGTATGGAGAAGGGAACCAACAATGGACAACATGACCACCCTCAAGCTCGCCACCCGAAAACACCACCAACTCATCCGCGCCACCAAGAAAAATGCATACAAGGACCGGCTGGACAACAACGCACACAACTGCAAGGAACTCTTCAACATCGTGAAAGAGCTCTCCAACCCCAACGCCGGAAACAACGACATCACCCCATCGCAAGACCTCTGCAACTCCCTCGCCTCCTACTTCCACAACAAGATCGCGGATATACACAACAGCTTCAGCAGCCAACCGACGCACGCCACAACCGCAGCAACGCCACCCACCACCACCCTCCGCGCCTGGACTCCGATCAGCACCGAAGACACCATCCGCACGATGAACTCGATCCACTCGGGTTCTCCGACCGACCCCTGCCCTCACCACGTCTTCAACAAGGCCGACGCTGTCATCGCACCCCACCTGCGGGACATTATCAACACCTCCTTCGACACCGCCTCCTTCCCTGAGAGCTGGAAGCACGCCGAACTCAGCGCTCTACTCAAGAAACCTACAGCGGACCCCACCGAACTCAAGAATTACCGTCCCATCTCACTCCTCCCGTTCCCAGCCAAAGTCATCGAAAAGACCGTCAACAAACAGCTGGCCGCCTTCCTCGAGACGAATGGATCCCTCGACCCCTCACAGTCTGGCTTCCGAGCCAACCACAGTACCGAGACCGCCCTCATCGCTGCCACCGATGACATCCGAACCCTGATGGACAACAGAGAAACAGCGGCCCTCATCCTCCTGGACCTCTCCGCGGCATTCGACACAGTCTGCCACCGCACCCTAGTGCAGCGCCTTGGCAACATCGGAATCCAGGAGAAGGCACTGGAATGGATCACCTCCTTCCTCAACGGAAGAACACAGAGAGTCCGCCTACCACCGTACAAGTCAGAGGCCACCGAAGTCATCTGCGGCGTCCCTCAAGGATCCTCGCTGAGTCCCACCCTCTTCAATGTCTACATGAGCCCCCTCGCGGCCATCGCACGCCAACACAACCTCAACATAATCTCCTACGCCGACGACACCCAACTGATCCTCTCCCTGACCAACGACCCCACCACCGCCAGAGCCAACCTGCACGAAGGGATGAGAGACGTAGCCGAGTGGATGACGACCAGCCGCCTGAAACTGAACTCAGACAAGACGGAGGTCCTCATCCTGGGCTCCTCGCCCTCCGCCTGGGACGACTCCTGATGGCCCCCCGCCCTGGGCACCGCACCCAAACCAACGGACCACGCACCCAACCTGGGCTTCATCCTGGACTCCTCCCTCTCCATGACCAGACAAGTCAACGCCATCTCCTCGTCGTGCTTCAACATCCTGCGCATGCTACGGAAGATCTTCTGGTGGATCCCCACCGAGACCAGGAAGACTGTCACCCAGGCCCTCGTCACCAGCCGACTGGACTACGGCAACGCCCTCTACGCCGGAACCACCGCCAAGCTCCAGAAGAGACTCCAGCGGATCCAGAACGCCTCAGCCAGACTCATCCTCGACATCCCACGAAACAGCCACATCTCCGGACACCTGAGAGACCTGCACTGGCTCCCCGTCAACAAAAGAATCACCTTCCGCCTCCTCACCCACGCACACAAAGCCCTACACGACCAAGGCCCGAGCTACCTCAACAACCGAATCAACTTCTACGCTCCCAAGCGCCACCTCAGATCAACCAGCCACGCCCTCGCCGCCGTCCCCCGCATCCGAAGAGCGACAACAGGAGGAAGGTCCTTCTCCTACTTGGCCGCCAAGACCTGGAACTCCCTCCCGCTCGACCTGCGCCTGACCCAAGACCACCTCTCCTTCAGGAAGAAGCTCAAGACCTGGCTGTTCGAGCAGTAAAGGCACCCCCCCTCCTAGCGCCTTGAGACCCTACGGGTGAGTAGTGCGCTCTATAAATGTATTGATTGATTGATTGATTGATTGATCCTGTATAAGTTATATGGGATCTACAGAACATGGGGCCACCAATGTTAGTTGGGTACTTATTAAACAGTCCAAACCAAGTAGTTGAGTCATGCTATACTCAAAGACCCCTACTTACATTACACCCGAGACGTCTGGAGTGGGCGGATATAAAACTCAGCCGCAGCTAAGTAGGCAAAATCCTATGTATTGGCTGTTGGTTAATCAACCCTGAAGGACATATTGTTCCTATTGTGCATAACACCTTATCTTAGTTCCCTTGCAAGGTTCTTCTTACTTAAAAAATGACTGAACAGGGAGATCCTGCGGTTCCAAAATCTTAAAGGAGAATGCGGCTACAATATACATTACAGAAAATGTTAGAACGGTCATCACCCTAAAACTGTCTGAATATGGCTTAACGTCTAAGGGTGGCCAGTAATATTCGTGATTGAGGCACACAAATCTTATAGAACGGAGGTATTCTATTCATGAATTTAATTCCCACATGCAGATGCACGTTCAAAAACATTTCATTACTACTTAGAAGAGAACATACCTAACAAATATTGTCCCTACAAGGACATTGAAATTCCGCTCATTTACCAGGAGCATGATTACTGGTTTAAAGGTGCCCTCTCCCATACAAGAAATAGAGGAAGACTCGGCCTGCTCAGAAGAGACTGAGCAACATGGTCAGTACTGGTGACATATGCACCACATCCTGACAGTGAGACAATGCCAGGAGGAGTCGTACTGATACATCATAAAGAACTAATTAAAATCTACAGACAGAAACATGACACTGTTTGTGATGAGAACACTCACACTACAGCCAACACCGGCTATACCAACAGGACCAGTCCAGACTACGGCAACCAACATCTCACCAAAGACATGACATGCAGTAATGGGTAAAATGCTGAATAAACAAGAGCAACTGCCCTTTTGGATAGCTCAGAAAATAACACAGCTAGAGGCAGTATTCCCAAACACTGGTCCAAAAGAAAGCATAGAATGCTTACAATTTGCTTGCCCATGGGAATAGCTCCCCCTGTAGAGGATTGTACCTCTTGGGGTACGGCCTTCTCTGCCATATATACCAGGACACATGGTATCCCTTCACTAGCAGTAAGATCAGACATATTGCGATAGATACAGAATGAGTATGGAGCAGAACCTGCTCTAAACATAGGGATGAAGTTATTAAATACCTTCGCCCAGGAATCAGCTACTATATTAACAAACATTAAAGGGGAAGCAGCATCAGTGGAAATACGCCAACATTTGAGAGACTTCACTCCTGTACAACAGGAGATAGAATTAGCTAAAATAATAGAAACTGCTTATGCAGAATTAGGTAGAGACAGTTTGGGAGCTAGACCAGTTAAACCTCAGCTAATGGGGAGTCCTGAAAAGGATAGTTTTAAGCAAGCACCTACTTCTTCAAAAAATAAATGGGACAATAATAAACAACAAAAGAATATAACTGATAGATCTCAGTCTAGGAGTGGGTCTCCTCAATGGGAGCCATCCACAAAAAGGTATATTCCTAGGAATAAAGACAACATTTGTAAACCAGACAGGTATCAGGACAATGAAACACGTTCCTATCGTTCCTTTCAGGGTTCATCATGAAACTCTGAGAGAAAAGGACGATCGGAACACCGAAAGGAAGAGCGCACCAAGTCCAGAGACATGCAACGCGCTGCTGACTACACATCTAATAAAGAAGAAATCAAAAAACAAAACCTCAATTAAAAAAGAAGAAAGTAGCCGGTCTCAAAGTTGAACATGCCCAGAATTCTGAGGACTCAACTACTGAACGGGGAATGAACTCTGACGATGCTAGACAGCGCAGAAGAAATAACAATAGCTTGCCCGTACCTGATGGAATTTGTGGGGACAGCAGAGTTGAATGAATATATATCACGTTAGAAACAGCTGATACTAGGGTAAGCGTCCCACATAAGTTACATGAAATAACACTCCAGATGGAGGGGGACAAACCGAGATGGATTAAAGGTCTGTTTTGGGAGAATTTAACATATGGCTATGACATCCTACTAGCTGAAAAAGATTGGCTGCCTGCTTTTGTTATGGATTGCCCAAACAGAGAAACAATAATTATGCCAGCCTTCTCCGACCTCGTTCCCCAACACTTAAAACATACAAATGCACAGGAGTGGGCAGTAGCCCTTGATTCAGCATTATATCGAAACCATATTGGATGGGATGAAGACTCAACCCACCACGTGATACCATTGAAATCTACTCCAACTCCTCAGACACAATATCCAATTAAACAAGAAGCTAAAAAACAGGTCAGGGAGATCTTAGATCAACTTGAATACCAGGGGGTGATTGAAACTTGCACCTCCTCAATGAATAATCCTTTGTTTCCTGCCATGAAACCTGAAAATTCATATAATCTAGTTTTAGATTACAGACATCTTAAATCATGCATGAAAACCTTTGCAGTACAAAACGCACATAGTGCTGCATTAATGAATACCATTATGCGCAAAACATACAAAACAATACTAGACATCTCAAATGGATTTTTCTGCCAGAATATAGCACCTGAGAGCAGATACTTAACAGCATTCTCAGCGCTATGGTGCCAGCGACAATTTTGTCGACTAGCCCATGGGTATAAAAACAGGCCAGGGCTATTTTCTGCAAGAGTAACGGAATTACTTCAAAATCTGGACATGGAGGCATTGTCCTGTGTAAATGATATTTATCTGATGGAGGACCTGGAGGATCACTTGACGAGGGTGAGTATTATAATTTTGGGGTTCGCCTCAGAGGGTTACAAATGTAACTTAAAAAATCAAAAATAGCACACCTCAGTGTCCTATTTTTGATATACAAGCTTTCAAGTGAGGGGAAAAGCCTGGCAGCAAACCTTTTAGAAAAATATGCCCTGCTGCAACCGCCGAAAACATTTACAATCAATACTGGGAATCAAAAATGTTGGCAGAACATACATTTTGGATTACACAGAAAGTGTTAAACCTTTCTACGAACTCATAAGCCCTGATTTTTTAGTTCGGCAATGGGCACAGGAACATACAGATACACTTTGTTCCCTCCAGGCTGACATGATAGCGTCAAACCACTTACAGACACGTATAAATGTCCGCAACCTAGTGATCCGTATAGTTGCGGGTCAATCTGGGTATACATACCTCACAAATAATTAAGGAGAGACAGTACCCATTGCTTATAAATCAAATTTTTACACAAAGCTGAGATGCGTTTCACATCCACGGAAACAATTTTGATTACTCTACTGACTGCTGTAGTGAGAGAAAGAGCACTGGCTCAGGGGAAGGGAATAATAGTTGTGACCCCACTACCAGCCCTGGAGGCTGCTACAAAGGCAAGCGTTCCAAACCCTAAAGCTTTACATCCAAGATGGATACAATGGGCTAATTCTTGCACTTCATCGGATGTAGAATACAGATATGACCCCAGTCTAAAAACACAAGTATTTTTGCAGTATGAACATGAATATCGTCTGCCAAATGTAATAATGCCTCTGGATCAGTATGAATAAATAGTTTACACTGACGGATCTGCACAACCGGACATAGGAAGTAAACAGCAATACAGCACAGCATGCGCAATTGTGAAAGGTCGTATGCAGGATGGTAAGTTCTATCCAAGCAGTACAAAGACCCACTCTCACTGCTCAGTTAGCAGAACTAAAAGCTCTTCTGCTGGCACTGATAAAAACGGATCCTGAATTCCCCACACTAATAGTGCGCAATTCCTGTTACTGTGTCCAGTCATACAATGAATATCTACATCACTGGGTACAAAATGGGCTTAAGGACTCAAAGGTCTCACAATAAAGCACAAACTGCTATGGGAACAGGTAGCTGAGTAGAAAAACTAACTACCAGGAGCTCACTTGATACACACGCTGAGCCATCAACTTGAAGGCGTTCACATTGAAAGGGAATTAATTGGCTGATGACGCCGCAAAGGGGGCAATACGAACTGCGTCCGTAGCTGCGATCACTCGTTCAAAAACGAGAATAGACGGACAGATAATGGTAGCTGTCATTGCTTTGCGCAAGGATAACAAAGCTGTGCTCAGATTCCTGGAGTGGGGGATAGAGTAATACCAAACGTGGATCACAGATTAGGCCTAATATTAGCTGCACATGAGGGTTTAGGGTCTGCACACGCAGGAGTTACAGCAACTGTCTCTTTATTGAAAGAGCGCTATTGGTGACTGAAGCTAACTATGCAAACCAAAGACTATGTCTTAAAATGCGACATCTGTCAACAGATGTAAGGCTCCAACATGGCACATCCAGCGCAGACACCATTGTTAATATCAGACAGACTACTAGTGTGTGTCTATTTGGACAACTGTGGGCCCTTACAATCTGATGGGGCTTACAAGTATATCATGGTTGCAGTGGATTCATGCTCCAGATTCCTATGGGTAAGAACTCCTTGCCTAGATAATGCCTCCTCCGCAGGTCATTATCTAGGCATGGAGGTAACCTTGAAGGCTGTTTAACTATAGGTGCTCCTTCCTTCTCATTTTTTAGGCTCATGAGACATGAAATGGGCTATTTAAAAAGCCATATCATCAAAAATACCTATTGGGGTATAGCATGCATTGCATGTAGACTGTCATGTATGTCACATAGTAATTATCTTATAATATTACTTGTTTCATTTCTGAAATTTTGAGTGTAGAAGGGATCTCCTTTAGGTCCTGATGAGAAGCCAGGGGAGGGCTTCGAAACATATATATCCAGGAAGTATTGCCCATTAAAGCTTAGTGCATCCGTCTCATCCCCCATTTTAATAATATCAGCTCAAAGGAACATTAACTTCTTTTTTTCCGCAGAGCCAGATATGTTTTAACCACACACCACTTTCATTCACTCTCTGACCCTTCCACTCACACTCCTACACCACACATAGCATTGTCATACAATTAGTGCTCTCACATAGTCGTAGGTCGCAGCACGCGGGACGTGAAGACCCTGATGATGAAGCATGCCACCAAGGGTACTTTTGGGGGGGTGAGGGGTATTTTAACAAAGCTGTGTGCTTTCCATCATTTATAGGAGACATACTAGATCTGGAGGAACACCACTTTTTTATTCTTCCTTCTTTCTTCTTTTTCTACAAGGGTGGATCCCTTTGTTTGATAGTATAAGTAAACATGCCTCAACAAGAGCCATCTAAAAGTACAATAAAACATGGAGAGCTACCAAAGATAGATCGAACTGCATCTGGCTATTTCATCGACTACAATGCATTTTCATTGGATCCGAGTGAACCTGAAACCAAGCCAGCCCTAATTTCTCATAAACAACAAATCAAAGATTTTTATCACTTTCTTAAAAGGACTTACCTGGTGTCACCTTGGGTAGGACTTTGAATAAGCACCCGGATGCTTTTCTTTTTTGGTTGGGCTTAGTAACTGTCTTTTGCTTACTTATTAATGGAACTTATCTTCATCAAAGCTCTACAGCATCAAAAGTGAACTTACTACTGAAACCACATGTTTCATCACATCGTGAACAGACTTGTCATCAGTGAACATTACAGCAGTTCCTATACCGGATGGTATAGTATGGGACAAGGTTGATTATGATGTATTCGGATCGACAAAACTTTTAAAAATACCACATTTATTAAAAATGTCTTTAAATGATGTCATTATCTCTAGTACATTTTCCGATAATTGGGACTCTGAAACTGTAAATAACATGTCTGATTTAGAACAATCTGCAGCATTTTCTAGCAACAAAATATTAGAAGACACATCAGACTTTAACACAATGTATTGTTATCAACATTTTAGTCATCATTTTGTACACAAATCTAGTAACCCTAGAAATTTATTCACATACCACCAATGGGTACATTGCACAACACCTCCAAAAAGTAGTTCGAAAACCTTTGCACAAAAATGTTCATATTTTTCTGGGTTTAATCTTTCAGACCAGACCGTATATTATTATAAGGTTGCACCTACACCTGCACAGAAGAATATGTTAACTATCACCAAACAGATTTACTCTGCTTCCTTTATTACCCAACTGTCTGAACAGGGTTTCGACTTATGGAAAGACACAATAGACTAAACATCAGTCTGGAGTTCTAGAGACTGGCAAGTACAGGGAACAGAAGCACTATTTAGAGCATGCCTCATCCCTCAGCAGATGATATTTCTAAATTAGACTGTGCAACAGACTTCCTGCCTTGGAATAGCCAAGAACAAGGATTTAAACACACCTCGGTTTCCAACACCTTAACATGCCAAGGCGAACTTCACATCGAAAGGAGGGGTTACTTTAGATGACATTCAACGATAAAATAGGACAGACCCCAATTGGGAAGGCTGGTTGGTTTGGCCCACAGACACTAATAGATGTCAGGAAAGATTCAGGGGTACAACTGAAGGGTACAGTATCCAGAGGCCAGACCCACATTATGTATAGGTAGAACATCAGGGGGTGGTAA
The DNA here is from genome assembly GCF_964261635.1 of Lissotriton helveticus. Taxonomy (NCBI): domain Eukaryota; kingdom Metazoa; phylum Chordata; class Amphibia; order Caudata; family Salamandridae; genus Lissotriton; species Lissotriton helveticus. The sequence continues at coordinate 697,468,811 of NC_136065.1, read as the reverse complement.
CATCATACAGTGTTGGGAAGTTGTGTCTCGATTGGCTAAGAACTTCAACACTTACACAGGTGAAAAACACTTATCCTTACTCATGGAGGATATGGATCTACAGGATATTTTATTAGGCCCCCGAAAGCCACGTCAAAAATGTTCTATTATGCTGTCTGTAATGGAATCTGGAAAATCTCCCAACAAGAAGCAGCGGAGAGATTATGCGAAATAGATAGGAACTATTTAGAGAAAGCGTTAGCTGTAGTTGACAATGGAATGACTCCTTTGACATTCAGGATATATTCAATGGGCAACATCGTATCTTCTGCTATAGACATACTAGAACAGGATTTGTCCATACTACAGCATGGACAGTCACAGTTACGCTCTATTATGTTATTGAGCTGGATGCTGCAATCATTGCGAACAGGTTACGTGTCTTGGCGTTTTATCAACAGTACGTCATTGCTTTCTGCATACAATCTAACATAAAAACAGATTAAAATGACACAAAGAGGAGCTAAATATTCAATGTTGTGTGAAAAACTGGATAGGTTTGCCTTTACTGTAGCAGAATCACCTTCCACTGAGTGGTTGCTCCATGGCCATATAACATTACAGGTCACAACTTTTCAGTTTCAGTACTGCCTAGAACCACAGCAGGCAGGCAGGCAGGCAGGCAGATATTAAGAAATGGGTAGGGACTATATCAAGGAATCTTGGGAATTACCATACAGATTTCGATGCAGGAGTGGGGATCAAGGAGTTTTTCTAAGCGGTACAAACTGCGAGAGCGCTTTGATTTTGATAAATATTTAGCGCAACAATCACCTGAGGTCATCAAGGCGCTAGAGAAAGACCACAAACAACACATCGTTCAGAAGAAGAATGGGGGTGCTATAGCTCACCGTTTTCCTGAGAACAGCCGGGTCTTAAGGGCTTTTGTAAATGGGAGAAGAAGAAGAATAGATCTAAGTGCCAAGGGTAGGGAATTCCAGAGCTTACACGCTGCCACTGAGATAGCACTATCCCCCACTTCTTCTTCTTGTTTCTTGGTATCAGAAGTTGCATTTGATGAGAGGAGTGAAGTAGTCGGCCTGGGGAATACCATTTGAACTTGGTATTCAATGTCAGAGGATAGGAGGCATGCAGTGACTTATGGACCATAGACAGTGCTTTAAAACTGATGCAGTGTTCAATGGGAAGCCAGTGTAGGTGTTCTAGTCCCTTTTTGGCTGATTGTCTTTTGGGAATGTCCAGAATGAGTAGGCAGTGCATTCTGCAGTATCTGGAGTTTATCTTGTAAACCCTTACTAGCAGCCAGGTACAGGGCATTGCAGTTGTCTAATCTGCCCATTACCAGAGCCAGAGCTACCGGGCTGAATGCTGGATGAAAGGAAAGATTTTTTTTTCACATTCTTATAAGCCAGGAGCATGTGGAAATGGTACAGTTTACTTGGGCCATGAAGCTAAGTTCCGTATCCATCCAGACTCGCAAATTCTTGGCTTTTTCACTCGGGACAGGACAGCATCCTAAAGATTGAGGCCAGCAGTTACTGTTCCATTTGGCTGCCCCTGATCCGAATATCATCACCTCCATTTTTTCCCCATTAAGTTTAAGGAAGTTAGCCGACATTCAGTTTGCTACTCCGGACATGCAGCTGTGGGCATTCTCTGACCATGAGCCCAGCCCCTTAGGGATAGTAACCATGCTTTGAGTATTATCTGCATATGAGACCACTTCCAATCCAAAAGAGTGGATTACTGTAGTGAGGGGTGCCACATACAGATCAAAAAGGGTGATACTCAAGGAAGACCCTGAGGGACTCCACAAGGTAATGAGTAGGAGTCATACTGAAAAGATTTTAAATTCCCCCTTTGGGATCTAGGGCAAGGGCTTGATTGGATATACTAAGACTCCGGAGTCTGTCCAGCAGCAACATAGGAGAGATGGTTTCAAATGCTGCTGTCAGATCCATGAGAATTAGCACCACTCCCTGCCCTTTGTCCACCTTACGCCTGATGTAATCCGAGGCTGAAACTAGGGCCGTTTCTGTACCATGATGCCTTCTGAAACCAAACTGTGACTCATTGAGCCAGGATTGCCTATCTGCCGTTTCCATAAGCTGCTTATTGATATGTGTCTCCAGGATTTTTGCTGGAACAGGAAGCAGAGAGGTGGGACTGTAATTCTTGCAGTCCCTAGAGTCCAGATTTGGTTTCTTCAGAAGAGGTCTGATTATGGCTTGTTTCCATGAATGGGGATAAATTCCAGAGCGGATGATGATATTCATTCATTTACCGAGGGGTTCTGCTATAGTATTGGCAAACATATGTAAGATTGCCAGTGGGCATGCCTTCATAGGAGAGCCAGAATGCATTCTCCTCAGATACTGTACAAGAGTAGGGGGCGTTAGGTCGCAAAATATTGAAAGGCCTCTGTGTTCACCATTAGACAACAGTGGACCATCTTTAGTAGGGCTGTTTGCTGTTGGATTTGCAGTGGGCATATCATGATCCTCTCGGGTTTGTCTCCATGACCGCTCAGCACGACAACAACATTGTTTTGAATGCCTTAGTTTGTCATTGTACCAAGGAGCTGAAGAGCATCATTTTTTCTGAGTATATATTTTAGGTGACGCCACTATATCCGCTGCTGATTTCAGCCATGTATCAAAGGTCTCAGCTCCTAGATTAGAGTCCTCATGGATAGTACAGGAGATTTCTTCTAAGGCATTAATCAGAGTGGTGGCTGAAATACCTTTCCAGTTTCTAAATATGCTAGGACCTTGAGAGGATCTCTGTTCTTTTCTTACTACTGGGGGCAAGAATTCAAACTGAACTGCACTGTGGTCTGACCAACAGCTAGGTATTTAGTGTTGGAAAGTAATATGTGAATCATTGGAAAAAATACCATCCAACGTATGTCCTGCGTTATGAGTCGGGGCTGTTACTAATTGGGCAAAGCCTATGCTCTCGAGTGTCTCTAGGGGGGTATTTGAGTCTGTGTTGTCTCTTTCTTCTAAGTAGAAATTAAAGTCCCCTAGGATAGTTTGTGCGTGGTCAGCTATGAGTGTCTCTAGAAGTTGCTTAATTTCTTGCAGAAAAGGTACCCTAAGACCAAGGGGTCTGTAGATCAGTTACCCTCCAAACGTACAGGTGGATGAGAGAATGAGTTTAAAATTAAGAGCCTCACAGGTAGGAATCTTCAGATCGGGTTTGATGATCCACTTATACTTGGATTTAAAAACAATAGTTAACCCCCACCTATGCAACCTACCCTATCTAGCCTTTGAATATTGTAGTTATCCGGGATAGCATTAATAAGGTCAGGCCCTGAGGCCGCGTTTGCCCAGGTTTCTGTTACAAAAACCCAGTCTCTAGTAGCACTTTTGCCGAGTAGGTAATGGGCTTTAATCCAGCTGGATCAAATTGAGCAGCGTGCCTGGTGCCGGGAGCAGTCCGGACGCGGACGGGCGTAGATGTGCTTGCCTTTGGCGCACCAGCGGCCCGCCCGCTGCTCGCATCCACTGCGCGTCCGGATGCGCATTTAAATGCAGCTCTGGCCCCAACACTAGAGCGCTAACTGCGCAGGAAGTGCTCCACGCAGGGCACCTGGAAGTTGCCCATCCCCTGACGATGTCTGCCTCCCTCCGCAACAATCGAGCAAAGTACTCGCGGCAGACCGAGGAGGCACACAAAAGATCCCCCCACACAGCACAAATAAGTTCAAAAATGCACAATTTAAAATTATTTTAAAAAGCCTTAAAAACGAAGCAGCTAATTCTGTGCACCTTAAATCAGGTGTGTAGTGTTCTGATGCAGCGCTATCTCTTTAAGTGGATCTCTCGTATGCCAGGATATTTTGTTACACGTGGCCTGTAATGGTTCAGTAGCAAACCTGTCCTGCCATCTGAAGGGTACCCCAGCGGCCTTTACTCTGGTTTTCAAGCTGCTCTCAAATGGGAGTTACTTGATGCTGAGTGATCAAGGTTGCTGTGGCATGCTTCCGGGCATCGCATATCTAGTAACTGTGAGCTCCAGGGTTACTTGCAGTATGCAAGTATTGTTTTCACTGGTAAATGCTGTCAGGGAGGCACCGCTATGGTCTTTGCTAAATGTTTCTCTTATACGTTTTGAAACTGTAAGCAGAATGAAAGCCATGCAACCACAGAAAACCGTACCCTCAACCTCCGCCCGGAAGACTTTTGATCTCCAGATCGCAAGGAGCTCGGCCAAGATACAGGCACTCATACGTACAAACTGCCCCTTCCGCTCAGCAGAAATGGTAAATCGTCTCTTTAACATGTCTGATACAACAGGTATAGCCCACTTATTTAAGACCACAGGGTCGGGACTATTATGCACCTTTCAGATGGTTCTCTGAGTTATACCAAACTTTATACACTCCATTTACGGAAGCATTTTCGGGGGACTTTCGCTGATCCTGTTCTTAAAAGCAGGCATCCTGATTGTAATTTTCCTGCTATGCAATGGATGCCCCGGTCAGCAAAGAAATGGAAACAGCGCTCCTGGAGAGTAAATACCGTGAAGGCATGGTACAACATCTGACCACACCTCGCCTATGGGAACTGAGCGCCTCTTGGTTCCTGTCATTTTGACCAGTCTGGCTGGACTGTGTCCTACCTGCTTTCCAGTGCCTGTTCTGTGGGGAAGAATATGTGTTGGATCTCTATCTAACACTTCCATCATGTGCGCATGCGGACTTCGATGCTCCACTGGACCCGATAACGGCCCATGGTCTGCAGTGTCCTAAGCGTATCCCGATGTTGGCAGCATTTTTAGAGCCACCCCAGGAAGTTTTGGCTCCTATTGGAATGTATATTGGCACCTCCACTCCCACACAGCCTTGGATGGCCCCACCATTGGCTGCAGGCAGTATGGAAGATCATCTGTGCTCAATCGACGTAATGTGCGAGGTGTTCCAGGGCTCATCGACTGCGGAAGCAGGCAACATCAATGTTGCATCGCCGTCTTACGGCCAGGACACATAAACATTTGGCCTGTCATATGCTGGGAAAATATTCGGCCTTTAAACAAAACAAATTGACACTTTTTCCTGCATGGCTTTCCGCTGATTGTAGTCGCTCAAACTATATAAACAGACACATGAGAGCTATTGCTTAAGTGTCAATCTTTGTTTTTGGCACCAGTTTTGAAGTTTTAACACTTTTTAGCTATCATTTTTTAGCTATCATTTTTTATTGTCATTATTTGCGTACCAGTGCCTAGACAGCCTAGTAGTACGTTAGAATATTATTATGTTGTCTAGTCGAATGGGAAGTGTGTGTTCTATTCCATATAGGTACCCCAACATAGGCTCAGGTAATATCACCTATGTTCTCCCCTACATTACACACATAACGGTTCTTGGGGACTGATCTTTTACCGAGATACAACACTGCAAACAGAACGCAGGATTTCCCTAGTAGCAGTCTCATTTAAATATGCATGAGGATTCTTGGAAACTCAGCAGGGCTCATCCCTTGCATAAAAACTAAGTATAAAGTACATTTCCGACGTCATCCTAAGTCCGATACTGACACTGCAAAGTAAAACCCCCAGGGAGAGCTTTGGGTATAAAAACATCGCATCTTGCTGAAAGAAAGAGAGGAGATCAGGACTTCCATGCCCACACACTGACACGAGACGTTGAAGCACCCTGCATGCAGATACTCCAGATCACAGTGGTCTGACATCCCTTGCGGGGTGTCGAACCCAAGCCCAGGTCGGGGTCCTACAGTTTCTCACTTGAGGTAATGGGGGTTGACTTTATCCTAGGGGATTCTTGGCTTAACACCTACATATATGCTAGGTACACTTAGGTACATCTAGTTAGGGTAGCATCATAGGAGTAAGCATTTTATTGTCATGTATTTCATACACTTGCCTGTATTCATGATCATATCAGAATGATAGAAATCTACCATCCTTTTACGTTCTTAGTGCTTTTAGTCATTTATATCTGCTACTGCCTAATGATCGTTATAGCACATCTATTTTACACAAGAATAACAACTGGTTAATAAATAATGATTGAAAATGTCCCTACCGTTTGTTCTGTGTATTTCTCTGAGATCTAGTGAGCACGAGTGACTGAGCAAAAAGTAGTACCCTGTTCTCACGGTCCTGAGGGATCATGGTTGTCATGTTCGATAGTTGTCAAGAACTATTCTCTCCTTGGTAAGAAGGGTGTCTAGTGGCACTGTGAGCTAGCTGGTATGAAGGCCAACATACCTGGTGCGGATGTCTGGAATCAGTCTAGAGAGCAAGCCCACAGTGTATGTTGTCTAAAAGTGCAGATCCTGTATAAGTTATATAGGAACTACAGGACACCATGGGTCCCCCTTTTGACTGCATGCACAGTGTGGTAGGCACTATGGGGAGCCTGCCACAGGGTGCAAGGTTTTCCCCAACCACCTCTTTTGTCAATGGGAGCCTGTGTTCTCATTCCGAACACAGGCTCCCATTGAAGTCAATGGGAGTCCGACTGAATGGTGTTCGGACACAGCATAATCGGTCGGTTGGACCCCCCAAATCTGAGTCGTTCGGCAAGCATTCCAAAACCAATTCACTTGGGCTGCTTTCCAGACGACATCATAATCGAGCCCTTAGTAGGAGTAATTTTGTCAACTAGTCCAATTGTTGTTTCAGGTGTGGGAATGTGGCACATGGTAGAGGTGGCAGATCGTGTCCTGCAAAGCTTGTCCCTTGCAGAGTGTGTAATCAAGTTGGACACTTCGCCAAAGTATGTCAAAGTTACAAGAAGAACTCCGACAAGACAGAAAATGTTGTTGTTGATACTGGTGAAGAAGTGGCAATATTTTTTATGAGCAGATTCAAAATTACCTACAAGATATGGTGTTGGTGTCAGTGAAGGGAAGGTGGGAACTGGTGATACGTCTGTGTGTGTCGATCCTTACATCAGTGTCAAGGTGGGAAATAGAGTACTCACTTTGTTGGTAGACTCTGGAGCCAGTATCACTATGATCACTGAAGAACTGTTTCAGGAGAATTGGCCTTTGGAACCGCCGGACCCCGCACCTATTTTGTACAAGGTAGAAGGATAGAATTGGCAGGTTTCTTCGAAGAGACAATGGAGTTCAGGGGAAGGACTACTTTTGGAAACATTTATTTGGCTATCAAAGGTCTTTCAATTTTAGATGGTCCCACCAGGGTCTTTTTAAAATGATTCTGAGACCAGGTACCAAAGCCCAGGTGTCAGTTATTTCTGATATGCAAATAGAGGAGGTGAAAGTGGAGTTTCCTGCATTTTTTTTACTGAAGATGTAGGTACCATCAAGGGATTTCGGCAAAAGATAGGAGTCAAAGAGGGTTCACTCCCTGTCAAGTACAAATTAGGTAGTTTTCCATTTTCAGTCAGGGAGGATTTAGAAAAGGAGCTGAAAGGGTTGTGTGACAAAGGAATAATAGACCCCATTGAGTCATCCTTGTGGTTGTCTCCATTGGTGGTGGCTCACAAATTCAGTGGAGATTTGAGGGTCTATGTAGATTTACGCAGCCTAAACAAAGCCATCTGGGTAGATTCCCATCCCCTTCTGAATATTCCAGATCTACTTGCACTTATCACAGGAGTAAAGTGGGTCAGCAAGTTAGACCTTGGTCCCACTTACCATAAGGTAGTATTAGGAGATGAGTCAAGACACTACACTGCCTTTGTTTTGCCTATAGGTATGTTTCAGTATTGTAGGATGCCATTCGGATTGGCTTCAGCTACTGCCGCCTTTCAGAAAATAATGTATCAGATTCTTAAAGGAGCATTTCAGAATGATATGCTCATATTTGCATCTTCCATAGAGGAGCATAACAGATCCCTAGACAAAGTGCTTTACATCTTTCAAAAAAGGGTGTTGTACTAAAATTGGGAAAATGTGAGTTTTTGAGAGAAAAAAAAAATATTTGGGTCACGTGGTATCAGGTGAGTGTACTGAACCAAGACCTGGGTTGGTAGGCGGTATCATTAATGCAGAAGCACCTGTATTCCAGATGATGGCAATCAAGTCAATGTGCTTACATGTTTACTAAAAAAAACTGTGTTTTGTTGGGATAATAAATGTCAAGATGCATTTGTTTGGATCAAACATCAACTTGCAACCTTTCAATCCAAATGTGTAATGTTGTATAACTGTAGATGCCAGCAATCATGGGTTGGGAGCTGTCCTAACACAAAGTGAAGCAGGTTTGGAGAACACCATTGTATACACGTCTCGCACACTTAAAGAACATGAAACACATCACTCCACTATAGAAAAGGAAGTGTTGGCCTGCTGGTGGGCAACTCAAAAATGTAAACCTTATATGTATGTATGTATATGTGGGGAACCAAGTTCTTGATCAAGACTGATCAAAAACCGTTGGTCACATTTTTGAGTGGTGAAAAAGTTAGAGATCAAACGCCCTGCTTATCTAGGTTGTCCACTAAGCTCCTGAAATTTCATTTTGACATTAAACACATTCAGGGCATGAAAAATACTAGAACAGACTTTCTGTCTAGGACTTCAACTCTCATTGAGGATGAAGCAGTAGATCAAGATTGCAAAGAGAGTTTTTTTCCTGCAGCAGTTGATTTGGAGGAAATGTGTGCTATATCTTAGACGGAATGGAAAATGGAAGTGAGAGCAGATGAAGTCTGCAAACGAGTCATTGAATATGCCAGTAAAGATTGGCCTCAAGAGAGAACAGTGGAATCTGCTTGTCAACCGTTTTGGAACGAGTCTGATGACTTATCTGTTGAGTATGGATTGGAAAAGTTGGTACCTCCCTCTGGGTTGAGGTCAAGACTGATCAACTTAGCCAATGAAGGTCATATAGGTAACACATTTACTAATAGCAGTCTTAGACTACCCTTTTGATGGGCGTCCATGGATAGAGAGGTAGACAAACATTTTTATGCAATAAGGGTTTCCGCAGAACTTGTTGTCAGATAATGAACCTATTGTTATTGATAAAGTTTGTTGAAGTGTCATCAGAGTGAATGGTAGGTGTTGGTGGAATGTTGCTAGGGTGGTGAAGTGCAAGGGTTGTAGTGTAGTTCCTATATTCCAAATAGGCTCTGCGCATTGGAATAATATACACTATAGATTTGACATAGGACTGAGGTCAGTATGTCTCTATCGAGTATACTAAACTTAATTGTGTGTGTGCTAGCTAACTCAGAGGTCACTAGAAACTTTCTCGAATAAACAAGAAGAGATTAGTCTCTGACAACCGCATAAACATGACAACTTTGTTTCCCCTAGAATCTGAACAATATCTTCAGAGTCGTGGAAACAATAGATAACTATTTCAATCTGTCAATCGTGCATGCTTCGTTTCTACAGAGTTGTATAGAAATAGAGAGACGGGCATTTCAATAAAAGGGGTTTATTGAACAGTCTTATTTCTCATGCAAGAGATATGAACTGCTACAATCGTTAGACAGAATGCGACGTATAATGCGTACAGCGTGAACAGTAATATAAAATAATACTGTAATAGCATTGTCTGTTGCTATGACATACATACAAATACATACATAAATAACACAGGCTAAAATACTCAACTGGTGCTTCTAAAATATGCCTACCCCAATGTACCTAACATAGGTCTAGTACCAGGGAAGAAGTAGGTGCTGTCTTTAGCATAGGTTTATTTTTGCCAAGAATTGCCAAATGTTTCCCTAGGTTCTAATCAGCTCCATACCTTAGAATGGGAGAGGTTGGTATCTCTTTCACAGGACTCGATTTCCCAACACCCCACAAGGGGTGTCAGAAACACTGGAGCTGGATTCTTGGCAGGAGCGTGACAGCATCTAGTCAGTGCGTCAGCTGGAGAGTTGGCTTCCTCCGGCACTTGCTGTAGCGAGCTGCTTCGTGCAAGTAGGTAGTCGAACTGCACCAAACCACACCGTGCTTTGCCATAGCAAGTGAAGGTATATTAATACCTTGAAGGTGTTTAGGTATGCCAGTATTGACGTAAAAGTCGGGCATATGAACGTCATGAATAACCCCTAAGGAATAGATATTCATAAATAAATAAAAATTTAAATGTTTGTGTGTTCAAAATCGTAAATCTCCAAAAATTCTTCACCGATTGCTTTGAAATTTTGACACAACGTTGGATTCAAATACGCGCGTGTTTTTATATACACAACGTTGGATTTGAATAAGAGCGTGTCGAATACACGCGTGCTTTTAATCGAAAGCCCGAACAGACACATAAAAATGTCAATGTTCATTTGTTCAAAATCTTAAATCTCCGACAGTTCTTCACCGATTGCTTTGAAATTTTGACATAACGTTGGATTTGATTAAGCGCGTGTTTATATATAAACAACGTTGGATTACAATACGCGTGGCCCAATACGCGCGTGTTTTTAATTGAAAGGCCGAACAGACCCTATTGATTGGGTTGCTGCGCAACAACTACAATGGACGCATAGAAAAAATAGTCTATATATATTAGGATGGACAGTTGGTGTCAGGATGGCAGACCGGGCAGTGGGTGGAGGGTGGGGGGAGGAGTTGGTTCACTTTGCAACATTAAGAAAGTACGCGTAGAGACAATAGTCTACATATATTAGGATGGGCAGTTGGTGTAAGAATGGCAGACTGGGAAGTGGGTGGAGGGAGGAGTTGGTTCACTTTGCAACATTAGCCCGTGTTTATATATACACAACGTTGGATTTGAATACGCGCGTGTACAATACGCGCGTGTTTTTAATCGAAAGGCGGAACAGACCCTATCGATTTGGTTGCTGCGCAACAAATACAAGGGACGCATAGAGACAATAGTCTACATATATTAGGATGGACAGTTGGTGTCAGGATGGCAGACCGGGAAGGGGGTGGAGGGAGGCGGGAGGAGTTGTTTCACTTTGCAACATTAGCACGTGTTAATATGTACACAACGTTGGATTCGAATACGCGCGTGTACAATAGGCGCGTGTTTTTAATCGAAAGGCTGAACAGACCCTATCGATTTGCTTGCTGCGCAACAACTACAAGGGACACATTGTGTCAATAGTCACAAAAACATATTGTATACCCACAAGCATTGTGAAATTAAACATATTAGAAACGTGCGCTTACTCTTTTCTTTCTCTTCCATTTAACCAGACTGAGCCATAGCAACGCGTGGCCGTGTACAGCTAGTGCATAATAAATGAGTTCTTGGCGAAATCAATATCCAGGCTAGGGGAAGTCCCTTCAGCTTAAGAGTCTAGTTTTGCAAGAAATCATTGTGACGTTGATGAACGGATGGAAGTAGCCATGCCTGTATTTGGGTAGCATGGGCTATGCCTAAATAAGGACTGGATTTCTATGCCTATATAAGGGCAATGTGAATTGTACCTATATAAGGGCATGAATTGGGAAATTAATTTGGAATCTAAAATCGGACACAACAAGGTGATCAGAATGCCAAATCCACTGTTCCCAGCTCTTCTGGTGAACGGATTGCCAAACCCAATTCCTCTTTTTCCTCTGTTGGCTAGGGAGAGGGTTCAGGTGAAAGTGGCAAACCTAGTTCTTCCACTCCTTATGAGGGCAATAAAAAAGTATGTAGACGTGAGCGGGTGCGAAGGTCACCTTTTAGATAGAGGTAATTCTCAGCAGCTTCCTTCCATTTCTTTTCTGATGTGTAACAGTTCATGTGAGTAGATTTCTGTAATCTCTCGCTCTTTTTAGCTTATTACCATTTATTTTGTTTCATTTTATTTTCCATCGTTTAAGATTTTATATTGTAAGCATTTGATCATTCTTATTTATAATGTCTTTTTTATTTTTTTCTTAATCAATCCTCATTCGCCTCTGACCCCAAACGACTAAACATGTAGGATGCCATTACCGTTACTCACTTTCGAGAGACGTAGGCACCCGAGATGATACCACCCGCCTACCAGTATATTGACAAAACCTACAAAATAATGTCGATGACCTCTCTATTCGCAGGAGAGGGTGGTCACTCTCTTATGATCTCACTTTCGAGAGACGTAGGCACCTGAGATGATACCACCCGCCTACCGGTATATTGACAAAACCTACAAGATAATGTCAATGACCTCTCTATTCGCAGGAGAGGGTGGTCACTCTCTTATGATCTTGACTGCAAAACTGTAGCTGTTGGCCAGCAGGAGAATAAAACCTGCAAAGGCCCAGCAGGATCCACATAGCCCAGTCCGAGAGCTTCCAAAAAGGCATAATCGTGGGATCAAAAAAAGAAATAACTTAAGAAATAATAAACTCAACAACTTAAAACCCCCCAAATATGTGTATAAGATCACAGAATAACTATAACTATAAAGGAGACGAATTGAGCAAACAGTCCCATAAAATTTTCTTTCTACTGTTCTGCCGTCTGGCCAGATATCATTGGTAGAGGTCTTTATATAGAGAGGACTGCCAATCGGAATATGTGGGGGGTGTAGCTTCTACCCATCTTCTGCATATTTCTCGTCTGGCAAGCAGGATTGCATAGAACAGAAACCCCCTTGCGGGGCCTATAACTTCACTAGTTCTGCCAAAAATAATCAGGGCAAGGGAGATTTGGAATTGGGCTCCCAAAATATCAGCTAGAGCTGCCCCTACTTTCTCCCAAAATTCAGAAATAGCTGGGCAATCTTTAAACATATGTATGTCTGAGGCATTCACCAGGTCACATTTCTTGCAGCTGACAGGGGGACCCTTTACAATTTTGGAAAGTCTAGAAGGAGATAAGTAAGCTCAATGGGCTGTATAATAGTGGTTTATCCTGAACCAGGCTGGCTTTACGACTGTGAACAAAGTGTTGAAAGAAGTTTGCCACAGATTTTCCCAATCTTCGCCTGGTATAGAAACTCCCCACAACTTTTCAGCTAGCTTAAAATCTCAAACTATGACTTCCTTAATGGCCAAATTAAAAAATGACACCTCTTTCCTCCCTTTTTATGTGAATAAAATACCCAGGCAAATCCTTAGTGAACACTAGCACATGAACAGTGGCATTCGCCCAAACATAATTTAGAAGAAATAATCAAAAAACGTTTTTGCACATTTGGTGTATTTTAATTTCTGTTATAAAACATGATTACATGATAAAAAAGTTTTTGGTACATTTGTATCGATACATGATAAAATATTCCAGCATTATAGCATATGCATGGGTCTAAACATACATCAGGTACATATATATTACAATAAAAAGATGGTTTCCTGTCTACGCGTTTCGACACAACTGTGTCTTTCTCAGGACTGTACCATCATATTTCTGTAAAAAATATATATAAAGACATTATACAAGTCTATATTTACAGTGCAAAAAACGTTTATGGTATAAGTTTTGACATTTCATAAACAAGGCTAGTGTTACTGATCTCATAAATCTGATAATACCGCTAGGCACTCATGTGGGAGAAGCATCATTTTATGTACATATATACAGATCTATATACAGGTCTATAGATACCTATTTACATCACTATGGTAGAAAAATACTATACAGACACATCTATGGTAGAGAATAGAAGACCATATAGATGATTAGAAAAGAGAGATAAAGGTAATAGGAAACGCATGAGAATCTACATATTTAAATTATCCTCAAGGTTTACAGGTCCTAAAATACCCATATTAATCTTGCATGGTATTTACCTATAGGGTAATACAATATAGTTTATAGCATATTACATAAAACCCTATCAGGCAGTATATGGTTGGCTATGCATTTTATTATATTATCTGCTTACCTATTGATACCAACTAGTGGTACCGGAATTAAAGCCAATGTAGGAGCGGATACAGCCGGTAAAAAGGTCCCAGACTCAAATGAGAAGTGTTAGGTTCTGCAAAAAAGGGGGGTGGGATCAGAGTGCATTTCAGCGATCCGAAATCACAGTCGGCATTTCTTAGTTTATTCTATACTGTCTTGCATGTATTTAATGTTTTATTTTACTATTTCGAACTGGTTCTAAATGTCTACAGATAAGGATGACAGCTGGCATATCCTGATGACCTAAAGCTAGGCTCATAGTTTACCAATATAATTCAATGTATCACATGTTACATATACGCTTGTTTTCTAATAGCGCTGATAAAAAATGATGAAAAACAGGCAGTGTGTTGGTTAAGCTTAATTAGCCGATTGTTAACGTCTTTCACTCAAAGTTAAAACAGACAAAAAAAATTTTTTGTTTTTGAAGATATCATTATTATATATTGGTTATCTAAGAAATGGAATCTAAGTCGGCCGTATCGATAGTATCGAGTCATAGTTATTAATTTTTACCTCCAAAGTTGTTATTATGAAAACATCAGCTATTAACGTTTTTAAGCAAATTTACCGCCTGCAAAAGAGGAGAGGCAGAAACGAAAATAATGTCATAGTGGGAACGAATCTACCACAATATGAACCACCTCTTCGTTTAGAACAGTAATGTTTACCTGTTTTAATGATGATTTGTGTGAACCGGCTGCATGCGGTTCCCGGCGTCTTTATTTCTATGGGGGAAGCATGGACACGGCTAATGTTATTTTAACTAAAGAGTAAAGATAAATACTTGCAAGTTACCGCATTTACAGTAATTTCAAATGCGCTTCAACGGTGGGCGGCTTACCGTGATCTGCACCCTCTTACTGGGTCGAATAACGTGGCCTGGATTTAGAAGTTGGATAGCGTAACCTGGCTGCACGCGGTTCCCAGCGTCTCTGATACTACAAATGGAACACGCACAATTTTCATTATTTGCTCACGGATATAAGGTGACTTCTAGCTCATAGTTACTAGCGCATTTGTCTGCAACTTACCGTGAGATAAAGAGCTAAACGTGGACCAGTGGCAAGTAGATCCCGGCGGTTTCTAGTTTTTCGGCAGAATTCTAAGCTATACACATGCATTGGCTTATATAACGACTACGTTTATTGGTTAAATTACGGTCATGTGCTTCTTAAAGGGAAAGCCTAACATTTTTCGCATTTTATTCTTAAGATATGGCTAAACAGTATTGTGAGACCCTCTACAGGGAAATTATTCATAAGGCCTATATTTACATGCTATGAAAGGGATTGAATGTTTAATGGTTTCTAATATGAAACCGTTTACAGAATAACAAATATATCCCATTTGATTTTTACATTATTGCATTAATCCATGGTAAATCGTTGTTTAACCCATGGGAAAAAGTATTCAAAGAAAAAATCCAATACCCCTCTCTCTTTTTTCTAATTTTATCTCCACCATTATTATTAGGTGTATGGATCTTTTCTAAAATCCTCCATCGGATCTGCGATGGAGCATGGTGAAACTCAGAGAAATGTAGGGCCAAAGGAGCTGCCATTTTTCGTGTTTTTATGGCAGATCTATGTTCAGTGAGACGAAGTTTCATAGTTCTTGACGTCTCTCCGACATAGCCTAAATTGCACGGACATAGCAAAAGATAAACAACATTGCTGGTATTGCATGTCCATAGTTCCTGGGCTTGAATTCTAATCTGATTGAATGTGAAGATTTCACCAGAAATTATACCCTCACATGACCGGCATGAACCACATCGAGAAGTTCCCTTGATAGCGTTTCCGCCTTCAAAGGATTTCTGTATGTAAGAGGTCTTCATGCTGGAGCCCTCGAAAACGTGATCTTACCACTAGATCTTTCAAGTTTTTATTTCGACGGTGCGTGAACAGCGGCTTGGGTAATTTAGGTTGAGTTGATTCTACATTTAACAGGTGCCAATTCGAATTTATAATTTGTTTAACTGTGGCATTTAACGGAGAGTGTTTAGTAATACATACTAGTTTTTGTTCTTTTTGTCGTCTGTTGGAATTAAGTAACACATCTCGATCAAAGTAACGTGCTCGTTTATATGCCTCACGTACTAGTCTATCGATTTGGTTGCTGCGCAACAAATACAAGGGACGCATAGAGACAATAGTCTACATATATTAGGATGGACAGTTGGTGTCAGGATGGCAGACCGGGAAGGGGGTGGAGGGAGGCGGGAGAAGTTGTTTCACTTTGCAACATTAGCACGTGTTAATATGTACACAACGTTGGATTCGAATACACGCGTGTACAATAGGCGTGTGTTTTTAATCGAAAGGCTGAACAGACCCTATCGATTTGCTTGCTGCGCAACAACTACAAGGGACACATTGTGTCAATAGTCACAAAAAAATATTGCATACCCACAAGCATTGTGAAATTAAACATATTAGAAACGTGCGCTTACTCTTTTCTTTCTCTTCCATTTAACCAGACTGAGCCATAGCAACGCGTGGCCGTGTACAGCTAGTGCATAATAAATGAGTTCTTGGCGAAATCAATATCCAGGCTAGGGGAAGTCCCTTCAGCTTAAGAGTCTAGTTTTGCAAGAAATCATTGTGACGTTGATGAACGGATGGAAGTAGCCATGCCTGTATTTGGGTAGCATGGGCTATGCCTAAATAAGGACTGGATTTCTATGCCTATATAAGGGCAATGTGAATTGTACCTATATAAGGGCATGAATTGGGAAATTAATTTGGAATCTAAAATCGGACACAACAAGGTGATCAGAATGCCAAATCCACTGTTCCCAGCTCTTCTGGTGAACGGATTGCCAAACCCAATTCCTCTTTTTCCTCTGTTGGCTAGGGAGAGGGTTCAGGTGAAAGTGGCAAACCTAGTTCTTCCACTCCTTATGAGGGCAATAAAAAAGTATGTAGACGTGAGCGGGTGCGAAGGTCACCTTTTAGATAGAGGTAATTCTCAGCAGCTTCCTTCCATTTCTTTTCTGATGTGTAACAGTTCATGTGAGTAGATTTCTGTAATCTCTCGCTCTTTTTAGCTTATTACCATTTATTTTGTTTCATTTTATTTTCCATCGTTTAAGATTTTATATTGTAAGCATTTGATCATTCTTATTTATAATGTCTTTTTTATTTTTTTCTTAATCAATCCTCATTCGCCTCTGACCCCAAACGACTAAACATGTAGGATGCCATTACCGTTACTCACTTTCGAGAGACGTAGGCACCCGAGATGATACCACCCGCCTACCGGTATATTGACAAAACCTACAAAATAATGTCGATGACCTCTCTATTCGCAGGAGAGGGTGGTCACTCTCTTATGATCTCACTTTCGAGAGACGTAGGCACCTGAGATGATACCACCCGCCTACCGGTATATTGACAAAACCTACAAGATAATGTCAATGACCTCTCTATTCGCAGGAGAGGGTGGTCACTCTCTTATGATCTTGACTGCAAAACTGTAGCTGTTGGCCAGCAGGAGAATAAAACCTGCAAAGGCCCAGCAGGATCCACATAGCCCAGTCCGAGAGCTTCCAAAAAGGCATAATCGTGGGATCAAAAAAAGAAATAACTTAAGAAATAATAAACTCAACAACTTAAAACCCCCCAAATATGTGTATAAGATCACAGAATAACTATAACTATAAAGGAGACGAATTGAGCAAACAGTCCCATAAAATTTTCTTTCTACTGTTCTGCCGTCTGGCCAGATATCATTGTTAGAGGTCTTTATATAGAGAGGACTGCCAATCGGAATATGTGGGGGGTGTAGCTTCTACCCATCTTCTGCATATTTCTCGTCTGGCAAGCAGGATTGCATAGAACAGAAACCCCCTTGCGGGGCCTATAACTTCACTAGTTCTGCCAAAAATAATCAGGGCAAGGGCGATTTGGAATTGGGCTCCCAAAATATCAGCTAGAGCTGCCCCTACTTTCTCCCAAAATTCAGAAATAGCTGGGCAATCTTTAAACATATGTATGTCTGAGGCATTCACCAGGTCACATTTCTTGCAGCTGACAGGGGGACCCTTTACAATTTTGGAAAGTCTAGAAGGAGATAAGTAAGCTCAATGGGCTGTATAATAGTGGTTTATCCTGAACCAGGCTGGCTTTACGACTGTGAACAAAGTGTTGAAAGAAGTTTGCCACAGATTTTCCCAATCTTCGCCTGGTATAGAAACTCCCCACAACTTTTCAGCTAGCTTAAAATCTCAAACTATGACTTCCTTAATGGCCAAATTAAAAAATGACACCTCTTTTCTCCCTGCCGTTCTCGATACCAATTGCTCCTCTAGCGTGTTTCCTTTACCAATGGCTTTTTCAGAGACCAGCTCTGGAGTTGTAAATATTAAAACCTGGACATACCGCCCTCTACCTTATGGTCAAGTAGAGCCCAAGACAAAAGTGAACCATCAGTAGCCAGATCACCCCACACCAAAAGCCCTGCCGTTTTTAATGGGGTTGCCAATTTATCGTTCAAACAGGCTGGAGATCCAGGAGAGTCCCATAAAGGAGACAAGCTTGAAAAGTAATTTAAGCCGATACAGTGTTTAATTATTTCCCATGTACAAACCGTGCCAAATAGGACTTTCAGCCGGACTTTCTTGAAGAACTTCTGATATCCTTACTTAAAAACTTAAAAAGGAACCCCTCACATAACAACCCTACTCCATCTAGCATGGCCGAAAATTTGACCCACCTCTCTGACAGGTCTGGGAACTTCAGAAGCATTCTAGAATGTGTCAGCTGAAAGGCGCAGACATAGTATTGGAGACATGGGAGTCTAAGGTCCCCTTTCTCCCTCCTGCGTCTTAGCTTCTTCCAAGCTAACCTCATAGCTTTATAAGCCCATACAAATGAATTTCTTGCTTAATGCAACTTATCAATGCCCTGCTTTTCAAAATGCAAAGGAATGGTGTTAGAAAGAAAAGTAATCTACATAACCATTTTTATCAAATTAATTCTCCGCAAAATAGGCAGGGGGAGATGCATCCATGATTTCATAAGTGTCTGGTACTCCCTAAGACGTTTGCCAGATTAGTCTCTGAGATCTTAATTATACTTTGGATGATCCCAACCACCAAATATCGAATGTCGCTTTTTGTTTGGTATCGACACTTAGGCAGATTCCAAGACATAATATCAGTTTTCTCCTCATTGATCTCATAACCAGACACCAGCCCAAAATCTTTTGCCAAACTAATGACATGGGGGAAGGATGACTCCAGATCAGATGTAAAGATCAAGATATCATCCACATACAGGGCTACCTTCCTCTCCCATACCCCAAACTTGAAAGATGCAATCCCCATCTCTTCTCTGAGACGCTGTGCTAAAGGCTGTATATACATGTCAAATAGAAGGGGGGAGAGGGGGCAGCCCTGTCTGGTTCCCTTAATGATCTTAAAGGCGTTAGTCAGTTTGTTGTTAACTAGGAGTTTTGCCAATGGATCACTGTAAATAAGCTGGTTAACTCTACAAAACTTGACACCAAAGTTAAACTTTTCTAGCACTGCCAAAAGATAGGTCCAATTGACCCTATCAAATGCTTTGGTGGTGTCTAAAGTCATGGCTGCAAGTGGTAATGCGTAGGTAGAAGCAAGATCAATAGCTCCAATAAAGTCATACGTAAGATCGTGAAAATTCCTGCCTCTCAAGAAACCCCTTTGGTCTAAATTTAATAATTCACCTGCCACAGACTCCAACCAGTCCACCAAGATCCTAGTGAAGACTGTGTAGTCCGAGTTTAAAAGGTAGATGGGTCTTTATGACCCACAATTCACAAGAGATTTCCCTGTTTTCAAAATTAATGTTATGGTAGCTTCTCCCCATGAAGCTGGAGGTCCAACATCTTCCACTAGTATTTTATTAAATAGTGCTGTCATAACCGGAACTATTGCCTCTCCCAAGCATCTATATAATTTGCCACAAAGCCCATCAGGTCCCGCAGCCTTACCACCCTTACATGCCGAAATGGCTTTCCTGACCTCCTGCTGAGTTATATCCAACTCGAGATTGTCTCGCTGGGAGGAATTTAAGGAGGTGAGCTTAATTCCACTTAGCCAATCGGTAGCACAGCTACTCTCTACCATGTTATCTTCAGTAAATAGATCTTGACAAAATGTGTGAAAAGCCTCTCCAATCTCTTCAACCGTATTCACCAAAGTGTTATTATGTTCAATATCGATTTGTTTTATATTATTACGAACCCTATCCGTCTTTGCTTTCCATGCGAGCAGTTTACTAGCCCCCCTCCCCATATTCAAAATGGGCAAGCTTACTGGCCTCCAATTTTTTAGAAATTCTTGTCTGGATAATGTTCTCTAAATGGTCTTTCAATGTCTTTAGTCTCCCCAAATGTGCCTGGCGTTTTACAGAGTCATCTTCCCCGTTCAGGCTCAACTCTACTGCCTTCATCTCACACTCGGCCTGAGCTATCTCCTCTTTGTACTGCCTGTTCTTGTGGCACGTTCTACTGGTGACCAGATCCATCAAGTAAGCATTCCAAGCATCCCAGACCACTGAAACCTCGGCTGAACCAATGTTTATATTAAGAAAGGACTCAGTCTCCTGGGACAGATATTTGACTTCTAATTCATCCAGGAGTATTGAGCGATCGAATGTCCACCTCCTCAATTGGTCTTTCTCCTCCAGGATTAAATCCATCCATACTACAGAATGGTCTGATAAATGGGGAGTCAAGTAGCCTATATTTTTGATTTTACCCCTCAAATCCTGACTAACCAGGATGCAGTTGATCCTTGATTTGTGTCTATATTTATGATTGTAAAAGTATTTTTGCCCTTCTATTTGTTACTCGAAGGCTATTGACATTCCAAGACAAACACTGTATGGTTCTCATGGTGGGTTAAGTAACTGTATGTCAGGTCTATGAGAATGTCGAAACCAAACCAAACACGATATCCATAAATAAACCAAACAAAAAGGCGAATTAGATTTTTTTTCTTTTTTACCCCTATGCTTCCCACCCTGTGCCTCCTTACTCCCCTCAACCTCTTTGAACCCCTCCCTGAAGAACCCTACCCCTATTTGCCTGGACTGATAGTCCAGATTGTGCCTGCCGGAGCTACCTCCCTGTCCCTAGCCACTACAAAAAGACGGGAAGCTACGGCTCTTAATCTAAATTCCATCAAAAGGTTTCACCACTAGTACTGTAACCCAATATAATTGTGCATAGCCGAATAACTGACCCTTAATTACATCATGCCTGTCTTTCTAAAACCTAATACCTCAAAAGATCTTAAATCTTGGGAAAAAAAAGTAGGATTAAACCCCCCCTCAAACACTGGAGCGCTAAGGAAAAACTATCCTAGGAAGAGGGCGGTCAGAAAACATGGCAGAGCTATTTGGAAGTTTTAATTACATTTTCCAGAAGCCTCCTGCGCTGTTTTTATATTATAGTCTTATACATCTTGTTGTTGTGCATAATTTTTGGGAGTGCAGGAAATTTTAACTGGGCAACCGCGCCCTGTTTCTTAAATTCATCCATATTCGTGCCCAGTTCCCATTGTCTGTCCAACGTGACACGTGCCAGGTCCGAGTTAATCTCATAAGCAAAGTCTCTAGGCCTCAAAGATTTCTGTTATAAGTCACAATTCAGAATTGTAAGAAAATGTATTAACATTTTTCTTGGCTTTGTAATGTCTGTTAATCTGGGGCAGTTGCCTTGTTTGTGTATAAGGTGAAAATCAATGTAGTGGTATGCTGCCACCAAAGCATTCACAATAGAATTTGGAACACTTTGGTAAGCGGAAGTTTGGAACTTGGACAAATGGCTTGGCTGTGCTTTCCACAGCAACTCTACTGGAATAAACGACATTTTCTTCACTTACCTGCGACGGTGTGATTTCTTCACGATGGCAAAGTACCACAATGTTATAATGTTAAATACATATCACAAATACCTACAAATATTATATTAAATAAAATAAAAAAGATTGTTTTTATATAACTAAATATTTTTTATTTAGAAATTATTTGACAAAATCATTATTACATAAATTTAGTTTATTTACTTCCTACCCTATACCACCACAAAACTCACAACCCTCATCTAAAATAAAAGATATATATATTTGCACAATTAACATAATGAATTATCAATTAAACACATATTTTTAATTAAAAAACAAATTAAAATTCATAAAAATTAATTAATTTCCCACGTTTTACCCCTTTAATCCCCACAACCCGCACCTAAAATTAAACGTAAAAAAATTAATTACGCAATTAAAATTAATTTTCAATTAAATAACTAAAAGTATTCAACAACTAATTATAAAGTAAATAAAATGTATTTACTCCCCACCCTTTACCCATATGAACCCAGTACCCACACACAAAAAAGTAATTAAACAATTAACATAATTATCAATTAATTTAAACTAATTTGTAACTATTTATTAATTATTTAAAAATAAATTTCTTTCGAACATTTAAGCCCAACATAGCCAAAACCCATACCCAAAAAATGCAATCAAACAACTAACATAATTAATTATTAATTCATATTAATTATCAGTTAATTATTGATGAATTAAAAGTAAATTACTTCCCAACCTTTACTCCTATAAACCCCACAACCCGCACCTAAAATAAATGACACTATTTCAATTTGTAATTATCAATTAATTAATTAATATTAAATAACAACTGATTATTAATTAATTTAAAAGAAATTACTTCCCACCTTTTACCCCCATAAACCTAAAACTCACATGCAAAAAAAGTAACTAAACAACGAACGAAATTAATTATCAATTAAGTATTATTAATTATCATCTAATTATTAGTTAAGGAAAAATACATTACTTCCCACCCTTTACCCATATAAACCCACAACCCGCACCTAAATAAAATCACACAATTACCATAATTAATGATCAATTAATTAATTAATATTAACTAACAACTAATTAATAATCAATTAAAAATAAATAACTTCCCACCTTTTACCCCTATAAACCCCACAACCCACACATAAAATTTACCCCAAAAAATGAAAAGCACAATTTACACTATACAATATCCGTGAAATAAATATTAATAAATGAAAAATATCCATTAATTTATTATAATTAAATTACTTCCCACCCTATTCTCCTATAAACCCATAACCCTATACGGAACAAAAAAACGCAAAACTTAATTAATTTTTTTTATTAACTACTAAAAATGTAACACATATATTAAAACGCATAAACAAAACTTTAAAATATATACTAAAATACATACATAACAATTATATTTTTGCAAATTATATTGTTGACTTCTGTATATTAAAATCGAAATTACATACCTTAAAATCGATATTCTTATCCACAATATTCTTGCTGTCAATATTTTTCAGTTTCACGATACGTACAGCTCGATAATTATTTCAGTCGATATTACTGATTCGATATTTTGGCTGAATACCGAAAATATGAGTTCTGTCTTGCTCTAAATAGAGCAAGCAGGCAATCCGTTTGCAGGATAGGATCATTATCACTGTTTATGATCATGTTTATGCCATAAGATACTGAAAAATGCTTTTTAATAACAATAAGCTTTCCAATTACACAAAATATGTCGATTACAACCCAATAGGAATAAAACAGTCCCTATGTAATAAAACGAAGATTTATCAGTAGCTATAGTAAGGGCTCTCTGTGCCCATCTTGTGATGAACCAAGCTTCCATACTATAACAGGACACAGGCTTGTAGACGGTTCGTAATTTTGATTTGGCACAAAGTGCTAGCGCTTCTGTGCAAGATGTGATCAAAAATTGTTTAAACAGTGGCATGCGCCATTTAGTATGTAAATGCTTAGTCTTGGTACAAAATAGCATAAAGTACATTATTGACCCCTTGCCATCCACTTTGCAATCACAGAGTTCAAAATGTATGCAGCTTTTGGAGAATTTAGCAGTTTACGTTTTAATGGGCAAGGCATCTATGCAGAATTTTAGGTAAAAAGTGTGACATGCTCCAGGGCTAATGTCATTCAGATATTGTTCAATGCCCATGATGTGCTTTATGTGCAATTAATTATGAGTTAAGATGGACAAGTTTAGTATGCAGAAATGCGTCTTTAACCATGGCAGCAGTAGTACTGGTAATGTGGGCTGACTCTAGCCAAAGATGCTCAAGGCCAAAGTTATGGAGGCAGTTTCCACTTAGCTTGCTGTATGGTCTAGTTTTATTCAAATCCAGGTAGTTATGCCCCCTATCACTCTCCCTCTGCTCACTTTGCTGCCCTCACTGGTGAACCCCATAAGGTTTGGGGGTGCTTGTAAGGCACTAAAAATATTTGCTGCCCACGTCTCCTGAAAACAACATATGTCCTTTGTACTCACAAATTCTATCCAATCAATGTCCTTGAATTTTGATTGCAATCCAGCCATCTTACAAGATAGGATAGTATTCCCATTTGTCCCACCTTGGGTGTTATAATCGTCCATGGGCTTGCAGACGTAACAAGGAGATGGGGTACTTTGTCCGTCATAGGCATATAGATGAAATTGTGCCAACTCTGGACCAGGTTTTCTCAGGGCTTAAGAGCTGTCGATAACCACTGCCATTGACTTCATCTAAGTGAAGAGTAGGCCTTTTATGATGTCTGATGGAAACTGTCCTAACAGCAGTAGATCTCCACTCGGCCACTATTAAGATTTTTGTGTTGCTTAACATGCCTGGCGGGAGTCTATAACTGCCTTCGGGCCACTTTGGAGGACCCTGTGGCTCTTGTGGCTCTTGTTGCCAGATTGGGACCACACACAATTCCTTTTGATGATCATGTACTATACCAGCTGATTTTGCCCGTCTTTGCAGGAAAAGGTCCAGGCCTATCAGATGGAGGCAACCTATGTTATCGATGATGCGACAGGTGTGTAGAACTCTACTTCATTGTACGTACCCTCTCCCA
Source organism: Lissotriton helveticus (assembly GCF_964261635.1). Classification (NCBI taxonomy): domain Eukaryota; kingdom Metazoa; phylum Chordata; class Amphibia; order Caudata; family Salamandridae; genus Lissotriton; species Lissotriton helveticus. The sequence continues at coordinate 697,444,114 of NC_136065.1, read as the reverse complement.
TTGCTCGAACGTTGCATGGTTCCAGCTACCCGGATTTACTATTTTTATATCCTGCAATAATATCATAGGAAGTGCAGGGATAGCCCAGAACACCTCCAGCAGAGGTGCACAGTTCAGTGGAGCTAGGTACTCAGGATCTAGAAAGAGGTCGATGAAGGTACATTGCTTTGCTACATGGACATTGTTTCTAAAAATTGGTGCGGAGGGTCCTCGAAGTGTTAATTTAGAGATTCCAGGTCATTGTAAGCAAGATGGAGAGAACACTCTTATATGAGGATTTATTGACACTGGGCAAAAAAGACAGGCATCCCTGGGTTTGCCAACGGTGAGACTTGCAGTTCCTTGATGGGTCATGCTTAAGGAGGGTGTTACTTGCATAGCATTCTTGCTTGGTCTCACACTTGATGCAGGACAGATGGTTTTGCAACCTCTCTTCTCTTTTAATGCAGATCCATAGGCGATTTTGCGTTCCTTAACTTTCTTTTTCCTCATAGGAGCCACTCTCAGTCGTGGGGTGTTCTCCGCTTCTTCATCTACTGCCATTGGAAGCTTAAGGGTGTGTGAAGAAGATCTCCTAAATATTGGGTATAGCCATTTTCCTTCACGACTTCTGTGTGTCCTGCCAAAAGATCCTTTAGATTGTAATTCTCTTCCTCATCCATTGATCTGGTTTTTATTTGAGATCTCTTCCTCCTTTCCTTGAGCCTTCCCTGCAATTGAACCACTTTTTTACCCCCCCCCCCCTTTTGCCCACAGCTTTTGAACTCTAAGCGGCTTATTGATTTCTACTTTGTGTATTGCAGGATCTGGCATCTGTCTTTCAGTGCTGGTCCTCGTCACGGCTTTAAGTGGCAGTTGAATTACTGCCTGGAAGCTTGCTTTGCCTTTAGAGTCCGTATAGCTACTGACAGTGATTCATGGTAGAATGTGCTTCAATGCTTAGCCCGATGGAATATCGTGACTTGAATTTGCTGCACTGCTGGGTCCAGAGTGCACTGTGCTCACTTGTCCTCAATTATTTGACTCTGCCTCTACCTCTCAGATTTCCTGCGGGCACAATTTTCCCTCTGGTTCTGGATTCCTTCGTTTATTAGCAGAGGGGAAATTGGATTGGTGGCTCCTTCAGGACTGGATAGGGAGGCAGGCCAGGCAGGGGCGTAACAAAGGCCCCGCAGCCCCCGCTGTACGGGGGGCCCCACTTTCTTCAGTAAATAAATGGGGCCCGGCCCCCTCAGCTCTTCAGTGAGAGCTGTGAGAGAGGCTTGTGCTAAAGCAAGCCTCTCTCCCTCTAAAGCAGGTGCAGGCTGTCTGCAGCCTCCTTTGAGCCCCTCCCGCTGACTGAAGACAAACAAAGTAACAAGTTAACATTATTTCTCTTCAGTCAGAGCGCAGGAGGCCCGGAAAGAGGATGGGGTGGGGACCCCAGAGAGCAGGAGGCAGCACAGACCACTGCTCAGGTCCCTGACAAGGGTGGGAGTGGGGGCCCCCAGAGAGAGCATTCTCCAGGGCAAAGCTCATATATGAGACGGGAGGAGGCAGCAAAATGGTGCCCTCAGGTAAGCACTCTTGTTAGAAGGCACCATGGGCGTCCGCAGGGGTGCGAGGGGGTGAGGGGAGAAGGGTGCAAGGCAGAGGGGAGAAGGGTGCAAGGCAGAGGGGAGAAGGGGGCAAGGTAGAGAGGAGAAGGGTGCAAGGAAGAGGGGAGAAGGGTGCAAGGAGGAGGGGAGAAGGGTGCAAGGCAGAGGGGAGAATGGTGCTAGGGGGAGCGGAGAAGGGTGCAAGGTAGAGAGGAGAAGGGTGCAAGGCGGAGGGGAGAAGAAGCAAGGCAGAGGGGAGAAGGGTGCAAGGCAGAGAGGAGAATGGTGCAAGGCGGAGGGGTGAAGTGTGCAAGGCAGAGGGGAGAAGGGTGCAAGGCAGAGGGGAGAAGGGTGCAAGGTAGAGGGGAGAACGGTGCAAGGCGGAGGGGAGATGGGTGCAAGGTGGAGGGGAGAAGGGTGCGAGGCGGAGAGGAGAAAGGTGCAAGGCAGAGGGGAGAAGGGTGCAAGGTAGAGGGGAGAAGGGCGCAAGGTAGAGAGGAGAAGGGTGCAAAGTAGAGAGGAGAAGGATGCAAGGTAGAGAGGAGATGGGTGCAAGGCGGAGGGGAGAAGGGTGCAAGGTGGAGGGGAGAAGGGTGCAAGGGGGAGGGGAGAAAGGTATAAGGTAGAGGGGAGAAGGGTGCAAGGGGGAGGGGAGAAAGGTATAAGGTAGAGGGGAGAAGAGCGCAAGGTAGAGAGGAGAAGGGTGCAAGGTAGAGAGGCGATGGGTGCAAGGGGGAGCGGAGAAGGGTGCAAGGTAGGGAGGAGAAGGGTGCAAGGCGGAGGGGAGAAGAAGCAAGGCAGAGGGGAGAAGGGTGCAAGGCAGAGAGGAGAATGGTGCAAGGCGGAGGGGTGAAGTGTGCAAGGCAGAGGGGAGAAGGGTGCAAGGCAGAGGGGAGAAGGGTGCAAGGTAGAGGGGAGAACGGTGCAAGGCGGAGGGGAGATGGGTGCAAGGTGGAGGGGAGAAGGGTGCGAGGCGGAGAGGAGAAAGGTGCAAGGCAGAGGGGAGAAGGGTGCAAGGTAGAGGGGAGAAGGGCGCAAGGTAGAGAGGAGAAGGGTGCAAAGTAGAGAGGAGAAGGATGCAAGGTAGAGAGGAGATGGGTGCAAGGCGGAGGGGAGAAGGGTGCAAGGTGGAGGGGAGAAGGGTGCAAGGGGGAGGGGAGAAAGGTATAAGGTAGAGGGGAGAAGGGTGCAAGGGGGAGGGGAGAAAGGTATAAGGTAGAGGGGAGAAGAGCGCAAGGTTGAGAGGAGAAGGGTGCAAGGTAGAGAGGCGATGGGTGCAAGGCAGAGAGGAGATGGGTGCAAGGCAGAGAGGAGAAGGGTGCAAGGCGGAGGTAAGAAGGGTGCAAGGCAGAGAAGAGAAGGGTGCAAGGCGGAGGGGAGAAGGGTGAAAGGTAGAGAGGAGAAGGGCGCAAGGTAGGGAGGAGAAGGGTGCAAGGTAGAGAGGAGAAGGGTACAAGGTAGAGAGGAGATGGGTGCAAGGCAGAGAGGAGATGGGTGCAAGGCAGAGAGGAGATGGGTGCAAGGCAGAGAGGAGATGGGTGCAAGGGAGAGGGGAGAAGGGTGCAAGGTAGAGAGGAGAAGGGTGCAAGGCGGTGGGGAGAAAGGTGCAAGGTAGAGGGGAGAAGGGTGCAAGGCAGAGAGGAGAAGGGTGCAAGGCAGAGAGGAAAAGGGTGCAAGGCTTAGGGTATAAGGGTGCAAGGTAGAGGGGAGAAGGGTGCAAGGGGGAGGGGAGAAGGGTGCAATGCAGAGAGGAGAAGGGTGCAAAGTAGAGAGGAGATGGGTGCAAGGCAGAGAGGAGATGGGTGCAAGGCGGAGGGAGAAGGGTGCAAGGTAGAGAGGAGAAGGGTGCAAGGCAGAGGGGAAAAGGGTACAAGGCAGAGGGGAGAAGGGCGCAAGGTAGAGAGGAGAAGGGTGCATGGTAGAGAAGAGATGGGTGCAAGGCAGGGAGGAGATGGGTGCAAGGCAGAGAGGAGATGGGTGCAAGGCAGAGAGGAGAAGGGTGCTAGGCAGAGAGGAGATGGGTGCAAGGTGGAGGTGAGAAGGGTGCAAGGTAGAGGGGAGAAGGGCACAAGGTAGAGAGGATAAGGGTACAAGGTAGAGAGGAGATGGGTGCAAGGCACAGAGGAGATGGGTGCAAGGCGGAGGGAGAAGGGTGCAAGTTAGAGAGGAGAAGGGTGCAAGGCAGAGGGGAGAAGGGTGCAAGGTAGAGAGGAGAAGGGTGCAAGGAAGAAAGGAAAGGGTGCAAGGCAGAGAGGAGAAGGGTACAAGGCAGAGATGAGAAGGGTACATGGCAGAGGGGAGAAGGGTGCAAGGTAGAGAGGAGAAGAGTGCAAGGCAGAGGGGAGAAGGGTGCAAGGCAGAGGGGAGAAGGGTGCAAGGTAGAGAGGAGAAGGGTGCAAGGTAGAGAGGAGAAGGGTGCAAGGCAGAAAGGAGAAGAGTGCAAGACAGAAGGGAGAAGGGTGCAAGGCAGAGGGGGGAATGGCGCAAGGCAGAGGGGAGAATGGTGCATGGTAGAAAAGGGTGCAAGGCAGAGGGGAGAAGGGTGCAAGGTGGAGAGGAGAAGGGTGCAAGGCAGAAAGGAAAGGGTGCAAGGCAGAGAGGAGAAGGGTGCAAGGCGGAGGGGAGAAGGGTACAAGGCAGAGGGGAGAAGGGTGCAAGGTAGAGAGGAGAAGAGTGCAAGGCAGAGGGGAGAAGGGTGCAAGGCAGAGGGGAGAAGGGTGCAAGGTAGAGAGGAGAAGGGTGCAAGGTAGAGAGGAGAAGGGTACAAGGTAGAGAGGAGATGGGTGCAAGGCAGAGAGGAGATGGGTGCAAGGCGGAGGGAGAAGGGTGCAAGTTAGAGAGGAGAAGGGTGCAAGGCAGAGGGGAGAAGGGTGCAAGGTAGAGAGGAGAAGGGTGCAAGGAAGAAAGGAAAGGGTGCAAGGCAGAGAGGAGAAGGGTACAAGGCAGAGATGAGAAGGGTACATGGCAGAGGGGAGAAGGGTGCAAGGTAGAGAGGAGAAGAGTGCAAGGCAGAGGGGAGAAGGGTGCAAGGCAGAGGGGAGAAGGGTGCAAGGTAGAGAGGAGAATGGTGCAAGGTAGAGAGGAGAAGGGTGCAAGGCAGAAAGGAGAAGAGTGCAAGACAGAAGGGAGAAGGGTGCAAGGCAGAGGGGGGAATGGCGCAAGGCAGAGGGGAGAATGGTGCAAGGTAGAAAAGGGTGCAAGGCAGAGGGGAGAAGGGTGCAAGGTGGAGAGGAGAAGGGTGCCAGGCAGAAAGGAAAGGGTGCAAGGCAGAGAGGAGAAGGGTGCAAGGCGGAGGGGAGAAGGGTACAAGGCAGAGGGGAGAAGGGTGCAAGGTAGAGAGGAGAAGAGTGCAAGGCAGAGGGGAGAAGGGTGCAAGGCAGAGGGGAGAAGGGTGCAAGGTAGATAGGAGAAGGGTGCAAGGTAGAGAGGAGAAGGGTGCAAGGCAGAAAGGAGAAGAGTGCAAGACAGAAGGGAGAAGGGTACAAGGCAGAGGGGAGGATGGTGCAAGGCAGAGGGGAGAATGGTGCAAGGCAGAAAAGGGTACAAGGCAGAGGGGGAGAAGGGTGCAAGGGGGAGGGGGAGAAGGGTGCTAGGGGGAAGGCGAGAAGGGTGCAAGACAGAGGGGAGAAGGGTGCAAGGGGATGGTGATGAAGTAAAAAATGTGCCCCCCGGAAACATTTCTGCGGGCGCCCATGACATCCCACACTACTTTGTGAGAAAGAGTGGGAGAGAGTGGAGAGAGAGTGGAGTGAGAGAGTGGAGAGAGAGAGTGGAGAGAGAGAGAGTGAAGAGAGAGAGAGTGGAGAGAGAGAGTGGAGAGAGAGAGTGGGGAGAGAGAGTAGAGAGGGAGAGTAGAGAGACAAGGTAGAGAGAGAGACTGGAGAGAGAGACAGTGGAGAGAGAGTGGAGAGAGAGTGGAGAGAGAGAGTGGAGGGAGACAGTAGAGAGAGAGGAGAGAGAGTGGAGAGAGAGAGTAGAGAGAGAGTGGAGAGACAGTGGAGGGACAGTGGAAAGAGAGTAGAGGGAGAGTAGAGAGAGAGAGTGGAAAGAGAGAGTGGAGAGAGTGGAGATAGAGTGAGAGAGAGTGGAGAGAGAGTAGAGAGAGTGGAGGGACAGTGGAGAGAGACAGTGGAGAGAGAGAGAGAGTGGAGAGAGAGTGGAGAGAGAGTGGAGATAGACAGTGGAGAGAGAGGGGAGAGGGAGAGTGGAGAGGGAGTGGAGAGAGAGTGGAGAGAGAGTGGAGAGAGAGTGGAGAGAGAGTGGAGACAGTCGAGAGAGAGAGAAAGGAGAGAGAGAGAGAGTGGAGAGAGAGAGAGTGGAGAGAGAGTGGAGAGAGAGACAGTGGAGAGAGACAGTGGAGAGAGAGTAGAGAGAGACAGTGGAGAGAGAGTGGAGAGAGAGAGTTTAGAGAGTGTGGACAGAGAGAGAGAGTGGAGAGAGAGAAGAGAGAGAGAGAGAAGAGAGTAGAGAGAGAAGAGAGTAGAGAGACAGAGAAGAGAGAGAGAGTGGAGAGAGAGTAGAGAGAGTGGAGAGAAAGTAGAGAGAGAGTGGAGAGAGTGGAGAGAGAGAGAGAGGAGAGAGAGAGAGTGGAGAGAGAGAGAGTGGAGAGAGAGAAAGTGGGGAGAGACAGTGGAGAGAGTGGAGAGAGAGGAGAGAGAGAGAGTGGAGAGAGAGAGAGTGGAGAGAGACAGTGGAGAGAGAGCGGAGAGAAACAGTGGAGAGAGAGTGGAGAGAGAGAGTTTAGAGAGAGTGGAGAGAGAGAGATTGGAGAGAGAGAAGAGAGAGAGAGAGAAGAGAGTAGAGAGAGAAGAGAGTAGAGAGGGAGAGAAGAGAGAGAGAGTGGAGAGAGAGTAGAGAGAGAGTGGAGAGAGAGTAGAGAGAGAGTGGAGAGACAGTGGAGAGAGAGTAGAGAGAGAGTGGAGAGAGAGTAGAGAGAGAGTGGAGAGAGAGTAGAGAGAGAGTGGAGAGAGAATAGAGAGAGAGTGGAGAGAGAGGAGAGAGTGGAGAGAGTGGAGAGAGTTGGGAGAGAGTGGAGAGATAGTGGAGAGAGTGGAGAGAGAGAGTGGAGAGAGAGTGAAGAGAGAGTGGAGAGAGAGTAGAGAGAGAGCAGAGAGAGAGTGGAGAGAAAGTGGAGAGAGAGAAGAGAGTAGAGGGAGAGTGGAGAGAGAGTGGAGAGAGAGTGGAGAGAGAGTGGAGAGAGAGAGGAGAGTGGAGATAGAGTGGAGAGAGAGAGGAGAGAGAGAGGAGATAGAGTGGAGAGAGAGAGTGGAGAGAGAGTGGAGAGAGAGAGTGGCGAGAGAGAGAGTGTGGAGAGAGTAGAGAGAGGGAAAGGAGAAAGGAGAGAGAGAGTGGAGAGACAGTGGAGGGAGACAGTGGAGAGAGAGTGGAGAGAGTAGAGAAAGAGAGAGTGGAGAGAAAGTAGAGAGAGAGAAAGTGGAGAGGGAGACAGTGGAGAGAGAGACAGTGGAGAGACAGTGGAGAGACAGTGGAGAGAGAGACAGTGGAGACAGAGTGGACAGAGTTGACAGCGAGAGAATATAGAGATAGAGTGGAGAGAGAGTAGAGACTGACTCAGAGACTGAATACTGACTGACCGAGAGACTGACTGGCTGAGAAACTGACTGAGAGAGAGAGAGAGACTGACTGACTGGGAGAGAGAGACTGACAGACTGACAGAAAGAGAGAGATAGAGAGACTGAGAGAGAGAGAGACCGACTGACTGACAGACTGACAGAGAGAGAAAGAGACTGACAGACTGACTGACTGGCAGACTGACTGACTGAGAGAACCTGAATGACAGAGAGAGAGAGAATGACTGACTGAGAGAGAGAGACTGACTCACTGAGAAAGAGAGAGAGAGAGAGAGAGAGAGAGAGAGAGAGAGAGAGAGACTGTGATGGAATTGGGGTCACAGTGTGTATGAAGCTATGCAATGCCTATTAAGATTGCTATTGTCTACTAATAAAAATGTATTATGAAAATGTGCTCTTTGTAGTTACATCTTCTTTTGAAATACTGCATTGTCGCATTGTCTAATGTTTTATAACAGAAACGAGAAGGATCAGTGGATGCACTTTTGTCAAAACTGAACGATGAGTGGGCCCGATGTTGTATATCATGACAGGAGTCTGCATCAGGAAACCCACCTAAACTTGGGCAAACTTCCCCGGCCTACTCACAAACAGAACGCGCCAGAATTGCGGTATGGCCTAGCCTCCAAAAATGAAAAGAAGGCTCTGGATCACCATAGCCTGAGAATAGAGCACAGCTTAACAGACGACAGACATTTGATCGTCTCAAAAAATTATTTCTTACAAAATTTAGATTCTTAATTCAAAAAGCTCTAAAGGCTCTTGTATTTGAACACACCATTATACATGTCATATTTGAATTTTTTTTACTTAAGACATGATACACATTGTGTATTGTAATGCTAAACAATCTGTTGCATTACACTTTGCATTGCAATGTCATAAAATATGTTTTTGAGAAACTTTAGTAATCAATGTCACATAACTGACGGATATGCAATTTCAAAACAAGATCAATGCCCAAATCAAAGAAAAATCCTAATACATTTCGGGTTCCAACACACGAACCCTTCTTCAGGGGATGTATCAATTGTATTTCCGATCCGAATAATGTGCAAAGATTCCGTCCACAGGAAACCTACAACAGAATATGTTTCATTTGTAAACTCGAAAAGAATTTGATTAATGGTCAAAAAGCTTTACATGCTTGAACATGCAGATCAAAACTAAAATTAGAATTTGCACTCTCTAAAAATTAGGTGTTAAAGAGAAAAAAGGGAAGAAAAGGAAGAAAAAAATAAGGTATGTGTTTTACGACGTGAACATTTTCGTAAATGAATAGAGACCAAAGCTGCTAGCCCTTCTATGCTGTTAGCACAGAGTGAAGTAAACCCCAACTAATTGTGCCTGAGGTGAAAATGCCAATAATTGAAATATGTTCTTACCGATCTAAGCGGTTGAATGCTCAAACCGCAATGTGTCAGCCAACTGCGTGACTTAAGAATGCTAATGTGGCACCATACTGGTCTGTTTACAGGGGACCCTCCTATTCGTGTTGGCTGTAACGAGTGAAAAAGAACACTCGATCACAATGCTTTAAGCCAGCTTGTAGTTAAAAATGCTAAAGAACCGCTAACCTTGCGCCAATGGTTGATGCACACGTCATAAACAAGATTCTAAACGCCAAATGTAATCCACCTTGTTTCTGTCGATATGAAATAAAATACAATACAAGAAGCTTACTAAAAATCTAATGATCACCTAGTCTGAAGAAATGTAATTAATTATCCACTATTTGCCTTGAAAACTCACCCGAGTGCCAAAGTTATTACGTTCGAAGAAAGCCTTTCTGTGTTGCCGTGCCACGATCAGCTATTGGTGCTTCGTAAGTGCCGGGTTCGAAACCCGGCCCCGTCCTTACAAGCCTATGCACTTAAAGGTGGTATTGTAGAATGAAAAAATTAAAAGTCAAATATGAGCAAGACAGTCCGTGCTCTACTGAAATTGTATCAGTTTATTGACGTGTGTAAACGACAAACGTATTGGCCAATTTTTTGCATGCTGTCCAGTAAAAACTTTATTATTCATGCACTGTGCTGTATCCATATAATGAAAACGGGTCTGTGGTCGAGACCCCCCCGAATATAGAGTTTGTGCGACACCTCATATTAATGAAGCGGCTCAAAATGTGTATAATAAGCCTCCTGATATAAGGGTTCAACCTAATGAATGCGCAGTTCAACTAAGTGAAGTCAGGCTCAGTGCACTATTATTAAAACGGTCCAAACATACTAACTGTTCCTAAGTTATCAATTATTGAGTGTGCAATGAGAGATATGTGAGAAAGAAATATATACAGAAATCAGTGCCAAATGTGCTGGAAACTACCTCAGAGAGTATTGAGAAAATCTGATAGGGAAAAGTTGCCGAAACGATTTTTTGTAAAAGAGTGCAAATCCTAAACAGCAAATTAAGATGTCCACAGTCATTTCATAGAAAACAGATCATTTCATAATGGTCATTTCATAGAAAACAGATCATTTCATAATGGTCATTCAAACCCCCCGGTGATACTGTACCTAACAATTTAATCCAATATGTTTCTCTGCACACCAGCGCTGTGTGAATGTCAGTTCCTGATTGTGGAATGATATGTTCAAGTACTGTGAAACGTAATTGTGGTATTGAGTGTGATGCTTGCAACCAATGAGCAGCTAATGGTGATGTTATGTTTTGGTTGCGAATTCTACTTTTGTGCTCGACTATTCTAGTCTTTATCTTCCGACTGGTTCTCCCAACATAAACCAAGCCACAAGGGCATTTGAGAGCGTATATCACCTGTTCTGTGTTACAATCTGATGTGTGACGTAGTTTGAACTGTTTGCCCGTATGTGGATGTGTGAACACGTTTCCCAACATTATATTACTGCATTGTCCACAATTGTGACATTTACGCATGCCTTTGTAACTGCCTAAGTGTGTATCTTTAGGTTTTAACAACTCCCGTAGATTTCGCGGTCTTGTATGAGCAAATGAACATAATGTCCTGGAAAGATATTGCAGATTTGACCACTAATCAAGCCGACACTAAGGCTTACACTTCAGATGAGGCAGAATCCATATACGCACTAGTTAAGGAAGTACGAGATTATGGGGCATCCACAGGTAATACAGCACAACAACTCAGGCAATTGGAATATCTACTCAAAAAGGAGATCACCCAAAGTCTCCACGCGACCATTCTCATCGAGTATCACAAAGTTAAAAGAATCCCGAGAGGACTACGTATAGCTCTAAAACCCATGTTCTTTAAGTTTATTAAGGCATTCATGTCGAGATGGTATGCTATCCTTAATAAGTGTTCGCTCGACTTGATACTCCTCATTATAGAAGAAATGTCATCCATACTTGCTGAATTAACTTCGGATATAAACAAACTCAAGGACGAAATATCCCAAAAAATGGAGGGTGAAGATTGGCATAAAGTATTGGAGGACATAAATCATAATTTAGACAAACATGCAAAAGAGGTACATGAAAGGAAAATTCGCAAATTTCGAAGGGATACCATTGACTATAAGTTAGATGAAGTATACTCTTGGGCAGAGAACTATGCTCAAAAACGATTTTTCAAAAAACCTAACACTAATCCTAATTCCTCAGAGGAGAGCCTAGTAACAGATCAAGATCTCACTTTACAACGCCCAAAACCAGCTTCAGTACCAACACATAAAGAAATATCCTCTGAAAGTCTTGCTACAACATCGACATCGCAATTGTTTTTAGCGGAGGGTCCAGCTCCCAAAGTACCACCCGACAAGAATACCACTGTCCAAGAAGTCGCACCAGAAGGGGAAAAGCCGCAAAAAAAAACGGAGGGCAGACCAGCAAGGAACGTGAAGAAATAGGATCCTTGGTGATGAACATTTCAAGAAGACATTTGAGTACAGATGAAATACACGTGTTAAACAAAGGCACTTCTTTTGTGCCCACGTATTCATCTAATGATTTAGAGACAGAGGTCTCTTTATTTAAATTCACACGTAAATTGCGTCTCAAATGGGTTTTTTCCACTTTACCAACCAGTGAAGAGACGAGTGAGGCATCTAGCAAGTTTCGTCCAAAAAGCCGATTCATATCACCTATCACGCACAAATCTTTGGACATTTTTGAGCATTTAGTCAAGAAGGATTTACATATTGTTAAGTACAATAAAAAGACACGTTCCAATCTGACTCGCAAGGTATTACACATCTTAAATTCACTACGACAAGATAAGTCTATTACATTTCAACCAGCAGACAAAGGAGGAGCCCTGGTAGTCCTTGACAGAGACTTTTATGAACAGAACGTGGATCAACATGTTTCTGATCCAGACACTTACATTCTATTGGACACAGATCCAACGAGAGAGTTAATCACTACATTAACGAACATTGTCACATTAGCAGTTGAGAATGGAATCATTGATGATGAAACTGAAAAATTCCTCATCAATGAGACACCCAAAATCCGAAAGATTTTTATGATTCATAAAATGCATGAGGACAACCAACGACCACCTTTTAGGCCCATTGTGGCCGGGTGCAACTCTATTCATGAGGCAGTGGGACAGTATCTAGACCACTTTCTACAACCCTTGGTTCAGATATGGACTACTTACGTGAAAGATACCACGGATTGTCTACTGAAATTGGACAACATACGAACAGTATTTCTTGAAGATGTCTTACTATGCACCATTGACATAACAGATCTTTACACTTCCATAGCCCACAATGAGGGCATTGAGGCGGTCGAATAGAGACTATTGAATTCGGACTTGAGCACAGATCATTCTCTTTTCTTACTGGAACTTTTACATTTTGCTTTATTTCAAAGTTACTTTGTTTGGAAGGATCAGTTTTATTTACAGCGCACCGGTACATCCTTGGGCTTTCTCGGGGCCCCATAACATTTTCATGGCCTTTTTTTAACACAAACACATTTTGACAAACCCCAGCTGGCAATCAAAAACAGCAGCGTTTCTCAGATATATAGATGACATTCTAGTCATTTGGAGAGGTTCTGAATTAGAAGAATGCATTGCCAACCTCAATTCACAGAAACCTAGAATTCTATTCACTTATGACATACAGAGAGAAAGAATTTACTTCCTGGACATAGAAATTATCAAAACCAATGAGGGGTTAACCACTTCAGTCTACAGAAAACCCACAGATGTGAATAACGCCGTGCATTTTGCCAGCGCACATCCCATGACGCTGAAACAACATCTTCCCTTATCACAATACATGAGAAGTAAGAGAATAAATTCGGACAACATCACCTGTTATAATGAGATTCAAGCACAATGTCTCAGATTCAAAGAAAGAGGGTATCCTCCAGAGACATTAGAGAAAGCTGTTAAATGCATCACATCTCAATCAAGGGACGAACTGTTAAAGCCACACAAAAGAGTAGCTCAAAAACGCGAAGTGTTTGTATTGAAGCACTCCATTGAAGCAACACAAATCAAAAGGATCATAAGAAGTAGATGGGATATTATAGATCAAGAATCGGACTTCAAAGGTTTGTTTCAGGGCCCCCCCCCTATTTGCTCATACAAGACCGCAAAATCTACGGGAGTTGTAAAAACCTAAAGATACACACTTAGGCAGTTACAAAGGCATGCGTAAATGTCACAATTGTGGACAATGCAGTAATATAATGCTGGGAAACGTGTTCACACATCCACATATGGGCAAACAGTTCAAACTACGTCACACATCAGATTGTAACACAGAACAGGTGATATACGCTCTCAAATACCCTTGTGGCTTGGTTTATGTTGGGAGAACCAGTCGGAAGATAAAGACTAGAATAGTCGAGCACAAAAGTAGAATTCGCAACCAAAACATAACATCACCAGTAGCTGCTCATTGGTTGCAAGCATCACACTCAATACCACAATTACGGTTCACAGTACTTGAACATATCATTCCACAATCAGGAACTGACATTCACACAGCGCTAGCGCGCAGAGAAACATATTGGATTAAATTGTTAGGTACAGTATCACCGGGGGGTTTGAATGACCATTATGAAATGACCTGTTTTCTATGAAATGACCATTATGAAATGATCTGTTTTCTATGAAATGACTGTGGACATCTTAATTTGCTGTTTAGGATTTGCACTCTTTTACAAAAAATCTTTTCGGCAACTTTTCCCTATCAGATATTCTCAATACTCTCTGAGGTAGTTTCCAGCACATTTGGCGCTAATTTCTGTATATATTTCTTTTTCACACATCTCTCATTGCACACTCAATAATTGATAACTTAGGAACAGTTAATATGTTTGGACCGTTTTAATAATAGTGCACTGAGCCTGACTTCACTTAGTTGAACTGCGCATTCATTAGGTTGAACCCTTATATCAGGAGGCTTATTATATACATTTCGAGCCGCTTCATTAATATGAGGTGTCGCACAAACTCTATATTCCGCGGGGGTCTCGACCACAGACCCGTTTTCATTATATGGATACAGCACAGTGCATGAATAATAAAGTTTTTACTGGACAGCATGCAAACAATCGGCCAACACATTTGTCGTTTACACACGTCAATAAACTGATACAATTTCAGTAGAGCACGGACTGTCTTGCTCATATTTGACTTTTAATTTTTTCATTCTACTATACCACCTTTAAGTGCATAGGCTTGTAAGGACGGGGCCGGGTTTCGAACCCGGCACTTACAAAGCACCAAAAGGCACCCTGTACCTTTAAAAATGCAAAGCATGCAGGGATAGCTTGTAGCTGATCATGGCACGGCAACACAGAAAGGCTTTCTTCGAATGTAATAACTTTGGCACTCGGTGAGTTTTCAAGGCAAATAGTGGATAATTAATTAGATTTCTTCAGACTAGGTGGAGCATTAGATTTTTAGTAAGCTTCTTGTGTTGTATTTTATTTCATATCGACAGAAGCAAGGTGGATTACATTCGGCGTTTAGAATCTTGTTTATGACGTGTGCATCAACCATTGACACAAGGTTAGCGGTAAGCGGTTCTTTAGCATTTTTAACTACAAGCTGGCTTAAAGCATTGTGATCGAGTGTTCTTTTTCACTCGTTACAGCCAACACGAATAGGAGGGTCCCCTGTAAACAGACCAGTATGTTGCCACATTAGCATTCTTAAGTCACGCAGTTGGCTGACACATTGCGGTTTGAGCATTCAACCGCTTAGATCGGTAAGAACATATTTCAATTATTGGCATTTTCACCTAAGGCACAATTAGTTGGGGTTTACTTCACTCTGTGGTAACAGCATAGAAGGGCTAGCAGCTTTGGTCTCTATTCATTTACGACAATCTTCACGTCGTAAAACACATACGTTATATTTTTCTTCCTTCTCTTACCTTTTTTCTCTTTAATACCTAATTTTTAGAGAGTGCAAATTCTAATTTTAGTTTTGATCTGCATGTTCAAGCATGTAAAGCTTTTTGACCATTAATCAAATTCTTTTCGAGTTTACAAATGAAACATATTCTGTTGTAGGTTTCCTGTGGACGGAATCTTTGCACATTATTCGATTGGAAATACAATTGATACATCCCCTGAAGAAGGGTTCATGTGTGGGAACCCGAAATGCATTGGGATTTTTGTTTGATTTGGGCATTGATCTTGTTTTGAAATTGCATATCTGTCAGTTATGTGACATTGATTACTAAAGTTTCTCAAAAACATATTTTATGACAATGCAATGCAAAGTGTAATGCAACAGATTGTTTAGCATTACAATACACAATGTGTATCATGTCTTAAGTAAAAATGTTTCAAATATGACATGTATAATGATGTGTTCAAATACAAGAGCCTTTAGAACTTTTTTAATTAAGAATATCAATTTTGTAAGAAATAATTTTTTGAGTCGATTAAATGTCGTCTGTTAAGCTGTGCTCCGTTCTCAGGCTATGGTGATCCAGAGCCTTCTTTTCATTTAGCACACAGGGAGGGACAGGAGTCTGATCTCTCTCACTATAACGGTAGCACGCACACAAGCCCAAGACTAGCAAAACTTAATTTATATTTGGTTTACATTGAGGAAGTAAGGTGTGCAGTCTCACTTATCTTTTTTGCACTAGCCTCCAAAAAGCAAGACCAAGAGTTCATAAAATACCTGACCTCCTTTGACATAATTCTGCTACAAGAGACTTGGGAAGATAAGCCATTTGACCTGCAAGGCTACACCACTTACTCACTCCCGGCGACAAAGGTATCTGCCTTTGGCCGCCGCTCGGGGGGCTTACAACTTCTTGCCTCAATAACCAAATTAGGTGAGCTACTCCCTGTTACCATACATTTGACACCACCTAGCGGAATCCAAGTCACAAAGATAACACTCAAGCTTAATCAGTCCAAACAGGATATTATAGTAATAAACGTTTAGGTGCACCCAAAACAAAAATCAAAGGCAGCTATAGAGCTGCTACTGGAGTTGCAGAGAGTTATGGAAGAAGAATCAACAGACCTCATAATTTTGGCTGGCGACTTCAACATGCACCTCTTAGGGTGTACTAAGGAAGAAGATTCAATGCAGGAACTCTCAAATGCATGGGGAATACCAACACAAGGCCAAATTCAGTCCACCAAGCCACCTAGGGTTGCAAAGAACTTACTAAGGGGCCTAGAATTCACAAATATGAGAGTTTTGAACGGACGGTTTAAGGACGACAGCCCACCAGCAGCCACATACCACTCATCTACAATATCATCACACATAGACTTCACCTTCACAACTCTGACATTGTTTAACAAAATCGCCACCTTCAAAATCGGCAGCAACGTATTTAGTGACCACCTCCCACAAGAATTGACTCTTCAAATAAGACCAAGCCAAACTCCTGAAATCCGCAAATCCATCTTGCTGGAGGAAACAACTAACTTAAAAAGAATAAGGTGCAACTCCACCAATATAGATGAAATAGCAGCATGTGCCAAAGCTTTATATAACCAAGGTCAAGTCAATTCAATACAACCAACAGAAAGCTGGGAAATATTTCTCAAAACTCTAGGTGACAAATACTCACATAACAATGGCTTGAAACAACGGAAAGTGGCAGCTGCAACAATTGACTCACAAAATAGTCCTATCACTAAAAAACGCGAAAGCAAACTATAAATAGCACTCTAAATCAACAGCGTAAAATTCCAAACAATCTGAGACTGCAACGAACACTCAGTGAGCTATAGACCTCACTAAAACGTAGGAGATGGGAGAAAAAAAGAACAAAAGACAACGATCTTTGGGCGAAACTTATACACGATGCAAACCTGAAAAACAGTGCCAAATTTTGGCAAACAGTAAACAAACTGCAGCATCCCAATCATCATGGGATCAACTGCAATATCACTGAAGTCATCTGGATAGACTATTTACTTAAACACTTCAACAATCATGAACCAGAAACAGCAGTCGCACTTGCTTCATCGACTTACGTGGACACAATAAACCTAATTGGGGTGGGAAGTAATTCCAATCATCTAAATGATGTGGGCTTTGAACCGCATAATCCGCCGCAGCTAGAGGCAGCTCCCCCCTTAAGTCACAATCGCCCATCCTGTACAGGAAATATTCAAAAAGGAACTCTAGTCGAAGCAATAAGCAAGCAAATATCTAGAGGCAGACGGGCAGGAGCACCGGGCCCAAATGGTATACCTCTGTTGTTATACAAACAGGACTCTGATTTCCGGAACAATGCACTAGTCCCAGTAATAGGACAGGCATTAAGAACTCCAGCAATCCCAGAGTCATGGAGAGGCTCAATCATCAGTCCTATATTTAAGCAAGGAACAAAATCCGACCCAAACAACTATCGCCTGATAGCCTTGATAGACACCGAGGCAAAATACTATGCAGGGATTATACTCAAAGTCTTGGTTGCTTGGTCGACAAGAAACAACATAATACCAATAACACAAACAGGTTTCCATCAAGGGCAAGGAACCATAACCAACATTATGGCCTTAACCATGCTCATGGATGCAGCAAAGCAAGGTAAATATCCCTTATACCTATGCTTCATAGACTACTCAGCAGCCTTCGACCATGTCGACCGATTCAAGCTCCGGCAAAAGCTGAAGGAATGGGGCATACCTTCACTCCTCCTTGATCAACTCATACAGCTGCATACCAACAAATGGGTAAGGATTAAACTAGGCACTAGAAAATACGTCTCAAACAAAATCATGGCCACAAAGGGATTAAGCAAGGATGTGTCCTCGCTCCACTGCTTTTTAGCCTCTTCCTGGCCGACCTGCCGGCAGAACTGGATGCTTGCTCCTCACATTCCCCGAAGCTAGGTGGCATGACACTGACAAATCTACTCTATGCTGATGACCTAGTGCTGATCAGTAGAACCCCGATAGGTCTCCAGCACCTTCTAGATGCCACCCAAAATTTTTCATCCCGGAACGCCTTAAAAATAAATTTCAAAAAATTAAAAGTTATGGCTGTAAACCACCGCAAGAAGTCAAATCCTCGCTGGCACCTGGACGGCAAATGTCTGGACCAGGTAACAACCTACAAATACTTGGGAGTCCTTTTAGACAAAAACAATTCTTTTGAACCACAGCTAGAATCCTTAAAAAGGAAGGGAGTAATGACTTGCTTGGCATTAAAACCCCTAAAGAAACCGCTTCCGGACTTAACACTCGACCCCTTTTTAAAAGTCCTGCGAGCGAAACTTCAACCAACAGTCACCTATGGGAGAGAATCCACGACAGGAAGAGACGCTGCTATCCTCGATTGCACAATTGCAACCTCCTATCGTGCGATTTTCCAACTCTCCAAATTTGTTTCACCTGCCCAAATAAGACTGGTCTTCAAAAACAGGAAGTAGAAAGGCAGGGCGCCTTTTTAAAGAGCTGGCACAAAATCAGAGACGCCGTCACAGGGTCCTTGGACTATCAGCTCTGACAAGAGTTGACCCGTACCGGAAAGCTGCCAGCTAATGACTACCTTCAGAAATCCTTGCAGGCTCTTGGTCTGACAGAAGCCTGGAACACCCCAATGGCCCACTTGGTTTTCAAAGACTAGTCACAAAAACTACAAGACGCATATCAGTAATAGAGGATAAGGAAGCGGTATCCAAGCGAGCTCATGGTTGGGTCGTGCTTAACAATTATGAAGCTCTTAAACCTCAGCCCTACCTCAAGGTCGGATCCAAGCTTGTGATCAAAGAAAAATTCCTAAGGCTTCGGTTGGGAGTCGGACCGATCAGTCCGCTTTTGCCACCGTGGGAAGGAAGAGGGAGCGATCAGATCTGCTGTCTGTGTGCGAAAGACACTGAGTCTCTGATCCATATCACATGCATATGCAAGAAACTAGAGGACATTCGGAAGGCACGGTTAAAACCAATATTTAACCAGTATGGAGTGAGGTCCTGCAGGCAGGCAGAGATGCTGTGCTTTAACCCTACCTTAGTGCAGCTAAACTGCAGCCTTACAAAATTCTTCGATCTGACAGCACTGAGACTGAAAAAAACCTGCTGCCAACAGTTAAGACCCATTACAGAGAGTTGAAGATGTTGAACTAGACCACACCACTGGTCAACCAAGAAAGTCTCCATAATTGTCCTTACACAGTCCTTCATGTCTGCGGCAGCAGTTCTAACACAGTTGTAAACAATATTTACTTCTTTTAAACACAAAACCAAAGCATTTTTAACCTTGTATTCTATCTTAAATTGTTTTATTAATACACATTTTTTTTAAATGTACATTTAATGTTCTGAATACAACGGTTTTAATTAATCATGCATAATACATTTACTTACTTACTGATGGCAGGGACCCTGGAATGAATGGACCACCACCTATGATAACCTGCGGGCAGACTAAGCCCAACCTTTGACTCCACCATCCAGTGTTTACTTATAACGGCTGGATTAGTGACAGTGGCGTAACAATAGCCCCGCATCGCCTGCAGTATGGCGGGTCGGTGGCCTGAGAGCTCTAGACTGGCACGGAGGATTGGGGGGGCCTCCATGTAGTTTGCAGTGGGCCCCCCTTAAGTTTCGTTACACCAATGAGGACAGGTACTTGCTCTAGTACTTGTTTGTTTATATGCTTCATGCTTGGTTGGTTTCATGGCCATTGCTTCCAATATGAGTGTAGAAGATTGTAGCTGTGGTCGTTATCACAAATGATACTTTCAGATAATGAGAGCATCAGCTCAATTCCCAGTCCAATGAGAACATGGAGCTGGAATTTATATGGCCTTGACACAAGCAGCTAGGCTCTGTTTGATGAAATTCCCTACAAAGGGGGTGCCTGGACCTAGGGGCAAAGGTACTGTAAAGCTAACACCCAACATCTCATTGAAAGACATGTTTAAGGTTGGAGGATTACCCATCTTTGCTGGCGGGATGTTTGATTCCTGATTAGTTGATCTTTTGGTCAGTATATGGATAGGGACGTCTGGCAATATGTAGTTGTTCAATAGTTGCAAAATAATTGGGATGCTCTCCAACGAGGGGCCAACTTTGTGATGTTTCTTCATTTGCTTGTACTTCTGTTGGTGTATGGGCCTCTGCTTTGGACGGAGAGCTGAGTAATGTAGGACTCATTGATCTTGAGGATGGATTTGTATGCATTCTGGCAGTTTTTAACACTTGGTCCTTCATTTGATGGATGGCTTTTCCGCTCCTCCCACTGGAAGCATATCTATTTGGACTATACCTAGAGAGAAGAGTAGAAGTCAGTATTCAGTTTCTTGGAGTTCTTAAGGTTCCTTCCTATGCATGGAATTAGTTGGTGCCAAAACAATTTTTGCATTTCTTACTGGTCTATCTGTACTCACAAAGGGCTGGGACTGGGGTGACAGGGCCACGTAGAATGGGCAGAGGTTTTGTGCTTTACAGTGCACAGACAACAGTAGAGGAAGGAATTTGACTGTTCATGGGATGGCTATTCAGGAGCTGATGCTTGTACTGCCCCCTTGTATTTGGTTTATTGGAGTATTTTGGTTTTACTGGCAACAGCTTGTAAACAAGCAGAGAGATCTTTTAGGGACTCAAACATGCTCCTGGGTTTTTGCGATGGTAATTTCTTTGCCCAGGAGCAATGTCCATTGTGCACAATCAGGCGTAGAGAGGTGGTCCAAACAATGTGGAATGATGTTGACGTCAGACATAAATTTCAGGTGAATCTCAGACCTCCACCAAGCTGCAGGGTGTAACAGGCCATCAGCCAGACAGGTAGGGCAGATTTACGGCACAAGCACCCCTCCACCAGTTATGCCTCCCTGTTAATGCTCTTCAATGTTGCAGTAGGTTGCAGAGATAAATCCACGTAGTCCATAAGAGAACCAGAAGAGGGAAATGGGTGATCTGAAAACAGAAAGTGGACGAGCAGGTGGCCAAACAAGCAGGGCAAGGTACTAGGCACGGTCACAGTCAAAATGTAAGCCAAATGCAGGACCAGCACACGCTAGTAGAGCAGGTCTTGGGCCAGTCTAAATGTTCCTTGCACATCGATGGATCGCTTAGCTGCAGCCACATGCAATTGCCACATGCAGTTGCCCTACCTTGACCCTCTAGATTTGTAAAAGCACCCCACGCTGTAATATCGGCTTGACGCAGCATTGATAAGGCCGCAGACAGAAAGGAGATGTGAGGGAACGAAAAGCTGGGGAAAAGGATAGAGCTTGTCCTCAAGGGGAGAAGGAGGAAGTGTAGGGGCTACTCAGTGGGCAAGCTGCACTGGCACCTATGCCTATGCTGCCGCCTCCTCACACCATAGCTCACCGCTACAAAGAGTTTGCTCCAAACATACAGCAACCTTTCCTTCCTCTGTCAGGGCTCTGTAGCACTAAGAATATGAAATGAGGGTTATTAGGCAAGACTTGGCAAACAACTGAAAAATCAGACAAGCCCTGGACAGGGAACTGCCACTCTTCGTCTTCACTGTCCCCTGGCAACTCCTCAGAACCTCAAGACTGTATCTCCTCTTCTTGGGTCCAGCTCACAGGCTCTCTGGAATGACGGCTGTGGCTCCCACTCCTTCCCATGCCCAGGCCCACCACAGGGCTCAAGGCTCAGGACTCTGCGCACCTGGACCGACCCCATAAGATCGGGCTGAACCAATGGAGGAGCCAGCCAGGCAGCCCAACTGGTGGTAGAAGGGTTGGAGTACTGAGGTGTGCAAGAGGATCACTGGGTGGGTCACCAGGAGTTAAGGTTGACCGTTGTTCCACCCAACCACTGGATTGCCGAAGCAACTCCAGTCACAACCTCAGCAGGGGAAACAGGTGGAGTCAGAAACAAGTACAACAGCAGGATAGGATATTCTTCCATGTTGGTGATGGAGCAATCTGTCCACCAAAGTCTAAATACGTGCCTGAGTTTTAAAAGTAAAAGTATAAAGAATTATAAGCAGCTCAGTAGCAACCCAGGTTCAGGTTTCCATGAATCAGCTCCTGAACATGTAAAGAGCTTAAGTAGCAAATGGGAAAATGTCAGAAAGATGTAGGCAATCCAGAATGTCGTAGAAGTGTCTGAGTTGTATAAAGATTTCACAGGTTGAAGATACTTCAGCACACCCAAAAGCTCTCTCGCTCTTGACTATCAGCACCTTAGAGCAAGGGCTCTATTGTAGCCATTGAAAACAAACATGATAACTACCCACAAAGTAGCCACACGCCTCTAGCCCTTACCATGTGTGTATATTCATCAACCATATGTGAGTGATAGCTGTGAATGGGGTACAAATCACATGCATTGGAATATTCTCCGTCTCATAAGAATCTTTCATTGGACTTACTCTGGTTCAGCTCTGTGAGCCAGTGAGGATTTTCTTCAATTTCCATGTCTTCTCTGGGTCAGCTGCGATCTGTTATGGTTCCATATCTTTGGCCTCAACCAACTTCAAACCACCCCAGAACCCTAAAGAAACACTAAAATTGTCGTTGCATTTTAATCCTACAAATATGAATTAGATTACACGTGGTTCTCCCAAACAAATAATTCAGTAGTCACTCCAATTAAAAGGATCACATTTGTGGGTGGACTTCATTTGCTATTCTTCACTCTGTGCAAGTCCTATATGGAAGCTCCAGCAATTTGTGTAACACAGTTCGGGAACAGACTCAAATTCATTCGAAAATGCCTGGATCCTAGTATGTTACCAAACACCCAAAGGGGTCATTTATGGTGTAAATTCTTTTCGGTGCAGAAACACATTGAAAAGGAATGTAATATTAAAAGCTCCCTTGAGTCCAGAAGAACGAAAACACCTAATATCACAGTGGGTGAAAAGTATCAGTATTTCTGTGGTGAATAGAATCAAAGGGTACTAAAGTGACCACTGCAGTTAATTAAAATGTGCATTTCTCCATATTATTTACAACAATAAAAACACAGTGGTTCCAAGGAGCCAAGAGATAATTAGGGACATAGGACTGACAACAGAAAATAAATATAAACTCTTCAAATTAATACTGTTCCCATCAATCCCAACTCATAAAAAGGCATTCACCAAGCCCTGATCAGCTGTGGGATAAATAACTACGCCCCCTCCCAAGTCAGAACCAGGCGACCCAGAGAAATATCACCTTTAATCACCCTAGATCTCCTTCTAGTCTCTTCATTATAGTTCTCGATGAGTTAGCTTGTGAAAATGTATATCTCTATGCAGTACTCTCAAATGCACCGATTAAACCACAGGTCTGGCAACCTTTTGCTGCCTATTCCTGCTTGATGGCCAGAGCTAGTTTTTCTTGTCAGAGTGGAAGGAATCAGAAACAGAAAAAATAGTGGATGATTCATGGTCAGCATAATTTTCTTTTGCACCAATGGCAGCAAGAATTTTTCCACTCTGTTCTGCCGACCATACATCTACCAGCGCTATTATGACTCATGCTTTAGAGGACGTTGAGTTTGGGAAGAGCATGTACAGCAGTACTTTATAATAGCCCTCTTGCCACACATCTACTAGCCCAGATATCATGTATCTAATGTATTTTAGCAGGTTGCTCCACGGTACTTCTGCCAAGATCCTGGGCACACATATGGGTCCTCTCCTCAGATTGGCTAACATTGGACACCTCTACCTCAGTGCTACCAAGGCATCCACTGCTTTTTTCCTAAATGCCTCTAATTCCAGAATGTCATTTGCAGCCTCAATCAACAATTTCTCTAAGCCCCGCATTGAGCCCATCACTTTTACTAGTGTTTTTTCCATTTACTGTACTGTGCCGGGTAGCCACTCAAACTCCATCACGGTATCAGCAATCATCTTCTCAATCATTCCTGTTCTGTCATATCAGTCAATCTTCAATTCATCGATGCGTTGTAGAATGGCTTCATCCCCGGGACAATGTTTCCAGTTCATCCAGTGGGTTCACCTCCAGCTCTTCTGGTTGCTTTTGAGAGGCACTGCACATGAGGCAAATAAGGTTTCTCTCCCTTTCTCCTTCCCTACCATAATGGTTCCCAGTCAGAAAAACAACTGCCAGTTTAGGTTGATCTGACTCCTGGGCCTCAGCATCTACTAAGCAGAAGTCACACAGATGTGGGTGAGGAATTTGTACTGCAACTTACGTGCAGTGTCGATTATCCTTTAGAAGAAATGAGTGAGTAATGTAAACTTGAAAATGATGTTTGAGTCTTGTTACAGAATTACGATTATTTCATAAGAAATATACAGAAAGTATATTAGAATTTTTTCAAAATTGAAGAGTTGGACATTCGTTCTGGTAGATATGGGGGTCAGTCCGTAAAGATGTTGTGCTATTTTGAATATCTGTTAGAGTTCAACTGAAAAATTACTGTTGGAAAAGTACATTTTTGAATGAGGGGTTACTGACTAATTGAATGGTCTCATCTAAATGAGTTGGGGGTTATGTTAGATACTAATGCTCAACCTCAGGTTTAGGTGAGAGAGACAGTTCTGGAATGTGGAGAAATTCAGAATAGTTGCATGGATACTGAGAAAAGATTTTCAGCAGTGTTCAGCGCGGAACTGGGCCGTTTAAGGAACTATAGTAATAGTATACGCCTTAAAGAAAGAGCCACACCTGTGGTTTTGGGATTAAAAAGACTACCTTCAAAGGTTCATGAGGCAGTCAAAGTGGAGTTGGACAAGTGATGCCAGGCTTGGGTCTTTCTTTCATAGAAGCAACTAATGGGTAGTTCCTTTGATGGTAGCAAAAAACCATCAAGTGAATTCAGACTATGCATTGAATTTTGGCACTTAATAAAGAAGTAATAATTTGTTAGTTCCCTTTACCTAACACTACAGCATAAGGCAAACCTTTTCACCATGCTATATATAGCGTTAGTGAACTTTTAGGATCTCCAGCATGAAGAGAGTCAGGAGTATACCTATTTCATCACTCCAATGAGCTCTTTCAGATTTGTACACATGCTGTTTGGTTTGGTTTCAACAGCCTCTGTTTTTCACAGGGCAATGGCAGCTATTTTGGGAGGAATCCAGGGTGTGATATTTTATCAAAATGAAGTGCCAAGTTTGGTGAGACATGGGTGGAGCATAATGGAAGAATGAGTGAGGTGCTATAGAAGTTTGCAGAACTTTAAAGGCAAAGAAGCATTTTTTACCCAGAAGAAATTGCATTCCTTGATCATACAGTGAACAGTAATGCAATTACACCCAAGAAGGATTTAGTGACTACATTTGGTAATATTTAAGCTCAACAGAACAAAGATGAGTTGCTTTCCTTTTTAAGTATGGTGAAGGTTTATGGCTGGCTGGCAAAATGTGTAAATACTAAAACTCATGCAATGAATGTGTGACTTTGTAATGGAGTCAAATTCAAATAGGATCAGGAGTGTGATCAAGGTTTTAATCAGGTTAAAGAAGATTTAGAAATAGCACCATTTTTGAAAGAACTTATTCCAGGTAGAGTGTGTGCATGAAGTTTTAGTAGAGGTTGTCAATGGAAGACCAAAAACATTACACTTACTTCTAAAGCTCTAAAGGGAGCAGAATTCAGCTATTCCATAATATTGAGGGAAGTGTTGGCGGTACATTGAGCTGTCAATAAATTCTGTATTTTGTTAATGGGATGAAGTATTTATAGCGACTATTGCTCACAAATCTCTGTGTCAGATTTGTTTTAAAAAGATCTTGATGCAGCGTTGTCTAGAATTAAAAAGTGGGTAATTGGTTTACAGAAGTATACTTTTGAAATTCAATATTTGCCAGGGGTGTAAAATTTGTAGAATTATACAGCTTGTTGTTTGTCAAGTTTAGTTGAACCATTTGTTAGCAATGAATTTGTGATGGTTAGTTGACCTACTTGTTAGCAATGATTTTTGCCATGAGCAATTGTGGGCAGATGGAAAAGTATGTGCAATCTCTGATAGTAAAATCTGAAGATGTCTGGAAGTAAGTTAAAGACAATGTGTTATAAGAAGGTAACACATTTTTGAAGTTTGGGAGATTAGTCAAGTCAAAGTACCAACTTAAAACCATTTTGGATGGTTACACATGGCTTGTTGGAAAAAGAGGGCATACTCTCTAGTGATTCCAGGTTGGTTCCTCCTTACACTTTAAGGAAGCATGTTTTTCATTTATCCCATGAGGGCCACTGTGGAATGGTAAAGACAAAGAAGAGGTTGAGGTAAGATTCTTGGTGGCCTTGTTTGAACTTGGAAGTAGAAAGAGAAGTGAGGATCTATTATTTGCACAAGTGATAAGGTTTTGAAAACCTTTGATGTGCTGCAGAACATTGGCAGATGTTTCTTGGGAAGAGGTGTCTTTGGACTGGATAGGACCATTTTCCAGGGAAGCAAGTTCTCTATATGTTTTTTTGTAAGAAGTACTTTTGTCAAGATGGTCACACGTTTAATGGGTACACAACATCATTTCTAATAGTGCGAACAGTTCCTTAGAGCAAAGTTTTAATGGAGAAGGTTATCCCAAAACACTTTAAACTGATAAAATGGTGCATTTTTGTTCCAACAAAATGAAACCATTTTTTAAGAATGTGGGATAAAAAATAAGAAAGTGGTGGTATATCATCCTGAGTGTAATGGAATGGTAAAAAGATTGAATAGTAAAGTGAAGTAACATACTCTATTTTCACGATTAGTTGGTCAGGAATGAAATGTAGTCATTTAAATGAATAGAGGAGTATATGTTGGCTTTTCATTGAAACATAGGGAAGAGTCCATTTGAACTATTCAGAGGTAGAAATCCAACAGAAAATTAATTCTGGGGTGAATGTTTTGGAAAAAGGGATGAATTTACATTTCTGCTGATGATCACTAGAGGGGCAAGGAGAAAAAAATGCAA
Organism: Lissotriton helveticus; assembly: GCF_964261635.1. Classification (NCBI taxonomy): domain Eukaryota; kingdom Metazoa; phylum Chordata; class Amphibia; order Caudata; family Salamandridae; genus Lissotriton; species Lissotriton helveticus. The sequence continues at coordinate 697,417,701 of NC_136065.1, read as the reverse complement.
GACAAGTCAAAGAACTTGTGACCATAGGAAAGCCATGAAGGATGCAAAATTATGCATGGGAGACTGGGTGATAATAAAAGCCTTGGGTGCCAATAAAAGCCTCATGGTGTGAAAAATATGTTAAATTCACAAAAGTATATGTTATTACCATTTTTAGAAATGCTGTGAAAGTCAAAAATGGGAAAACTTTAAATCTTAGCTGAGTTTCTAAGTGTATTCTAGGCAGGTGTGAAAGAGGCAAACACCCATGCTTGACTTCATTAGAAAGAAGTGCTTGGAATTTATGTTCAAGGGAATATATGGATAAGGAATTGTGTGACCAAAGGATATTGAGAAGACCTTCCTAGTTTAAATATGTTGTGAAAAAGGGTATGGTGTTATTGAAAATGTTCCTTTCGGTTTGTTCAAGCACACAATTATAGACATACATAATTTTGTTGAGGAGAAGACGTGTGGCATAATGTGAAGTATTATTATATATTGATATGATGTTCTGGATCAACATGATAATGTTAAACCAAATGGTATGTCCCGTTTCAGAATGCAACTGTTGGCTTTGTATTAAAGATTGTACGAGAAGCAGTTATTCTGGTGGAGGACTAGCTATGGTGACATTAAAACCAAGCATACCATGAAGTGCTTTCATATTTCCTATATGCCAACTGAAGCTCTGTCATAAATTAGTGGGGCTCCTCCTCCACAAACGTTACTATTCTCCCACCTTATTTAGAGGTGGAGGAGTCAATTGATTCACTGCCAATTAAGCCTTTGCTGGCTCTGCCAGAAGTCAATCAGGGCAGCAGCCCATCCATTACATGGATGCTACTTTAGGGCAGGCCTCCCGATGAAGATATTTTTAACACAGATCCGCCATACGTGACAGCAATGACTCTACAAGCAAGTAAAAAACTTTCTGTCCATCAGGACTTTTGTATTATTTTCTCTGAACTCAGTTAAGGGTTTTTGTTTGAGAAATAAAACATACAGCTGAGTGGATTGCCTCAACATGACACCTTCCTGGCATCCAGTTCTGGTGGAAATGCTCCTTCTCTATCAGTCGAAGCACTTTTATAAGAAATTATCCATAAATGCAGACATAACTTTGTATTGGGGGCATTGTGTACAGCGGGGTGGGTAGAGGTGGAGCTACTTCTGTCCCGTTTGCCTCCAGGTGTCTAAATGACCTCCTTAGACTGTGAAAATATTGGTCTATGTATTCCACTATATCACAGTAGATTGTTAATACTGCTAAACATGTAATAAGTACACTTGTGAGGTGAGCGCTCATTGCTCCTTCTGGTATCACATTGTATGCTGTTAAATCTAGGCATGTTTCATGTTGATACTATGATCAGTGTCTGTTTGTGGTTCTAAATATGCAAACACAACATAAAGAATCAAAATAAATGCAGACTTTATTCTCGCAAGCATATGCCCCTGGTAAGTACAAAAATGTGTGTATTATATCACTTTTTTGTAATAATCCTTAAGAAGGTCCCCATACAGAAAGAAGTGTGTTTTCTGAAACTAGGTCTGTCTGCCATTGTCATAGACAGACATCTAGATGGCATTGTCCTTTGCATGCAATAGGCAGGGGTAGACCTATAGGTAGTATTTGATGCAAAGTGATTTCCATACTTAGAGTCTCAGTTTCAAAGTCAGTTTGTGACTGTACAATACACAGTGTGTCTGCTATGAACAGTGCAATACAAAGAGAATATACACGGCAAGTGACATTTCTAATAGAGATTATCGGCTGCAAAAAATGGTTGCCAGTAGGTAGGTATAGTTCAAACCATGTTTCCATTGAAAAAGTGTTTTTTGACTAGCTTACATCTATGGTGCTGTTTGGTGAACCTCCACAAAATTGTCAGAAGAAAGTGTGTTGGTGTTCCATCAAGCAGGGGCCGTGAAAAAGGGTGGTAAAAAAAAGGGTGTTTTTCATGTTAATTCCGATAGGAGCTTTAAACAGGACTACAGCCCGAACCGCTAAACGCAGTTAGCAAGTTATATCCCTTGCAGGTATCACTGGTTGTTTAGCTGCCAGCTTTTCAAAATGCTCATGTGTAACATTTCCTAAATTTCTTTTTGATTTTTTGTGACACTTAAATTCCTTTTGTGTGATACTTTGTGTGATACGTTATTGTGGGTATTATAAAGCCAGAAATTACCTTGGAATAGGTTCAAGTACCTGTTTCCACATCAATTGTATAGTTTGTCTATATTCTCTTTGACAAAGTGTAAAATTTAGGAAGGTAAAAAAGACTAGTGGGTGAATCAGATGCAGCTGATAGTTTATGCAACCTTCAAATCTACCAATTCAGAATCCAAAACAGTGGACATTGTGAGATCTCCTTAGGTAGGAGTCATCATTGTGTTTCCCCTAAACTAGGGAAATGCCCACAACTGACTGGGTATTGGTTGAGTAGGACTTAGCCTTCTGAAGAAGCAAAAAGACACACTGCAGGGGGCTGGAGTTTTAGATCTCTTACTGGGAAGTGTGTAAAGTGGTGAACTTGCACAGTCACAGGATGGATGCTGTTCAATAAATCCCCCCGGCAGGAGTATGTATTTGAGACAAGGGGAAAGAATATCTCTGCAATATTACAGATCAGCAGCTGCTGGCAAAACACTTAAGAGCTTGAAAATATGATTTTTACTGAAAATTGTGAGAATACTTCCTGGAAAATAAAGTAAGTATTCAATTCCACAGCAATGAACACATCACGAAGACTGACTAAAAGATCCTAGCTTCATTCCACTTCCTGCAGACAAAAGCTAAATGACAGGACTGTGCACAATAGAAGCTGGACTGGTGTTTTTTCTTTTTTTAGCTTTCAGACGGCTTGGTTATTTTCCTTAGTCTTCCCATTTTCTCCCCATTTCTGCTGTCTGCTTGATCCCACTGCAAACTGTACTCTGGAGCTAAGGCCACTCCTCAGCATTCGTAGCTGGTTACCATTGACTCTGCGGTTGCTTTGCTGGAACACTTTTATGCTGAGGTGGGAACCAAAGCTATGCACACACAGAGCTTATAACTCCACCAACCACCTATCTTTGACCCACAAGTATGCAAAAGCATCTAAGTACTCTCACAACTCAGAGGCTCAGTTCCAAGCTCTGGCAATTTGCTTGGCCTGACACCTCGTGAGCCACTGCATGCTGAGCTCAGAGGGGCTTTGAAATTGTTTGAAATTCAATTTAAGTGCAGTAATTGAGGATTAAGGGCTCATTTATGATGGCGGTGGGACCTCCACTGTCAGGCCATCGGTGGCGGTCCCTCCGCCACCGCCCCATACAGGACCAACAACCGCATTAGGATGGTGTATTTTGAGACAACAACTGGGCCCAAGTAAAGTCAGCCAGGGATCTCGGGATTCAATTGTTTAAAACTACAGTGGTCCCTAGGGAAATAGGGATATATGTACATAAATAAATATAGACCCAATCAGCACTATATTGGTTAAACTTGTCCAGGCAGACAGAGTTCTAATATTTATTATTTAGTAATTCTTTGAAATGTGTACAAACAAAAATACAGAGAGTGGGACACAAGCCTGCATCCTACTACAGAAACAGAAACAAACAATTAGGAAACACTTAAGGGGGCTCAGGCAACGCTCACGGTTTGTTACAGAAAAGATTCTCAATGGAATAAACAAATCGCAAGGACCACCTTTACATAATCAATGTTAGTATTTCAGGTAATGTATAAGGTGTTTTATAGTGTCGACGGCGTTTCGACCCATATGAACAATGTGCAGAACATAATCAGAACATTTAATTAAGCATGCCTGTGTATTATTGCCTTAGATAATTGTAGGGATCATGTGAGGGAACAAGTTCCAGGAATGCGAGCCGGGCTCAGCTACGTGGCGATCCGGTGGCAGCGGCGAGGATTAGAAGATGTGTTGTGGGAGCCACATTCTTGCACAGGAACTTCTAATTGCATGAAATTCCTTCGAATGCTTGAGAAGCAGATTCGGGGGTGAGGTGAGAGCCACAGACGTGTGCTCTGGTGGCGCAATGGCCTAGTTCTGTGTTCCTTGTGGAACTGTGCATGGGGTCAGCTTCCATCAATGCGGGAGCTGACCCCCTGCACAGCTCTGGAGCACAAGCCTCAATGCTACGATGCATGTTTCGGACCGCCTCCACAGTGGCTGGATCCTAATCTGTCTGACTCTGTCTTGGCCGTTCCTATTTGTGACAAGATGGCAGTCCAACGCTTGCCGACCATCATCATAATCGAGCAATATGTGTCAATATCCATTATTGTAACCTTTGATGAGTGACAGTTCGAGGTATTTGATTAGACATAACTTTCACACCATCTGCTAGATCTGTATTAAATTTGGCAGATGTTTAACATGTCTATCTTACCCTCGGTTTTCTCAATTGCATGAGCCATCAAAGGAGGTTACATTTCAAAAGAGGGTGAAAAACGTTTTCATCTGGTAATAGATTTGACATTGTTTGATTAATCCAAGCAAAACTTAGCAGAAGTTTAGTGGGTTTATCTTACTGTTGGTTAAGTTACATTTTGAATAGATCCTTCGGGGGCAAATATAAAAATGGAAGGGCAATTAGAGTTTCATTCACTAATACCTAGGCTTTCCTGTTTTCAGTTTCTATTTTTGTTCAATTCTGGTGTTTTTTTCCCAGTTTTTACAATACCTTAAAAAACAGTGTTTATCAGTGGTTACACATTTTGGTGCCATTTAAAACAATAGAAACAGTGTTTTTCTGGTGTTTATGGAATTTGTATTTCATTTTAATTATTGCTTGCTTTCTGCGCTGATATTGCATGTGTCTAGAGAGCGTGTGCACAGGGTATACAAGTTTGAAATACATTTTTAGAAATCAAACGTATTGTAGTACACCATACAATACTTCTTTAGTGAGTCTTTGGTCATGTGGGCTTGTTCTTTCATTCCTATGTAAACGTTTATCTATGAAAAGGTCCTCTCAACATTGGTACTTGAGACTGGCAATGCCAAAACAGCCAGTACACAATTTGCTAACTGGGGTCAATGACATAGCTTTCCATGTCAATACTGGTGCACCTGAAGATTGTGATTCTCTAGGACATGTTCTGCAACATATGTGTTGAATTGGGCAAATATGTCCTCAGTTATTGAAGCGGTCAAAAATGAAGCAATACTTTTCAAAGTCTGGAGAAAATTCCAAAGGGATCAAGATCTTGTGCAGACTACCTCAGTGAGGCTTCATCAACTTCAAATGCCATGGTAGGTGAAAGGACCTTTGTATGTATCAATGTAAGCCATTTCCCATAAACTGTAAAATAAAATTTCCTGAATTTCTTTGCTTACCATGTGGCAAGAATTCTAATATGGAGCATGCTGCAGGGCTAAAGTCACTAAAAGTGTCACACAGCCTACTCTCAAGGAGATGTTTCACATCTACACCACGTTACGTTGAACACTTGGTAGACAGGGGTGTTTTCAGACTAGTGTTTTGATTATGTCCACTACAGCTGTCATTTTTTCCTGAAAAAACCTAAGCATGAAGTAGACTGTACCTTTTTCACATCACTATCAATATGTGACCGCAGATCATCACATTTCTAGGGCTACTAGAACCTCCAGAGGTACTCCCTCTTTCCACCATGCTCCGCTCCTCCTCCCCAAACAGGCTTGTCTCACATATCTACCGGAGGACACAGGAATTGCGCCGCAATCACTATGTCAAATCTAGAATGGCCTGGAAGGCCGACCTGGAACTTACTATAGGTGATGGCATGTGGTGCTATTGTTGCGAATCGATTTCTCTGAATGGTAGACACCACCTTATAGAATTCAAATTCCTCAATAGATTCTACCACACACCTGCCTGACTACATCGTTTTGGGTTGCGTGAAACAAACAACTGTGAGAGATGTGGGATTGTTGAAGCAGACTTTCTACACTTGGCATGGTTCTGTCCCCTATTGCAACCTCTGGTCGCAAGTGTTTGCCAAGCTAAGCGATGCCACTAAAGAAATGATAAGTCCAGACCCCCTCTTAGCCACATTGGGCTACTCTAAAAAATTGAGGAAAAACCTCCGACAACTGTTTGACATGGGACTTCTGGTCACGAAGAGAGTAGTAGCCATTCATTGATCACGTGGCGCTCCACCCTCTCTTTCCAAATGGTCTTGAGATATGGCATTTTTTAATACGCAAACATGAATACAGCGAGCTACTTCCCCCTATAAACCGCCAGAAAAACCTTTGGTGTCTGTATAATAACTATATGTTGAAGCCCAGACTTAAAGGTCTAATGCACTAGCTTATAACATGCTTAAGACAAGCTAGAAATGTTAGTTCTCTCCAGTTCCTATTTGGAATGCTTATTGTAACTTCATGTCCACGCTATTCTGTAATGGTGTCTCCCACTTATTGCAATTGTGCATAATCCCTGCCTTCTTGGAGAAGTGGAGAAGTGTGGCTCACTGGTTAGAGGAGGCAGACCTGGAAGCCGAGGTCAGCCCGGGACCAGGGTTCAATTCCCGGCTCGGCGGGGTCTTGAGTCCTAAAATGTCCATGGACTCGACAATTCTCGCTCCGGTGCCTACTCGATTCACGGGTTCACACTCTGCGACTCTGGGCAATAGCTTGCTTAATCTCCACAACGGCCCCTCGCGGCGGGATGCCTGGCTTTCACCTTGCGGATACCCTGCCGGGGATATCTCACAGGGGAATACCAGGACGGGTTCCCTAAGCAAGCGCTTAGAAACCGCTCGGTGATTTGCGCTATATAAATTCCTGTATATTTACATTTTTACATTTACATTCTTTCCGTTGTGTTTAGTTTGTAATGTATTTTTTATGGGTATTTTTGTTTTATGATACATGTACAAATTTGCTGAAACAATTCTTGATTGTGATCCATAGTTTTTATTGTACATAATTTGATTTTTGATGTATTGTTTGGTATGTTTTCATTTTAATGAGAAATAAAATAATTAAAAAACAAAATCATCACATTTCTTGCCTTTGGCATCATCACTAAGCAAAAATTATGCAAACATGCACACATGGATAACATGGCATTCACAGCCTCCAGGACTGAGAACAACTGGCTAAATGACACAGTTAGTATGACTATTTCTTTGATATCACACAAATCACAAAATTAGAAATATTTGCATTTTAGTTTCTGGGCATAACAAAATGGACTGCAAAGTCAATAGTATTCGTCATTAACTCTGAAGATTGTAAACATGCTTTCAGCATACCATCTACCAACTGACAAGTATCTCTTGCAGCGAAGCTCTTCACTCAGGTATCGATTTTGACATGCCATCATACAACTTTTTTATATATGTAGCTGAATTACTGCAAATACAAACAATATCACTCCAATCTTCATTGAACTTGGTTGGAACTTTGTTCAGCAGCATTCCAAGTGATACTACGTTCCAGGTTTACCAAATGTCCACGTTTTTACCACTATCTTAGATGCTTGGTGACATTCTTTTCATATATACCTCTCACTACACCTTGCATTGAATGTTTAAAGCCTGGGGTGGTTGGCAATTCACTTAAAATCAATACTGACTCGCTAGAAAAGGGGGATGATGTATCAAAGGATTTCACCCATTCTCTGTCTGTGGGTGAATGTGATTCTACAATTTGGGAAAGATTCTTATAAAACCAGCAATTCCACCTATCAGTGAAATCAAATATAGCCAAAATATCATACATGATTTTGATATTTTCCAATTCTCTACAGTTTAAAAAATAACTAAATAAGAACTAAAGCATGCTTCTTAACACTGCATCTTTAGACCAAAGACCACAAAACTGATAAAAGCCGAAGGAAGAAGAGACAATGTTTTAGTAACGTCCCTAAACATCAAAACTCAAGCAGAATAATGTTAGCCCAGTCTTTCTTGCTGCTACCTTTTATAACAAAGTTACATTGTATTGGCCCCTTCAGGAAGCAATAAAAATGACTCTTGCACTCATCTTTTCCTTTCTTTGAATGGTACTTAGTTTGTGGTTGCAAAGGTGTTTTTTCAGTGTTTATATGTTTACACCGGTGATGGTTATTTTCCTTTCGGTGGGTTTTTATCAGATATTATAGGTTCTAACCTAAAACCATATAGCCTACTCATAACTTTAGTTTTGTTCAAATAATCTGTATGAAATTAGACAGCTATCAAATTAGGCCCATTACAAGGCCAGGCAAGCCCTGCAGATAACTTGCGTAACACACCACCAAAGATGGTGAGGCACAGAGTGGCGCCAAAGGCTGCACACTTCACAGACCGGGCACATGACAGGTCATGCACAATGGGGTTTTGGGCAGCCATGTGAGTTGGGAACGTGGCCTAGGAGCTGGCCCTCCTGTGCATGGCCACATGTGCGGTTCGAAATTAAGAAAATCATACGAAAAAAACAAAGAACCAACTTAAAAAACAGCAAGCTATGGTTCTAGCTCAAGCTTTCAGAATCACTGAAATTCGCCAGTAATGATTTTCCGTGGAAGGAGAACATACACGAGTAACAGGCTGGATTGTGGAAAACAATGGGAATTCCCCTTGAATTGTTGCCTTCCTTGGGGCAATATTCAGCGTATATATATATACCAAACTCCAACTTCCACACAGACCTCCATGGAAAAAGGCAGGGACTCGAGGTAGTCAAGGTATGGCACATATTTATTTTCTCAGGTCCTCCCTCAACCCTTGAGTTAAGAGAGACACGTTTCGTCTTGCTGGAAGCCTTTATCAATCTGAATTGGCGCCATTGTTGTAACAATATATATATAGCCCTTCCCAATTGAGGCAATGGTAGACACAAAAAACATACTCATCAATATGCAACCACATTGTCAACTCTGTGCAGTATATACATGCTCTCTTCCATTTATAGTTAACAATGCTGCCAGTAAAGCAAAATGCAATGTACCAATAACGCAGTGCATATCAGCTATTTACATCGATTGCCCAGTTACATTTGCATGAATGAATCAATTTTAGGTCACACGCCATAGTGGGAGTCTTATTCATATTTAGAAAAAATGTCGCCAATGTCTCATCATAAATTGCCTTCATCAACACAGCAAAGTGTAAAATGCATTAAAAGAATTGTGCTGCCATTTCACTGAAAGAATCCAAATTAAGACAACCTCTGACCCTGAATGCTCTTCCGAGCCGTTTTCAGTTTCACCTTTCCAGAGTCTCAATGACTTCTGCTGCGCTAATAACAAAAGCTCACTCCTTGCTGTGTATTTCACAAAAGCAGGTCAAACCTTCAGTGGCAGGGAAATATATTAGAGGGCATCCGCATCCCGGGGCCCAATTGTGCACCAAGTGTGAACTTGCAACATAATGTTATCCACTGAGTCTGCGCACAATATCCAAACAGGACTACCACTCCCATAGTGCCTCTGGACAGTCCTTCGAAAAACTGATATGCACATGCAGGCTTCATTGTCTCAATGCAGCAGTTAGCGCCGAAGGTGAAAGTAAAATGAATTAAAGTAACACAGGTCCAGTGGCAATAGTCTCAATGTCTAAAATAACCAGCAGCAGGATTAAGTTCTAATCAGGCACATGAACAGAGGTTGAAGGGGACTGATGCATAAAGATGAGTATGCCGAGACTGACCTCACTGCTTCGGCGTAGGCATCCGCAGTGCCCAGTCACAGCCTGGCGCCAGTCTCCTGGGAAAGGCATTTCTTGCTAGGACCTTGGCCTCCCACAGCGGTCATCCTTAATCCTCTTCCTGGCTACCAAACTGGGGGCTCACCCACTGGCACTCCCGTACTCCTCCAAAACCAAGCGGTCACAGGGGAGAGCCACAAACGACTGGTGTTCCGAGTACAGCGCCAAGACCGCCAACGCTGAATTCAAATAAACAAAACTCCAACTTCCACAGAAACCTCCATGGAAAAAGGCACGGACTCGAGGTAGTCAAGGTATGGCAAATATTTATTTTCTCAGGTCCTCCCTCAACCACTGAGATAAGAGAGATAAGAGAGGCGCGTTTCGGCTTGCTGCAACAAGGGTCATGCTGAAATGTGAAGACGAGGGATAATAAATCCACCTGCTGATTCCATACTGCCCGGTGGTCCGTTGATATCTGTATTGCTGTGTGGGAGAGACAGAAAGCTGTTGCATATATATATATATAACCGAAATTTCAGTACAATCATGCTCATTTTATGCCATGTGAATTCATTTATTCGTTATTGCATTTATGCAGTTCTAACTATGTTATTTCTTGTATTGTCTTGTCATGTACAAAGCATTATGGAAATTGATTTCACTTTTGGCCTCGGCAACAACAGTCTTTTTGTTATGTCCATTAGTCACATGACCAAGCTGGAGGCGGGATGTAGGCGGGGTGCATTGCATTATAAAAATAATAACATTCTGCTACTCTCTGCATGTGAACAAGGGCTTTTTGGCCCGAAACGCGTCATCGCTGGTTTTTCCACCTGACCTTTCGGCAGTAAAAAGAACTGTTACCTATAATTGTGGTCCGTCTCCTGCTTCGCCGATCTTGTGGGATTGGAGGTGGCTGTTGGTAGTTTTCATGGCATGTTACTTCGGAAGTTTGGCTTGCTTCCGGTAACGGACCCCCTCTCCTGAAGTTGGCGTCTGTTTTCAAACCGAACTTTTGCTTACTCCTAAACGGGATTTTGCAGGCGCCCCCTATTGCAGCCCCTGAGATTCAAGAAGGCGAATTGTGAGGAACAAGCGGTAGCGGGGTCGGAGGACCTTGCTTCGAATTGAAGAATCGCAACGCGGTGAGTCAAAGGCAGCGCATAGGTGGGGAGGTTCTTTAAGGTATATGATCCGCACTCTGCAGTCAAAGCCGCGAAACAAGTAACAAGCGGCTATTTGAGTGCATTGCTGTAAACTAACACGGTTCGGTGAAAGTCTCAGTATGTCTACGGAAGCTTTCCGTGCGAGGGAGGTGGAGGCTGAGGAATTGTTTGGACAGATACCGATATCTGGAGCAACATTGAGCAAAGGCGAGTGCAGAGGCAAGGGAAGATGCCGGTATAAAAACGCTTTATAAAGAGTTATAAAAAACAGAAGCGTTTAGAGATAACCAAATGGTGGGAGCACTATCCTTTGACAAAATATGGGGATGCAGGGCGTGTGCCTAGAGGACTACGTATCATGCTAGCACCAAGCTTTGACCGACCCAACCCCCAAATGTTGAAAGAATGGGGACAGAGTAATTTGGCGGCATCGATGAACTTAGTCCATATTCTTATAAAATTTGCTGCCACAGATAGGGAGGAAATCCTGAAAAACATTGAAAAATTAAATGAGGACATGGTGAAGATTAAAGAAACTGACGCAATGAAAAAGCTGAAGGAAGCAATGGAAGAGAGGCTAAAGAAACATCAAGACAAAATAAAAATCAGAAAGGTCAGTAAATTTGCACGTGACCAAGCCGACTATGCCCAAGGCCAAATATTTACCTTTGCTCGTAAATATAGTGTGGCCAAACGACAGCAATATAGTGGGAAAACTAACAAACAAGATGCCCAACCTTGTGGCCGCAATGAAACTGGCAATACTGACGACGATGCGACAAGTGTTGATACTGCGTCTTTTACAAGCGAGTCCAGCCATGATTCAGACAGGAGTGCACAGGTGGCCCCTATCTTAAACTTGGAGGAAGAACTCGATTTTTTAGTCGAGGAAAGACTGAGGACATTGCGTCCGAGGCAAAGAAATCTGGCAACAAACGAAGAAACCAAAAAAGGCGAGAAAGAAGGAAATATTCCAAACAAAAATGTGCAGGCAAAGAAAGCGAAACAAGGATGGCAGAAGAAGAGACAATAGGGGGCAAATCTATAATAAACTTGTAGAATATTGTACTAACTAAAACTGAAGAACAAGTATTATCTCTTGGACTTAATTATTGCCCGAGACAGTCTTTCAACTACGCTGCCACTCGTATTGACATCTACTGTTTCATCAGAAAAATAAAGCTTAGGGAATTCTTTGCCTTACAGAGACTTAAATCGAGTAGTGATGCCATCACCTCTGAGTTTCCCAGTACAGTAGAAGACGTTGAAGAGGTCACTGCTGCTGATGTTCCAACTTTTCTAACCCTTGATGATCTGCGCCAAGCTACTTACTCCCAACCAATGGGCACTGATATTGATTGCAACACACAAACCAGACTGGCCAAGATTAACATAATACAGAAAGGAGCTGGGATCACTCCATTCAAAAGTAAATCAAAATGTATCCCTTTGACTGTCAAAGATGCTGTCAACACATTTCAAGATTGTATAGTGTCAGAAATCAAGCAGTTATATACCCAAACCTGCAACCACATGAAAAATAGATGTTATCAAAAACAAGCTAACTATTATGCCCTCATGAAAAAGTTGAGTGATAATCCTGACATTGTGGTGAAGACTTCGGATAAGGGCGGTAACATAGTCATTTGGCCCAAGACTGACTATGTAACCGAGGCCCATAGACAACTGCATGACACTTCATGTTATGAAAAGTCCAGCAACAAAGAATATTTGAATGCCAAAATAACTTTGGAAAAACTTTTGCACAGATGGCGGAGAGAAGGTCTAATTTCTGGGGAGGAATTTAAATACATGTTCAAAGAATTTCCAGTTCTCCCAGTATTTTACCTTATCCCTAAGGTCCATAGGTGTGTTTTGCCTACGCCTGGAAGACCGATAATATCGGCCATTAACAGTGTTTGTGAAAATGTGGGACAATATATCGACTATTTTTTGCAGGACTTGGTAAAGAGCCTGCCTAGTTACGTCCGGGATACAAGCGACTTTCTGCAGAAAATAAATGATCTGGAGTGGCAGGAATATATGTTATTGATTACGCTGGACGTTGAGTCCTTATATACAAGCATTGGGCACAGTGATGGATTGAAGGCAACCAAACATTTTCTGGACAAAAGACCTGCAGAACTATACGAACATAACAAAGTTATCTTGAGCTTGATGGAGTGGTGCCTCAATAACAATCATTTTATCTTTGGAAAGGATATATGGAAACAGCTAAGAGGCGTGGCTATCGGATCCTGCTTCTCCCCCAGCTACGCGTGCTTGCACGTGGGCTGGTGGGAGGGACGGGTTCTCAGTGCCACACATGCTGTATGGGTGAAAGAGAAAATTGTGAGGTATCTAAGATATATCGATGATATCTTCATTTTGTGGCAGCGTGAAGAAAAGGAGGCCCTGCTATTTATTGAAGAAATCAACAACAATTCTCTAAATCTTAGATTTACGTCTCACATTAGCAGAGACGAAATTGAATTTCTTGATGTTAAGGTTTATGTCAATGCCAACAGACTACAATCAACACTATATAGAAAGCCAACATCAGGAAACACTACACTGCACGCCTCCAGTCTCCACCCTAGACACACTATTTCTAGCATCCCCTATGGAGAAATTCTAAGGATTAAGCGAATTTGTAGCTCCCCGGGTGATTTAGAAAATTGTATCAACAATCTTAGGGCTCGATTGAAAGAACGAAGTTATTCTGACAGGATTTTCAACCAGGCTTTGGCTAAAGCCAGGCTGAGAACCAGGGAGAGTCTGTTCCCTAGGGAGACTACCGAAATTGATACATCTGAACCTAGCTCCAACTTACGTGAAGAATCTATGAGTTGCCCGAGATTTATCACTGCTTTTAGCAATGAAGAACACAAGATCAGGAATATCATTAAAAGAAACTGGCCAATAGTGCTCACTGACAACATATTGAATTCTACCTTACCCAGTAAACCTTTGGTAACATTCTGCAGAGCTAAAAGCTTGGGAACTACTCTAGACACTAGCAGTCCAGAGCTAAAGCAGAAGAACATATGGCTGCAGCCCAGGGCTGGGTTCCGCAAATGAATTCGTTGCAGGGCATGTAAGTTCAAAGTTAATAAGACACACTACCACATACCATTTGACTCCAAAGAAATCCCTATTAAAGGGAATCACTCATGTAAGACAGACCTTGCAGTTTATGTCCTGACGTGCACCTGTGGTTTAAATTACATCGGTAGCACAAAGGCACAGGTGCACGTCAGGATTTTGCAACACCTCAGAGCAATATTACATAACGATCCTGCATATCCGGTAGCACGGCACTTTGCACTAAAACACAATAAAGACCTAAGTTGCCTTTCCTATTATGTGGTAGGATCAGTCCCTAAACCCCGGAGAGGAGGAAATAGGGAATTGCTACTGAGGCAATTGGAGACGCGATTTATTTTGGAGTTCGACAGTAAGTGGCCCAATGGTCTTAACACTACTGAGGACATCCATAACTTTCTGTAGAAATTTCAATCAATTTTCCTTCAAGTCTGTTCAGTAAATGGGTGTTAGTTTAATGCCACAATGACATTTAAGGCACATATCAGAGTGTGGTACAAGTGGTGTCTCTATGAGTTAACAGAATCTCCGTTAGCGTTACACACACCTTTCCAGATGAGTAGTCAGGTTCCCTGTTGCTCATCTGGATTCTCTGTTTCCATGGGGAATTTGTGTCATCGGCTATTTATGATTTTAATAGATAGTCAGGTTCCCTGTTATCTATTACATTATGAAATTCCTCTGACTATTTAATCAGTTGGTTATTATTATTTTTTGTATACCTCCTTGTTTATTCTCTCCCTCTTTTAGAATAGCATTCACCTGATTTTTGCACATTTCCTTTAATATGATGAATTACTGTTTTAAAAAGTGTTTTAGATTTACCTTTTATCATAATAATAAGGCTTAGTCACATTTTTAATAGAGGTAACATTCTGACTCATTTTCTATACTCAGATCTTTTTATCATACATTTTAGCACCTTTTTGGATATAGATTTGTTTGCACTTTATTGAAAGCTTTTTTGCACACTAGGCAGAGGTGTCTAGCCACTTTTTCTAAAAATTTGCACATTTAGCACTTAATGGCCTACGACGTAATTCCCAGCGTAATTCTTATTTGTTCCTTTTGGGAACAAGTGACTTGGTACTAACACTTATTCTTTTGAATATGTTGTGGCCTATTTGGTGTATAGGAATTATCCAGTAAGTAACCGAAATTTCAGTACAATCATGCTCATTTTATGCCATGTGAATTCATTTATTCGTTATTGCATTTATGCAGTTCTAACTATGTTATTTCTTGTGTTGTCTTGTCATGTACAAAGCATTATGGAAATTTATTTAACTTTTGGCCTCGGCAACAACAGTCTTTTTCTTATGTCCATTAGTCACATGACCAAGCTGGAGGCGGGATGTAGGCGGGGTGCATTGCATTATAAAAATAATAACATTCTGCTACTCTCTGCATGTGAACAAGGGCTGTTTGGCCCGAAACGCGTCAGCGCTGGTTTTTCCACCTGAGCTTTCTGCAGTAAAAAGAACTGTTACCTATAATTGTGGTCCGTCTCCTGCTTCGTCGATCTTGTGGGATTGGAGGTGGCTGTTGGGAGTTTTCATGGCATATATATATATATAAATGTAGTTTTCTTTGTGCACCCGAGGTATCGGATTACCACAGCCCCCCTTCCCAGCACCGGTCAATTGGGGTTTGCTGCCAAACGGCAGCCCGTGACTTCACGGTCAGGTTTGGACACTGTGCTGGCCCTAAACTCTACGGACTCGTGCTGTGGCAGGTTATGATGTATGCAGGGACCCAGGGAAGCCTGAGGACTGAATTCAACCTGCATCAGCACTCTCCGCTCTGCAACGCGCCACAGCCACACGGACTTTCACCATTCATTTCCCCGCAGCACCTACCCAGAGATGATGCATTCTGGGAGCTGTAGGATGACCAACACTACAGCAGGTGAGCGTACATACGAAAGGGGAGGCGCTTCCCATCGAGAGTGGGAGGTCTGCAGAAGTACTTATAGCGGAGAGGTGGGACTGTTATGCAGAGCAACAGGGGCATCTGAAGAAGACGAGTGTGTCGAAATGCATCATGCCGTACCTGCTTGTTGGTCCAATTAAAGGCTTTTCCGGTATTTCCCTGTGTGGCCTCTTCCTACAGTTCGTCTGGAGGGTTTGTGGACATTTTCAGCGTCAACCAGAGACGCTTTAAGAGGCCCCATCTGCAAAGTGGCTGTGGTATCACTGGCGTCTGCGTTTGCAGTTTTCTTTGTGCACCCGAGGTATCGGATTACCACAGCCCACCTTCCCAGCACAGGTCAATTGGGGTTTGCTGCCAAACGGCAGCCCGTGACTTCACGGTCAGGTTTGGACACTGTGCCG
Source organism: Lissotriton helveticus (assembly GCF_964261635.1). Lineage (NCBI taxonomy): Eukaryota > Metazoa > Chordata > Amphibia > Caudata > Salamandridae > Lissotriton > Lissotriton helveticus. The sequence continues at coordinate 697,401,481 of NC_136065.1, read as the reverse complement.
GCCCTAAACTCTACGGACTCGTGCTGTGGCAGGTTATGATGTATGCAGGGACCCAGGGAAGCCTGAGGACTGAATTCAACCTGCATCAGCACTCTCCGCTCTGCAACGCGCCACAGCCACACGGACTTTCACCATTCATTTCCCTCGCAGCACCTACCCAGAGATGATGCATTCTGGGAGCTGTAGGATGACCAACACTACAGCAGGTGAGCGTACATATGGAAGGGGAGGCGCTTCCCATCGAGAGTGGGAGGTCTGCAGAAGTACTTATAGCGGAGAGGTGGGACTGTTATGCAGAGCAACAGGGGCATCTGAAGAAGACGAGTGTGTCGAAATGCATCATGCCGTACCTGCGTGTTGGTCCAATTAAAGGCTTTTCCGGTATTTCCCTGTGTGGCCTCTTCCTACAGTTCGTCTGGAGGGTTTGTGGATATATATATATATATATATATATATATATATATATATATATATGGCCATGTGATCGAGGCTCGGACGAGCCGAAAAGTTATGACGACAAAAGAATAAAAAGAATTCTTTTTGCACTTATACCTGGTCCGTGTCCGTTTTGGCGAAGATGAAGGAGGAGTACTGGTAGACTTTCTGCACGCGGAGTGTATATGTATATATATATATATATTACCTACTGGAGGTCGCCTTAAGGTAGTAATAGTTAGGACCAATTATCCATAGGAAAACTGCAACATTCTATTGCCAATAACTTTGGCGTCGATTGATGAATCTTCTTGAAAGTTTCCAAACTTTTGGAAAGCTCAGTTCTGCTCCTTCCCTGAAAATTTGGGGGTGATTGGGGAAGCGGGGGATGAGAAAAAAGGGTGGTCCCAAAATGCATTTTCCCCATGCAATTTCTCATAGGACCTTTAGCCACGGCTACAGCAAGAACGGCTGAACGGAATTACACCAAATTTGGCAGAGAGGTAGTCCTCAGTTCCGACTTGTGCCTTTGGCCTATCTGGTGTCAATCTGTTCAGTAGTTTCTTTGAAAATTACGGTTAAAGTCATTTATACATCTATGGGCGCTGAGGATCCGCGGATTGTGCGAGAATTGGCCTCGTAGGATAAGCGCACCGTCCCGATCACACACTCAATTCTAATTGGCTGTCAAGCGGTTGTAAACATTCGAAACCAGGAACTGTTGGCAGCCATTTTGTGCCTCGGTAGAAGCGAGGGTGAAAAAGTCTGTGAAATATGTTGGCAAAACGTGAACAGAGGCAGGTTAGACACACCCTGACCCCCTAGGCCTGCTCAGGGGGTGACATAGGGACCCATAGGGCAAAAAAAGTAAGAACTTTTTTTACCAAATAAGTTGCGAGATCCGCGTAGGATCTGCGCATTTGGTCACTGAAAAAAACGAAGCATCTATTTTTGAGATATATATCAAGCTTATGTGTATAGATGTTGGGTGGTTCTACAAAGATAGATTTTAGTAATTACAAGTACCGATGCAGAGTCTAAAGTTCATGAGGAAGATTCGGTTTCCTTCATTGGTAAAATGTACACTATCTCTTTAATAGATGCCATGCATATTGAAACGCCGATTGTTGTGGTATATGGACAATATTCTATAATCTCGTAGAAAGATTTATTCACATATTTATTCACTTATCTGCGCAGATCAGGGGTTCCAGTCTTCCCCTATCTCGACGACTGGTTGTTGAAGGCGGGCGCATCCCAGACAGTCGTCTCCCACCTCCAGACTACGGTCGACCTCCTGCACCTGCTGGGGTTGTCCATCAACGTGCCACAGTCGCACCTGTGCCCCTCTCAGAAGCTCCTCTTCATCGGAGCTGTTCTGGACTCGGCACAGTTTCTGGAGTTTCACTCTAAACAGCGGGTTTGGGATATTCAGGCTCTGATTCAGATCTTTCAGCTTTTATCCCGGGTCTCAGTCAGGTTGGCACTGAGGCTCCTAGGGCATCCTACTGGTGCATCACGCAAGGTGGCATGTGAATAAATATAAACATAGGCCAAGCAGTTTGCCTCCCAATAATACACAAATTTAAGGGGGTGGTGGTTCCCGGGGCTTGAGAGGGGTCGTTGAAGTCCACATACTTGTAATGTTGTAGGGCGGGGTTGGACGCCAAAGTGGTGCATGGGGGTTGTAAATCTGGTACACAGTGTTTTGTTTTACTTTGCTTTCCTTTCTGTGATGTAGAAGATCATGGGTAAATATAACAGTTTTTGTACAGCCAGTAACTTTTAACCCTACCCCCAAACGGCTTTCTGCTTGTTACCATAGTAACAGTAAGCACAGAGGTTAGAAGTTCACCACACTATGTTGCTAATGAGTTAGCCTCAGAATTAGACTTCAAATTATAAATGTAATTTCTATTGATGACTGCTACCCCCACAAAAAAAACAGCCATATGTACTTTTTTAATTAACTTTTATTAAAACAATAACTGGAACTGGAAATAAAAGATGACAATACAATAAATAACTAGAACCATAACTAACAAAACAACACAATAAACAACATATAATATGGCCTCCAAAAGAAGTACTGTAGTTAAACCTGCAGAACAAAAAAGAAAATTAGTGTTTAAAATTAGATCGAGGTGACTAAATGAGGTCATAAATTACAAGTCAAAGTAACAATTGACGATATTTATATTTTTTTAAATGTTTGCAGTGTGCCTGATAGATTTCATTTATGTTATAGGCATGAATCCAAACGGTGTTTGTATAAATATGCCTACTGCGTCAGATTTATATAACAGATGAACAAGTCTTTAATTGAGAGGTGAGACAGAATTAGGTGAGAGATCAAGTCATTATGCAGGACAATATTTTTTAGGAGTTATTTACAAAACTCTTGTGTAACTTTTGTGTTACTTTCCTCATTTTGAAAGTGACGCAAAAGTGGCGCAAGGGGTTTGTAAATAATCTTTTTTATTTCTAATGCATTTATTCAGAGTCATTGTATATGTAGTTCACCCTGCTTACTTTGTGTAAACACTGTGAACAACAGAGTTCACAACTTCAACTCAGCTTTGGTTCTACACGTCAGAGTGGACAGCAGCGTCCATAACTTTAAAAGAGAAAGAGAAACGATGTGAGAGAGAAAAAGAGAGAGGAAACAACATTAAAACTGTGATAGAAAGTTATAGATGGAGCAGATATACAAACCAAGCCTCCACCACCCATGGACCTTCCTCCCCGATGTTGCCACCTCCTTTGCTATGCCTTATCAATCTCTTTACTTGACCTTGGATGTACTCGCTCTAAAAATGCTTCCACTGGCTATTGTACATGCAGACTTTGGTCCACCCTTTTTATCCATTTTTGGCACTTTGAGATATAACGTCCTACCTCTGTTATTCATCTCGTACTTTCTCCTTTCAAATTCTCTTGTAAAGATCTTATCAACAATTAAAGGGAACATTTTCTGCATATTTTTAATAAAGCATTTGACACAATGCATTGTGACACCATATTTATTGAATGTCTTGAAATTAATTTTCACAAGTCTTAAAAAAGGTCAATGCAAGAAAAGTTACTTGCCGCATATGCAAGACTGCTTTCAAGAGGAGACCCAAATAAAGAGGACTGGTGTGGAACTGCAAGTATGCGGAAGCACTTGCAGAATAAGAATCCGGTCAACTTTGCAAGGGAAGAGTTAAGGAGATTGAGAGAGGCTCCTCCTACTTCATGAGGAGGCCCAAGTACCAGTGGAGCAACACCGTCAACCTCTACTGCACAGCCTAATATTCGTCCCCAATTTGGAACCCTTGAAGAAAAAAAGTAAGAAAGTTGGGAGCTCTGTATGCCATCCTAAAACCTAATCATCCTTTAGTTATACAGAGATCTTCCCTGTATCAGACCCATCCGTACAAGTGTGAATTGGAGATTATCTGCCACCGAAAACCCCTCAAGTACTTATATCCGTTACTTTTGAACTTCGTTGAGTAGTCGTATTGTGAGTATTTACCTTAAAGTTGTCCGTTAAAAAATATGGGAATCTCTCTGGCTTCATACAACTAGTTCATGCCATATTTAAGACATCGGTGAAATGAACTGGAACAGGAGGATATACTTTCTTTAATGTTGGTAACTTGCTGCTGACTTATGTAACATTGTGGTAACTGAAAAAAGAGTTAAAATGTATATGTTGTACATATGTCCAAGCTTAATTTTAATGTTCATAAAAACAATTGTTCTCAATAGGTTTGGGGATGAAAATTAATCATCAGAGGTTATATTTGAACAGCAGAATAGGGAATAGTATTGCATTATATAAATGTTAGGCCGAGATTGGTCACTCACTTCATTCACAAACTCCTGGGCTTGATCTAATAGAACTCTTTTTGGACTTCCATGATCTAGAAATTCAGAAATAAATAGCTAGGAAAATTAAAAGACAAGTTTTCAAAAGAAAAAAAATTAAAAACAACATTTTTACTTTGTATCTGAAGTACAGGCTGAAAACGTGTAACAAGCATTTAAATGAGAAACGGGCTTCAGAGAAACGTCTATAAGACTATCGCAATGCAGATTTATGTTTTATAAAAATATTTATAGAAGCAAGAAAATTATAACTCATACATTGTTCAATTTTAAATCACATATTTGGGCAATAAAATTGGGAGGACATGCTTTTTTTACGTTTGGTTGATTACAGAATGTCTACGAATTCTAGTAAAACCTGACAATAACACAGTTATCCGTCTGCAAACACATAAAATACACAAATGCTTATCTCAGAATGGTTTTCGATTATGAAATGTTGAAGACAAACCTGATAACTCCATTTGGTCCATTGCAATTTTCGGTTGATAACATATGGAGAGCAGCCAGTGGATCTGGTGTGTTGAGTTGTTCACTACCACGTGGTATAGTGTATGGGCAGGACAGCTTGCGGAACCAGTATGTCTCATGGTTGAGATATCTGTAGAGTGAGATAGAACAGGGGGCTAATGAAGTTTAAGGTTATTAAAAAACATGGAGAGGGTGCTAAAATATAACATTGAACCATCGATTACATGTGCAGTGCATGGGGAGGAAGCAGCACGTGACGCACTACTTTAAAAATTATATGCGGCAGAATTAAGTGCATTGCCCAGAAACATCACCTACCAAGGCAAAATATTTAAGTTATAAGAGCTGGAAACAGTGCTAAAACACACTTTTACCGAAAACTTTACTTTTGCAATGCAAGGGGCATGTGACACACTACTTACACGAGAAAAACAACATCGCATTAACTTGAACAGCATGTGGCACACTGCTGCGGGAGCAGCCACGTGGCTCTTGGCAAATTAAACAAATGCAGGAGGATTAAGTGATTTGCACAGAACAAAGGACAGCAAATCAAGTTTAATGTTATTGAAAAAACTATGGAGATCGTGCTAAAATACAACTTTGACCAATCGATTACATGTGCAGTGCATGGGGTGGAAGCAGCACGTGACGCACTACTTTAAAAATTATATGCGGCAGGATTAAGTGATTGGCCCAGAAACATCGCCTGCCAAGGCAAAATATTTAAGGTATAAGAGCTGGCAATCGAGCTAAAATACACTTTTGCCGAAAACATTACTTTGGCAATGTATGGGGCACGCACTAATTACAAGAAAAAAACTACATCGCATTCACTTTAACAGCACGTAGCACTCTGCTGTAGGCAGTTAGCATGTATGAGTGAATCTATAGGTAAGTGTTTAGATGTGTGTGTAGATGTGGGAATCACTGAGTGGGTTTTTAGAAACTGGTATTGGTGTGTCAATGGTTTCAAATATGGTACTCCATATTTTATAATGAGTGTTGAAAGGTTATACTAGTGTATGATGAGATGTATCAGATTGTCACGTGGATGACGTCATCAGTGATGTCATTTGAGATGTCATCAGAGATATCATCAGTGATGTCACTGACCATGTCATGAATGATGTAATATGTGACATCATCAGCAGTGGATTGCGGGCGCACGAGTTATACTTAGTACAACTAACTATAACGGAGGAATTTCAATGATTTTGTACGAGTGAAATGTCCAACTAACTATAACACCCCTAAAACCTATGTTTTTTTCAGTGAATATATATATATATATATATATATATTACCTACTGGCGGTCGCCAGTAGGTATATATAGTTAGGATTTTTTCTCTATGGGTTTTTTGAAAATTCTATGTCTAATAACTTTGCCGTTTGTGGACGGAATTGGCTGAAATTTTCAGGAAAATGGCACATTTTGTTTCTGAGCAGCCTTTGAAAATTTGGGGGGGGTTCGTCAAGGGGGGGCCGAGAAAAAAGGGGGGTCCCAAAACGCATTTTTCCCATGTTAATTTCCATAGGGCGGTTGGCCTCACTTTTAGCCCGAACGGCTGAATGGATTTGCACGAAACTTGGCAAAATTGTAGGGACTGGTAGCCCGATGTGCCTTTTGTAGGTCTCAATATATGTGCTCCAGTGGATTTTGAGAAATTAACGTTTAAAAAAAGATATATATCTGTAAGCGCGGACCAGGCAGCGGTCTGGTTCGCGGACTTTTCGCGCAACGGAGCTTTGTGAAGCGAAGCTGATTGGTTCTCCGGCGTCTGTCAACATTCCAAACAGTCCGTAGCGGCCGCCATCTTGTCTCTCGGTAGGATCGAGAGACAAGAGGAGGCGAAAGCGAAGGGGCAAATGACCATAAGGGGGAATAGTAGATCCTCGCTGACCCCCTAGGTTTGATGTGGAGGTTTTAAAAGGGCCCCGCGGGGCAAAAAAAAAAATAATAATAATAATCGAACGGCTGAATGGATTTGCACGAAACTTGGCAAAATTGTAGGGACTGGTAGCCCGATGTGCCTTTGCTAGGTCTCAATATATGTGCTCCAGTGGATTTTGAGAAATTAACGTTCAAAAAAAGATATATATCTGTAACAGCGCTCCGCTTCGCGTACTTTTCGCGTTACGGAGGTTTGCGAAGCTGATTGGTTTTTCGGCGTCTGTAAACATTCCAAACAGTCCGTAGCGGCCGCCATCTTGTCTCTCGGTAGGATCGAGAGACAAGAGGAGGCCAAAGCGAAGGGGCAAATGACCATAAGGGGGCATAGTAGATCGTCCCTGACCCCCTAGGTTTGATGTGGAGGCTTTGAAAGGTTCTCGCAGGGCAAAAAAATATATACCGTTTTTTTAGTTTTTTTGCGTGGAGTGCGCTCGGTTCGCGAACCGGGAAGCGTTCTGGGGAGCGTACTTTCTTGAAAATTAGTGAAAAAAGTTAGAGTACAATAATAATTGTGAGTGATCAGATGTAGGGTAGCTCTGAGAAGAGCTTTTGGGTTTATGGTACATTTAGGTACTTATAAGTAGGTACCAATGCACATTCTTAAATTCAGAGTGAAAACTCTGTTGCCCTCATCTGAGAAGTGAACTCCATCTCCTCTGTAGATATCTTGCATGTAGTAACGCAAGTTATTGTTGTACAGGGAGCCCATTCCATGGTCTCTCATGTAAGCTGAAACAGATTTGTTTACATGCTTCCTCGATTTCTCAATTTGTGGACAAAATTGGTTCGACCACCTCCATTTCTGTCTTTGGCATATATTTGAATATACCAAGGCAGTCTGAGGAAAAAGTGCCATCAATTGCTCAAAGGTGTCCTTTAAAAGCATTTCCAGACCTACCCCAGTCAAAGTGCCCAAATCATTACCTCCACAGTGCACAATTAACAGGTCAGGTTTTGGCAAATGCATAAAGGTTTTCACCAATGGTATCAATTGGTGACATTTTAATCCTCTGTGGCCAAACCACTTAATTTCCACATCTTGTAAATTGAGGTTAGGTAAATTCCTGTTTTCAGCGTACCTTTGAGCCCAATAGATGTAGCTATGTCCAACAATCCAGACAGAAAACATGGCGAGAGAAGGTTCTCCTGCAGTCAGATGAAGTGTGGCAATGAAATGGCAGTTGAAAAAATGAGAGTGTAAAATGAAAAAAACTGAGGAGTTTCTGTGTTAATGAAGCAGTAAGAGTGATTGGTGGATTTTGATTGCTGAAAACAGAAAGTTAGTGTGCATGGATGAGTTCGTTGAAAGATGTATTTTGAGTGGCGAAGAAAAAATCATTAAATGAAAGAATGCTTTGGATATGCAGGTGCACTGAGAGTTCAGAGTTCAATTGCAACATTGTTGTGTGAGAGGTCTTGCAAGAGGTGGTTGCTATGCAGAAAAAGCAGAGAGGGGGCAGAGGGGGGAAGGGTTTTGCTTTGAAAAAAAGTGAGGGAAGAGTTTTGATTGGGTGACATGAGAGATCTGTGTGAGGAATTACAGCATTTCTGTGCTTTTGATAGCTGCAGACTCTGGAGTGCATACCTTTTGCTCTGCTGAAGACAAATTGGTGTGTTTCTGAGACTGTTTTGAAACTCAAAGTACTTGCTAAGGTGAGAAAAAATTTCTTTAATTTAGATAGAAAATAGTGTGCTTTAAGGAGAAAATTATGAAGAAAGTTGTGTTTTTCAAATGTTGCTTTGTCTCAAGTGTTTCACAAATAGATTTTGTTTGTTTGAGAAATTGTAATTGGAGAAAATGTGAAGTATTAGTACTGACAGGGCTTTTATGTGCATAGGAGCTGTGGAGTGTTTTCAAATTATGACTTGTAAATCGTTTTTGAGAAAAAGCAATGGTTTTAATATTGATGAGAAGGACATAATGGTGTCTGCTTCTTTATAAGGTAATTGAGAGTCTTTCCCATTTCAATGTAAGAAGTTTGTCTGTGGAGCAAATTGCTTGTAAATATGCTCCCACCTGTGCATGGCAAATTTAGATTTTGAATGTTTCCGTTACATAGGCATGTTAAAGGTGACTGAAACATGCTGCAAAGGCAATCAAAAAATGCTTTTATGTGTCTTAAGGACATTTTAAGTCATTTCCCCATGTGCAGTGTTTTCAAATTATGAGTTGAAAATCGTTTTTGAGGTAAAGGAATGTTTTCAAAATTTATGTGCGCCATATGACCCCAAATTTTTTTTTCAGGGGTGCAGCAGGGTGTTCTTGAGTTACCCCTGCACCGTCGGAAAAATTCGTAATTTGCGATGAGGTAATTGCTAATCGCAAATTGCACCTTCATTCCTATGGGCCTCCTGCTGCATGGAAATGAATGGGTAATCTTGCTGAAATGCAAAGTCGAATCTGTATTTAAAAGGGTCTGCACCTCTGTACGGGTGTTCGCTATGTGAAGCACGAAAGTTTCACGGGCCGAACTCAAGGCCACCTCTCTCTGAGACAAAAGAGCTCTTATTCTTGCCATGCTGTTGAAATGTGCTCCCAAGGTTGGTATTTGTGGCCAGATTGAAAACTCCCTATGTTCATGTGTGGGAGGAAATAGAACATTTCTGCAGCAAATAACCCGTTCATTTACTGTTACGATAAAATGAATACTTTTAATTAACCCAGAACAATCTTCATTATTGAGCATCAAATAACTACCATTTTCCAAGAACTTGAACGTGGGGATGATAGCGGGAACTGGCGTGCCTTGCAACACGCAAGCCATATTTGGTCGGTGTTTGTTGCATGAACCGTGTAACTGTCTGTGCCTACACATTAGTGAATGATCTGGCGTCTCAGTGCATTCCTCTCCATTCAGATAAAGTTCTTGATCATCTTTGAAAATCTGTATGTGTATGGAAGCGACCAGACTTGATGAAGAAAACCACTACCTAAAGGTTAATAACGACCTATTGGTATATATTTCATACAATTTGAAAACTTATATAAAGCAAAAGGCAGCGTTATTAAACCGTGGATAAGGCACGTTGCCAAAGCAGTCAACCTTTTGGATTTATACTGGAAATGTTAAAGGAAGAATTACGGAGTAGGGCCTGTAAATCTTTAATAGACAACGAGTAAAATTACTCCAACCATCGTATTCCTCTAACTCCGGGATAGTAGGGGTGTTTAATTTTTTAGAAGTAGCCAATCCAAAGCATTTGGTCTGGGAAATTGTTTCATTCACAAACAACATATGTTTTGGGATGAGACATGCACGGTGGAAAGCCTCAGTGCCTTGTACCTGCCAGGTTCGTGAACCCCAAACTGATGTAGATCCTGGATATTTTTACTCTGTATTACGTTAGCATGGTCTCATTACTGGTTTAAACGCCATTTTTCCTTTTTTGTAACTTCTGCACACGACACTTAGTTGTTGCTTTAGCTTTCAGCCTACCTGCGTCAAGATCTATGCCTGCTTCAAGCAGGCGCAGGGTTTTGATGTAGCTTTGTCCTATCTGATTGTAAATGCGGCACACCGTGGGTGGCAGAGCAGCGGTGCACGTTAACTGGTGCATCCCTGGGGATGTGCTAGTTAATATAAATCTGCCCCTTTACATTTAATTATGTGCAGGGGACACAGAGTAGGTGAGGTTTATCCAAGGTTAAGAAGAGATGAGTCCTGTTCAGTGAAAAATTGAAGATAGGCTTCAGTATATTATATACTTAAGTAGTGTGTTAAGTTTTTGATGACTGTTATTAATTTACTGTTGGGTAATAGTGGTTAATAACATTTTTTATTATATTTTACCACAGATTCAACTGCACATTATTTCAAGATTTTAGGATGCCTAGCAAAGAAAGAGTAAGAAAGGCTGGAAAACGTCAAAGACAGCAGGAGCATGGAATATTGCAGCAGTCCTCTAACAAAAAGATTTGTCAAGTCACCAAGAAAGCACCGGGTAAGAGTCGAAAAACAGTCATAAGAAATATGTGTAGTAAAAAAAATATTACTACAGAAAATGTTTCACTCCAGAAAAGGAGACCGAATTCAAATGGTAAGGAAAGGCCAATGAGAAATGTTACTGCTAGAGTAAGAGATAACTCTATGCATGAAAGTAGAAGGAAACAACAGTTTAGGGATATTCGTAAACGAATGTTCCGCAACAGGATAATTGGGAATTTGTTAAAAAATATTAAGAAAGGTCAGCAGAAAGTGGTTTTTTATAAGAGAAAAAAAATAGTTGAGAAAGTTATTGATCAGGCCTTTGAAATTAAACGTAAGTTATTTATTTTGACAATCAATAGAATTAGGAAGCTAAACAAGGTAATTTATGATTTCAAAAGAAATAGTAGATGGAAGAGAATAGTTAATCGTAGTAATTTTTGTGAAGTTTTTTCTGGAGAATGGATGCATAGTTCAAGCTCTGAGGCATTTTTTAATGAGGAGAGTTATTTCCAGGATAATGATTTGGTGCATGCAGTTGACACCAGTGGTCGAGCTTATGAAGTGAAAGATGGTTGTCCAGTTGAAAAAGAAAAACTTGTGAGAACAGAGATAGAAGAGGTGTTAGGTAATGAGGTTTTAGGGAGACGTCCTAAGGGTCCTGTGTACACCTGGAAGTGTAGTAGTATTTGCAGTGTACGACAGGATTCCATCAATTTGCTTTGTGATTTTATACGGTCATTTAGTAAGAAAAGTTTGAAGCAGAAAATGAAGTTGTTGCAAGAATTAGATCCTTGCAGAGTGAGAGAAGTGATAGGTTTGCATGGTCATTCACTGGCTTGTCTTTCCAGGAGAGTATGCCAGAGTGTTTTTCATCATTTCAGGATGCTAGCAGTGCATCATAATAAAGTGAGGAAATTAGTTAGAATGTTGTATTATGCTAAGAGTCCAGCAATTATGCTAAAACAATTATGCGCTGCTCTTTTGCATGGTTCTGAAATAGATGTGAAAAATATATGTGAAGAAATTGAGTTTTGTTACTTTGGAAGTAAAGAGGAGAATGTTGAAATTGACCAAGAAGAAGAGAGTAATGTGGAAGATAGTGTACAGGTTTCCAGTACAGATAATTTCCAGAGGGAAATTGCGACGTTTGAGGTGAAATCAAGTGAGAGGCCAAATTTCACTTGTGTGTGTTGTCGACGCACTTATTATAAGAATCAGACTAAGTTAGTGGATTTATATGGAAAAAGTGAAAGGGAAAATAATAGTGAATGGAAGGATTTTACAACATACTTGATGGTAGAAAATTGTTTTGATTTGGGATTGGATCAACGTGTGTGTACTTATTGTTGTAACAAATTAAATCAAAACCAGATGCCTGCTAGAGCAGTTCATAATAATCTGGAATTGGTTGAAATTCCTTCTGAATTGAAGGATTTAAATACTTATGAATCTATTTTGATTCAAAGTATCCATCCCTTTCAGGCTATTGTAAGAATGGAGCCAAAGACAGGGAAATTGCCTCCATCAGATTTACAGAGAGGATTAAAGGGAAGAGTTGTTTATTTGCCTCTAGATTTGAAGAAAAACATTAACACAATTGGAGTAGAAAAAGTGGAAGAGGAACCTCTGGTTATCTTAGTTAATGGGGTTCCGACAAAGAATAAGAAAATATGGCAAGATTTAGTAGATGTTAGGAAAGTCAAAAGGGCAACATTGTATTTGAAAAAATATAATAAATACTATAAAAATGTATATGTTGCAGAAGAGGAAGTAAGTGAGGAAGAGGATAGCGATTTGTGTGCTGGTCAAATTGAGAAAGTAGAACCCTGTACTAGTGAAGAAATATATGAACATTATAGTGTTCATCCTTTGCATTCCAAGGAAGTCATGGGGAATGCTATTGAGTTGTTTCAAATGAAACAAGCGAAAGGGAGTCCCATTAGTGTTTGGGAGGAAAGTTTGGAAGCTCGGTGTTTCCCACAGCTTTTTCCAACAGGTCAGGGAGGAAGATATGATGAGCGACCTCATCAAATTCCTGCTTCTGAATACCGGACTTTGCGATTGTATGCAGGAGATCCTAGGTTTCGACAATGCATTCCTTATTTGTTTCATCTCCTGTTTGAAAGCGATCTGTCTGGACTGTCATATGCAGTGAACCACATCTTGAAAAGTGGTATACACATGCAAAACATCTCGGCAAGTGACTTTATGGATAAAGTCAATGTCCAAGACAGCATTTTGGATTCTCACCTGATTAATCTCATGGCGTGTCAGCGTGGTACTAATGAGTACTGGTACCGTCGTCATGGTGATTTAAAATGTATGCTGAGGAACTTAGGAACTCCCACATGGTTCCTCACTTTGAGCTGTGCTGAGTATGGCTGGGAAGACTTACTTGAATTTCTACGAGAGGCAAATGCTAACGTAGAAAACATCGAATTCAAGACACCCGGAGAACTGTGCTCTTTGGATCCAGTCAATGTATGTAGGTACTTCAATCATAGATTTGAAGGTATGATGTCTTTCATCATGAATAAGAAGAATCCACCTCTTGGAGAGGTGTTGGATTTCTTCTGGAGGAAGGAGTACCAAGCAAGAGGTGCTCCTCATATACATATGTTGCTGTGGATCAAGGATGCACCTAAATTTGGAACGGATGCAGACGACTCAGTGATGAGTTTCATAGAACAGTATTCTACGTGTGCTGTTCCAAACGCAAAGGAGAAAAAAAGCCTAAGAGAAAAAGTTCTACGTTTCCAAAGCCATCGATGTGGAAAGTACTGTCGTCGTAAATTCCGGAACAAAGACAAGTTCTACACCAAATGTCGTTTCGGCTTTCCACGATCGGTGATTTCTAAAGGAAGAGTGAACAGTTTGATGTCTTCGCTGCGACATAATGTGATGAAGAAATCACCTAAAAACACATACAATTTGAAGAGGAACGAAGAGTCTAAGTACATCAACGACTACAACCCGGTGATTTTGTCCATGTGGAATGCTAACATGGATATACAGTTTGTGGCTGATAACTGTATGGCTGTGGCTAGGTATGTGACATCTTACATCACCAAAAAAGAGAAGACAGAATTGAAGGATATGTGGGAGGACATTTCCCATGAAAAGAGCCTCAGCAAGAAGTTGTACAGTTTCAGTCTGAAGATGTTGTCGCATCGAGAAATCGGAGCTTACGAATGTTCTGACCGGTTGTCTTCAGCAAGTCTCTATGCCAAGTCCAGGAGTATCGTTTGGGCGAGTGTTGGTCTTGCTGCAACGCGTAATCGAGTTCTGAAACCTGTGCGGGAAATTGAGTATTTGGCGGAAAAGGAGCCAAACAGTACCGACATTTTGAAGAGCAACATGTTGGATACATATTATCCAAATCGAAGCAGTCACCTCGTGAATGTTTGTCTGTATGAGGTTCTGCAAAATTACATATTCAAGAGGAACATCAAAGAAGATACTGAGAAAGGAGTGTATGCTGTAATAGGAAGTGAGGGATGTCTGGTCAAGCAAAGAAAATGCCACTTGATAAACCATCGAAAATTGAGTGGCGAATCTCCTGAAAAAAAGGAGTTTTTCTATTTAGCACTTTTGCAACTTTTTAAGCCTTGGCGTGCAGAAGAGGAACTGCTTGGAGATTTCCTCTGTTACGAAGACTCTTTCAATGCTGCCAAGGAGACCATAGAATGTCCTGCTTTTCCCAAATATGTAGAAATGTTGAATGTGGAAATTGAGCAGGAAGCAACGATTGCAGCCGAGATTGCCAGAGACAGTTCTCAGGACAGTCAGAGTTCTGCTTCATTGAGTCAGGATCCACTAGGAGGACCTCTTATCGAAAATGAAGCTGCCACTGCTATGAATGAAGTGGAAAGAGCCATGGCACATGCTCAGGAGGATGCGGTTAACTTAGAAGAGTTGGAAAGACAACTCAACGTTGAGCAGAGGAAAATATATGACGAACTTACCATGCAAATTGATCATGGATTAAGTCATGATAAGAAAGAGTGCTCATGTACGTCGTTGAAGCCTGTCCGACTGTACGTGAGTGGAGAAGCGGGAACTGGAAAAAGTTTCCTTATTAAAGCAATTTCATGTTATTTGCAGGAAAGGACAGAGTCATCGCTGTCTTGTGTTGTCACCGCTCCAACTGGACTGGCAGCACATAACATTAAAGGGATTACTTTACATCGTTTACTGATGCTGCCAGTGGAGCATGACAACAAATTAGAATATCACAAGCTATCTGGAGATGCTTGTTTTGAAGTTTCAAGAGTCTTGAGGAAAATGAAACTTCTTATCATTGACGAAGTAAGCATGGTTTCCAATGTTATGCTTGCCTTTGTGCATTTGAGAATGCAAGAAGTTCTCAAAACAGAGTATGATGTGTTATTTGGTGGCAAACACATCATTGTTTTTGGAGATCTTCTGCAGCTGACACCAGTGAAAGGGCAACCTGTGTTCAAAATGCTCACGCATGAAGATACCAGGAAGTGCTTAGGGAGTATTGGCAACGTCAATATATGGTTAAACTTCAATTATGCTGAACTGCATGAAAATATGCGTCAGGCAAAGGATGAAGTTTACAAGACTATTCTACAAGATGTTAGAATTGGAAAAGTGACCGAGCATGGGAAAGAAGCTTTACATGCACGATTACTGACAAATTTATATCCAGACGAAGATGTTGTGCCTGAGAATATTTTTCAGAAAGTTACTGAGAAAAAATCTGGAATATGTTTGATGCCAACTCTTGCAGAATGTGCCAAATTCAACAACAAAATGTTGCATTTAGAAAAGCAAGAGATTGTGAAATTGGAAGCTATTGACAGAGTAGAGCATATGGGATCAACAATTATTTTGTCTGAGAATCTGAAAACAAAATTGGATTCATTAGAGAAGAGTATATCTAAAACTGCGGGTTTTGAAAAGACTCTGAATGTGTGCTTGAACTGCCGTATAATTTTAAGAAGGAATTTACATGTTGAAAGAGGTCTGGTAAATGGATCAATGGGTAATGTTGTTGATTTTGTGAAATACAGAAATAGAGATGGAATTGAATTTTTAAAAATTAAATTTGATGGCATTGAGGAAGTACAGCTAATTGCTCGTTGTTCTGCTAGATTTTTGCTTGTAAAAGACTTATATGTTCGTCGTAAGCAGTTTCCTGTTTGCTTGGCATATGCGGTGACAATCCATAAATCGCAAGGTTTAAGTGTAGACTGTGCATTGGTGAATATTGGCAGTTCTGTGTTCAAGGAGGGTATGGCATATGTGGCATTGTCACGAGTTAGGACTTTATCGGGATTGTACTTGATTGAGTGTGATGTCACAAACATTTGTGCGGATCTAGATTGTGTTAAGGAATACAATAGGTTGAGAAGAGAGTATGCGCCACATTTGCCTCAGTATCCTTTGTTTGAGAAACGTGTGGTAGGCCGGAAACGAAGAAATGTGACCAATACTGGGGAGGTTGTAGCAAAAAGACGAAAAGTTGATGAACCTGAAATTATAAGCAGAAACAAAAAGGATTCTGTTGAAGATGTTGTTGGTTTTCAATTTGAAAACAGTTCTGGTGTCAACTGCTATGCTAATGTAGTGGTTAATGTTGTCTTTTCTCTAGAAACTTTAAAAGAACAGATTGTGGTCAATTCGGATCAAAGATTTTGCAGTTTGTTAAATTCTGTGTTAGAGAAATGTAGCACTGATAGAACAAACATAGAAAGTGTGTCTGAAATTCGAAATCTGTTAGACAGATGTTCAGGCCAAACACAATTCTCTCAAAATATTCAGCAAGATTGTCAGGAGTTTTTAATGTATATGCTTGATGTATTGCATGATGAAGGTGTAGATGTAGATCACCTGTTTGGGCTTTCTTATCAATGGCAGCATGACTGCGAGAACTGTAGGGTATCAGCTACTACTAGTGTAGACTCAGAAAGATTTATATATTTAACTTTGCCAGACAGTAAATCAGTCTCTTTTAATAAGCTAGTAAAAGCAGCTGATCACAACATGGAGTGTAGCCAATGTAAATCTGAAATGATGTCCACTTTATTTATACGAACATATGGCCAGTATGTCATTTTAATGTTCCAACGATGTAGGCCTGATGGAACAAAATTGACAACTTTAATTAAAAATTTTGTGGCTTCACAGTTGTCAATATCAGGAAGGACTTTTGTAACTGTAGCAATTATATATCATGATGGTCCTTCAATAACATCAGTACATTATACAGCTTATTTAAAGTGTAGAAATGGCTGGTCATTCTGCAATGATTCTGTTTTAATTTTCCAAAAAAAATTGCCATATGACCTTAAAAACTCTTACCTGGTGTTTTTAAAACCAAAATTTTAGGGAAAGAATCTCGGGATGTGCTCTGAGGAATTTCAAGAAGTTCTTATGGCTCCTACACTATTTGGCCTTGAGGATAAGTGTAGTACAGAGACATAACTTCTAACCATAAGACTGGACGTCATGGAAAAATAACTGCACTTTGAATGAGTTCAGAAAAACTATTTCTTTTTATAAGCTAATTGAAGCAGCGAATCAAAACATGGAGTAGAGGGAATGTAAGTCTGCAATGCTGTCTACTGTTTTACATTGCTTTGTGATTAAAAGTGATGTAGAGAATTAAATAATTGTACTAGTCATAAAGGTAGTGTAAGTCTGCTTCATAGTAAGCAGTATCAGTGTGATAGGAAATGTAGAACATGATTGAGCAAGAAGGGGAAGATATTACTAGTCCAGGATTGTGTAAATGATCTTCAACATTTTAATTCTGAAAGTTGCGGAAATGCGAAAAGACGGGATTGGCTTACAAGAAATCCAAGAGTTATACATGGCTCTGACACGATTTGGCCTTGTGGAATCGTGTGGTAGAGAGCGAGAAGTCATTTATTGTATGTAACATGTTTTTGAAAACGATGGAGGTTTTCTTTCAGAAAGTGGCGGGTTGAAAGTAATAACAGCACAACAGAGTGTAAGCTGTTCATAGGACATCCTTGGCCGTCATGGAAAGTAAGTTAACTTTAAGGAGTTCTGAATTCTGATTTGTAATGTATGGGTTTTTTAAACACAATCATTTTGATTGTGTTTTTTTTTCCCCGCTGTTATATGATGAATACCTTCAAGTCACTGTTTTAGTGAAATTTGATACATTCTGAGAACAGCAAAAATAAACCATTTAACATGTATAATTAATTCTGTTCTGTTTGCATTTATGATGTACATGTAGAACTGTGTAGGAGGCATGGAGAAGGTGAGGCTTCTGTCAGTGTCAAAGTTGTTGCATACAGTGCTCATATTCTACGTAGTCTTTTATATTTCATTACTTTAACTGTTTCTGACAGATCTAAAAATTTTTTTTTTAAAAGAACAGTAAGTATAAGGGAAGGAAACAGACAGTTATGTTAAAAGAAACACAGCTATAGGGAATAAACTAGGGATACTGTTACCCGCAATCCTCTGCTGATGATGTCACTGAGCATGTCATGAATGATGTAATATGTGACATCATCAGCAGTGGATTACGGGTAATAGTATCTCTAGTTTACTCCCCTATAGCTGTCTTTCTTTTAACATAACTGTCTGTTTCCTTCCCTTATACTTACTGTTCTTTTTTATAAAAAAATTTTTTTGGTTCGCTTCCGGTTCGCGTACCGGGGAGCGAACTGGGAAGCGAACTAAGAGAAATAGAGGTTGGCACAGTTGCAAATATTGTACCAATTTTTTTATAACGGGGAGGTAGTTCTGAAAAGAACTTTTTTTTAAATTGTTTTTGTTGTTTTATATTTTTTTTATTATTTTTCTGAACATTTTTTTTACTTTTTTTGAATTTTTCTGAACAGTTTTATATTTTTTTTGTTTTTTTTTCGGAGGGGGCAACGAAAACGATTCATTGTAAAGGGCTCAACAGGAGGAAGAAAACAAAAAAAAGAATTTATTGTTTGGTGAGTTTCGGACAAACATGAGCATGATTGTTAATAGCTCTGTTGATCAGAGTGATGCTACTTTCTGCGTAGCAAATGATTCCACTGCAATGTACGCAGACTTGTTTTACTTCACGAAATCTCGTTTGTATATTTGGCACCATCTCCCTGCCCTCTGGTCCCGTTACTTCCGGTACAACAGATCTTCTGGCCATAATAGGGAGATTATCTAGGTCGTCCTGTTCCTCTTCTTCCTCTTCTTGCTGAATTATAACTTTAGCAGGTGGTCCACTCTTCCTTGGATGTGGTGGAGGTGGTGGGGAAGCACCAGCTGAAGCTAGTAAAGAAGCCATTGCTCACTGGTAACAAAGGGTCTTTCTCTCACAATGATGAAAGTCAGAGTGAGGAAAGAAGGAGGGATTTTCACCATTTGGGAAAAAAAATAGTTCTCAACCAATGAAAAGTGTTCATTTTAGATCATATGACCTAGTCTTACATCATTAGGAAACCGAAAGTGAAATGAACCAATGAAAAGTGTTATTACCAAGTCACATGACCTGCTGTGTTTACGTTACGCGCTTTGCAGGGCCTCCCGGTTTGCTTCCAGAAACCTGTGCTTTGCGACTCGGTAAGCGTACGAGTTCGCTAACGTAGCACGTCATATGACGTATCACGCGACAACGCGAAACGTCATGCGGACGGGAGGCGTCACGATGTTGTTTTCTAACGCGGCAGTTGCGGTAAAGAAACGTTTACCGGCTCGCGGTCTATTTCGCGGCATCAAGGTCAGCTAACGGGAAGCTTCCCGATTCGCGAAGCGGGAACGAAGAAAAAAAAATATTTAAAAAAAAAAATTATTCATAAACATATAAAATATATTTTTGGATTTAAAGAAGAATACATTTTACAGCTACAGATATTAGCTGTTAAAAAACCAATGAAATTCACTGAAAAAACCATAGGTTATAGACCATATATAGTTAGGAATTAGCATTTACAAAACCTTGAAAATTCACTGAAAAAACCATAGGTTATAGACCATATATAGTTAGGAATTAGCATTTAAAAAACCTTATTTTACTCACACAAAACCATTGAAATTCCATATATAGTTAGTTGCACTAACTATATATCGCGCACCCGTAATCCACTGCTGATGATGTCACATATTACATCATTCATGACATGGTCAGTGACATCACTGATGACATCACTGATGACATCTCAAATGACATCACTGATGATATCTCATTTGACATCAATGGTCACATCAATGATGATATCATTAATGTGACAATACAATGCATCTCCTCACACTTTAATATAACCTCTGTTACACCCAGTGTTAAATACAGAGTATAATTTTTGAAACCATTGACACACCAATACTAGTTACTACATACCCACTCACTGATTCCTACGTCTACACACACATTCACTCATTCACCCATACAATCATTCATACATACAATCACTCATCTTTACAACACTATCATATGCACTCATACACCTATACAGACACTCACACTCTGCCACTCATCCATGGAGTTACTCACACACCTAGTCAGTCCTGTAAAGAATCAATCACAGTTCCATTTTCTAATCTACACAGTTAAACATAGAGTACCTTACATTTTAAAACATATACTAACACATACTTACTCTCTTATAGAATCACTGATACAAGTACACATTGATCTGCACAGAGTCACACACCTCCCAGCCAGTCATACACACACTCAGTCTCCCATACAAATACTTGTGCAACCAATCAATAACCCATATAGCTACTTATATAGCTACTGATCAACACATGCAGCAGCTTGCACAACAACAGACATGCTGATGCACACTTTCAGACAGTTTAGTCACTAACCCGTGCATTTAGTAAGACGCATTTAATCACTCACTCATACAGTCAATCACGCACCTACTAAAACCTTCATTGAGACACTTATACATCCACTCATTCTTCAATATGTAAAACATATTTAAACTTTACAGAAACACATAATCACTGGATGTTGTCATCAGTGATGTCATTTGAGATGTCATCAGTGATGTCATCAGTGATGTCACTGACCATGTCATGAATGATGTAATATGTGACATCATCAGCAGTGGATTACGGGTGCGCGATATATAGTTAGTGCAACTAACTATATATGGAATTTCAATGGTTTTGTGTGAGTAAAATAAGGTTTTTTAAATGCTAATTCCTAACTATATATGGTCTATAACCTATGGTTTTTTCAGTGAATATATATATATATATATTCAAAACAACATCTCTTTTCCTCACGGCAAAGGAGATCAAAGGACACAGCAGGAATTTGCAGAGGTGTGCTTTTATTTGGAATCTTGCACGACCGGTTTCGGCGCTTGCCTTCATCAAATGCCCCTTTCAAATTGCGTGCTTCCCCATTACATGATATTCAGTGGGCCCCTCCTCCTTGTGGTTTAGGAGCCTCACCTGCTTCCAATTCGGACTGTTGCGCCATTTCTCGGGGACTACTAGTCCCACAGTGCAGCATTCAGACTGATTGGTGCTCAGGGAAACCGCAGCGTTGTAACAGCAATGTCCTCCTCTGTTCCCATTCTTTCTGCCTCAACCTTTCAGGCGCACCAAATTGGAGACGAAATGTTCGTAAAAACGTCTCTCCCAGCAGTCTGGGTCCGCAGTACCACCGCAGCTTTTGGACGTCTGGTAAGTGATTGAGGCGGGTCACGGTTCAAAGTCCAATACCTTGGCTACCTTCAATTTTGCCTATGTTACCGTGTCCGCTTGTACGAAAGGGTCCTTTGTGCGTCCACAGGCAGGGCGCTCTATATTCAAAACAACATCTCTTTTCCTCACGGCAAAGGAGATCAAAGGACACAGCAGGAATTTGCAGAGGTGTGCTTTTATTTGGAATCTTGCACGACCGGTTTCGGCGCTTGCCTTCATCAAATGCCCCTTCCAAATTGCGTGCTTCCCCATTACATGATATTCAGTGGGCCCCTCCTCCTTGTGGTTTAGGAGCCTCACCTGCTTCCAATTCGGACTGTTGCGCCATTTCTCGGGGACTACTAGTCCCACAGTGCAGCATTCAGACTGATTGGTGCTCAGGGAAACCGCAGCGTTGTAACAGCAATGTCCTTCTCTGTTCCCATTCTTTCTGCCTCAACCTTTCAGGCGCACCAAATTGGAGACGAAATGTTCGTAAAAACGTCTCTCCCAGCAGTCTGGGTCCGCAGTACCACCGCAGCTTTTGGACGTCTGGTAAGTGATTGAGGCTGGTCACGGTTCAAAGTCCAATACCTTGGCTACCTTCAATTTTGCCTATGTTACCGTGTCCGCTTGTACGAAAGGGTCCTTTGTGCGTCCACAGGCAGGGCGCTCTATATTCAAAACAACATCTCTTTTCCTCACGGCAAAGGAGATCAAAGGACACAGCAGGAATTTGCAGAGGTGTGCTTTTATTTGGAATCTTGCACGACCGGTTTCGGCGCTTGCCTTCATCAAATGCCCCTTCCAAATTGCGTGCTTCCCCATTACATGATATTCAGTGGGCCCCTCCTCCTTGTGGTTTAGGAGCCTCACCTGCTTCCAATTCGGACTGTTGCGCCATTTCTCGGGGACTACTAGTCCCACAGTGCAGCATTCAGACTGATTGGTGCTCAGGGAAACCGCAGCGTTGTAACAGCAATGTCCTCCTCTGTTCCCATTCTTTCTGCCTCAACCTTTCAGGCGCACCAAATTGGAGACGAAATGTTCGTAAAAACGTCTCTCCCAGCAGTCTGGGTCCGCAGTACCACCGCAGCTTTTGGACGTCTGGTAAGTGATTGAGGCGGGTCACGGTTCAAAGTCCAATACCTTGGCTACCTTCAATTTTGCCTATGTTACCGTGTCCGCTTGTACGAAAGGGTCCTTTGTGCGTCCACAGGCAGGGCGCTCTATATTCAAAACAACATCTCTTTTCCTCACGGCAAAGGAGATCAAAGGACACAGCAGGAATTTGCAGAGGTGTGCTTTTATTTGGAATCTTGCACGACCGGTTTCGGCGCTTGCCTTCATCAAATGCCCCTTCCAAATTGCGTGCTTCCACATTACATGATATTCAGTGGGCCCCTCCTCCTTGTGGTTTAGGAGCCTCACCTGCTTCCAATTCGGACTGTTGCGCCATTTCTCGGGGACTACTAGTCCCACAGTGCAGCATTCAGACTGATTGGTGCTCAGGGAAACCGCAGCGTTGTAACAGCAATGTCCTCCTCTGTTCCCATTCTTTCTGCCTCAACCTTTCAGGCGCACCAAATTGGAGACGAAATGTTCGTAAAAACGTCTCTCCCAGCAGTCTGGGTCCGCAGTACCACCGCAGCTTTTGGACGTCTGGTAAGTGATTGAGGCGGGTCACGGTTCAAAGTCCAATACCTTGGCTACCTTCAATTTTGCCTATGTTACCGTGTCCGCTTGTACGAAAGGGTCCTTTGTGCGTCCACAGGCAGGGCACTCTATATTCAAAACAACATCTCTTTTCCTCACGGCAAAGGAGATCAAAGGACACAGCAGGAATTTGCAGAGGTGTGCTTTTATTTGGAATCTTGCACGACCGGTTTCGGCGCTTGCCTTCATCAAATGCCCCTTCCAAATTGCGTGCTTCCCCATTACATGATATTCAGTGGGCCCCTCCTCCTTGTGGTTTAGGAGCCTCACCTGCTTCCAATTCGGACTGTTGCGCCATTTCTCGGGGACTACTAGTCCCACAGTGCAGCATTCAGACTGATTGGTGCTCAGGGAAACCGCAGCGTTGTAACAGCAATGTCCTCCTCTGTTCCCATTCTTTCTGCCTCAACCTTTCAGGCGCACCAAATTGGAGACGAAATGTTCGTAAAAACGTCTCTCCCAGCAGTCTGGGTCCGCAGTACCACCGCAGCTTTTGGACGTCTGGTAAGTGATTGAGGCGGGTCACGGTTCAAAGTCCAATACCTTGGCTACCTTCAATTTTGCCTATGTTACCGTGTCCGCTTGTACGAAAGGGTCCTTTGTGCGTCCACAGGCAGGGCACTCTATATTCAAAACAACATCTCTTTTCCTCACGGCAAAGGAGATCAAAGGACACAGCAGGAATTTGCAGAGGTGTGCTTTTATTTGGAATCTTGCACGACCGGTTTCGGCGCTTGCCTTCATCATATATATATATATATTACCTACTGGCGGTCGCCAGTACGTATATATAGTTAGGATCGATTTCCATAGGGAAATCGCAACATTCTATTTGGAATAACTTTGGCGCCGGTTGAGGAATCAGCCTGAATTTTTTAGCAACTTTGCCTCGCGGCGCTCCGCTCCTTCCCTAAAAGTTTGGGGGGGATTCGTCAAGCGGGGGCCGAGATAAAAGGGGGGTCCCAAAACATGTTTTCCCCATGTTAATTTCCATTGGGCGGTCTGTCGCACTTTTAGCTCGAACGGCTGAATGGATTTTCACCAAACTTGGCAAAATTGTAGGGACTGGTAGCCCGATGTGCCTTTGCTATGTCTCAAGATATGTGCTCCAGAGGATTTAGAGTAATTTAGGTTAAAAAAAATGTATATATCTGTAAGCGCGCCCCGGTGCGCGTACCGGGGAGCGCTCCGGGCGCTCTACGTGACCTGCGCACGGGAAGCTGATTGGCTCTCGGGTGTCTGTAAACATTCGAAACAGTCCGCAGCGGCCGCCATCTTGTGTCTCGGTAGGATCGAGACACAAGAGGTGGTAAAAACAAAAGGGAAAATAATGAAAAGGGGGCAGGGTAGACCCCCCCTGACCCCCTAGGTTTGATGTGGGGGCCATAAAAGGGTTCCTCGGGTAAAAAAAAAAAAAAAATCCATTTTCGCGGGGGGAGCGCCCGGTACACGCACCGGGGAGCGTACCGGGGAGCGTAGTGATTACAGGTAGGGTAGCTCTGAAAAGAGCTTTTGGGTTGTGTGGCTGTTTTAGGTACCTACAAGTACGACCCACACGCACACAACCCTACACCCCCACAGTCACACACTCCCCACACACACCTTACACACGCACACCTCCACCCACACCCACACCCACACCCAAACACCCCACAGCCCTACACCGACACCTTATACATCCACACCCACAACCACACATCCCACACACCCAGACACACACACACACCTCACCCCCCAACACACACACACGCACACACAGATACCTCACAGACACACCTCACACATCCCACACACCTCCCCCCACACACACACGCACACCTCACAGACACATCCACACATCCCACACATACACACACATCCTATACATATACTCCCCACACCCACACACACCCCAAACACACCTCACATACCCACACTTCCACCTACACCGAAACACCCCACACACCCACACCCACACACACACTTTACACACCCACATCCCCACCCACACCCACATACCCCACACAGATATACACCTCATCCCCCCACACACACACACACACACATACACACCTCACAGACACACCGCGCACATCCCCCACACACACCTCCCCCACCCCCACACATGGGGAAAACTCAGTGAAACACTAAAATAATAATTTAAAGTGCTTAGAGGTAGGGTATCTCTGAATAGAGTTGTTGTGTTGTGTGGGTGAATTTAGTACCAACATGTAGGTACCAATGCAGAGTCTTAAATTCAATGTACACCGTTTACTCTGTAGATAATTTGCATGTTGTTATAGAAGTTATTGTGGTATATGGAATGCATACCATAGTCTGTCAGGAAAACATAAAGAAAATGGAGGCAGGAGATGAAAAAGAGATGTCAAATACACTTTGGAGATAATATAGTGGGAGAAAGGAAGTATCTATGAGCAAAATTACTATGTAAAACAAAAAAGTTGCACAGTATACTATTAGTCTCACATTATATTATATTCATTTTGGTACTATTTCATTGATTACATATAAAAAAGAATAATGTCTGGAACAATTTTTAATTATTAAATATACATTTATTGCTGTGATTTTTCAAAATTTAATGAGACTTCCAACATTGTGTCGTCGGGAATGTCCTCATTTGGATTACATGATTCAATTTCTTCCACATATTTCAGAAACTCTTCATCAAGAGACTGATCCAAAAGAGGGGGCGTGGCTTGAGCGCCGATGGCGGAGGTCGCCTAGCGTCTCGGCTCCGCGGCCGAGCTCTCATTAATCCTGCTGTAGGGAGGTCCCTGAGACATCTATACCCCGAAAAGAATCACCCGGTGACCTGGACACCCCCTCCTGTGTATAGAGGCCCGAGACAGCCTCGGGACTGAGAAAACGGCGAAAAGAGGAGATCGCCAGGCGGAGCCCAAGATGGCGCCGGCTCCTTTTTCATCGCCTCGGAGCTGAGAACGACCGGAGACCCAGGGGAAACGGAAACCCTGACACCCCCGGCGAGCCAAGCGATCCTTTCCCCGCTGGGGAAGTGCCCTGCGGCCTGTCCCCTGACAATCCCCGGGGGGGCCACCGACACCCTGTGGCCGGGACACACTGTGGTAGAGCGGAGCGGGGGAGGGGCGGAGAGACCTGCTCGCCGCCGAGCGGAGGCTGTCGCAGAGGCCCGCGATACTGACCCGGACGCCCAGCTTGGAGGTGAGCAAATTGCGTTGGAGAAGCGGGGAGGAACCTCAGGAGCACCCTCGCGACCCCCCACCGCGATGCGGCTGCAGCTCTGGGCGCCATGACGCGGTGATGAGGTGCGTCCATCGGGGAGACTGTGGTCGCAGCGAAGGACCCTGACCCGAGACCATCCATCGGAGCGGAGGTGCTGCGTGGGGAAAGGGAGAGGCGAGTCGATCGCTGCGGAGAGGCGCCTAGGGGTGCGGCCCGTCGTTCCAGCGCTGACCCCGGACTTGCGGACAGGGGGGTCACTGCTGAGTTCTGTGGGGCGGCCCCGTTGTCGCGCGGCTGCAGAGACTCTCGACGAGGCCGAGAGACGGAGAGACGGCCCCGGAGCACTGTGGTGGCTCGCTGCTCCCGGGACTTACGCCACGCTCATCTGGGGCCTCACTGACCTTGCTGCTGAGGCTGAGAGCACGCGTTTGGCCAGAAGTTTGTAGACGTGAGGAGCTCCTGCCCATAGTCCTGGATCCTGGTCTGGCCTACTGACGGACGTTCAACCTGACCGCCGCCTGGGGACCTGATAGCATCAGGGGGTCCCGGGGGGCCACGGAGGCACAGGTTGCGAGGAGGTGACGTTTCTGGGGGCCGCGTCACGGCGAAGTCGACCCCGGCTTGCTCGTCCCCGCTCCTGATACGGCTGTACTGTGGACACCGAACGCCATGGGAAAACCAAGAGGGCCTAAGGGAGGCGCCCAGACCGCGTCAGACGTAGAACCGCCGGACAACGAAGAGCGCCTGCACGCAGAAGGTCCAGGGGGCCCAAATATTCAGGAACAACTTGATAAAATCCTGCTGGCAATCACGAAGACCAGATCAGCCCTCCGGGAGGACATTGCGCAGGTTGCGACGGGCTTGGGTCTGGTCGGAGCGGATCATGGCAAGCTCTCCGACAGAGTGAAGGAAGTTGAAGGGTCGGTGCGACACTTGGAACCAGCGCAAAAAGCTTTGGACGCAACGATGATGGACGCTCTAACCCGCATAGAAGCACTGGAGAAACGAGCGGAGGACGCGGAAGG
This sequence comes from Lissotriton helveticus, assembly GCF_964261635.1. NCBI lineage: Eukaryota > Metazoa > Chordata > Amphibia > Caudata > Salamandridae > Lissotriton > Lissotriton helveticus. Next base: position 697,374,235 of record NC_136065.1, on the reverse strand, counting down.
GCGCAACAGGAGAAATAACATTCGAATAGTAGGCCTTCCCGAAAAAATTGAAGGGGGGACATGGTGACGTACCTGGAAAATTGGCTGCAGACGACGGTGGCGCAGGAGGGGTTGTCCCCTTTCTACACATTGGAACGTGCGCACAGAGTGCCGGCCAAACCGCCATTACAAGGCCGACCGCCCCGCCCGGTGGTGGCGCGGCTGCTCCATTTTCGAGACAGAGACTTCCTACTGCAGGCTGCCAGACAGAAGGGTCCTTATCAGGTGGACAACAGCCGCGTAAATATTTTCCCGGACTATACCTACGAGACGCAGAGACGTCGGTCATCTTTCCTGGCCGTCAAGCGGGAACTACGAGCAGAGGGCATCCAGTACTCCCTACTATTCCCGGCGCGACTCCGCATCATCGTGGACGACTCCACCAATTCTTCGACACCCCGGACGATGTATGTAGTTGGCTAGAATTATACAGGGCGGGCAGGGATGGCTTCGGAACCTCGTCTCAATCCATGATGGAGGGTATACCACAGCGGAAACCTAGGAGGTTCAGACACCGCAGGGGCAGGACTACTCGACCCTCCACGGTGGAGACTGCGGCGGAGCGGCGTGGTGCGCTGGAAATGGTCTCTTCCATGTCTGGCCCTCAGGACGACCACGGAACTGCTCAGTCGGAACCAGGAGAGAGTGGAGGCCACTCGGACACGGAGGGCTCTGAAACGGACAGTGTGACTCTCCCGGTGGTCACCCCTGAGACAGCAGAAGGACTCCTGGATGAACAATGAAGCTTTAGGGTGAGCCAGTTCTGGTTGGAGAGCTGAGGGAGGGGGCGGATACGTGGGACAGATGGGATTCATCAGGGGGAATTGTTTATTCACTGTCTACGGGGGGGTCGCAGGAAATCTCTCTTATAGACCCTGATACTATTGAGCTCGGCCGCGATGCGGCTTGCAGCGGGGCCTCGCGTCGACGCTCGACCCCCCACATTGCCCTTAAGGCACGCCTACGGTGGCTACCGTTAGGTTAGTAGGAAGGGAGGTTTTGGAGAGTAAAGTTTGGATGGGGACTGGATGGCACTATTTGGAACCTGTTCTGGGGGGGTTGGAAGGGGGTTCATGTTTGGAAGTTGATTTACAATTGTTAAGGGGGGACTCGTCATCGGTATGGATTTCAGTGGGGACTTCCCCATAGCTGTGATGTGCTCAGAGAGACAGGAAGACGCGACATGGGACAATGGCTGACCTATCAAATCTGAAGTGTATCACCTGGAATGTGCGGGGTCTGCACACCATGTCCAGACGACATAAGGTCCATGCTTATCTAGTGCGCAGGGGAGTACAGATCGCGCTGCTACAAGAAACACATCTCACCAAAACTGAGGGACTTGCGCTACAGCGTAGATCTCGAGGGCAGGTATACTGCACCACCTACTCAGCTTACGCGAGAGGCGCGCTGATATGGATAAAGGCGGGGGTACCCTTGCAGGTTGATAACCATTCTATAGATCCAGAGGGGAGATATGTCGCGCTGGCAGGGAAGCTAGGGGGCAGGGATTTGAATATTAGCTGCATTTACGCGCCAAACACGGACCAACTCGCCTTTCTAAATGCGCTGTCGGGCTCCCTAGCCCGCTACCTCTCGGGACCCATCCTGTTAGGGGGCGACTTTAACTCGGTGCTCGACATTAGCCTAGATAGATCTCATCCTCCCCTCCCGGACTCCCCGACGTATCGGATGGCCAAGGGCAGATTGAATTGGCAGACCCAGTGGGGACTGACGGACATTTGGCGAGCGCACCACCCGCACACTCGGGATTACTCCCACTTTTCTGGCATGCACGAATTACATGTGCGACTGGACGGCCTGTTGGGGTCGATGGAGGTGGCTGCTTCGGCGGTGCGGTCTGAATACCTGGCGAGGACAATCTCCGACCACAATCCATTATTGATTGATCTCCGGTGGCTCCAATGTGCCCCATGTGTGCCTACCTGGAAACTGCGGCCCGAGCTGCTGGAACACCAGGTGTTCCGCGGGGACCTAGAGGATAGGATCGCAAGGTATTTTGAGATAAACGAGGGCACGACTGCAGAGAGAGCCACGGAGTGGGACGCCTTTAAGGTGCTGATTAGAGGCTATTGTGTAACACAAAAAGTTGGAGTGTGCCGCGTACTCCTAGAGGACCTGGCCAAAGCTGATCGAGTCCTCCGCGACCTAGAACTCTCCCGCCCTGGCCGTCCAGAACTCCAACAGCAGATCCTGGCGGCTAAAGAGGCGGTGGCTGTAGAGGTTGAGCGACTACGCAGTAATGACCACAAGGCTTACCTGACTAGATCGCTGGCGGAAGGTGACAAATCGAGTGCGCTGCTGGCATGGCTCGCTAACCCTACGAGACGAACCTCGCCCATTGTGGCTATGAAGACTATAGAGAATGAGGAGATTTACACTCAACCCGAGATCCTTGATTGCTTCTGGAGTTACTACAAGCGGCTATACCGCAGTCGGTTACCGCCGGACACTTCCCCGACGGACACTTTCCTGAGGGATCTGCCGATCCCCACTCTGGAATCGGAACAGGCGAAAGGCCTGGGACAAGATGTGGAGCTGGGTGAGATCAAAAGCGCGATTAAAAAAATGGCACGTAATAAAACGCCGGGCCTTGACGGCCTGCCTGTGGAGTTTTATTCCGCATACATAGATATCCTGGCTCCCAAACTCCTGCGGGTTTACAAAGAGGCGAAGTCTTTGGGACGCCTACCGAGCTCGATGCGGGAGGCCCTGGTGGTACCTCTACTTAAACCAGGTCGGGAGGGAGCAGAACCAGCCTCTTATAGACCGCTTTCAATGCTCACGGTCGACTACAAGATCTTGAGCAGCATATTGGCGGCGCGACTGCTGGAACACATGAGCTCTCTAGTGCATACCGACCAGGCGGGCTTCATCCCCAAGCGCAACACAACGATGAACATCCGACGATTATTTAGACTCTTGGAGGGTGATCACACGGATGCTCCTGATCCTATGATCCTCTCGATAGACCTGGAGAAAGCCTTCGACAGCCTAGAATGGATTTATCTCCACAGGGTCCTTGAGCGGTTTGGTCTGGGTGAGGGATTCCTGAGATGGACCACGGTGCTGTACGCCTAGGCGGTGGTTAGAGTGAAATCGGGCCCGCTGATATCTCAGCAATACCCAGTGGAACGGGGCACGAGACAAGGCTGCTCGTTATCCCCATTGCTATTCGCCCTTGCAGTGGAGCCGCTGGCTATCTCGATCCGCACGGGGGCCTACTATAGGGGGTTGCAATCTCCGATGGGATGCCAATACATCTCCCTGAATGCTGACGACCTACTGCTTTTCCTCGAAGACGCTAGAACGGCCTTAACCGGAGCAGATTCAGTGCTCACGACTTTTGGCGAGGTGTCGGGACTCCAGGTGAATTGGGCTAAGACCTACCTATTTCCGGTCCACAGGGATAGCCCCCAACCGGACATTCACAGAGAAATAAGGTGGGAGCCGGCTTGCTTTAAGTACCTGGGGGTGCATGTTTACCATCGCCCTGCTGACATACTAGAGGGTAACATCTCCAGGGGCATCCGGGCACTCAAGGGTAGCATGTCCTTTTGGTCTACCCTACCCCTCTCGGTGGCAGGGTGTGTAGCGCTGTTAAAGATGGTGGCACTACCCCGCCTACTGTACTACTTCCGGACACTTCCTATATGGATCCCCAGATCTATCTTTCAGGGCCTGGACTCCATAATAGTGACGTTCCTGTGGGGCTCGGGCCGCCGCACAGTGGCGCTTCGGACCTTGCTGAGACCGAGGGCGGAGGGGGGGTTGGCGGCACCTGACTTTGAGACGTATTATTTGGCAGCCCAGCTACAGTACTACACCCAGGAGGTTGCGCGTGAGTTTCGAGGCCCGGAGGAATCAAGGGGCAGTGGCATACCCAGACATGTCTTATCGTATATTGCGCTGCAACAGAGGCTCGAGTTGAGACACCTCACTCAGGAGGAACGCACCATACGTTCGTGCTGGAACCGTGTACATCGCAAACTGGGCAGACCGCGACCCTTTGCCCCGGAGATCCCGCTGGGAATGCTTACTACATTGCCCCATGGCGGAGACTGGTCTAGACTGGGTGTTTGGGAAGACATAGGGGTGCAGACCGTAGGTGACCTCTACGAGGATGGAGCATTGCTTTCCTTCCAGGCGCTTCTGGACCGCTACGACGTCCCTCGAGGCGACTTTTTGATCCATGCGGCGGTCACTAGAGCACTCCAAGCACATTGGAGAACTGGTCACGAGGAACCACAGCTGTCAGCGGCTTGTCAATATGTCATGATGTCCGCGGGGACAATTAAAGCAGTGTCGTGCTTATACTCCAGAATGGTAGATGAGAGGTTGACCCCCCTAACGGTTCTCAAAGCCCGATGGGAGGCTGAAATAGGGAAGGAAATTCCAGAGTCCACGTGGTCCCAGCTACTGCAGAGGGTCTGGAAGGGAGCGAGAAGTGCACGATTCCAATTGGTCCACTTCTATGTATTGCATAGAGCCTATCTGACCCCGGAGAAGCTACAGAAATATTTCGACCTAGAGACGGCAGCCTGTCCTAGATGTAGGACGACCAGAGCGGACCTTTTTCACATGCTGTGGTCCTGTTCTATGCTGACCTCCTATTGGTCGACTGTAGGAGACACGCTGGCCGAAGTGACTGGAAGATCGTTGCAGATGGAGGCGGCGGTAGGAATTCTACACTGGTTTCCACATACCCCTAAAAATAAATTTACTAGTAAATTTATCGACTTAGGGTTACTTCTGGCCAAACGGGAAATCACCAGACACTGGAAGGCGCGGGTTGGTCCGACGGGCACTAAATGGCGCAATGAGCTTCTCAAGTGGGCGGGGAGTGAGAGTACGTTGAGATTCCAGCAGGCGAGGCGACGACGAGATGAACCGGCCCTAGAGGCGGCGCAAGCTTGGGAAACGATAGTGCAGGCCCTGCGCGACCATAACACACATACTGACTCAGACAGTACAGATGGGGGACAGCCTGGATCCCAATAATACGCCACAGCCGGATTGCACCCAATATGGAGAACTACGGCTTACATCACATGATACTCGACCACAAGATAGACTACCGATGACGAGAGGGGTGGAGGGTGGGGGATAGAGGAAGGGGAGTGGCATTCGCTTCCATCAAGCGCTAGAGTGATGCATCATGATGAACAACACTTTACTCCTCTGGGGGGGTGAGACGGGTGGAGGGAGGGAGGGTACTTCGTTTGGGGTGTTTGACAAAGCAGAAGAGAATTATTCTACCACCTGTGATATACTACGAGAACGAGGGGATACACACTGCAAGAGAATGGCACACGCCGCCCGACCCCCGGGTTGTGGGCTGAATGGCCGTGTATAGAGGTTGTGTAGCTACCGCCAGCACTGTTTTAGATTAAGCCACAGGTGCCAATGATGTAATTATATTTGCTTCCTGCAATAAAAATATATTTACAAAAAAAAAAAAAAAAGAGACTGATCCAAAAAATCTGAATCGTTATTCTCTTCCTCTGGGTTGTCCTGAAGATCAAGTTCGAATGAAATATTACATTTAATTTGATCTCCTTTCATTATGTTGCTGTAAATTGCATAAAAACAAATATATCAGTAGAGATAGGGCACTGTTGGGTTTAAGTTCAGACAAGTAGTTTTGATTTTTTAACAGTCAAGTTATCTTTGGGCAGTGTATGGTATCAGGCTGGAAGTAGAAATATAAAAAAGTGTATGTGATGAAACCTAAGTAAATTCATAATTATACAAGACAAGCCTAAATCCATCCATAACTATAACAGAGAAGTCTATCTAAATCTATAACTATTACAGAGGGATAGTGTATAAATATCAGATTTTTTTTTCCATATTAACTTAAAGTGCACAATATACTTCAGTTTTCAAAATAACAACTTACCTTTATAAAGAAGTTGAAGTTATTAGTGAAAATCCTTTTGAAATGTACACCAGGAAGTAGTAGTCAAAATGGCTGTGTTTCCCTCTCTTTCTTTATATATATATTCAGGTACATAACCAATCAAATGTCAGGTAAAAAAAGTAGAAAATGAAAGTAACATTTTAATTGGTTGTCAATTCTAACACTTCAGATGTGTTTTTGTGAAGTAATTTACCTCAGGGTGTTTAGAGAGGTCTACAGGCTAAATGGCTCAATGGAATTCCATCGAATTTGGGAAAATGGTAGGGATTGGTATGTAGTATGAGCTATTCTATATTTGGTGAAAGTGTCTCCAGTGGTTTGTATGTAAATTAACTTTTAACATTTTTGGGAGCGCTTCCCAGTGCGCGCCCCGGTACGCGTACCGGCAGCGCTACGGGAGTCCTCCATTTTGTGTTTCGGTAGATTTGAGAGAGAAAATGGAGGACAAACAACGTTGGGAATGGGTATAAGGGGGCATCGTAGGCACTCCTTGACCCTCTAGGTTTTCTGAGGGGGTCTTAGGAGGCTCAAATAGGCAAACAAGAAAAAAAAAGTTTTTATTTTTCGCGGGGGGAGTGCCCGGTACGCGCACCGGGAAGCGTACCGGGGAGCGTACTATAGTGAAAAATAGTGAAAAAAGTTAGAAAAAGATAATCATTTGGAGTGATCAGAGATAGGGTAGCCCTGAAAAGGGCTTTTGGGTTCTGTGGCTGATTTAGGTACCTACAAGTAGGTACCAATGCACAGTCTTAAATTCAGGAGGAATATTCTATTCCCTTCATCTGAGAAGTGCATACCATCTTCTCTGTAAATATCTTGCATGTTGTAACGCAATTTGTTGTTGTATATTGAACCCATTCCATAGTCTCTCGTGTAAGCAGAAACTGATTTATTCACATGTTTCCGTGCTTTTTCAAATTGTGGACAAAATTGGTTGGACCACTTCCATTTCTGTCTTTGGCATATATTGGAATATACCAAGGCAGTTTGTGGAAAAAGTACCATCAATTGATCAAAGGTGTCCTTTAAAAGCATTTCCAGACCTACACCAGTCAAAGTGCCCAAGTCATTTCCTGCACAGTGCACAATTAACAGGTCAGGGTGTGGCAAATGCAAAAAGGTTTTCACCAATGGAATCAATTGGTGACATTTTTAATCCTCTCTGGCCAATCCATTTGATGTTCACGTTTGATAAATCAAGGTTGTGAAAATGTCTGGTAATAGCATACCTTTGAGCCCAGTGGATATAGCTATGTCCAATAATCCAGACAGAATACATGGTGAGAGGAGATTCTGATGCAGTCAGATGAAGTGTGGAAAAGAAATGGCAGTTGGAACAATAGGAGGTTGCAAAAAAAAAAACCTGTGGAGTTTCAGTGCTCTTGAATCACAAGCAATGATTGGTAGAATGAGATAGGTGAAAACTGAAAGTTAGGGTGCATGGTTGTGTTCTGTGTAAGAAGTAATTTGAATGGTTAAAAAAAGTCATTTAAAGAAACATGGCACCAGATAAGCTGGTGTATTTGCAGGTCAAACATCCTTGCAGAGGTGATTTGCAACATTGTAGAATAAACTTTTAACCCTGGCAGCTCAGTGAGGAGGGAGTTGCTATGGTAACAGGTAGAAAGGGCTGAGGGGGGGAAGGGTGTTGGTTTGAAAATACAGAGGCAAGAGTTTTGATTGGTTACCATGAGCAATATGTGTGTAGAATTAGAGGTTTTCTGTGCCTTTATGGTTTGCAGTGCCTGGAGAACATACCTTTTGCTCTGCTAAAGAAATATTGGTGTGTGTATCTGACACTGTTCTGAATCTCCTAAAGCATTTGTAAAGGTGAGTTATGATTCATTTAATATACATAGAGACTTGTACACTCTATGGAGAAGATTTGGAAGCAAATTGTGGTTTTATAATGTTGCTTTGTGTCATGCTTTTTGATAATGCTTGGTAAAAAGTTTTTACTGCATAGAGGAATTGTATTTTGTAAAATTGTGAAGTTTTAGTAGTGATATGGAATGCTTTTATTTGGGACCTGTGCTGTGTTTTTTAAATGTGAAGTCAAAAACGATTTTGTGAAAAATGAATGGATTTTACATTTTTTAAAAGGAATAAAGAATGTGTGCATGTTTAAAGAAATATATTTGACTCTTTACAATGAAGGTACCTGTGTTAACTCAGTGTAGGAAGCATATTGAGTTTGTTTGCATAGAGGAATTGTATTTTGTAAAATTGTGAAGCTTCATGTGAAAGCGTTAATTGTATTTTGTAAAATTGTGAAGTTTTAGTCGTGACATGGAATGCTTCTACATAGGACCTGTGCTGTGTTTTGCAAATGTGATGTAAAAAACAATTTTGGGGAAAATAAATCATTTTTTCATTTTTTTAAAGGAATAAAGAATGTGTGCATGTTTAATAGAAATACATTTGACTCTTTACTATGATGTTACCTGTGTTAACTCAGTGTAGGAAGCATACTGAGTTTGTTTGCATAGAGGAGAATGATTTAGTGCATGCAGTTGACACCAGTGGTCGAGCGTATGAAGTGAAAGACGGTTGTCCGATTGAAAAAGAGAAACTTGTGGCTAGAGAACCAGAAGAGGTGTTATCTGATGGAGTTTTAAGGAGACGTACTAAGGGTCCAGTGTACACTTGGAAGTGTAGTAGTATTTGTAGTGTGCGACAGGAATCAATTGATTTGTTTTGTAATTTCTTACGTACATATAGTAAAAAAAGTATAAAGCAGAAATTGAAGTTGTTGCAAGACTTAGATCCTTGCAGAGTGAGAGGAATCACAGGTTTGCAAGGCCATTCACTGGCTTGTCTTTCTAGAAAAGTCTGTCAGAGTGTTTTTCATCATTTTAGGATGTTAGCAGTGCATCATACCAAAATGAGGAAATTAGTGAGAATGTTGTATTATGCAAAAAGTCCAGCACTTAAGCTTAAACAATTAAACAGTGCTATTTTGCATGGAACAGAATTAGATGTGAAGAAGATTTGTGAAGATATTGAGATTTGTTATTTTCGTGAAAAAGAGGACAGTGTAGAAATTGAGACAGCAATTCAAGGTAATGTGGAAGACAATGTACAGATTTCAAATACAGAAAAGTTTAAGAAGGAAATTACCAGTTTTAAGGTGAAATCAAGTGAAAGGCCGAATTTTACTTGTGTGTGTTGTCGACGGACTCATTATAAGATTCAGACTAGGTTAGTTGATTTATATGCAAAAAGTGAAAAGATGGATGATTATGAGTGGAAAGATTTAGCAACTTATTTGTGGGTGGAGAATTGTTTTGATTTGAGTTCTGATCAGCGTATTTGTAAATATTGTTATGATAAATTAAATCAAAACAGAATACCTGCTAGAGCTGTACATAATAATCTGGAGTTGGTAGACATTCCCCGTGAATTGATGGATTTAAATACATATGAGTCTATTTTGATTCAATGTGTCCATCCTTTTCAGGCAATTGTTCGCATGGAGCCTAAGATAGGGAAATTGCCTCCTACAGACTTGCAGAGAGGATTAAAGGGAAGAGTTGTTTATTTGCCCCTAGATTTAAAAAAAAATATTGATACAATTGGTATAGAAAAAGTAGAAGAGGAACCTTTAGTTATTCTAGTTAATGGGGTTCCAACAAAGAGTAAAAAAATCTGGCAAGATTTAGTGGATGTTAGGAAAGTCAAAAAGGCAACGTTGTATTTAGTCAAAAACAATGAGTACTACAAAGATGTATGTGTTGCAGCAGAGGAAAAAGCTGCAGATGAAGACAGTGATTGTTCAGGCGGCCAAATTGAAAAAGTTGATGTGTCTAGAAGTGAAGAGATATATGAACATTATACTGTTCATCCTTTGCATTCCAAGGAAATAATGGGGAATGCAATTGAATTGTTTCAAATGAAAGCAGCAAAAGGAAGTCCCATTAGTGTATGGGAAAAAAGTTTGGAAGCTCGTTGTTTTCCACAGCTATTTCCAACAGGTCAAGGTGGACGATATGACGATCGACCACTTCAAATTCCAGCATCTGAATATCGAACTGTAAGATTATATGCTGAAGATCCAAGATTTCATCAATGCATTCCCTATTTGTTTCATCTACTGTATGAAAGTGACTTGTCTGCTCTTTCTTATGCAGTAAATCATATACTGAAAAGTGGAGCACATCTGCAAAATGTTTCGGCGAGGGACTTTATGGAGAAAGTGAATCTGCAAGATAATATTTTGGAATCTCATCTAATCAATCTCATGGCATGTCAGCGTGGTACAAATGAGTATTGGTACCGTCGTCATGGGGAATTGAAATGTATGCTAAGAAACGTAGGAACTCCTACATGGTTCCTCACTTTTAGTTGTGCCGAGTATGCATGGGACGACTTACTTCAATTTCTACGAGAGGCAAATGCAAATATACAAAATATAGAATTCAAAACACCTGGAGAACTGTGTTCTTTGGATCCAGTGAATGTATGCAGATATTTCAATCATAGATTTGAAGCTATGATGTCTTTTATTACCAACAAAAAAAATCCTCCCCTTGGAGAGGTTTTGGATTTCTTTTGGAGAAAGGAGTATCAAGCGAGAGGTGCTCCTCACATACATATGTTGTTATGGATTAAAGATGCACCCAAATTTGGAACAGATTCGGATGAGACAGTGATGAGTTTCATTGAAGAGTATTCAACATGTGCTGTTCCGAAAACTATGGAAGAAAACCGTTTAAGGCAACAAGTTTTACGCTTTCAATCCCATCGTTGTGGAAAGTACTGTCGTCGAAAATTCAGAAACAAGGACAAGTTCTACACAAAATGTCGTTTCGGCTTTCCACGACCAGTGATTTCTAAAAGAAGAGTCAATAATTTGATGTCTTCTCTACGACATACTGTGACGAGGAAATCACCAAGAAATACATACAATTTAAAAAGAGACGAAGAGTCCAAGTACATCAATGACTACAACCCAGTGATTTTGTCCATGTGGAATGCTAACATGGATATTCAATTCGTTGCTGACAACTCTATTGCTGTGGCTCGATATGTGACGTCTTACATCACAAAAAAAGAAAAGACAGAACTAAAGGAAATGTGGGAGGACATTTCACATGAAAAGAGTCTAAGCAAGAAATTATACAGTTACAGTCTGAAGATGTTGTCGCATCGAGAAATTGGAGCGTATGAATGTTCTGATCGATTGTCGGCAGCAAGTCTTTATGCCAAATCTAGAACCATCATTTGGGTGAGTCTAGGTCTTGCTGCAACACGAAATCGAGTTTTGAAATCTGTACAAGAGATAGAGTATTTGGCGGAGAAAGAACCAGAAAGTACAGATATTTCGAAGACAAACATGTTGGATACATACTATCCAAATAGAAGTCATCACCTTGAGAACGCTTGTCTCTATGAAGTTCTGCAAAGATATATTTATAAGAGGAACATCAGAGAAGATATCAATAATGGAATATATGGAGTCATTGGATGTGAAGGATGTCTAGTGAAACAGAAAAAAGGTCTTTTGATTAATCATCGCAAATTGAGTTGTGATAATCCAGATAAAAGAGAATTTTATTATTTGGCTCTTTTGCAACTGTTTAAACCATGGCGTGAAGAAGAGGAACTTCTTGGAGATTTTCTCTGTTATGAAGACTCCTTTAATGCAACGAAGGATACCATAGAATGTCCTGTTTTCCCAAATTATCTGCAAATGTTGAATGAAGAAATAGAGCAAGAAGCCACAATTGCTGCAGAGATTGCGAGAGACAGTTCTCAAGGCAGTCAGAGTTCTGCTTCATTGAGTCAGGATCCACTAGGAGGACCAATTATCCAAAATGAAGCTGCTACTGCCATGGATGAGGTGGAAAGAGCTATGGAACAAGCTCAAGATGATGAAGTTAACTTAGAAGATTTGGTGAAACAACTAAACCTTGAGCAGAAACAGATATATGACGAAGTCACAGAACAGATTGAACATGGATTCAGTCATGAGAAAAAAGAGTGCTCATGTACATCATTTAAGCCTGTCCAACTGTACGTGAGTGGAGAAGCGGGAACTGGAAAAAGTTTTCTGATTAAAGCAATTGCAACTTATCTGCAGAAAAGGAGTGAATCACCGCTGTCTTGTGGTGTTACCGCTCCAACTGGGCTGGCAGCACAGAACATTAAAGGGATTACTTTACATCGTTTACTGATGCTGCCAGTGGAGCATGATAACAAATTGGAGTATCACAAGCTATCTGGAGATGCGTGTTCCGAAGTTTCGAGAGTCCTGAAGAAAATGAAACTTCTTATCATTGATGAAGTAAGCATGGTGTCAAATATAATGCTTGCTTTTGTGCATTTGAGAATGCAAGAAATTCTTAGAACAGACTATGATGTCTTATTTGGAGGAAAACATATTATTGTTTTTGGAGAGCTTCTGCAGTTGACTCCAGTGAAAGGACAACCTGTGTTCAAAATACTCACTCATGAAGACACCAGGAAGTGCTTAGGGAGCATTGGAAACGTTAATATATGGTTAAACTTTAAATATGCAGAACTGCTTCAAAATATGCGGCAGGCAAAGGATGAAGATTATAAAAATATTCTACAAGATGTAAGGATTGGAAAAGTAAGTCAGCAAGGGAAAGAAGCTTTACATGCACGATTAATTTCAAATTTGTACCCAAATGAAAACATTCTTCCAGAGAACATTTTTAAGATAATTAACGAGAAGAAATCTGGCATATGTTTGTTGCCAACTCTGAAAGAATGTTCCATGTCCAACAACAAAATGTTACAGTTAGAAAATGAAGAGATAGTGAAACTGGAAGCTATTGATAAAATAGAGCATATGGGAGCAACAATTATTTTGTCTGAAAATTTGAAATCAAAATTGGATTCATTAGAGAAGACTATATCTAAAACTGCTGGTTTTGAAAAGACTCTGAATGTGTGTTTGAATTGTCGTGTCATTTTAAGAAGGAATTTAAATGTTGAAAGAGGTCTGGTAAATGGAGCAATGGGTTATGTTGTTGGTTTTGTGAATTACAAAAATAGAGATGGAATTGAAATTTAAAAAATTAAATTTGATGACATTGATGAAATAGAACACATTTGTCGTTGTTCAGCTAGATTTTTGCTCGTGAAAGACTTATATGTTCGCCGAAAACAGTTTCCTATTTGTTTGGCATATGCGGTGACAATTCATAAGTCTCAAGGTTTAAGTGTAGATAGCGCTTTGGTGAACATTGGAAGTTCTGTGTTTAAAGAGGGTATGGCATATGTGGCATTATCACGAGTCAGAACTTTATCAGGATTGTACTTGATTGAGTGTGATGAAACAAAGATTTGTGCAGATCTAGATTGTGTAAAAGAATACAATAGGTTAAGAAGAGAGTATGCTCCACATTTGCCTCAATATCCTCTGATTGAAAAACGTGTGGTAGGCCGAAAAAGAAGAAATCAGAGTAATTGCTGTGAGGTATCAGCAAAAAGGCATAAAGTAGATAAAAGTGTAATTGTAAAGAGAAACAAAAAGGATTCTGTTGAAGATGTTGTTGGATTTCAGTTTGAAAATAGTTCTGGTGTCAACTGCTATGCTAATGTAGTAGTTAATGTTGTTTTTTTTCTTCAAAATTTACAAAGACAGATTGTTGAAAATCGGGAACAAACATTGTGCTGTTTATTGAATTCTGTGTTAGACAAATGTAGTAGTGATAGAGCAAAAATAGAAAGTGTTTCAGAAATTAGAAATCTTCTAGATATATGTTCAGGTCAAAATCAATTTTCACAGAATATTCAGCAGGATTGTCAGGAATTTTTAATATATATGTTTGATGTATTACAAGATGAAGGAGTAGATATAAAAAATCTATTTGGCCTTTCTTATCAATGGCAACATGACTGTGATAACTGTGCTTCATCAAGTACTACTAGAATAGACTCTGAAAGATTTATATATTTAACTATACCAGACTGCAAATCAGTGTCTTTCAATAATCTAGTTAAAGCTGCGGATCACAATATGGTGTGTACCCAATGTAAGTCTGCAATGCTGTTCACATTATTTCTACAAAATTATGGTCACTATGTTATTTTAATGTTCCAACGATGTAGACCTGATGGAACTAAATTGACAACTTCTATTAAAAATTTCGTGGCTTCTCAGTTATCGATATCAGGAAGAACCTTTGCAACTGTAGCTATTATTTTTCATGACGGTCCTTCTACAACATCAGGGCATTACACATGCTATTTAAAAACTTCTAAAGGTTGGACCCAATGTAACGACACTCATTTGACTTTCAAACAACGTTTGCCTTTTGGCTTTATAAATTCATACCTAGTGTTTTTACAGCCAAAATTTAGGTAAAGGTAATTGGCCTATGAAGACGGGAGGAGTACTCATATATACTCATACATCTGACACTATTTGGCCAAATGGAAAGGTGCAAGAATGAGTAAAGAGTCATGACTGAAAAAAGGAGTATATTAAAATTTTGAAAATATTTCAGATGTTCTTGGAGCTTTTCTTGTAGAAAGTCGATGAAATGGATTTCTAAGTGAACAGCAAAATACTATGCAACGAGAAAAGGACCTCCATGATATACTATTTGGCCTCAAGGAAAAGTAAGTCAATCAAAGATTAGCGTACATTTGTCATTTGTCAGTATATAAGGTTTTTTTTAAAACACAATCTTTTAGATTGTGGTTTTTTTTCCCGCTGTCATATGATGAGTAATTTGAACTCACTGCTTTAAGTGAAATTCAATATATTCTGAGAACAGCAAAAATAAACTATGTAACATGTTGTAGAAGTTATTCTATACTTTGGATTGTGTAAATTAAATTGTATTCCCATTCTCTGACATCCACTCTCCCTCGCTTATCTTTGTTTGCTCCTTACTTTTGAACTCTTCTCTCTATTTTTCGTTCACTACTTCTCTGTGCTCAGTGCCTCACTCTACTTGTGTTATTTTCACTTGTGTTTATCTACCTTCTATCACTTCTTTTACAACAACTTCACTGCTCCTCTCTCATCGTTCTTCATCCCATTTCTTTTACTCTGGTTCCGTTACTATCCATCATTTCCTTTCTTTCAATGTCCTTCTCTTTACTTTCATCACCAAATTATTTTCTCTCAGTACCACTGTTTTAGTCGTCTTCTCCTCTCTTTCCTTTTTTTGCTCACTTACTTTCTTTCTTTTCTCACTCATTGTACTCCACCTCACTCAGTTTTTCTCTTAGTGTGTCTACCTTATAACTTCCTCAGTCCATTTCCTTCAATTGTTGTATATTATTCTGTCTCCCTTCATCCTTTCACTCTATTACTGTTCTTCACTTACTCTCAGTTATCTTCTATTCCTCATTCTTCTAAATGCATCCTTAATTAGACTGTTTTCGGTCTCAGTCATTATCTTTTTACTTACTTCTGTTTCCTGATTTAGTTTTGCTAACTCACATTGTTTTAGTATCTTTCTTACCTTCAGTTCTACTATACTATATGCCTTACTCTTTGTAATTTGCTCTCTTTCTATTTCTTTTTCTCTCTTTTTGTCCTTCTACTTTAGTTTATTTCGCTTTATGTGTCCTTCACTCTAACTTTATTTCTAAATAGAGTGTTATTATTTTTTACCTCTTCATTTGTATCTTCTAATTTAAAATACATATTTTACTAATTATAACTTATTTTTTCTTCTCTCTTTCACAGATACCAACTGTAATAAAAAAAATTAAAGTTACATTTATTATATGGTAAGTATGACTAAAGAAATGTACTTTGTTATCACCCTTAGCTTTAAGGTCACTAACATTTTCTCAATCTACCTCACTCCTGTGTTTTTACTCTGCTTCTCTCACTTATTCTTATTCTCCATGTTTACTCCCCTTTCTTTATTTACCCTATCATATTCAACTTCTTTTGATCCCTATTCTTTACTTCACTTACCCTCTGTTCCCTTCCTTTGCTTGTTATATGTTATGTTATATATCGATTTATTACGCGCGCTGCTAGTCAAGACTGTCCTGGCGCGGTAAGGAGACTGAATCAGAGTGATCAGGAAAAAAGCTATTCAAGATGTATAAAAAGGTGAGTTTTTAGCATTTGTTTAAAATTAGTCAAGTTGGGGGAATGTCTTAGAACATCAGGAAGGGCGTTCCACAACTGAGCTCCCCTTACCGTCAGAGATTGCCCCCCCCCAGGCGAACTCTCTTACATCTGGGAACGACCACCTGCTTTCGGGAGGCAGATCGCAGCTGACGGGTCGGTAAGTAAAAAGCAAATCTTTTTGCCAGATAAGGTGGGCATGGTCCATGCAGGGCTTTATATACAAGTACTAGAGCCTTGAAGCGCACTATTTGGGCTACTGGAAGCCAGTGGAGCTTCCTCAATTGCTTACGAACACTGAGCCTCCTCGGGATGTTGTAGAGGAGTCTCACTGTCGCATTCTGGACTACTTGTAGCTTTCTAATCAGAAAGTCAGGTGTCCCGATGTACAGGGCGTTCGAGTAGTCCAGACGGGAGAGTATCAGTGCTCTGGCTACCGTTTCTTTGGCCACTTGGGGGAGAAGGGGGAAAAATTTTCGCAGGGTGGTCAAAGTTCCAAAACAAGTCCCAGCCAATCTAGAGATCTGGTCGCGGATGCACAGATCGGCACCAAACCAGACTCCAAGGTTCTTAACTATCCCACCATCTCCCTTAGGGCAGAGTGATCCCTTGGGCCAAATGGACTCTTTAAAGTCAGTTGGAAATTGGCCGTAGAGCAAAATTTCTGATTTGTCCTCATTACACTTGAGGCAGGCTCTTGCTAGCCAAGCAAAGACAGAGGATAGGCATTGGCGAGCTCCTGAAGTAGAGATATTATCCTTGGTCCAGGTAAAGAGAAGTTGGGTGTCGTCGGCGTATGCCATTATCTTTGCACCCAAGTTCTCTGCCAGCCGAATCAGAGGTGTTAGGTAGACATTAAATAAAAGGGGACTTAAGGTCGACCCTTGTGGTACTCCTGTCTCTACCCTACAACTGGAGGAGTAAAAGGGAGGTAGCCAGATTTGCTGAGATCGGTCGGACAAGAAAAACCTGATCCACCCAAGGACCGTGCCTGAGATGCCAATATCCTCCAGCCTAGTCAAAAGCTGAAGGTGAGGCACCATTTCGAACGCGGCAGAGAGGTCCAATAAAATTAGAGCCGCTCTGCCGCCTCCGTCCAGGCACTCCCTGATGGCCTCTGACACCTCCACAAGTGCAGTCTCAGTGCTAAAAGAGGTACGAAACCCCGACTGGGCCGGGCTTCTTCACTCATTCTCTTTTTCTTAATTATTTACCTTACTCCTACACATATACCTCATTCTCCTCCCAACACATACACACACCTGTAACATACACCCCACACACACACCACACACACACCTCATAGACACAAAAAAACCTCCCACACACACTCCTCAAAAACACACACACATTCCATACACACACATACATCGAACACATATACACCCCACACTCATACACTTCTCACACATATTTCACAAACCCTCACCTCTACCCACACCAAAACACTCCACACAACCACACCCACAGACACATCTTACACACCCACACTCCGAACTACACCCACTGACTCCCTGTAAGTCACACACACTGCATTACTTATCTTTTTTTGCTGTTTTACTCAAGCCCAGTCAGGTACTGTTTCTTTACTCTCTATGTCCTCTCTCTTTGTCACTCTCCATGTGTTATCCTAATTCAATTTTTCTCCCTCTTTCACCCGTCTTTACTTATACTATGGGTAGCGCACCGGGGAGCGTAACAAGGGGAAAACCAAGAGAAACAGTAAAATAATATTTTAGAGTGCTTTGAGGTAGGGTAGCTGTTGTGTTGTGTGGGTGATTTACTTACTGCACTCCTTCCACTCCTTTTCTCAGTCCCTCTGTTCTTACAGTTCCTCACTCCCGTTCACTCAGTCCGTCTCTCTTTCTGTAATTGTCTCTGTCTCTTCACTTCTTCACTACTTATTCATTATGCTTTCTCCCTGAAGTTCAAGCACACTACGTTATTTATATTTCTTTGCTGCTTCAATTATTCCCTTTCTGTTACTTCTTCTTTTCTTTCAGTTTTTTCTCTCTGTCAATCCACATGTTTTAACTTTAGTCGATTTTATCCATCTTATTTCATCCCTCTTTAGTTATGCACACTACTTTTTTCTCTCTCTCCCTCACCAGTGTTATTTAAATCTGGTTCCGCTATTACCTTTTATTTGTACATCATTTTTTCTCTTTCCTTTTACTCTTTACAGCCACTCACATTCTTCATGTGCCTCTGCTTTAGTATTCTTCTTCTCTCTTTCTTTGTTTCACAGCCTTATATTTTTTTCATTTTCTCTCTTACACTTTCTTATATCTTTTACACTGTTTTACTATGTATTACACAGTACCTCTGTGTTGCTCCCTCTTGCTGTCTGTCTCTTAACATTACTCTCTCTTTCTCTTTCTCTTATGCTCTCCTTCTCTTGTTTTTTTAATTTTTTTTTTATTGCGCTAACGGGCGCTCGCCGTTGCGCGCACCGGGAAGCGCACCCATGAGAAAAATGAAGTCAAGAGTGCTAAAATGTTAGTAATTTTTTAAAAATGGGAGGTAGTTCTGAAAATAACTTTTTTAATGTTTTTGTTGTTTTATATTTTTTTTTCATTTTTCTGAAAACATTTTTTTTTTATTTTTGGAACAATTTTATATTTTTTTTGTTTTTTTGGGGGGAACAACGAAAAACAGGCATTAGAAAGGGCTCAACAGGAGCAAAAATGTTACTTCTTGGGGCGTTTTGAGCACTTGTGGTTTTCAAATGCTCTATTAATTAAAATGATACTCATATTCCCATAAGAAATTAGTTCACCACAATAAATGCACACTAGCTTCATGTGCACAAAATTCTTTTGAATACTTGGGACCGTCTCCCTCGCCTCTGGTCCCGATAGAGTTTCCTGTGACAATATACTGGCTACAGGAGTTAGTGGGTTATCCTGGAGGTGACGCAGCTCAGCAGCGCTATAATTGATTGGATGCCACCTCTGCATGTGGTGGTGCATAGTATAGTTTCCAAAACTATACTTTTTGTTTGTACCTCTAGACAAAACATCTTTGCAAATGAGGCATGTCACGTATCGGGCATTGACCTTTTTTTGGTCTCGAGGGTAAGAAAAGAATTGCCATATAAAATTGGCTATGTGGTGGGATTTCCGGGGCTCTTCACGCAAGAACTGCCTCGGCTCTACGTCCTCTTCCTCTTCTTCTTCCTCTTCCTCTGGGTTTGGAAGGAACTGTGCAGGTGGTCCTTCCTTCCTAGGTGGTTGTGGTGGTGGTGGGGGTCCACCAGCTGCAGCTACTACAGATGCCATGACTGAACAAGCAGAAACAGGTCTTCCTCTCACAAAGATGAAAGTCAGAGTGAGGAAAAAAGGAGGCGTTTTCATCATTTGGGAAAAAAAATAGTTCTAAACCAATAAAAAGTGTTATTTACAGGTCACATGACCTGTCACGCTTACGTTACGCGTCCCGGTCCGCACCCGGAGCGCTTCCGGGGTGCTGCGCTTCGCGCCTCGTTCGCGCTCCGGAGCACTTCCGAGTGCGCTAACGCGTCGCGTCATAAGACGCATTACGCGGAAACGCGATACGTCGCGCTTACGCGACGCGTCACGATGTTGTTCTCGAACGCGGCAGTTGTGCAAACGGAACGTTTCCCGGTGCGCGGATCGGGTCGCGGCACCAAATTGAGCTAACGGGAAGCTACCCGGTGCGCGGACCGGTAGCGAAACTAAAAAAAAATAAAAAATTATATACATAAAATAATTATATTAACGACATATAAAATATATTTTTCCTTTAAAAGAAGAATACATTTAACAGCTTTTAATATTTGCTATTAAAAAACCATTGAAATTCACTGAAAAAACCATAGGTTATAGACCATATATAGTTAGGAATTAGCATTTACAAAACCTTGAAAATTCACTGAAAAAACCATAGGTTATAGACCATATACAGTTAGGAATTAGCATTTATAAAACCTTATTTTACTCACACAAAACCATTGAAATTCGCATATATAGTTAGTTGCACTAACTATATATTTCTCGCACCCGCAATCCACTGCTGATGACTTCACATATTACATCATTCATGACATGGTCAGTGACATCACTGATGACATCACTGATGACATCTCAAATGACATCACTGATGACATCACTGATAACAACATCCAGTGACTGTATGTTTCTGGAAAGTTTAAATATGTCTTACATATTGAAGAATGAGTGGATGTATAAGTGTCTGGATGAAGGATTTAGTAGGTGCATGACTGACTGTATGAGTGAGTGATTAAATGTGTCTCACTGAGTGCATGGTTTAGTGACTGAACTGTCTTAATTTGTGCATCATTATGTCTGTTGTTCTGTAAACTGCTGCATGTGTTGATCAGTAGCTATATGAGTAACTATATGGGTTATTGATTGGTTGCCCAAGTATTTGTATGGGAGACTGAGTGTGTGTGTGGGTGGTTGGGAGGTGTATGACTCTGTGCATAGATGTGTGAGCAGTTGGTTCACTAGATGTATGGGTTCAAAAGTGCATGTGGAAACAGCTGCATGGGCGGTTGACTGTGTGCATGAGTGTATTGGTGAGTGAATGGATATCTCAGTGCTACATGTCAAAGTAAGAACATATGTAAAACACAGTATATGTGAGAGTTGACATATATAAATAACTGTGCATAAGAGCCAGTGAATGTGTGAGTGGCTGTATGGATCATTCTGAAATTGTATCAGGGATTGTATAAGAGAGTAAATATGTGTTAGTATCTGTTTGAATAAGTAAGGTGTGTATAACTGTATAGTTGAGGAAATGGAGGTGGGATTGATTCTTTGCATGACTGACTAGGTGTGTGCGTAACTCCGTGGATGAGTGACAGTCTGTGAGTGTCTGTTTACACTGAGTGTATATAAGGTTATATTAGAGTCTGAAGAAGTTCATCGTATTATCACATGAATGATGTCATCAGTGATGTCATCAGTCATGTCAAATGAGATGTCATCAGTGATGTCATCAGTGATGTCATTTGAGATGTCATCAGTGATGTCATCAGTAATGTCACTGACCATGTCATGAATGATGTAATATGTGACGTCATCAGCAGTGGATTGCGGGTGCGCGAAATATATAGTTAGTGCAACTAACTATATATGCGAATTTCAATGGTTTTGTGTGAGTAAAATAAGGTTTTATAAATGCTAATTCCTAACTATATATGGTCTATAACCTATGTTTTTTTCAGTGAATTTTCAAGGTTTTGTCAATGCTAATTCCTAACTATATATGGTCTATAACCTATGGTTTTTTCAGTGAATATATATATATATACTGCAAACACAACAATGATGGACAGAATGTGGATCAATGTCACACATTCACCCCAGTCCAAAGATCTGGGCCCAAATCCATCGTTTTTCCACTCCACACCACCCTGGGTTAGACAATGGCGATATGCAAATCAGCGCTGACCCTGTGCCCCATGGGAACAGTCCAGTCCGAACTACAAAAGCCATGTCCTTCCCAGAACGGAAACAAGCATCCGAGGACCGGCCCGGTTTCGAGGTAACACCTCTCTTCAGCCCGGCTAGCTTGATTCCAGTGGTGTGGAGTGCCTGGGACTCACGTCTGAGCATCCCCAGTACACTTAGAGCGGTAACTGCAAACACAACAATGATGGACAGAATGTGGATCAATGTCACACATTCACCCCAGTCCAAAGATCTGGGCCCAAATCCATCGTTTTTCCACTCCACACCACCCTGGGTTAGACAATGGCGATATGCAAATCAGCGCTGACCCTGTGCCCCATGGGAACAGTCCAGTCCGAACTACAAAAGCCATGTCCTTCCCAGAACGGAAACAAAAATCCGAGGACCGGCCCGGTTTCGAGGTAACACCTCTCTTCAGCCCGGCTAGCTTGCTTGATTCCAGTGGTGTCGAGTCAAGCTAGCCGGGCTGAAGAGAGGTGTTACCTCGAAACTGGGCCGGTCCTCGGATGCTTGTTTCCGTTCTGGGAAGGACATGGCTTTTGTAGTTCAGACTGGACTGTTCCCATGGGGCACAGGGTCAGCGCTGATTTGCATATCGCCATTGTCTAACCCAGGGTGGTGTGGAGTGGAAAAACGATGGATTTGGGCCCAGATCTTTGGACTGGGGTGAATGTGTGACATTGATCCACATTCTGTCCATCATTGTTGTGTTTGCAGTTACCGCTCTAAGTGTACTGGGGATGCTCAGACGTGAGTCCCAGGCACTCCACACCATTGGAATCAAGCTAGCCGGGCTGAAGAGAGGTGTTACCTCGAAACCGGGCCGGTCCTCGGATGCTTGTTTCCGTTCTGGGAAGGACATGGCTTTTGTAGTTCGGACTGGACTGTTCCCATGGGGCACAGGGTCAGCGCTGATTTGCATATCGCCATTGTCTAACCCAGGGTGGTGTGGAGTGGAAAAACGATGGATTTGGGCCCAGATCTTTGGACTGGGGTGAATGTGTGACATTGATCCACATTCTGTCCATCATTGTTGTGTTTGCAGTTACCGCTCTAAGTGTACTGGGGATGCTCAGACGTGAGTCCCAGGCACTCCACACCATTGGAATCAAGCTAGCCGGGCTGAAGAGAGGTGTTACCTCGAAACCGGGCCGGTCCTCGGATGCTTGTTTCCGTTCTGGGAAGGACATGGCTTTTGTAGTTCGGACTGGACTGTTCCCATGGGGCACAGGGTCAGCGCTGATTTGCATATCGCCATTGTCTAACCCAGGGTGGTGTGGAGTGGAAAAACGATGGATTTGGGCCCAGATCTTTGGACTGGGGTGAATGTGTGACATTGATCCACATTCTGTCCATCATTGTTGTGTTTGCAGTTACCGCTCTTAGTGTACTGGGGATGCTCAGACGTGAGTCCCAGGCACTCCACACCATTGGAATCAAGCTAGCCGGGCTGAAGAGAGGTGTTACCTCGAAACCGGGCCGGTCCTCGGATGCTTGTTTCCGTTCTGGGAAGGACATGGCTTTTGTAGTTTGGACTGGACTGTTCCCATGGGGCACAGGGTCAGCGCTGATTTGCATATCGCCATTGTCTAACCCAGGGTGGTGTGGAGTGGAAAAACGATGGATTTGGGCCCAGATCTTTGGACTGGGGTGAATGTGTGACATTGATCCACATTCTGTCCATCATTGTTGTGTTTGCAGTTACCGCTCTAAGTGTACTGGGGATGCTCAGACGTGAGTCCCAGGCACTCCACACCATTGGAATCAAGCTAGCCGGGCTGAAGAGAGGTGTTACCTCGAAACCGGGCCGGTCCTCGGATGCTTGTTTCCGTTCTGGGAAGGACATGGCTTTTGTAGTTCGGACTGGACTGTTCCCATGGGGCACAGGGTCAGCGCTGATTTGCATATCGCCATTGTCTAACCCAGGGTGGTGTGGAGTGGAAAAACGATGGATTTGGGCCCAGATCTTTGGACTGGGGTGAATGTGTGACATTGATCCACATTCTGTCCATCATTGTTGTGTTTGCAGTTACCGCTCTAAGTGTACTGGGGATGCTCAGACGTGAGTCCCAGGCACTCCACACCATTGGAATCAAGCTAGCCGGGCTGAAGAGAGGTGTTACCTCGAAACCGGGCCGGTCCTCGGATGCTTGTTTCCGTTCTGGGAAGGACATGGCTTTTGTAGTTCGGACTGGACTGTTCCCATGGGGCACAGGGTCAGCGCTGATTTGCATATCGCCATTGTCTAACCCAGGGTGGTGTGGAGTGGAAAAACGATGGATTTGGGCCCAGATCTTTGGACTGGGGTGAATGTGTGACATTGATCCACATTCTGTCCATCATTGTTGTGTTTGCAGTTACCGCTCTAAGTGTACTGGGGATGCTCAGACGTCAGTCCCAGGCACTCCACACCATTGGAATCAAGCTAGCCGGGCTGAAGAGAGGTGTTACCTCGAAACCGGGCCGGTCCTCGGATGCTTGTTTCCGTTCTGGGAAGGACATGGCTTTTGTAGTTCGGACTAGACTGTTCCCATGGGGCACAGGGTCAGCGCTGATTTACATATCGCCATTGTCTAACCCAGGGTGGTGTGGAGTGGAAAAACGATGGATTTGGGCCCAGATCTTTGGACTGGGGTGAATGTGTGACATTGATCCACATTCTGTCCATCATTGTTGTGTTTGCAGTTACCGCTCTAAGTGTACTGGGGATGCTCAGACGTGAGTCCCAGGCACTCCACACCATTGGAATCAAGCTAGCCGGGCTGAAGAGAGGTGTCACCTCGAAACCGGGCCGGTCCTCGGATGCTTGTTTCCGTTCTGGGAAGGACATGGCTTTTGTAGTTCGGACTGGACTGTTCCCATGGGGCACAGGGTCAGCGCTGATTTGCATATCGCCATTGTCTAACCCAGGGTGGTGTGGAGTGGAAAAACGATGGATTTGGGCCAGATCTTTGGACTGGGGTGAATGTGTGACATTGATCCACATTCTGTCCATCATTGTTGTGTTTGCAGTTACCGCTCTAAGTGTACTGGGGATGCTCAGACGTGAGTCCCAGGCACTCCACACCATTGGAATCAAGCTAGCCGGGCTGAAGAGAGGTGTTACCTCGAAACCGGGCCGGTCCTCAGATGCTTGTTTCCGTTCTGGGAAGGACATGGCTTTTGTAGTTCGGACTGGACTGTTCCCATGGGGCACAGGGCCAGCGCTGATTTGCATATCGCCATTGTCTAACCCAGGGTGGTGTGGAGTGGAAAACGATGGATTTGGGCCCAGATCTTTGGACTGGGGTGAATGTGTGACATTGATCCACATTCTGTCCATCATTGTTGTGTTTGCAGTTACCGCTCTAAGTGTACTGGGGATGCTCAGACGTGAGTCCCAGGCACTCCACACCATTGGAATCAAGCTAGCCGGGCTGAAGAGAGGTGTTACCTCGAAACCGGGCCGGTCCTCGGATGCTTGTTTCCGTTCTGGGAAGGACATGGCTTTTGTAGTTCGGACTGGACTGTTCCCATGGGGCACAGGGTCAGCGCTGATTTGCATATCGCCATGGTCTAACCCAGGGTGGTGTGGAGTGGAAAAACGATGGATTTGGGCCCAGATCTTTGGACTGGAGTGAATGTGTGACATTGATCCACATTCTGTCCATCATTGTTGTGTTTGCAGTTACCGCTCTAAGTGTACTGGGGATGCTCAGACGTGAGTCCCAGGCACTCCACACCATTGGAATCAAGCTAGCCGGGCTGAAGAGAGGTGTCACCTCGAAACCGGGCCGGTCCTCGGATGCTTGTTTCCGTTCTGGGAAGGACATGGCTTTTGTAGTTCGGACTGGACTGTTCCCATGGGGCACAGGGTCAGCGCTGATTTGCATATCGCCATTGTCTAACCCAGGGTGGTGTGGAGTGGAAAAACGATGGATTTGGGCCCAGATCTTTGGACTGGGGTGAATGTGTGACATTGATCCACATTCTGTCCATCATTGTTGTGTTTGCAGTTACCGCTATATATATATATATATATATATATATATAACCTCCTCCGACAAAGAAGGACCTTGAAGCCAAATTCCAGGGAATCCAGACACTTTTATTCAATATAAATCAATTTTCCATGCAGCATTAATGTTCGTCCTGACGTGTTTCAGCTTTACTTCCAAGCCTTGCTCACAGGAAAGGAAAAGTTCATGCTTCCAGAAATGACCAAGTGTTTTAAAGGCTCCTTAATTAGGCGTTCTTTGGATTCTAAGTGTAATTTACATGCGCTTGTGCAGAGAACATCAATCAGCCCGTTTAATGTATTCTGCAGCTTTGCGAATTCCTTCGTGCTAATGTTGCATTTAAATATCCATTCTTTTGTGGCAGTTCCATGTGCAAAAAAGAAGTTTAGCAGATTGGAAGAATGCCATGTGTTAAATTAAAAAGTTGTACCTTGCTTCACAAAGAATCTGTGAATCTGAAACATTTCAGTCCACTTCACTTACCCATCTCCACTTTATATTATTTATGGAGGGCATTCCGTCTTTCAAAAACCAGAAGCAAGCAAGCCAGGCCCCCTTCATCAATAAACCACACAACATAGCTCTGACTTCAGGGGCCCCAGACCCTGACAGTGTGGCTTCAAAGGGGCAGGCTCAGAGCCTCCCACCTTAACATCCAGCAAAACCTCCTCCAACAAAGGGGGACCTTGAAGCCAAATTCCAGGGTATCCAGGCACTTTTATTCCATATAAATTAATTTAGCATCTCAAGTATGAACCTACCGTTTTCAAACTTCCCACCTTCTACCACCCCCCGGGACACAATCTCCCTTTCATTGAGGAACTAATGGAAATCATCTCTAGCAATGTTGACTCAGCGGTGTCCCAAATCGTCCTTGTTGAATTCATCCTTCACTGGTCTAACCCCAATGACCCCGCTGTATCTTGCCTTAAATCTTTCTTAAATTATCAAGAACTGACTCACACTGTGACCAACCAAATCATATCAAAGGAGAAACTCTAGACCTCATCATCTTTAAAGGGCAGACTATCACCCTAGATTCCATTACCCCGTGTGACTAGTCCGACCACCACAGCACCCTCTTTTATATTAACAGGGAAGTGTTGATAAGGAAGGCTCAACCATTGAAATAAAAAATATGGAAAAGGGACCTTAGATCAATACACTTTAACGAACTAGCTGCCCACTGTAAATCTGCCCTCTCTTCCCAAGTTGACCTGGTCGAGGTGCAATCACTCACCGATGCCTACAGTTTGACCAACTCCAACATCATGGATAATATTGCTCCACTACAACAAAAAAATACTTCAACAAAAATATCCAAACCGTGGTATAACGAAAACTTAAACACGGAACGCCATAACCATGGAGCAGTTGAACGTTCCTGGTGAGCCAATCCCTCCTTGGACCAACTAAAACTCCTTTGAGATGCCAGGAGCATCTACAACAAACAAATCAAGAGTGCTAAGGCTGGCTACTTCAGACACCAACTGGATCAAGCGGCAAACCTCCCCAAGAAACTTTTCGAATTGGTCAAACAACAATCAGTCGTTGGTCCTAACCACTCTGATCCTGCTGGCAACCTACCCTCATGTGAAAAACTTGCTGCTTTCTTCACTGAGAAACCTTGACTCATCTCCACTGACCTGGCCTCTAAGAATGCTCTATTACCTTCTTCCAGTGCCACCTTGCCCCTTGACTCCTTTGAAAAGCATAAATCGACCACCAAGAACAATGAGTCATTGGGCACCTTTACCCCATTTAGTGAAAATGACATCAACAAGATTCTTCAGAATATCAACTCTTCCAACCACTTAATTTCCCCCTCCATCTCCAAAGAAATCAAGAAAGCACTCATCCCCACCTTGACAAGGATTGTAAACGCTTCTCTATCACAAGGCACGATCCCCGACTGCCTAAAAGCAGCTCAGGTATCTATACTAAAAAAAACTAATACTGACCAATCTGATCTCAATAACGTCCGCCCCATTTCCAACATCCCCACCTTAGCAAAACTCCTAGAAAAGTGTGAGCACTCCCAACTTTGTGCTCACATAGAGAATTACCAACTCCTAGACCAGCATCAATCCGTCTTTAGGAAGGGGCACAGAACTGAATCGGCTCTCACTCACGTTATGCATGACATTTTAAAAATGCATGACCAAAACAAATCCTGCCTCCTGATCCTCCTTGACCTTTCCTCCGCATTCGACATGGTTAATCGTGACAACCTCCTATTCATCCTGCAAAAATGAATGGGTTTTTCTGATCAGTTGTTACAATGGATTTCATCCTTCCTACATCACAGATCACAAAGAGTCAAGTCAAACCACTCTATCTCCCAGCCCTCTCCCGTACTCATGGGGGTTCCCCAAGGGTCCAGTCCATCTCCTATCCTCTTCAACCTTTTCTTGGAACCTCTTGCTAACTCACTAAACTATATGGACATTCTCTTCCACATGTCTGCGGACGACACGCAACTATATCTGAAAAACACATTGATGGAAAACATCATATCACTCAACGCTACCATAACGTCTACTCAAAACTGGTTAACGGAGAACCATCTCCTGCTCAACACTGCTCAACACTTCCAAAACGGAATTCCTGCTTATTTCCCCTACGAACCACATCCCCAAACTAGACCTCTGGCTGAGTAATCTCACTGCTTTCAACAGCACTCCTCGCATCATAGACTCAGCCAAGACTCTCGGAATCAGCATGGACAAGCACCTGAATATGGGAAATCTTATCAGCAATGTATGTAAAGGAGCAAACCACTTGACCTTTCCTTCCTCTAAATGATTTCAAGCAGGTGGTCAAAGCGCTTGTCTTGCCGAGGCTAGACTGCGGCAGTGCTACCCCTCTGTGACCTTCCCAAATACACCTGACTCCACAAAGGGCATCACTGAACGCTACGGCTAGACTGGTTACAGACACCAAACAAAACATATCCCCAGTCCCCAGTCCTAAAATCCCTCAAATGACTGCCCTACAAAGCACAAATTTACTTAAAAATTGCTGTTCTGACGCACAAAGCCCTTCACTTCAACACTCCTACGTTCCTTGCGCAAAAACTTAAACTATCCTGTGGTGTAAGAACCTCAAGAAGCATCTCTACCTTCCTCTTGAAACCACTCATTCCTAACAAAAAGAGAAGTTGTCACCGAGCCTTCTCCGGCGCTGCTCCAAAGATATGGCACTCTCTTTCACCTGAAGTACGCAGAATCTCTTCATCGATGGCGTTCAAATTGGAAGGCAAAAGATACCTAATGAACAAATTCTTACCTAGGGATAGGCTCAAATGCCCATTGACATTGTTCCTACTACCATTGTACTTCCATTTGATACAGCTCTTCTTTACTGCATACCCCCCTAGTTGCCCACTTACCCCTGTTTATTGTATTACCCTCCTGGGTGCAATTGTCCTGTAACTGCGACCCTTTCTGTTTTTTTTCTCTCTCCTACTTGATATGGATATTG
Source organism: Lissotriton helveticus (assembly GCF_964261635.1). Taxonomy (NCBI): domain Eukaryota; kingdom Metazoa; phylum Chordata; class Amphibia; order Caudata; family Salamandridae; genus Lissotriton; species Lissotriton helveticus. Next base: position 697,345,237 of record NC_136065.1, on the reverse strand, counting down.
CATTTATGTCCTTCCTCCCATCATATTGTAAAGCACTCTGATATCCCTTGGGATCTTGTTCGCGCTATATAAAACGTTATAAATAAATAAAATAAATACAAATAAATTAATGAATGTCTGTCCCAACACGTTTCAGCTTTACTTCCAAGCCTTGCTTGCGGGAAAATAAAAATTCATGCTTCCAGAAATGACCAATGGGGTGATTAGGATGGCGGGCGGACTGCAATATCTGCCGCAATGGTAAAATGCCACGTTGTGCATTGGCATGCACAACGTGGCAGGCACTGCGCGGTGCCTGCCATCTTGTGCATGGCAATGTAGGGAGGTACAATAGGTACCCCCCAAGTGCAGCCCTCACCTCCCCAGGAGCCCGCAACAGGCCCCAAAGCAAATCCCCACCAGCCTTTCCATGGCGGCATCGATGCCATGGAAAGGCCTGGAACAGCACAATTCATAATATTGATGGCGGTGCCTGCTAGGCACCGGTACCATATATGTGCCCCGGCTCGCAATCGTAATGATTGCCGACTGGCGGAAAAGCAGCAGACGGACTTTCCATCCACCGCGCTACCCACCGCCATTGTAATATGGCAGTGGATACATCATGTTACAAGGGAGTGACGTTGCCATCGCCAGCACGGCGGTTGCGATTTTTACGCCGTCCTAATCACCCCCCAAGTGTTTTAAAGACTCCTTAATTAGGCGTTCTGCGGACTGTAAGTGTCATTTATATGCGCTTGTGCAGAGAACATCAATCAGCCCATTTAATGTATTCTGCAGCTTTGCAAATCCCCTCGTTCAAATGTTGCATTTAAATATCCATTCTTTTGTGGCAGTTCCATGCAAAAAAAATATTAAAGTTCAGCAGATTGCGAGCATGCCACGGGTTAAATTAAAAAGTTGTACCTTGCTTCACAAAGAATCTGTGTATCTGAAACATTTCAGTTCACTTCCCTTACTCGTCTCCACTTTATATTATTTATGGAGGGCATTCCGTCTTTCAAAAAGCAGAGGCAAGCGAGTCAGGCCTCCTTTCATCAATAAACCACACAACGTTGCTCTGACTTTGGGGGCCCCAGAACCTGGCAGGGCAGCTTCAAAGGGGCGGGCTCAGAGTGTCCCACCTTAACATCCAGCAAAACCTCCTCCGACAAAGAAGGACCTTGAAGCAAGTTCCAGGGAATCCAGGCAGTTTTATTCAAAATATGTTCATTTGGCATGCAGCATTAATGTTGTCTCAGCGTTTCAGCTTTACTTCCAAGCCTTGCTCACGGGAAAATAAAAGTTCATGCTTCCAGAAATGACCAAGTGTTTTAAAGGCTCGCAATCTGCTGAACTTTAATATTTTTGCGCATGGAAATGCCATAAAAGAAAGGATATTTAAATGCAACATTTGCACGAAGGGATTTGCAAGCTGCAGAATGCCTTAAATGGGCTGATTGATGTTCTCTGCACAAGCGCAGGTAAATTAAGGAGCCTTTAAAACACTTGATCATTTCTGGAAGCATGAACTTTTATTTTCCCCTGAGCAAAGCTTGGAAGTAAAGCTGAAACATGTTGGGACGAACATTAATGCTGCATGCCAAATGAATTTATATTGAATAAAAGTACCTGGATTCCCTGAAATTTGGCTTCAAGGTCCCTCTTTGTCAGAGAAGGTTTTGCTGGATGTTAAGGTGGGAGGCTCTGAGCCCACCCCTTTGAAGCAGCCCTGCCAGGGTCTTGGGGCCCCCGCAGTCAGAGCCACGTTGTGTGGTTTATATATATAAATTCACTGAAAAAACATAGGTTTCAGGGACGTTATAGTTAGTTGAACATTTCACTCGTACAAAACCAGGGAAATTCGGCCGTTATAGTTAGTCCAGCTAACTATAACTCGCGTCTTCGCAATGCACTGCTGAAGACATCACATATTACATCATTCATGACATGGTCAGTGACATCACTGATGACATCACAGATGACATCTCAAATGACATCACTCATGACATTATCCAGTGACTGTGTGTTTCTGTAAAGTTTACATATGTTTTATATATATATATATATATATATATGTCCAGGTGTATTGAAGAATGAGTGGGTGTATAAGTGTCTGGATGAAGGATTTAGTAGGTGTGTGACTGATTGTATAAGTGAGTGATTAAATGTGTCTTACTGAATGCATGGGTTAATGACTAAACTGTCTGAATGTTTGTATCAGTATGTCTGTTGTTGTGTAAGCTGCTGCATGTGTTAGTCAGTAGCTACATGAGTGTATATATGGGTTATTGATTGGTTGCCTGAGTATTTGCATGGGAGACTGAGTATGTTTGTGGGTGGGTATAAGGTGTGTGACTGTGCATAGATGTGTGAGTGGTTGATTCACTAGGTGTATGGGTTCAAGAGTACATGTGGAAACAGCTGTATGGGTGGGTGAGTGTGTGTATGGGTGTGTTAGTGAGAGATTGGATGCCTCAGTGGCACATGTCCAAGTAACTACATATGTAAAAGGCAGTTTATGTGAGAGTTGGAGTATATAAATGACTATACATGAGAGTCAGTGATTGTGAGAGTGGCTGTATGGATGAGTGTGTACTGGTATCAGTGATTGTATAAGAGAGTAAGTGTATTAGTATATGTTTGAATAAGTGAGGTGTTGGGAGTGTGATTGATTCTTTGCATGACTGACTAGATGTGTGAGTAACTCGATGGATGAGTGGTGGTGGGTGAGTGTCTGTATAGGTGTATGAGGGCATATCAATTCAATTCAATTCAATTAGAGTACTGCAAGGAATTTATAAGTGCTTGGGTTTTGGCGGAGTGATGGGATAAGTACATGGTGCTGGTTGGGTAATTGGAGGAGTGCATGGGTAGTGACAAGGAGATGGCTGGACTGCATCAGTAGTGCTCAGGGGATTGAAGCAGTGCATGTGTTAGTGCCTGGGTCATTGCATGAGTACATGGGTAGTGACTTGATGATTAGAGTTCTGCAAGGAGAGTGCATGGTGAATTGATACGTGCTTGTGCTTTGGCGCAGTGATTAGATAAGGACATGGACTGGCTGGGCGATTGGAGGAGTACATGGGTAGTGACAAGGAGATGGCTGGACTGCATCAGTAGTGCTCAAGGGAATTGTAGCAGTGCATGTGTTAGTGACTGGGTCATTGCATGAGTACATGGGTAGTGACTGGATGATTAGAGTACTGCAAGGAGAGTGCATGGTAAATGTATAAGTGCTTTTGATTTGGCGGAGTGATTGGATAAGTACATGGTGCTGGCTGGGTGATTGGAGGAGTGCATGGGTAGTGACAAGGACATGGCTGGACTGCATCAGTAGTGCTCAGGGGATTGTAGCAGTGCATGTGTTAGTGCCTGGGTCATTGCATTAGTACATGGGTAGTGACTGGATGATTAGTGTACTGCAAGGAGAGTGCATGGTGAATTTATAAGTGCTTGGGTTTTGGCAGAGTGATTGGATAAGTACATGGAACTGGTTGGGTGATTGGAGGAGTGCATGGGTAGCGACAAGCTGATGGCTGGACTGCATCGGTAGTGCTCAGGGGATTGTAGCAGTTCATGTGTTAGTGCCTGGGTCATTGCATACGTACATGGGTACTGACTGGATGATTAGGGTGCTGCAAGGAGAGTGCATGGTAAATGTATAAGTGCTTGGGTTTGGGCAGAGAGATTGGATAAGTACATGGTGCTGGCTGGGTGATTTGAGGAGTGCATGGGTAGTAACAAGGAAATGGCTGGACTGCATCAGTAGTGCTCAGGGGATAGTAGCAGTGCATGTGTTAGTACCTGGGTCATTGCATGAGTACATGGGTAGTGACTTGATGATTAGAGTTCTGCAAGGAGAGTGCATGGTGAATTGATACGTGCTTGTGCTTTGGCGCAGTGATTAGATAAGGACATGGACTGGCTGGGCGATTGGAGGAGTACATGGGTAGTGACAAGGAGATGGCTGGACTGCATCAGTAGTGCTCAAGGGAATTGTAGCAGTGCATGTGTTAGTGACTGGGTCATTGCATGAGTACATGGGTAGTGACTGGATGATTAGAGTACTGCAAGGAGAGTGCATGGTAAATGTATAAGTGCTTTTGATTTGGCGGAGTGATTGGATAAGTACATGGTGCTGGCTGGGTGATTGGAGGAGTGCATGGGTAGTGACAAGGACATGGCTGGACTGCATCAGTAGTGCTCAGGGGATTGTAGCAGTGCATGTGTTAGTGCCTGGGTCATTGCATTAGTACATGGGTAGTGACTGGATGATTAGTGTACTGCAAGGAGAGTGCATGGTGAATTTATAAGTGCTTGGGTTTTGGCAGAGTGATTGGATAAGTACATGGAACTGGTTGGGTGATTGGAGGAGTGCATGGGTAGCGACAAGCTGATGGCTGGACTGCATCGGTAGTGCTCAGGGGATTGTAGCAGTTCATGTGTTAGTGCCTGGGTCATTGCATACGTACATGGGTACTGACTGGATGATTAGGGTGCTGCAAGGAGAGTGCATGGTAAATGTATAAGTGCTTGGGTTTGGGCAGAGAGATTGGATAAGTACATGGTGCTGGCTGGGTGATTTGAGGAGTGCATGGGTAGTAACAAGGAAATGGCTGGACTGCATCAGTAGTGCTCAGGGGATAGTAGCAGTGCATGTGTTAGTACCTGGGTCATTGCATGAGTACATGGGTACTGACTGGATGATTAGAGCACTGCAAGGAGAGTGCATGGTAAATTTATAAGTGCTTCGGTTTTGGTGGAGTGATTAGATAAGGACATGGAACTCGCTTGGTGATTGGAGGAGTGCATTGGTAGTGGCAAGAAGATGGCTGGACTGCATCAGCAGTGCTCAGGGGATTGTAGCAGTGCATGTGTTTGTGCCTGGGTCATTTCATGAGTACATGGGTACTGATTGGATAAATAGAGTACTGCAAGGAGAGTGCATGGTGAATTTATACGTGCTTGGGTTTTGGCAGAGACATTGGATAAGTACATGGTGCTCTCTGGGTGATTGGAGGCATGCATGGGTAGTGACAGGGCGATGGCTGGACTGCATGGGTAGTGCGCAGGGTATTGTAGCCGTGCATGAGTTTGTGCATGGGGCATTGCATGAGTGCATGGGTACTGACTGGATGATTAGAGTACTGCAAGGAGAGTGCATGGTGAATTTATAAGTGCTTGGGTTTTGGCGGAGTGATTGGATAAGTACACACAGGTCACCTCAGGCCTGCCCCCTCCCTTCACCACTGTGCAAACACGCCCCTGGCGGGTTTTAAGTTGGGGGATTAATTCCCCTTGAATCCAACTAGCCCACTGAGTACCTCCAGTAAGCGCCACAGAGCTGCGTTGCAGAGAGGTGGTCCATGGCAACGCCCCTTTTTACACCTCTCTGCAACGTAGCTCTGTGGTGCTTACTGGAGGTACCTGGTGGGCTAGTTGGACCCAAGGGACCCTCAGGATTCAAGGGGTCTTAATCCCCAATTTACAACGCGCAAGAGGGCCCGTTTGCACAGTGGTGAAGGGAGGGGGTGGGTCCTGATGTGACAAGTGTGCAAATTCACCTCAGGATACAAGGGGACTTAATCCACCAACTTAAAACGTGCCATGGAGCACTTTTGCACACTTGTCACATCAGGCCCCACCCCTTGCCTTCACCACTGTGCAAACGCACCACGTGGCTCATTTTAAGTTGGAGGATTAAGTGCCCTTAAATCCTGAAGGTCCCTGGGATCCAACTAGAAAACCAGGTATCTCCAGTAAGCACCACAGAGCTGCGTTGCAGAGAGGTGTAAAAAGGGGCTTGGCCTCAGACCATCTCTCTGCAATGCAGCCCTTTGGCACTTACTGGAGGTACCTGGTGGGCTAGTTGGCTCCCAGGGACCCTCAGGATTGAAGGGGAATTAATCCCCCAACTTATAATGCGCCACAGGGCACATTTTCACAGTGGTGCAGAGAGGGGGCAGTGCCTGATGTGAGAAGTGTGCAAACGTGCCCTGTGGTGCATTTTATGTTGGGACATTAAGTCCCCTTCAATCCTGAGGGTCCCTGGAGGCCAACTAGCCCACCAGGAACTTCTAGTAAGCGGCACAGGCCTGCGTTGCCGAGAGGTGGTCCGAGGCCACACCCCTTTTTACACCTCTCTGCAATGCAACTCTGTGGGGCTTACTGGAGATACCTGGTGGGCTAGTTGCCCCCCAGGGACTCTCAGAATGCAAGGGGACTTAATCCCCCAACTTAAAACACTCCACAGGACGTGTTTGCACACATGTCACATCAGGCCCCGCCCCCTCCCTTCACCACTGTGCAAACGTGCCCCATGGCATATTTTAAGTTGGCGGATTAAGTCCCCCTGAATCCTGAGGGTCCTGGGGTTCAACTAGCCCACCAGGTACCTCCAGTAAGCGCCACAGAGCTGCGTTGCAGAGAGGTGTAAAAAGGGGCCTCGGACCACCTCTCTGCAATGCAGCCCTGTGGCGCTTACTGGAAGTACCTGGTGGGCTAGTTTGCCCCCAAGGACCCTCAGGATTGAAGGGGATTTAATTCACCAACTTAAAACGTGACACACGGGCCGTTTGATGAATCTTCGCGAAATTTTCGAAAAAAGTGGCCAGCTCCAGTCAGATTCTGTCTTGAAAGTTTCGGGGTGATTCGTCAAGCGGCGGACGAGAAAAAAGGGGAGGTCCCAAAACACGTTTTCCCCATGTTAATTTCAATAGGAAACTTTAGACAAAGCTACAGCCCGAACTGCTGAACGGAATTACACCAAATATGGCAAAAAGGTAACCCTTGGTTCAGAAAGAGCCCTCTTTATTAAATAGTGTAAATCTGTTCAGTAGTTGCTGAGACTTTAGAAAAAGAAAGTTTTAATATCTGAGCATTGAGGAGTGTTCGCGCACCCTCCCGGGCATGAGCTACACTCTGATTGGCTGCCAACACTCCAAACCAGGAAGTGTTGGCAGCCATTTTGTGACTCGGTTACAAAGCTTGAAATAAGAAGAGAAGCTTGGGCAAGAGTGTCATCTTAATTACGTTAATGTGCCCTAACCATGACAGGAAGAGAGGCTTCCATTTCATGAGGGCAGCCTGGAAGCGCATGAGAATGGGCGGAAAATTAGCGGCATATAGTCCGCCAAGTCTCGGTGTAAGATGGACCCCCAGGTATTGGATGGAGGAGGTAGCCCAGGCGAGCGGGGTGAGGGATTGAAGCTTAAGAACCTCCGCAGGTGAGAGGGTGAGATTAAGTATGTACGACTTGACTAGGTTGATTTTTAACCCTGACATTAATTCGAAGCGTTCTAGTTCCGATTGTAAACTCAGAAGGGACGTCTCAGGTTTGGACAGGGACAGGAGGACATCGTCCGCAAATAAAGAGATTTTGTGGGATTCCCCTGTAAACAGGATGCCCTGAATATCTGGGTTATTACGGACCGCTAAAGCAAGGGGCTCAATGCTAAGCGCAAAAAGTAAAGGAGAGAGGGGACAACCCTGTCTTGTGCCTCTTGAGTGTAGAAAGGTAGGTGATGGTATCCCGTTAACCACTGCACTGGATCTAGGGAGACGATAATTAGCCCTCACCATGTTGATAAATTTGGATGAAAATCCAAAAGCTGAGAGAGTGCTGAATAGAAAAGCCCATTCCACGCTGTCAAAGGCTTTTTCGGCGTCTAAGCCTACCAAGACCGCAGGAATTCGGCGTCTATTGGCTTTCTCTATTAAGTGTATGATTCTACGGGTATTATCATGAGTTTGACGGCCTTTGATAAACCCCGACTGGTCTGGATGAATGAGGGCGGGCATGAGGTCATTTAGACACTGGGCAATGATGGAAGAGTATAGCTTGGCATCAAGATTTAATAGTGCTATTGGTCTGTAAGAAGCGCAACATTGGGTATCCTTCCCGGGTTTGGGGCTCACGGAAATCACTGCCTCGGACATAGTGCCGGAGGTAGCTCCTTCCTCTGCCATTCTGTTAAAAAGACGCACAAGGTAGGGAGAAAGGTCAGCGGCAAAAGTCTTGTAGAAAAGAGCCGTATAGCCATCTGGCCCAAGGGCTTTGTGGGGCTTTACGTTTTTGGTGGCCCAGGTGAACTCTTCTAAGGTGATAGGTGCGGAGAGCAGGTCATTCCAAGCAGCTGACACCTGGGGTAAAGGCAATGACTGAAGGTACATCTGCTGGGCCTCCATATCTAAAGAGTCCCCAGAAGAAAGGTCCTCATAAAAGGACCCGAACAGAGCAGCTTTGTCTGCGTCTTTATGTGTGACTTCTCCCGTGGGGCCTAAAATCCCTCCAATGTACTCTCTTTTCCTTTTATACTTTAATTGTCTTGCTAGATGTTTACCAATTTTATTGCCCTGGGTATAGAATAAGTGTCACAATTTAAGGAGTGTAAATTCTGCCCTATTGTTTTAGATGGCCCGGAGTTAACCTCTGAGGACCGTAAGGTTGCGTAGCATTTGCCTGGTGGGGTTGGCTTTATGCTGAAGTTCAAGCGTAGTCAGCTCGGATTCCAGCTCTTCTCTCTCGTGTGTGCGCTGCCTATTTAATGCAGAATTAATGGCAATACACTCCTCCCAGATGACAGCTTTCAGGGTATGCTAGTTGGTGAAATCTGAGGTGTCTTAGGGATTGTTAGCTTTAAAAAAGTCAGCGATGGCGGTTCGTAGTTTGGTGCAGGATTCTTTGTCACGAATGAGCGACGGTGGAAAGTACCATCTGGGAGTGGCTGAGGCATTCCCAGCCCAGGAGTGAACGTAGGGAAGGCGTCTGGCCAGTGTTTGGGGCATATAACGCCGCAAAAGTACAGAGTTTCCCTTTTAAACGACCCTTGATCATAATCCAACGCCCATCCTTGTCACTCTGAACCCCCAAAGGCTGAAACTGTGTGGAAGAGCGGAACAAGATGGCCACCCCTCTGTGTTTCATAAGGGCCGAAGACCTATAGATTAATAGAAAGTGCTTGTGTCTGAGGTGCGAGTCTTCGGCTCTAGCCAGGTGTGTCTCTTGGAGGGCCACAATGTCAAGGTGATGGTCTATAATGTATTTCCACTCTTTGTTGCGCTTTTGTGGGGAGTTGAGACCTTTAACATTCCAGGTAACAATGACGATCGGCATCATGTCACATGTACAGGACTAAGCATAGCCTCCACCCTAGATAGCCCAATGTGCCCCCCCTCCCTCATCTCCCCTTACCGCCATACAGAACCAGAGCTTACGCACATGACCAACCCCCATCTTTGTAAGCCTCCTATGAGCCTTAGTAAAAAAGCCGCCAGCACTATCCCCCCAGACCCACCCAAAACTCGCCCAAAAAACAAGAACAAATAAAAAACAAAGAGAACACTCAAACAAGCTCGCCATCCCTCTCCAGGGTTGGGGCGACCCCTCGATGACCATGGGGGGACTTCAGGTCCGAGGACCCCTTCCACTCCCACCCCGACATAGCATGACAAAGAGCTTAATAGTGCGGATTCCTTGAAGGATGTAATATTAAAAAACAGCAACCCAGACCCAACACAAGCCCATGTCCAAAGGAGCATAACAAGAAAGATAGTTCCATCCATGCGTGTAACAGACAGCAACAACTTAAGTCCCAGGCTGTACCAGAGGGCAGGAGAGTCACCCCTCGACCATTCCACCGATTGATAGGCAACAAGAAACAACAGCAGTCTTGCATGTGAGGCCTCCAGATGTCACAATACCTCACCCGGATCATGAAGTATCCGACGATGCATGCACAGGGGCCGCAGCAGGGCATAGGGAATACCAATCCCAGCTTTCCCGGTAGACGCAGGCCCCTGATGAGGAACCCCTGGTCAGTCAATGATCCACTGCCAGAACTGCATGCAGGTCATAGAATGCGAAGTGCAGCCAATGCTGGGTCCCGGATGCGTTCAGTGTCTCCCTCTACGCGACCAGACCGAGGTCGACGAGACTCCCTTGGCCACCTCGCCAGACCCAGGAGGTGATGCCCAGCAAATCCAGTCCTTCCTGAAGGTCTGTGATGTGGTGTCGCTTGTTCTGGTATTCAAAGCTGAGTCCAAAGGGGTAGGTCCATCTGTATCGAAACTTGTCGTCGCATAGCTTAGTGGTAATGGGTGTGAGCTGCTGCTTCCGAGCAAGGGTCGATGGCGCGACATCTTGATAAATGTTGCAAGAGTGATTTTGAAAAGCAATGGACTCTCTAGCCCTAGCCACCTGCAGCACCGCCTTCTTCACCTTATATGAGTGAAATTTATCCAAGACATCGCACGGTCTTTTCCTCTCTCCCTGTTGCAGAGTTCCCACTCGGTGGACTCTGTCCAATTTTATTTTGACAGACTGGGGGGACAGAATCTCTAAGAAGAGGCCTATCACGAAGGCCTCCAGCTCCGGCCCTTCCGCACCCTCCTCCAGGTCTCTGATATGTATATTCTAGCCCTGTTTTCAAGGTCCTCCGCCTTGACTTGTGATTGGGCTAATTGCTCCTTGAGTGAGCGCACATCCTCCCGGAATTCGGTAGAAAGTCGCTCTTCCTCCTGCTGTTGCGCTTCAAGGTCGAGGACCCTAGTGCCCACTGAGTCCACGTCTTGCTGCAAGGAGGATAGTCGATCCGTCAGGTCAGAGCGTAGTTGATCAATGGAGGATTTGATGTCTTGGCCTATGTCCTTACACAATTCAGTTTTGAAATCCTTAAACATGGATAGAAGATCCGCTTTCGTAGAGGCCATTGTTGCACTACTTGCGTCTCCCTGTGGCATCGATCGTTTTTCTGAAGATGAGAAAAAATCCGAGACCTTGTTGGGAGTCTTGGCCGCTGCCTTCTTAGGCGGCATAGAGCGACCCCTCTAAAGTTGTGTCGGCGCGGGTGAACTCGTGGCACCAGTGGCAGGTTGGAAAGTGACCGTGGGCAGTTATTCGTGGGCAGCCTGCCCCCCAACCGACGGGTCTTTTTAGGAGATCAGCCACGGAGCCTTCAGGGAGATATCACACCGCCGCGTGGAGGCAGCGGGATTAGGGATATAACCAGGTCCTATGGAGGCACTTATAAGGTCGCTCTTATGGGTCACCGCTGCAGAGTTAACATGAGGGCGACAGTGCACGATGGAGGCGGCTCAGGTCCAGGCTAGTGCACGTGGATCCTCAAAGTGGGGGAGGGGCAGGAGCCCAGGGATAACAGACAGTAGCTTCTCACCTGCACCACCCCTGCATATCACCGTCAGTGAGCCTCTGCACCAAATGCAATAGTGGGATCAACATCAGAGTCCAGCAGTCCCCTCTCAACCAAGGCCAGCAGATAGATTCACCGCCAAAAGAGATCGCGCGGCCGCCATCTTAAGGTCAGGTGCTTGCTGGGGAGAAATAGGGCTCAGTTGCACTGCCCGGCGCTAAAGATTGTCGCAGCCACCCCCAGTCCTTGCAACACTTGCCTCCGGTATCGCCAATCAGTCGCAGGGTCCTTTGCTCTCATCGGAGACACGCCACCGGGAGGCAACGCACTGGACGTGCCACCATTTTACTCAGATGCGTCTTCAGTCGGGCAGGCAGCTGTGCCGATTAAGGCTGTTTCTCGGCTGCTGCAGCTACTCCGCGTCTCTCTGCCGATGCCCCATAGTAAGGCACCTCATAGACCGCCGTTTGTAGCGGAGAAGGGATGCCGAAAACCACCACAATAGGTGCCGAGATAGCGCGAGGACCGGGAGCCTAAACGGGTTATGTCCGTTCGGCCATCTTGCCCGGCCACGCCCCCAAGATGCTGTTTTTAAGAAAGTAGAGAATTGATTGGCTGTTTAAGAACTTTGTACATTTAAAAATAGGGTGCATTTTACTTTCCTTAAAAAACAGGTTACTAATTGTTTGGTAAAACATTTTTGAAAGGTACAGTAGAAAGGATAAGGTCATATTTTGCAAAGTCAACCACACCTGCTGTTTGCATTTGCAACATTGTTTAGTGAACTTGAAAATGGTGAACTTGTGACCTGTCAGTATCGTTGAATGTTCCATGAACTGTTACTAAGGACACTGGCATTAAGCAGAATGGGGGTAGAAGTCAGTTTCTAAGGGTTATTATGTGTAACCAATAGATATGCTCCCACCTGATAGTTCAGACAAAGGAGCTTTCAACCCTAATGTTAGTTTGTCATCTGCTTGCATTCAGGCAATGTGATGTGGCTTGTTGGGGGTGGGTTGTGCTCCAAGCCTATTTACTTATGTGCGTTGCACGGTTGCATCACTTGCACTCCTATGGTACATCATTGTCATGCTTTTCTGCGCATGTCCACAAGCCTGACAATGACACACTGATGTTTGCCGTAAAAGGTGGGAGGCCACATGAGTGTAGGCCTATGGTAAGGATTGGGCGGACACAGATGTAGAGTTCATGCCTGGCTGATGCTGCGGCAATAAAGATGCACACAACACTTAGCATGTATGAGGCAAGACCCAGAGCGGTCTTGCACTCCTTTATTTCTCCGTTCATGTGAGCCCGCCCTCCGGGTGCATGCTACATTGCAACATTGTTGATTGTGTGCCAGGTGGCGCTGACACTAAAACACAGACACACGCATTAGTTACTTCCTTGTCGAGTCCAGAACGGAACCATGACCAGAGCCCTGGGAAAATTCTGCACACCCCTACGCTGTACAGGCATATGCTGGCTCTGCCCACTCCGCTTAAGCTTACGCTTATAGGGGGGGAAGACAAAGCTAAATAACCAAGGTTTTCCCCACTGCCAGAGGTAACATGGTTGCGTCCGCTGTCCACAGCACAATGTAATGTGGTGGGGCCCAGGGCCATCATGTATACATAATGAACACACAGACACAGTTAGATAGTTAGTGGAACTGGCTAGGGGCATGTGCGCCCAGCCCCTTTTTATTATCAGGGTCACATGTCCAGTGATGCCTGTGATGGATGCATGTGGGGTGAGTGTAAGCCAGCCCTCAGGGAATGGTTGGTGGGGCACTATATGAGTGAAATTTATCCAAGACATCGCACGGTCTTTTCCTCTCTCCCTGTTGCAGAGTTCCCACTCGGTGGACTCTATCCAATTTTATTTTGACAGACTGGGGGGACAGAATCTCTAAAAAGAGGCCTATCACGAAGGCCTCCAGCTCCGGCCCTTCCGCACCCTCCTCCAGGTCTCTGATATGTATATTCTAGCCCTGTTTTCAAGGTCCTCCGCCTTGACTTGTGATTGGGCTAATTGCTCCTTGAGTGAGCGCACATCCTCCCGGAATTCGGTAGAAAGTCGCTCTTCCTCCTGCTGTTGCGCTTCAAGGTCGAGGACCCTAGTGCCCACTGAGTCCACGTCTTGCTGCAAGGAGGATAGTCGATCCGTCAGGTCAGAGCGTAGTTGATCAATGGAGGATTTGATGTCTTGGCCTATGTCCTTACACAATTCAGTTTTGAAATCCTTAAACATGGATAGAAGATCCGCTTTCGTAGAGGCCATTGTTGCACTACTTGCGTCTCCCTGTGGCATCGATCGTTTTTCTGAAGATGAGAAAAAATCCGAGACCTTGTTGGGAGTCTTGGCCGCTGCCTTCTTAGGCGGCATAGAGCGACCCCTCTAAAGTTGTGTCGGCGTGGGTGAACTCGTGGCACCAGTGGCAGGTTGGAGAGTGACCGTGGGCAGTTATTCGTGGGCAGCCTGCCCCCCAACCGACGGGTCTTTTTAGGAGATCAGCCACGGAGCCTTCAGGGAGATATCACACCGCCGCGTGGAGGCAGCGGGATTAGGGATATAACCAGGTCCTATGGAGGCACTTATAAGGTCGCTCTTATGGGTCACCGCTGCAGAGTTAACATGAGGGCGACAGTGCACGATGGAGGCGGCTCAGGTCCAGGCCAGTGCACGTGGATCCTCAAAGTGGGGGAGGGGCAGGAGCCCAGGGATAACAGACAGTAGCTTCTCACCTGCACCACCCCTGCATATCACCGTCAGTGAGCCTCTGCACCAAATGCAATAGTGGGATCAACATCAGAGTCCAGCAGTCCCCTCTCAACCAAGGCCAGCAGATAGATTCACCGCCAAAAGAGATCGCGCGGCCGCCATCTTAAGGTCAGGTGCTTGCTGGGGAGAAATAGGGCTCAGTTGCACTGCCCGGCGCTAAAGATTGTCGCAGCCACCCCCAGTCCTTGCAACACTTGCCTCCGGTATCGCCAATCAGTCGCAGGGTCCTTTGCTCTCATCGGAGACACGCCACCGGGAGGCAACGCACTGGACGTGCCACCATTTTACTCAGATGCGTCTTCAGTCGGGCAGGCAGCTGTGCCGATTAAGGCTGTTTCTCGGCTGCTGCAGCTACTCCGCGTCTCTCTGCCGATGCCCCATAGTAAGGCACCTCATAGACCGCCGTTTGTAGCGGAGAAGGGATGCCGAAAACCACCACAATAGGTGCCGAGATAGCGCGAGGACCGGGAGCCTAAACGGGTTATGTCCGTTCGGCCATCTTGCCCGGCCACGCCCCCAAGATGCTGTTTTTAAGAAAGTAGAGAATTGATTGGCTGTTTAAGAACTTTGTACATTTAAAAATAGGGTGCATTTTACTTTCCTTAAAAAACAGGTTACTAATTGTTTAGTAAAACATTTTTGAAAGGTACAGTAGAAAGGATAAGGTCATATTTTGCAAAGTCAACCACACCTGCTGTTTGCATTTGCAACATTGTTTAGTGAACTTGAAAATGGTGAACTTGTGACCTGTCAGTATCGTTGAATGTTCCATGAACTGTTACTAAGGACACTGGCATTAAGCAGAATGGGGGTAGAAGTCAGTTTCTAAGGGTTATTATGTGTAACAAATAGATATGCTCCCACCTGATAGTTCAGACAAAGGAGCTTTCAACCCTAATGTTAGTTTGTCATCTGCTTGCATTCAGGCAATGTGATGTGGCTTGTTGGGGGTGGGTTGTGCTCCGAGCCTATTTACTTATGTGCGTTGCACGGTTGCATCACTTGCACTCCTATGGTACATCATTGTCATGCTTTTCTGCGCATGTCCACAAGCCTGACAATGACACACTGATGTTTGCCGTAAAAGGTGGGAGGCCACATGAGTGTAGGCCTATGGTAAGGATTGGGCGGACACAGATGTAGAGTTCATGCCTGGCTGATGCTGCGGCAATAAAGATGCACACAACACTTAGCATGTATGAGGCAAGACCCAGAGCGGTCTTGCACTCCTTTATTTCTCCGTTCATGTGAGCCCGCCCTCCGGGTGCATGCTACATTGCAACATTGTTGATTGTGTGCCAGGTGGCGCTGACACTAAAACACAGACACACGCATTAGTTACTTCCTTGTCGAGTCCAGAACGGAACCATGACCAGAGCCCTGGGAAAATTCTGCACACCCCTACGCTGTACAGGCATATGCTGGCTCTGCCCACTCCGCTTAAGCTTACGCTTATAGGGGGGGAAGACAAAGCTACATAACCAAGGTTTTCCCCACTGCCAGAGGTAACATGGTTGCGTCCGCTGTCCACAGCACAATGTATTGTGGTGGGGCCCAGGGCCATCATGTATACATAATGAACACACAGACACAGTTAGATAGTTAGTGGAACTGGCTAGGGGAATGTGCGCCCAGCCCCTTTTTATTATCAGGGTCACATGTCCAGTGATGCCTGTGATGGATGCATGTGGGGTGAGTGTAAGCCAGCCCTCAGGGAATGGTTGGTGGGGCAACAACTACAACAGTGATCATCGGATTACACACAGAGGTTCAATCATAAAGGGTGCATGACTTGTGGTACACTAAAGTAGGGGCAACAGATCTGAAATCACACACAAAAGATTCTATCGTAAAGGGTCCATGACTTGTGGTGCACTGAGGTAGGGGCACCAGATCTGAAATCATACACAAAAGATTCTATCATAAAGGGTCCATGACTTGTGATGCACTGAGGTAAGGGCACCAGAGATGAGTGTGGTCATGTGAAGAAATTGTTAATGTCCCTTCGGGATATTCCTGCTGCCTGAGGTGACATTGTGCGTCCGGTATCTACAGCACAAAAGTCAATCATAAAGGGTCCATGACTTTAGCTGCACAGAGTTAGTGGCACCTGAAGCACTCAGCGTGTGCATAGCCAGCGACTCTGAAATTAATAAATCAAGACTGAATTTTAATTGTGAGTCCTGCTGACCGCAGTGTAGGCGTATGGAACAAAAGATGAAATATGTATGGACTACATTGTCAAAATATTGGATCTTCTGAGTACAATCTTGTTCTTAAAAATTAGCATTTAAAAAACATTAGGAATTCACTGAAAAAAGCACAGGTTTCTGGGACGTTATAGTTAGTTGCCTACTGGACTCTGCAATTAATGAATCAAGACTGAATTTGAATTGTGAGCCCTGCTGACCGCAGTGTAGGCCGGAGGCAGTGGTCAGCAAGGGCCCACAGCCACGTGGCGTTGACTTGAGCTGCACAGAGTTAGTGGCACCTGAAGCACTCAGCGTGTGCACAGCCAGCGATGATGCGTCGTCCGGGCAGGTCGCAGTGGATGCAATCTCTGTTGCGTACTGCAGTCTGCAATGAATGAATCAGGACTCAATTTTAATTGTGAGCCCTGATGACCACAGTGTAGGCCGGACGCAGCAGTCAGCAAGGGCCCACAGCCACGTGGCATTGACTTGAGCTGCACAGAGTTAGTGGCACCTGAAGCACTCAGCGTGTGCGCAGCCAGTGATGATGCGTGGTCCGGGCGGGCCGCATTGGATGCAATGTCTGTTGTCTACTGAACTGCGTCATCTGCAATTGTGACTCCATCTGAATTGTGAGCCCTGCTGTCTGCAATGTAGGTCGGAGGCAGTGGTCAGCAAGTGCCCACATCAATGAGGCGTTGACTTGAGCTACACAGAGTTAGTGGCACCTGAAGCACTCAGCATGTGTGCAGCCAGCAAAGATGCGTGGTCTGGATGGGCCACACTGGGAGCAATGTCTTTTGCCTAATGAATTCTGCCTCAATAATGCCTTGTGGTGGTTACTTGTGGTGCACTGATTTAGTGGCACCTGAAGCACTCAGCGTGTACCCAGCCAGGATGATGCGTGGTCCGAGTGGGCCGCACTGGTAGCAATGTCTTTTGCCTAATGAATTCTGCCTCAATAAGGCCACATGGCGGTTACTTGTGGTGCACTGAGTTAGTGGCACCTGTGGTGCTCAGCGAGTGCGCAGCCTGCGATGATGCGTGGTCCGGGCGCTCTGTACTGGTAGCAATGTCTGTTGCATACTGGACTGCGTCATCTGAAATTGCGACTCGTTCTGAACTGTGAGCCCTGCTGTATGCAGTGTAGGCCGGAGGCAGTGGTCAGCAAGGGCCCACAGCCACGTGGCATTGACTTGAGCTGCACAGAGTTAGTGGCACCTGAAGCACTCAGCATGTGTGCAGCCAGCGATGATACATGGTCCGGCACGGCCGCACTGGGAGCAATGTCTTTTGCCTAATGAATTCTGCCTCAATAAGGCTGCTTGGCAATGACTTGTGGTGCACTGAGTTAGTGGCACCTGAAGCACTCAGCGTGTGCGCAGCCAGTGATGATGCATGGTACGGGGGGGCCGCACTGGATGCAATGTATGTTGCCTACTGGACTCTGCAATTAATAAATGAAGACTCAATTTTAATTGTGAGCCCTGCTGACCGCAGTGTAGGCCGAAGGCAGCGGTCAGCAAGGGCACACAGCCACAAGGCGTTGACTTGAGCTGCACAGAGTTAGTGGCACCTGAAGCACTCAGCGTGTGCGGAGTCAGCGATGATGCGTTGTCCGGGTGGGTTGCACTGGATGCAATATTTGTTGCCTACTGGACTCTGCAATTAATGAACGAAGACTTAATTTGAATTGTGAGCACTGCTGACCGCAGTGTAGGCCGGAGGCAGTGATTAGCAAGGGCCCACAGCCACGTGGCATTGACTTTAGCTGCACAGAGTTAGTGGCACCTGAAGCACTAAGTGTGTGCGCAGCCAGCGATTCTGCAATTAATGAATGAAGACTGAAATTGGCCATGTCTGAACTGAGGTGGCATGGTGAGCAAAATAATGATGGATTAAACCCAGATCTGTGACTGGGGGTGAATGTTTTGCCATTGTGCAACATTCCGTCCATCATCTTGTTTGTTTTGCTGTTCCCCCTATGTGGGAAGGGTATGCCCAGACGTGGGTCCAATGCTCACTAAGCCACTGGAGTCAAGCTGATGCAGGCTGATAGCCTGAAACCGGTCCTAGGATACTTGATTTCGGTCCAGGGAAGACATGGCTTGGCAGTTCGGGCTGGACTGTTCCCATGAGGCATAGGGTCAAGACTGATTTGCATATGGCCATGCCTGAACTGGGGTGGCTTGGTAAGCAAAATAACGATGGATTAAACCCAGATCTGTGACTGAGGGTGAATGTTTTGCCATTGTGCAACATTCCGTCTATCATCTTGTGTGTTTTTCTGTTCACCCTATGTGGGAAGGGTATGCCCAGACTTGGGTCCCGTGCTCACTAAGCCACTGGAAGGAAAGCTATCCTGGCTGATGAAGGCTGATAGCCAGAAACCGGTCCTAGGATGCTTGATTTCGGTCCAGGGAAGACATGGCCTGGCAATTCGGGCTGGACTGTTCCCATGAGGCAAAGGGTCAAGACTGATTTGCAAATGGCCAGTTCGAACTGGGTTGGCTTGGTGAGCAAAATAACGATGGATTAAACCCAGATCTGTGACTGGGGGGGAATGTTTTGCCATTGTGCAACATTCCGTCCATCATCTTGTGTGTTTTGCTGTTCACCCTATGTGGGAAGGGTATGCCCAGATGTGGGTCCCGTGCTCACTAAGCCACTGAAGTCAAGCTATCCAGGCTGATGAAGGCTGATAGCCAGAAAGCGGTCCTAGGATGCTTGATTTCAGTCCAGGGAAGACATGGCTTGGCAGTTCGGGCTGGACTGTTCCCATGAGGCACAGGTCAAGACTGATTTGCATATGTCCATGTCTGAACTGGGGTGGCTTGGTGAGCAAAATAATGATGGATTAAACCCAGATCTGTGACTGGGGGTGAATGTTTTGCCATTGTGTAACATTCCGTCCATCATCTTGTGTGTTTTGCTCATTTTAGAGCCACCATATAACCCAACAGTGAGGACTTATCGCTGAGTTATCGGCACTTTAGCGTAGTAAAAGTGGTGAAAGAATTATCGCCCCATTCTCAAGTTGGTGCACACTGCCACATTGCCCACAGGCTAACAATACCAACACAGCGGACAACCAACATCCCTCTGCAGACAAAGCTGCTGGCTGTGCTGCACCTGTTGGCCTCTGGTACCTTCTAACCAACAACTGCCAGAGTTAGAGGAGTCTCACAGCCAGCCCTATTAAACTTCCTCACACATGTTTTGGATGCATGTACGAAAGGAGTGGCGGGCCCCTGTATCTGCACCACACGCTCGTCCCAATGTGTAGTCTTCCTGCACAACCAACCCCAACCCCAGCCGTTGCCTTGCGCCTCTCATCTCCAGATCCAAGAATGTGTTTCTGAAATGGGTGTGCACCAGGTGATGACGTCCAGTAGTCAACAATAGTGGAAAAACAGTACTTTATAACAAAAACATAAATTAACAACACAAAAACATCAAACAACAAGTGACCACCCCCTTTTGTACCACATTCCCAATGGGGAACATCATCAGGGCAACTTGTGGGTCCAAATAACTGCAGATCATCCTGGAAATCCCAATACAATTCAATATTCGGAAAGTCCGTATTCAGAAACCTGTTGGATAAATGGTGACAATGGTCAAGCGTTAGTATGGTCACAAACATAATCTGGTACAATGTATTGCACTTGGACAAACTGAAATGCTTACAGGTCAATCCTGCACAAAAAGAGTGTAACAGAAGTTTGTTTGGTCTTAAAATTCATAGGAAAGAAAAGGAAGGTTATGGCCACGCGAACTTTTGTTATGGTCTCATTATGCAGGATTTATCATACCTGTAAGCATCACGGTCCTTTTCAGCTTGAGACACCTAAAGCTTCACTTCACCCACACTGCGCAGGAACAGCTGGAGACCAAGCAAGGTAACCACACCATAGCAGGCTTCCCGCACTGTTGTATAGCATTTTAGGACCCTAGTGTAATTGATGAAGCAAAGCTTCGCATATTTTGCGGCTTGCCGAAATCAAGAACCTCGTTTATGTATAACAAGGTAATAAATGTACGTCTTACTAACATTTATATTAAGTTTGAGTAAAGGTTTAAGACGCTTGCCTATGTGTATTTCTAATGAATTTAATCTGTGTCCTCTAAAATGGCCGCCGCTTGTATTTTAGTTACTGCGCATGCGTCAGCCACACTCACGTGTCCTGACGCGTCTGCAGAAGTGGAGGGAAAGTTATGCGCATGCGTAATTCATAGCTGTGCTTATCATGTGGTACTGCTCGTGCCACTGCTCTTGTGTCCGTGTCAATGTAGCTAACATTTAATGCAATTAAGTTTATTTCTTGATGATGAGTTAAAAGTACAAACCCTGTGATGTGTTTTCATAATGACATTATTATGTATTAATTTGTTTTCGCTTACTTTTCATGTACCGCGGGAAATGGGGGTCTGAGTGAGAGGAGAGCCATATTGGAGGTCCCTTCTGCGCCTGTGCGACATTCGGCAGCACGAGGGACCTTGGCTGATGGAACATAGCCAGCTGGCAGTGATGGGCGAGATGCTCCTGAGAAAGTCACCTCTGCCCTGCGAGAACAGCGAATGTGGCTTCTTATATGATACATTGTTATATTGCGCTACTGTTAGCTCATGGGAACCCCAAATCTGCTAGGCGGTACCCAAATATGTTAATGAAGGCTTCAATTCGCGTATTGTGATTGGTGTGTTACCCAAACCCTACCTTAGGACCAATTGAAATTGAGGGATTCTGACACTTTGCAACATTGGGGGGTGGTACACTGTCCCCAAACTGTATATCTACCCTGGGTTCACCTAGTGAACCGTCCGACTTGTCTGGTTTAGCTGACCTGTCACTGACCCAACGCACTCAATAGGTGACTGAAGATACAGAGCGCTGCGGAGCACTCTGTCCGAATTTGACCATAGACTAAGGTTGTACTGAACCTTAAAGTGCTGGCAAAGCACTTAGCTGGGAGTTCGCTGACCCAATCGGGGTCTTGATCGATAGCTGCAGAGCGGGTGGAGCGCAGGCGTTGCTTCCGAACTGTGGGTTCCGGTCCTATCCTGAAGAGGGTCCTGTCCTGAGGGTTTGCTGTCCTGTCCTGAGGGTCCTGTCCTGATTCCTATTCCGAGGGTATCCTGTCCTGTCCTGGGTGTCCATTCTGCACCTGCTGTCCTTTGAGGGGTATCCTTCCTTGAGGGTTTCCTGTCCTTAACTGACCCGTGGCCAGGGTTTGGTTTCCACACCTTTTCTAGGTAAATATTACTCTGAACCTCTTAAAATTCTTGCACCTTCTGAATTTCTAACTTTTGCTTAAATAAAGTTCAACATTGCATATGTTATATTTCCATGCCTTTCCGCAACTATTGAACAGTCATTTAAAATTTTGCAAAGTTATTCCTATGTCTTCTCATTTGTTAGAAATCATATTTTGCATAGCAGTGTGTCATTTTCTGATATGGTCTAGAACTTCGTTGCCTAGGTTGTTCAAAGGCCCCTTCACCTTAAGTGAAGCGTGTTATTCATTATAAACTCTTCTATAGTCACACACACTTAGTCTATCCCTGTCTAGATAATACTGACTTATATAGTATTTTCTCGTTACAATTTTATTTTGTACCTTGATGATTACTCTGTCATTATTTCTTTCTGCCTATGTGATTTACGTTATCTTGGTTATTGATTGCCTTATTTTACTGTACCTCATGCAAGAAAATATTGAACTTTAGATAAACATTTTAAAACTTCCAGTTGTCCGTGGTCATTTAAACAGTATTTGAATGTTATTGGTTGGGTTTGTATTTTGCTGCCTTTCCTTTACAGCTAGCTCCCTGATTCATTGTGGTCATTAGGCACCCGCATCGGTGGATGGTAAGTCGGGTGCACCGAAATTTGGTAGCAGGGAACACACACACACCAACCTGATAGAGCTCGTGAAGTCACCTGATCGATGTATATGGTGGTTTGAAAAGTATATGGGCCCTGAAGCCGGAAACGGCGAAAACTGTTGGTCGGGTGGCCTCGCGCGCTCTATCAGTTTTCTGGTAGCTAGAGGATGGTTAGGGACTAGCTAAAGGTTAGGCAGGATTAGTTGGACTAGTTAAGTCGGAAGCTGCTATTATATTAATGCTGCTATAAGAGCGGCTGTTCTGAGGGAACTGATCACTCTCTTGTGAATACGCTGCTGAAATTCATGAATTGCTGTATTGTTATTTTTCTTGTTCTTATATTGTTATATGTACTAATCCATGCAATTGTCAATCGTTTAGTTAAGTGTTGTCCGAACTCCCCGGGGAATTGAAAGGGCAAGTGGTGAATAGAATCCATTGTCCTGAGGTCACAGGTTCGAGGAAAGTTAGGTGCAGGTTAGGATAACCGGGAAGCACTAACTAGGGTTTTCTGAATACATGTGTGAATAAATGACAGTAACGGGGTTCATTGGCAAAATTCCCATAGTGGCGTAACCTAGTAAGGGTCACATCGGAAGAGTAGCAGGTTCCTCGGAGCTAGCGTGAAAGCAGAGGGGTCCGCTGAGAAACCTTAAACTCGGAACATATCCCGGAAAGAAGTGGATGAGTTTAGGGGAATAACAGGTTCATCGATGCTAGAGTGAAGGGTAGGCGGAAGAGATCTGCCCGCAGCGAGTGAAAAGTAAATGGAAGTAGTTTACTTGCAGTAATAGAATTCTTTCTCTGTCTAGACACTTGAACACTGTGGCGAATGTGTATTTGTTGTAAAATAACCAAGCACTGAGCACTTTAAAAGAAAGAAAGTTTCCGTTACCTTGTGAAGGGAGGGAGTCAGTCGCGAAGCGCCTCTGACGTCACTCTGTGCCGCGCTGGGATTGGTAGAAGCAGCGGGCGGGTAGCGGAGCTGAAATTGTAAAGGAGGGGTGAGCGCCGGAGCGTGGGAACTGTCTCACGAAGGGGCCGCGCACCCATTGGCGGAGCTTATTTTGTGTCGCGCACCCATTGGTTGCACGAATTTTCTGAAGCGCATTCTGATTGGAGGTAGTTTGTAAACAAAGTTAGCGCAGAAGTCGTATGTGGCACTCGCGGACTACAGAGACTCGACCTGATCCAAGGCATCTAGGGTTTGAAAGGGATCAGTGGAAGGCTAACAGATACGATATTATGTACGGAACCAAGAGAAAAATGTCCCTTGTAAATAAGGTGAAAAATTATTTTAAAACGGACAAACCGATTAAATCTAGGGAAGGTGTTCTTGTCCCAGCACCCAATACTCCCGCCTCATTCATGATGTTTGACCGAGGGTACAATACCTGTGTGTGGCTGGAGAATTGGGTGAAGTATACAAAGGATGACGGAGTATTGGCGTTTCCGTTAGATGGTACTTTCAATGGTAGGATCTTATTTAATTTAAGAACCCGAATGAATGAGCTGCATCCCAGACCAAGACTAACGCAGTATGAGGCATTAGAGGAATGGGAGATTGAGGCTTTTGAAAGAGAAAGACCCCGAATGGACAAGGGTTTGACCAAGTGGTACCCCAGGCTGAAACAGGAGTCCAGGGATAAAAGGATGAAACAGTGGAGGCAGAGCATGATTGTTGAGGGTCTGTTTCCCATGATGCCGGCATGTCATAACATTGGAGCGGGTGAGAAAAGTACTGAAAAATGTAAGCATTGGGGGGCCCTGGGGGATTCAGATGATGAACTAATAGATGACATCTGTACCAGAAGTCCGCCACCTTACAGTGAGGGAACCCGACCTTCTAGTGTAGGAGATGTTCCCCGACGCCACTTCCTAAAGGAAGAAGACAGGTCCCTGGGACTGGGAGGGGGTGGTCAAGTATTACCCTATCCTGAGAAACCTGAACTGACGGAAACAAGGGACATATATCCCAAAGTGCCCGCAAGTCAGGAAGAAAAATATCCACGTACGAAAACTTTTTTCCCCAGACCCTTGTATGAAAGCGAAGAGAAACCCTCGAATTCGGGACTGCCTTTTGTTCAACCTCCATATGGGGAAGAGCGCAGGTCCTTTAATACTGGAACTCTATTCCCGAAACCAAATTATGGGGGAGGACCAAGTGAAACGCATCCTACTGCCCCGAGTTTTACTCCTCCATTGACCCCCCAGATATTACATGACACAACTCTAAGAAGGGTACTAGTGGAAAAGGAGCAAGAGGCTCTAGCTAGACAAAGAACAGAAATAATTCAGAAAATTTCTCAGATAAATACTAGTCCTGAGGCATTGACTATTCCAGTAACTATTGGACCGGTGGTCCCGTTATACGGAAATGGTCAGGGAAATCCGATTACTCCAGTCATGACCCCAGTCATAGCAACCCCGAGACAGGAACCAATCATCATAGATGATCAGTCCAGTGAGTGCGAGTCTGAAGTTGCGTTCTTGGAATTGCCAAACAAACAGACTGGAAAGGGAATACAGCAGAGGTATAATCCTTTTAATACAAAAGAAATTAAATTAGAGACAGCAACAGGTACTAGGAATGTCTCTCTGGTAACTCCGGATGAAATTGAGAGTTGGAGTCGTGAATTAGAGAAGCAGACTCCGCAAACAAAGCCTTTAGACCTCTACAAGCTGAGGGTTGAAATAGAAGAATTAATGGCAGGAAATGTGGGGTTGGATCGATTAAATACCTACTCTGAGGAAGAATTGTCGTTCATATGTAAAAGCTTTACAAGGAATACCAGAGTGCTCCATGAAAAACTGACCGAAACAGCAGTTAGTATGGGGGTAGATATCTCAAAATCCAAGCCCTTACAGAAACCGTACAGAGCAGACTTCTCAGACAAAGATATAGAACACCTGAATGTGGCAGGGAAGAAGTTGCAGATTAAAGAATTAATGGGGGTACTGCAGAAATGGGGAGATGTGGAAAAATGGAGAAGCAGGTGGGCGAAAAAGAGGGAAGAGGTTCGCTCCCGACAAGTGACACCCGAGTTTGCTTTAAGAGAGGTAGAAAAACCTGAGCAGTTATGCCCCATGCGCGAAGTTCCAGGAGGGAAATATGTGCATGTCCCCTGGTCTAGGCAGGATATTGTGTCCTTCACGAACGATTTTCCAAAATTACGAGAAAAACCAGTTGACTGGTACCGGCAAGTGGAGAGGTTCGTGAAGGTACAGAAATGTCTGTGGAAAGACCTGGATGGGTTTTTCGACATTGTGGTTCCAGTAGATTTATGGACCCAGTGTAAAATAGCCATAGATTGGCCCAGTGAAGAGTATCCCAGAAACAAGGAAACAGGGGAGCCATCAAAGGATGTCATGCGAAAATATGAGCAGGTAATTCAGCACTTGAAAGAAAAGGTGCCCGCAAAGGAAACTGATTGGACAAAAATAGATAGAACAACACAGGAAAGAGACGAGACAGTGCACTCCTTCTATGAGAGGTTATTGCAGGTATTTAAAACATACAGTGGTATTGACAACATCGACCTGAAGGATATGACGCACTTTATTTACAGGTTTGTAAATGGTTTAAGACCTGAAATTTGTCAGTGGATAAAAGACAATAAAATCTGTTGGCATACTAAGAAAATGGATGAGGTCCTGCGGTACGCTAAGTACTGCGAGGACGAGATGGCAGAAAAGAAAAAGGCCCTTAAGGAGAAGGTTATGTGGGCTCAGGTGAAGCTCGCAGAACAACAGGAAAAACAATTGAGTAACATGGTTAAAAATGCTGAGAACAAAAGTCCTGGGGGAGGGGGTGGAGGAAAGCCCCGGCCCAAATTTAGCAGGGAAGAGGCTATGAAAAAATTTCCCTGCCATCAGTGCGGCGAAATTGGACACTGGCGAAACGAGTGTCCCCAATTAGTCGATGTTAATGAGAAAACTCCTGATTTAATTCCACAGACGCAGAAAGAAAGACCAAGAAAGACTCAACCCCAGGTAAAAACAGTTCAGGTGCCTCGAGCACCCAAACAGGTATACAGGGGAAGACAGGCAGAAAATGAAGAGATAGAGGTTTGGGAAAGCGGGGAGAACAGAAATACAGCAACTTCGCAGTATCTGCTGAATGATACCTTCCTTTGTAATGAACAGGACTGACGGGGCCTGAGAGGGGAGGACGAGGAGTGCGTACTTGGCGCTTCCTTGCCGGTAGACCAGTCTGGACCATATATTGAAGGAAAGGTTGACGGAAATGATGTCACCTTTCTGTTGGACACTGGCGCTACCCGTTCTACTGTAAGAACAGTGGACGTTCCAAACCTACCCCTCTCGGGAGAAAATATCCAAGTAGTAGGTGTATCTAATCAATTGATTAGTACTCCTGTTACCGAACCAATGGAGATTTCAATTGGAAATTTTAAACAGATGCATAGATTTGTCGTCTGTGACACCAGTCCAGTGAATCTACTGGGACGTGATTTGCTGTGCAAAATGAACTGTACCATCTTTTGCACACCAAAGGGTGTTGAAATACAGACCCCAGATGAAGACGGCATTTATAAATTATTGTTGCTTAGACCTGACTCAGAAATTAAAAGATTGACCCTGCAGGACTTGCCCCAAGAACTACAGGAAGCCGTAAAGCCAGAGGTGTGGGATTTCACTGGAAAGGATGTGGGGTTGATGAAAGATGTGGACCCCATACAAATAGCCATCAAGGACAATGCAGTATATCCTAACACTAGGCCCTACCGAATGAATGCTGAAGTGAAAGCAGGTGTCACTCTGGAAATACAAAAATTATTGGAAGGAAACATCATACAGGAAGTGATGAGCAGCCCGTGCAACTCACCGATTATGGGCATCAAAAAGCCTAGTGGCAAGTATAGGGTAGTGCAGGACCTGAGAAAGGTTAACAAAATTGTAGTTCCTTGCTGCCCTATTGTCCCGAACCCTGCAGTGATATTGTACCAGATTCCTTGGGATGCTGAATGGTTCACTGTGATTGATTTGTGTCATGCATTCTTTTCGATACCCCTGCACCCCGACAGCAAATTTCTTTTCTCATTTGCTTTCGAGGGTCACGTGTATTGTTGGAACAGGGTCCCTCAAGGGTATACAGAGAGTCCCTCTATCTTTAATCAGATCTTGAAAAAATGTCTAGAGACTTTGATCTTACCTGGGAACTCTGTATTAGTGCAGTACATAGACGACCTTCTAGTGGCGTCTAAAAGTCACAGGGACTGTGTAGTTGACACCATTGCCCTCCTAAATCACCTGTGTGAGAAAGGGCATAAAGTGGCCCCTGACAAACTACAGTTCTGTGCGAAATCAGTGAAATATCTAGGACACCAGATAGAAAAGGGTGTCAGAAAAGTCACATCAGAAAGAGTGAGAATAATTCAAAAAATGCAGTTGCCCCGTACTCAAAAAGATGTCAGAATGTTCCTGGGTGTATTAGGATACTGCAGGCAGTGGATTCTGGGATTTGCAGCCTTAGCCAGGCCCTTGATAAAAATGACCACGAGAGGAATGCCAGATGTTGTACAGTGGGACGATGAAAGTCTAATGGCTTTCACAAGATTGAAAAACTGTCTGTGTACAGCCCCTGCGTTGGGAATGCCAGATTATTCCAAAGAGTTTGCACTATTCTGTGACACTCGCGATAATTGCGCATTGTCAGTCCTGACTCAAGAACATGGCACGACCAGGAGGCCTGTGGCCTATTTCTCTGCCACACTGGACCCAGTAGCCGCTGGGTTACCAGGCTGTCTGAAAGCAGTAGCTGCTACCTGTGCAAGTTTAGAGCAGAGTGAGTCCATTGTCATGGGACATCCTGTGACCGTGTATGTTTCACATGGAGTGGTAATCCTATTGACCAGAACTAAAACACAGTATCTCACCCCTAGTCGGCTGACTAAATACGAGAGGATTCTTGTGGGTGCAGCAAATGTGAGCATTGTTAGGTGCGGTATTCTGAACCCTGCCACCTTACTCCCCGACCCCTTGGAAATGGAAGGTGGGGATGATGATGAACATGATTGTATTGATCTGACAGAGTTCAGTACCAAGCCACGCCCAGACATAAAAGAAGTACCATTGCCTGAGCATGATAAAGAACTATTTGTGGATGGTTCCTGCCTAAGACATGAATTAGGAGGCTTGAGTGCTGCTTATGCAGTAGTGTCTTTCACAAAAATTGAACAAGCAGGTTACCTATATAACATCAAGTCTGCACAAGTAGCCGAATTGATAGCCATGATAATGGCTTGCAAAATTGGGAAGGACTTACGCATAACAGTGTATACTGACAGTCAGTACTGTTATGGCGTTGTGCATGACTTTGGCCAATTATGGCTACAAAGGGAATTCATGACTTCCTCAGGTACTCCCATTCGGAATGCAAAAGTTGTTCATGACCTTTTAGAGGCCATCCAGTTACCCAAAGAACTGGCAGTGGTAAAATGTACTGCTCATCAAAGGAGCATGGACAGAGTATCTCTGGGAAACGATTATGCTGATCGAGTGGCTCAATGGTGTGCCAAAGATCGGTATATTGTAAATCCAAAACGAGGGGGGCCAGGAACCAGCTGCCAGCTTCAGGTGTTTGAGGAAGTGCCTACATGGGATGAGGTGAGAGAGTGGCAGGAGTCGGCTCCTTGGCAAGAAAGAGAGAAATGGAAGGAGGATGGATGTAGACCGAGACGTGTGGATGGTGTCATCATAGGTCCAACTGGTATGCCTGTGTTACCCCGACACTTGCTTGGCACAATGGCAAGATTAATACACGAAGGATCACACATTGGTAGGGATGCCATGATTCTGGTATTTCAACAGACTTGGTACAATAAAAAGTTCAGGAAGGTAGCAGAGTCCCTCTGCCAGAGGTGCCTGTCATGTCAACAGATGAACCCAGGCAAAAGGACAATGGTTGAACTGAGCAAGATTGGGAGGTCAGGGGGTCCCTTTATAAAAATACAGATTGATTTCATCACCATGCCCCTTTGTGAAAGAAAGCGATATGTCCTTGTCATTGTGTGCGTATTTTCGAAATGGGTAGAAGCTTACCCTACTCCCAAAAGTGACGCACTGACAGTAGCGAAGTGTTTACTAAAAGAACTGATACCTAGGTTCGGAATACCATGCATTATTGAATCAGATAAGGGTGGACATTTCCAGAATGACATACTGGCTGAACTCTGTAAGGCCTTTGGAATAAGGCAGAAACTCCATTGTGCATACCACCCAGAGGCTTCTGGAATAGTGGAACAAGTAAATGGAACTATCAAAAACAGACTAGCAAAGCTGACAGATGCTACTGGCATGAACTGGGTGAAGGCCCTGCCCCTGGTCCTGATGGGACTGAGAAGTGTTCCAGACCGCAAGACAGGCCTAAGTCCCCATGAAATCATTATGGGAAGAGTGATGAGACAAGCATGGGTGCCAGGAAGCAAATTGTTGAGCATTACTGATGATTTGGTGCTTGAATACTGCAGAAGATTGGGTGACCAAGTGCGTTCTATCTCTCGCCAGATTGGAGACGACGGCATCCTTAATCCAACGACTCCTCTCCACAACTTGGTTCCAGGAGACTGGGTCAAAATAAAGAAGCACACTCGATCAAGCTGTCTGGCACCAAGGTGGGGAAAGAAACGCCAAGTAATCCTGGTGACAACCACTGCAGTAAAAGTCGCAGGTGTTCCCCAGTGGATCCACGCCGGACACACCCAGAAGGTATTGCCAGACAAAGGATTTGAAGAACCAGGGCAACCAGCAGAGGACCCTGAAGGAGCCCGACCTGAAGCAACTGACAACGAGCAGCCCAGCACCAGTCAGGTTGCAGGAACAGCAGACGTTGGCCCAGGAGTAGTTGACTGCGAACTGCCAAGAAACCAGCCTGCTGAAGAGGTCCAGGAAACTGAGCCAGGAGTAGCTGAAGACGAGCTGCCAAGCATATGGCCAGAAGAATGGATACCGATGATTGATCTGACCGAAGATCCTATCAGAACAAGAGAACGACTTAGTGAAGGTAGAGAGTGGACTAGTCAGGAAAAGCAAGGCACAGGCGAAGAACCTCAGCCACTTGAGATTAAAATCAAAACTGAGGAAGGAGAAGGTCAGACAGGGACAGAGCACGTGATTGATACAGATCAAGTGAATAAGACTGAACAAGTGCCCGATACTGAACACGTGCAGGATACAGAACAAGTGTTTGATACGCCTCCACTAACTCCTGATGTGGATAAGGGACAGACTAGACATAGAGTGATAGTTCGAGCAGAAGAAAATCAAGAGATCGAAGTGCTTGAACAGGATCAGATAGGGTTAGAAAAACGGGTTCAGGAAACAGAAACAGAAACAGAAACAGAGACAATTGAAAACCAAAAACAAAATATTCCTGAACAAGGCCAGATTAGCAACCAGGCAGAAGAATTGGATGCTAGCCCTGGAACTAGTCAGATAAGGGAAGTAGGAGAAGAAAGTGGAGAAGAATTACCACAAGATAAAGAGAACAAGAGAATAAGAAAAGAAAGTGAAGTCCAAGTACCGACTAAGAGACTAAAGAAAAGAAACAACCTTGAGCCTAGGTTTGTAAAAAGACTGAGACTAAGGATAAAGACAGTGGAAGAAAAACGTGCAGAAGCAAGAAGAAGTGCTCGAATAGCAGAGCAAGAAGAAGACTCTTCCAAAAGAAGAAGTGAGCGAATAAAAAGACAAAACAAAAAGTACAAGTCTCCTGAATGGACACTGGTTTTGGAAGAACTTGAAGATCTTGATATAACTGACGTGAGCGACGGAGAACCTGTCCCAGAGTACTCAGCTGAAGAGGAAGACGAGCCACCGTGAATTTGCACAAAGTAAGCTAGTTGTGTAAAAAGTAAAAAAGAGGGGTGAGAACACTCCTACTGAGCTAAAATGTCTGATTCAACAGTGAATGGTAGACCTAGTTGCAGCCGTTTTAAGACGTGTTGCAAGGTGTGTATATGTAGTGTAGTAGTACTGATAGTTATCTGGATAGGATTAACAATTTTCATTCCCTTTGCTGTAAGTAAAGATACTAACATTGTCCCTACTGAAGTTGTAAATACTGACAATGAGGAGCTGACAACACAGAGTGTAGAAAGACATGAGAGAGCATTGAGACAAACTAAACGAGACTTAGAAGCATCAGATGAGAAAGGACTACATTATCATGGAATGAAAAACAGGACACATTTGAATGTTTTCGCAAACTTGTTAATACATTATGTAGAGACTATGGAAATTGAAGATTGCTATGTCTGCATGAAGCTACCTACTTCGGTGGCTGAAGGCGTGACATACCATCATCTGCCATTAACATATGGAATTTCCTGTAGCATTTTAGCTAGTTTATTTTACAAAAGGGGACCGTTACAGTATTATTACTCTAACAATGACGTGATCTTTTCTGAACTTCCTATACGTGGGAACTTGAATCCTGTACATACCAAAACTGACACCATAAGATATATGGGAGACTACTTTCTGACTATAGGGAACATTGACATAGCAGACGCACACAGAGATAACTTGACTTGTTCTTTGCGTGAGCAGGAAAAGATGTTCCTGAACATGGCAGAGAAAAGGAGAATTAAAATTCAGAAGAAGGCTAATGACGAAAGTCAGAAAAAGCCAAAGTGGGCAGAAAACATGGAAGGCACCTCATCTGGTGGAGCGGGTCCTGCTCTGTTGCTGGATTTTGAAAAGAAAGGCAATCTATGTCTTCACCGCGAGAAGACTAGCTATTATAATAATGTTTTCATTGGTTCCAGTGAATGCGAACATAATTACAAGGTAATTGGAGGTTGGGGTTTCAAAAATGGGTCAGAGCCTGTGTTTCCTGGAATTTATTATATTTGTGGGGACAAGGCTTATTTCAAATTGCCGGATCACTGGTATGGAAGCTGCTACTTTGGCATTGTTTTCCCGAAAATATACCATGTGAATGGAAAAGCTGGAAGCAATGAAGATACTAATGGCTTAGTGCGTAGTAAAAGAGAAAGTATAGGTGAAATTATGGGTAGTATTTTCAGTGCACTGATACCTGGAGTGGGAGTGGTTCTGAACACTCACAGAATTTGCAAATTGTCTACTATAGTAGATGTGCTGTCTACTGAAACAGCTCATGGATTTCTGCTGGTCAATACCGAAATGGTTGCGATCAGATCAATGGTTTTACAAAATCGACTTGCTCTTGACACCTTATTAGCGAAAGAGGGCGGAGTCTGCCGGATGTTGAAGGCGCAACATTGTTGCACTTATATTCCGGATAAAAGTGTACAGATCAAAAGATATGTGAAAAACATTACTAATTTGGCAAAGGAACTCAAACCACTCGAGGTTGATAGTGCCTGGAAGAGACTGGTAGATGGTCTCTCAAATGTAGGTCATTGGCTTGCTAGCATAGGTAAAAGCTTATTATTCAAAATTCTGATGCCAATTGGTATTATAGGTCTTATTATACTTTCCATTTTCTTATGCTGTAAATACCGCAAGCGTACCAAAAAGCACGAGGTAAATGCAAGAGGAGTGAAACGAAGTGTGGATGAGATTGAATTAGAGGAAGTGAATGATCAGATATACAAAAAGGTGAAAACTTCTCACCCTGCTAAAACTGAAAGAGAAAAGTTAGAGCGGTTGCTGGAAGAAATAGAACTTTATAAAGTGTGAAAGAAAGTTGGCATCTGGTTCCATTATAATTTGTGATGATAGTAAATATCATCAA
Organism: Lissotriton helveticus; assembly: GCF_964261635.1. Taxonomy (NCBI): domain Eukaryota; kingdom Metazoa; phylum Chordata; class Amphibia; order Caudata; family Salamandridae; genus Lissotriton; species Lissotriton helveticus. The sequence continues at coordinate 697,312,499 of NC_136065.1, read as the reverse complement.
AGAGGGGATTGATGAAGCAAAGCTTCGCATATTTTGCGGCTTGCCGAAATCAAGAACCTCGTTTATGTATAACAAGGTAATAAATGTACGTCTTACTAACATTTATATTAAGTTTGAGTAAAGGTTTAAGACGCTTGCCTATGTGTATTTCTAATGAATTTAATCTGTGTCCTCTAAAATGGCCGCCGCTTGTATTTTAGTTACTGCGCATGCGTCAGCCACACTCACGTGTCCTGACGCGTCTGCAGAAGTGGAGGGAAAGTTATGCGCATGCGTAATTCATAGCTGTGCTTATCATGTGGTACTGCTCGTGCCACTGCTCTTGTGTCCGTGTCAATGTAGCTAACATTTAATGCAATTAAGTTTATTTCTTGATGATGAGTTAAAAGTACAAACCCTGTGATGTGTTTTCATAATGACATTATTATGTATTAATTTGTTTTCGCTTACTTTTCATGTACCGCGGGAAATGGGGGTCTGAGTGAGAGGAGAGCCATATTGGAGGTCCCTTCTGCGCCTGTGCGACATTCGGCAGCACGAGGGACCTTGGCTGATGGAACATAGCCAGCTGGCAGTGATGGGCGAGATGCTCCTGAGAAAGTCACCTCTGCCCTGCGAGAACAGCGAATGTGGCTTCTTATATGATACATTGTTATATTGCGCTACTGTTAGCTCATGGGAACCCCAAATCTGCTAGGCGGTACCCAAATATGTTAATGAAGGCTTCAATTCGCGTATTGTGATTGGTGTGTTACCCAAACCCTACCTTAGGACCAATTGAAATTGAGGGATTCTGACACTTTGCAACATTGGGGGGTGGTACACTGTCCCCAAACTGTATATCTACCCTGGGTTCACCTAGTGAACCGTCCGACTTGTCTGGTTTAGCTGACCTGTCACTGACCCAACGCACTCAATAGGTGACTGAAGATACAGAGCGCTGCGGAGCACTCTGTCCGAATTTGACCATAGACTAAGGTTGTACTGAACCTTAAAGTGCTGGCAAAGCACTTAGCTGGGAGTTCGCTGACCCAATCGGGGTCTTGATCGATAGCTGCAGAGCGGGTGGAGCGCAGGCGTTGCTTCCGAACTGTGGGTTCCGGTCCTATCCTGAAGAGGGTCCTGTCCTGAGGGTTTGCTGTCCTGTCCTGAGGGTCCTGTCCTGATTCCTATTCCGAGGGTATCCTGTCCTGTCCTGGGTGTCCATTCTGCACCTGCTGTCCTTTGAGGGGTATCCTTCCTTGAGGGTTTCCTGTCCTTAACTGACCCGTGGCCAGGGTTTGGTTTCCACACCTTTTCTAGGTAAATATTACTCTGAACCTCTTAAAATTCTTGCACCTTCTGAATTTCTAACTTTTGCTTAAATAAAGTTCAACATTGCATATGTTATATTTCCATGCCTTTCCGCAACTATTGAACAGTCATTTAAAATTTTGCAAAGTTATTCCTATGTCTTCTCATTTGTTAGAAATCATATTTTGCATAGCAGTGTGTCATTTTCTGATATGGTCTAGAACTTCGTTGCCTAGGTTGTTCAAAGGCCCCTTCACCTTAAGTGAAGCGTGTTATTCATTATAAACTCTTCTATAGTCACACACACTTAGTCTATCCCTGTCTAGATAATACTGACTTATATAGTATTTTCTCGTTACAATTTTATTTTGTACCTTGATGATTACTCTGTCATTATTTCTTTCTGCCTATGTGATTTACGTTATCTTGGTTATTGATTGCCTTATTTTACTGTACCTCATGCAAGAAAATATTGAACTTTAGATAAACATTTTAAAACTTCCAGTTGTCCGTGGTCATTTAAACAGTATTTGAATGTTATTGGTTGGGTTTGTATTTTGCTGCCTTTCCTTTACAGCTAGCTCCCTGATTCATTGTGGTCATTAGGCACCCGCATCGGTGGATGGTAAGTCGGGTGCACCGAAATTTGGTAGCAGGGAACACACACACACCAACCTGATAGAGCTCGTGAAGTCACCTGATCGATGTATATGGTGGTTTGAAAAGTATATGGGCCCTGAAGCCGGAAACGGCGAAAACTGTTGGTCGGGTGGCCTCGCGCGCTCTATCATAATTTTCCCAATTCATGCCCATATATAGGAACAAATCACCCTATCCTTATATAGGCATGGAATTCATAACCATATTTAGACATAGCTCATGCAGTCCAAATACGGCATGGCTACTTCCACTAGTTCCGAAAATCCACAACGATTTCTTTGGAAAACTTGCCTTCAGCAGTCAGGGACTTCCCCTTGCTTGAATATTGATTTGTCCAAGAACTCATGGAGTTTTCAAAGAACTGCGAGTCTTTGATGACATTATTATGTCCAACCTTACGTCAAACTCGGCACCTTCAAGGTATAAATATGCCCAGACTTTCCATAGCAGACACACAGTGGTTTGGAGCAGTTTGACTATCTACTTGCCTGAAACACCTCGCTACAGCAAGTGCCGAAGGAAGCCGACCCTCCAGTAGACGCACTGAGAGAGATGCTGTCTTTTCTCTCGCCGAGAAATCCAGCTCCAGTGTTTCCAAGCTCCCCTTGCGGGGTGTTGGGAAATCGATTCCTGAGAGAGAGAGATACCAGACTTTCATTCTAAAACCAAGGTACGGAGCTGATTAGACCCTAAGAGAAATCTTGGATAGATTCTTGGCAAGGAATACTAAACCTGTGCTACACCATACTTACTTCTTCCCTTGTACTAGACTTAGGTTAGGTACATTGGGGTAGGCGTATTTTAGAAGCACCAGTTGAGTACTTTTAGTCTTTATTTATTTATGTATGTATTTTATGGCTTAGAAACCATACCATGCTTTTAAAGTATTATTTCATAATACTCTTCTTGCTATACGCATAATACTTTACAGCCAGTATTACGATTGTAGCACTTCATTTCATCTGTCTGAGAAAGAAGACTATTCAATAAATACTTTTTATTGAAACCGCCCGTTTCTCTATTTCTCTGCACCGCTGGTGAAACGAAGCATGCACGATTGACTGAGTGAAATATCTATCTATTATTTCCACCACTCTGAAGATACGTTTTATCTTGGGGAAACAAAGTTGTCATGTTTATGTGGTTGTCAGAAACAAATCCCTTCTTGTTTATTCAGAAAATTTCTAGCGACCTCTGAGCTAGCTAGGACTCACAATTAAGTTTAATATATTCGATAAAGATCGAGTTGACCTAAGTCCTACGTCAATTCTATAGGATATATTATTCCAAAATCCTATGTATTAGTTTCTTGGTTTGTTCAATGAAGAAGAGGACGAACAGAGCACAAGGAAGAATGCATGAAGTCCAGAGACAATCAACACGTTTCAAAAAATAAGAAACCCCAATTCACCAAGAAGAAGGTAGCAGGTCTAAAAATCAGACATGCCGAGGATCTTGAGGACACAACTAAAGAACGGGGAGTGAGCTCTGACAATGCTGGACAGCGCAGCAGAAGTTACCATAGCTCGCAAGATCCTGAAGGATCATCTGGAGACAGGGGACTTGAATGAATGCATTCAAGTTTAACTGCTGATACCAGGGTTAGTATACCCCATAAGTTATATGAAGTAACCCTCCGGATGGAGGGGGACATAAATAGGAAAATAAGAGCACTCTTTGGGGAAAAGCTTTCTAAGGCTTATGACATTCTTCTAGCTGAAAAAGACTGGCCACCTGAATTTGTCAGGGAGTGCCCACATGGCGAAGACATCATTATGCCAGCCTTCTCAAATCATATTCCAATTCATAAAAAATACACCTATGCCAGAAAATGAGCTGTAACCCAGGCTCCACCATTATTTAAAAATCAGGTAAGATGGGATGAGGAATGCTAAATTCCAAATGGTAAAGCTTTACATCCGTGATGGATACAATGGGTTAAATCTCTTGCTGCAACAGACGTTGAATACGTTTTTGATCCTTAGTTGAAAACACAAGAATTTCTACAATATGAACAAGAATGTACTCTGCCCACTGAGATTCTGCCTCTAGAACATTACGGATGTATAATATATACAGACGGATCAGCACCACCCGCAATTGGGGGTAAACAAGCCTATAGTGCTACGTGTGCGATTGTTAAAGGTCACTGGCGCGATGGTAAATTCCGACCTATGCTCACAAAAACACAATCTCTCGGTGATTGCACAGCTCAGCGACCTGAACTCCAAGCATTCAAGATGGTGCTTGAAAATACCGATTGCGAATTCCCCACGCTTATAGTGTGTGCTTCGTATTACTGCGTTCAATCTTACAACGAATACTTGCAGAACTGTGTTCAAAACGGTTTCAAAGATGCTAAAGGTGGCACAATCAAGCATAAGTTGCTTTGGGAACAAGTAGTTCTATTACAGAAAGAACTACAAAAGACTCACGTGATACATACACTGAGTCATCAACGTGATGGCGTTCACGTTGCATGGAATTCATTGGCTGGTGAAGCCTTGAAGGCAGCTGTGCAAACGGCTTCCGTAGCTGTAATCACTCGTTCAAAAATGAAAATAGATGGTGAAACAATGCTAGCTCTCAATGCCACAAGCAAAGGCAGCAGTGCAGCGTTATCCCTTAACTATCCACTTGAATACTCATACATAATTGATGCAAACTGCGTTCCTTTTGCTCGAATCCCTGGAGTGGGGGACAGAGTAATTCCAAACAGAAAATGTAGAGGTGCTTTGATACAAGAAGCACATATGGGAGAGGGTCTGATACATCAAGGGATCTCTAAATCTCTATTGGAATTAAAAGAGAAGTACTGGTGGCCACATTTACGAATTCAGAATTAATTGTGATGTCTGTTACAGAGATCGTAGCTTTGAAGATCAGTGTTACTGCCGCCCCTTGCTGGAAGAAAGGAGAAAAGGGTTGTGTCCATCTACCTGGTCAAACCACATCATGTGGCCGATAATAAGTAGTAGGCCCAGTGGACTCCAAAGATGTAGCAGACGACCAAATCTGGCAACTATCCAAGAGGTTCAAACTGAAAGACTTAATACCTATGAAGAATCTGCAGAGCGAAAAGAAGGACTATGCAACAAAGTCATGGAACTTGTACCTCTTGAAACCCAAATAACAGTTCGTCAAGAAACACCTGTCTACAATGATATAACATCTGAATACACAAATATGACAAAATATCAAGGAACCCCAGTGATTTTGAGTAATCCTGATGCCATTCCAACGATTCACAGAACTGCCGCTGGCTATTTCATCAACTTTGATACGTTTTCTGAGGATCCCAGTGAGCACGAAACAACGCCAGCAAATAAAGCTTTCAAAGAAAAAATAACAGAACTCTTTCATCAACTTGAGAATACATACCTGGTATCACCATGGGTTGAATTTTGGATTGTGTTATGTGTACTTTTCCTCCTACTTTGGCTCATTCTTGTTTTAAGTTTGAGAAAGCTGATAGATGGAAAATATAGTAAAAAGGACACAGCAAGTAAGAACATCAACTTGCTCCTGAAGCCACACAAATCACCTCATCGTGAACAAATAGACCTGTCGTCAGTTAACATCACAGCCGTTCCTATACCTTGTGGTATAGCATGGGACACAACTGATTATGGTAAGGTTAATCACAAGAGAGAGCTAGGGTTTTTAGGGGAGCGTCCTGTCCCCAAATGTAATCTATAGAATCAATGTGGACTGGCCCACTGTGTTTGGTCACTTGGTCACTTATGGCTGATGGCCTGGTGGCTGGACTCAATTAGTCTTGTTAATAAACCCCTCACACACCAACCTGGTTGGTGTCATGCTTCATCATCAGGGTCCAACCAGGCAGCCGAGTGCCGCCTGGTTGTGCTTCAATGCCTGACTACATCGGAGCAGGTGTCGTGCAGCAGTGCGATGTGGATGAAGGTGAATGTTAAAATATACCTCTGGGAATCCTGACCTACGAGTTTATTCTTGGCGGCCCAGGGTATTTTAATTAAAATATGTGATGCAACTATTAATAGCCAAGATTTTGCTATAAGCTGTCTATGTGTTAGCGGTCTACATGTTTCAGTCCCTATAGGAATTGTGCGGGACTTTCGTCAGGACCAGAAGGTGAAGGGAGTGGCAAAAGGGGTGCCACGGGTGATAGTCTCCTACACACGCGCTAAGGTGTGTGGAAAAGTGAAGGTAAAAAAAGGGTCTGTATACTTACAGACACTCACTAGTTTGCGAGAAAAAATCTTCGCTATAATATTCGGTTCCAGAGAATCGGGGCGTGGGGGGAGGGGCTCTCGTTATCAATTTGATCAATGCGAGTCCTCCGCCGGAACCTAGATCGGGTCCCTCGGCGTCCCGGCTGGTGGGCTGCTGCCGGCCCCACATTCATCGCTAACACATGTCAAATTTCATATCGATTACATTATATTTATATCGAGAAATACAAGTGTTTCTAAAAAGTTTTCTAAATTAAATTACTCAAACACTATAACCAAACTATGTATTGATAATTTATTTAATATTATTTCCTACTTTTTTAATTACGCTGAAGTCGCGACCGCAGCTCGATGCGGGCGCGACCCCGGTGCGACTTCTGAAATGTACAGTAGTGAGGTACGGGCACCCATCATGTAGGGTGCACATACGGTGCGCGGCTCCTGTGAATGAAGTTTTTTTTTTAAACAATGAATATAGTTTTCCAAACTTTAAATTATTCTCAAAATGTGTTTAATATATAAATATACATATGTAGTAAATAAAAAAAAACATAGGATTGAGGCACATTATACTTAGAAATTCTCATTTAAAAAAAGCACTGACAAAAAACGTAGGTTTCACGCCCATTATAGCTAGGAATTAGCATTTAAAAAACCTTTGAAATTCACTGAAAAAAACATAGGTTTCAGGGACGTTATAGTTAGTTGGACATTTCACTTGTACAAAACCAGAGAAATTCAGCCGTTATAGTTAGTTCAGTTAACTATAACTCGCACCCCCGCAATGCGCTGCTGATGACGTCACATGTTACATCATTCATGACATAATCAGTGACATCACTGATGACATCACTGATGACATCATATACATGATAATCTGATGCACCTCCTCACACCCTAATATAACCTTTGATACACCTACTCTAAAATACAGACACCATCATCGAAACCATAGACACACCAATACCAGTTACTACATACCCACTCACTGATTCCTAGGTCTACACACACATCCACTCATTCACCCATACAGTCACTCATACATGCGGTCGCTCATCAGTACAGCACTATCATATGCACTCATACACCTATACAGACACTCACACACCTCCACTCATCCATAGCATTATGCACACACCTAGTCAGTCATGATAAAAATCAATCACACTTTCATTTACTCACCTATACAGTTATACAAAAACAAGCTCACTTATTCATACAGACACTAACACATGCTTACTCTCTTATACAATCACTGATACAACCACACACTCATCCATACAGCCACTCTCACAATCACTCACTCTCACACATAATTCAGTTATATACTCCGACACTCACATATACTCAGACAACCAATCAATAACCCATATACACACTCGTTTAGCTACTCACCAACCTATGGAACCGATTACACACCAACTGACAGACTGATACTGACGTTTACATAGTTTAGTGACTAACCCATGCATTCACTAAGACACCTTTAATTACTCACTTATACAGACAGTCACGCACTTACTAAATCATCCATTCAAATACTTATATACCCACTCATTCTTCAATACACCTTGGCATATATATATATATATATATATATATATATATATATATATATATATTACCTACTGGCGGTCGCCAGTAGGTATATATAGTTAGGATTTTTTCTCTATGGGATTTTTGAAAATTCTATGTCTAATAACTTTGGCGTTTGTGGACGGAATTGGCTGAAATTTTCAGGAAAATGGCACATTCTGTTTCTGAGCAGCCCTTGAAAATTTGGGGGGGTTCGTCAAGGGGGGGCCGAGAAAAAAGGGGGGTCCCAAAACGTGTTTTTAACATTGAGTTTTCCATAGGGCGGTTGGCCTCACTTTTAGCCCGAACGGCTGAATGGATTTGCACGAAACTTGGCAAAATTGTAGGGACTGGTAGCCCGATGTGCCTTTTGTAGGTCTCAATATATGTGCTTCAGTGGATTTTGAGAAATTAACGTTCAAAAAAAGATATATATCTGTAACAGCGGACCGGGCAGTGCTCCGGTTCGCGGACTTTTCGCGGTACGGAGCTTTGTGAAGCGAAGCTGATTGGTTCTCCGGCGTCTGTGAACATTCAAAACAGTCCGTAGCGGCCGCCATCTTGTCTCTCGGTAGGATCGAGAGACAAGAGGAGGCCAAAGCGAAGGGGCAAATGACCATAAGGGGGCATAGTAGATCCTCGCTGACCCCCTAGGTTTGATGTGGAGGTTTTAAAAGGGCCCCGCGGGGCAAAAAAAAAAAATAATAATAATAATCGAACGGCTGAATGGATTTGCACGAAACTTGGTAAAATATTAGGGACTGGTAGCCCGATGTGCCTTTGCTAGGTCTCAATATATGTGCTCCAGTGGATTTTGAGAAATTAACGTTAAAAAAAAGATATATATCTGTAACAGCGCTCCGCTTCGCGTAACGGAGGTTTGCGAAGCTGATTGGTTCTCCGGCGTCTGTAAACATTGCAAACAGTCCGTAGCGGCCGCCATCTTGTCTCTCTGTAGGATCGAGAGACAAGAGGAGGCCAAAGCGAAGGGGCAAATGACCATAAGGGGGCATAGTAGATCCTCCTTGACCTCTTAGGTTTGATGTGGAGGTTTTAAAAGGGCCCCGCGGGGCAAAAAAATAATAATAATAATAATCGAACGGCTGAATGGATTTGCACGAAACTTGGCAAAATTGTAGGGACTGGTAGCTCGATGTGCCTTTGCTAGGTCTCAATATATGTGCTTCAGTGGATTTTGAGAAATTAACGTTCAAAAACAAGATATATATCTGTAACAGTGCTCCGCTTCGCGGAGATAAAATTATATCTGTATTACCTAGCTGTTGCTAACACCAGTTAGCGACGGCTAGTAGGAGATAGCGACCACCTTGGGCCCCACTTTGCATGTGAGTGATATTTATCACTAATGACATGCAAAGTGGGCATGCCAAGATGTTAGCGACTGGAAACAGTCGCTAACATCGCTATCTCCTATTATCAACTTTTGGAAATATTCGCGATAAGCGCGAATATCTCCAAAAGCTAGCACCTGCCCTGAGCAGTTCTTAGCCATGTTATCCAATGGGAGGTGGATAACATGGCTAAGAGCATTAGCTCGGTAATGCATAAATATCGCTGAGTTTTCAGCGATATTAATGCATTGCGGTCGTTTTTTATCGTATTTGCGATAAACCTTGATAATAGCAAGGTTTATCTGCGATAATTTCTGACGATGCTTAGCGGTAAAAAAATCGTTGCTAAGCATCGTTAGGGATAAATATCGCTTAACTTTGGTAATATGCCCCAACGTCTGTTAACGTTCGATTCGAAGGAAATCAGGAAGTGTTGAAAAACATTGTCTGCGCCATCTTGCCTTTTTTCAAATGCCACACTTTTGTCGTGCACGGCAGACATTTTAGATGCCTTGACCAGACGCACTCTCTGCACGCTGTCGATCCTTAGCATGGCTCCCCACCCTCGCAAGCATCTCCCCCAGGCAGTGGTCACCCCCGCTCTCTGTCTTATGCATGGGTAATAAACCACCCCCCATCTGCGCTGCTCTTCCCTGAGAATCACACCCTGTGCCCGCCCGACACCTCCCTTTCGCCCTATTCACTACCGCACCCTCTGACACTCCTTTTCCTCTGTGTCCGATTGTCCAGGCCGGTCCTAGGGTATCAGCTAGCCCTGCAGATGTAGTTTATGGCCCCAGCTGTAAAGAATCACCCCTCTTCAAAGGAGTTATAGTAGATCAAGGCCCACACTCGATGAGATCCGTCACAGCAGAAGCGTTCCTATTATCTGAAAACCATCCTGTATTGTGATTGGGGAGGGGACCGAGGCTGAAGCGGAAGATTCTAGGGATGACTCTTTGTACATCAAAGTTTTTACAATTATGTGTTACATTAAAAATATATAGCACTCCAACAAAGTAGTAAGATTATAAAACTTTAATAACTTATAAATATATACAAGAAAACAAAAACAGTAATAACATATAAACATTTTTAGGGAAAAACAACGAAGTAGCGGTCGGCTGTGCGAATAGTCCCAACGCAGCACAACGTCCAGATTTCTGGCGTGGGGCGTCGCGGGGGGTGGGTCATCAGTAGCAAACTGTTGTGCGAATAGTTCCAAGGCAGCAGAACGATGGCACCAAGGTGATGTCCAGTAAGTTGCCGCACTGGTTTTGGTATCCTACAATGCTGCTCCGAATAACGGCGTGGGGCGCCGCGGGGGAGGCAGCGTGAACGGGCCTCTCCAGGTGGAGTCTCGTCTGTTGTAGTGGGGCGCCCCTTTACCGTTTCAGTTGCCATTCCGTCCGCTTTTGGTCCACTGTGTCAAAAGCCGCAATTCAGCTGAGTTGCGCCCACTCTTGCGGTGCAGAGATAGGCGGCTGTCACAGGACTCTCAAAATGGCGGCAGGCTGTTTCCTTTTTGGGTCTGGTCCACTGAAATGGCCCTGGGACACCTTGGAAATCGGACGCTTGTCTGCTAGGTCTTGGACCCCATTCTCGAAAGCGTCCCCTCCGCCTTGAGGATTCATCAAAAGTTTTGGGGGCCCCCGACTCCTGTAGGCTTCTGGTGGGGAGCGGCTGCCATGATTGCTCGCGGAATGACCACGACGGAGCTACGAGATGGTGGTGCTCTCATGCTGACGCCAGCTTCAGTCTGAAACATCCAGAAACAAGGTGGGGCTTTCATCGTTTGGGAAAAAAATAAGTTTTCATCCAATGAAAAGTGTTGTTTTTAGGTCATATGATCAAGCCTTCCATCATTAGGAAACCAAAAGTAAAATGAACCAATGAAAAGTTTTATAAACAAGTCACATGACCTGTTATGCGGCATAGGGTATAAAATGCGGAGAAAATACGTTGGCACGTGAGGCGGCGTCAGTAGCGGACCGATGTGCGAATAGGCCGAAGGCAACACAACGCGCCAAGATCCGGATGGCACCGAGGTGGTGTCCAGCAAGTTGCAGCACTGGTGTTGCCATCCTACAATGCTGAAAGTCGGCGTGGGGCGCCCCGTTGGCCTGTGAGTTTGCGTCAGTAGCGGACCGATGTGCGAATAGGCCGAAGGCAGCACAACGAGCCAAGATCCGGATGGCACCGAGGTGGTGTCTAGTAAGTTGCCGCACTGGTGTGGCCATCCTACAATGTTGAAAGTCGGCGTGGGGCGCCCCGTTGGCCTGTGAGATGGCGTCAGTAGCGGACCGATGTGCGAATGGGGCCAAAGGCAGCGCAACAATATTTTCTGACTAGAAGACACCACAAGGCGCTGAGATGCCAAGATTCGGATGGCACCGAGGTGGTGTCTAGCAAGTTGTGGCACTGGTGTGGCCATCCTACAATGGTAAAAGTCGGCGTGGGGCACCCTGTTGGCCTGTGAGATGGTGTCAGTTGCGGACCGATGTGCGAATGGGGCCAAAGGCAGCGCAACAATATTTTCTGTATGGAAGATACCACTAGGCGTTGAGATGCCAAGATCCGGATGGCACCGAGGTGATGTCTAGCAAGTTGCTGTACTGGTGTGGTCATCCTACAATGCTGAAACTCGGCGTGGGGCGCCCCATTAGCCTGTGAGATGGCGTCAGTAGCGGACCGATGTGTGAATAGGCCGGAACCAGCACAAGGCGCCAAGATCCGGATGTCACCGTGGTGGTTTCATAGTTGAGAGGCACTTCATCTGCAGTGGGGCGCCGAGATCCGGATGGCACCGAGGTGATGTCTAGCAAGTTGCTGTACTGGTGTGGTCATCCTAAAATGCTGAAACTCGGCGTGGGGCGCCCCATTAGCCTGTGAGATGGCATCAGTAGCGGACCGATGTGTGAATGGGGCAAAGGTAGCGCACGAATATTTTCTGAAGAGGAGACACCACAAGGCGCTGAGATTCGGTTACCACCGAGGTGATGTCTAGCAAGTTGCCGCACTGGTGTGGCCATCCTACAATACTGCTCCGAATAACGGCGTGGGGTGCCCGAAGGGGGGAGGGGAGGCGGCGTGAACGGGCCTTCCTAGGTGGAGGCTCGTCTGCTGTAGTGGGGCGCCCCTTTACCGTTTCAGTTGCCATTCAGCTGAGTTTCGGCTGCTCTTGATGCTACAGCGACAGGCGGCTGCAACAGGACTCTCAAAATGGCGGCCTGTTCTTTGGATTTGGGCCTGGTCCACTAAAATGGCCCTGGGACACCTTAGAACTCGGACGCTCGATTTTTTTTCCTTTCCTGTACATGCAAAAAAAGGTAAATGCCCGGTACGTTACACGCTTCATCTGCCATGATGAACTCTCCAGAGAAACCGAAAAAAAATATAGTTATGGTAACTATACCATGCATCGTCATATGGAGAGGTGGCACCAATTAATTATAGTGCTGCATAAAAGAGAGATTTGGAGGAGAACCCCTGACCTGCTAGTACATTCATCAAAGAAGTGGCACTGACAGCATCAGAGGCAAGGGAAACGGTCCCAAATATTTAGAAGAACTTTGGAAAGATTAAAATGACATGTTTAGATTGTGGCAAATTAATTTCATGTGGACAGATGAGTGTTACTCTAATAAATACAGCATATGAACATCATCATAGTCGATGGTTGGTAGAGACATTTTGACTATATCCTGGACGTGCCCGTCCTCGCCCAAAATGGCGCCGGAATAAATGGGACTCGTAACTCCTTGTTGTGTACTGGTTGCAGAACCTTGAAATCACGAGATACGTATGCAGTTTTGAAGCACATGGCGGGCGGGGACGAGAATTGATTGAATATTTTGACATCCCTATTGATATTAAGTTCTGATGTGTTATTGATTACTGTACTATTGAAAGTTCGAATTAACGTCACCCATGGTACTTGCCAGCAAATGTATATCTAGATAATTTTATTGTAACTGGCCCTGTCGTATTTTAATTATAAAATGTACGTCCACCGATTCCGTAACTGTTAGACACCTTAGTTCTTGCAACCTAATGGCCCGCCCGTTACGTTCCTCTACAGTGTAAATGTCTACTCATCATATACGATTACAGTTTGCTCCGTGGCCGGCCCACGTGGTTATAGGCTCGTATTTGTATAATGACATTTTCACAATAAAGGTTTTTAAAAGAAAACATGGTAGTAGTGTATACATTGGTAAAGTTTTTAATAATAGTCACTGTTTTAGAATCATTAAAAGGCAAGTGAAATAAAGCAGACCAATTACATGAAGGGTAAAAGGTATAATACGAAGGAACGCAGTAAAGATAAATGGTCAAGGGCTGTTGTGTTTTCTACTCCTGCAACATAAAGTGATCGATAAGAATCTCATATTCAGGCGTATCGGCGACTAAGACAGCAGGTCGACCCTCTTTTGCTCAACGGCTCCGTCATGGGACGAAGAAACACTCTTTTTCTCGAAAAAAGAATATATTTTACTTGCAGGACAGTTGTAAATTTTCCGGGAAAGTACATTAGCCTGGAACATTATAACATATATTTAAGAAAAAATAATGTTCGGAAGTAATAAAAAGCGTAATTTTTAGGTCATATGACCAAGCCTTTCATCATTAGAATAAGAAAAGTAAAATGAACCAATGAAAAGTTTTATTAACAAGTCACATGACTTGTTATGCTTACGTTACGCGCTGCGCGCCCCGGATGACTTCCCGATGCGCTAACGCGGCGCGTCATATGACGCATTACGCGACAACGCAGGTCCAGAATATAGTAAAAATGTCTCCACCAACCAGCGGTCGGAACACAACCCCTTTCAGCAGGCTAAATAGTTCTGTTAAATGACAACAGAAGGGACAGGCAACAAGAACCATCAGTCAAAGAGGGGAGGGCTAGTTCTTCTCTACCGGGTTACATTGGGGCGCTACCGGAACTGATCGAATTGGTAGTCTACAGTGTTTCTGGATGTTTCAGACTGAAGCTGGGGTTAGCATGAGAGCACCACCATTTCGTAGCTCCGTCGTGGCCATTCCGCAACCAATCATGGCAGCCGCTCTTTATCGTTATTTTGGGCGGGGTGGGTGGCGGAGCCGAGCTGTTTTGCAGCCATCATTGTGTGGAGTTCAGTTCATCTCACTAGTTTTGTATTTGTCATGAGGGGTTGTTCCTAATGTTTCTATTTTAGCGAGGTCAAAAAGAGATCCCATTAGTGGCCTACTGATTTTGCTCGATTCCTTTTCTTTTTTTTTTACACGATTTTTCGTTATCTGCAAAGACTAAACAGAGTATTGCGACTCTGTGTTTGTTTGTAAATAGAGAATGAACCAAAGAGAACCAATTCTAAAACAGTAAATACTTGGATAACAATCAATCAAATGGAGAAAGAAGTAGGCACGACGTATTACAACGGGGGCAAAGGCCTGCGTTAACTACCTTTCACTATCTGCAAAGAGAGAGTACTCCTAATAGAAATGAGGGGGGGGGCACCATTCAAAGCAGATCAGTGTGCATAAACACGAAAATGTTTTCACTTACCACGTACTTGACATTCGACAGCTTATGATATTTGCTATTAAAAAACCATTGAAATTCACTGAAAAAACCATAGGTTATAGACCATATATAGTTAGGAATTAGCATTTACAAAACCTTGAAAATTCGCTGAAAAAACCATAGGTTATAGACCATATATAGTTAGGAATTAGCATTTAAAAAACCTTATTTTACTCACACAAAACCATTGAAATTCCATATATAGTTAGTTGCACTAACTATATATCGCGCACCCGCAATCCACTGCTGATGATGTCACATATTACATCATTCATGACATGGTCAGTGACATCACTGATGACATCACTGATGACATCTCAAATGACATCACTGATGACATCACTGATGACATCTCATTTGACATCAATGACCACATCACTGATGATATCATTCATGTGACAATACAATGCATCTCCTCACATTTTAATATAACCTCTGTTTCACCCAGTGTTAAATACAGAGTATAATTTTTGAAACCATTGACACACCAATACTAGTTACTACATACGTACTCACTGATTCCTACGTCTACACACACATTCACTCATTCACCCATACAATCATTCATACATACAATCACTCATCTTTACAACACTATCATATGCACTCATACACCTATACAGACACTCACACTCTGCCACTCATCCATGGAGTTACTCACACACCTAGTCAGTCCTGTAAAGAATCAATCACACTTCCATTTTCTTGTCTATACAGTTAAACATAGAGCACCTTACATTTTCAAACATATACTAACACATACTTACTTTCTTATACAATCATTGATACAAGTACACATTGATCTGCACAGAGTCACACACCTCCCAGCCAGCCACACACACACTCAGTCTCCCATACAAATACTTGGACAATCAATCAATAACCCATATAGTTAATCATATAGCTACTGATCAACACATGCAGCAGTTTACAGAACAACAGACATAATGATGCACAAATTAAGACAGTTTAGTCACTAACCCATGCACTCAGTGAGACACATTTAATCACTCACTCATACATTCAGTCATGCACCTACTAAATCCTTCGTCCAGACACTTATACATCTACTCATTCTTCAATATGTAAAACATATTTAAACTTTACAGAAACACACAGTCACTGAATGATGTCATCAGTGATGTCATCAGTGATGTCATTTGAGATGTCATCAGTGATGTCATCAGTGATGTCACTGACCATGTCATGAATGATGTAATATGTGACATCATCAGCAGTGGATTGCGGGTGCGCGATATATAGTTAGTGCAACTAACTATATATGGAATTTCAATGGTTTTGTGTGAGTAAAATAAGGTTTTTTAAATGCTAATTCCTAACTATATATGGTCTATAACCTATGGTTTTTTCAGTGAATTTTCAAGGTTTTGTAAATGCTAATTCCTAACTATATATGGTCTATAACCTATGGTTTTTTCAGTGAATATATATATATATTACCTACTGGCGGTCGCCAGTAGGTATATATAGTTAGGATTTTTTCTCTATGGGATTTTTGAAAATTCTATGTCTAATAACTTTGGCGTTTGTGGACGGAATTGGCTGAAATTTTCAGGAAAATGGAACATTTTGTTTCTGAGCAGCCCCTGAAAATTTGGGGGGGGTTTGTCAAGGGGGGGCCGAAAAAAAGGGGGGTCCCAAAACATGTTTTTAACATTGAGTTTCCCATAGGGCGGTTGGCCTCACTTTTAGCTCGAACGGCTGAATGGATTTGCACGAAACTTGGCAAAATTGTAGGGACTGGTAGCCCGATGTGCCTTTTGTTGGTCTCAATATATGTGCTTCAGTGGATTTTGAGAAATTAACGTTCAAAAAAAGATATATATCTGTAACAGCGGACCGGGCAGCGCTCCGCTACGCGTACTTTTCGCGCAACGGAGCTTTGTGAAGCAAAGCTGATTGGTTCTCCGGCGTCTGTCAACATTCCAAACAGTCCGTAGCGGCCGCCATCTTGTCTCTCGGTAGGATCGAGAGACAAGAGGAGGCGAAAGCGAAGGGGCAAATGACCATAAGGGGGCATAGTAGAGCCTCGCTGACCCTCTAGGTTTGATGTGGAGGTTTTAAAAGGGTCCCGCGGGGCAAAAAAAAATAATAATAATAATAATCGAACGGCTGAATGGATTTGCACGAAACTTGGTAAAATATTAGGGACTGGTAGCCCGATGTGCCTTTGTTAGGTCTCAATATATGTGCTCCAGTGGATTTTGAGAAATTAACGTTGAAAAAAAGATATATATCTGTAACAGCGCTCCGCTTCGCGTAACGGAGGTTTGCGAAGCTGATTGGTTCTCCGGCGTCTGTAAACATTGCAAACAGTCCGTAGCGGCCGCCATCTTGTCTCTCGGTAGGATCGAGAGACAAGAGGAGGCCAAAGCGAAGGGGCAAATGACCATAAGGGGGCATAGTAGATCCTCCTTGACCTCTTAGGTTTGATGTGGAGGTTTTAAAAGGGCCCCGCGGGGCAAAAAAAAAATAATAATAATAATCGAACGGCTGAATGGATTTGCACGAAACTTGGCAAAATTGTAGGGACTGGTAGCTCGATGTGCCTTTGCTAGGTCTCAATATATGTGCTTCAGTGGATTTTGAGAAATTAACGTTCAAAAACAAGATATATATCTGTAACAGCGCTCCGCTTCGCGGAGATAAAATTATATCTGTATTACCTAGCTGTTGCTAACACCAGTTAGCGACGGCTAGTAGGAGATAGCGACCATCTTGGGCCCCACTTTGCATGTGAGTGATATTTATCACTAATGACATGCAAAGTGGGCGTGCCAAGATGTTAGCAACTGGAAACAGTCGCTAACATCGCTATCTCCTATTATCAACTTTTGGAAATATTCGAGATAAGCACGAATATCTCCAAAAAGTAGCATCTGCCCTGAGCAGTTCTTAGCCATGTTATCCAATGGGAGGTGGATAACATGGCTAAGAGCATTAGCTCGGTAATGCATGAATATCGCTGAGTTTTCAGCGATATTAATGCATTGCGGTCGTTTATTATCGTATTTGCGATAAACCTTGATAATAGCAAGGTTTATCTGCGATAATTTCTGACGATGCTTAGCGGTAAAAAAATCGTTGCTAAGCATCGTTAGGGATAAATATCGCTTAACTTTGGTAATATGCCCCAACGTCTGTTAACGTTCGATTCGAAGGAAATCAGGAAGTGTTGAAAAACATTGTCTGCGCCATCTTGTCTTTTTTCAAATGCCACACTTTTGTCGTGCACGGCAGACATTTTAGATGCCTTGACCAGACGCACTCTCTGCACGCTGTCGATCCTTAGCATGGCTCCCCACCCTCGCAAGCATCTCCCCCAGGCAGTGGTCACCCCCGCTTTCTGTCTTATGCATGGGTAATAAACCTCCCCCCATCTGCGCTGCTCTTCCCTGAGAATCACACCCTGTGCCCGCCCGACACCTCCCTTTCGCCCTATTCACTACCGCACCCTCTGACACTCCTCTTCCTCTGTGTCCGATTGTCCAGGCCGGTCCTAGGCTATCAGCTAGCCCTGCAGATGTAGTTTATGGCCCCAGCTGTAAAGAATCACCCCTCTTCAAAGGAGTTATAGTAGATCAAGGCCCACACTCGATGAGATTCGTCACAGCAGAAGCGTTCCTATTATCTGAAAACCATCCTGTATTGTGATTGGGGAGGGGACCGAGCCTGAAGCGGAAGATTCCAGGGATGACTCTTTGTACATCAAAGTTTTTACAATTATGTGTCACATTAAAAATATATAGCACTCCGACAAAGTAGTAAGATTATAAAACTTTAATAATTTATAAATATATACAAGAAAACAAAAATAGTAATAACATATAAACATTTTTAGGGAAAAACAACGAAGTAGCTGTCGGCTGTGCGAATAGTCCCAACGCAGCACAACGTCCAGATTTCCGGCGTGGGGCGTCGCGGGGGGTGGGTCATCAGTAGCAAACTGTTGTGCGAATAGTTCCAAGGCAGCAGAACGCGCTGAAATCTAGATGACACGAAAGTGATGTCTAGTAAGTTGCCACCCAGCAAATAACGGCGTGGGGCGTCGCGGGGGGTGGGTCATCAGTAGCAAACTGTTGTGCGAATAGTTCCAAGGCAGCAGAACGATGGCACCAAGGTGATGTCCAGTAAGTTGCCGCACTGGTTTTGGTATCCTACAATGCTGCTCCGAATAACGGCGTGGGGCGCCCCGGGGGAGGCGGCGTGAACGGGCTTCTCCAGGTGGAGTGTCATCTGTTGTAGTGGGGCGCCCCTTTACCGTTTCAGTTGCCATTCCGTCCGTTTTTGGTCCACTGTGTCAAAAGCCGCAATTCAGCTGAGTTGCGCCCACTCTTGCGGTGCAGCGATAGGCGGCTGTCACAGGACTCTCAAAATGGCGGCAGGCTCTTTCCTTTTTGGGCCTGGTCCACTGAAATGGCCCTGGGACACCTTGGAAATCGGACGCTTGTCTGCTAGGTCTTGGACCCCATTCTCGAAAGCGTCCCATCCGCCTTGAGGATTTATCAAAAGTTTTGGGGGCCCCCGACTCCTGTAGGCTTCTGGTGGGGAGCGGTTGCCATGATTGCTCACGGAATGACCACGACGGAGCTACGAGATGGTGGTGCTCTCATGCTGACGCCAGCTTCAGTCTGAAACATCCAGAAACAAGGTGGGGCTTTCATCGTTTGGGAAAAAAAAAAAGTTTTCATCCAATGAAAAGTGTTGTTTTTAGGTCATATGATCAAGCCTTCCATCATTAGGAAACCAAAAGTAAAATGAACCAATGAAAAGTTTTATAAACAAGTCACATGACCTGTTATGCGGCATAGGGTATAAAATGCGGAGAAAATACGTTGGCACGTGAGGCGGCGTCAGTAGCGGACCGATGTGCGAATAGGCCGAAGGCAACACAACGCGCCAAGATCCGGATGGCACCGAGGTGGTGTCCAGCAAGTTGCAGCACTGGTGTGGCCATCCTATAATGCTGATAGTCGGCGTGGGGCGCCCCGTTGGCCTGTGAGTTTGCGTCAGTAGCGGACCGATGTGCGAATAGGCCGAAGGCAGCACAACGCGCCAAGATCCGGATGGCACCGAGGTGGTGTCTAGTAAGTTGCCGCACTGGTGTGGCCATCCTACAATGTTGAAAGTCGGCGTGGGGTGCCCCGTTGGCCTGTGAGATGGCGGCAGTAGCGGACCGATGTGTGAATGGGGCCAAAGGCAGCGCAACAATATTTTCGGAATAGAAGACACCACAAGGCGCTGAGATGCCAAGATCCGGATGGCACCGAGGTGGTGTCTAGCAAGTTGTGGCACTGGTGTGGCCATCCTACAATGGTAAAAGTCGGCGTGGGGCGCCCTGTTGGCCTGTGAGATGGTGTCAGTAGCGGACTGATGTGCGAATGGGGCCAAAGGCAGCGCAACAATATTTTCTGAAGAGAATACACCACAAGGCGCTGAGATGCCAAGATCCGGATGGCACCGAGGTGATGTCTAAGTTGCGGACCGATGTGCGAATGGGGTCAAAGGCAGCGCAACAATATTTTCTGTATGGAAGATACCACTAGGCGTTGAGATGCCAAGATCCGGATGGTACCGAGGTGATGTCTAGCAAGTTGCTGTACTGGTGTGGTCATCCTACAATGCTGAAACTCGGCGTGGGGCGCCCTATTAGCCTGTGAGATGGCGTCAGTAGCGGACCGATGTGTGAATGGGGCAAAGGTAGCGCAAGAATATTTTCTGAATAGAAGACACCACAAGGCGCTGAGATGCCAAGATCCGGATGGCACCGAGGTGGTGTCTAGTAAGGTGCACTGGTGTGGTCATCCTACAATGCTGAAACTCGGCGTGGGGCGCCCGATTAGTCTGTGAGATGGCGTCAGTAGCGGACCGATGTGCGAATAGGCTGAAGGCAGCACAACGCGCCAAGATCCGGATGTCACCGTGGTGGTTTCATACTTGAGAGGCACTTCATCTGCAGTGGGGCGCCGAGATCCGGATGGCACCGAGGTGATGTCTAGCAAGTTGCTGTACTGGTGTGGCCATCCTACAATGCTGATAGTCGGCGTGGGGCGCCCCGTTGGCCTGTGAGATGGCGTCAGTAGCGGACCGATGTGCGAATGGGGCCAAAGGCAGCGCAACAATATATTCTGAATTGAAGACACCACAAGGCGCTGAGATGCCAAGTTCCAGATGGCACCGAGGTGGTGTCTAGCAAGTTGTGGCACTGGTGTGGCCATCCTACAATGGTAAAAGTCGGCGTGGGGCGCCCTGTTGGCCTGTGAGATGGTGTCAGTAGTGGACCGATGTGCGAATGGGGACAAAGGCAGCGCAACAATATTTTCTGACTGACACCACAAGGCGCTGAGATGCCAAGATCCGGATGGCACCGAGGTGATGTCTAGCAAGTTGCTGTACTGGTGTGGCCATCCTACAATGGTAAAAGTCGGCGTGGGGCGCCCTGTTGGCCTGTGAGATGGTGTCAGTTGCAGACCGATGTGCGAATGGGGCCAAAGGCAGCGCAACAATATTTTATACAATATTTTCGGAATAGAAGACACCACAAGGCGCTGAGATGCCAAGATCCGGATGGCACCGAGGTGGTGTCTAGCAAGTTGCCGCACTGGTGTGGCCATCCTACAATGCTGAAAGTCGGCGTGGGGCGCCCTGTTGGCCTGTGAGATGGTGTCAGTTGCGGACCGATGTGCGAATGGGGCCAAAGGCAGCGCAACAATATTTTCTGTATGGAAGATACCACTAGGCGTTGAGATGCCAAGATCCGGATGGCACCGAGGTGATGTCTAGCAAGTTGCTGTACTGGTGTGGTCATCCTACAATGCTGAAACTCAGCGTGGGGCGCCGCATTAGCCTGTGAGATGGCGTCAGTAGCGGACCGATGTGTGAATGGGGCAAAGGTAGCGCAAGAATATTTTCTGAAGAGGAGACACTACAAGGGGCTGAGATTCGGTTACCACCGAGGTGATGTCTAGCAAGTTGCCGCACTGGTGTGGCCATCCTACAATACTGCTCCGAATAACGGCGTGGGGTGCCCGAAGGGGGGGGGGGGGGGAGGTGGCGTGAACGGGCCTTCCCAGGTGGAGGCTCGTCTGCTGTAGTGGGGCGCCCCTTTACCGTTTCAGTTGCCATTCAGCTGAGTTTCGGCTGCTCTTGATGCTACAGCGACAGGCGGCTGCAACAGGACTCTCAAAATGGCGGCCTGTTCTTTGGATTTGGGCCTGGTCCACTAAAATGGCCCTGGGACACCTTAGAACTCGGACGCTCGATTTTTTTTTCCTTTCCTGTACATGCAAAAAAAGGTAAATGTCCGGTACGTTACACGCTTCATCTGCCGCGATGAACTCTCCAGAGGAACCGAAAAAAAATATAGTTATGGTAACTATACCATGCATCGTCATATGGAGAGGTGGCACCGATTAATTATAGTGCTGCATAAAAGAGAGATTTGGAGGAGAACCCCTGACCTGCTAGTACATTCATCAAAGAAGTGGCACTGACAGCATCAGAGGCAAGGGAAACGGTCCCAAATATTTAGAAGAACTTTGGAAAGATTAAAATGACATGTTTAGATTGTGGCAAATTAATTTCATGTGGACAGATGAGTGTTACTCTAATAAATATAGCATATGAACATCATCATAGTCGAGGGTTGGTAGAGACATTTTGACTATATCCTGGACCTGCCCGTCCTCGCCCAAAATGGCGCCGGAATAAATGGGACTCGTAACTCCTTGTTGTGTACTGGTTGCAGAACCTTGAAATCACGAGATACGTATGCAGTTTTGAAGCACATGGCGGGCGGGGACGAGAATTGATTGAATATTTCGACATCCCTATTGATATTAAGTTCTGATGTGTTATTGATTACTGTACTATTGAAAGTTCGAATTAACGTCACCCATGGTACTTGCCCGCAAATGTATATGTAGATAATTTTATTGTAACTGGCCCTGTCGTATTTTAATTATAAAATGTACGTCCACCGATTCCGTAACTGTTAGACACCTTAGTTCTTGCAACCTAATGGCCCGCCGGTTACGTTCCTCTACAGTGTAAATGTCTACTCATCATATACGATTACAGTTTGCTCCATGGCCGGCCCACGTGGTTATAGGCTCGTATTTGTATAATGAAATTTTCACAATAAAGGTTTTTAAAAGAAAACATGGTAGTAGTATATACATTGGTAAAGTTTTTAATAATAGTCACTGTTTTAGAATCATTAAAAGGCAAGTGAAATAAAGCAGACCAATTACATGAAGGGTAAAAGGTATAATACGAAGGAACGCAGTAAAGATAAATGGTCAAGGGCTGTTGTGTTTTCTACTCCTGCAACATAAAGTGATCGATAAGAATCTCATATTCAGGCGTATCGGCGACTAAGACAGCAGGTTGACCCTCTTTTGCTCAACGGCTCCGTCATGGGACGAAGAAACGCTCTTTTTCTCGAAAAAAGAATATATTTTACTTGCAGGACAGTTGTAAATTTTCCGGGAAAGTACATTAGCCTGGAACATTATAACATATATTTAAGAAAAAATAATGTTCGGAAGTAATAAAAAGCGTAATTTTTAGGTCATATGACCAAGCCTTTCATCATTAGAATAAGAAAAGTAAAATGAACCAATGAAAAGTTTTATTAACAAGTCACATGACTTGTTATGCTTACGTTACGCGCTGCGCGCCCCGGAGGACTTCCGGATGCGCTAACGCGGCGCGTCATATGACGCATTACGCGACAACGCAGGTCCAGAATATAGTCAAAATGTCTCCACCAACCAGCGGTCGGAACACAACCCCTTTCAGCAGGCTAAATAGTTCTGTTAAATGACAACAGAAGGGACAGGCAACAAGAACCATCAGTCAAAGAAGGGAGGGCTAGTTCTTCTCTACCGGGTTACATTGGGGCGCTACGGGAACTGATCGAATTGGTAGTCTACAGTGTTTCTGGATGTTTCAGGCTGAAGCTGGGGTTAGCATGAGAGCAGCACCATTTCGTAGCTCCGTCGTGGCCATTCCGCAACCAATCATGGCAGCCGCTCTTTATCGTTATTTTGGGCGGGGTGGGTGGCGGAGCCGAGCTGTTTTGCAGCCATCATTGTGTGGAGTTCAGTTCATCTCACTAGTTTTGTATTTGTCATGAGGGTTTGTTCCTAATGTTTCTATTTTAGCGAGGTCAAAAAGAGATCCCATTAGTGGCCTACTGATTTTGCTCGATTCCTTTTCTTTTTTTTTTTACACGATTTTTCGTTATCTGCAAAGACTAAACAGAGTATTGCGACTCTGTGTTTGTTTGTAAATAGAGAATGAACCAAAGAGAACCAATTCTAAAACAGTAAATACTTGGATAACAATCAATCAAATGGAGAGAGAAGCAGGCACGACGTATTACAACGGGGGCAAAGGCCTGCGTTAACTACTCTTCACTATGTGCAAAGAGAGAGTACTCCTAATAGAAATGAGGGGGGGGGGCACCATTCAAAGCAGATCAGTGTGCATAAACACGAAAATGTTTTCACTTACCACGTACTTGACATTCGACAGCTTATGATATTTGCTATTAAAAAAACATTGAAATTCACTGAAAAAACCATAGGTTATAGACCATATATAGTTAGGAATTAGCATTTACAAAACCTTGAAAATTCACTGAAAAAACCATAGGTTATAGACCATATATAGTTAGGAATTAGCATTTAAAAAACCTTATTTTACTCACACAAAACCATTGAAATTCCATATATAGTTAGTTGCACTAACTATATATCGCGCACCCGCAATCCACTGCTGATCATGTCACATATTACATCATTCATGACATGGTCAGTGACATCACTGATGACATCACTGATGACATCTCAAATGACATCACTGATGACATCACTGATGACATCTCAAATGACATCACTGATGACATCACTGATGACATCTCAAATGACATCACTGATGACATCACTGATGACATCTCATTTGACATTACTGATCACATCACTGATGACATCATTCATGTGATAATACGATGAACCTCTTCAGACTCTAATATAACCTTAGATACACTCAGTGTAAACAGACACTCATAGACTGTCACTCATCCATGGAGTTACTCAGACACTTAGTCAGTCATGCAAAGAATCAATCACACCTCCATTTCCTCAACTATACAGTTATACACACCTTACTTATTCAAACATATACTAAAACATATTTACTCACTTATACAATCCTGGATACAAGTTCACAATGATCCATACAGCCACTCACACATTCACTGGCTCTTATTTATATATGTCAACTCTCACATGTACTGTGTTTTACATATGTACTTACTTTGACATGTAGCACTGAGATATCCATTCACTCACCAATACACTCATGCACACAGTCAACCGCCCATACAGCTGTTTCCACATGCACTTTTGAACCCATACATCTAGTCAATCAACTGCTCACACATCTATGCAGAGAGTCATACACCTCCCAGCCACCCACACACACACTCAGTCTCCCATACAAATGCTTGGGCAACCAATCAATAACCCATACAGTTAATCATATAACTAATGATCAACACATGCAGCAGTTTACAGAACAACAGACATAATGATGCACAAATTAAAACAGTTTAGTCACTAACCCATGCACTCAGTGAGACACATTTAATCAGTCACTCATACAGTCAGCCATGCCCCTACTAAATCCTTCATCAAGACACTTATACATCCACTCATTCTTCAATATGTAAGACATATTTTAACTTTACAGAATTATACAGTCACTGGATGTAGTCATCAGTGATGTCATTTGAGATGTCATCAGGGATGTCATCAGTGATGTCATTTGAGATGTCATCAGTGATGTCATCAGTGATGTCACTGACCATGTCATGAATGATGTAATATGTGACATGATCAGCAGTGGATTGCGGGTGCGCGATATATAGTTAGTGCAACTAACTATATATGGAATTTCAATGGTTTTGTGTGAGTAAAATAAGGTTTTTTAAATGCTAATTCCTAACTATATATGGTCTATAACCTATGGTTTTTTCAGTGAATTTTCAAGGTTTTGTAAATGCTAATTCCTAACTATATATGGTCTATAACCTATGGTTTTTTCAGTGAATATATATATATATATATATTCACTGAAAAAACCATAGGTTTGACACCAGTTATAGTTAGCTGGAAATTTTACTGATATAAAACCAATGAAATTCCACGTTATAGTTAGTTGGACTCACTATAACGTGCGCGTGTAATGCAATGCTGATGACGTCACATATTACATCACTCATGACATCACTGATGACACCATCCTTGTGACACAGTGACAGACCTCCTTTCACTGTAATCTAACCCTTGAAACACTTATTCAAAAATAGAAACTAAAATTAAAAAAAAAATGGAGATACCCATACCAGTTACAACAACCAATTCAATAATTCCACCATCTATATACACATGCACTAATTCACCAACAGTTCTATATAGTCACTCATACATATATTCACTAATCATATGTAGTGATACACCTACACATCATGTTACACACCGACAGTCATCCAAAAGTTATTCACACACATACTCACACATGCAAATAAACTATTGAACATCCATTTATTTGCATTAACAGCTATACACACACTACCACTTTACTTCTAAGGAAACTTACACATACTTACTCTCTTAAAAAATCACTTATAGAAACACATACTAATTTAAACAGGAACTCTTACAATCCCTCACTCTCACATATACTCACTTATATACATCAATATTCACATATACTAGATTAAAACATATGTAGTTACTGATAAAGACACTAATAAGACAGTCATTCACTCACTAACACAGACATATACACACTCATCCACCCATACAGTCCTGCACATATGCTGTCTTCAAAACACATACAAACAGAGACTCAGTCATTCTTGCATCTATGTACTAAGTAATACTCCCACCAAAGCATGCAAACACTCATACTGATACTAAGAAAAACATCTAATAACCTATATACATACACATGTACCTACTCATCAACCCATGCAGCCACTTATACACAAAGTGAAACACTAATACATATATTTAAATATTTAAGCATTACTCACTAATATATGTATTCACTAAGATATTCAATAATATATACATATATAACACATATTTATTTTTCAGAAAGACACACATTCACTGGATGGTGTCATCAGTGATGTCATGAGTGATGTAATATGTGACGTCATCAGCAGTGCATTACACGCGCAAGTTATAGTGAGTCCAACTAACTATAACGTGGAATTTCATTGGTTTTATATCAGTAAAATTTCCAGCTAACTATAACTGGTGTCAAACCTATGGTTTTTTCAGTGAATTTCATAGGTTTTGTAAATGCTACTTCCTAACTATAACGTGTGTAAAACCTATGGTTTTTTCAGTGAATTTCATTGGTTTTTAAAATGCTAATTCAGAAATATCTCGTGTATACAACCTATACTTTTGTCAATAAAGTTCTGCCTACATTTTTTTCAGAAACAAGCCGTTTTCTTCACTGTTCAAGTTGCATAGAGACTCCTTGTAAAGCGATACAGAATTAGAAAGTCTGTACCTTGCCTTTTTCTCAACGCATTAAAATTTGCCTGTAAATAAAAATAGCCTTTCTAAACTTTCGTGCACGACCCGGTGTGCGCACTCTCGGCAACAGTTCTCAATAAAATGGATAGCGCATTTCCAGGCTTTCGTGCGCGACCGACTGCGCGCACCCGCCTATATATTTCGTGAAAACTTTGAAATCTGAACTTATTGAATTTCTTCATAGACCCATCAAAGAACTTATAATATGTCAAAGAGACTAAACCTAGCCTTCTTTTTTAATTTTATGAAAAGTTTCATTAAATGGAGCCGAATGTCTTTTTAAACTTTCGTGTGTGACCGAATGTACACACCTTGGTATTTTAAAAAAATATATAAAAGGTTTTATACTTTAACAATTGTATGCTTGAATCGAGCTCAGAAGATATATTAAATCCGGATATGTTTGGATTTACTCCTTTTCACGTTTTGAAACTTCGCTGAATTAGACCGCTTCTTCCAAATGGCGTATGTGACCAGATACTATCACCGCGTACACGTCCTGAGACGCGCATGTGAAGTCATGTGACTTGAAAACAACACTTCCAATTGGTTCTTAGTAGTTTCTATTCTGCAATTTACACGGAGCACTCCACCCACTTCTCTCACTATCTTTTCTACTCTCAAAAGAGAACAACGTTCAACACCCTTCGGAAGACTTTGCTGAAATGGCTGCCGCCCCGCATTCATCTTCCAAATCTGAAGGAAATGAGCGACTACCTTTAAAAAGAAAAAAGGAATCTTTTATTTGACAATTTTTCACTTATCCTGAAGAACAAAAGAAAGTGAATGCGCCAAAAGTTACCTGCACGATATGCAATTTGGTTCTCTCAAGAGGAAATCCAAGAAAAAAATATTCCTTTTCCATACATACCATGGTGCGGCATGTCAAACAAGTGCACCCTGTGGAATTTGCACAGGCATCGACAAGAGCCCTGGCCACGCTATTACCATCAGAGGTGGCCAGCACATCTTCTGGTGGACGACCTGTATCTCCATCGAGTGCTGTGATGGACTTGAGACCATATCTTGCAAAGGTGCACATGAAATGCAACGAAGGTGGAGAAATTCTTCTGTACGGAGAGCAGAGCCTCATTCTTACTAAACTAAAAATTGAGAGTCATAAATGCCCCGAGAAAAGATACATTTCTTCATTTCATTTAGATCCTGTGTCACACATGAAAATGTTGTTGCAAGTTAAAAAAATCAAAAACTGCATGACACTGTTCCTGTCAAGGTAGCATAGCTGGCGGCCTAGGGGTGGAGGACCGTTGTGCAAATACCCCGGGGAGGACTCTGGATATGCTTGGTCCCTGAGATTCTTCGATGTCACTGCCTTCCACAAATGGCATAAGTCCTGGATGTTCGGTGCCATACTTGACCTAAAGACACGTCCTGCGGTGCCCTGGTCCAAAATCAAAAACAACATAACACTTGTTTTAAAAACAAAAAAATAAGTTCTTTTCAGAACTAACTCATTGTACCAAAAACAGCTCCAGGAGCATATTATAAAGGGGGTTTATCTCCCCTTTTTGGCTTTCATTCGTGCGCGACCGTGTGCGCGCACCCGCCTATATATTTCGGGAAAACTTCGCGATTGCAACTTATTAAATTTCTTCATAGACCCATCAAAAACTTATACTACATCAAAGACAGTAAACCTAGGCTTCTTTTTTATTATTATGAAAATTTTCATTAAATGGAGCCAAATGTCTTTTTAAACTTTCGTGTGTGACCGAGTGTACACACCTTGGTATTTTTAAAAAAAATATAAAAGGTTTTACACTTTAACAATTGTATGCTTGATTCGAGCTCAGAAGATATATTAAATCCGGATATATTTGGATTTACTCCTTTTCACGTTTTGAAACTTCGCTGAATTAGACCGCTACTTCCAAATGGCGTACGTGACCAGATACTATCACCGCGTACACGTCCTGAGACGCGAATGTGAAGTCATGTGACTTCAAAACAACACTTCCAATTGGTTCTTAGTAGTTTCTATTCTGCAATTTACACGAAGCACTCCACCCACTTCTCTCACATCTCTACCCTGTTATCTGCAATTGTGATCATCAAAAGGAGCTGCGCTACGCCCCTGTAAGAGGCCTCACTCCCACTGCTGCAACGGCTTAGCAGTCCTCCAGATGCACAGGAACAGCCCCTCCGATCCATTGAAGTTCTGTGTCGGTCTCAATACCACTTACGAAATGAAAATAAGCACTGAAGAATATTTATGCTGTAGCAGGAGGAGTACTACGTGCTTGCAGAATGCATTCTATTACCTATAAAAAAGTGAAACACCCACGCTACAATCATATAGAATACTTCCTCTAAAGAAGCCTGTGAATAACTTTCGAACATCAGGTTAACCTTTTTTTACTCTCTCATCATTGTTAAAGATAAGTATTTACAATACTATATTAAACAATGCCATGATTTTTCCTTTTTAATTTTAAAAATCTTGCAATCTTTCGCAAACCCAATACTCATGGCTTCTTTTACGTGACAAAAATCTTGCAATATTACATACCTACATAGAATAACAGAAAAAACATAACACTACAAAGGCCAAACAGTCTACTAAACGCGGATTTGTAACCTATGGGGCAGATTTATGTTAACTACTTCATACCCAGATATGCACCAGTTAATGTGCACCACAGTATGGTAGTGCTCCGTTACCCATGGTGTGCCACATTTGAAATGTGGCGCACCATGGTACAAAAACACCATACATGCGTAACACATCTGTGCTCAAAAACTAATACATTGCTAGAGTTGCATCGCAAGTGTGATGCAGCTCCAGCAAGGCTCACCAATGCACTATATTCACAATGCTGCGTCAATACCTACGCCTGCTTCAAGCACATGCACAGTTTCGAAACAGCATGGGCCTGAAAGTCACTGAGTGAAATATCATACATTACAGTCAGCCACTTTCAAGACGCATTCCTTCAGAGGAACATTTACCGGTTATTAGAGGTAGATCGTCCGACTCCACCGGAGGAGACCCCTAATAAAAAAGACATATATATAAAATGCGGACTAGACGCTGTATCGTGCTAGCAAACTTTAACTTAAAAATCGTTAGAAAAAACAAAAGGAATCGAGCCAAATCAGTAGGCCACTGATAGGATCTCTTTTTCATCTCGCTAAAATAGAAACATTAGGAACAACCCCTCATGAGAAATACGAAACTAGTGAGAGAAACCGAGCTCGACGCCATGATGGCTGCAAGATAGCTCGGCTCCGCCGCCCACCCCGCCCAAAATAACGACAAACCCTATACAAATATTATAAATAAATACAACACACCAGCAAAGTAACAGGGTAAAACGTTTTATTAAATAACTATTTACATGGCAGCCTGCTGCAACATGAAAACAACACTTCCAATTGGTTCTTACTAGTTTCTATTCTGGAATTTACACGCAGCACTCCACCCACTTCTCTCACTATCTTTTCTACTCTCAAGAGAGAACAACGTCCTACATTTTTCGGAAGACTTTGGTGAAATGGCTACCGTATCTCATTCATCTTCCGAATCTGAACAAAATTATCGACTACCTTTAAGAAGAAAAAAAGAATCTTTCATCTGGCAATTTTTCACTTATCCTGAACATCAAAAGAAAGTAAATGCACCAAAAGTAACCTGCCCTGGCCACGCTATTACCATTAGAGGTGGCCAGCACATTTTTTGATCGACGACCTGTATCTCCATCGAGTGCAGAGATGGACTTGAGATATTTAACTATATATGGTCTATAACCTATGGTTTTTTCAGTGAATTTGCTCCGCCTCCCACCCCGCCCAAAATAACGAGAAACCCTATGCAAATATTATAAATATATACAGCACACCAACAAAGTAACAGGGTAAAACGTTTAATTAAATAACTATTTACATGGCAGCCTGCTGCAACATCTCCGCCAGGAGACGGCGTGGGGTGCACTGGAAGGGAGAGGCGGCGCGAACGAGCCTCCCCCACCTCCCCAGGTGGAGGTTTCTCAGCTACACCCCAGCGCTTCACTGATCTCCTTGTCCTCAGTCAAGCATCAATAGTAAGATTTTCATAGGTGAGTGTAGGTTCATAGTTTGCCATCCACAGACTAAAAGCCTGGAGTGGCAGTGAAAAAACCATAACTAGGTAAGAAGGAACGCAGAGGCTGTAGGAAGGACTCTGCATATGCTTGGTCCCTGAGATGCTTCGATGTCACAGCCTTCCACAAATGTCATAAGTCCTGGATGTTGGGTGCCATAGTTGAGGGTTTGACCTAAAGACACGTCCTGCGGTACCCTGGTCCAACCATCACATATACCTGCGCCAGGAGACGGCGTGGGGTGCACTGGAAGGGAGAGGCGGCACGTACGAGCCTCCCCCACCTCCCCAAGTGGAGGTTTCTCAGCTACACCCCTAAAGACACGTCCTGCGGTGCCCTGGTCCAACCATCACATATACCTGCGCCAGGAGACGGCGTGGGGTGCACTGGAAGGGAGAGGCGGCGCGAACGAGCCTCCCCCACCTCCCCAGGTGGAGGTTTCTCAGCTGCACCCCAGCGCTTCACTCGACAAGATGAGTTGCGCCCGCTCCTGCGGCACAGTGCCTCGCTCGGCCAGCTCAATTACGCCTGCTCTAGCTATTACAGCGTCTCACCCGCCATCCGGCTGAATTACACCCACTCTTGCGGTACAGCGACAGGCGGCTGCCACGGAGCTCAGGAAATGGCGGTCGGCTCCACAGACTTGGGCCTGGCCTGCAAGGATGGCTCTGGACAACCCTGGAACTCGGACGCTTGACTGCTACGGCATGGGCCCCATTCCCAAAAGCGTCCCATAAGCCTTGAAGATTCTACAAGAGTCACCGGGGCCCCCGACTCCCGCAGAGTTCCGGTGGGGAGCTTCTGCCATGATTGCTCGCAGAATGGCCACGACGTAGCCACGGGGTGCTCTCATGCTGACGCCAGCTTCAGTCTGAAACTTCCAGAAACACTGTAGACTACCAATTCAATCAGTTCCGGTGGAGCCCCAACGACGTATCGCGTTGTTGCATAATGCGTCATATGACACGCTGCGTTAACGCACCCGGAAGTGCTCCGGTGCGCGAGGCGCGAAGCGCAGCTTCCCGGAAGCAATCCGGGGCGCGGCGCGGAGCGCGTAACGTAAGCATAACAGGTCATGTGACTTGTTAATAAAACTTTTCATTGGTTTAAAAATATTTTTGGGCCCAAATGATGAAAACCCCTCCTTGTTTCCTCTTGGCTCCTGCCCCCTCCCCAAGTCTTGCTCGGCCAGCTGAGTTTCGCCCACTCGTGCAGCCTACGACATGGATACGCCGGGGCGTTATGGATCAGTATGAGCAAATATACACTTGGGGATTCACAAGCAACAACAAGCCTTTGTATTTGGGGCTCTAAATCAACAACAGTGAGAGAACAGAACCGAACTAAGCACTCAGGGGCTACGTTTAAACGTAACATCATCTCCCCAGAGGTACATCACCTTACACACACATGCACTCTGATCTCCTTGGCCTCAGTCAAGCATCAATAGTATGATTTTCATAGGTGAGTCTAGGTTCATGGATTTCCAGCCACAGACTAAAAGCCTGCAGTGAGAGTGAAAAAACCATAACTAAGTGAGAAGGAAGACAGAAACAGAATCTTCCTCTGCAACATCCGGCTCTGCATCGCTACTTACTTATAAATGCAGAAAAAACTCAATTAACACAAGGGCTCTTTTCAGAGCCACCTTATATCAAAGCACTCAAACTTCTGATTTATCTCCATTTTCACACTCTTCTAAATAAGTGTGCGCGCCCGAGTGCGCGCACCCCGCAACTTTTTAAAAATAAAATATATATATATTTTCGCCTTTAAGGACCTTACTGCACACCCTGAGAAAACCTACGCAGCAAAACAATCTCTACCTTCTCCCCTTTCCACGTTCCAACGCTTTCAAATGAACAATATATTTACTCGCAGTGACAAAATGGCGGTCAACACTTCCTGATTTCCTTCGAATCGAACGTTAACACACGTCACGCAGCAAAAAAAAAATTCCGCTCGCGCGCAGCCGCTTGAGTGCGCGCACCCGTGCGCGCTTACAGATATATAATTGACTTTAACTTTAATTTTCTCAGCAACTACTGAACGGATTTACACCATTCCAAAAAAAGCGTAATCTGCGAGCCGGACTCTACAGTTTTGCCAAATTTCTTATAAACCCATTCAGCCGTTCGACCTGTAGCCGTGTCTAAACGTCCTATGGAAAATAACATGGAGAAAACACGTTTTGGGACCCCCCTTTTATCTCAGCCCCCGCTTCACCAATCCCCCCCAAACTTTCCGGGAAGGAGCGCAGCGGACTGAGCCATCTTCTTTGAGAAATTCGCAAAGATTCATCCACCAGGGCCAAAGTTAATCCAAATAGAATGTTGAGGATTTCCTATGGAAACTAGGTCCTAACTATAACTACCTACTGGCGACCGCCAGTAGGTAATATATATATATATATATATATATTCACTGAAAAAACCATAGGTTATAGACCATATATAGTTAGGAATTAGCATTTAAAAAACCTTATTTTACTCACACAAAACCATTGAAATTCCATATATAGTTAGTTGCACTAACTATATATCGCGCACCCGCAATCCACTGCTGATCATGTCACATATTACATCATTCATGACATGGTCAGTGACATCACTGATGACATCACTGATGACATCTCAAATGACATCACTGATGAGATCACTGATGACGTCATCCAGTGACTGTATAATTCTGTAAAGTTAAAATATGTCTTACATATTGAAGAATGAATGGATGTATAAGTGTCTTGATGAAGGATTTAGTAGGGGCATGGCTGACTGTATGAGTGACTGATTAAATGTGTCTCACTGAGTGCATGGGTTAGTGACTAAACTGTCTTAATTTGTGCATCATTATGTCTGTTGTTCTGTAAACTGCTGCATGTGTTGATCATTAGCTATATGATTAACTGTATGGGTTATTGATTGGTTGCCCAAGCATTTGTATGGGAGACTGAGTGTGTGTGTGGGTGGCTGGGAGGTGTATGACTCTCTGCATAGATGTGTGAGCAGTTGATTGACTGGATGTATGGGTTCAAAAGTGCATGTGGAAACAGCTGTATGGGCGGTTGACTGTGTGCATGAGTGTATTGGTGAGTGAATGGATATCTCAGTGCTACATGTCAAAGTAAGTACATATGTAAAAGACAGTACATGTGAGAGTTACCATATATAAATAACTGTGCATAAGAGCCAGTGAATGTGTGAGTGGCTGTATGGATCATTGTGAACTTGTATCCAGGATTGTATAAGTGAGTAAATATGTTTTAGTATATGTTTGAATAAGTAAGGTGTGTAAAACTGTATAGTTGAGGAAATGGAGGTGTGATTGATTCTTTGCATGACTGACTAAGTGTCTGAGTAACTCCATGGATGAGTGACAGTCTATGAGTGTCTGTTTACACTGAGTGTATCTAAGGTTATATTAGAGTCTGAAGAGGTTTATCGTATTATCACATGAATGATGTCAAATGAGATGTCATCAGTGATGTCATCAGTGATGTCATTTGAGATGTCATCAGTGATGTCATCAGTGATGTCACTGACCATGTCATGAATGATGTAATATGTGACATGATCAGCAGTGGATTGCGGGTGCGCGATATATAGTTAGTGCAACTAACTATATATGGAATTTCAATGGTTTTGTGTGAGTAAAATAAGGTTTTTTAAATGCTAATTCCTAACTATATATGGTCTATAACCTATGGTTTTTTCAGTGAATTTTCAAGGTTTTGTAAATGCTAATTCCTAACTATATATGGTCTATAACCTATGGTTTTTTCAGTGAATTTCAATGGTTTTTTAATAGCAAATATCATAAGCTGTCGAATGTCAAGTACGTGGTAAGTGAAAACATTTTCGTGTTTATGCACACTGATCTGCTTTGAATGGTGCCCCCCCCCCCTCATTTCTATTAGGAGTACTCTCTCTTTGCAGATAGTGAAAGGTAGTTAACGCAGGCCTTTGCCCCCGTTGTAATCCGTCGTGCCTGCTTCTCTCTCCATTTGATTGATTGTTATCCAAGTATTTACTATTTTAGAATTAGTTCTCTTTGGTTCATTCTCTATTTACAAACAAACACAGAGTCGCAATACTCTGTTTAGTCTTTGCAGATAACGAAAAATCGTGTAAAAAAAAAAGAAAAGGAATCGAGCAAAATCAGTAGGCCACTAATGGGATCTCTTTTTGACCTCGCTAAAATAGAAACATTAGGAACAACCCCTCATGACAAATACAAAACTAGTGAGATGAACTGAACTCCACACAATGATGGCTGCAAAACAGCTCGGCTCCGCCACCCACCCCGCCCAAAATAACGATAAAGAGCGGCTGCCATGATTGGTTGCGGAATGGCCACGACGGAGCTACGAAATGGTGCTGCTCTCATGCTAACCCCAGCTTCAGTCTGAAACATCCAGAAACACTGTAGACTACCAATTCGATCAGTTCCGGTAGCGCCCCAATGTAACCCGGTAGAGAAGAACTAGCCCTCCCCTCTTTGACTGATGGTTCTTGTTGCCTGTCCCTTCTGTTGTCATTTAACAGAACTATTTAGCCTGCTGAAAGGGGTTGTGTTTCGACCGCTGGTTGGTGGAGACATTTTGACTATATTCTGGACCTGCGTTGTCGCGTAATGCGTCATATGACGCGCCGCGTTAGCGCATCCGGAAGTCATCCGGGGCGCGCAGCGCGTAACGTAAGCATAACAAGTCATGTGACTTGTTAATAAAACTTTTCATTGGTTCATTTTACTTTTCTTATTCTAATGATGAAAGCCTTGGTCATATCACCTAAAAATTACGCTTTTAATTACTTCCGAACATTATTTTTTCTTAAATATATGTTATAATGTTCCAGGCTAATGTACTTTCCCGGAAATTTTACAACTGTCCTGCAAGTAAAATATATTCTTTTTTCGAGAAAAAGAGCGTTTCTTCGTCCCATGACGGAGCCGTTGAGCAAAAGAGGGTCGACCTGCTGTCTTAGTCGCCGATACGCCTGAATATGAGATTCTTATCGATCACTTTATGTTGCAGGAATAGAAAACACAACAGCCCTTGACCATTTATCTTTACTGCGTTCCTTCGTATTATACCTTTTACCCTTCATGTAATTGGTCTGCTTTATTTCACTTGCCTTTTAATGATTCTAAAACAGTGACTATTATTAAAAACTTTACCAATGTATATACTACTACCATGTTTTCTTTTAAAAACCTTTATTGTGAAAATTTCATTATACAAATACGAGCCTATAACCACGTGGGCCTGCCACGGAGCAAACTGTAATCGTATATGATGAATAGACATTTACACTGTAGAGGAACGTAACGGGCGGGCCATTAGGTTGCAAGAACTAAGGTGTCTAACAGTTACGGAATCGGTGGACGTACATTTTATAATTAAAATACGACAGGGCCAGTTACAATAAAATT
Organism: Lissotriton helveticus; assembly: GCF_964261635.1. Lineage (NCBI taxonomy): Eukaryota > Metazoa > Chordata > Amphibia > Caudata > Salamandridae > Lissotriton > Lissotriton helveticus. The sequence goes on along the minus strand of NC_136065.1, from coordinate 697,275,659 downwards.
ATCTAGATATACATTTGCGGGCAAGTACCATGGGTGACGTTAATTCGAACTTTCAACAGTACAGTAATCAATAACACATCAGAACTTAATATCAATAGGGATGTCGAAATATTCAATCAATTCTCGTCCCCGCCCGCCATGTGCTTCAAAACTGCATACGTATCTCGTGATTTCAAGGTTCTGCAACCAGTACACAACAAGGAGTTACGAGTCCCATTTATTCTGGCGCCATTTTGGGCGAGGACGGGCAGGTCCAGGATATAGTCAAAATGTCTCTACCAACCATCGACTATGATGATGTTCATATGCTGTATTTATTAGAGTAACACTCATCTGTCCACATGAAATTAATTTACCACAATCTAAACATGTCATTTTAATCTTTCCAAAGTTCTTCTAAATATTTGGGACCGTTTCCCTTGCCTCTGAAGCTCTCAGTGCCACTTCTTTGATGAATGTACTAGCAGGTCAGGGGTTCTCCTCCAAATCTCTCTTTTATGCAGCACTATAATTAATTGGTGCCACCTCTCCATATGACGATGCATGGTATAGTTACCACAACTATATTTTTTTTCGGTTCCTCTGGAGAGTTCATCGTGGCAGATGAAGCGTGTAACGTACCGGGCATTTACCTTTTTTTGCATGTACAGGAAAGGAAAAAAAAATCGAGCGTCCAAGTTCTAAGGTGTCCCAGGGCCATTTTAGTGGACCAGGCCCAAATCCAAAGAACAGGCCGCCATTTTGAGAGTCCTCTTGCAGCCGCCTGTCGCTGTAGCATCAAGAGCAGCCGAAACTCAGCTGAATGGCAACTGAAACGGTAAATGGGCGCCCCACTACATTTCAGCATTGTAGGATGACCACACCAGTACAGCAACTTGCTAGACATCACCTCGGTGCCATCCGGATCTCGGCGCCCCACTGCAGATGAAGAGCCTCTCAACTATGAAACCACCACGGTGACATCCGGATCTTGGCGCGTTGTGCTGCCTTCGGCCTATTCGCACATCGGTCCGCTACTGACGCCATCTCACAGGCTAATGGGGTGACCCACGCCGAGTTTCAGCATTGTAGGATGACCACACCAACTTGCTAGACATCACCTCGGTGCCATCCGAATCTTGGCATCTCAACGCCTAGTGGTATCTTCCATACAGAAAATATTGTTACGCTGCCTTTGGCCCCATTCGCACATCAGTCCGCAACTTAGACATCACCTCGGTGCCATCCGGATCTTGGCATCTCAACGCCTAGTGGTATCTTCCATACAGAAAATCTTGTTACGCTACCTTTGGCCCCATTCGCACATCGGTCCGCAACTTAGACATCACCTCGGTGCCATCCGGATCTTGGCATCTCAGCGCCTTGTGGTGTCTTCTACTCCGAAAATATTGTAGAAAATATTGTTGCGCTGCCTTTGGCCCCATTCACACATCAGTCCGCTACTGACACCATCTCACAGGCCAACAGGGCGCCCCACGCCGACTTTTACCATTGTACGATGGCCACACCAGTGCCACAACTTGCTAGACACCACCTCGGTGCCATCCGGATCTTGGCATCTCAGCGCCTTGTGGTGTCTTCAAATCAGAAAATATTGTTGCGCTGCCTTTGGCCCCATTCGCACATCGGTCCGCTACTGACGCCATCTCACAGGCCAACGGGGCGCCCCACGCCGACTTTCAACATTGTAGGATGGCCACAGAAGTGCGACAACTTACTAGACACCACCTCGGTGCCATCCGGATCTTGGCATCTCAGCGCCTTGTGGTGTCTTCTATTCAGAAAATATTGTTGCGCTGCCTTTGGCCCCATTCGCACATCGGTCCGCTACTGACGCCATCTCACAGGCCAACGGGGCACCCCACGCCGACTTTCAACATTGTAGGATGGCCACACCAGTGCGGCAACTTACTAGACACCACCTCGGTGCTATCCGGATCTTGGCGCGTTGTGCTGCCTTCGGCCTATTCGCACATCGGTCCGCTACTGACGCAAACTCACAGGCCAACGGGGCGCCCCACGCCAACTTTCAGCATTGTTGGATGGCCACACCAGTGCGGCAACTTACTAGACACCACCTCGGTGCCATCCGGATCTTGGCGCGTTGTGCTGCCTTCGGCCTATTCGCACATCGGTCCGCTACTGACGCAAACTCACAGGCCAACGGGGCGCCCCACGCCGACTTTCAGCATTGTAGGATGGCCACACCAGTGCTGCAACTTGCTGGACACCACCTCGGTGCCATCCGGATCTTGGCGCATTGTGTTGCCTTCGGCCTATTCGCACATCGGTCCGCTACTGACGCCGCCTCACGTGCCAACGGGGCGCCCCACGCCGACTTTCAGCATTGTAGGATGGCCACACCAGTGCTGCAACTTGCTGGACACCACCTCGGTGCCATCCGGATCTTGGCGCGTTGTGTTGCCTTCGGCCTATGCGCACATCGGTCCGCTACTGACGCCGCCTCACGTGCCAACGGGGCGCCCCACGCCGACTTTCAGCATTGTAGGATGGCCACACCAGTGCTGCAACTTGCTGGACACCACCTCGGTGCCATCCGGATCTTGGCGCGTTGTGTTGCCTTCGGCCTATTCGCACATCGGTCCGCTACTGACGCCGCCTCACGTGCCAACGGGGCGCCCCACGCCGACTTTCAGCATTGTAGGATGGCCACACCAGTGCTGCAACTTGCTGGACACCACCTCGGTGCCATCCGGATCTTGGCGCGTTGTGTTGCCTTCGGCCTATTCGCACATCGGTCCGCTACTGACGCCGCCTCACGTGCCAACGTATTTTCTCCGCATTTTACACCCTATGCCGCATAACAGGTCATGTGACTTGTTTATAAAACTTTTCATTGGTTCATTTTACTTTTGGTTTCCTAATGATGGAAGGCTTGATCATGTGACCTAAAAACAACACTTTTCATTGGATGAAAACTTTTTTTTTTCCCAAACGATGAAAGCCCCACCTTGTTTCTGGATGTTTCAGACTGAAGCTGGCGTCAGCATGAGAGCACCACCATCTCGTAGCTCAGTCGTGGTCATTCCGCGAGCAATCATGGCAGCCGCTCCCCACCAGAAGCCTGCAGGAGTCGGAGCCCCCAAAACTTTTGATGAATTCTCAAGGCGGAGGGGACGCTTTCGAGAATGGGGTCCAAGACCTAGCAGACAAGCGTCCGATTTCCAAGGTGTCCCAGGGCCATTTCAGTGGACCAGGCCCAAAAAGGAAACAGCCTGCCGCCATTTTGAGAGTCCTGTGACAGCCGCCTATCGCTGCACCGCAAGAGTGGGCGCAACTCAGCTGAATTGCGGCTTTTGACACAGTGGACCAAAAACGGACGGAATGGCAACTGAAACGGTAAAGGGGCGCCCCACTACAACAGATGACACTCCACCTGGACAGGCCCGTTCACCGCCTCCCCCGGGGCGCCCCGCGCCGTTATTCGGAGCAGCATTGTAGGATACCAAAACCAGTGCGGCAACTTACTGGACATCACCTTGGTGCCATCGTTCTGCTGCCTTGGAACTATTCGCGCAACAGTTTGCTACTGATGACCCACCCCCCGCGACGCCCCATGCCGTTATTTGCTGGGTGGCAACTTACTAGACATCACTTTAGTGTCATCTAGATTTCAGCGCGTTCTGCAGCCTTGGAACTATTCGCACAACAGTTTGCTACTGATGACCCACCCCCCGCGACGCCCCACGCCGGAAATCTGGACGTTGTGCTGCTTTGGGACTATTCGCACAGCCGACCGCTACTTCGTTGTTTTTCCCTAAAAATGTTTATATGTTATTACTATTTTTGTTTTCTTGTATATATTTATAAATTATTAAAGTTTTATAATCTTACTACTTTGTCGGAGTGCTATATATTTTTAATGTGACACATAATTGTAAAAACTTTGATGTACAAAGAGTCATCCCTGGAATCTTCCGCTTCAGGCTCGGTCCCCTCCCCAATCACAATACAGGATGGTTTTCAGATAATAGCAACGCTTCTGCTGTGACGGATCTCATCGAGTGTGGGCCTTGATCTACTATAACTCCTTTGAAGAGGGGTGATTCTTTACAGCTGTGGCCATAAACTACATCTGCAGGGCTAGCTGATACCCTAGGACCAGCCTGGACAATCGGACACAGAGGAAAAGGAGTATCAGAGGGTGCGGTAGTGAATAGGGCGAAAGGGAGGTGTCGGGCGGGCACAGGGTGTGATTCTCAGGGAAGAGCAGCGCAGATGGGGGGAGGTTTATTACCCATGCATAAGACAGAGAGCGGGGGTGACCACTGCCTGGGGGAGATGCTTGCGAGGGTGGGGAGCCATGCTAAGGATCGACAGCGTGCACAGAGTGGGTCTGGTCAAGGCATCTAAAATGGCTGCCGTGCACGACAAAAGTGTGGCATTTGAAAAAAGACAAGATGGCGCAGACAATGTTTTTCAACACTTCCTGATTTCCTTCGAATCGAACGTTAACAGACGTTGGGGCATATTACCAAAGTTAAGCGATATTTATCCCTAACGATGCTTAGCAACGATTTTTTTACCGTCAGAAATTATCGCAGATAAACCTTGCTATTATCAAGGTTTATCGGAAATACGATAAAAAACGACCGCAATGCATTAATATCGCTGAAAACTCAGCGATATTCATGCATTACCGAGCTAATGCTCTTAGCCATGTTATCCACCTCCCATTGGATAACATGGCTAAGAACTGCTCAGGGCAGGTGGTAGCTTTTGGAGATATTCGCGCTTATCTCGAATATTTCCAAAAGTTGATAATAGGAGATAGCGATGTTAGCGACTGTTTCCAGTCGCTAACATCTTGGCACGCCCACTTTGCATGTCATTAGTGATAAATATCACTGACATGCAAAGTGGGGCCCAAGATGGTCGCTATCTTCTACTAGCCGTCGCTAACTGGTGTTAGCAACAGCTAGGTAATACACATATAATTTTATCTCCGCGAAGCGGAGCGCTGTTACAGATATATATCTTGTTTCTGAACGTTAATTTCTCAAAATGCACTGAAGCACATATATTGAGACCTAGCAAAGGCACATCGGGCTACCAGTCCCTACAATTTTGCCAAGTTTCGTGCAAATCCATTCAGCTGTTCGATCCTACCGAGAGACAAGATGGCGGCCGCTACGGACTGTTTGGAATGTTTACAGACACCGGAGAGCCAATCAGCTTCGCTTCGCAAAGCTCCGTAACGCGAAAAGTACGCGAAGCGGTGCGCTGTTACAGATATATATCTTTTTTTGAACGTTAATTTCTCAAAATCCACTGGAGCACATATATTGAGATCTAGCAAAGGCACATCGGGCTACCAGTCCCTACAATTTTGCCAAGTTTCGTGCAAATCCATTCAGCTGTTCGATTATTATTATTTTTATTTTATTTTGCCCCGCGGGGCCCTTTTAAAACCTCCACATCAAACCTAGGGGGTGAGCGACAATGTACTATGCCCCCTTATGGTCATTTGCCCCTTCGCTTTGGCCTCCTCTTGTCTCTCGATCCTACCGAGAGACAAGATGGCGGCCGCTACGGACTGTTTGGAATGTTGACAGACGCCGGAGAACCAATCAGCTTCGCTTCACAAAACTCCGTTGCGCGAAAAGTCCGCGAACCAGAGCGCTGCCCGGTCCGCTGTTACAGATATATATATTTTTTTAAACGTTAATTTCTCAAAATCCACTGGAGCACATATATTGAGACCTACAAAAGGCACATCGGGCTACCAGTCCCTACAATTTTGCCAAGTTTCGTGCAAATCCATTCAGCCGTTCGGGCTAAAAGTGAGGCCAACCGCCCTATGGAAAACTCAATGTTAAAAACACGTTTTGGGACCCCCCTTTTTTCTCGGCCCCCCCTTGACGAACCCCCCCCCAAATTTTCAAGGGATGCTCAGAAACAAAATGTGCCATTTTCCTGAAAATTTCAGCCAATTCCGTCCACAAACGCCAAAGTTATTAGACATAGAATTTTCAAAAAACCCATAGGGAAAAAATCCTAACTATATATACCTACTGGCGACCGCCAGTAGGTAATATATAAATATATATATATATATATATATATATATATATATATATATATATATATATATATATATATATATATATATATATATATATATATATATATATATATATTCACTGAAAAAACCATAGGTTATAGACCATATATAGTTAGGAATTAGCATTTACAAAACCTTGAAAATTCACTGAAAAAACCATAGGTTATAGACCATATATAGTTAGGAATTAGCATTTACAAAACCTTATTTTACTCACACAAAACCATTGAAATTCCATATATAGTTAGTTGCACTAACTATATATCGCGCACCCGCAATCCACTGCTGATCATGTCACATATTACATCATTCATGACATGGTCAGTGACATCACTGATGACATCACTGATGACATCTCAAATGACATCACTGATGAGATCACTGATGACGTCATCCAGTGACTGTGTGTTTCTGTAAAGTTTAAATATGTTTTACATATTGAAGAATGAGTAGATGTATAAGTGTCTGGACGAAGGATTTAGTAGGTGCATGACTGAATGTATGAGTGAGTGATTAAATGTGTCTCACTGAATGCATGGGTTAGTGACTAAACTGTCTTAATTTGTGCATCATTATGTCTGTTGTTCTGTAAACTGCTGCATGTGTTGATCATTAGCTATACGAGAGGCTATATGTGTTATTAATTGGTTGCCCAAGTATTTCTATGGGAGATTGAGTTTGTGTGGGGGTGGCTGGAAGGTGTGTGACTCTATGCATAGATGTGTGAGCAGTTTATTCACTAGGTGTATGAGTTCAAGAGTGCATGTGGAAACAGCTACATGGGCAGTTGACTGTGTGCATGAGTGTATTGATGAGTGAATGGATATCTCAATGCTACATGTCATAGTAAGTACATATGTAAAACACAGTACATGTGAGAGTTGGCATATATAAATAACTGTGCATGAGAGCCACTGAATGAGTGAGTGGTTGTATCGATCATTGTGAACTTGTATCAGGGATTGTATAAGAGAGTAAATATGTGTTAGTATATGTTTCAATAAGTAAGGTGTGTTTAACTGTATAGTTGAAGAAATGGAGGTGAGATTGTTTCTTTGCATGACTGACTGGGTGTGTGAGTAACTCCATGGATGAGTGGCAGTGTGTGAGTGTCTGTATACACTGAGTGTATCTAAGGTTATATTAGAGTCTGAAGAGGTTTATCGTATTAGCACAAGAATGATGTCAAATGAGATGTCATCAGTGATGTCATCAGTGATGTCATTTGAGATGTCATCAGTGATGTCATCAGTGATGTCACTGACCATGTCATGAATGATGTAATATGTGACATGATCAGCAGTGGATTGCGGGTGCGCGATATATAGTTAGTGCAACTAACTATATATGGAATTTCAATGGTTTTGTGTGAGTAAAATAAGGTTTTGTAAATGCTAATTCCTAACTATATATGGTCTATAACCTATGGTTTTTTCAGTGAATTTTCAAGGTTTTGTAAATGCTAATTCCTAACTATATATGGTCTATAACCTATGGTTTTTTCAGTGAATTTCATTGGTTTTTTAACAGCTAATATCTGTAGCTCTAAAATGTATTCTTCTTTAAATCCCAAAATATATTTTATATGTTTATGAATAATTTTTTTTTTTAAATAATTTTTTTCTTCGTTCCCGCTTCGCGAATCGGGAAGCTTCCCGTTAGTTTCTTTACCGCAACTGCCGCGTTAGAAAACAACATCGTGACGCCTCCCGTCCGCATGACGTTTCACGTTGTCGCGTGATACGTCATATGACGTGCTACGTTAGCGAACTGGTACGCGAAGCGAGTCGCAAAGCGCAGGTTTCTGGAAGCAAACCGGGAGGCCCTGCAAAGCGCTTAATGTAAACACAGCAGGTCATGTGACTTGGTAATAACACTTTTCATTGGTTCATTTCACTTTTGGTTTCCTAATGATGTAAGACTAGGTCATATAATCTAAAATGAACACTTTTCATTGGTTAAGAACTCTTCTTTTTCCCAAATGATGAAAATCCCTCCTTCTTTCCTCACTCTGACTTTCATCATTGTGAGAGAAAGACCCTTTGTGATAACTGAGCAATGGCTTCTTTAGTAGCTTCAGCTGGTGCTTCCCCACCACCTCCACCACCTCCAAGGAAGAGAGGACCACCTGCTGAAGTTATAATTCAGCAAGAAGAAGAAGAACAAGACCAGGAGGAAGAGCACGAAGAGAGGCAGTTTTTGCCTGAGCAGCCCAGGACGTCTCGCCAGAAAGAAAACTTCATTTGGCAATTCTTTAAAATTCCCAAAGGTCAGAAAAAGGTAAATGCAAGATACGTATTTTGCCTTATATGTCAAGATAGACTGTCCAGAGGAACCGACAAAAAATACAGCTTCGGAAACTACACAATGCATCGCCATATGACTAGGTGGCATCCTAACAACTACAGTGCTGCACAGTTTCGGAACGACCTAGATAATCTCCCTATTATGGCCAGAAGATCTGTTGTACCGGAAGTAACGGGACCAGAGGGCAGGGAGATGGTGCCAAATATACAAATGAGATTTGGTGATGTAAAACACATCTGCGCATTTTGCGATGGATTCATTTCCTACGGAGCAAAAAGCATCACTCTGATCAACAGAGCAATTGACTATCATATGCAAGTTTGTCCGAAACGCCCAAAATAATAAATACTTCTTTTTTTTGTTTTGTTGCTCCTGTTGAGCCCTTTACAATGAATCGTTTTCATTGCCCCCTCCAAGAAAAACCCAAAAAAATATAAAACTGTTCCGAAAAATTCAAAAACAGTAAAAAAATGTTCAGAAAAATAAAAAAAAAAGTTCTTTTCAGAACTACCTCCCCGTTATTAAAAAATTGGTACAATATTTGGAACTGTGCCAACCTCTATTTCTCTTAGTTCGCTTCCTAGTTCGCTCGCTGGTACGCGAACTGGAAGCGAACCAAAAACAGTAAGTATAAGGGAAGGAAACACACACTTATGTTAAAAGAAAGACAGCTATAGGGGAGTAAACTAGAGATACCATTACCCGTAATCCACTGCTGATGATGTCACATATTACATCATTCATGACATGCTCAGTGACATCATCAGCAGAGGATTGCGGGTTTTTTGGCAACATGCCTTATCCACGGTTTAATAACGCTGCCTTTTGCTTTATATAAGTTTTCAAATTGTATGAAATATATACCAATAGGTCGTTATGAACCTTTAGGTAGTGCTTTTCTTCATGAGGTCTGGTCGCTTCCATACACATACAGATGTTTCAAAGATGATCAAGAAGTTTATCTGAATGGAGAGGAATGCACTGAGACGCCAGATCATTCACTAATGTGTAGGCACATACAGTTACACGATTCATGCAACAAACACCGACCAAATATGGCTTGCGTGTTGCAAGGCACGCCAGTTCCTGCTATCATCCCCACGTTCAAGTTGTTGGAAAATGGTAGTTATTTGATGCTCAATAATGAAGATTGTTCTGAGTTAATTAAAAGTATTCCTTTTATCGTAACAGTAAGTGAACGGGTTATTTGCTGCAGAAATGTTCTATTTCCTCCCACACATGAACATAGGGAGTTTTCAATCTGGCCACAAATACCAACCTTGGGACACGTTTCAACGGCATGGCAAGAATAAGAGCTCTTTTGTCTCAGAGAGAGGTGGCCTTGAGTTCGGCCCGTGAAACTTTCGTACTTCACATAGCGAACACCCGTACACAGGTTTGCCTTTCAATTTCAGCAACATGTTTCCGACTATCTTTAACGCATCCTCCACAAAATCCCTGGCACACTTTTTTAAAGTTGTTACCAGTGGTCTCGTGACTTCATTTGAGAAAATCTTTGGAGTCATCCCTGCTTCCTTTCATTGTATTTTCTGCACTCTGGTTCGTGGATTGGCATTTTTACTTGCATTACCAGCGGACGCTCTTGTGCTTTTTTACATTTTTAAATATGGATGTCCCTCCTATGCAACCTCCGACCCTGCAGCTGCTGACACTGTTCCGCAATCGCATGCTAGAATATTATGGCACAATGCCGTTGGCGATATTAAGCACGGCATATGGATTATCTTTTCGGTTCTCCTACTTCACCTGTGTCCAGCCTGTATTTCACTGCCTGACCTGTGATTTCGATTGGGCCATTGATTTGTGTCTCTGCGGACCGGTTTCTCCTGACGTCGACTTTAATCAGCTGATGACTCCTATCATTACTCACGAGTTGGTTTGTCCTGGCGAAAGGATTATGGCTGTGGCATTGATGCATGGACTACTTGGTCCCTGGAATTTACTGGCGGCAGCACAGTCTTTCTTGGAACAGAGCTTTCTTGAAAACCCACCGAGCTGTCCTCTGATGGTGATAGAGGATCCGGTGCTGGGAGAGCACGTATGTTCTTTTCCGCTTTTAAATTGGATGGCTGAACTGTTTTCGGATGAAGACGGTGACTTCCTATTGGAGGCTGTTGCAGCTTATTTTGCATACACAGTTATGTCATAGACCTTTTTCATGTTTGATATGCTGAGTACTAGCATTTCATTGACAATTCATTGACTTATTTGTCAAGTTTTTATTATTTACCTTGCCTATTGGCTTAAGACTCGATAAAGTACTTGGCTGTTTTATTTTTCTTTAGCATTAAATTTTCCTAGTTTTTAATGCTTTACCTTGCGGACCGTCCACATATAAACTTGCAATCTGCTCTCATGAGATGGCACTTCTATTATCTTATTCAGTTCGTTTCCGGATCATGAGGAGGTGTCATCTAGGTCCTGGATATCTTTACACCGTGTTAAGTTAGCATGGGCTCATTACCGGTTTAAACGCCATTTTTCCTTTTTTGCAACTTCTGCACACGACACTTAGTTGTTGCTTTAGCTTTCCACCTAGTAGTTCATCGTGGTTTACATGAGAATAATATGTTATTGGTCTACTATCTGCTTTACTTGTTAAACTATATCTGTACAGCGAGTGCTAAAGTTTCAAGAACAACACGATACAGAATTGTTATGAGGTCTGATCTCCACGACTTCATACTCATAACATAAGTGCAACTTCTGCCAATTCTGGGCATGAGGCGGGTTTTATATTGCTTTGCCGAACACACATACACAACAGTTGATGCGGTTCACATGAAGAGAGAGCTGGTGTATGCTGATGTGATTCCTTCAAATCTAAGACACTAAAGTATGGGCACGCCCTAAACCAACACAAAGAGACCTTCTTAGCAAATAATATAATATGTGTATTAGGGAGGGTGAGATATAAGCAGCCGCGGGCCGTGGAGGGAGTTACGATGGGGCAGGGAGGCGGGGAGGGGGAGAAGCAGGGTGGAGCCCTCTCTACCTTGCCCCTCCCCCTCCCCGCCTCCCTGCCCCACCGTAACTCCCTCCACGGCCCGCGGCTGCTTATAAGTGTTGCTAACTCTTATTCATTTACAGCATGTTAACATACTGTCACCATTCGCTTTTTATGTACTAGTAACTATGCTGGTAATTTTGCTACTGATAATATGTGTACTTTTATTATCTAAGGTACTACGCCTGAGAAGACGGCATTAGTAAATAAACATTTCAAATACACATCTGTTCTTCTTAACTCCATGTTCTGGTTTCTAAGAAATCTATAACGACCGACTGTTCATGAGTTCCACGTATCCTGAGGTACTATAAGTTCATATTCTGGATTGTCTAAACATTGAGAGTTTGTTATATCCAATGTGACACTGTACCTAGCTTGCTAAGGAGTTTTTGATTACTAACGTGAGTTTTGGGACACCCTAATTCGCCGAGGTTCCAATCCTCTGTCCACAGTTCTGTGTGAGAACAGAAACCCTGCGACAGGGGCACCCCCGACCCTTGCTGGAGCTTCATCACACTTGCGATACAACTCCAGCAATGCGCCACCTTTACGGCACAGATACATCACGCATCTGTGCTGTTTTTGCCCCATGATGCGCCGCATTGTAAATGCAGCACACCATAGGTGACGGAACAGCGGCACAGAATGACTAACACATCCCTGGTGATGCGCCAGTCATCATAAATGTATCCCTATGCTTCTTATCTTGTTAGAGATGAACCGCCATATGTATCATCAAAGTTTTTTGCATTTCCTAAATAGGAATAAATAGCGATTCTTTACCATTCCTAGTTTGCGATGAGCTATTTGCTAATTAGCCGAATGTAGCCCAATGAAGCCCAATGTAGCCCAATGTAGCCCAAAGATGGCCACCAGACACACAAAAAAACAAATGTAGCCCAAATATCAGCCAGATGTAGCCCAACTATAGCCCAGTGACAGAATGACCAATCAGCTTCGCAAACCTCCGTTACGCGAAGCGGAGCGCTGTTACAGATATATATCTTTTTTTGAACGTTAATTTCTCAAAATCCACTGGAGCACATATATTGAGACCTAGCAAAGGCACATCGGGCTACCAGTCCCTAATATTTTGCCAAGTTTCGTGCAAATCCATTCAGCCGTTCGATTATTATTATTATTTATTTTTTTTGCCCCGCGGGGCCCTTTTAAAACCTCCACATCAAACCTAGGGGGTCAGCGAGGATCTACTATGCCCCCTTATAGTTATTTCCCCCTTTGTTTTGACCTCCTCTTGTCTCTCGATCCTACCGAGAGACAAGATGGCGGCCGCTACGGACTGTTTGGAATGTTGACAGACGCCGGAGAACCAATCAGCTTCGCTTCACAAAGCTCCGTTGCGCGAAAAGTCCGCGAACCAGTGCGCTGCCCGGTCCGCTGTTACAGATATATATATATTTTTTTAAACGTTAATTTCTCAAAATCCACTGGAGCACATATATTGAGACCTACAAAAGGCACATCGGGCTACCAGTCCCTACAATTTTGCCAAGTTTCGTGCAAATCCATTCAGCCGTTCGGGCTAAAAGTGAGGCCAACCGCCCTATGGAAAACTCAATGTTAAAAACACGTTTTGGGACCCCCCTTTTTTCTCGGCCCCCCCTTGACGAACCCCCCCCAAATTTTCAAGGGCTGCTCAGAAACAAAATGTGCCATTTTCCTGAACATTTCAGCCAATTCCGTCCACAAACGCCAAAGTTATTAGACATAGAATTTTCAAAAAACCCATAGAGAAAAAATCCTAACTATATATACCTACTGGCGACCGCCAGTAGGTAATAAATATAAATATATCTATATATATATATATTCACTGAAAAAACCATAGGTTATAGACCATATATAGTTAGGAATTAGCATTTAAAAAACCTTATTTTACTCACACAAAACCATTGAAATTCCATATATAGTTAGTTGCACTAACTATATATCGCGCACCCGCAATCCACTGCTGATCATGTCACATATTACATCATTCATGACATGGTCAGTGACATCACTGATGACATCACTGATGACATCTCAAATGACATCACTGATGAGATCACTGATGACGTCATCCAGTGACTGTATAATTCTGTAAAGTTAAAATATGTCTTACATATTGAAGAATGAATGGATGTATAAGTGTCTTGATGAAGGATTTAGTAGGGGCATGGCTGACTGTATGAGTGACTGATTAAATGTGTCTCACTGAGTGCATGGGTTAGTGACTAAACTGTCTTAATTTGTGCATCATTATGTCTGTTGTTCTGTAAACTGCTGCATGTGTTGATCATTAGCTATATGATTAACTGTATGGGTTATTGATTGGTTGCCCAAGCATTTGTATGGGAGACTGAGTGTGTGTGTGGGTGGCTGGGAGGTGTATGACTCTCTGCATAGATGTGTGAGCAGTTGATTGACTGGATGTATGGGTTCAAAAGTGCATGTGGAAACAGCTGTATGGGCGGTTGACTGTGTGCATGAGTGTATTGGTGAGTGAATGGATATCTCAGTGCTACATGTCAAAGTAAGTACATATGTAAAACACAGTACATGTGAGAGTTACCATATATAAATAACTGTGCATAAGAGCCAGTGAATGTGTGAGTGGCTGTATGGATCATTGTGAACTTGTATCCAGGATTGTATAAGTGAGTAAATATATTTTAGTATATGTTTGAATAAGTAAGGTGTGTATAACTGTATAGTTGAGGAAATGGAGGTGTGATTGATTCTTTACATGACTGACTAAGTGTCTGAGTAACTCCATGGATGAGTGACAGTCTATGAGTGTCTGTTTACACTGAGTGTATCTAAGGTTATATTAGAGTCTGAAGAGGTTTATCGTATTATCACATGAATGATGTCATCAGTGATGTGATCAGTAATGTCAAATGAGATGTCATCAGTGATGTCATCAGTGATGTCATTTGAGATGTCATCAGTGATGTCATCAGTGATGTCATTTGAGATGTCATCAGTGATGTCATCAGTGATGTCATTTGAGATGTCATCAGTGATGTCATCAGTGATGTCACTGACCATGTCATGAATGATGTAATATGTGACATGATCAGCAGTGGATTGCGGGTGCGCGATATATAGTTAGTGCAACTAACTATATATGGAATTTCAATGGTTTTGTGTGAGTAAAATAAGGTTTTTTAAATGCTAATTCCTAACTATATATGGTCTATAACCTATGGTTTTTTCAGTGAATTTTCAAGGTTTTGTAAATGCTAATTCCTAACTATATATGGTCTATAACCTATGGATTTTTCAGTGAATTTTCAAGGTTTTGTAAATGCTAATTCCTAACTATATATGGTCCATAACCTATGGTTTTTTCTGTGAATTTCATTGGTTTTTTAACAGCTAATATCTGTAGCTGTAAAATGTATTCTTCTTTAAATCCAAAAATATATTTTATATGTTTATGAATAATTTTTTTTTTAAATATTTTTTTTTCTTCGTTCCCGCTTCGCAAATCGGGAAGCTTCCCGTTAGCTGACCTTGATGCCGCGAAATAGACTGCGAGCCGGTAAACGTTTCTTTACCGCAAGTGCCGCGTTACAAAACAACATCGTGACGCCTCCCGTCCGCATGACGTTTCACGTTGTCGCGTGATACGTCATATGACGTACTACGTTAGCGAACTGGTACGCGAAGCGAGTCGCAAAGCGCAGGTTTCTGGAAGCAAACCGGGAGGCCCTGCAAAGCGCTTAACGTAAACACAGCAAGTCATGTGACTTGGTAATAACACTTTTCATTGGTTCATTTCACTTTTGGTTTCCTAATGATGTAAGACTAGGTCATATAATCTAAAATGAACACTTTTGATTGGTTGAGAACTCTTGTTTTTCCCAAATGATGAAAATCCCTCCTTCTTTCCTCACTCTGACTTTCATCATTGTGAGAGAAAGACCCTTTGTGATCACTGAGCAATGGCTTCTTTAGTAGCTTCAGCTGGTGCTTCCCCACAACCTCCACCACATCCAAGGAAGAGTGGACCACCTGCTCAAGTTATAATTCAACAAGAAGAAGAAGAAGAGGAACAGGAGGACGAGCACGAAGAGAGGAAGTTTTTGCCTGAGCAGCCCAGGACGTCTCACCGGAAAGAAAACTTCATTTGGCAATTTTTTAAAATTCCCAAAGGTCAGAAAAAAGTAAATGCAAGATACGTAACTTGCCTTATATGTCAAGATAGACTGTCCAGAGGGACCGACAAAAAATACAGTTTCGGAAACTACACAATGCATCGCCATATGACTAGGTGGCATCCTAACAACTACAGTGCTGCACAGTTTCGGAACGACCTAGATAATCTCCCTATTATGGCCAGAAGATCTGTTGTACCGGAAGTAACGGGACCAGAGGGCAGGGAGATGGTGCCAAATATACAAATGAGATTTGGTGATGTAAAACACATCTGCGTATTTTGCGATGGATTCATTTCCTACGGAGAAAAAAGCATCACTCTGATCAACAGAGCTATTGACTATCATATGCAAGTTTGTACGAAACGCCCAAAACAATAAATACTTCTTTTTTTTGTTTTGTTGCTCCTGTTGAGCCCTTTACAATGAATCGTTTTCATTGCCCCCTCCAAGAAAAACCCAAAAAAATATAAAACTGTTCCGAAAAATTCAAAAACAGTAAAAAAATGTTCAGAAAAAAAAAAAAAAGTTCTTTTCAGAACTACCTCCCCGTTATTAAAAAATTGGTACAATATTTGGAACTGTGCCACCCTCTATTTCTCTTAGTTCGCTTCCCAGTTCGCTCGCCGGTACGCGAACCGGAAGCGAACCAAAAACAGTAAGTATAAGGGAAGGAAACAGACACTTATGTTAAAAGAAAGACAGCTATAGGGGAGTAAACTAGAGATACTATTACCCGTAATCCACTGCTGATGATGTCACATATTACATCATTCATGACATGCTCAGTGACATCATCAGCAGAGGATTGCGGGTTTTTTGGCAACATGCCTTATCCACGGTTTAATAACGCTGCCTTTTGCTTTATATAAGTTTTCAAATTGTATGAAATATATACCAATAGGTCGTTATGAACCTTTAGGTAGTGCTTTTCTTCATGAGGTCTGGTCGCTTCCATACACATACAGATGTTTCAAAGATGATCAAGAAGTTTATCTGAATGGAGAGGAATGCACTGAGACGCCAGATCATTCACTAATGTGTAGGCACATACAGTTACACGGTTCATGCAACAAACACCGACCAAATATGGCTTGCGTGTTGCAAGGCACGCCAGTTCCTGCTATCATCCCCACGTTCAAGTTGTTGGAAAATGGTAGTTATTTGATGCTCAATAATGAAGATTGTTCTGAGTTAATTAAAAGTATTCCTTTTATCGTAACAGTAAGTGAACGGGTTATTTGCTGCAGAAATGTTCTATTTCCTCCCACACATGAACATAGGGAGTTTTCAATCTGGCCACAAATACCAACCTTGGGACACGTTTCAACGGCATGGCAAGAATAAGAGCTCTTTTGTCTCAGAGAGAGGTGGCCTTGAGTTCGGCCCGTGAAACTTTCGTACTTCACATAGCGAACACCCGTACAGAGGTGCACACCCTTTTCAATTAAGATTTGCCTTTCAATTTCAGCAACATGTTTCCGACTATCTTTAACGCATCCTCCACAAAGTCCCTGGCGCACTTTTTTAAAGTTGTTACCAGTGGTCTTGTGACTTCATTTGAGAAAATCTTTGGAGTCATCCCTGCTTCCTTTCATTCCATTTTCTCCACTCTGGTTCGTGGATTGGCATTTTTACTTGCATTACCAGCGGACGCTCTTGTGCTTTTTTACATTTTTAAATATGGATGTCCCTCCTATGCAACCTCCCACCCTGCAGCTGCTGACACTGTTCCGCAATCGCATGCTAGAATATTATGGCACAATGCCGTTGGCGATATTAAGCACGGCATATGGATTATCTTTTCGATTCTCCTACTTCACCTGTGTCCAGCCTGTATTTCACTGCCTGACCTGTGATTTCGATTGGGCCATTGATTTGTGTCTCTGCGGACCGGTTTCTCCTGACGTCGACTTTAATCAGCTGATGACTCCTATCATTACTCACGAGTTGGTTTGTCCTGGCGAAAGGATTATGGCTGTGGCATTGATGCATGGACTACTTGGTCCCTGGAATTTACTGGCGGCAGCACAGTCTTTCTTGGAACAGAGCTTTCTTGAAAACCCACCGAGCTGTCCTCTGATGGTGATAGAGGATTCGGTGCTGGGAGAGCACGTATGTTCTTTTCCGCTTTTAAATTGGATGGCTGAACTGTTTTCGGATGAAGACGGTGACTTCCTATTGGAGGCTGTTGCAGCTTATTTTGCATACACAGTTATGTCATAGACCTTTTTCATGTTTGATATGCTGAGTACTAGCATTTCATTGACAATTCATTGACTTATTTGTCAAGTTTTTATTATTTACCTTGCCTATTGGCTTAAGACTCGATAAAGTACTTGGCTGTTTTATTTTTCTTTAGCATTAAATTTTCCTAGTTTTTAATGCTTTACCTTGCGGACCGTCCACATATAAACTTGCAATCTGCTCTCATGAGATGGCACTTCTATTATCTTATTCAGTTCATTTCCGGATCATGGGGAGGTGTCATCTAGGTCCTGGATATCTTTACACCGTGTTAAGTTAGCATGGGCTCATTACCGGTTTAAACGCCATTTTTCCTTTTTTGCAACTTCTGCACAAGACACTTAGTTGTTGCTTTAGCTTTCCACCTAGTAGTTCATCGTGGTTTACATGAGAATAATATGTTATTGGTCTACTATCTGCTTTACTTGTTAAACTATATCTGTACAGCGAGTGCTAAAGTTTCAAGAACAACACGATACAGAATTGTTATGAGGTCTGATCTCCACGACTTCATACTCATAACATAAGTGCAACTTCTGCCAATTCTGGGCATGAGGCGGGTTTTATATTGCTTTGCCGAACACACATACACAACAGTTGATGCGGTTCACATGAAGAGAGAGCTGGTGTATGCTGATGTGATTCCTTCAAATCTAAGACACTAAAGTATGGGCACGCCCTAAACCAACACAAAGAGACCTTCTTAGCAAATAATATAATATGTGTATTAGGGAGGGTGAGATATAAGCAGCCGCGGGCCGTGGAGGGAGTTACGATGGGGCAGGGAGGCGGGGAGGGGGAGAAGCAGGGTGGAGCCCTCTCTACCTTGCCCCTCCCCCTCCCCGCCTCCCTGCCCCACTGTAACTCCCTCCACGGCCCGCGGCTGCTTATAAGTGTTGCTAACTCTTATTCATTTACAGCATGTTAACATACTGTCACCATTCGCTTTTTATGTACTAGTAACTATGCTGGTAATTTTGCTACTGATAATATGTGTACTTGTATTCTCCACCCTGCTTCTCCCCCTCCCCGCCTCCCTGCCTCACCGTAACTCCCTCCACGGCCCGCGGCTGCTTATAAGTGTTGCTAACTCTTATTCATTTACAGCATGTTAACATACTATCACCATTCACTTTTTATGTACTAGTAACTATGCTGGTAATTTTGCTACTGATAATATGTGTACTTTTATTATCTAAGGTACTACGCCTGAGAAGACGGCATTAGTAAATAAACATTTCAAATACACATCTGTTCTTCTTAACTCCATGTTCTGGTTTCTAAGAAATCTATAACGACCGACTGTTCATGAGTTCCACGTATCCTGAGGTACTATAAGTTCATATTCTGGATTGTCTAAACATTGAGAGTTTGTTAGATCCAATGTGACACTGTACCTAGCTTGCTAAGGAGTTTTTGATTACTAACGTGAGTTTTGGGACACCCTAATTCGCCGAGGTTCCAATCCTCTGTCCACAGTTCTGTGTGAGAACAGAAACCCTGCGACAGGGGCACCCCCGACCCTTGCTGGAGCTTCATCACACTTGCGATACAACTCCAGCAATGCATTCGCCGAGGTTCCAATCCTCTGTCCACAGTTCTGTGTGAGAACAGAAACCCTGCGACAGGGGCACCCCCGACCCTTGCTGGAGCTTCATCACACATGCGATACAACTCCAGCAATACGCCACCTTTACGGCACAGATACATCACGCATCTGTGCTGTTTTTGCCCCATGATGCGCCGCATTGTAAATGCAGCACACCATAGGTGACGGAACAGCGGCACAGAATGACTAACACATCCCTGGTGATGCGCCAGTCATCATAAATGTATCCCTACGCTTCTTATCTTGTTAGAGATGAACCGCCATATGTATCATCAAAGTTTTTTGCATTTCCTAAATAGCGAACTTTAAGGAATAAATAGCGATTCTTTACCATTCCTAGTTTGCGATGAGCTATTTGCTAATTAGCCGAATGTAGCCCAATGAAGCCCAATGTAGCCCAATGTAGCCCAAAGATGGCCGCCAGACACACAAAAAAACAAATGTAGCCCAAATATCAGCCAGATGTAGCCCAACTATAGCCCAGTGACAGAATGACCAATCAGCTTCGCAAACCTCCGTTACGCGAAGCGGAGCGCTGTTACAGATATATATCTTTTTTTGAACGTTAATTTCTCAAAATCCACTGGAGCACATATATTGAGACCTAGCAAAGGCACATCGGGCTACCAGTCCCTAATATTTTGCCAAGTTTCGTGCAAATCCATTCAGCCGTTCGATTATTATTATTATTATTTTTTTTTGCCCCGCGGGGCCCTTTTTAAACCTCCACATCAAACCTAGGGGGTCAGCGAGGATCTACTATGCCCCCTTATAGTTATTTCCCCCTTTGTTTTGACCTCCTCTTGTCTCTCGATCCTACCGAGAGACAAGATGGCGGCCGCTACGGACTGTTTGGAATGTTGACAGACGCCGGAGAACCAATCAGCTTCGCTTCACAAAGCTCCGTTGCGCGAAAAGTCCTGGGCCGCTGCCCAGTCCGCTGTTACAGATATATATCTTTTTTTAAACGTTAATTTCTCAAAATCCACTGCAGCACATATATTGAGACCTACAAAAGGCACATCGGGCTACCAGTCCCTACAATTTTGCCAAGTTTCGTGCAAATCCATTCAGCCGTTCGGGCTAAAAGTGAGGCCAACCGCCCTATGGAAATTAACATGGGAAAAACGCGTTTTGGGACCCCCCTTTTTTCTCGGCCCCCCCTTGACGAACCCCCCCAAAATTTTCAGGGGCTGCTCAGAAACAAAATGTGCCATTTTCCTGAAAATTTCAGCCAATTCCGTCCACAAACGCCAAAGTTATTAGACATAGAATTTTCAAAAAACCCATAGAGAAAAAATCCTAACTATATATACCTACTGGCGACCGCCAGTAGGTAATATATGTAACATATTTAAACTTTACAGAAACACACAGCGACTGGATGATGTCATCAGTGATGTCATTTGAGATGTCATCTGTGATGTCATCAGTAATGTCACTGATCATGTCATGTATGATATAATATGTGATGTCATCAGCAGTGCATTGCGAAGACGCGAGTTATAGTTAGCAGAACTAACTATAACGGCCGACTTTCCCTGGTTTTGTACGAGTGAAATGTCCAACTAACTATAAGGTCCCTGAAACCTATGGTTTTTTCAGTGAATTTTAAAGTTGTTTTTAAACGCTAATTTCTAGCTGTGACGTCCATGAAACCTTTGTTTTTTTCAGTGAATATATATGTGTATATATATATATATATATATATATATATTCACTAAAAAAAACATAGGTTATAGACCATATATAGTTAGGAATTAGCATTTACAAAACCTTGAAAATTCACTGAAAAAACCATAGGTTATAGACCATATATAGTTAGGAATTAGCATTTAAAAAACCTTATTTTACTCACACAAAACCATTGAAATTCCATATATAGTTAGTTGCACTAACTATATATCGCGCACCCGCAATCCACTGCTGATGATGTCACATATTACATCATTCATGACACGGTCAGTGACATCACTGATGACATCACTGATGACATCTCAAATGACATCACTGATGACATCACTGATGACATCTCATTTGACATCAATGACCACATCACTGATGATATCATTCATGTGACAATACAATGCATCTCCTCACATTTTAATATAACCTCTGTTACACCCAGTGTTAAATACAGAGTATAATTTTTTAAACCATTGACACACCAATACTAGTTACTACATACGCACTCACTGATTCCTACGTCTACACACACATTCACTCATTCACCCATACAATCATTCATACATACAATCACTCATCTTTACAACACTATCATATGCACTCATACACCTATACAGACACTCACACTCTGCCACTCATCCATGGAGTTACTCACACACCTAGTCAGTCCTGTAAAGAATCAATCACACTTCCATTTTCTAATCTATACAGTTAAACATAGAGCAGCTTACATTTTCAAACATATACTAACACATACTTACTCTCTTATACAATCATTGATACAAGTACACATTGATCTGCACAGAGTCACACACCTCCCAGCCAGCCACACACACACTCAGTCTCCCATACAAATACTTGGACAATCAATCAATAACCCATATAGTTACTCATATAGCTACTGATCAACACATGCAGCAGTTTACAGAACAACAGACATAATGATGCACAAATTAAGACAGTTTAGTCACTAACCCATGCACTCAGTGAGACACATTTAATCACTCACTCATACATTCAGTCATGCACCTACTAAATCCTTCGTCCAGACACTTATACTTCCACTCATTCTTCAATATGTAAGACATATTTTAACTTTACAGAAACATACAGTCACTGGATGTTGTCATCAGTGATGTCATCAGTGATGTCATTTGAGATGTCATCAGTGATGTCATCAGTGATGTCATTTGAGATGTCATCAGTGATGTCATCAGTGATGTCACTGACCATGTCATGAATGATGTAATATGTGACATCATCAGCAGTGGATTGCGGGTGCGCGATATATAGTTAGTGCAACTAACTATATATGGAATTTCAATGGTTTTGTGTGAGTAAAATAAGGTTTTTTAAATGCTAATTCCTAACTATATATGGTCTATAACCTATGGTTTTTTCAGTGAATTTTCAAGGTTTTGTAAATGCTAATTCCTAACTATATATGGTCTATAACCTATGGTTTTTTCAGTGAATTTTCAAGGTTTTGTAAATGCTAATTCCTAACTATATATGGTCTATAACCTATGGTTTTTTCAGTGAATTTCAATGGTTTTTTAATAGCAAATATCAAAAGCTTTAAAATGTATTCTTCTTTAAATCGAAAAATATATTTTATATGTTTTTAATATAATTTTTTTATGTATATATACATTTTTGAAATTTCTTTTTTGTTTCGCTACCGGTCCGCGCACCGGGTAGCTTCCCGTTAGCTCAATTTGGTGCCGCGACCCGGTCCGCGAACCGGTAAACGTTCCGTTAGCGCAACTGCCGCGTTAGAAAACAATATCGTGACGCGTCACGTAAGCGCGACGTATCGCGTTGCCGCGCAATGCGTCTTATGACGCGCCGCATTAGCGCACCCGGAAGTGCTCCGGAGCGCGAACCGAGGCGCGAAGCGCAGCTCCCCGGAAGCGATCCGGGGCGCGGCGCGGCACGGAGCACGTAACGTAAGCGTAACAGGTCATGTGACTTGTTAATAAAACTTTCTATTGGTTCATTTCACTTTTGGTTTCCTAATGATGTAAGGCTAGGTCATGTGACCTAAAAATAACACTTTTCATTGGTTTAGAACATTTTTTTTCCCAAATGATGAAAGCCCCCACCTTCTTTCCTCACTCTGACTTTCATCTTTGTGAGAGGAAGACCTGTTTTTGCTTATTAAAATAATGGCATCTGTAGTAGCTGCAGCTGGTGGACCCCCACCACCACCACAACCACCTAGGAAGGAAGGACCACCTCCACAGTTCCTTCCCAACCCAGAGGAGAAGTAGGAAGAAGAAGAGGAAGAGGAAGTAGAGGGGAGGCAGTTCTTACGTGAAGAGCCCCGGAAATCCCACCACAAAGACCGTTTTATTTGGCAGTTTTATTCTTTTCCTCGAGGCCAAATAAAAGTGAATGCCCGACATGTGACATGCCTCATTTGTAAAGATGTTTTATCTAGAGGTACAGACAAAAAGTATAGTTACGGTAACTATACTATGCACCGTCATATGCAGAGGTGGCATCCACTGAATTACAACGTTGCAGAGATGCGTCACCTCCAAGACACCCACCAACTCCTGTGGCCAGTACATCGGCACAGGTAACTCTGTCGGGACCAGAGGCGAGGGAAACGGTCCCAAACATCCAACAGAATTTTGTGCACATGAAGATAGTGTGCCTTTATTGTGGTGACCTACTCTCATGTGCAAATATGAGTATCAATTTGATAAACAGAGCATTTGAAAACCACAAGTGCTCAAAACGCCCCAAAAAATAAAAAACAATTTGCTCCTGTTGAGCCCTTTCTTTTTTTTTTTTTTTTTTATATTTTTTATTGTAAAACAAAGAAATTTTTCTGGCACACACATAACACATGGTAAAGATACCTTAATGCTTGTAATAAAACATATAATAAATCAAAATTACTAACAAGAAGAACCACATATTAATACAGAAAAAAGTCAATAAAGATGGAATTAATACATCAGTCTACGTTCACAATTGATCTTTCTTTCCAGTGATGTATCGGTTCCCAAATTTTCCTCCCCCACCTTTTTTTCCTTTTACCTTTTTTCTCGAATTTACCCTTTTCAAGGTTAAACGTCCCCAGTAATAAGGCAATCCACTGTTGCAAGCCCGGGGGGAGAGGATCGAGCCAAACTCTAGCAATCAGCAACCTGTAGACCGCCATCGCTACAAATAAAAATTCGCTATGAGCGCCTTCACAATCCCTAACTCCTAACATAATTACAGTTGGTGTTAGGGTTACGTTTAAAGCAAGTGTGCGAGCCATAAAATCCTCAATATCCTTTAATAAGGATCTTAATTTGGGACAAAGCGCAAATATGTGGATGCTATCTGCAGCCATAGCGTTACATCGCCAACAGCTGATTCCTGAAGTTGCCCCCCACTGTGCTATACGGTCAGGCGTGTGATATAATTGGTATAGTGTTTTAAAATGTTGTGATTGTAGTGGGGCAGAAAAGAATGTTGAGCAGCCTAACTCCAAGGACGTCTGAAAGACCTCCCCTGATATCCCTAATTTCCCAGCCCATTTAATACCAAATCTATCGATGTCATCCTTCTTAGAACCAGCCAGCTGGGCATAGAAATATCGGATGGAGCACACCCCGCTTTGCTCAATTGACTCCATAATATTGCTTATGCCAAAACCACCTGGCCCTCCTTTTTTCTTTAAAAAAAAACTCCTAATCTGCAGGTACTTGAAAAAGCTATATCTTGCTATATTAAATTTATCTAGCAAATCTGAAAATAAAAGAATATTTCCAACGGGATCTAACAAATTTCCAAATTTCTTAATACCTTTTCTATCCCAGTCCGCCATAATAGCATCCGAAAAAACTTCAGGGGGTAAGGACTTATTTCTGTACAATCTGATATATCTATTATATCTCCCTAGACCACAATTTTTTGCAACAGCAGACCATACATTATGAGCAGCGGCGATTGTCTTGAAGCGAGTTCGTTTGAAATAAGATGAATCAATACATTTTAAGAAAACATTTGCTGTATCTTTGCCCAATACAATTGCATAAATCATAGTTGAAACAGCTTTTACTTTCGGGTTCCCTTCATTTGCACCAATTAAGCCTTGAATGTATTGCAGAACTGATGCCCAATAATAAAACCTGAAATCAGGAACCCCCCAGCCTCCCCTCTCCCTTGGTAAAGTCATAAACTTATATGCCCGTCTCGTCTTCCCATAGGACCAAATGAATTTATTTAAAATCGACTCCAGTTTATTAAACCAAGTTGACTCAAACAATAACGGTATTGTACGAAAAAGATAAAGAAATTTAGGGAGTATAATCATTTTGATGATGTTAGTACGGCCCACTAACGACAATCTGAGGTTATTTATCCTTAGCAAGTCCGAGTGAACTTTTGTCAATAAAGGCGAAATATTACGCTCAACTACTGTCCCTAAATCAGGTGAAATTTCAACACCTAGATATACTGCTGAGGAAGTCACTCGAGGATCGTTACATATAGATGCTGGGTTTTTGATAATCTGTGTTTTAGCTCTATTAAGCTTATAACCAGAAATGTTACCAAAGTCTTGGGCCTCCTGTTCTATTACTCCTATTGCCAT
Source organism: Lissotriton helveticus (assembly GCF_964261635.1). Classification (NCBI taxonomy): domain Eukaryota; kingdom Metazoa; phylum Chordata; class Amphibia; order Caudata; family Salamandridae; genus Lissotriton; species Lissotriton helveticus. Next base: position 697,249,934 of record NC_136065.1, on the reverse strand, counting down.
TCCAGGATCAAAGGTAATTATCGCCACATCGTCTGCGTAGGCCAATACTTTCACTACTAACTCATTTACACACAATGGGGAGATGCTGGGGTTGAGTTCGAGTCTACGTAAATATGGATCCATATATAATGCAAATAAAAGAGGGGAGCTAGGACAGCCTTGCCTAGTTCCTCTTTTAATCTGCACCGCCGCTGATAACTCCCGATTAATTTTAATTCTAGCCGTAGGATCTCTATAAAGAACCTGGATTGCTTTTATAAAATTATCCCCAAACCCAAAAGTTCTCATTAGCTCCCATAGATATTCCCAAGCTACCCTGTCGAAAGCTTTTTCGGCATCTAGGAATAGAGCCGCGACAGGGCCGCCTGTAACCTCCATAGTATCAAAACAGGTAATCACAGTCCTGATATGTTCAGTAGTCCCTTTCCCCGGGATAAAACCATGTTGGACTGGGGTAACTAATTTTTCTATTACAACGGACATCCTTGTGGCCAAGATTTTCGAGTATAGCTTTACATCGGCGTTCATTAAGGCTATAGGTCTATATGACCCAGGAATTGTAGCGGGCTTCCCTTTTTTCAAAATAACAATAACCTCCGTCTCGCCCCAAGAATTAGGGATTGAGATACCTCTCTGGGCTTGAATAAGTATATCCAGAAGTTCTACACTAAAGTCTGATATAAAAGTCTTATAAAATTCAATTGGTATCAAATCTGGTCCTGCAGCCTTCGATGAAGGGAGATCTGCTAAAGCTAACGTCATTTCTTCTAGAGTTATGTTGGCATCAAGTATAGTTTTTTCCTCTGACTCTAATTTTTTAAGTTGAATATTTCCTAGAAAATTCCTGATATTCTCAACTTCTGGCTCTGTCTCCCTATCATATAATTCCGAATAAAACTTCCAAAATTCTTTTCTTATCCCCTCAGGGTTGGAGATTAACTTGCCTGAACTGCCAACTATATTTTTAATGTCCCCTGCGTTAGCTTTCTGCCTAGCTCTGACAGCGAGAATATGACCAATCCGTTCACTAAACTCGCACGCCTGTTCCTTCTTCGTTAAGTAACTAGCTACTGTCTTCTTAGTAATACTGTCCGCTATTTCTGCCTTTAAAATCATAATCTCCAGCAATTGATGATCTAAAGGGAGCCCCCCCAAAATTAACCTACATAGCTGCGCGATATATAGTTAGTGCAACTAACTATATATGGAATTTCAATGGTTTTGTGTGAGTAAAATAAGGTTTTTTAAATGCTAATTCCTAACTATATATGGTCTATAACCTATGGTTTTTTCAGTGAATTTTCAAGGTTTTGTAAATGCTAATTCCTAACTATATATGGTCTATAACCTATGGTTTTTTCAGTGAATTTTCAAGGTTTTGTAAATGCTAATTCCTAACTATATATGGTCCATAACCTATGGTTTTTTCTGTGAATTTCATTGGTTTTTTAACAGCTAATATCTGTAGCTGTAAAATGTATTCTTCTTTAAATCCAAAAATATATTTTATATGTTTATGAATAATTTTTTTTTTAAATATTTTTTTTTCTTCGTTCCCGCTTCGCAAATCGGGAAGCTTCCCGTTAGCTGACCTTGATGCCGCGAAATAGACCGCGAGCCGGTAAACGTTTCTTTACCGCAAGTGCCGCGTTACAAAACAACATCGTGACGCCTCCCGTCCGCATGACGTTTCACGTTGTCGCGTGATACGTCATATGACGTACTACGTTAGCGAACTGGTACGCGAAGCGAGTCGCAAAGCGCAGGTTTCTGGAAGCAAACCGGGAGGCCCTGCAAAGCGCTTAACGTAAACACAGCAAGTCATGTGACTTGGTAATAACACTTTTCATTGGTTCATTTCACTTTTGGTTTCCTAATGATGTAAGACTAGGTCATATAATCTAAAATGAACACTTTTGATTGGTTGAGAACTCTTGTTTTTCCCAAATGATGAAAATCCCTCCTTCTTTCCTCACTCTGACTTTCATCATTGTGAGAGAAAGACCCTTTGTGATCACTGAGCAATGGCTTCTTTAGTAGCTTCAGCTGGTGCTTCCCCACCACCTCCACCACATCCAAGGAAGAGTGGACCACCTGCTCAAGTTATAATTCAACAAGAAGAAGAAGAAGAGGAACAGGAGGACGAGCACGAAGAGAGGCAGTTTTTGCCTGAGCAGCCCAGGACGTCTCACCGGAAAGAAAACTTTATTTGGCAATTTTTTAAAATTCCCAAAGGTCAGAAAAAAGTAAATGCAAGATACGTAACTTGCCTTATATGTCAAGATAGACTGTCCAGAGGGACCGACAAAAAATACAGTTTCGGAAACTACACAATGCATCGCCATATGACTAGGTGGCATCCTAACAACTACAGTACTGCACAGTTTCGGAACGACCTAGATAATCTCCCTATTATGGCCAGAAGATCTGTTGTACCGGAAGTAACGGGACCAGAGGGCAGGGAGATGGTGCCAAATATACAAATGAGATTTGGTGATGTAAAACACATCTGCGTATTTTGCGATGGATTCATTTCCTACGGAGAAAAAAGCATCACTCTGATCAACAGAGCTATTGACTATCATATGCAAGTTTGTACGAAACGCCCAAAATAATAAATACTTCTTTTTTTTGTTTTGTTGCTCCTGTTGAGCCCTTTACAATGAATCGTTTTCATTGCCCCCTCCAAGAAAACCCCCAAAAAATATAAAACTGTTCCGAAAAATTCAAAAACAGTAAAAAAATGTTCAGAAAAATAAAAAAAAAAAGTTCTTTTCAGAACTACCTCCCCGTTATTAAAAAATTGGTACAATATTTGGAACTGTGCCACCCTCTATTTCTCTTAGTTCGCTTCCCAGTTCGCTCGCCGGTACGCGAACCGGAAGCGAACCAAAAACAGTAAGTATAAGGGAAGGAAACAGACACTTATGTTAAAAGAAAGACAGCTATAGGGGAGTAAACTAGAGATACTATTACCCGTAATCCACTGCTGATGATGTCACATATTACATCATTCATGACATGCTCAGTGACATCATCAGCAGAGGATTGCGGGTTTTTTGGCAACATGCCTTATCCACGGTTTAATAACGCTGCCTTTTGCTTTATATAAGTTTTCAAATTGTATGAAATATATACCAATAGGTCGTTATGAACCTTTAGGTAGTGCTTTTCTTCATGAGGTCTGGTCGCTTCCATACACATACAGATGTTTCAAAGATGATCAAGAAGTTTATCTGAATGGAGAGGAATGCACTGAGACGCCAGATCATTCACTAATGTGTAGGCACATACAGTTACACGGTTCATGCAACAAACACCGACCAAATATGGCTTGCGTGTTGCAAGGCACGCCAGTTCCTGCTATCATCCCCACGTTCAAGTTGTTGGAAAATGGTAGTTATTTGATGCTCAATAATGAAGATTGTTCTGAGTTAATTAAAAGTATTCCTTTTATCGTAACAGTAAGTGAACGGGTTATTTGCTGCAGAAATGTTCTATTTCCTCCCACACATGAACATAGGGAGTTTTCAATCTGGCCACAAATACCAACCTTGGGACACGTTTCAACGGCATGGCAAGAATAAGAGCTCTTTTGTCTCAGAGAGAGGTGGCCTTGAGTTCGGCCCGTGAAACTTTCGTACTTCACATAGCGAACACCCGTACAAAGGTGCACACCCTTTTCAATTAAGATTTGCCTTTCAATTTCAGCAACATGTTTCCGACTATCTTTAACGCATCCTCCACAAAGTCCCTGGCGCACTTTTTTAAAGTTGTTACCAGTGGTCTCGTGACTTCATTTGAGAAAATCTTTGGAGTCATCCCTGCTTCCTTTCATTCCATTTTCTCCACTCTGGTTCGTGGATTGGCATTTTTACTTGCATTACCAGCGGACGCTCTTGTGCTTTTTTACATTTTTAAATATGGATGTCCCTCCTATGCAACCTCCCACCCTGCAGCTGCTGACACTGTTCCGCAATCGCATGCTAGAATATTATGGCACAATGCCGTTGGCGATATTAAGCACGGCATATGGATTATCTTTTCGATTCTCCTACTTCACCTGTGTCCAGCCTGTATTTCACTGCCTGACCTGTGATTTCGATTGGGCCATTGATTTGTGTCTCTGCGGACCGGTTTCTCCTGACGTCGACTTTAATCAGCTGATGACTCCTATCATTACTCACGAGTTGGTTTGTCCTGGCGAAAGGATTATGGCTGTGGCATTGATGCATGGACTACTTGGTCCCTGGAATTTACTGGCGGCAGCACAGTCTTTCTTGGAACAGAGCTTTCTTGAAAACCCACCGAGCTGTCCTCTGATGGTGATAGAGGATCCGGTGCTGGGAGAGCACGTATGTTCTTTTCCGCTTTTAAATTGGATGGCTGAACTGTTTTCGGATGAAGACGGTGACTTCCTATTGGAGGCTGTTGCAGCTTATTTTGCATACACAGTTATGTCATAGACCTTTTTCATGTTTGATATGCTGAGTACTAGCATTTCATTGACAATTCATTGACTTATTTGTCAAGTTTTTATTATTTACCTTGCCTATTGGCTTAAGATTCGATAAAGTACTTGGCTGTTTTATTTTTCTTTAGCATTACATTTTCCTAGTTTTTAATGCTTTACCTTGCGGACCGTCCACATATAAACTTGCAATCTGCTCTCATGAGATGGCACTTCTATTATCTTATTCAGTTCGTTTCCGGATCATGGGGAGGTGTCATCTAGGTCCTGGATATCTTTACACCGTGTTAAGTTAGCATGGGCTCATTACCGGTTTAAACGCCATTTTTCCTTTTTTGCAACTTCTGCACAAGACACTTAGTTGTTGCTTTAGCTTTCCACCTAGTAGTTCATCGTGGTTTACATGAGAATAATATGTTATTGGTCTACTATCTGCTTTACTTGTTAAACTATATCTGTACAGCGAGTGCTAAAGTTTCAAGAACAACACGATACAGAATTGTTATGAGGTCTGATCTCCACGACTTCATACTCATAACATAAGTGCAACTTCTGCCAATTCTGGGCATGAGGCGGGTTTTATATTGCTTTGCCGAACACACATACACAACAGTTGATGCGGTTCACATGAAGAGAGAGCTGGTGTATGCTGATGTGATTCCTTCAAATCTAAGACACTAAAGTATGGGCACGCCCTAAACCAACACAAAGAGACCTTCTTAGCAAATAATATAATATGTGTATTAGGGAGGGTGAGATATAAGCAGCCGCGGGCCGTGGAGGGAGTTACGATGGGGCAGGGAGGCGGGGAGGGGGAGAAGCAGGGTGGAGCCCTCTCTACCTTGCCCCTCCCCCTCCCCGCCTCCCTGCCCCACTGTAACTCCCTCCACGGCCCGCGGCTGCTTATAAGTGTTGCTAACTCTTATTCATTTACAGCATGTTAACATACTGTCACCATTCGCTTTTTATGTACTAGTAACTATGCTGGTAATTTTGCTACTGATAATATGTGTACTTGTATTCTCCCCCTCCCCGCCTCCCTGCCTCACCGTAACTCCCTCCACGGCCCGCGGCTGCTTATAAGTGTTGCTAACTCTTATTCATTTACAGCATGTTAACATACTATCACCATTCACTTTTTATGTACTAGTAACTATGCTGGTAATTTTGCTACTGATAATATGTGTACTTTTATTATCTAAGGTACTACGCCTCAGAAGACGGCATTAGTAAATAAACATTTCAAATACACATCTGTTCTTCTTAACTCCATGTTCTGGTTTCTAAGAAATCTATAACGACCGACTGTTCATGAGTTCCACGTATCCTGAGGTACTATAAGTTCATATTCTGGATTGTCTAAACATTGAGAGTTTGTTAGATCCAATGTGACACTGTACCTAGCTTGCTAAGGAGTTTTAGATTACTAACGTGAGTTTTGGGACACCCTAATTCGCCGAGGTTCCAATCCTCTGTCCACAGTTCTGTGTGAGAACAGAAACCCTGCGACAGGGGCACCCCCGACCCTTGCTGGAGCTTCATCACACTTGCGATACAACTCCAGCAATGCATTCGCCGAGGTTCCAATCCTCTGTCCACAGTTCTGTGTGAGAACAGAAACCCTGCGACAGGGGCACCCCCGACCCTTGCTGGAGCTTCATCACACTTGCGATACAACTCCAGCAATACGCCACCTTTACGGCACAGATACATCACGCATCTGTGCTGTTTTTGCCCCATGATGCGCCGCATTGTAAATGCAGCACACCATAGGTGACGGAACAGCGGCACAGAATGACTAACACATCCCTGGTGATGCGCCAGTCATCATAAATGTATCCCTATGCTTCTTATCTTGTTAGAGATGAACCGCCATATGTATCATCAAAGTTTTTTGCATTTCCTAAATAGCGAACTTTAAGGAATAAATAGCGATTCTTTACCATTCCTAGTTTGCGATGAGCTATTTGCTAATTAGCCGAATGTAGCCCAATGAAGCCCAATGTAGCCCAATGTAGCCCAAAGATGGCCGCCAGACACACAAAAAAACAAATGTAGCCCAAATATCAGCCAGATGTAGCCCAACTATAGCCCAGTGACAGAATGACCAATCAGCTTCGCAAACCTCCGTTACGCGAAGCGGAGCGCTGTTACAGATATATATCTTTTTTTGAACGTTAATTTCTCAAAATCCACTGGAGCACATATATTGAGACCTAGCAAAGGCACATCGGGCTACCAGTCCCTAATATTTTGCCAAGTTTCGTGCAAATCCATTCAGCCGTTCGATTATTATTATTATTTTTTTTTTTTGCCCCGCGGGGCCCTTTTTAAACCTCCACATCAAACCTAGGGGGTCAGCGAGGATCTACTATGCCCCCTTATAGTTATTTCCCCCTTTGTTTTGACCTCCTCTTGTCTCTCGATCCTACCGAGAGACAAGATGGCGGCCGCTACGGACTGTTTGGAATGTTGACAGACGCCGGAGAACCAATCAGCTTCGCTTCACAAAGCTCCGTTGCGCGAAAAGTCCGCGTCCTGGGCCGCTGCCCAGTCCGCTGTTACAGATATATATCTTTTTTTAAACGTTAATTTCTCAAAATCCACTGCAGCACATATATTGAGACCTACAAAAGGCACATCGGGCTACCAGTCCCTACAATTTTGCCAAGTTTCGTGCAAATCCATTCAGCCGTTCGGGCTAAAAGTGAGGCCAACCGCCCTATGGAAATTAACATGGGAAAAACGCGTTTTGGGACCCCCCTTTTTTCTCGGCCCCCCTTGACGAACCCCCCCAAAATTTTCAGGGGCTGCTCAGAAACAAAATGTGCCATTTTCCTGAAACTTTCAGCCAATTCCGTCCACAAACGCCAAAGTTATTAGACATAGAATTTTCAAAAAACCCATAGAGAAAAAATCCTAACTATATATACCTACTGGCGACCGCCAGTAGGTAATATATGTAACATATTTAAACTTTACAGAAACACACAGCGACTGGATGATGTCATCAGTGATGTCATTTGAGATGTCATCTGTGATGTCATCAGTAATGTCACTGATCATGTCATGTATGATATAATATGTGATGTCATCAGCAGTGCATTGCGAAGACGCGAGTTATAGTTAGCAGAACTAACTATAACGGCCGACTTTCCCTGGTTTTGTACGAGTGAAATGTCCAACTAACTATAAGGTCCCTGAAACCTATGGTTTTTTCAGTGAATTTTAAAGTTGTTTTTAAACGCTAATTTCTAGCTGTGACGTCCATGAAACCTTTGTTTTTTTCAGTGAATATATATGTGTATATATATATATATATATATATATATATTCACTAAAAAAAACATAGGTTATAGACCATATATAGTTAGGAATTAGCATTTACAAAACCTTGAAAATTCACTGAAAAAACCATAGGTTATAGACCATATATAGTTAGGAATTAGCATTTAAAAAACCTTATTTTACTCACACAAAACCATTGAAATTCCATATATAGTTAGTTGCACTAACTATATATCGCGCACCCGCAATCCACTGCTGATGATGTCACATATTACATCATTCATGACACGGTCAGTGACATCACTGATGACATCACTGATGACATCTCAAATGACATCACTGATGACATCACTGATGACATCTCATTTGACATCAATGACCACATCACTGATGATATCATTCATGTGACAATACAATGCATCTCCTCACATTTTAATATAACCTCTGTTACACCCAGTGTTAAATACAGAGTATAATTTTTTAAACCATTGACACACCAATACTAGTTACTACATACGCACTCACTGATTCCTACGTCTACACACACATTCACTCATTCACCCATACAATCATTCATACATACAATCACTCATCTCTACAACACTATCATATGCACTCATACACCTATACAGACACTCACACTCTGCCACTCATCCATGGAGTTACTCACACACCTAGTCAGTCCTGTAAAGAATCAATCACACTTCCATTTTCTAATCTATACAGTTAAACATAGAGCAGCTTACATTTTCAAACATATACTAACACTCTCTTATACAATCATTGATACAAGTACACATTGATCTGCACAGAGTCACACACCTCCCAGCCAGCCACACACACACTCAGTCTCCCATACAAATACTTGGACAATCAATCAATAACCCATATAGTTACTCATATAGCTACTGATCAACACATGCAGCAGTTTACAGAACAACAGACATAATGATGCACAAATTAAGACAGTTTAGTCACTAACCCATGCACTCAGTGAGACACATTTAATCACTCACTCATACATTCAGTCATGCACCTACTAAATCCTTCGTCCAGACACTTATACTTCCACTCATTCTTCAATATGTAAGACATATTTTAACTTTACAGAAACATACAGTCACTGGATGTTGTCATCAGTGATGTCATCAGTGATGTCATTTGAGATGTCATCAGTGATGTCATCAGTGATGTCATTTGAGATGTCATCAGTGATGTCATCAGTGATGTCACTGACCATGTCATGAATGATGTAATATGTGACATCATCAGCAGTGGATTGCGGGTGCGCGATATATAGTTAGTGCAACTAACTATATATGGAATTTCAATGGTTTTGTGTGAGTAAAATAAGGTTTTTTAAATGCTAATTCCTAACTATATATGGTCTATAACCTATGGTTTTTTCAGTGAATTTTCAAGGTTTTGTAAATGCTAATTCCTAACTATATATGGTCTATAACCTATGGTTTTTTCAGTGAATTTTCAAGGTTTTGTAAATGCTAATTCCTAACTATATATGGTCTATAACCTATGGTTTTTTCAGTGAATTTCAATGGTTTTTTAATAGCAAATATCAAAAGCTTTAAAATGTATTCTTCTTTAAATCGAAAAATATATTTTATATGTTTTTAATATAATTTTTTTATGTATATATACATTTTTGAAATTTTTTTTTTGTTTCGCTACCGGTCCGCGCACCGGGTAGCTTCCCGTTAGCTCAATTTGGTGCCGCGACCCGGTCCGCGAACCGGTAAACGTTCCGTTAGCGCAACTGCCGCGTTAGAAAACAATATCGTGACGCGTCACGTAAGCGCGACGTATCGCGTTGCCGCGCAATGCGTCTTATGACGCGCCGCATTAGCGCACCCGGAAGTGCTCCGGAGCGCGAACCGAGGCGCGAAGCGCAGCTCCCCGGAAGCGATCCGGGGCGCGGCGCGGAGCACGTAACGTAAGCGTAACAGGTCATGTGACTTGTTAATAAAACTTTCTATTGGTTCATTTCACTTTTGGTTTCCTAATGATGTAAGGCTAGGTCATGTGACCTAAAAATAACACTTTTCATTGGTTTAGAACATTTTTTTTCCCAAATGATGAAAGCCCCCACCTTCTTTCCTCACTCTGACTTTCATCTTTGTGAGAGGAAGACCTGTTTTTGCTTATTAAAATAATGGCATCTGTAGTAGCTGCAGCTGGTGGACCCCCACCACCACCACAACCACCTAGGAAGGAAGGACCACCTCCACAGTTCCTTACCAACCCAGAGGAGAAGTAGGAAGAAGAAGAGGAAGAGGAAGTAGAGGGGAGGCAGTTCTTACGTGAAGAGCCCCGGAAATCCCACCACAAAGACAGTTTTATTTGGCAGTTTTATTCTTTTCCTCGAGGCCAAATAAAAGTGAATGCCCGACATGTGACATGCCTCATTTGTAAAGATGTTTTATCTAGAGGTACAGACAAAAAGTATAGTTACGGTAACTATACTATGCACCGTCATATGCAGAGGTGGCATCCACTGAATTACAACGTTGCAGAGATGCGTCACCTCCAAGACACCCACCAACTCCTGTGGCCAGTACATCGGCACAGGTAACTCTGTCGGGACCAGAGGCGAGGGAAACGGTCCCAAACATCCAACAGAATTTTGTGCACATGAAGATAGTGTGCCTTTATTGTGGTGACCTACTCTCATGTGCAAATATGAGTATCAATTTGATAAACAGAGCATTTGAAAACCACAAGTGCTCAAAACGCCCCAAAAAATAAAAAACAATTTGCTCCTGTTGAGCCCTTTTTTTTGTTTTTTTTTTTTTATATTTTTTATTGTAAAACAAAGAAATTTTTCTGGCACACACATAACACATGGTACAGATACCTTAATGCTTGTAATAAAACATATAATAAATCAAAATTACTAACAAGAAGAACCACATATTAATACAGAAAAAAGTCAATAAAGATGGAATTAATACATCAGTCTACGTTCACAATTGATCTTTCTTTCCAGTGATGTATCGGTTCCCAAATTTTCCTCCCCCACCTTTTTTTCCTTTTACCTTTTTTCTCGAATTTACCCTTTTCAAGGTTAAACGTCCCCAGTAATAAGGCAATCCACTGTTGCAAGCCCGGAGGGGAGAGGATCGAGCCAAACTCTAGCAATCAGCAACCTGTAGACCGCCATCGCTACAAATACAAATTCGCTATGAGCGCCTTCACAATCCCTAACTCCTAACATAATTACAGTTGGTGTTAGGGTTACGTTTAAAGCAAGTGTGCGAGCCATAAAATCCTCAATATCCTTTAATAAGGATCTTAATTTGGGACAAAGCGCAAATATGTGGATGCTATGTGCAGCCATAGCGTTACATCGCCAACAGCTGATTTCTGAAGTTGCCCCCCACTGTGCTATACGGTCAGGCGTGTGATATAATTGGTATAGTGTTTTAAAATGTTGTGATTGTAGTGGGGCAGAAAAGAATGTTGAGCAGCCTAACTCCAAGGACGTCTGAAAGACCTCCCCTGATATCCCTAATTTCCCAGCCCATTTAATACCAAATCTATCGATGTCATCCTTCTTAGAACCAGCCAGCTGGGCATAGAAATATCGGATGGAGCACACCCCGCTTTGCTCAATTGACTCCATAATATTGCTTATGCCAAAACCACCTGGCCCTCCTTTTTTCTTTAAAAAAAAACTCCTAATCTGCAGGTACTTGAAAAAGCTATATCTTGCTATATTAAATTTATCTAGCAAATCTGAAAATAAAAGCATATTTCCAACGGGATCTAACAAATTTCCAAATTTCTTAATACCTTTTCTATCCCAGTCCGCCATAATAGCATCCGAAAAAACTTCAGGGGGTAAGGACTTATTTCTGTACAATCTGATATATCTATTATATCTCCCTAGACCACAATTTTTTGCAACAGCAGACCATACATTATGAGCAGCGGAGATTGTCTTGAAGCGAGTTCGTTTGAAATAAGATGAATCAATACATTTTAAGAAAACATTTGCTGTATCTTTGCCCAATACAATTGCATAAATCATAGTTGAAACAGCTTTTACTTTCGGGTTCCCTTCATTTGCACCAATTAAGCCTTGAATGTATTGCAGAACTGATGCCCAATAATAAAACCTGAAATCAGGAACCCCCCAGCCTCCCCTCTCCCTTGGTAAAGTCATAAACTTATATGCCCGTCTCGTCTTCCCATAGGACCAAATGAATTTATTTAAAATCGACTCCAGTTTATTAAACCAAGTTGACTCAAACAATAACGGTATTGTACGAAAAAGATAAAGAAATTTAGGGAGTATAATCATTTTGATGATGTTAGTACGGCCCACTAACGACAATCTGAGGTTATTTATCCTTAGCAAGTCCGAGTGAACTTTTGTCAATAAAGGCGAAATATTACGCTCAACTACTGTCCCTAAATCAGGTGAAATTTCAACACCTAGATATACTGCTGAGGAAGTCACTCGAGGATCGTTACATATAGATGCTGGGTTTTTGATAATCTGTGTTTTAGCTCTATTAAGCTTATAACCAGAAATGTTACCAAAGTCTTGGGCCTCCTGTTCTATTACTCCTATTGCCATTCCAGGATCAAAGGTAATTATCGCCACATCGTCTGCGTAGGCCAATACTTTCACTACTAACTCGTTTACACACAATGGGGAGATGCTGGGGTTGAGTTCGAGTCTACGTAAATATGGATCCATATATAATGCAAATAAAAGAGGGGAGCTAGGACAGCCTTGCCTAGTTCCTCTTTTAATCTGCACCGCCGCTGATAACTCCCGATTAATTTTAATTCTAGCCGTAGGATCTCTATAAAGAACCTGGATTGCTTTTATAAAATTATCCCCAAACCCAAAAGTTCTCATTAGCTCCCATAGATATTCCCAAGCTACCCTGTCGAAAGCTTTTTCGGCATCTAGGAATAGAGCCGCGACAGGGCCGCCTGTAACCTCCATAGCATCAAAACAGGTAATCACAGTCCTGATATGTTCAGTAGTCCCTTTCCCCGGGATAAAACCATGTTGGACTGGGGTAACTAATTTTTCTATTACAACGGACATCCTTGTGGCCAAGATTTTCGAGTATAGCTTTACATCGGCGTTCATTAAGGCTATAAGTCTATATGACCCAGGAATTGTAGCGGGCTTCCCTTTTTTCAAAATAACAATAACCTCCGTCTCGCCCCAAGAATTAGGGATTGAGATACCTCTCTGGGCTTGAATAAGTATATCCAGAAGTTCTACACTAAAGTCTGATATAAAAGTCTTATAAAATTCAATTGGTATCAAATCTGGTCCTGCAGCCTTCGATGAAGGGAGATCTGCTAAAGCTAACGTCATTTCTTCTAGAGTTATGTTGGCATCAAGTATAGTTTTTTCCTCTGACTCTAATTTTTTAAGTTGAATATTTCCTAGAAAATTCCTGATATTCTCAACTTCTGGCTCTGTCTCCCTATCATATAATTCCGAATAAAACTTCCAAAATTCTTTTCTTATCCCCTCAGGGTTGGAGATTAACTTGCCTGAACTGTCAACTATATTTTTAATGTCCCCTGCGTTAGCTTTCTGCCTAGCTCTGACAGCGAGAATATGACCAATCCGTTCACTAAACTCGCACGCCTGTTCCTTCTTCGTTAAGTAACTAGCTACTGTCTTCTTAGTAATACTGTCCGCTATTTCTGCCTTTAAAATCATAATCTCCAGCAATTGATGATCTAAAGGGAGCCCCCCCAAAATTAACCTACTTAGTTCCGACTCGGCATTCAAAAGGGAATTAACTTGTTGATCGAACGACTCTCTTTCCTTTTTTCGTTTATAAGTTGAGAAGCTTATTGTCTCTCCTCTAACACCTGCTTTAAATGCATCCCAAATAAAACCGCTGCTAGTGCTACCCCTGTTGTTCAACCAAAACTCCCTAATCCATTTTCCCATGTGCTTACGATAACACTCGTCTTGTAACAGAGCTCGCTCGAAAGTCCATTTATATATTTTCCTATCTACCCCAGATAAACTCAGTGACAATAATAATGGACTATGATCAGAAACTAACCGCGGGAGTTTTTTAATCTGTGTATTACCTAGCAAAACATTAGATATTAAAAAGTAGTCCAGTCTTACTGTTATATTATGGGGGGCAGAAAAATATGTATCCCCATCCGACTGCGGGTGCAAGTTAGCCCAGACGTCTGAGAGAGCATTATTCGAGGCCATATTCGCGATCGCCCTGTGCACCCTTTTCTTCCTCCCTGTATAGGAATGACCTGATTGTAACTCAATGTTCGCCGGTCGGCTGATGTTAAAATCACCACAACAAACAATCGGTTCTGCCCACGTTGGGAGTTCATCGTCTAGAAATTGAAAAATATCAGGGTCATCGCATGTTGAGCCATACACTGAAACCAAAGTGAACCTAACCCCTCTGAAGCTCATTTCTATAATCACCCATCTACCCCAAGTATCTTCTTTACTCCTATGTACAATACAGTCTGCGCCTTTTCCAAGAATAGCCACCCCTCGAGTTTTGGAGGCTTGTTTCGTATAAGCTAAAACTTTAAATCCAGTTTGTTCCAGCAGAAAACCCTTACCACCCTCCACATGAGTTTCCTGTAGACAGATCAAATCAGGAGACGTTGATTTACAGAATGCTGAGACTCGCAGCCTCTTTTGGAGATCATTAAGACCACAAACATTAAATGACAAGATTCGACAAGACATCAAAAAACATCAAAGGTTAGCGCCAGCTTCGAATTCCATCTCTTAATCAAGCCCATGGCTTCCTTTGTCCTCCATTTAAACAAAACCTGAATCTGCTGTAAACTATATTTCACGGTGTGTAGTGTGTGCCTTTTTCTCCCACCCCTCATCCCTCCCACCTCCCCAAGCCCTCCCCGAGTGTCCCTCCCCCCTCCCCCCCTACAGGCAAATAGGTCACGCATGACCTATATGTGAACGCCGGGGACGCAGCAGCCGCCACACCTCCCCACTGCCAGCCGATATTGCAAACATATCAAACTGAATCCACTACATTTTCTCCTTATATCCCAGAGCTTCTATCATGTACGCTTTTGCCTTAATCTCAGAAAAGAAAATTTTAAACTGACCCTTGGTCACAATTTTCAGTTTTGCAGGGTAAAGCAAATAGGCTTCGGATCCCAAAGCCTGGATATGCGGAATCAATTGCCTCAGCCTCCATCTACGTTCCACTGTGGCGTGGCAAAAGTCCGGTCTTGCAAAGAACGTAACGTTGTTGTAAGTACGTCTTGACTCTGGCTTTGCTTTGTCCAGTATCAGCTGTCTAAGGAGGAAATTCCCTACGAATATTAACAGAGCCCTAGGATGCCCCCTCTGGCCCCCAACCTGAGCCCGACCCCCCTTAAGAAAAAAAGGTAAACGGTGGGCTCTTTGAATTTCTATTTCCCACTGCCAACTAGATAACTCCGGGAAAGCCCCCTTTAACAAATTCACAACAAACAACCTGGGGTCCTCCCCTTCCAGTCCTTCCTCCACACCTAGCAACCTGATGTTATTTCGACGCTGCCTGTTCTCGAACTCTTCTAGCTTCCAGTTAACATCCTCTGCCACCTTTTGATGCTCTTCCTTGTATGATTTCAGGCCTCTCAGATCATCCTCCACTTTACTAGTCCTTTCCTCCACTTGTACCACTCTCTCAACCATCTCGTCTTGTCTTTGGCTTATACTTCTGAGTTTATTTTGAATCTTCCTAGATTCCTGTCTTGCCCTCCTACTCTCTCCTCTAGCCTCAGTCTGCATTAACTTCAGGGTGTTAAACAGAAGATCAAGCGTAACAGGAGGCTGGGAGGATTGAGCAGAGCCGTAATCCCCAGTCAAAGTTGCTGGACTGTCCTGCTCCATAAAGGAAAAGGTGGTGGTTGAATAGTCCCATGCTAATTTTTTAGTAGGATCGGTGTTACTGCTTGCAGTGGAAGGTTTCCTTTTGGACAGGCGTTTTTTTTGTGAGGTTTTCCTTACCGGGGAGCTACTAAGTGAATCAATACCAGTGGACTCATCGGTACAAACATCTTCAGAGGGCAGAGATTGTGACTGTGTGTCTTCTTCCACAGAGTAAAATCTCTCTGCCGAGGCGGAACCATTGGCGATACCAATTTCTGCTGAGGTGGAGGAATCGCCACCTAATTTAAATCCCCCACTCTCTGCGTTTAGATCCATAGTTTCTGCCCATGTTAGGGGTTTATTGTACAGTAGGCTAGCTGCATCAATGCCAGCCGTAGCAGCAATCTCCTCCCCCTCAGTAACATTTGACTCATGTAGCTGGGTCCCCCGCTCTGCATGCTCTAATACCAGCGCAGAAGAATTTACATCCGAAATATCCCCTGGAAGCTGGGTGTGCAAAGCACGGCAGTCACTCATCGCCGACAGATTTACCCCTTTGTCTAAGCTTATGCTTGTTTTTGTCCGACTCCATTCCTGCGCCTCTAACCCGTGGTTCAGCCCGGCCATGGCACCGCCACTTGTCTTGCCCCCGCTGATCATCACTCCCACAGCGCTGCTCTCTCCCAAGGCGGACGCAGGCACTGCAGTGGCCGGCTTACCTGCTGCTGCCCGACTTCCAGGTTGCCTAGCAACCCCGGGATTAAGCATGGAGCCTGCATCCGCGTCGAGAACGCCAGCGCCAGCTCCACCGGCTCCACCGGCTCCCTCAGCGCTGATTCCGGTGATCACTGAAGCCGTCTCTGCTCCATCTCTTCCGCCCGCGCTGGAGTCCGCGGTAATACCAGGTTTGGCTGCGGGGGGTCCGCTGCTTACAGGAGTGTTTACGGGAGTGTTGGCGAAACTTTCCGTGACGGTAGGTTGACGCAGTGCAGTCTCTCTAGTCTTTGACTTGACATCTTGGCCTGCATCTTTTACAGTCGCCGCGCCTTCTGCTCCGTCTCTTTTCGCCATTACTTTCTTAAGGCTTGACGCATTTTTCTGAGCCGTGGCAGTAACCGGAGCTGGGCCAGTAATTTTCTGCTCTGTCTTTGTTTTCTCTTTTTCCTTTACTGTAGTTTTCTGTCCTTTAGCTTTGTCTGCATCTGAAGTTTTCCCTCCTTTTCCATCCTTGAGCTCGAGCCCACGCTGTGGACGAGGCGGCATCCTGTGACAGAGTTCTACTACCAGAATGAGAACCTCTGAAATGGCTTTTTTAAGGTGAATAACTGTGCGTAGAATGATGTTCCCTCGTTGTAACCAGGAAGGGAATATCACCGAGTTACCAGACAGAGGCATACGGAAACCCTGTAATTCTTTATCTATTCAGCCATAGATAATTGTCCGGCAGTGGAGAGGAGGAAAGTGCGACTCACTCACTGCATCCCACGGCGGCCATCTTGCCCTGTGTCCCTGTTGAGCCCTTTCTAATGCCTATTTTTCGTTGTTCCCCCTCAAAAAAAATATAAAACTGTTCAAAAATACAAAAAAAGTAAAAAATTGTTCAGAAAAATAATACAAAAAATATAAAACAACAAAAATAATTTAAAAAAAGTTCTTTTCAGAACTACCTCCCCTTTATAAAAAAATTGCTAGAATGTTTAGCACTCTGGCAACCTCTATTTCTTCTGGTTCGCTTCCCGGTTCGGTCGCCGGTACGCAAACCGGGAGCGAACCAAAAAAAAAATTAAAGAAGAGTAAGTGTAAGGGAAGGAAACAGAGAGTAATGTTAAAAGAAAGACAGCTATAGGGAGTAACACAGAGATACTGTTTAATAGATCTATTTACCGAAGAAAAGATGGAAGAGGGTATAATAGTGAAAAACAAAATAGATAAGGAAGTGAAAGAAAAAAAGGAGAGTAGAAGAATAATAAACAAGAGTTTCTTAGAGAACGTGAGTGAATGTTCAAAATAAGATTAAAACATGTGGAATAACAGAGAGAAAAAACAGAAAGCAGAAAAGAAGAAGTAACAGAAAAGGAATGATTGAAACAGCAAAGAAATGTAAATAACATAGGGGCATATTATCAACATAGGTGATAAAATTATCGCTGCTTTTATCGGCAGAAATCTGCCGCTAAAGCCGCTTTTGCGGCAGAAAACTGCCGCTAAAGCCGCTTTTGCGGCAGTTTTCTGCCAATAATGACTGCTTTTATCGGCAGAAATCTGCCGCTAAAGCCGCTTTTGCGGCAGTTTTCTGCCAATAAAAGCAGCGATAATTTTATTGCCTGTGTTGATAATATGCCCCTTAGTGTGCTTGAACTACAGGGAGAAAGCATAATGAACTATTAGTGAAAGAGTGATAGAGACGTAGTGAGTGAACAGGAGTGAGGAGCTATGAGAACAGAGAGACTGAGAAAAGGAGTGGAAGGAGTAGAGTAAGTAAGTAATAGAGAAAGGAATGAGAGAAGTAGCAAAGGCAGGAAACTGAGGGTTAAAGAAATGAAGCAGTGGAACTGATAGAAGTTAAATGTGATAGAAATGTAATGAAAAGAGTACAAAACATTTACCTTATAATTGTCGTTAACTTAGTCACTTGTTATTGTTATACTTTCAATCTGTGAAGGAAAGAACAAAAATTTGAAAAATATAAAAAACATGTATTTAAAAATTAGAAAAGACAAGGGAAAAGATTGAAGGACAAACAGTTTTTCAACAACTTTGACACTTACAGAAGCCTCTGCTTCTCCATGCCCCCTACACAGTCCTAAATATATACATTTTAAACTAACAGTATCTTGTTGCAGATGAAGTGAGGCCTATCTTGTAACATGGTGCATCTTTTGCATCACTGCTGCATCACATAAGTGATGCAACAGCGGCACAAAAGAGGCGCATGGCCATCATAAATCTGCCCCTAACATTTTAAATGATTGATTCAGGATACCGATAAGGTGTGGCCTATCCAGGGGTTTGTTTGAGGTGAGGCCTACTCAGGGTTACAGATGAAATTTAGACTTGTTGAAGAGTACAGAGGAGATAATACATGTCCATGCCTACCAATGAAGTGAGTCATGTCCACTGCACTCTTTAACAAAGGCCAGACCTCCTCTGTCTCCCTGGACAGGCCTAAACCTGATCTGCACAATGTGATTCGTAATGTTAGGAAACACAGGTGATGTAATTGAAAAAAGTGCAATTTCTTTTGCTCATTTCACAATCACATCACTTGTGTTTCCTTTGCTTAGGTATCTCATTGTGCAGATGTAGTCCAGCATATGAAAGAGTACGCAGAAGTGCAGCACTGCATGCAACAACTTTGACACTTACTGAAGCCTCAACTTCTGCATGCCCCCTACACAGTCCTAATTATATACATTTTAAACTGACGGTATCTTGTTGGAGATGAAGTGAGGCCTATCTTGCAACATGGTGCATCTTTTACACTGCTGCTGCGTCACAAAAGTGACGGAACAGCGGCGCAAAAGAGGCGCACGGCCATCATAAATCTGCCCTTAACATTTTAAATGATTGTTTCTAGATGCTGATAAGGTGTGGACTATCCAGAGGTTTGTTTGAGGTGAGGCCTACTCAGGGTTGCAGATGAAATTTAGGCTTGTTGAAGAGTACAGAGGAGATAATACATGTGCAGGCCTATCAACGAAGTGAGTCATATCCACTGCACTCTTGAACAAATGTCAGACCTCCTCTGTCTCCTGGAACAGGCCTAAACCTAATCTACACAATGTGATGCGTAATGTTAGGAAACACAGGTAATGTAATTGAAAAACGTGCAATTTTTTTTGCTCATTCCACAATCACATCACCTGTGTTTCCTTTGCTTAGGTATCTCATTGTGCAGATGTAGTCTATCATATGAAAGACTACGCAGAATGTGAGCACTGTATGCAACAACTTTGACACTTACAGAAGCCTCAGCTTCTCCATGCCTCCTACACAGTTCTAAATGTATATCATAAATACAAAAAGTACAGAATTAATTATACATGTTAAATGGTTTATTTTTGCTGTTCTCAGAATTTATCAAATTTCACTAAAAACAGTGACTTGAAGGTATTCATCATATAACAGCGGGGAAAAAAAAACACAATCAAAATGATTGTGTTTAAAAAACCCATATAACATAACCAATCAAAAATCAGAACTCCTTAAAATTAACTTACTTTCCATGACGTCGAAGGATATCCTATGAACAGCTTACACTCTGTTGTGCTGTTATTATTTTCAGCCCGCCACTTTCTGAAAGAAAAGCTCCATCGTTTTGACAAATATGTTACATACAATAAATGACTTCTCGCTCTCTACCACACTTTTCCACAAGGCCAAATCGTGTAAGAGCCATTTATAACTCTTGGAATTCTTCTAAGCAAATCCCGTCATTTTCTTTTTCCGCAACTTTCAGAAAGAAAACGTTCAAGATCACTTGCACAATCCTGTACTAGTAATATCTTACCCTTCTTGCTCACTCAGTTCAGTTCAAGAATCTTTATTCGGTGATTGAAAAACACCATAAAAGCACACCCATATATACATAGTAAAAAAATCATTAAACATTTGAGATTCTTTGCACAGAAATTTAACAGGACATAAATACAACAATATAGCCATGTGTAGCACTTAAGGGTTAGAATAAAAAACATTTCAGTCTTCTCCTCTAGTAAGCCTTAAACGAAGTGCTACCTTAATAAAATTCATAATGCTACACAATATTAAGGGTTCCGCGGCCTTCTGTAAAAATACTAATGCCTCCCTAGCGTGGACCAAATTAGCTTTTTTCAAAAGGTTTACCAGGTATCTGCGTCTGGGCATTGAGTAAAAGGGACAGAGTAAAGCAAAGTGAAGGGAGTCCTGCGGAGACCTATTGTCGCAGCCGCAGGGCCCCTTCTGTTCCATTGATGTTGCAAATCCCGCTGGTGATGCCAACATAAAAGGGAGTAGGTTCAATCTGAAACGGCACATCAAGAACCTATCCTGTGCATTGTACATGAGGTACAAGTATGGCTCCATACCCTCCACGCTCTTCACTAGGTGATGGGCCCTCACTGTCTTTTTGCACCCTTCAGCCTCCTCTCTGCGTAGGTTTTTCCGCTCTAGAAAAATTCTCCCTACTTGCAGTTTGTTCTGGGCTACAATAGTTGCAGGATGAGTAAAGAGGTTCCCAAAGCCTAGCTCCTCTAGGGTGTTCTTCACGTAAAGGAGCCAAGAGATGCGCATACACTTGTCCCTCTCTAGGCAGTCCGATAAGATTTCTCTACTGAGTGTCGCATCAGGATTGACCCAGATTTGTATCCAAGCAATAATGGGCCTCAGTTTTATCAGGTCTTCTATATATGGTCTCCCTAACTCCCTGTGGGCAATTAAACCCGCAGTACTTTGAGGTGCCCTAAAGAGTGATTTCAAAAATGTATTTTCTTCTCGTTGGATATTAGTGGTATTAACAAAGCCCCATACTTCTGCCCCATAGATTACCTTGGAGCATGATACAGAGCTGTACAAGTTTATCACCTGTTCCGGGGACCATCTTCCTAGCCTCCTGCCATGGCTAGCAATTGCCCCACTCATGTTCCACATTTCCTATGACACTGATACTGCTTACTATGAAGCAGACTTACACTACCTCTATGACTACTACAATTATTTAATTCTCTACATCACTTTTAATCACAAAGCAATTTAAAACAGTACATAAAATTATATCAACCTCTAGAATCATTATAGGCCAGTTACCTACCCTAAATTCTTTCTTCTGAAAACAGAAAGTAAGAATATTTCTAATAAGATGTGTAATAAGTGGATGTTGTCAAAGGACCATCATGTCATATAATAGCTGCAGTTAGAAATGTTCTTCCCAAAATCAACGACTGTGTAGCCATAACATTTGTAATTAAAGTTGAAAACTTATTTTCATCAGGTTTATATAGTTGGAATTTTTAAATGACATTAGAACCAAAAGTTTGTTCAAAATATGTCGACAGCATTGCAGACTTACATTACCTCTACTCCATGTTTTGATTGGCTGCTTGAATTAGCTTATTAAAAGAAACAGTTTTTCTGAACTCATTCAAAGTGCAGTTATTTTTCCATGACGTCAAGTGTTATGGTAAGAACACCGTTTGCTTTGGGAAATACTCTGTTGTCCTTTAACTAATCCGTGCCCACCACTTTCTGTAAAAAAAACTTCTTTTTTTTCAGGAAATAGTTAAAACTGAAAAATAACTTTTGACTCTGTACTACACTTATCCTCAAGGCCAAATAGTGTAGGAGCCATTAGAACCTCTTGAAATTCCTCAGAGCAAATCCCGAGATTCTTTCCCTAAAATTTTGGTTGTAAAAACACCAGGTAAGAATTTTTAAGGTCAAAAGGTAATTTTTTTTTTAAAGTTAAAACAGAATCATTGCAGAATGACCAGCCGTTTCTAGACTTCAAATAAGCTGTGTAATGTCCTGATGTTGTTGAAGGACCGTCATGATATATAATTGCTGCAGTAACAAAAGTCCTTCCTGATATTGACAACTGCGAAGCCACAAAATTTTTAATTAAAGTTGTCAATTTTGTTCCATCAGGCCTACATCGTTGGAACATTAAAATGACATACTGGCCATATGTTCGTATAAATAATGTGGACAACATTTCAGACTTACATTGGCTACACTCCATGTTGTGATCAGCTGCTTTTACTAGCTTATTAAAGGACACTGATTTACTGTCTGGCAAAGTTAAATATATAAATTTTTCTGAGTCTACACTAGTAGTACTTGATACCCTACAGTTCTCGCAGTCATGTTGCCATTGATAAGAAAGGCCAAACAGGTGATCTACATCTACACCTTCATCTTGCAATACATCAAGCATATACATTAAAAACTCCTGACAATCTTGCTGAATATTTTGAGAGAATTGCGTTTGACCTGAACATTTGTCTAACAGATTTCGAATTTCAGACACACTTTCTATTTTTGTTCTATCAGTGCTACATTTCTCTAACACAGAATTCAACAAACTGCAAAATCTTTGATCCGAATTGACCACAATCTCTTCTTTTAAATTTTCTAGAGAAAACAAAACATTAACCACTACATTAGCATAGCAGTTGACACCAGAACTGTTTTCAAATTGAAAACCAACAACATCTTCAACAAAATCCTTTTTCTTTCTGCTTATAATTTCTGGTTCATCGACTTTTCGTCTTTTTGCTACAACCTCTCTACTATTGGTCACATTTCTTCGTTTCCGGCCTACCACACGTTTCTCAAACAAAGGATATTGAGGCAAATGTGGTGCATACTCTCTTCTTAACCTATTGTATTCCTTAACACAATCTAGATCTGCACAAATGTTTGTGACATCACACTCAATCAAGTACAATCCTGATAAAGTTCTGACTCGTGACAATGCCACATATGCCATACCCTCCTTGAACACAGAACTGCCAATATTCACCAATGCACTGTCTACTCTTAAACCTTGCGATTTATGGATTGTCACCGCATATGCCAAGCAAACAGGAAACTGCTTATGGCGAACATATAAGTCTTTTACAAGCAAAAACCTAGCAGAGCAATGACCAATTAGCTGTACTTCCTCAATGCCATCAAATTTAATTTTAAATAATTCAATTCCATCTCTATTTCTGTATTTCTCAAAATCAACAACATTACCCATTGATCCATTTACCAGACCTCTTTCAACATGTAAATTCCTTCTTAAAATTATACGGCAATTTAAGCACACATTCAGAGTCTTTTCAAAACCAGCAGTTTTAGATATAGTCTTCTCTAATGAATCCAATTTTTTTTTCAAATTCTCAGACAAAATAATTGTTGCTCCCATATGCTCTACTCTGTCAATAGCTTCCAGTTTCACAATCTCTTGGTTTTCTAAATGCAACATTTTGTTGTTGAAGATGGCACATTCTGCAAGAGTTGGCATCAAACATATTCCAGATTTCTTCTCAGTAATTTTCTGAAAAATATTCTCAGGCACAACGTCTTCTTCTGGATACAAATTTGACAGTAATCGTGCATGTAAAGCTTCTTTCCCATGCTCGGTCACTTTTCCGATTCTAACATCTTGTAGAATATTCTTATAATCTTCATCCTTAGCTTGACGCATATTTTCACGCAGTTCAGCATAATTGAAGTTTAACCATATATTGACGTTGCCAATACTCCCTAGGCACTTCCTGGTATCTTCATGCGTGAGCATTTTGAACACAGGTTGTCCTTTCACTGGTGTCAGCTGCAGAAGATCACCGAAAACAATGATGTGTTTGCCACCAAATAACACATCATACTCTGTTTTGAGAACTTCTTGCATTCTCAAATGCACAAAGGCAAGCATGACATTGGAAACCATGCTTACTTCGTCAATGATAAGAAGTTTCCTTTTCCTCAAGACTCTTGAAACTTCACAACAAGCATCTCCAGATAACTTGTGGTATTGTAATTTGTTATCATGCTCCACTGGCAGCATCAGTAGACGATGCAAAGTAATACCTTTAATGTTATGTGCTGCCAGTCCAGTTGGAGCGGTGACAACACAAGACAGCGATGACTCAGTCCTTTTCTGCAAATAACATGAAATTGCTTTAATGAGGAAACTTTTTACAGTTCCCGCTTCTCCACTCACGTACAGTCGGACAGGCTTCAACGACGTACATGAGCACTCTTTCTTCTCATGACTTAATCCATGATCTATTTGGTTGGTAACTTCGTCATATATTTTCCTCTGCTCAACGTTGAGTTTTCTTTCCAAGTCTTCTAAGTTAACCACATCCTCCTGAGCATGTGCCATGGCTCTTTCCACTTCAATCATGGCAGTGGCAGCTTCATTTTCGATAACTGGTCCTCCTAGTGGATCCTGACTCAATGAAACAGAACTCTGACTGTCCTGAGAACTGTCTCTAGCAATCTCGGCTGCAATCGTTGCTTCCTGCTCGATTTCCGCATTCAACATTTCTAGATATTTGGGAAAAACAGGACATTCTATGGTCTCCTTGGCGGCATTGAAAGAGTCTTTGTAACAGAGGAAATCTCCAAGCAGTTCCTCTTCTGCACGCCAAGGCTTGAAAAGTTGCAAAAGTGCTAAATAGAAAAACTCTTTTCTTTCAGGAGATTCGCCACTCAATTTTCGATGGTTTACCAAGTGGCATTTTCTTTGCTTGACCAGACATCCCTCACTTCCAATTACAGCATACACTCCTTTATCAATATCTTCTTTGATGTTCCTCTTGAATATGTAATTTTGTAGAACCTCATACAGACAAACATTCTCGAGGTGACTGCTTCTATTTGGATAATATGTATCCAACATGTTGGTCTTCAAAATATCTGTACTGTTTGGCTCCTTTTCCGCCAAATACTCAATTTCTCGTACAGGTTTCAGAACTCGAGTACGCGTTGCAGCAAGACCAAGACTCGCCCAAATGATACTCCTGGATTTGGCATGGAGACTTGCTGAAGACAACCGGTCAGAACATTCGTAAGCTCCGATTTCTCGATGCGACAACATCTTCAGACTGAAACTGTACAACTTCTTACTGAGGCTCTTTTCATGGGAAATGTCCTCCCACATATCCTTCAATTCTGTCTTTTCTTTTTTGGTGATGTAAGATGTCACATACCGAGCCACAGCCATACAGTTATCAGCCACAAACTGTATATCCATGTTAGCATTCCACATGGACAAAATCACTGGGTTGTAGTCGTTGATGTACTTGGACTCTTCGTTCCTTTTCAAAATGTACGTATTTTTGGGTGATTTCTTCATCACATTATGTCGCAGCGAAGACATCAAACTGTTCACTCTTCCTTTAGAAATCACTGGTCGTCGAAAGGCGAAACGACATTTTGTGTAGAACTTGTCCTTGTTTCTGAATTTACGACGACAGTACTTTCCACAACGATGGCTTTGGAAGCGTAAAACTTGTTCTCTTAGGCTTTTGTCTTCCTTTGCCTTTGGAACAGCACATGTAGAATACTGTTCTATGAAACTCATCACTAAGTCATCCGGATCTGTTCCAAAATTGGGTGCATCTTTGATCCACAGCAGCATATGTATATGAGGAGCACCGCTTGCTTGGTACTCCTTTCTCCAGAAGAAATCAAACACCTCTCCAAGAGGTGGATTTTTCTTGTTCATGATGAAAGACATCATAGCTTCCAATCTATGATTGAAGTACCTGCATACATTCACTGGATCCAAGGAGCACAGTTCTCCGGGTGTCTTGAATTCGATATTTTCAATGTTTCCATTTGCCTCTCGTAGAAATTCAAGTAAGTCTTCCCAGCCATACTCGGCACAGCTGAGAGTGAGGAACCATGTGGGAGTTCCTAAGTTCCTCAGCACACATTTTAAATCACCATGACGACGGTACCAGTACTCATTAGTACCACGCTGACACGCCATGAGATTAATCAAGTGAGAATCCAAAATACTGTCTTGCACATTGACATTATCCATAAAGTCACTTGCCGAGATATTTTGCATGTGTACACCACTTTTCAAGATGTGGTTCACTGCATATGACAGTCCAGACAGATCGCTTTCAAACAGTAGATGAAACAAATAGGGAATGCATTGACGAAACCTAGGATCTTCTGCATACAATCGTAAAGTCTGGTATTCAGAAGCAGGAATTTGATCAGGTCGCTCATCGTATCTTCCTCCTTGACCTGTTGGAAATAGCTGTGGGAAACACCGAGCTTCCAAACTTTCCTCCCAAACACTAATGGGACTTCCTTTGGCTTGTTTCATTTGAAACAACTCAATAGCATTCCCCATGACTTCCTTGGAATGCAAAGGATGAACACTATAATGTTCATATATTTCTTAATTTTTAGAGGCTTCTACTTTCTCAATTTGACCAGCACACAAATCGCTATCCTCTTCTTCACTTACTTCCTCTTCTGCAACATATACATTCTTGTAGTACTTATTGTTTTTCTTCAAATACAATGTTGCCTTTTTGACTTTCCTAACATCCACTAAATCTTGCCAGATTTTCTTACTCTTTGTCGGAACCCCATTAACTAAGATAACCAGAGGTTCCTCTTCCACTTTCTCTACTCCAATTGTATTAATGTGTTTCTTCAAATCTAGAGGCAAATAAACAACTCTTCCCTTTAATCCTCTCTGTAAATCTGATGGAGGCAATTTCCCTGTCTTTGGCTCCATTCGTACAATAGCCTGAAAGGGATGAATACTTTGAATCAAAATAGATTCATAAGTATTTAAATCCTTCAATTCAGAAGGAATCTCAACCAATTCCAGATTATTATGAACCGCTCTAGCAGGCATCCGGTTTTGATTTAATTTGTTACAACAATAAGTACACACACGTTGATCCAATCCCAAATCAAAACAATTTTCTACCATCAAGTATGTTGCAAAATCCTTCCATTCACTATTATTTTCACTTTCACTTTTCGCATATAAATCCACTAACTTAGTCTGATTCTTATAATAAGTGCGTCGACAACACACACAAGTAAAATTAGGCCTCTCACTTGATTTCACCTGAAACGTGGCAATTTCTTTCTGAAAATTATCTGTACTGGAAACCTGTACACTATCTTCCACATTACCTTCTTCTTCTGGGTCAATTTCAACATTCTCCTCTTTACTTGCAAAGTAACAAAACTCAATTTCTTCACAAATATTCTTCACATCTACTTCAGAACCATGCAAAAGAGCAGTGCATAATTGTTTAAGCATAATGGCTGGACTCTTAGCATAATACAACATTCTAACTAATTTCCTCACTTTATTATGATGCACTGCTAGCATCCTGAAATGATGAAAAACACTCTGGCATACTCTCCTGGAAAGACAGGCCAGTAAATGACCATGCAAACCTGTCACTTCTCTCACTCTGCAAGGATCTAATTCTTGCAACAACTTCATTTTCTGTTTTAAAGTTTTCTTATTAAATGTCCGTACAAAATCACAAAGCAAATTGATGGAATCCTGTCGCACACTGCAAATACTACTACACTTCCAGATATACACTGGTCCCTTAGGACGTCTTCCTAAAACCTCATTACCTAACACCTCTTCTGCCTCTGTTGCCACAAGTTTTTCTTTTTCAACTGGACAACTATCTTTCACCTCATAAGCTCGACCACTGGTGTCAACTGCATGCACCAAATCATTATACTGGAAATAACTCTCCTCATTAAAAAATGCCTCACAACTTGAACTATGCATCCATTCTCCTGAAAAAACTTCACCAAAATGACTACGATTAAATGTTCTCTACCATCTACTATTTCTTTTGAAATCATAAATTGCCTTGTTTAGCTTCCTAATTCTATTGATTATCAAAATAAATAACTTTCGCTTAATTTCAAATGCCTGATCAATAATTTTCTCAACTTTTTTTTTCTCTTATAAAAAACCACTTTCTGTTGACCTTTCTTAATATTTTTTAACAAATTGCCAATTATCCTGTTGCGGAACATTCGTCTACGAATGTCCCTAAACTGATTTTTCCTTCTACTACCATGCACAGAGTTATCTCCTGCTCTAGCAGTAAAATTTGTGATTGGCCTTTCCTTTCCGTTTAAATTGGTTCTCTTTTTCTGGACTAAAACATTTTCTGTAGTACTACTTTTTTTTCTACAAATGTTTCTTAGGAATGATTTCGTTGTCTTACCCGGAGCTTTCTTGGTGACTTGACGAGTTTTTATTGTAGAGGACTGCTGCAAGCATTTAGTAAGCTGCTGTCTTTGACGTTTTGTAGCCTTTCGGTTTCGTTGTTTAGAGGGCATTATGTCCTTTTGAAATGATCTGCAGGTGAATCTGTGGTAAAATATAATTAAAAATGTTATTAACCACTATTACCAAACAGTAAATCAATAACAGTCGTCAAAAATTTAACACACTACTTGTCATTTTTACATAAAATAATTTTTAGTGCGTTGGCAAATTTAGTAGTCACAAATAGTAGCAAAGAAATGGAATGCTTCTACATTTGACCTGTGCTGTTTTATATGTGAATCTGAACTAATTTTATGAGCATATTTGACTATTTTATTAAAGACACTACACACAAGCTGTTTTTGAAGTTGTGTTTAATTTTAAATGAAACGGTTTACATGTTTAATTTGCATTTCCAGTAACTTTTAAAAATAAATGTTTATAGTTCCAGAGGCTCAAGCAGGTCAGCTTCCCACCCTATGTCATACAATTCTGACAAATCGGCATCCTCATCATGTTCTTCCTCATCCTCAGGATTTAAATCATCCAAGGGATCTACTTCCACTGATGTTTCAATAACAATTTCAATGATAATATCGAGATCAACAGATTGCTCATTATCACTCATGCTTGATGTTGTCGTTATCTTTAAAGAAAGAGAACAACAATGAGATGTTGCAGAGTAAATGGCAGAGACTATAATTGTAAAATTGTTTAACAAGAGTAACATTTTGCAGATATTATTTAACCATGTCCAGCGATGCTGTTTCAAACAGGCGTAAGGATTTGATTCAGCAATGCCATAAATGTGACTCAGTGAAATCTTCTTAATTTTACTGTGTTAGTTTTACAGGGCTTTTATGCAAATGACTGGCCACCCTACAACAAAACGTTCACATGAAATCTGACGCAGGTTTCATGTGGCACAGGACTTTACAGGATGACACATCTGCCTAGATGCATCAAGTTGTAAATATGTCGCAACATAGCAAATCTTTTGCACCGTCGCTGCGTCACAAAAGTGACGCACAGCGGCGCAAAAGTGGCACACGGCTATCATAAATCTGTCCCTAACATTTTAAATGATTGATTCAGGATGACGATAAGGTGTGGGCTATCCAGAGGTTTGTTTGAGGTGAGGCCTACTCAGGGTTGCAGATGAAATTTAGGCTTGTTGAAGAGTACAGAGGAGATAATACATGTGCAGGCCTACCAATGAAGTGAGTCATGTCCACTTCACTCTTGAACAAAGGCCAGACCTCTTCTGTGTCCGTGGACAGGCCTAAACCTCATCTGCACAATGTCATTCATAAAGTTAGGAAACACAGGTGATGTAATTGAAAAATGTGGAATTTCTTTTCCTCATTTCACAATCACATCACCTGTGTTTCCTTTGCTTAGGTATCTCATAGTGCAGATGGAGTCTAGCATATCAAAGAGTACACAGAAGTTGAGCACTGTATACAACAATTTTGACATTTACAGAAGATTCAGCTTCTCCATGCCCCCTACACAGTCCTAAATGTTTACATTTTAAACTGACGGTATCTTGTTGGAGATGAAGTGAGGCCTGTCTTGCAACATGGTGCATCTTTTGCATCACTGCTGCATTGGTTTCATGTGGCACAGGACTTTACAGCATGACACATCTGCCTAGATGCATCAAGTTGTAAATATGTCGCAACATAGCAAATCTTTTGCACCACCACTGCGTCACAAAAGTGACGCACAGCGGCGCAAAAGAGGCACACGGCTATCATAAATCTGTCCCTAACATTTTAAATGATTGATTCAGGATGACGATAAGGTGTGGCCTATCCAGAGGTTTGTTTGAGGTGAGGCCTACTCAGGGTTGCAGATGAAATTTAGGCTTGTTGAAGAGTACAGAGGAGATAATACATGTGCAGGCCTACCAATGAAGTGAGTCATGTCCACTTCACTCTTGAACAAAGGCCAGACCTCTTCTGTGTCCGTGGACAGGCCTAAACCTCATCTGCACAATGTGATTCGTAAAGTTAGGAAACACAGGTGATGTAATTGAAAAATGTGTAATTTTTTTTCCTCATTTCAAAATCACTTCACCTGTGTTTCCTTTGCTTAGGTATCTCATAGTGCAGATGGAGTCTAGCATATCAAAGAGTACACAGAAGCTGAGCACTGTATACAAACATTTTGACATTTACAGAAGATTCAGCTTCTCCATGCCCCCTACACAATCCTAAATGTTTACAGTTTAAACTGACGGTATCTTGTTGGAGATAAAGTGAGGCCTATCTTGCAACATGGTGCATCTTTTGCATCACTGCTGCATCACAAAAGTGACGCAACAGCGGCGCAAAAGAGGCGCACGGCCATCATAAATCTGCCCCTAACATTTTAAATGATTGATTCAGGATGACGATAAGCTGAGGCCCATCCAGAGATTTGTTTGAGGTGAGGCCTACTCAGGGTTGCAGATGAAATTTAGGCTTATTGAAGAGTACAGAGGAGATAATACATGTGCAGGCCTACCAATGAAGTGAGTCATGTCCACTGCACTCTTGAACAAAGGCCAGACCTCTTCTGTGTCCCTGGACAGGCCTAAACCTCATCTGCACAATGTGATTCGTAATGTTAGAAAAGACAGGTGATGTAATTGAAAAATGTGGAATTTCTTTTGCTCATTTCACAATCACATCACCTGTGTTTCCTTTGCTTAGATATCTCATTGTGCAGATGGAGTCTAGCATATCAAAGACTACGCAGAAGGTGAGCACTGTATGGAACATGGCTATGTAACTCAAAGAATCAAAATCTAAATTTGCCAAGCAGAGATGGGGGCGTATTTACAAGGACCTTGCACCACAAGGAAATGTCTTAAATTAAAATGGGAAAAATAACATCAAAGGAACTCAAAGGCCTTTTAAATATACCCCAAGCAACCTATGAAACTCTAGCAGTACATATCAAGAAACCTAATTGATTTCAAAAAACGTTTTTAAACACATCATGTAAATCAATTATATACCTACATTCAAGGGGAAGTGACTTAAAATGCCTAAAGACACATGAAAGCGTTTTTTAAAGGCCCTTGCACCATTTTAGCGTCACTTTTAACATGCCTATGTAACATGGCTATGTAACTCAAAGAAACAAAATCTATTTGTAAAACACTTGACACAAAGCAACATTTTAAATACACAACTTTCTTCATAATTTTCTCCTTAAAGCATACTATTCTCTATTTAAATAAAATGAATCTTTTCTCACCTTAGCAAATACTTTTTGAGTTTCAAAACAGTCTCAGACACACACCAATTTGTCTTCAGCAGAGCAAAAGGTATGCACTCCAGAGGCTGCAACCATCAATGGCACAGAAATGCTGTAATTCATCACACATATCTCTCATGTCACCCAATCAAAACTCTTCCCTCACTTTTTTCAAATCAACACCCTTCCCCCTCTGCCCTTTCTGCCTTTTTTCCATAGCAACCACCTCCTGAAAGACCTCTCATGTTTGCAAGTTCACACAACAATGTTTCAATTGAACTCTGAACTCTCAGTACACCTGCGTATCCAGTGTAATCTTTCATAAAATGATTTTTTCTTGACCATTCAAATTACATCTTTCAAAGAACTCATCCTTGCACCCTAACTTTCTGTTTTCAGCAATCAAAATCCACCAACACTGCTACTGAATCATTAGCACAGAAACTCCACCGTTTTTTTCATTACATACTCCTACTATTTCAACTGCCATTTCATTCTCATACTTCATCTGACTGCAGCAGAACCTCCTCTCACCATGTTTTCTGTCTGGATTGTTGGACATAGTTACATCCACTGGGCTCAAAGGTATGCTGATAACAGAAATGTACACAATCTCAATTTACAAAATGTGGAAATCAACTGGATTGGTCACAGAGGATTAAGATGCCACCAATTGATACCATTGGTGAAAACCTTTTTGCATTTGCCAAAACCTGACCTGTTAATTGTGCACTGTGGAGGAAATGACTTGGGGACTTTGACTGGGGTAGGTCTGGAAATGCTTTTAAAGGACACCTTTGAGCAATTGATGGCACTATTACCTCAAACTGCCTTGGTATATTCAAATATATGCCAAAGACAGAAATGGAAGTGGTCCAACCAATTTTGTCCACAAATTGAGAAATCGAGGAAGCATGTAAATAAGTCTGTTTCAGCTTACATGAGAGACCATGGAATGGGCTCCATCTACAACAATAACTTGCGTTACTACATGCAAGATATCTACAGAGCAGATGGAGTTCACTTCTCAGATGAGGGGAACAGAATTTTCATCCTCAATTTAAGACTGTGCATTGGTACCTACTTTGAAGGTACCTACATCAGCCACAGGACCCAAAAGCTCTTTTCAGAGCTACCCTACATCTGATGACTCACAATTATTATTTTACTCTAACTTTTTTCACTAATTTTCACCAAAGTACGCTCCCCGGAGCGCTACCCGGTACGCGCACCGGACGCTAACCGCGCGAAAATACGTCCCCCTTCTACCCATTCTGAACATTATTTGCCCTCCATCTTGTATCTCAATTCTACCGAAACACAAAATGGAGGACTCCCGTAACGCTGCCGGTTCGCGTACCGGGGCGCGCACCGGGAAGCGCTCGCTCAAAAAAGGTGGGAAAGTAATTCACAGAAAAACCACTGGAGACACTTTCACGAAATATAGATTAGCTCATACTACATACCAATCCCTACCATTTTCACAAATTTGATTGGAATTCCATTTAGCCATTTAGCCTGTAGACCTCTCTAAATACCCTGAGGTAAATTACTTCACAAAACACATCTGAAGTGTTGGAATTGACAACCAATTAAAATGTTACTTTCATTTTCTACTTTTTTTACCTGACATTTGATTGGTTATGTACCTGAATATATATAAAGAAAGAGAGAGAAACACAGCCATTTTGACTACTACTTCCTGAACCACATTGCAAAATCATTTTCACTGACAACTTAAACTTGTTTTTAAAAGGTAAGATGTTATTTTATAAATTTGAAAACATTTTCAGATAGTTATATACTATCCCTCTGTAACAGTTAGACATTGAGAAAGGCTTGTTTATTATAATTATGGATTGATTTAGGTTTCTGTGGTATAATTATGAATTTACTTAGGCTTTGTCACAGGCACTTTTTAATAGTACTACTTCACGCCTGAAAAGTACCTGTCTGAACTTAAACCCAATAGTGCCCTATATCTACTGATATATTTATTTTTTATGCACATTTCAGCACAAAAATGGAAGGAGAACAGAACGTTTCCTTTGAAATTGTCCTAGAGATTAACAATGAGGAAATCATTGAACCCATTGACTTGGAATTCATGGATGAATCACGGGACCATGAACTTCTACAATGTGTAGAATCTGTGGATTTCTTACTTCATTATCAGGACGGTCAAATGTGGGAAGTTATGTTCAGTCAAAAAGAAGACATATCAGACAGTCCAGACAGTCAAATGTTAGACGTTCTATTAAATTTTGAAAAAGAATCAGAAAAATAAATTTATATTTAATAATCAAAAATTGTTTGAGTCTTTAATCATTTTTATATGTAATTCATAAACTAGTACCAAATTGATTATATTGTAAAGTCAGACTTATAGTATACTGTGCACAATCACAAAAATAAATTTATATTTAATAATCATAAATACTGCTACTTAAATAAAAAACAAAAAAAACAGCAAAAAGAACAATCAATAAACATACAATATTTCAAAATATCATAGTCTATCATTCTTTTTTCCTTATAGTACACTCCCCAGACCGCTTCCCGGTGCGCGTACCGGGCGCTCCCCACGCAAAAAAAACAAAAAAATATTATTATTTTTTTGCCTCGCAGGACCCTTTTAAAGCCTCCACATCAAACCTAGGGGGTCAGGGAGGATCTACTATGCCCCCTTATGGTCATTTCCCCCTTTGTTTGGCCGCTCCGGACTGTTTAGAATGTTGACAGACACCGGAGAGCCAATCAGCTTCGCTTCGCGAAGTTCCGTTACGCGTCAGGTACGCGAACCGGGGCGCTGCCCGGAGCGCGCTTACAGATATATATATTTTTTTGAACGTTAATTTCTCAAAATCCACTGGAGCACATATATTGAGACCTAGCAAAGGCACATCGGGCTACCAGTCCCTACAATTTTGCCAAGTTTCGTGAAAATCCATTCCGCCGTTCGAGCTAAAAGTGGGGCCAACCGCCCTATGGAAAATTGCATGGGAAAAACACGTTTTGGGACCCCCCTTTTTTCTCGGCCTCCCCTTGACAAAACCCCCCCAAATTGTTAGGGGCTGCTCAGAAACAATATATGCCATTTTCCTGGAAATTTCAGCCAATTCCGTCCTCAAACGCCAAAGTTATTCGACATAGAATTTTCAAAAATCCCATAGAGAAAAAATCCTAACTATATATACCTACTGGCGACCGCCAGTAGGTAATATATATATATATATATATAACTGCTCCAAGCTGCACCTTGCTCTGCACTCCCTTGGCGGGTGCCTGAACGCGGCGGTGCATGCCGCGAAATAAATTACGCTGCCAATTCCGTCAGTTCCAACAGAAATACAGGCACTCAGGAAGCGTGCATCAAAAGTCATTTATTCACAGCGAGGTATGAGAAACAGACGCGTTTCGGATTGCTCCTTCGTCAGTGTTACATCGGTTAGTTAGATCAGACACCATTTTCAAAAAATACTGCGTCACCGTGTAAACAACAGCAATGACGGGTCAATTCGTCAATTGTGTTAGCAATCATGGTCGCCATTTTAACCTAGTCAACATTGCATTATTTACCAATATGTATATCAACAGAGGAACCTTAAAATTAAAGCATATATTGTGTTTTTCAGTTATGATTTTTCACACAATATTAATCTTTGGTCAACAACACCGGTTTAGTTCGAAATCTTACCGTGGATCGGCAGAAGTCCACATATAGATGGGGTCAATGTCTCAATGAGATAAATCGAACAATTTACAAACGAAACGATACCGTTTCCATATTTGGGTCCCAGGCCCCACACGTGGACACATATCAAGCCGTGTATCGGCAAAACCTAATAACCATGGGTGGACCACTGGAAATGCAGTTTGTATAACATGATACGAACCTCTGTAATATGTACACAATAAAAACAAAAAATTGAAAAACATCACCACGGGAGCAAAATAAATTCATTCATACTATTTCATTGTAAAATCATTATAATCAGCTACAGAATCAATACAGTTCATCAGAAAAAAACCTTGTACTTTAGCCTAGATGTACAGTTAACTCTTCACTCCTATTCAGCCCCATCGGTGCCTTAGTCTGCAAGTCTATAATATTATTATTATTATTATTATTATTATTTATTTTTGTAGAGCGCATAGTCACCATAAGGTATCCCAGCGCTAGGCACCCTATCTCTTTGGTTTGGGCTGGTTCAGGACGGTTAAAGAAGGAACGGGGGGGAATATAGCGGGATTCAAGCCTCCTGAGCCGTTGAAGCCTATTGCCCCCTCTGGGGTTAGTTGGAACATGGTCAATACCATAATATTGTAGCAGTTCTCTATTGCTTTGGTGCTTCAAGGCAAAATGCCGGGCTACGGGATAGTTTTCATCTTTATTGGCTATCGCCCGCTGATGTTCAAGAATTCTGATCTTTACATTGTGGACCGTACTCCCTATGTATTTTAGTCCACAGGGACAAATCAAACAATAGACCACGAAGGGGGTAAGACATGAGATGAATTTACTGATCTTTCTCGTTTTTTTACAACCAGGGATAGTATATTGGAGAATCCTTTTGCTTGAGGCGCAGGCCTTGCATTTCCCACATGGGAAAAAGCCTCTCATGTCTCTAATTCTTCCTGTACGTGGCATCATAGGTGGTAGATGGCTCTGTACCAGGATGTCCTTGATAGACCTGGCTTTTCGGAAAGGTCATCAGTGGTAAATTAAGGATATCTGAACCTATAACTGGATCAGTCTGTAGGATGTGCCAGTTACATTTGAAAATGCGTCTCATGTTCTGTGCATCCTCAGAATAATCAGTGATCATACGGAACTGTCCTTGTTGTCTCTTTAAACAGGCTCTGCCATTACCTAGATTGGCCTCCCGATCCTTCAAAAGATCAACGCGCGACACGCTTTGTACTTTCTTATAGGCAGATTGTAACAGCCCTTCCTCATAGCCTCTGACTTTGAACCTAGATATACATTGTGTTGCCGCTTTCTCAAAGTCAGAGTGATGTGTACAATTGCGTTTCAATCGGAGAAGTTCCCCATATGGGATACTTTTGATCAAATTGGGAGGATGGCTACTCCATGCGTGAAGGGTGGAGTTGCCAGCAGTGGGCTTCCTGTAGAGTTCTGTACAAAGGACACCCTCTCTGACAAATACTTTAAGATCAAGATAGTTGACTGAGGTCGTACTAATCTCATATGTAAATCTGAGGTTCAGGGAGTTCTTATTTAGATCACTTACAAACTCCTCTGCCTGACTGGAAGAGCCCTTCCAAATCAGGAAAAGGTCGTCGATGTATCGACGCCATACGACCACATTTTGACCCCATCTAGCATGTGTGTCAGCAAGGGCCACCTGCTCCTCCCACCAGCCTACGAAAAGGTTCGCATAGCTGGGGGCGAAGCAGGTGCCCATCGCCGTCCCCGATATCTGTCTATATAGGTCACCCTCAAACAGAAAAATGTTATTGTATAAACAGAATTGTATACATTCTAATAACATGGTGTTATGTTCTGCAAATTTCAAAGCTCTTTTCCTCAGGAAAGAGGTGACTGCTTGGATACCCAGGGAATGTTCTATACAAGTATACAAGCTTGTGATGTCGAGGGTAATCATCAAAAATGTCGGGTCCCAGTCAATATTACTCAGTTGTACAATAAAGTCCTTAGAGTCTCTGACATAGGAGTCAAGTTCGAGTACCAACTGGGAAAGGAATGAGTCTATGTATTTGGAGAGGTTCTCAGGACAATATTCCCTCCCTTGTCCGAGGGATAGTCTGCAAACCCTCGGACAAGGGAGGGAATATTGTCCTCCTCACGAGAGAGCAGTATTGTCGTGAAGCATTACGTCAACTCAATGACAGCAGATATTATGAGAAGACAACACAAGATCGTTATCAGGAGAGTATTTCTTCCTATCATGAATTGATCACCAAATGGAGAACTCTTCTAATGCTTGAAATGGATGAATTTCTGTTCCTAAAAAACTATGAACCAGTGATCCCGACCTTCTACCAACTCCCCAAAGTACACAAAAATCGATTGAATCCACCGGGGAGACCCATTGTGTCTTCCAAGGGGGGTTTGACTGAGAACCTCTCCAAATACATAGACTCATTCCTTTCCCAGTTGGTACTCGAACTTGACTCCTATGTCAGAGACTCTAAGGACTTTATTGTACAACTGAGTAATATTGACTGGGATCCGACATTTCTGATGATTACCCTCGACATCACAAGCTTGTATACTTGTATAGAACATTCCCTGGGTATCCAAGCAGTCACCTATTTCCTGAGGAAAAGAGCTTTGAAATTTGCAGAACATAACACCATGTTATTAGAATGTATACAATTCTGTTTATACAATAACATTTTTCTGTTTGAGGGTGACCTATATAGACAGATATCAGGGACGACGATGGGCACCTGCTTCGCCCCCAGCTATGCGAACCTTTTCGTAGGCTGGTGGGAGGAGCAGGTGGCCCTTGCTGACACACATGCTAGATGGGGTCAAAATGTGGTCGTATGGCGTCGATACATCGACGACCTTTTCCTGATTTGGAAGGGCTCTTCCAGTCAGGCAGAGGAGTTTGTAAGTGATCTAAATAAGAACTCCCTGAACCTCAGATTTACATATGAGATTAGTACGACCTCAGTCAACTATCTTGATCTTAAAGTATTTGTCAGAGAGGGTGTCCTTTGTACAGAACTCTACAGGAAGCCCACTGCTGGAAACTCCACCCTTCACGCATGGAGTAGCCATCCTCCCAATTTGATCAAAATTATCCCATATGGGGAACTTCTCCGATTGAAACGCAATTGTACACATCACTCTGACTTTGAGAAAGCGGCAACACAATGTATATCTAGGTTCAAAGTCAGAGGCTATGAGGAAGGGCTGTTACAATCTGCCTATAAGAAAGTACAAAGCGTGTCGCGCGTTGATCTTTTGAAGGATCGGAAGGCCAATCTAGGTAAAAGCAGAGCCTGTTTAAAGAGACAACAAGGACAGTTCCGTATGATCACTGATTATTCTGAGGATGCACAGAACGTGAGACGCATTTTCAAACGTAACTGGCACATCCTACAGACTGATCCAGTTATAGGTTCAGATATCCCTAATTTACCACTGATGACCTTCCGAAAAGCCAGGTCTATCAAGGACATCCTGGTACAGAGCCATCTACCACCTATGATGCCACGTACAGGAAGAATTAGAGACATGAGAGGCTTTTTCCCATGCGGGAAATGCAAGGCCTGCGCCTCAAGCAAAAGGATTCTCCAATATACTATCCCTGGTTGTAAAAAACCGAGAAAGATCAGTAAACTCATCTCCTGTCTTACCCCCTTCATGGTCTATTGTTTGATTTGTCCCTGTGGACTAAAATACATAGGGAGTACGGTCCAAAATGTAAAGATCAGAATTCTTGAACATCAGCAGGCGATAGCCAATAAAGATGAAAACTATCCCGTAGCCCGACATTTTGCCTTGAAGCACCAAAGCAATAGAGAAATGCTACAATATTATGGTATTGACCATGTTCCAACTAACCCCAGAGGGGGCAATAGGCTTCAACGGCTCAGGAGGCTTGAATCCCGCTATATTATAGACTTGCAGACTAAGGCACCGATGGGGCTGAATAGGAGTGAAGAGTTAACTGTACATCTAGGCTAAAGTGCAAGGTTTTTTCTGATGAACTGTATTGATTCTGTAGCTGATTATAATGATTTTACAATGAAATAGTATGAATGAATTTATTTTGCTCCCGTGGTGATGTTTTTCAATTTTTTGTTTTTATTGTGTACATATTACAGAGGTTCGTATCATGTTGTACAAACTGCATATCCAGTGGTCCACCCATGGTTATTAGGTTTTGCCGATACACGGCTTGATATGTGTCCACGTGTGGGGCCTGAGACCCAAATATGGGAACGGTATCGTTCCGTTTGTAAATTGTTCGATTTATCTCATTGAGACATTGACCCCATCTATATGTGGACTTCTGCCGATCCACGGCAAGATTTCGAACTAAACCGATGTTGTTGACCAAAGATTAATAATGTGTGAAAAATCATAACTGAAAAACACAATATATGCTTTAATTTTAAGGTTCCTCTGTTGATATACATATTGTTAAATAATGCAATGTTGACTAGGTTAAAATGGCGACCATGATTGCTAACACAATTGACGAATTGACCCGTCATCGCTGTTGTTTACACGGTGACGCAGTACTTTTTAAAAATGGTGTCTGATCTAACTAACCGATGTAACACTGACGAAGGAGCAATCCGAAACGCGTCTGTTTCTCATACCTCGTTGTGAATAAATGACTTTTGATGCATGCTTCCTGAGTGCCTGTATTTCTGTTGGAACTGACGGAATTGGCAGCGTTATATATATATATATATATATATATATATATATATATATATATATATATATATATATATATATATATATATATATATATTCACTGAAAAAACCATAGGTTCCACAAGAGTTATAGTTAGCTTGAAATTTTACTCGCATAAAACCATTGAAATTCCCACGTTATAGTTAGTTGGACTCACTATAACTTGCGCGTGCAATGCACTGCTGATGACGTCACATATTACATCACTCATGACATGGTCAGTGACATCACTCATGACATCACTGATGACACCATCCAGTGAATGTGTGTCTTTCTGAAAAATAAATATTAGTGAGTAATGTTTAAATATTTAAATATATGTATTAATGTTTCACTTTGTGTATAAGTGACTGCATGGGTTGGTGAGTAGCTACATGTGTAGGTATATGGGTTATTAGATGTTTTTTTTTAATATCAATATGAGTGTCTATATGTTTGGTGGGGGTGTTACTTAGCACATAGATGCATGAATGACTGACTCTCTGTTTGTATGTGTTTTGAATACAGCATATGGGCAGGACTGTATGGGTGGATGAGTGTGTATATGTGTATGTTAGTGAGTGAATGACTGTCTCACTAGTGTCTTTATCAGTAACTACATATGTTTTAATCTAGTATATGTGAATATTGATGTATATAAGTGAGTATATGTGAGAGTGAGGGATTGTAAGAGTTCCTGTTTAAATAAGTATGTGTTTCTATAAGTGATTGTTTAAGAGAGTAAGTATGTGTAAGTTTCCTTAGAAGTAAAGTGGTAGTGTGTGTATAGCTGTATATATGTAAATAAATGGATGTTTAATAGTTTATTTGCATGTGTGAATATGTGTGAGAGTATCTTTTGGATGACTGTCGTTGTGTAACAGGATATATAGGTGTATCACTATATATGATGAGTGAGTATATGTATGAGTGACTACATATAACTGTTGGTGAATGAGTGGATGTGTATATAGATGGTGAAATTACTGAATTGGTTGTTGTAACTATTATGGGTATCTCCATTTTTAAAAAAAAATTTAGTTTCTATTTTTGAATATGTGTTTCAAAGTTTACATTACAGTGAAAGGAGGTCTGTCACTTTGTCACAAGGATGGTCACAAGGATGGTGTCATCAGTGATGTCATGAGTGATGTCACTGACCATGTCATGAGTGATGTAATATGTGACATCATCAGCAGTGCATTGCACGCGCAAGTTATAGTGAGTCCAACTAACTATAACGTGGGAATTTCAATGGTTTTATGGGAGTAAAATTTTCAGCTAACTATAACTGATGTGAAACCTATGGTTTTTTCAGTGAATTTCAATGGTTTTGTAATAGCAAATCTCTATAGGTATGAAAAGTAATATTTTTATAACGAATTTTATATTGTATAAATATGTAAAAAAAAAAAAATCTTTTTATATTTTTTGCCCGGAGCGCTCCCGGGCGCGTACCGGTGAACGCACGGGTAAGCGCAATGTTACGGCGCGTACCGGGGAGCGTCCCGTTAGCGCTATTCCCGCGAACAAAAACAACATCGTGACGTTTCGCGTAGTCGCGTGATGCGTGATATGACGCACTGCGTAAGCGCACCCGGAAGCACGTGATCGCATACGATCGCTCAATGTCTCGACGCACTTACGCCACACGCCCCGGAGCGCGCCTACAGGCGGGCCCCGGGGCGCGTAGCGTAAGCACGTCGGGTCATGTGATCTGAAAATAACACTTTTCATTGGTGCAAATCAGTTTTGGTTTCCAAATGATTAAAGCCGGGATCATGTGACTTGAAAATAACACTTTTCATTGGTTCAGAACAGTTTTGTTTTCCAAATAATGAAAGCCCCACCTTTTTTCTTTATTCTGACTTTGTCTTTTGACTGAGGAAGACCTGTTTGGAGTTCTATCTGTACTCTTTACTTGAATAACATGGCTACTGTAGCAGCAACAGCTGGAGCATCTACCCCACCACCACCACCACCATCTAAAAGACCACGAGAAGATTACCTTGGTGGTTAAGAGGAAGAGGAGGAGGATGATGAAGAAGAGGCACAAAGAAGGCAGTACTTGCCTGAAGATAAACAGCCCTACAAACCGAAAGAACACTGTGTATGGGAGGTCTATAAAATCCCAGGGGGTTTTAAGAAAGTCAACGCGGCAAATGTAACTTGCTTGATTTGTGGTGCTGAATTGTCTAGGGGGAACCCTAACAAAAAGTATTCCTTCGGGAATCACACCATGATTCGCCACATGATGCGTTGGCATCCAAATAATTATGCTAATGCAGAGTTAAGGGATCTCTGCAGTAAACTACCCAAATCAACGTCTAGACCCTCAACATCAAAACAACCCACTCCATCGGGTTCGGGGGCAAGAGACAAATTGGATACTATCCAACCTAAGTTTGGCAATTACAAAATTGTATGCAAATTTTGTAACAAGACACTTTGCTACGGTGAGCAAAGCATCAAACTTATTATGGTTGCTGGTGATAACCACAAGTGTACAAAAAAAAAACTAATTTTTCCTGTTTTTTTTATGCTCCAGTTGAGCCATTTACAATTCCCTGTTTTTTGTTTCTCCCCATAAAAAATACAAAAAAAATATAAAAGTGTTCAGAAAAGCCATAAAAAGTACAAAATGTTCAAAAAAACATAAAAAAAATATAAAACAACAAAAAGAAGAAAAAAAACAGTTCTTTTTAGAACTCACTTTACTTTATAAAAAGAAACCTATATTTTTAAAGAATCTCTCTCAATTTTTTTTCCTCAGGGTACGCGCACCGGGGCGCGTACCCAAAAAAAAAAAAAATTATGAAGGAGTTAGCATGAGGGAAGAACACAAAGAGAGTAATGTTAAGAGAAAGAGAGCTCGAGGGAGAAACACAGAGGGATTGTTTATCACATAGTAAAAAACAGAAAAGATGTAATAGGGTGAAAGTGAGAAAAGGAAAATGAATAAGGAAGCGAAAGAAGGGAAGAGAGAGGAAGAAGACTAAAGTAGACATAGTGAGAGAATGTAAATGGGTGTTGAAAGACAAATAAAGAACAGTAAAAAATGGGGAATGAAGAGTAGTGACGGATCCAGGATAAATTAACAACGGTGAGAGAGGGTAAGGAAAGAGCAGTGAGTATAAGTAAAGAGGGGTGAAAGAGGGTGAAAAATTGAATTAGGATAACACATGGGGAGTGATAAAAAGAAAGGACAGAGACAGTAAAGGAAAGACTGTCAGAATGGGTCGGAGTGACACAGCAAAGAAAGGTAAGTAATGCAGTATGTGTGACTTATAGGGAGTCAGTGGGTGTAGGTCGGGGTCTGGGTGTGTAAGGTGTGTCTATGGGTGTGGGTGTGTTATTGTATTTCAGTGTGAGTGGAGGTGAGGGTGTGTGAGATATGTGTGAGAGGT
This sequence comes from Lissotriton helveticus, assembly GCF_964261635.1. Lineage (NCBI taxonomy): Eukaryota > Metazoa > Chordata > Amphibia > Caudata > Salamandridae > Lissotriton > Lissotriton helveticus. The sequence continues at coordinate 697,206,481 of NC_136065.1, read as the reverse complement.
GTATGGGTGTGGGGGGTATGTGTGTGGGATGTATGTGTGTGTATGGAATGTGTGTGTGTGAGAGTAGTGTATGTGGGGGAGGTGTGTGTATGTATGAGGTGTGTCTGGAGTGTGTATGTGGGGTGTATGTCAAAGGTGAGTGTATGTGTTGGGAGGGGGATGAGGTGTGTATGTAGGAGTGAAGTAAATAATTAAGAAAAACAGCATGAGTGAAGAAGCAAAGGAAGGGAACAGAGGGTAAGTGAAATAAAGAATCGGCGGCATAAAACATGTACCTTTTTGCGCCATATTTAAAAAATGACGCATGTAGGTAGATGCGTCACTTTTTAAACCTCTGCGCCACATTATACTCAAAAATGTAAAAGACATTTATTTTCCCCAAAATCGTTTTTGACATCACATTTAGGAAACACAGTACAGGTCCTATGTACAAGCATTCCATGTCATTACTGAAACCTCACTATTTTTCAAAATACAATTCCTCTATGCAGTAAAAACTTTTTACCAAGCATTATCAAAAAGCATGACACAAAGCAACATTAAAAAACCACAATTTGCTTCCAAATCTTCTCCATCGAGTATACAAGTCTCTATGTATATTAAATGAATCAAAATTCACCTTTACAAATGCTCTAGGAGATTCACAACATTGTCAGATACACACACCAATATTTCTTTAGCAGAGCAAAAGGTATGTTCTCCAGGCACTGCAACCATTAATGGCACAGAAAATCTCTATATCTACCCACATATTGCTCATGGTAACCAATCAAAACTCTTCCCTCTGCATTTTCAAACCAACACCCTTCCCCCCCTCAGCCCTTTCTACCTGTTACCATAGCAACTCCCTCCTCACTGAGCTCCAAGGTTTAAAAGTTTATTCTACAATGTTGCAAATCACCTCAGCAAGGATGTTTGACCTGCGAATACACCAGCTTATCTGGTGCAATGTTTCTTTAAATGACTTTTTTTTAACCATTCAAATTACTTCTTACACAGAACACAACCATGCACCCTAACATACAGTTTTCAACTATCTCAATCTACCAATCATTGCTTGTGATTCAAGAGCACTGAAACTCCACCGTTTTTTTTTGCAAACTCCTACTGTTCCAACTGCCATTTTATTCCTACACTTCATCTGACTGCACCAGAACCTCCTCTACCATGTATTCTGTCTGGATTATTGGACATAGCTATATCCACTGGGCTCAAAGGTATGCAGCTACCAGAAATTTTCACAACCTTGATTTACCAAATGTGAACATTAAATGGATTGGCCAGAGAGGATTGAGATGTCACCAATTGATACCATTGGTGAAAACCTTTTTGCATTTGCCACACCCTAACCTCATAATTCTGCACTGTGGTGGAAATTACCTAGGCACTTTGACTGGGGTAGGTCTGGAAATGCTTTTAAAGGACACCTTTGAACAATTGATGGCAATTTTTCCTCAAACTGCCTTGATATTTTCCAACATATGCCAAAGGCAGAAATGGAACTGGTCCAACCAATTTTGTCTACAAAATTGGAGAAAGTACGGAAACATGTGAATAAATCTGTTTCTGCTTACATGAGAGACTATGGAATGGGTTCAATATACAACAACAACTTGCGTTACAACATGCAAGATATCTACAGAGGAGATGGTGTGCACTTCTCAGATGAGGGGAATAGAATATTCCTCCTGAATTTAAGACTGTGCATTGGTACCTACTTGTAGGTACCTAAATCAGCCACAGAACCCAAAAGCCCTTTTCAGGGCTACCCTATCTCTGATCACTCCAAATGATTATCTTATTCTAACTTTTTTCACTGTTTTTCACTAAAGTACGCTCCCCAGTGTGCTCCCCGGTGCGCGTACCGGGCGCTCCCCCCGCTAAAAATAAAATGTTTGGGTTTTTTTCCCGCCTATTTGGGCCTCCTAAGACCCCCTCAGAAAACCTAGAGGGTCAGGGAGTGCCTACGATGCCCCCTTATACCCATTCCCAACGTTGTTTGCCTCCATTTTCTGTCTTAACTCTACCGATAACAAAATGGAGGACTCCCGTAGCGCTGCCGGTACGCATACCGGGGCACACACCGGTGAGCGCTCCCCACAAATTTTAAAAGTTAATTTACATAAAAACCACTGGAAACAATTTCACCACATATAGAATAGGCCATACTACATACCAGTCCCTACCATTTTCCCAAATTTGGTGGAATTCCATTGAGCCATTTGAGCTGTAGCACTGTCTAAATATCCTGAGGTAAATTACATGACAAAAACACATCTGAAGTGTTAGAATTTACAACCAATTAAAATGTTACTTTCATTTTCTACTTTTTTTCATGACGTTTGATTGGTTATGTACATGAATATAAATGAAAAATGAGAGGGAAACACTGCCATTTTGACTACAACTACCTGAGGTACATCTTGAAAGGATTTTCGCATTTTTTCTTCTTCACCTCTCTGTAAAGTAAGTTGATAATTTGTAAGGGGCACTTTAAGTTAATTTGTAAAAACGTTTTCTAATAATTATTTACTGTTCCTCTGCTATAGTTATAGATAGAGATAGGCTCCTCTGTTATATTTATGGATTGACTTAGGTTTCTCTGCTATAATTAGGAATTTACTTACGCTTCTTCACAGGCACTTTTTATATTTCTACTTCCTGCCTGTTACCATACACTGCCCAAAGTTAACTTCACTGTTAAAAAATCTGAACTACCTGTCTGAACATAAACCCAACAGTGCCCTAACTCTACTGATATAGTTATTTTTTATGCAATTTACAGCAATAAAATGGAAGGGGAGCAAGAAAATATCAATATTTCCTTCGAGATGACATCTGAGGATATTCTAAATGAAGATTTTTTTGATGAAGAATTTATGGATCAGTCTTTGGATCAACAATTTGTTGAATGTTTACAAGATATGGAAACATGCATGTTTGAGGAGATTCCAGATGATGTAATGCTGGAAGTTTTATTGAACTATGAAAATTCAAACCAATAAATTTTTATTTAATAATTAAAAATTCTTTGAGACATTATTCATTTTTATATCTAATTCATTAAGTACTACCAAAATCATTATGTTTATATTATAGTATAAAGTGAAACTTACAGTATACTGTGCAATTTTAAAACATCGTAAGGGAGCAGAGTAGACTATCCATGATCCCCTAGGTCTTCTCAGGGACTACTTAAAGGATCTGTTTCTGCTTTCCTGACAGACTATGGTATGCATTCCATATACCACAATAACTTCTATAACAACATGCTAGATATCTACATAAAAAAGGTGTACATTGAATTTAAAACTCTACATTGGCACCTACATGTTGGTACTTAAATCATCCACACAACACAACAATTCAATTCGAACCTACCCTACCTCTAAGCACTTTAAATTATCATTTTACTGTTTCACTGAGTTTTCCCCATGTGTGTGGGGGTTGTGGGTGTGTGAGGCGTGTGTGTGGCTGTGGGTGTGTGGGGTGTTTGGGTGTAGGTGGGGGTGTGGGGGTGTGAGCTGTGTGTGGGGTGTGTGTGGGTGTGGGGGGTATGTGTGTAGGATGTGTGTGTATGTGTGGGATGTGTGAGTGTGTCTGTGAGGTGTGTGTGTGGGGGGGGGGAGGTGTGTGTGTGGGATGAGTGGGGTGTGTCTGTGAGGTATCTGTGTGTGTGTGTGTGTGTGTGTGTGTGTGTGTGTGTGTTGGGGGTGAGGTGTGTGTGTGAGTGTGGGTGTGTGGGATGTGTGGGTGTGGGTGTGGATGTGTAAGGTGTCGATGTGGGGTGTTTGGGAGTGGGTGGAGGTGTGAGTGTGTGAAGTGTGTGTGGGGAGTATGTGGGTGTGGGGGTGTGGGGTTGTGTGCGTGTGGGTGTGTGTGGGATGTACTTGTAGGTACCTAAAACAGCCACAGAACCCAAAAGCTCTTTTCAGAGCTACCCTACCTGTAATCAATCAAAATGATTATTTTACACTATTATTTTCACTATTTTTCCCGATGGTATGCTCACCGGTGCGCGTATCGGGCGCTCCCCCCCGCGAAAATCGAAAAAAATTTGTACTTTTTTTTTCACCCGCGGGACCCTTTTATGGCCCACACATCAAACCTAGCGGTTCAGGGGGGGTCTACCCTGCCCCCTTTTGGTTATTTCCCCCTTTATTTTTACCACCTCTTGTGTCTCGATCCTACCGAGACACAAGATGGCGGCCGCTCAGGACTGTTTCGAATGTTTACAGACACACGAGAGCCAATCAGCTTTCCGTGCGCAAGTCGCGTAGCGCGCGCGTAGCGCGCCCGGTGCGCTCCCTGGTGCGCGTACCGGGGCGCGCCCATAGATATATATATCTTTTTGAACTTAAATTACTCAAAATCCACTGGAGCACATATCTTGAGACATAGCAAAGGCACATCGGGCTACCAGTCCCTACAATTTTGCCAAGTTTGGTGAAAATCCATTCAGCCCTTCGAGCTAAAAGTGCGACCGACCGCCCTATGGAAATTAACATGGGGAAAACACATTTTGGGACCCCCCTTTTATCACAGCCCTTGCTTGACGAATCCCCCCAAACTTTCAGGAAAGGAGCGGAGCGCCGCGAGGCAAAGTTGCTGAAAAATTCAGGCAGATTCCTCAACCGGCGCCAAAGCTATTCCCAATGGAAATCAATCCTAACTATAACTACCTACTGGCGACCGCCAGTAGGTAATATATATATATATATATATATATATATATATATATATATATATATATATATATATATATATATCCATACCAAGGTTTACCTGGTGAGAGAGAGCCCACACAAGAAGTTCAAATTTGCCGCTTTATTGATGGAGATTGCAGTAACCAAAAACAGCAAACCGCGTTGCAAACAATCTGTCCAGCCCGACGCGTTTCGTGCGGATGCACTTCTTCATGGGCTAAGGGCTTCCTGAAAATGCAAAGCTCAGCTGTTTATCCGGGCACTTAAGAACATCTCTAGACCCCACCCAGATGGGCGCGGCCACCCCGTGGCCTTCTGGTCTACGTAGTGCCCTTCTTTTTACTCATGTGAGTCACTGTGCTGCATTTGTCGTTTGATGAATTAAAATCCACAGTGGGTAGCAAACACCATTCCGCCGTTGTGGAACCTCCGTTAATTTCTCCACGGGCTTTTCCTGCTCTTGCTGTCACGCCGCTTGACGCCACAGTGTAGACTGCAAAGTGCAGCTGGGCTCTCTCGCGGCTCAGGCAGCGCCGCTAAAAATCCATACCAAGTTTACCTGGTGAGAGAGAGCCCACACAAGAAGTTCAAATTTGCCGCTTTATTGATGGAGATTGCAGTAACCAAAAACAGCAAACCGCGTTGCAAACAATCTGTCCAGCCCGACGCGTTTCGTGCGGATGCACTTCTTCATGGGCTAAGGGCTTCCTGAAAATGCACAGCTCAGCTGTTTATCCGGGCACTTAAGAACATCTCTAGACCCCACCCAGATGGGCGCGGCCACCCCGTGGCCTTCTGGTCTACGTAGTGCCCTTCTTTTTACTCATGTGAGTCACTGTGCTGCATTTGTCGTTTGATGAATTAAAATCCACAGTGGGTAGCAAACACCATTCCGCCGTTGTGGAACCTCCGTTAATTTCTCCACGGGCTTTTCCTGCTCTTGCTGTCACGCCGCTTGACGCCACAGTGTAGACTGCAAAGTGCAGCTGGGCTCTCTCGCGGCTCAGGCAGCGCCGCTAAAAATCCATACCAAGTTTACCTGGTGAGAGAGAGCCCACACAAGAAGTTCAAATTTGCCGCTTTATTGATGGAGATTGCAGTAACCAAAAACAGCAAACCGCGTTGCAAACAATCTGTCCAGCCCGACGCGTTTCGTGCGGATGCACTTCTTCATGGGCTAAGGGCTTCCTGAAAATGCACAGCTCAGCTGTTTATCCGGGCACTTAAGAACATCTCTAGACCCCACCCAGATGGGCGCGGCCACCCCGTGGCCTTCTGGTCTACGTAGTGCCCTTCTTTTTACTCATGTGAGTCACTGTGCTGCATTTGTCGTTTGATGAATTAAAATCCACAGTGGGTAGCAAACACCATTCCGCCGTTGTGGAACCTCCGTTAATTTCTCCACGGGCTTCTTGTGTGGGCTCTCTCTCACCAGGTAAACTTTGGTATGGATTTTTAGCGGCGCTGCCTGAGCCGCGAGAGAGCCCAGCTGCACTTTGCAGTCTACACTGTGGCGTCAAGCGGCGTGACAGCAAGAGCAGGAAAAGCCCGTGGAGAAATTAACGGAGGTTCCACAACGGCGGAATGGTGTTTGCTACCCACTGTGGATTTTAATTCATCAAACGACAAATGCAGCACAGTGACTCACATGAGTAAAAAGAAGGGCACTACGTAGACCAGAAGGCCACGGGGTGGCCGCGCCCATCTGGGTGGGGTCTAGAGATGTTCTTAAGTGCCCGGATAAACAGCTGAGCTGTGCATTTCCAGGAAGCCCTTAGCCCATGAAGAAGTGCATCCGCACGAAACGCGTCGGGCTGGACAGATTGTTTGCAACGCGGTTTGCTGTTTTTGGTTACTGCAATCTCCATCAATAAAGCGGCAAATTTGAACTTCTTGTGTGGGCTCTCTCTCACCAGGTAAACTTTGGTATGGATTTTTAGCGGCGCTGCCTGAGCCGCGAGAGAGCCCAGCTGCACTTTGCAGTCTACACTGTGGCGTCAAGCGGCGTGACAGCAAGAGCAGGAAAAGCCCGTGGAAAAATTAACGGAGGTTCCACAACGGCGGAATGGTGTTTGCTACCCACTGTGGATTTTAATTCATCAAACGACAAATGCAGCACAGTGACTCACATGAGTAAAAAGAAGGGCACTACGTAGACCAGAAGGCCACGGGGTGGCCGCGCCCTTCTGGGTGGGGTCTAGAGATGTTCTTAAGTGCCCGGATAAACAGCTGAGCTGTGCACTTCCAGGAAGCCCTTAGCCCATGAAGAAGTGCATCCGCACGAAACGCGTCGGGCTGGACAGATTGTTTGCAACGCGGTTTGCTGTTTTTGGTTACTGCAATCTCCATCAATAAAGCGGCAAATTTGAACTTCTTGTGTGGGCTCTCTCTCACCAGGTAAACTTTGGTATGGATTTTTAGCGGCGCTGCCTGAGCCGCGAGAGAGCCCAGCTGCACTTTGCAGTCTACACTGTGGCGTCAAGCGGCGTGACAGCAAGAGCAGGAAAAGCCCGTGGAGAAATTAACGGAGGTTCCACAACGGCGGAATGGTGTTTGCTACCCACTGTGGATTTTAATTCATCAAACGACAAATGCAGCACAGTGACTCACATGAGTAAAAAGAAGGGCACTACGTAGACCAGAAGGCCACGGGGTGGCCGCGCCCATCTGGGTGGGGTCTAGAGATGTTCTTAAGTGCCCGGATAAACAGCTGAGCTGTGCATTTCCAGGAAGCCCTTAGCCCATGAAGAAGTGCATCCGCACGAAACGCGTCGGGCTGGACAGATTGTTTGCAACGCGGTTTGCTGTTTTTGGTTACTGCAATCTCCATCAATAAAGCGGCAAATTTGAACTTCTTGTGTGGGCTCTCTCTCACCAGGTAAACTTTGGTATGGATTTTTAGCGGCGCTGCCTGAGCCGCGAGAGAGCCCAGCTGCACTTTGCAGTCTACACTGTGGCGTCAAGCGGCGTGACAGCAAGAGCAGGAAAAGCCTGTGGAGAAATTAACGGAGGTTCCACAACGGCGGAATGGTGTTTGCTAGCCACTGTGGATTTTAATTCATCAAACGACAAATGCAGCACAGTGACTCACATGAGTCAAAAGAAGGGCACTACGTAGACCAGAAGGCCACGGGGTGGCCGCGCCCATCTGGGTGGGGTCTAGAGATGTTCTTAAGTGCCCGGATAAACAGCTGAGCTGTGCATTTCCAGGAAGCCCTTAGCCCATGAAGAAGTGCATCCGCACGAAACGCGTCGGGCTGGACAGATTGTTTGCAACGCGGTTTGCTGTTTTTGGTTACTGCAATCTCCATCAATAAAGCGGCAAATTTGAACTTCTTGTGTGGGCTCTCTCTCACCAGGTAAACTTTGGTATGGATATATATATATATATATATATATATGTATATATCACAACGTAATCCAGGTTCACAAGTAATCAAACTCTCTGGCTCCGTGGCCTCGGTGCAATTTAGACGTTTTATTAACAGCAAAACGGGTGCCCCTACGTGTTTTGTAGTTGCCTCACTCCTTGTTCACGGGTAGAGTTTACAAGTTACATCACAACATTTTAAAGGTGCAGTGTTCCTTTCAGTTTGCAATAATAAACATAGTAAAAATACTATGAAACGCGGAATGTGGCAAACGTAAATACCTTACATGTTAAGTCACAACTCCATTTTAGAAAATTAAATACTGATCATGTTTCAATGATAATTAATTCTCCCAGGTGGGAATTTCGCTAAATCAAACAAATTATTCTGTGTTTAACCCTAGTGGGTTTACGATGCATTGAAGCTGTAAAAGTCCTTATTAAAATCCTGCAACTAGTTGAATTAGGCTCCAGTGAGCAAATAATTCATATTGTCAATCTGGAATCATACTCCAACTTTAATTACATATCTTCCATCCTGCAACAAAACCAAATATTTACATATTACCAAACGTGGAACTATTGTGCATACAAATAAAATACTTGTTAAAACTCATATTAAAAAATCAACTCCGGAGGGTGCAGATCGGGTCTAATTCAATTATCTTAAATGTTTCGACATCTCCTCATCAAGGTTCAAACCGAAGGGACTCATGTGTTGTATTTGATGATCATTTTCGATTCTATCTTTCTCCATTCTAGTGTGCGGTTCCCACCCCTTTCTCTTTGAGGGATGGAATCCAACACACAATACTTGATAAGGCTTTGATTCTGATTATGTTTGATGCTGAAGTGGCAGGCCACAGGGTACTGTTTGTCATTTTTGCAATGGCTCTCAAATGTTCCAGGATTCGTAATTTTACCCTATTGATAGTGCTCCCAATATAAAATAAATTACAGGGGCATTTCAATGCATATACTGCATTACCGGTGTCACAGGTAAATTATTTGAGGATCTTAAATGCTGGTTTCTCACTACAAAGTTGTACTGATTTACAATTGTGACTACTTCTGCAAGACTTAGTGCAAGTAAAGAATCCTTCTATAGGATTAGACTTTTTCTTTTCTTTAATCATACTGGTCATTAGAGTATCCTTCAATGATTTAGTTTTTCTAAAAGTCACCGATGGATAACTTCCAATACTCTCTTTCAAATCTTCATCCATTTTTAGAATCTTCCAGAATTTTAGCAAACTTTTGCGTACCTCCCCTGCTTGATTGTTGTAAGTTGTTATAAAACTTATTTGGTTGTTGGATTCCTTCAACTTCTTTCTGTTACTATCCAGCAACTCATCCCTCTGCACTTTACCTACTCTCTCGGTGGCTGAATTAATCACAGCTTTGCTGTAGCCCCGATCATTAAATCTTGTCGAGTGGACAAACCGGTGAGAAAGTGAGAGATGATATGCGCAAGCTTTGGGACACTCTAGTGTTGAAAAAGGAGCAATCAAAGGGATGAGAAGCAATGGCTCTACAGAAATATGTCGGGAGAATACCGCGTGGTCTTCGGATCTATGTCATTCCTACATTCCAAAACCCACACCTAGAAATGATTAGTGAGTTGATGGGCAACAATCAAGAATGTTCTATGAATATGCTCAGAATCTTCATTAAGTATGCAGAAAAGGAATTCACTAAAGTGAACGAAGAAATTGTAGAAATTGTGAATAAACTAAAGGAGTTATACAGTGTATATGAATACGAACAAGAAATGGCTAAAATGAATAAAAGATTAGAAAAAATTGAAGAAGAATTAAAAAATAAGAAACTGTTTAAATTCGAAAGAGTCAAAATGGATTACAACACGGGACAGATCCTCACATTCAGTAAAAAATGTGACTATTTAAGAAAAGATAATGCTGAAAGAGCTGATCAGGAAAAGACTTCTACCTCTAATGTAACCGCTATTGAAGATGAGGAAATCAATACAGGGCAGGAAAATGAGCACACTAATCCCCCAATACGGATTTGGTAAAAGACCGATTTTTAAAAGAAATTACACTCATGGCAAAAGGAGGGGCACAGAACATCCAGGCCAGCAGCGACATCCCGGGCAGAGGTCGCGGGCATGGAGGGAGAGGAGGAAAAGTGAAGAAATTCACCACAAACAGTGCACAAGAAACCCCATGGGAATGCTAACAAGGGGAAGAAAGCCAAGAAATGATGAACGAGAAGACAGTGGTAAATCTTTCTAATTATTATTTTTCTAAAACTGAATTGGAGGTTTTATATAATGGATTATCCTTTTGTCCATCAGCATGTTTTAATTATACGGAAGCAAGAATTGACCTTTTCAATTTTACTAGAAAACTAAAATTAAAAACATGATTTACATCAAATAAAGTGCCAAAGACACAGAATGTGTCTGACAACCCAACAGTACATGATGTCGATACGCTACAGGTGGTTCAAGAATTAGGAAACCCAGAATCACTTATTGATGATCCATTCCTGAATCTGTTAAATACAGATATTGACACTGGGATGAGTAGTGGCAGTAAATTTAAGCAAAAATCCATTTTCATTCCTCAAATTTATAATGACACAATACATTGTTTTGAAAGAGGGGTGATTAAAGAACTAAAAGAGATTGAAAGAAAAGGCCTTAAAGGCAAACAAAATCTATCCAAACCCCATAGAGATGCTATTAAGGGCTTGGAGTAAAGCAGAGACATTGTGATCAAAAAAGCGGACAAGGGGGGAAACGTGGTTATTTGGCCACTTGACATGTATTTGCATGAAGGACACAAACAACTGTCAGACCAAACTAAATATTGTGTAGTGTCTAGAAATAGTTATGATGTTGCAAACAAAGAAGTAATTAAAAAACTCACTGGGTGGCAAGATCAGGGCATACTAGAACAGGACGAGTATTTGTTTTTATTGTGCAAAGATCCTAAAATTCCTATTTTATATCTTTTGCCAAAAATACATAAAAATGCCACTACACCACCGGGGAGACCAATTGTGTACTCTAGAGGGAGTTTTTTTTTTAAAATATGTCTAAATATGTAGACCATTTTCTACAGCCCTCTGTGCAAGGTTTACCTTCGTACATTAAGGATACCATTGATTTTTTTGAAAAAGATTAAAGACATAATGTGGAAGGAAGGATACCTACTGATGACCTTGAATGTATGTAGCCTTTATAATAGCATTCCACAAAATGAAGGTGCAGATGCTTGCAGGCATTTCCTTAAACGAAGGTCATTATCATTTCTCTTACATACGGAAATGATCCTTGAAATGATATCCATTTGTCTAATAAACATTCAAAAACTTTATTTCGGTTTGTTTATGAACCATAAAAGTACAGAACACATTTTAGACATTGAATAAATACACATAATACATCCCAGTTGATATACATAGACTACAAATTTCCATTTGGTGGCGGAGTCCCATTAAAATTCCTAAGACAATAAGTTATATATTTACAAATTTAAAAAGTTAAAATACAGTAGAAGCTCAAAGTCTTCCTGGATGTGTTATCCAACAACAGCCCAGGAGCTTTGTTACTTCCGAAGCATTCTCCGTCTTATTAGCCACATAGAGAACAGAAACTTGGCAACGGCTGTAACTATTAGTGCATTAGTATCGGATTTTAGAATTCTAAAAAACTCTAGATAATTCCTAACTCCAAGTTCAGACATAGCTGTATAATCCATTTCTTTCTGCTGTTACTATAGGCAGGACAGAACAAGATTACATGCATTAGGGTCTCATTAGAGTTTCCACATCCTGGGCAGGGGCGAGCTGGGCCCTCTTTCCATTTGTCTGTATATGAATGCAGGGGCAGTGTGCCATATCTAAACTGTAGATACAACTTCTTTGCTAGAACCGGTTCAATCATATCTAGTTCCTTCTCAAATCTGTAAACATTCTTGTGATCTAAAAAGCTATCGGTGAGACTAGAGGGCCTGGCTGATTGAAGAGCTTCCTGTAGATTATGATATTTTATGGTCTCAGCCAGGGTTTGTCTCGAGATAACTTGGCATGCAGCCTCAGGATTGGACCACAAGTTCTCCAGTCCAATCTTGGTCGCTAACCCCCTTATAAATGATAGCCACTGTATCCTACCTGCACCCTGACAGGCCATCACGGTTTTCAATTCTTCTCTATAGCTCCCAAGCTCCGGGACACTCCACAATCTTCGCCAATAAAGGAGCGGGCGCGAGGCAATTACTTCTGCAATTGGCCTCAGATTTAAATCCAGCCTTAATGGTATTAGCGGTGTGCTTTTTGGTAGAGTGAGCAGCTGCCTAATAAAGTTATTCTCGGTAACACCGATCTCATTTACTGGTCGGTGCCCCCAAAGTTCCACCCCATAGAGGGTGGAAGATCTGGCTTGAACTTTGTATATTTCTAGCGGGGCACTCACTAGTTTATGCACACAAGTTTTCTGCACTTTTAAGATTCCCCCCGCGGCCTGTGACAGCCCTAGGTTAGCCTTAGACATTTGAGTATCCCCCCCATTTTGTCGTTCAATGTCAAACCAAGGTAGACAAAGTTATTTACCCTTTCCAGGGGTCGACCATCCATTTTCGGGTGGGGGCAATTAATTGTGCTGTCGTTAAACACCATGTACTTTGTTTTATCTATGTTAATCACCAAGTTCCTTTTCTTACAGAATTCGGTAAATTGGTCTAACACCCGCTGCATCCCCATTGGTGTTTTTGAGAGCAGCAGGGTGTCGTCCGCAAACATTAGTGCAGGGAATTTAGCGCCAGCTAAATTAGGGGCATCAATATATTTTGCGCTGGTCAGATCTCCTATAAGGCCATTTAGAAAGAGGGAAAATAGTGTGGGGGCAAGTACACACCCCTGCCTAACCCCTTTCTCAATTGGAAATGCCCTAGACAGCTGGCCAAATTTACCAAAGCGTACCTTCGCGAAGGTTCCTTCATGGAGTCTTTTAAGTTGATGGCACAGGTAAAGAGGGATCCCCATGTTGGTTAATATGCTCCACAATTGGTTCCTATCCACCATATCAAAGGCGGATTTGAGGTACACAAATGTTAGGTACAGGCTACCCCCATCCAAGACCACATGCTTCCAATAAAGTACCTGTAGCCGTATTAATTGGTCGATGGTCGATGTTTTGGCTCTAAACCCTGCTTGCAGGTGGGAGAGAATATTATTCTCTGTAATCCAATCCTGCAGGCGTTGTAAAAGGAGTCTGGCATACATTTTGTGTGTGACATCAATAAGGCTAATTGGCCTGTAGTTTGATGGTACCAGCGGGGAGCCCTTTTTATAAACCGGGATGATTTCGGCCCCCAGCCAGGTGCTAGGGAGTTCTTGTCCGTCCAAAATGGCATTAAATAGGACAGTCAAGTAGGGGACCCATATCTTCAACTCATCTCTATAAAGATCACCTGGAATCCTGTCCAGCCCCGGGGCCTTATTAGGTTTCAATGCTAATACCGCTAGTGTCACTTCCGACAAAGTAAATAAAGGAGGGCACCAGCTAGGATCCAACCACAGAGGAGAACTTGGTAGGTCAAGAGTTAGGGAAGCAGGACTAGAGTAAAGATCTTTGAAGTAAGCACACCAAACTTCCTCAGCAATGTTGGGGTCGATCTTAGACTTGCCCTCTGCCTTCCCGGTGTGAACCAGATTCCAAAAGGATCGTGCATCTTTCACAATCAGTGCCTGTTTGATTCCCTGCCATCTCTCGGTTTCTCATTCAGATTTTGCATGGAACAGGAGATCCTTATAAGCCTTCCTTGCAGTCATAATGGAAGTCTTACTGCCTGTTTTAAGAGCAGATACTAAAATAGTTTTTGCCCTCCTACATGACTGGTTATACCAGGGATTAGAGTCCCGTGGCTGCCGTTGGCTCTGGTTGGAGGATTTGTAAAAATTGCCTGCCAGGATCTTCATTAATTCTTTATGAATTTCTACAGCCTTTGCGCCTGCCGCAGAATACGAGGCACTCTCATTCAATGCTAGCACCCGCTCTAGCTGGGGAATTACACTATTGTACAGGAAAGCCAGATTTTCTGGTGAGGACTTAATAGTGGCCCAACGGATTCTTTTCCCACCCTGTATAATTCTAATATTACTTGATACAGCGTCAGCCTCTTGTGGCACCGCCTCAGGCTGTGGCAGATCCAACTCTACTACCAAAGGGTTGTGATCACTTTCCGAGCGATCATGTACCTGGAAGTTACAAATCATTGGCCATAAGGACAAGCTAGCCATAAAATAGTCAATTATTGACGAATGGCCCATTCCATTATAAGTACACTTTCCTGGGCTATCCCCTGGAAAGCGGCCGTTACATGCTCTAAGTGAATGTGTATACGTTAAGGATGTGAGCTGCATGACCATAGGTGACCAGGATTTAGTTTGGTAGACATTAGGGAATGGAATCTGGCAGACGTCATCTTCGTCTGATGATATCTGAATGGCCCCCCCAAGTGGTTCATAGTGGCAGTTAAAGTCTCCCCCTATTAACACCTTAGTCTCGCTAGGGAGACTATTCAATAAATTAGTTAAGGCCTCTAGAGTCTGTGAGGTCCCTCCCACACGAACAGGACGTAAGTAAATGTTAATGATTGCCAATTTAGATGTTTTTGGGCGAGCTAAGAGAATGCATAATAAGTCACAGCTATTAGTGCTAATCCTTTTAACAGAAAACCCAAGATGGACACCCACCCATATAGTCAGACCACCAGATGGCCTGCCTCTAGCACCCTTTATGGCGAGTTCAGTGTAGGTAACATACCCCATTCTATGGAGGGCGGTCGTAGCCCATGTTTCCTGAAATATACAGAGTCCATGAGTATCCACAAAATCACACCAATCAGTGCTGTCTAATTTTGTAGCCAAACCCGCCACATTCCATGATAGGGCCGCTAAATGTTCGCTTTGTCGGCTAGATGGCTCATTTGACTGGTTGGAAGATGTGGCAATTCCTACGATTGGGTCGCCTAAATCAGGGCACAATTGTCCCTTAAAGGAGTCATGGCTAAATGTGGGGGATTTGGCCATTTGGGAAATAAAGAGAGCAGTGGTAGATTTGGGTACTATAGACATCAACCTTGTCCCACTCTGTGCGTCCACCCATGCTAGCTCCCCTTTACCCACCTTTGAACTAGTTAAGGGAGGGGTGGTGGAAACGGGGAGTCAATCACAGCCATCGAAACAGGAAAGAACACCATATCTGTTAGAGATTTCCAATGGGGTAAAAGGGATCAAGTGCTCCATACTCCTGTTCCCATGCAAATGGTCCGACCCCCCTGGAAGCATGCTGTGGCCACCAATAGGGACTGTATTCCAACCCGATGTGTTCCCAGTAGGCAAGGGCCTAGGCGGTTGGCCCGTGTATCTGTTATAGGGAGGCATGTACGCATTCTTATTGCGATGAGGATCAGCAAGCCCTACGGGGAAAAATGGGGGAGTCACAAACGATCTTGGATAAAAATATGTTAGATCGAGTGGGACTATGGCAGTTTTCAAATTCCCCGAGGGCCCTGTTAATATACATCTAACTGCCTCTGGGTCCCTAAAGTTTATTACTACAATATCTCCATTGAGGGTTTTTTCCCTGCTGCCCAACCAAGGGAGGCGCCTGACGTGGACTATCTCTCCGTTAATGTAGTATGGGAGTGGTCTATTTAGTCCTAGCCAGTGGAGATTTTTATTTTTTAGCTGGGGATGCCCCTCCCTTTTACCTGCCTCTAAAGAAGGGACTCCTGTGAGTACAACTACGAAAGGCACAGCCTCGGGGCGTAATTCAACATTATGGCCCTGTAGTTTATCATTAATGGGCAAGCTCAACCTTCCCCTTCCCAATTACTGGTTCGTGACGCTGGGGTTTTCCCCTCCCTTCTGTGGTTCTCTAGCAGCCAGGGCTATAGATTTTGCCACTGTTGCCACAGGCACCTGGGCATGCTGAGATGCCGGAGTTTTCCTTTGGATATTACTGGGGGGATTATTAGCTGTATTATTATCCTTACTGGAGCTCTTGAGAACAACTGCTGCTCTCGGTTCGTTATTGCCAGAAGGTTTATTGGCTCCAATATTGCCATTGTTAGGACCCTTAGAGGCAACCAGAGTAAGGGCAGGGGCAGTTGGAGTCTGAGATGGATTCGTCGATGAAGTGGTGGGCCTTAGGATGTTCGTAGAAGGCCCTACCCCAACTTTATCAACATACAATGCCTCTAAATTACCAAGTCGTTGTTCCACCCTCTTTAAAATATCCAATATAGGATACATAAAGGACCTAAATAGCTGATCTATGGAATCCCACGGGGTGCCAGAGAGTGGTAAAGCTTCTTGACAAAGGGGGGAAACTACCCCAGCTCCACTTAATAGGTTAGTATCGGGCAATATAACATTTGTGTCTAGAGGTGCTATTGCCGCTGGCACTATGTCAGATGGTGCTGGGGCCTTAGTCATAGTTACAACAGTGGTCTTACTTTTCAGGGATTTACCGAACTCGGAATGGCTAAGCTTACCCCTCTGAGGAGCACCCCCCCCCCTTCTCCTTTTAGATGGTGGTGGGCCAGGGGGTTTGATCTTGTGTAACATCTTGCCCTTTCTTTTAGGCAACTCCCTAGCTGGAGCACAAGACACATTTTCAACATCTGGACCTGTACAAGGAGCGCATAAAGACAACATATTAGGTGAAGGACCGATGATTGCTGTACCAGGAAGCGGTGGAGTGTCTCTGAGGAGTTGGGGAAAATTGTCCAAGGGCGGTGGATCTTCACTGTAGATATCGGTGTCACTATCCGGCAGGACAAATATGGGCGCCAAATCAGTAAATGGTCTATTTTTCAGTAGCTCGATAGAGCGGCGACGTTCAATCCTGCGCTCAGTCAACAGGTTATCCGTATCCAAATCCACAGAGGCCCTGGTAAAGTAGTTCTCCAATGTACCTTTGCTGCCCCCCGCGGTTATCGGTTTGTCACAGTTTGTAGACATAATGATGTAATCCTACCTTCCCCTTGAGAATGAAAACGTAAGAGGGGTGGCCTGTCCGTCCTTGGCCGTCCCCGGACGGCCACAGACGGCCCACCCTTTGCCCGGGCTTCGCCCGGCGCGTCCCGCGAAGCGTGGAGAGTGACTGACAGAAATAGAAGAAATGGCAGTCCGGGGGCGGGGCTCACAGGTGCGCAGGCCAGGTGGTCAAGGCCGAGCAGGGACTCCTGGGAGAGTGAGTCCCTGCAGCGCTACAATACCCGTCCTGTGAGCAGCCCACACGCCCCGTGACAGAACGCCACAGAGATCAGTGCTGCCTCCAGGCAGCGCGAGGAGTGGGGGCTACAACAATGCCCAGGCGAAGAACAGGAGCTGAAGCCGATCCCAGCAGGTATGGGCGACAAGCACACACACGAACGGGAAAGCGTCCCAAAGATGCTGAAGCAGGCGGGACCTTTACAGCCTGCTGCCGGTCCGGGGGCGGGGCTCACAGGTGCGCAGGCCAGGTGGTCAAGGCCGAGCAGGAACACATGGGAGAGTGAGTCCCTGCAGCGCTACAATGCCCGTCCTGTGAGCAGCCCACACGCCCCGTGACAGAACGCCACAGAGATCAGTGCTGCCTCCAGGCAGCGCGAGGAGTGGGGGCTACAACAATGCCCAGGCGAAGAACAGGAGCTGAAGTCGATCCCAGCAGGTACGGGCGGCAAGCACACACACGAACAGGAAAGCGTCTAATAAACAATTTTTTTCTTTTTAATACATTTTTATACAAACAGACCCAGGGGACGGCAATGGGAACCTGCTTCGCCCACAGCTTTGCTGGTTTATATCTCTGCTGGTGGGAGGAGCAGGTTATCAGAAACATCAGACAGTACCATGACCATGTCGTCCTCTGGGCAAGGTACATTGATTACATCTTCTGCTTATGGAATGGTAACCGTGCCCAGGCAGAGGAGTTTGTACAAACACTCAACAATAACTCCTTCAACCAACAATTTATCAATGAGACCAGTGAAGAAAAAATCTAGTTATTGGATCTTAAATTGCAAATTGTGAACAATAGAATCTGTAGTAAGTTACATCGAAAAGCAACAGCAGGTAACAGCTTGCTACAAGCCCTGACTTGCCACCCCAGAAACCTGATAAACAGCATTCCGTTTGGCAAATTATTACACGCCAAGCAAAACTGCAGCACAGAAGAAGACTACACTAAGGAGAAATTAGTCATGACTCAAAGATTTATTGATCGGGGCTACAGCAAGACTGTTATTAATTCAGCCGCCGAGAGAGTAGATAAAGTGTAGAGGGATGAGTTGCTGGATAGTAATAGAAAGAAGTTGAAGGAATCCAACAACCAAATAAGATTTATAACAACTCACCACAATCAAGCAGGGGAAATACGCAAAAGTTTGCTAAAATTCTGAGACATTCTAAAAATGGATGAAGATTTTAAAGAGAGTATTGGAAGTTATCCATCAGTGACTTTTAGAAAAACTGAATCATTGAAGGATACTCTAATGACCAGTATGATTAAAGAAAAGAAAAAGTCTAATCCTATACAAGGATTCTTTACTTGCACTAAGTGCAAGGCCTGAAAAAGCAGTCACAATTGTAAATCAGTACAACTTTGTAGTCAGAAACCAGCATTTAAGATCCTCAAACATTTTACCTGTGACACCGATTATGCAGTGTATGCATTGAAATGCCCCTGTAATTTATTTTATATTGGGATCACTATCAATAGGGTAAAATTACGAATCCTTGAACAATTGAGAGCCGTTGCAAAACATGACAAACAGTACCCTGTGGCCTGCCACTTCAGCATCAAACACCATCAGAATCAAAGCCTTCTCTAGTATTGTGTGTTGGATTCCATCCCTCAAAGAGAAAGGGGTGGGAACCCGCAAACTATAATTGAGAAAGTTAGAATCGAAAATGATCATCAAATACAACACATGAGTCCCTTTGGTTTGAACCTTGATGAGGAGATGTCGATACATTTAGGATAATTGAATTAGACCCGATCTGCACCCTCTAGAGTTGATTTTTTAATATGAGTTTTTAGCAAGTTTTTTTTTTATGCACAATAGTTCCAAGTTTGGTAATATGTAAATATTTGGTTTTGTTGCAGGGTGGAAGATATGTAATTAAAGTTGGAGTATGATTCCAGATTGAACTCATGAATTCTTTGCTCACTGGACCTTAATTCAACTAGTTGCAGGATTGTAATAAGGACTTTTACAGCTTCAATGCATCGTAAACCCACTAGGGTTAAACACAGAATATTTTGTCTGATTTAGCGAAATTCCCACTTGCGAGAATTATCATTGAAACATGATCAGTTTGATACGATATGCGAATGAAGCAAGCTCGATATAATTTGCCTGCAATGTTAACCCACAGGGATATAATGTATTTTTAATTTTTTTTAGCAATGTTTATCATGCATTTAATTTTCTAAAATGGAGGTGTGTTTAACATGTAAGGAATTTATGTTTGCCACATACCGCGTTTCATAGTATTTTTACTATGTTTATTATTGCAAACTGAAAGGAACACTGCACCTTTAAAATGATGTGATGTCACTTGTAAACTCTACCCATGAACAAGGAGTGAGTCAACTCCGAAACGCGTAGGGGCACCCGTTTTGCTGTTAATAAAACGTCTAAATTGCACCGAGGCCAAGGCGCCAGAGAGTTTGATTACTTGTGTACCTGGATTACGTTGTGATGTTTGGGGGTGGCTCCCCCGTGCTGCCCCCGTGCTGCCCGCCATGTAAAAGTGGCTCGAAGTTATGCCAGAACTTACATTGGGATATATATATATATCTATATTACCTACTGGCGGTCGCCAGTAGGTAGTTATAGTTAGGACCTACTTTCCATAGGAAATCGACAACATTCTATTTGGAATAACGTTGGTGCTGGAGGATGAATCCTCGTGAAATTCTCCAAGAAAATGGCCTGCTCCGCTCCTTCCCTGAAATTTTGGGGGTGATTCGTGAGGTGGGGGCCGAGAAAAAAGGGGATCCCAAAACATGTTTTCCCCATGCAATTTTCCATAGGGACCTTTAGCTACAGCCCGAATGGATGAACGGAATTACACCAAATTTGGCAGAGAGGTAGAGTTCGGTTCACAGATTGTGCTTTTTGGTAAATAGTGTAAATCCATTCAGTAGTTCCTGAGAAAATCAAAATTAAAATCATAGTGATAGCTAGAGACGAAGTACTGTACGCGTACGGAAATCCATACAATTAAGAGCTCGAGCTGCCTGTTGATTGGATGTCAACTGTTTGTCAACACTCCAAACCAGGAAGTGTTGGCAGCCCTCTTGTGCCTCCGTAGAACCGAGTCACAAGAAAACAGTAAAACAAAGTTGAAAAATAAGGAAAGGGGGCAGGGTAGAAACATCCTGACCGTTTAGGCCTGCTCAGTGGTCCCACATGGATCTTTAGGCCACAAAATATATATTTTTTTTAAATAAAAAATTGTGGGGTACGCATCTTGTACGCGGTGTAAAAGGAAAAAAACTAGAAGTCCGTTTGATTCTTAATTAGCCCCCGGGGGGCCAAACCCAGGGGCAATTTTTTTCCATAATGGGGGGCTTGTAAGGCCCTCCGAGCCCCGGGGAAAGCCACCCCCTGGGTTTTCTTTAGAAGTATGCGGGGGCTTATGGCCCCCTCCCGCAGCCCCGGTGACCACCACCCCCTCAGGGCTTTTAAAAAATAAAATGTAAAGTATGTTTTCAGCCCCCCCTCCGTCTCCCCCCTACACGCTCCGGGGACCGCCACCTTACTGGGGCAGTAATATGTGAAATGACTTTCCAGCCCCGGGGACCTGCACCCTTTGGGCTTTTTAATGTGGGGAGGGGGTCGCGCGGCCCCCCTCCTGGAGCACTCGATGGTTCTGGGGACCACCACCTCCCAGGCCGGCTCCTGCAGTGTCTTGGGATGCCTACCCCCGGGACACTGCTGTTTGCTATGGTAGGGCGGGAGCGTCGCGGCTCCCACTTTATCACAACAAACCGCTTTCCTATTTGAAAGAGAGAGCAGGTTATTCTGCTCTCTCTTTCAAGTTGGAAAGCAGATTGCTTTTCGTCAGAGAGAGCAGCATGTAAGCTGATATCTTTGACAAAGCAATGCCGGCTCTCGAAGGACGCGGGGAGCTGTCTGGGACCGTGGGGCTAAAAATAAACAGTTCTTTTTGAGTACTAACTTTACTGGTCAAAAAAAGAGCTATATTTCTATGATAGTATGTAAAACTTTCCAGTTTCTTTTGTGCACCCGTTGTACTCTCTACGCATGCGCAGCCTCGTTTCCAAGCACACATTTTTTTCTTTTTCATCAAGTTCGCCAAGCAAAGCTGTCCTCGTTCAGGTATTAAATTTGCTGCTTTCTTTTCCTGGGCAGTGTGTGTCATCCGCTGCTATACTTTTGTAATATATTAATAATCATATTCTATCTATATTTATTTGAAACGTATTGCCAAGGTGCCAAACGTTGATTACATACTCCGTACACCGCCATTTTAGTAGTTTTCCTCCGTTATTTTTATTATACCTGCTACTTTCATTTTACCCCCGCCTATCTTCTCTGTAATCGATGAGATTTCCTGCCACAGACACAACGGTGTTTGTCGTTGGCCTCCGATGTTATCAGACTTGGTCACACGCATACCTAAAAACTAACTTGAAGCACGTAAGCCACAGCCATTACAACGCGTGTCCAGCACCACAAAGCCATTATCATGCTTATGCCTTTATCATGCGTGGTAAATGTATACTAGTTGTAAAAGCATGCTTGGTTAAGGCATGTGTGGTAACACCGTATGCGTGCTAATGGCTTTGTGGTGACGATCACGCGTGGTTAAGACCGCGTTGTAATGGCTGTTTCCCCCAATGGACACTGCAGCAACCGGGTCTGGGCGTCGTGGACTCCAGGGCACTAGGCGGAGGGCCACGCAGCCCCTCTCATACAATATATAAACCTTTGGGGGGGTGATTGTTTCCGTGGTTTGAAGGGCATTTTTGAAGCCCACACACTTAATTTTGTAGGGGGGTAGGTTTGCACGGGAAAATGTTGCAAGAGGTTTGTAAATGTGGAACACATTGTTTTGTTTTACTTTGATTTCTTTTCTATGTTGTAGTCCATCCAGAGAAAATATAACTTATTGTACAGTCAGTACCTTTCAACCCTACTCTTGAACATCTTTCTATGGAACTTGAAATTATAAATATTATTTTTATTTTGGTCCGCCCCCCCCCAAAAAAGAAGTATGTAGTTTTTTTTATTAACTTTTATTAAAACAACAATAACTGTAAACGTAACTTAATGATAACAATATAATAAACAACTAGAAAAATAACTTTAATAAAACAATATTATAAACAAATTATGATGTGGACTCCAAAAGACGTACGATAGGTAATCCGCAAAACAAAAAAGAAAATTAGTGTTTAAAATTATGTAGATGTGACTAAATGAGGTGAAACATTAAAAGTCAAGTTAACAATACGATTTTACGTGTGCAGTGTGCCGGGTACATTTCAGTTCACTTATAGTCCGGCATTCAAGTGGTGTCTATATGGAAGTGTCTACTGCGTTTCTGGCACAAAAGTGGCACAACGGGATTGTAAATACGCCGATTTATTTCTAATGCACTTGATTGGTGGCATTGTACATGTAGGCTGCTGTGCTTACCTTGTATAAGCACTGCTACCACCAGAATTCACATCTTGAACTCAACTCTGCTTCTATACGTCAGAGTATATTCAATACGTTGCGGACAATTCCATTGCTGTTGCTCGATATGCCGTGATTGCTTCTGAAGGATGTTTGGTGAAGCAAACAAAAGGACATTTGATTAATCACCATGAACTGAGTTGCAAAACTTCTGTCAAAAGTGAATTTTAATGTGAGTTCTTAATATTGCGTACCTAGACTGCTGCACCCCATTGACTTGCACAGTCTGGAGTTGAGAATTTTTTTTTAAAGTCAGACGCGGATTTACAAGCTCCTTGCGCCACTTTTCCCATGTTAAAAGTGACACAAAAGTGGCGCAATAAGCTTGTAGATCTATTCCTCAGACTGTTGAAACCTATCTTTGTCACTGCTCTGTGGTAATTATACATTTCTACACAGTCAAGCTGCTACACAGTATCGACTCTCTCCTTTCACAGATAATTTGTTTTTGTTTCGGAAACAAGTGTCTTTGCTCACCTAGTGCCATAGACATGATTAAAAGAGGGTGCTCTACGTCTCGAAGCAGACTTCACTGTAGCTAAGAGAGTTTACCACTTACACTCAGGTTAGGTTCTATATGGCACAGTGGAGACAGCAGCGTCCATAACTGTAAAAAAAAGGATGTGAGAGACAGTAAGAAAGAGAGAGATAAACGGACATTAAAATGTGGAAGAGACACCGACAATGGGTGGAGGGCTGAAGCCCCGTTAGCCTAATGGGTATTGCGCGCCTGCAAAACCAAAGGAAATGATGGACGGAGCGTTGACAATACAAGCAGTCAACTGATCTGGGTTTAATCCATCACCATTCCTTAGCCCACTCTGCCACCCCAGTTCAGACATGGCCATGTGCAAATCAGTCTGACCCTGTGCCTCATGGGAGCAGTCCTGCCGGAACTGCCAAGGCATGCCTTCCCTGGACCGGAAACAAGCTTCCCAGGACCGGTTTCTGGCTTTGCAGCCATCTTCAGCCGGGCTTGCTTGAATCCAGTGGCAAAGTGAGCAAGGGACTCACGTCTGAGCATACCCTGCCAACTTATGGCGAACAAAGCAAAACCAAATGAAATGATGGATGGAGCGTTGACAATACAAGCACTCACCCCCAGTCAACTGATCTGGGTTTAATCCATCACCATTATTTAGCCCACTCTGCCACCCCAGTTCAGACATGGCCATATGCAAATCAGTCTGACACTGTGCCTCATGGGAGCAGTCCTGCCGGAACTGCCAAGTCATGCCTTCCCTGGACCGGAAAAAAGCTTCCCCGGACCGGTTTCTGGCATTGCAGCCGTCTTCAGCCGGGCTTGCTTGAATCCAGTGGCAAAGTGCGCAAGGGACTCACGTCTGAACATACCCTGCCAACTTATGGCGAACAAAGCAAAACCAAAGGAAATGATGGATGGAGCGTTGACAATAAAAGCACTCACCCCCAGTCAACTGATCTGGGTTTAATCCATCGCCATTCTTTAGCCCACTCTGCCACCCCAGTTCAGACATGGCCATATGCAAATTAGTCTGACCCTGTGCCTCATGGGAACAGTCCAGCCCAAACTGCCAAGCCATGCCTTCCCTGGACCGGAATCAAGCTTCCGAGGACCGGTTTCTGGCATTGCAGCCGTCTTCAGCCAGGCTTGCTTGAATCCAGTGGCAAAGTGAGCAAGGGACTCACGTCTGAGCATACCCTGCCAACTTATGGCGAACAAAGCAAAACCAAAGGAATTGATGGACGGAGCGTTGACAATACAAGCACTCACCCCCAGTCAACTGATCTGGGTTTAATCCATCACCATTCTTTAGCCCACTCTGCCACCCCAGTTCAGACATGGCCATATGCAATTCAGTCTGACCCTGTGCCTCATGGGAACAGTCCAGCCCGAACTGCCAAGCCATGCCTTCCCTGGACCGGAATCAAGCTTCCCAGGACCGGTTTCTGGCATTGCAGCCGTCTTCAGCCGGGCTTGCTTGAGTCCAGTGGCAAAGTGAGCAAGGGACTCACGTCTGAGCATACCCTGCCAACTTATGGCGAACAAAGCAAAACCAAAGGAAATGATGGACGGAGCATTGACAATACAAGCACTCACCCCCAGTCAACTGATCTGGGTTTAATCCATCGCCATTCTTTAGCCCACTCTGCCACCCCAGTTCAGACATGGCCATATGCAAATCAGTCTGACCCTGTGCCTCATGGGAACAGTCCAGCCCAAACTGCCAAGCCATGCCTTCCCTGGACCGGAATCAAGCTTCCGAGGACCCGTTTCTGGCATTGCAGCCGTCTTCAGCCAGGCTTGCTTGAATCCAGTGGCAAAGTGAGCAAGGGACTCACGCCTGAGCATACCCTGCCAACTTATGGCGAACAAAGCAAAACCAAAGGAATTGATGGACGGAGCGTTGACAATACAAGCACTCACCCCCAGTCAACTGATCTGGGTTTAATCCATCACCATTCTTTACCCACTCTGCCACCCCAGTTCAGACATGGCCATATAAAAATCAGTCTGACCCTGTGCCTCATGGGAACAGTCCTGCCCGAACTGTCAAGCCATGCCTTCCCTGAACCGGAAACAAGCTTCCGAGGACCGGTTTCTGGCATTGCAGCCGTCTTCAGCCGGGATTGCTTGTATTCAGTGGCAAAATGAGCAAGGGACTCACGTATGAGGATACCCTGCCAACTTATGGCGAACAAAGCAAAACCAAAGGAAATGATGGATGGAGCGTTGACAATACAAGCACTCACCCCCAGTCAACGGATCTGGGTTTAATCCATCACCATTCTTTAGCCCACTCTGCCACCCCAGTTCAGACATGGCCATATGCAAATCAGTCTGACCATGTGCCTCATGGGAACAGTCCTGCCCGAACTGCCAAGCCATGCCTTCCCTGGACCGGAAACAAGCTTTTCAGGACCGGTTTCTGGCATTGCAGCCGTCTTCAGCCGGGCTTCCTTGAATCCAGTGGCAAAGTGAGCAAGGGACTCACTTCTGAGCATAGTCTGCCAACCTATGGCGAACAAAGCAAAACCAAAGGAAATGATGGACAGAGCGTTGACAATACAAGCACTCACCCCCAGTCAACTGATCTGGGTTTAATCCATCGCCATTCTTTAGCCCACTCTGCCACCCCAGTTCAGACATGGCCATATGCAAATCAGTCTGACCCTGTGCCTCATGGGAACAGTCCAGCCCAAACTGCCAAGCCATGCCTTCCCTGGACCGGAATCAAGCTTCCGAGGACCCGTTTCTGGCATTGCAGCCGTCTTCAGCCAGGCTTGCTTGAATCCAGTGGCAAAGTGAGCAAGGGACTCACGTCTGAGCATACCCTGCCAACTTATGGCGAACAAAGCAAAACCAAAGGAATTGATGGACGGAGCGTTGACAATACAAGCACTCACCCCCAGTCAACTGATCTGGGTTTAATCCATCACCATTCTTTACCCACTCTGCCACCCCAGTTCAGACATGGCCATATAAAAATCAGTCTGACCCTGTGCCTCATGGGAACAGTCCTGCCCGAACTGTCAAGCCATGCCTTCCCTGAACCGGAAACAAGCTTCCGAGGACCGGTTTCTGGCATTGCAGCCGTCTTCAGCCGGGATTGCTTGTATTCAGTGGCAAAGTGAGCAAGGGACTCACGTATGAGGATACCCTGCCAACTTATGGCGAACAAAGCAAAACCAAAGGAAATGATGGATGGAGCGTTGACAATACAAGCACTCACCCCCAGTCAACGGATCTGGGTTTAATCCATCACCATTCTTTAGCCCACTCTGCCACCCCAGTTCAGACATGGCCATATGCAAATCAGTCTGACCATGTGCCTCATGGGAACAGTCCTGCCCGAACTGCCAAGCCATGCCTTCCCTGGACCGGAAACAAGCTTTTCAGGACCGGTTTCTGGCATTGCAGCCGTCTTCAGCCGGGCTTCCTTGAATCCAGTGGCAAAGTGAGCAAGGGACTCACTTCTGAGCATAGTCTGCCAACCTATGGCGAACAAAGCAAAACCAAAGGAAATGATGGACGGAGCGTTGACAATACAAGCACTCACCCCCAGTCAACTGATCTGGGTTTAATCCATCACCATTCTTTAGCCCACTCTCCCACCCCAGTTCAGACATGGCCATATGCAAATCAGTCTGACCCTGTGCCTCATGGGAACAGTCCAGCACAAACTGCCAAGCCATGCCTTCCGTGGACCGGAAACAAGCTTCACAGGACCGGTTTCTGGCATTGCAGCCGTCTTCAGCTGGGCTTGCTTGAATCCAGTGGCAAAGTGAGCAAGGGACTCACGTCTGAGCATACCCTGCCAACTTATGGCGAACAAAGCTAAACCAAAGGAAATGATGGACAGAGCATTGACAATACAAGCACTCACCCACAGTCAACCGATCTGGGTTTAATCCATCACCATTCTTTAGCCCACTCTGCCACCCCAGTTCAGTTGGCAGGGTATGCTCAGACGTGAGTCCCTTGCTCACTTTGCCACTGGATTCAATCAAGCCCGGCTGAAGACGGCTGCAATGCCAGAAACCGGTCCAGGGAAGCTTGATTCCGGTCCAGGGAAGGCATGGCTTGGCAGTTCGGGCTGGACTGTTCCCATGAGGCACAGGGTCAGACTGATTTGCATATGGCCATGTCTGAACTGGCGTGGCAGAGTGGGCTAAAGAATGGTGATTGATTAAACCCAGATCAGTTGACTGGGGGTGAGGGCTTGTATTGTCAACGCTCCGTCCATCATTTCCTTTGGTTTTGCTTTGTTCGCCATAAGTTGGCAGGGTATGCTCAGACATTCGTCCCTTGCCCACTTTGCAATTGGATTCAAGCAAGCCCGGCTGATGACAGCTGCAATGCCAGAAACCGATCCTGGGAAGCTTGATTCCGGTCCAGGGAAGGCATGGCTTGGCAGTTTGGGCTGGACTTTTCCCATGAGGCACAGGGTCAGACTGATTTGCATATGGGCATGTCTGAACTGGGGTGGCAGAGTGGGCTAAAGAATGGTGATGGATTAAACCCAGATCAGTTGACTGGGGGTGAGTGCTTGTATTGTCAGCGCTCCGTCCATCATTTCCTTTGGTTTTGCTTTGTTCGCCATAAGTTGGCAGGGTATGCTCAGACGTGAGTCCCTTGCTCACTTTGCCACTGGATTCGAGCAAGCCCGGCTGAAGACGGCTGCAATGCCAGAAACCGGTCCTGGGAAGCTTGTTTCCGGTACAGGGAAGGCATGGCTTGGCAGGTCAGGCTGGACTGTTCCCATGAGGCACAGGGTCAGACTGATTTGCATATGGCCATGTCTGGACTGGGGTGGCAGAGTGGGCTAAAGAATGGTGATTGATTAAACCCAGATCAGTTGACTGGGGGTGAGTGCTTGTATTGTCAACGCTCCGTTCATCATTTCCTTTGGTTTTGCTTTGTTCGCCATAAGTTGGCAGGGTATGCTCAGACATGAGTCCCTTGCTCACTTTGCCACTGGATTCAAGCAAGCCCGGATGAAGATGGCTGCAATGCCAGAAACCGGTCCTGGGAAGCTTGATTCCGGTCCAGGGAAGGCATGGCTTGGCAGTTCGGGCTGACTGTTCCCATGAGGCGAAGGGTCATACTGATTTGCATATGGCCATGTCTGAAATTGGGTGGCAGAGTGGGCTAAAGAATGGTGATGGATTAAACCCAGATCAGTTGACTGGGGGTGAGTGCTTGTATTGTCAACGCTCCATCCATCATTTCCTTTGGTTTTGCTTTGATCGCCATAAGTTGGAAGGGCATGCTCAGACGTCAGTCCCTTGCTCACTTTGCCACTGGATTCAAGCAAGCCCGGCTGAAGACGGCTGCAATGCCAGAAACCGGTCCTCGGGAAGCTTTATACCGGGCCAAGGAAGGCATGGCTTGGCAGTTTGTGCTGGACTGTTCCCATGAGGCACAGGGTCAGACTGATTTGCATATGGCCATGTCTGAACTGGGGTGGCAGAGTGGGCTAAAGAATGGTGATGGATTAAACCCAGATCAGTTGACTGGGGGTGAGTGCTTGTATTGTCAACTCTCCGTCCATCATTTCCTTTGGTTTTGCTTTGTTCGCCATAGGTTGGCAGAGTATGCTCAGAAGTGAGTCCCTTGCTCACTTTGCCACTGGATTCAAGGAAGCCCGGCTGAAGACGGCTGCAATGCCAGAAACCGGTCCTGGGAAGCTTGATTCCGGTCCAGGGAAGGCATGGCTTGGCAGTTCGGGCTGCTCTGTTCCCATGAGGCACAGGGTCAGACTGATTTGCATATGGCCATGTCTAAACTGGGGTGGCAGAGTGGGCTAAACAATGGTGATGGATTAAACCCAGATCAGTTGACTGGGGGTGAGTGCTTGTATGGTCAACGCTCCGTCAATCATTTCCTTTGGTTTTGCTTTGTTCGCCATAAGTTGGCAGGGTATGCTCAGACGTGAGTCCCTTGCTCACTTTG
Source organism: Lissotriton helveticus (assembly GCF_964261635.1). Lineage (NCBI taxonomy): Eukaryota > Metazoa > Chordata > Amphibia > Caudata > Salamandridae > Lissotriton > Lissotriton helveticus. The sequence continues at coordinate 697,177,234 of NC_136065.1, read as the reverse complement.
CCACTGG